>NC_135361.1:13995000-15262500 GCF_051622035.1 Arctopsyche grandis | reverse complement strand
ATATTGCTGCTGCTAGTGTGTTGATATCAATGGGAGCTGTACTTGGTCAGACTACTTTTTTGCAATTGATGGTGATGGGCGTGTTTGAAATTGCTATTTTTGCTGCAAACGAATATCTATTAATAGATTTCTTCCAGGTAAAATATGACTTGCAAAATTACACTAAAAATATGTGTTAGTTCATAAGTTCTATCTTACATTTGTTGATTTTTTTGTTAATTAAAAATAATACTGGTCTAATTTTTTATAATTAAATTCAAAAGCTTGAAATTTGCTTTGATCAGCTTGGTTTCTGAGAATCTGAATATGACATTTTTCGCTGTATTCCGTTTATTTCATCCACTTTTCGAATATAATTCACAGAGCTTAGATTTTTAAAGTTATCGTAATATTTATTTATTTATTTACTTAACATACTTGGGGGAGGTGGCAAAGCCAATGGACCCAATGGATTTGACTTATACATATATAAATAAGAGAAAGAAATAAAATAAACTACAAAAGTATAAAAAAAAATAACAGAAACTTATAACTAAAAGCAAACGAAAATATATAAAGAAATGCAGATATTGGAAAAGAAGAATTATAAAAATGCTTTCAGTTTAAAAAAGAAATTTAAATATGTTGCTTGTTTTAAAAATACACAGTAAGGTTTTCAGAATTTACTACATTCTTGGAAAGACTATTCCAAATTTTAATATGAAACTCTTTTCCACAATTCATAATAGTAAGTAACATTAACGCATCATTTATCCTAAACCATTCTGTAAAAAAAATTTACTGTCAAATATACAGATTACTGGCGAGCACCATTGATGTATAATACACATAATTGATGTATATTCTAGATCTATGGTGAGCACTAATGAAATTGTAATTTCGCCTGTAGAAATACATATATGTATGTATATCTACTAGTTTATTTGTATTCGAATATGAACTAACTAAAACCTCGTAAAAAATATATTATAACTAGTATTATACTATCACCTAATTGTCCAGCATATTGCTCAAGCAATCGAACAATTCGCTGTGTGATAATATTTCAATAAATTGTTCATTGAGTAGCCTTTTTAGAAACTAAAAATCACATTTGAAATTATTGTATTGTGTTTATGTAATAATTTTCAAAAAAACAGGTTCATCAAATATTTGAGGCATATTCGGCAAATTTACATGTTGCGTAGAGTTGGTTTGGAATATTAAAAATATATTTAAGTATATTTTTTCAACATAAAAAGGCTACCTGACATTTAAGCCTTTTTTTATTACTTTAAGTGTACTATAGAAGGATAAAGTTGCCAATGCATTATGCAGTATTTCCCAACTCGCGCTCCATTACTCCACGCACAGGTAGATTAGATACATACATAAGTGCACTTTGCCAAAAAACCCATTTATGACTCATGCACTTTTTCTACGAAATTCTTAATCTCAATAGCTCTGCATTTATAAATCAGTCAGTGACCGTCACTCCTGCTAGCAGGGTCTTCTCCCTTTACTTTCATTAACTTGTGCTAGTGTTGTTAATTAAAAACATGTGGTTTTTAAACATAATAGATCACAGACGTTGGTGGATCAATCGTTGTGCATACATTTGGAGCTTATTTCGGATTAGCAGTCAGCTTCATGCTAAAACCTTCAAAATCTGAATTCGCCCCCAACGAGTTGGAAGGTCCGACTTACAATTCAGACCTATTCGCTATGATCGGTGAGTACTCTTTAATTTTGTATTAGTTTGTTTATAATATTCATTACATTTGTGTATGTATATTTCAACCGTGCGTGTAATATTTAAGGTACTATATTTCTGTGGGTCTTCTGGCCTTCGTTTAATGGCGGTCTAGTCGAAGGAGATGAACAGTATCGCGCCGTAATTAATACGTACATTTCTTTGGCTTCTTGTACCGTAACTGCCTTCATCATATCCTCGTTGACCAGCTCTGAAAAGAAATTCGATATGGTACATGTGCAGAATTCGACTCTTGCCGGTGGAGTTGCCGTCGGTTCGGTGTGCAATCTGATGTTGCATCCGTTTGGTGCAATGCTGGCTGGAATGCTCGCTGGAATACTCTCTGTTCTCGGGTACAAATACTTGACGGTAAGAGATAACACGATTCTAATATATACATAATTACTAAAGATTCAGTATGTAAGTTTTGGTCCGTAGAATCAAGAAAAACTTGTATATATACTGTTTGCTATCAATTTTTCCTCTTGGAAAAAGGTGTTCCGAGCATTTAGCGCTAGCGCATTTAGTTATTGAAAATTAATTTAATTAGTAAATGAACTATTATTATAGTTTCTGATCAAGTGATTATTTTCTTATTTCCTATTCTTTTATTTTTGTTAGTATTTATAGTAACAAAAAAAAATTATAGTATTATCTTATTTTAATGCTAGTGTACAGCATAAGAAAAAAGAAAAGCTCAAAAACCTTTACTTTTGATACACCATTTTATGAATAATAATGCATAAAATAGTGTATTCAATGTACTTAAGCTATTTATTATACATAATTTAAGCATGTAGATGTTAGATGGAGACCTCTTTTGGTTCAATTTATCATAAATTGGTATAATTGATCATTAGAATTAGTAAAAGTTATTTTAGGAGTAATACATAAATAAACAAATGAATATTGAATTAATATTCAAATAGCTGTTAATGTTAATTAATATTCAATAATCACTAAAATTGAGTTTATATTTTATTTGCATTCATCTTTTCTCAAAAATATTCTGTCACCAATAATACAAAATCCCATTTCTGTAAGTAAAAATTATTGTTTAATAATAGGTAGACTTCTAGACATTTCATATCATGAAAAAAGTTTCCACATACATACATATATATGTAAATACGTATTGCATTTTAAATGGATAATTTGTTGAAATGAATATTATGTATAAACATAAACCACAGTGAGCTATGCGGAATGCTATTTATTTCTTTTTTATATATTTTTACAGTTAACTGTGTTGAGTATAAAAAAATATTGAAGTAATTAAATAAAACTACTTTTATGCCAATTTTAATAAGAACTGTGTATACTAAACTTATATAATTTATTATATTTTATATATTACAGCCAAAAATAACATCTGCACTACGACTCCGAGATACATGCGGTGTTCACAACTTGCACGGTATGCCTGGTGTGTTCTCCGGACTTCTATCCATTCTGCTCGCTTTTATGGCTTCTGAAAGCGAATATCACAAATCTCTATACTCCATATTTCCAGCTATGGATACTTCAAAATCAATTATTTCCCTCGTAAGTAATTCTTCTCAGTATTATAAACTTTCTACAGATTTGAAAACTTTTTATATGCAGTTTATGATTTTTGTTTCTGTCACACTTTTAAAGTAACCTAAATTCTATTATCCAATATGTAATATTGTCATTCATCCTAAATGTACTTCATTGATAATGATACAATAAATGTTCCTTTTGCAATAAGCTCGGCTAACACTGGCATGTCTGTAATGACAAGTTCATTTTGATTTAATTCTTTGATTTGTTTTGGTTTTAAAATAAAATTTATGCTTTTTTCATTGCAGTCAATGGAAGATGATGTAACTGGAAGGACTAGTAGTCAACAAGCTCTTTATCAATTTATTGGATTGGCCGTAACAATAGTTTTAGCAATTACAAGTGGTGCTGTCACAGGTAAAAATAATATATTTATGTTTTTTTGCTAAGCATGTATTATTTTGAAATAGTAACATTTATTGTTGTTATTTACATATGTAAAAAAAATTCAGAATTAATTATCTGAAAAATTAATTTTTTTACTATACAAATTAAAAAGACGATTTACTTTGGATAATTTTTAATAAAATGTATACATTATGAAGTTAAATTGCTTGTAACGTCAATTTATTATAATGCTTTGTTAGGAAAAGTAATGTGTTCTCCGTTAATGGGATACTTACAAGGCGAAGACCATTTTTACAAAGATGACAATTTCTGGAACGTGCCCGATCTTCCTAATCAAATTGCTATACTTCCTTTGATTGTAAAGAGTCGTATAGAGGCGTTCGTAATTTAAAATCATTTAATGCACCATAGATTTTACAATCAGCAATAGAACATTTGCTTTATAACACTATGACACGAATTAATCACGCTTGTCTGATTTTTTATAATTTGGAATTATCCTATTTAATATTGTATTTGCATTAACAGGAATATTCTTGAAGACACCGTTAGTAGGATTGTTGCCTGAAAAAAATAAATATGACGACGATTTCTCATGGGAACTGCCGCACCAGGAACCGAATCATAACCACAGTTCTTCAAGTATACCAAAAACTTCCATTCAAGATGCTCAAAATCAAATTGAATTGTCAGTAGAACATATATAAAAACATATGTTTATAAAGAAATGCATGTTCACAATTTGAGAATGAGATCTCCGAGAAATTAATTTAGCTAGTGACAAGTGCTTTGTCGGTAGATATAGTGAAAAAAAATTATTTTAATCTATATTTCCCACTATTATTTACTTCTGCTTGAAATTTGAAGTGAGTGGGATTGACAAAAAATTTCATTATTTTTATTTTGTATGGTTTATTCAAATTCTTAACTTATTTCTGATCAATATTCACAAGATGTTTGACAAATCATTTCAACATAAATTTCAAAGTGCATACATTAATCGAAAATCTGTATATTCAACAGATTCAATCTAATGTTTCTATCGTAGCTTAATGACATGCAATCATGGTAACATAAATTTTAGAATACAATAAAATGATAAAAGCATATGTTAATATAATAAAATTTGCTTGGTATCAATTGAATCATCATAGCATAAATTAATAGCATCAAATTCTTGTTTATTGTAATTAAATCATTGAAATCAAAGCTAACTTATCTTATAGTTGAATCAACATATCATAGATATTCAAAAATATTATTTCCAGTCAACACTGTTGATGTTGTCATAATCAAAAATACACACATATGTAAATGTACATAAAAACACAAATACAATATCAAAAACAAAATACAATAACAAACCAAATCTTAAAAAATCATAAATCGTTGAAAACTACTTCATTCTTACGAGCATTATAATGAAATTATCATATTTGTCAAATGTACAACATTTTAAATTATAGATGATAATTATTTTTGTAAATCTTTTCATTGTAATTATGCATTTATCATTTAAATATTACTATAAAATAATTATGATTAGGAGAATTATTGTTATGATTGAATTCCGAATTTTGTTAAGTATGATAATCTTAGAAATTCGTTTATTTATTTGCTCAACTCATAATTCATAAATGAAAAATTAACAACAATGCATAGTATTATACTATACTTTTATACCTAGGAGGAATTTTATATTCAATCGAAGCATTTTTACTGTACAATTAGTGGTAATAAGCAATTATTATAACTTCAAAAAGGTTAATCAACATCAAACATAAAATATTAAATTATTATTGTTATTATACATACCTGTAGAAGCCATTGTAAGGAAGCAAAATGTATACTTCATATGGTAAATTTTTAATACTGTCTTTGTAATGATGATCAAGGAATTTTATATCTACAATTATGTACATATGTTATTCTATTACAAAGTTCATTCATCTGAATGTCTATAAAAATGAAAACAAATATTGAGATGAATTAACCTACAAATTATTTTTAAACAATACTGTATATTCTTTTTGTTGCGACTAACATTTATATTATACTATTTAATACCCGGTATTGGTTCAAATCCATCAATAGAATAATATTTACACTTATGATCTACTGGTCATTTTTTAATGATTAATGAATTGTTCAGTCTTTCAAAAAGGATTTACTTAGAAAATCGTTCGTGATATTCAAATATTTAAGCACTTTTCCGCAAAACCGACATAAAAAATTAATTAATGTCGTAAATCTCCACTTCTTCGTTGTCTCTTCTTCTGTAGCCTACTCGCATTCTTCTCCTGGACCCAGGCCTTACCAGAGCGCGCCTGTCCTCTTCGGCTATTCTTCTCTTTCTACGTACATACAATATCACAGCTGATGCTACACAAGCTACAGCTAAAAAGAAACCTAACAAAGATAATACAACCACTGTGGACACTCTTTGAGACACATAAAAATCTACCCAGTCAGAGTACTCGCCAATATAAGCTAATGAAGATGCCCTAATTCGAGTTGCGTGTGGTCCTGGATTCAAATTCCATACGGTGAACTTAAAATTGTTCTTCTCGTGCTGTTTCCTTGTTATGCACACTTCCATGGGTATAAAATGATCCAAGTCTAATCTTATATATTGAAGAGTGTAGAAAATTATTGCAGCATTCGGCTCCTTCGGTTCACTCCAGACGAAATCTGTAACACTGCGATTGATAGCCACAACTTTCAAATCAATCACTTTATCACCAGTGATTCCAGGTAAAGTTCTCGCCGCGGCAGAAGCTGTCGGACCACAATCATTCTCATTCTTTCCGATGCAAGCGGCAACGTATACATGATAGTATCCATAGTGTCTCAAATTTGTAATCGTGTGATTGGTGCTGTTTCCCGGGAACTTGTTAACAAAAATGTGATACTTGTCGTTGTGTGTTTTGTTACCTCGCGTGGGTCGAACCGAGTGCATGTCCAGATTTAGCATCTCGTGTATGTTAAATTCCCTTTCTTCGTTCTCCACAATTATCGGTATTTCTCTCTCGACGCGATCGAGGACTTTCTCGGTTGTAGAATCCTCGATTGGAATATCATCGAGCTCGTATTCATTTTCTTTCTTGAAATTTCCACATCGGTACATTCTGATGAAGTCTAAAAACGTACCTATCTGACCGGGAGCTAACGTTTTTTTACAAGGATCTTCCGTGTTCAATTCCTCCTCTTTTCGTTGTTTAATTTCTTCTAATAGATTATTGATTTCTTCTTGGGTGTTCTTATCGGGACATTTACAATCCATAGGATAAGTCTTCTCTTTTTTTCCAGATCGATCACGTCTTGGTTCTAGTAGTGGAACATTCCATTGCATATCGATTTCACAAAAATTGCTTTCGTCAAAATCTCTACGACCATCCAGGTCAATTTCCATTTCGACAACATATTCGAATACTATTCCAGTATAACTCTTCGGCATAAACCAAAAAAGAGTTAGAGAATCGTTCGTATAACTTACAGCTTCTAGAAACTCTGGTCTTGGAGGTTTGCTCATTACCGTTCTGAAAAATTTGATTTCACTCTGTCCATCTTCAAAGTGCGTTAATCCTTGACGATCTCTCAGTTTGTTGTACGTCTGCACATAATATGCGTATCTTGTGTATGGAATCAACTCTGTAATATTATACGACATCTCCAAAGGCGTTGGCAATCTAGATTCTGTAATGATAATACTCCTCCACATATTTCTGACACAAGAATCTATACCAATATGGGTCTCTATGTCGTCATCTGGGTTTTGGAAGTAGTACAGCAAATAACCAACATCGTCTACTGACCGATCGTTATCTGGAATCGGTCGAACCAAACGCTCCCAAGTGATAGTTGCGTACGTCTGACCAATGTTCGAACTGTCGATTTTCAATGTTTTATGATGACAAGCTTCTTTGTATCCATTCGATGATGAGCAAACGTCATGCTCATTTATGATGACATTTGTGATATTCGCCAACTTGTGGATTACTTTCACGCACAGTTTTGGGTTGTGGTGGAAGAAAAGGGTTCCATTTTTTATTTCCAAATTCTTCTTCGTATCCCAATTCCACAATGTTTGCAAGTTATTCATCTCGTGAACGATGAATGCATATCTGTCGTACAACAGCGAGTTTCCGTGTATTACAGCTAGGTTTTTCAAAAAGTTCAACGACGTTATGATTGACGATCTGTACACTTTCAGATACCCGGATATCTCTCTTATTCCTCCGAGACTTTCTTCCAACTCCTCCATGACATCGTCTACGTGGCTAAATTCGCCAAACATCTTGATGTTGAGTGTTCCCTCAACAAAGTGGCAACCTTTTAATGCTTGCGCTTGTTCCAAGTTCATAATTTCCGCTCCACGACAGGTTATATTACAGTTATCGCCGCAAAATAAGCACGTCTTTTTTCCATTTTTGGTTACTGTTTCGTAGCCAATTGGACAGTGACTGATACATTTGTTCTCGAATGTCCAACCGTGACCTCCATAGAGTTTCGAACAGAATTCCTTAGTAACACACTCGAATGAACCGGGTTGTATGAACCTGAAATGAAAATTACTCTTTTGGCGTCATGCTTTCTGTTTTGATTTAAAATTTTCTCAATTTATTCGAAACTTACTAAAGCTTATCGTTGTTATTTTATTTTATTAATTCAATATCATATCATAGTGGCTTGACAGATTGATATTATATTGTACTATGTACTACAATCTATTATGTAATTGTTCAACTTATTATTTTACATATGTAATGCATACATATTGTAAGTAGATATAAGACGAAGTTATATTATCATATGTGATAATTTATATAATAAAATGAATGCGTTAAAAAAACAAGTTTTCTTTCAATTTCATCATCTTTACATTTACAATGAGTTACTTACATTGAAAGAGTGAAATCAATGCAAAAAAAAAGTAATAAAACTGCACTTTATCTGACCAATATATGGTAATTAAGACTATTAGTTAGATAAAAGTTCAATAATGCAGGAATCACACCGTCCGATTTGAGTAATTAAAATTAATATTGTGATCCCAATCTTGTAAGCTATTTTCAAGGTATAGAAAATCAGTATATGTAATTTAAAATCTTACTTCTTTTGTGGACATGATGGTACACAAACACCATCATCAGAGTAGTGCTTGCAGCGGTAACAAAATCCTTTATTAGTGCATCCACCCAAACATTCCTTGTGACAAAACAAAGAAGGAATTCTCTGGCAATTTCTATAAATATAAAAGAGGATGTTTTAAACTGGATAGATAATACTTTGAACATAATGTTTCAAAATCGACAGTACTTTGCACTCCAGCAGGTTTCATCAGTGCATCCTCGGCAAGCATCTTCTTCAGGACAAAGATGGTTTCCGTTTTCAGATAAATGATGTCCATGGGCTTTTCCAGTGATATTTTCCCAATTGATCGTCCGGGTGAAGCATAACTGAGGATTGCGATCTATTCGTACGCAGCCACGTTGAATAGTCGTCAAAGCACGTAAACCAATCTACATGTGTATATAAAAAAAGTATATTAATATTCTAATCACAGTGACATTAATTTTATACCGATCAAATTACCTCTTGAAGCTGTGACATCTCGAATATAACTAAAGCGTAGTTGTGGAATAGCCTCTGACCTCTGATCAAGGCCAGATTGGGAAACATTTCTCCTAATGACTTCATGCTCTGAACCCTATACAGCAGAACGTATTGAGTCACTTCTCGTAGTTCAGGAAAAACATATTCGGACATATTGTAGTTGCCATCGATGAGAACGATTTGAAGTGTACCAACAATCACTGAACAGTTCCTCAATTTTATTAAGTATTTAGGATGATTTCTAACGTCTGTCGAATAGCATATCCCATGATTGGGTAAACTCATTGAATTCCCATCTAACTTTTGAGACTCGATCCCGACAAAATGTCCCAAAAGTATAGACAAACAACACACAAATGATACCAACAAACCCATCCTAAAGTATGTGAATCTTCTTTTACCGTAAAAATTAATTTATTCCTGAAATAAATAAATTTACAATTAATTTTTCTTTATTTTTTGATAATAAACATCAAAGTAAATTTTATTTAATTACCTCCAAAATATTAGTAATATCTCGTAATCACCATAGTTGAAAAAGTTCCATGACTTAAAAACATCTAAATAAAAATAACGAATATTTGATTAAAAAAATATTATAAAAGATGTAACAATATTCTTAGTGATAGATACAAAATGTTACAATAAACAATATTGCAACAATAATTTTCAATGTACGAATAATTATCGAGATGTTTAGTATGAGTTACCAAGAAGTTGAAATACACAAATGAGTTTTTTATTTTTATTTTTAAAAGCTTATGTTATTATAATAAGATAATGTATATAATTATCATGACACAACGTATGCATGTACATCGTATTATATGTCGAAATTTTAAATAATCATAATGTGACGAATTGGGTTAAAAAATCAAATTATCTATGTAAATGTATAACAATGAAAAAACTTTAACTCGTTTGCGTGATAATAACGAGGAAAAAATAATAATATGAAGTTTTTTCAAACTTCAAAGTGTATTTTTAAAATCTTACAATCGTATTTATTATTAATTATTTATTATACAAATGATACGAGTACTTACGCTGACGCAGTTTGCGATAATGGAGAATCGCTGCACAGTGTCCAACGTACATATATGTATATAAAATTGTTACTTTTTGGCCACAAATTGAAACATGGTGTTTGCAATTGTTCTTTTCTTTCCGTCTAAAATATTTATATTTCGAAAACTTTACGAATTGTTCTTTTGAATTAATTTCTTCGGAGCATCAAAGATGCGGCGACTATAATTGGTCTAAGATCCAACTAGGACTGACTGACCTATTGTGCCCCGACGAAACTATAAATTAAACCTGCTGTCATTCTCAATTAATTGAAATTTCATTACATTGACACCACGAATGTCGATCTTTTTTCTATAAATCTATTCATATGTTTTTTACACAAAAATCCAATTAATTTCTACAAAAATTGGTTGTCAATAATATAAAATATCTTCGATAGATTTAGTTTTTCTGGAAAATTCACCTGTTTTTTCAAGCTTGCATCTTTACAAACACTTTTTTATCCGGAATTCCTAACTGCCAATAAGAAATTTGCTACAGCTGTAAGCTGCTAATAATATAATATATCAGATTTCGTTTATTTAAACTTATTTAAATTTATTTTTAAATAATACATCGTTGTCAATTGGTGATGAACATGAGCATAATAGTTGAATGCATACAGAAGCCTCAGAATTCTTATTGCATTTACATTTTATACCAGGAAGGCCTTACAGGTAAACCCCAATGCACCTTCCTGGCCAATTACAAACAATGCAGCATTTTAATTACACAATCCGCTGAAATACGAGACACTGTAAAACTCGCAAATTAACGAGACATCTATGAATTGTACATAAATTTTATTGTACATTAATCATACTCAGATAGTGGTGATATAGTAGGTAGGAAGGTTTTTAGCCAATTTCAATCAGGAACCGTTTCAATAATGAAATCAGAGAAATTAGCAACTTCTGATAGGAAACGATCCACCTGGAGTCACAAATATCCAGATCTGACTAGCAGCACTACAGATATACTCAAAAAAATTCTTTTCAATCGAGGTCAGCTCATGGGATCGAACCCGGTGACTCTCGGTATTAGGCAGAAACTTAACGACCGAGCTATGCTGCTTATGTTTTAAAATTATTTAATACTTAATAACTACATATGTATAGTGAATAGTCCACAAACGGACTGAAGGCGCAGAGGCATATCTACGATGACTCCAGCTGTGATGGGCGTATCCTCATGTCAATGTTAATTCTTATTATTTTGACAAGTTTCCTCTCCATTTATTCAAATATGTTACCGATCGATGTGTAACCTTTGTCAATACAAAGATAAAATAAACTCCGGGGGCTGACATTTAGCCTGGATCGCCATAGCATAAATCAGACGAGTTAACGTTAAAACGTGTTAAATTTTCTAAAAAAAAAACACGTGCCGCGAACCACTCTGTCTGCTCCCGTGACAATTTCTTAAAAAAACTATGCTTTTTGTTCTCTTGCTTTGAACAATAATGGAGCGGTCTTTTGTTATTTGAAAAGCATCTTTCCAACGCCAATATTTGATATTCATGCACAATGTATGTATGTAGATCAGAGGTTCCCAACCTTTTTGGGAAATGAGCCGGTTCGTAATTTCGAAATCGATGGAGGGTCGGATGATAATAAAAAGTAATTATCATTCCATTGATTAAGAATATGCATCTGTCTTTCTTTTTTTCGACATCGTTTATATTGGGTCCCTAAAATTAAAAGTTACAATTTTAATTCATAAATTAATTTCAAAAGTTTTAACTCGATTATAATTAAATAAATATGTAATAAATTAAAGAGCAAAATTTACAATCATAATTTAATTATCAAAATTTTAATTGATACGTAAACGTTAAGAGTATGAAATAAAAAAATATACGAATGACTTCATACGAATATTAGATATTCCGATTGATTTGACACGGACTTAATTGATAAATTGGAAAATATAAAATGAATATTGATTGATTTCTGCAAGTGTAATAAAAGATTATAAAAAACGGGGATAAAATTATTTCAAATGGTAGAAATATAATGTTTATATAATAGAAAATTTTGGGTATACGCAGTATTCGGGTATACAAACTCTACAGATGCCGGATGTGTACATGGTGTGTGCGTTTTAAAAAAATAATATATGTATGTACGTAATTATATATTATATTGACTACTAGTCTTGTACCCGATGACTACAGACATGTATTTTGGACATTTTTCTATTAATGCTTAATTGATGATAAAATTCGGAATAGATGCTAATAGATGCTAAATTCGTAAAATATGCGAATAGATGCTAAAATAACAAACAAATGTGAAATTTGCAAAAAATTTATAAAATTAATAGACAATTTAGGAGGGTCTTCCTATCCCTTTGCCCATTTATTATGTGAAGAAATTGAGGGGACAAAACAGAGCTTGCAGTTTACCATAGACGGTGTTTTCCTGTCGAAACCAAGCAACTGCTTTTGTCTACTATGTACTGTAAACAAAAGAAGACAGTTGGAGCTGTGCATCCAAAAGGCTGCTCAAAAGAGCGTCTTAAAACTAGACTCACACTCAAGACTAAATGAGACAAATCTATTCCTCCAAACATTGAGTTAAACGCTATTCAATCCATCTGTGGCAGGTACAAAATCTAATATTTATGTTAAAGAAACAGTTTTATTTTTTAGAAACCTGCCATTGTTTAATGTATTAACAGAGGCTAAATGTTTGGAAGGATATCAGCACTTTTTTAGACAATTAATAGAAAATATAAAAAGTGAATCCACGCCGGATATATTGCTATTTTTGATGGCAACAAAAATTAAATATGAAGAGTTTGGTTGTGCAGCTCTAAAATCTATTTGGTGTCCCGTCAATAGTGTGGATGCTGAAAGGTATTTTAGTAAATACAATATAATTGTTACCGATCGTCGCATGAATCTCAAAAAATAATCTGTAGAAATATGCTCCATGTTGAGTTTTAATAAATTTTAATTGGTATTATATTTTTTGTCTTTGTATTTTTGTATTTTAATAAATATGTTTTATTTAAAAAAAAAATTATATACATATGTGCCAAAGACGTCAAAAACATTGCTACGACTCTGCCTGGAAGCCAAATTTTCAACCAAAACTGTGAAGGCAATAGTTTAAAATATCACAAGCAGGTCAAAAAAAATCGAGGACTAGTTCCAGGTTGATGACTCCTGAATTTTAGATAAATATAATAATAAACCACATATTCAGCTAAGAGTAATGATATATCAAAATATTTCCAAATTTTATATATTTCTTTAATAGTTTATAATGTTAACAGTTGGTCAAAATTAAATTAATTTAATCATATTAAACATTAAACTTTTATTCAGCCTATTGATTTATCATTATAAAAATAAAGTGAATTCCCTACACAATATTTGTCTAATTAAGTTTGTTGTTAATTTATTTACTTACTTTTATTAAATTTTAGAAACGAATATGAATATTTTCAATGCGGTTTATTTTTATTTTTCAATAAATAATCGCTTTTGATGTAGCCATTAAAGTTTAGTGCATAATAGGTTTGTCAGTGTGAGACTTGTCAATTAACCCTAGTTGACCTTATATCTCAGTAATAACTATAAAATCGCTCTGGCATTATTCATATGAAAGAATTACATGTGAGAAAATATACTTAAGCTGCAATGTAGTATGTTTAAAATCTACAAATAAATAATAACTAAAAATGAACATTAATATTTGAATATATATTAATTATTATCCATATACAGTATTTTTTGAAATTGGGGTGGAAATCTAAAAATAATACTTATATTCAATATATGATATATTTAAGTTTCTTTGGTTTATTTGATGAATTATATAATTTCTTATACCTATATATAATTACGCATTACTAAAACTACGGAAAGGTAACGAAAAAAATTCGGGTGTGACCAACCCATGACTTTATGTATGTATCTGAGGAATATAAGAAGGTTACAAAACAAAATTCGATATTGAACTGATGACTATGATAGCGATACAAATTGTATACAAAGAATTTGTAAACCGGAAGTAGTATTTTTTTTAAAAACAATATTTCATTATTTTATTTTGACTTTTTAAATTGTTTTAAGCTTCTTGATATTTAATGTGTATAATAAAAATAGTGATTTTAAGAAAAAATAAAAAAAAATTACTTAATTTAATGAACCGGAAGTGGGATTTTTTTCCTCGTAGAAAGGTCAAAAATGTTGTGCCACTACTCTGTCCGCACCCCTGAACGTATTAAGCTGAAAATTTATATTTCTATTCTATATGTACTAAATTAGAGCTGGTAGGGTTTTGGTTAGAATTCGTAAACCGGAAGTAGTATTTTTTTTAAAAACAATATTTCATTATTTTTTCATTATTTTATTTTGACCTTTTAAATTGTTTTAAGCTTCTTGATATTTATTGTGTATCATAAAAATAGTGATTTTAAGTTAAAATAAAAAAATAATTACTTTATTTAATGAACCGGAAGTGGGATTTTTTTCCTCGTAGAAAGGTCAAAAATGTTGTGCCCACTACTCTGTTCGCACCCCTGAACGTATTAAGCTGAAAATTTATATTTCTATCCTTTATGTACTAACTTAGAGCTGGTAGGATTTTGGTCAGAATTTGTAAACCGGAAGTAGTATTTTTTTTTTTAAACAATATTTCATTATTTTATTTTGACCTGTAAAATTATTTTTATTTTTTGGATATTTAATGAGTATAATACTGATAGTGATTTTTAGTAATAAAAAAAATTTGAACAAAATCTGACAACCGGAAGTAGAACTTTTGTTTTGTGCAAGTTTCCATAAATTTGCGCTCAATTTGTATCGCTATCATAGTCATCAGTTCAATATCGAATTTTGTTTTGTAACCTCCTTATATTCCTCAAATACATAGATAAAGTCATGGGTTGGTCACACCCGAATTATTTTTGTTATGAAATGTGTCTATAGACGATTTATCTTTATTTATTGGAACAATGTTCACAAAAATATTATTTTGTAGGTAAGGGTGATAATATTGCTGCTAGAGACAAAATTGCGTTCATAACCTATAAACGTCAAAACCGAATTTGACTTCGATTATATGTGCAATCTTTATTTTAGAATACATATGCTATTTACAACAATATCTATTGCTGTTTAACAATGTAATAAAATAATTTCTCAACATATACTGCTGAATTTTCGATTAGAAGCCAATTTTGAATCAATTGTATGGTAATAGTTTCCAAATCACAAATTTACAAATGTTGCTTTTCAGAACTCGCTGTAAGTGTTAGCTGCTAAAATGGCAAAAGATAAATTTGACGAATTCAATTTAAATTCCAACGAATTTGAAACTGATGAGAGATTCATTGTGACTATATCGTCCGAAAGTGACTTTGAAGACGTCGACGATGAAAGCAAAAATCCAACTAAGCAGTCGAGTGATAAGAATTTGAAAAAGTATTTGAAAATAAGTTCATTAGAAAACATCTCTTCAGATGAAGTTGAGCTTACATCTTCTGAAAATACAAGCAAATGGTATACATTATCTGTGAGTGCTGATAATTTTTTGTATTGTCTACATTATTTATGTGCATAAATACATTTATGCTATAACTTTTCACAGCTAAAATTACCCTTTGAAGTAATACAACAGATGGAATCTTATTCGAAAGCTAATAGGATCTCCGATCCTAAAGAAATCATTCTAGATACAATTTTAAAAAATGTTGAACCATTCCAATTCATACCGTACTTGTTCAGTGTAAGTAACATTTATTCATTTTTGTCGATAGTTGCTATTTCCATGTACCTTTCTATATGTATCATGTTATAAAAAGAACGAGAAATATGAAATAAAGTGGAAATCAATTAAAAAATAAAACATTTATTTAGTATGTAAAACTATGTTTAATATATAATTTCAGGAATACAAAGGCTTTTACAATTTTCATGTTTTTGATTGTGAGGATGCGTTAAATAAAATCGTGTCTCTGGATTACAAATGTACGTCTAAAGATATACCCAATTTAAATTTTAAATTAAAAATATCACCGTGTGACTTCAATCAACAAAAACCAAATATTAACTTTCTATTGAAGAAAATTCTTAAAAAAAGAATGGACTGGGAAAACAAGTCTCTTGACCTCAGCAGCTTTTCAAAAGACAAGTGTAAGCTACTTTAAAATACAATTTATATTATATTTTTCTTTTTCTTATGCCAAATTCATATTATTTATAGCCCGTGCGAATTTTGCTCTATCATGGGCAAGCCAAAACAATTTTTCATACTGCTGAAGGCATTTCTTGCTATTATTAAATTAATCTGATTTAATTTCCAGGTATTAAAAATACATTTTACATGCCCCTTTGGTATGTAGGCAACCAGACAGTGATATCTTCACGTATCGCTAAAATTATAAACCCGTCACTGATCCACGATTTGGACGTTTCTTACAATTCAATTTTGTACGTACTGATTGCAATCTCATATTATATCACTGTTGATTTACATTACACACAAGCTTATTTAATATTTCAGTGACTTTGAAGGCTTCAATATGGCTATCACATTCGGCAACATCAAAGTGCTGAATCTGTCGCACAATCAAATCTCACACATAAAAGAACTAGTACCGTTCAGAGGATTGAGTATACGAAAATTATTCCTGGAATTCAACCCAATTTGTCACAATTACATAATAAGACAAGAATATATATCATCCGTGAAATTGATATTTCCTACTATAAAAATATTGGTAGATTAAATACAATTTTTCCACATTTACAGTATGAATACTTTCCGTGATTAATAGACGAAATTCTTTCAGGATACACATGAAGTTTCAGAAAACACTCTACCAAAATCAATCCGCAACTTCACCGTAGACATTCGAAGCACACCTTTAATTGACAAATTTATGATGATATATTTTACTTTGTTCGATTCGGAAGAAAGAAGCTCAATGATGGATTTATATACGAGAAATGCAGTATTTTCTCTTAGTTGTTTGAAAACAGGTACGATAAATCTATTTCCAATGAATATTATTAATTTTATTTATAATGAGAAGAGATAGGAAACGAAATACGTGGGTAATAAGTATGACAAGGGTAGTGGATATAGTGAAGAGATTGAAATGGCAATGAGCGGGCCACGTAGCTATAGGAATGGAAGAAAAGTGGACAAAAGAAGTGCTAGAATGGTACCCGAGAGAATATAAAAGAGTGAAAGAAAGGCTGCAAGAAAGATAGGTAGACAAAATTAGAAAAATGTGTGGGTTAAGATGGATGAGAGTTGCGCAAAACAGAGACGAATGGGAGCGTGTTGGAGAAGACTTCAACCAGCAGTGGATGTTGAATGGCTGTAAATTATGATTATAAACTTTTGTTACAGATTTTTTAATCACTTAACAGATGAGAACTATATTATTGACATATTTCAGATTTAACATTCCATAAAAGATCACGGAATCTGCTAGATTCCAATACTGCAAATATTTACATCGGACCAAGAAGTATTATTGGTTATTTATGTTGGATTCCTCCTACGGAGCATATTCCTTTGAGTTTTTGTGTTGACGTACTTCATTACACAGTAAGTTACATATTAGCACCGTTTAATAGGATACAGTTCAAATCTGCAACCTTGAAAAATCAACTCGACGTCGCTTCCTCGATAACTTTTATATATTTATTATAATTTTATTCATCAAAGTCTTTTCAAAATACTAAATACATATGTATGTTACAGTCCAAGTCTACATTCCGTTTGTCCGTGAGCATACTAGTTTGTTCATACTTATATTTATATATATATTTAGCCAGCAGTTTGGCTCAATGGTAGCGTGTATGTTTAGCACCAAGTGATTATTGGGTTCGATTCCGCTATACTGCTGTTTAAACTTGGATATTTGTGACTCCAAGTCGATTGTTTCTTATCAGTTTGCCAATTTTATCTAATCATTGTTGAAACGGTCCCTCAAAATTAGCAAAAAAGTCATCCTAGCTGCTGTCACAAATCTTCTGTATTTAATGTATGTACAATTTGTAAAAATTATGTACAAATCTAAATCCATAGATGTCTCAATGGATTAATTATTTAATTGTTGATTTCGTGTTGTTCAGCTTCTAGAAATACAGTGATTTATGTAATAAAAATGCTGCATTGTTTGTAATGAATTGTCTAATAAGGCGCATTGGAGTCTTCCTAGTATATATGTAAAATAAAATAAAACACAAGAACCAATCTGGCCAGTTAGTATACACAAAAGAACAAATTATCAAACGAGTAAGTTTGTTCGTGCACAAACTATTAAGCACAAGTTTAAGTATTCTCAATCGTTTATCCCATTCTCTATGTATGTATGCTTACCCTGGGTTTCAATATTTAAAAAAAATAGCGGAAACAGGAATTATAGCAATGCTGTAATATGGTTGCCATAGGATTTCGCTTTTAAATACTGGACATTTTGACAGCTAAAAGTTTCATGTGACACCTGGTGAGTCTGTTTAAAGATTGACTGTTGACACTTGAACTAAAACCAATAGTTTTTGTATGAACAAACTATGCAGTATGATTATAAACAAACCGAAGTAAACACTTGGACTGTAACAAATATATTATATAACAACATCCAATTGCACAGCTTGTTGAATAGTTGGTTATTATTGTTTTTCATTTTCAGGAGAAATTTGCCACCGTTAGTATGACCGGCATGTTTGTATTGATGCCGAGTTTCCACAATGTAAAAAATTATCACTTCACGCGTCTCTTTACATTGGTTCATGACGGGGAGGAGTATAAAATTTCCAACGACATGTTAAATATTAGATCCATCCCTTTGAAAGATATACCGGTGGAATTACAGCCCGATATGGTAAGACATTGAATACATATTAAGGTACTTATAGGTTTTATGGGCGCAACTGAGCATTCAGTAAACACACTTACAATCGCACAAACAAATACATGGCAGTTACATGAATTTGATAGGCTCGCCTAGGATCCGGAGTAAATGATTTTCTGTGATGGTTTTTATTTTTCTATTAGACAGCTCCACATTTTAAATAATTCAAAATATTTAGTCAAAATTTGTCTATTCATCAAAAAGGATGCATTATAGTTTTTACATTATAATGCAGTGGTCAGCACGCAAGGAACACTAAAAATTTCAGTCACTATGAAAACCAATCCTGGCTTTCCCTAATAATAATAGCAATAATTTTAGTGTATTACTGAGGAATACCTAAAATATGAACTAAAATATTTAGTACATTTAGAGATATTCACATAATTATAGTAAATGTCGACGGAACGGAAAGGATAAAAAAATTACTTGTCACAAATAAAAACAATCAGGGCCGGCTTAAAGGTACAGCAGACTAGGCACATGCTTAGGGGCACCCCCATTTTTCTGTTTTTGATTATTAAATTGAAAAAATAATTTGGCTTTCTTTGAACTTAAAAAACATTCTATATTCAACTTAATTGTTCTACACGAAGTAACCATACTAATTGTAAAATATTATAATTTACAAGGAACGCAGGAAGTTGACTGTCAAATATCAACGACTCGTGAATAAAACTTGTAAAACAGAAAACTGTACAAATGGTAATTTAAAATTGTATTTATATAAAGTACCGCTGTATGTATAATATATACATATATCAGGGATGGATTTGCTTCACGAAATTAAATATCTTAACTAATCATATTCGAAAGAAGAATGTTACTCTATAAAATTCTTCAATTCATTGTTGAATATAAATTAATGTCTTCATTACCGAATTTATTTTTAGCTATACGTATTTTATTCATTTTTATACACGCATTAAAACGTGCCTATTTTTAATAAAAAAATTATATTTTTGTCTTAATATAATTTTTCTTTAACATAAGATTTCAAGAACTTTCATGAAATTTATTGTTTAAAAATTTAAAGGGTGGGGGGGGGGGGGCTGAAGCCAATCTGCCTAGGGGGCCATATAACCAATAAGTACCCATATTAAAGGTGTGATAGAACAAAAACATGATCTGCTATTTAAATCAGTTTAATTGCAATCAACTGTGAAATTAAATTAAAAATATATAATAATATATATAAGAAACAATTGTCAGCGTATGTAGAGTACATAAAAAAAATTATATCTAAAATTTTCATACAAAAATATATCTTGCATTTACTTTACAGTTGAATGTATGTATTGGTAGTACAATATTTTGAAAATATTCATATAGAATCATAAAAACAAATTAAATTCATAACATAATTATAAATTCGAAAATAATAATCAATCGGTGGAGCAAATAAACAAATGTCTGAATCAACGTTTACAATACAAAATAGATTCTTGAAATATTCATATTATTATAATCATAATAATGCACCTAAGCATCCACGAGACTAGATCTACTAAGCATTATTTTTGATTTTTCAGTCTTTGAATATACATCCGTTTGATATTTATACTGTATCCATTGATTCCGTGGTGTCCATCTCAACGTCAGTCTTCTCGTCCCCCACCGAATATCTTAGACGTAACTTATCGTACTGATGTTGTTCTTTCGAAGAGACGGACGGCTTGAGTTTCGACAACGCCACTTGGAAATGATTCGCCGATACCGACAGCGGTCCATTTTGAGTATTACCTAGTATAAAGTCAGTGAGGCATTGAGTGGCGGCTTGCCGCACCAAACCGGCGAGATCGGCACCGGTATATCCATCAGTTGCTTTAGCTATCACCTCCAAATCTACGTCGGAATTCAAAAGAGGCTTCGTACCCTTCTTCGTTATAGCTTTGAGAATGTCTACTCTGTCGTGATAGAGAGGCATTCCAACGAAAATCGTTCTGTCTAGTCTTCCCGGCCTCAAAACCGCCGGATCTATAATGTCAGGTCTGTTCGTAGCTGCCAAGATGAATACGCCTTCTCTACCTTCAACTCCATCCATCTCCGTCAGCAATTGATTGACAACACGTGTCGCCCCGCTCGAGTCGTTGTTCAAGCGCTTCGGGCATAAGGAATCGAATTCGTCGAAGAAAATAACACAAGGTGCTGAATTTTTAGCTCTTTGAAAGCAAGTCCGTACAGCACGCTCACTTTCACCAACGTACATGTTTAACAATTCAGGGCCTTTAACCGATATGAAGTTTATACCAGCTTCGTTCGCTATCGCTTTAGCTAATAGAGTTTTACCACATCCAGGCGGTCCACACAGTAATACTCCGCTGGGTACCGAAAGACCTAGAGATTCTAATTCTTGAGGATATTTCACCGGAGCTAATACGGCCAGTTGTAAATCTCGTCTCACGTCGGATAGAGATCCGATGTCGTCCCAAGTGACGTCAGGCACGGTGGCGAAGCCTTCCCTGATGGCACATGGTTTTGTACTTTTTAAGGCATTGATCAAATCGTCTTGTACTATTTTCATATTGGATAATTGCTCCGATGTGAAAGGTTGCACGTCGTCTATATATTTCTGTAAATCGTCATATTTCGCCAGCGGTTCTTGTACGACATTATTTTCAACCTTAACTTCGGAGCATTTGGTATCAGAAGAGTTTCCTTGGATTGCGTTCTGTTCCGTTACAATTGTAGTTTCGATGATACCATTTTGTTCTTTGGGATCGATCGGGTCCAATATCGGCAAAGAATTCGTCGTTTCGGGTATTTTATCTTCGACTTCGACGGCCGGTATTATACCGTTACCATTTTCAACGACGGTAACATTTACAATCTCCTCTTCTAGCTTTGCATCCTCGTCGACCTTAAAATCAGGATTCTCTTGCAGATATTTAAACACTCTCTTTATGGCCAGCGTGCACGACTTATTAACCAGCGCTTGCAAATCGGCACCGACATATCCGGGCGTTAGTTGTGAAACGGCACTCAAATCCACACTAGGATCGAGGTTTAGTTTCCGGCAAAGTATCTGCAAAATGTCTTTCCTCGCAGGCGCCGTTGGAATACCGAGCGGTATCTCTTGCTCCAGCCTACCGGCACGACGCAGACCCGGATCTAAAGCATCTGGATTATTCGTAGCTGCCAATAACAATACCTGCGCATTCTTATCGTCCAAACTATCAATACTCGACAGCAACTGAGCGACCATTCTCCGCTCCATATCCTTTTGCGCGTTGATTCTATTACCACAAATGGAATCTATCTCGTCGATGAACAGTATGCATGGAGCGAGTGCTATCGCTTTGTCGAAAGCGTCCCGTATTAGCTTTTCCGACTCTCCGGACATACCCCCGACCAATTCAGTAGCAATCATCGACATGATTGGCAAATTCAACCTTCCGGCTATAGCATTCGCTAGGAGAGTTTTTCCGGATCCGGGCGGGCCGTGTAAAAGAGCACCTCTCGGTGCTTTCACGCCGAGCGTAGCGTAGACTTCCGGATGCTTCATATGCAGTACGAGGTCGCATATTTGCTCCGTTATGTTTTCAATACCGCCGATGTCGTCAAAGGTGACTTTGGTCATGCATTTTTCGCGTTCCAGATCCATATTGGGTTTGTTGTTTTTGTGTGGGGTCGATACGATTTTTTTTGATAATTTTCTTTTTCTCGGTCGTTCCAAGTCGGATTGATCGTCGATTGTTGGGAAGGGTGCGGGTGGTGGTGGTGGTGGAGGCAACGGTGAGTCTGGAGGACCGTCTGTAGCTTCAATGGTGACTTGATCGTTGAGCTTGAGCGTTTTGGGGATTGGAGCAGTGCCGGTGGGAGCATCGGAACCCTCGTCGCTGCTTATGTCGATGAGCTCATCGCCGTCCCCGTCACCGTCCCTGTCCCTTTGGGCGGGGGCCGGTCTTTTTTTGGCGCGATACATCTGCCCTAGGCGATCGTCCTGCTCGGCGTCCCCGTCGTCGAGGAGTTCCAAGTCGTCCGAGTCCCCGGAGTCGGGGGAAGACTCGTCCAAGCCATAGCTGTGCAGGACAACGTTGTAGGCTGCCTCTACGGCTTGGTAGAAGGCGTGCTCGGGTTTGTGGGTGTACTCCCTGTACCTGTCGCGAAGGGCCCTGGCCATGAGGGCCACGTCCACGAAGGTCTTGTCCACATTGTCGGCGAGGTACTTCTTGACGCGGGGTACGAGGAGGGGGTCGGCGGGGGGGCGGATCCGCTTCCGTCCCATGTTTCCTTCTCGGTCTGTCGTTTCGCTCGTCTCTTTATGTAGCTTCAGTAACCTGAAGCCGCGACCAACGCGGTTGACAGGTGCGCGTTACCGCCAATGATACGCAGAATCGCGAACGGCTGTCACACAGTGTGTGCGTGTTCGCGAACACCGAACGCGCCACGTGCTCGCAAAATTTCGACTGTTTGTTTATTGGGTAATTGGATTATTAGTCACATTGCGGTGGTCACAAATACAATTGCTGCCATGAAAATTGCGAATGCGGAATATTTATTTTGATGGACTTTTCGGCTGCCAGATGTTCCGTTATAGAGATTTTAGTGACTTTTGGGGGAGCGCTTTGTGACCAATAATCACCGAACCGTTTATTGAATATGGCTATTATATGTTTTTTATCAAGACTGTGGAGTCGTTAAAAATTCGAGCGTCTCCAACTCCGGTTTTGCATTTAAATTGCATCTGTTATTTTTATTTATTTCTACATACATTTGTTTATAAGTTATTACTTTAAAAATGCATTTACAACCTTTGAACAATACACGGCCCCCTCAGACTCCGGTGACTAGTTATTACCTAAGTATTTTGATGATTATATAATAAGGAATAGAGATAAACATAGTTTTTATACTAGAAATAAGGACAAACTAGTTGTAAGTAGAGTAAGAAAGAATAAGACGGCTGGGGGTGTTTTTCACAGGGGTGTGCTCATGTATAATGCCCTCCCTGAGTGCGTCAGGTCTGCTAAAAACATGGATGCATTCCTGCGAGGTGCGAAGAGACACCTCTGTGAGGGACAGTACATAGTACAGTTAATTATAAATTTTAGAGTTAAGTATAATAATTAAGATGTATTTTTAAATTAGCTTGATAGCTAAAATATATATAAATAAATAAATACATACATATATACAGTGGCGGACTGAGACTGAAATCAGTGCATGCCAGGAGTCAAAGGGGGCCCACCCAGGGTTAAAAAAATTGTCCCCCCCCCCCCATATAACAGAATTTTCTTCTTTCCATCACGCTAAAAATCAAGGGTAAAAAATAAATAAAATTTTCAAAAATTTAGGTACAAGAAAAATGGCAAAAGCAAAATAGATCCATAAATTACATTGTACATATATTTCGTATTAGCCCTTGTTCTAGGTAAATAGAATGCATCATAAAATAATGCGGCATAAAAGCGGCTTTAGCTCTCGGTAGAAAACAATCAAGGACGTCATTTCAGCTTTTTCTTGGGGGGGGGGCAGGCAAAGATTGGTCAAATTGAATTTTTTTTTAAAAAATCTTTTTTATTTCGGAATAAAAATGGAAAATATTCTTTGCACTTTTTCTCATGAAAAAAATAAGCTTATTTTTGAAAAAATATTATTTAAAAAGCCAAAAAAGCGCCACAGGCGAAAATTTTTTTCCAAAAATCTTGTATATACATATGTAACGTAATGACAATAAATAAAGTTTTGTGATCATGCGGAAATTCGAACTCGGAATCGATCACTGATCACGTTTACATAATATAGAAAAATGTGTGTGTTTCTGTGGGTCTTTTTATTTTTTTATATATTGTATATATCAAATTATTTTTATCTCAACCGGAAGTAGTACTTTTATCTTATAAGATCGAGGTATTTTTATGTTTTTCTCGGAAACTTTTTGGCGTATCGAACTGACATTTCATATCTAGAATTATAAACCTAATGCCAAGTTATGTATATATAAAATTTCGTGAACACCGTTTTCGTTTTTGAGACAAAATAAAGTTAAGGGGACCTTTCTAACGATTTGCTCCATTGGATGAACAATTTCTAAGAATTTTACCCAAGGTATACCACATAAAAACCAAAATATACTTGCTTCGAAATAATAAAATCTTTTGTTTTCAAAGCACATAGCAGCCATTATTTTATTGGTTACCCAAATTATTTTATTAGTTACATACATAAGAAAAAAAACGTAGCATTCATAGATCCATAGTATCTCATTAATCATTAAATTCATAATATTTTATAAATTTACACTATACCTTAATTTAGGGGGGCGAGTGCCCCCCTACGCCCCCCCTTAAATGACGTCCCTGAAAACAATGATTAATATTTTCAATTAATGTTAATCGAAAATCGGGGTTTTGGGGAGGGGGCACCTATCCTATATTTCTATATACATGGATGTGTCTAGATTAGGAATAGATTTTATATTCGGAAACTGTTTAAAATTGTGTATTTAAATCTTACTATATCGTCGAAGTATAATCAAAAGTTATTTTGAAAGTATGAAGTAAATTTAAATCGCTGGTTGATGATAAATCGTCCTATCAAAATTGTTTTAAGCAATTCAGTTTATATTATTCACGGAAATTTGTTTATTCCCATTTTTATTTCAGTAGGTAGTTGATACATAGGTATTGGTATATACATAATATTGAGGTTGGAAATGGGCCCGGCAAAAGGGCCCACGCAAATGTTGAAACATCCATTTCGAGCCTAATAAAAATAGTTAACCGATCCTTGTTCTGTTAAAGCAGGTATTAGTTGTTTGTGTATATCGTAAGAATTTTGTTTTGTTGAAATACCCAAACTTTAGGTCCCAAAGTGCAATATCTTATAAATTTTTACACACATGAAATAGTTACAAAGTTATTTAATTTTTCTGAGGGCCCATATTTTCTAACAGATATTGGGGCCCACATGCCATCGGGCATGTTCGCTTGTATGGCCAGTCCGCCACTGCATATATACAAGTATACCAGGACGGCCTAATGGCTACGTCCACACTACCGATATCTACACCCGATATTTACGAATTTTTCCATAACCAGTTCCTAAATAGCAACCACAGGTTGCAATATGGGAACTGGATATGGAAAATTCGAAAATATCGGGTGTAGATATCGGTAGTGTGGACGTAACCAATAGGTAAACCCCAATGTACCTTCCTGGTCAATTACAAACAATGCAGCATTTTTATGCTGAATTACGAGACACTGAAAACTTGAAATTAACCCTCCCTTACATTGTTAAAAAATACATTTATACATTTCTACGTATGATTTAAAGGCGGCAGCGATAAGTCATGTTTTGACTGTTCGCTTGATGAATCAATGCGAGAGAAAGAGACAGCTATATTTTCGTAAGCTATTGTTTTCGTCGCTTTTGGCGCGTGGCTATTGAGTCATCCGGTCGCCTGTTGGACTTACCTATGTGCGTTTGCATGTTGATGCTTGTCGTTATTTTTTAATAAAAAAAATAGTCAAAAACATGCTATAAGACTAAAACTTTTTTATATCGATGTATAAAATGATTAATAAGATATATATTGAACCCATTTGTATTGAGAAAAGCTGTATTTTGATTCAAAAATACTGGAGTCTTACTCGACCCCGGTTCGGGACACTCATTCGATCTCGACGCTCCGTCCTTCAAAGGTTAACGAGACATCTATTAATTTGTACATAATTTTTTATTGTACATTAATCATATAATGTTGACAAATAGGGAGGTTTTTAACCAATTTAATCAGGAACCGTTCCAACAATGAAATCAGAAAAATTGGCTAATATGTATATGTATGTTATAGACTTACAGTCGAAGTGTATTTTCAGTTGTAATATATTCCAACTAGCGTTTTAGGTGTTCCGCTGTGAATCATCAATTCTCGTTAAATGAACTCTCCGTTTCTATACTTGTCTCGTCAGCTTCGTACTAGGATAATTATAGTAATCATTTCAGAAACATTTCCAATACCTCTACTATGTTACAACTTATCCGACTTTTATTTCAATATTTAGAAAATGCAAATTGATTATTTTAAATATAATTATTATTATTAGATTTGTTTATGTTTTAATCAAGAACCTCTTTCCCATTTTATTATATTTATAAAATTATTAATAGAACGTTAATAATTGTATACAAACGTTAAATCAACAAAATTTTGAAGACAATTTTAAAACCTTGTATGTATTTTGAAAATAAAATCTCATTTTCGTAGATCATGTAGTTAGTTTTTCTAGTTGATGACTGCAATTAAATTTTCTCGGTTTTAATTTTTGTTCAATCTTACAGAAAAAGGAAAACCAGCTAAGTTTAACGCCAACTGAAGATCTGACTGAAAACACTAAGGATGATTTAGTTAATATGTTTGTACGACTGACCAAACTCAATAAAAGGGATGCTCTCCAGTAAGTATTTTGTGATTGTTTTCCACTCTTAAATGCTTTTTAATTTTTAAATATGAATACATGTAATTAAAATTTTATTTAACTTGTCATTTCAGTTGCTTAGCATCAACAAAATGGAATTTCCGTGATGCAACCGAAGCCGCTATTCGAATTTTGAGAAATAATTGACTACTACTATTAATAAATTTTTAATTTTTTTCCATATGTAATGTGTTTATATCTACATAAGTAAAATAATTCAGGTACCCGACTAAAGACAACCCAACACAATCGACATAATCATTTCCTGACAAACATTATGAAGATTTCAATAGCATGTTTTAAAAGTTATTACATGTGTATTTTATTATTGCTTAAATGACCTTATTTTTTACTGAAAACTTCTACTGATATTTAATTGAGAGAGTGTTTTCTGGTATACATATGTGTTTTATAATAAAACGAATTTTTTATACTATATATATGTTGTTTTATTTTAAAAATTAGTATTTAAACTTATAACCACAGTAAAATGAGACTTTATAAAATTTTTGAGACGAAAATCACATGCATATTAGCATGTCTCTTATAATGACATCTGCTTTTAGTCAATAATATTTAACCAGATTGTAAAATATTTTACTCAATAGTTGTAAGATTTATAATAAAATTTAATGTTAGAGTTTTGAAATTTTTCTCGCCGAAGAGTAAAATTATACATATAAACAAATAAAATTATAAATATATATGTATACATAGTGTTCTTATCTCACGAGGGCGTATCTTTGAATATTCTATTGAGAAAGTTTTAATTATATAAGTCCTATACTATATGAAACAACAAAAGATGCACATTAGAACTGTATTTGTGACACTAAGCAACAAAAAGTCACGTTTTTTACTTGCCGAAGCAGAGACTAATCAATCTTTATTAATTTTGGCCCACTGAATTCGAATATGACAAGTGTTGCTTTCTTCTTGTTTATGGGATATGATAATATAATAGTATATCTAGTAGTGCTGTGCCAAAAGTGAGTATTGGAAATAATAGTCACATGTTTTTTCTATTGATTGTGATTTTTATTGCTTTACAATGTGTAACCAGCAGTGTGAACTAGTGGTATATATTAGCATATATGCTTTCGAACATAGTGGCCACGGGTTTAAGACCAGAACTTGGTTTGTGATTTCAGGTCGATCGTTTCCTATCAGAGTTTGCCAATTTATCTGATTTTCATTGAAACAGTTCCAAAAAATTGGCTACCTTTACCCATTTCTCGCAATTTTTGGGTTTTCCAGCATCTCGAATTTCGCTGATTCGTATAAAAATACTGCAAACTTGTCCATAAGTCTCGCAAATTTAGAATTTTTCAGCATATCAAAATTTGATGATTTATAGAAAATTTGCCAAAAAATATTTATCAATAGATGTCTCTATGATGCTTTGTTAAAATTATTCTAACAATTGTATGTATATCGATGTTTGTAATTGGCCAGGAAGGCGCACTGGGGTTTACCTGTTAGGCCTTTCTTTATATATGTATATTAGCCAACAGCATAGCTCGGTCGTTAAGCTTCTGCCTAACACCGAGAGGCGCCGGGTTCGATCCCACGAGCTGACCTCGATTGAAAAGAATTTTTCTGAGTATATCTGTAGTGCTGCTGGTCAGACCTGGATATTTGTGACTCCAGGTCGATCGTTTCCTATCAGAGTTTGCCAATTTCTCTGATTTTATTGTTGAAACGGTTCCCGTTTAAAATTGGCTAAAAATCTTCCTACATACAATGTCACCACTATTTGAGTATGATTAATGTACAATGAAATGTATGTACAATTCATAGACGTCTCGTTAATTTGCAAATTTTTCAGTGTCTCGTAATTCAGCGACTTGTGTAATAAAAATGCTGCATTTTTTGTAATTGGCCAGGAAGGCGCATTGGGGTTTACCTGTAAGGCCTACCTGGCATAAAAAATAATAAAAAAATATATTTTAAAACAATAAAAAACCAAGATTTTACGAGGGAAGAACATGCGATATATTATAGATACAAACATATTATATGTATATCAAATGCTCAGATGTAAATGCAGCATTAGACATGTACGTATGTACATATGTATGTATTTAAATCTCTTTTTTTTTTGATTTTTAAATGCTTTTTATTATTACGAAATTATGTTCACAATACATCTTACATCTATTTTAATAGCTACTGATCTACTGATCATTTTCTATTTTACAATTTAATTTAATTTGGTTTGTAGTCATAGTATTATAGTATTATTCCAATGTTAATGTACAGCATAATAGGAAAAAGAGCTCAAAAACCTATTTACAATTCTTATAAATAGTCATAATTAGTCAACGGAGCCTGAGGGGGCCGTGTATTGTTCAAAGGTTGTAAATGCATTGTTAAAGGTTTGCCGAACAATGGATAGCACTGTGACTATCCTACCTCTAGTCATAATACATATGTAATATTAGTTAAAGACTCTCTAAGTCGTAGAAGTCGTTTAAATCTCATAAATAGTTATAGTGTTTTAGAAACTAGCAAATCCATCACAACCTACAGATTTAATAGATAGTGTATGAACGTGATGGAATTAGTTTTGAATAATAGATGTGGTAGTTAAATTAGATTGGTAGATTTGCAAGCAGGCGTTGCCATTGTTTCTGTTGATAATAATAGTTCAGAGTCATTGTTATCCACGTAAGACGACACAATGGACGCGGTCCTTTGTCCGTCATCCATCTCAATATGAAACCTTATCTGTTTACAAAGAACTCTGAGACAGGGGTAACTTTTATTGTGAAATGTAATTTTGGACCGAGATGAGGGGTTGAGGATCTCCCATGCCTTCCCTTCCGTGACGGTCACGTTTGGGTAGCCCTGCGTTATTTTCGTCGAATTTGTCAGATAGGATGGTTGCACAGCTTTTCGCATAGAAGTGTGCACATATAATAAATAGTAGGTATATGTTTGATATTTAATAAAAATGTCTTCGGCGCAGTTTTTACAGTGGATGTTCCCTTTGATCAATGTTCACCAGCTTGAAAAGCCGCTATCGAACCGTAATATTAGAGGATGGCTACATGGTTACGTACATATGTATTCATTTCATATTGAAAATATTATATTTGGACGCAAACTTTGATACCTTGTTATACTCGCACGTTCGCCGAACGTCCTACTTTTAGAAAGAATAATCCTTTTTACTTCGAGTGGCACTGTTTTTCAAGCTCTGTCGTCATTTATTTTTCAACCCGGAAAATTCGCTCTTCCTCAGCTTGTCAACCAATAAGCCTACTCGGAAACATAATACACGGCGTCTAAAGAGTGTCAACACTTGCGACATAACACAGAATTTTTACTTTGTGTTTCATAAGTTGCCATAACATAATATTGTATTACATATCCACCCAACCACCGAGCCAGCAGCTTGTCCCCGGATTCGATCCCGTGAGTTGACTTCGATTGAATGGAATTTATACTGAGTATATAATATGTAATGCTGCTGATCAGACTTGGATATTTGTGATTCCAGGTCGATCGTTTCCTATCGGAGTCTGCCAATTTATCTGATTTTGTTGTTCAAACCAGAGAAATGTAATAATAATAGAAGGTCTCTTACGAATAAATAATTGTTGTCAATATTACGTAGTCTCTATAAATACGCTACAACGCACGGAATACAATCGGATCAATTTACTTATAAAAATGTAACCCACGTTGTTTATTGTGTGTTTTTGAATGCAATATAAACAAACAGATAAGTTTTTATCTGACATATGTCGAGCACCAAGCATCAAATACGACTGATGCTAAAATTATTTAGGATTGTCTGTGGACAATCGTCATTTGACAACAATATGACGCCTAAAGCCACTTCTATTGATATTACATTTCTCTGGTTGAAACGGTTCCTCCATTAAATTGACTAAAAACTATCCTACCTATTATTTGAGTATGATTTATGTACAAGTTTACAAGTACAATAAAAATGATGTATATTGATTGTATTGTATCTGTATAAGTGCACTCGTCGCTTTGGAGTGATCTGTAGGTACATAAAGGCGAGTATTCATGTTCTATGAAATAAAATGAAATATAATATATATGTACATATATGTATTTTAGAATCCATAATATATATGTACTTACGAGATGTATGTTACAATGATTTCAAACTAGCGTAGTCTATATTTACATATGTAGGTATGTACATAGCCACAGCGTAGTGCACTGGTAGATCTATTACATACCAGTAGAGGGGTAGTGGGTTCAAATCCCGGCCAAATACGCCGCTGGCGAAATCTTGTGATTATTAAAACACAGATCGACCGTTTCCTGTTAGAAGTTTCCCATTTTTTTCTAGCTTAATTGTTGTGACGGAACCAAAAATCGGTATCCTTCCCCTCAGTTTCTTGCAAATTTGCGTTATTTGCATATCGAATTTGTTGAAGCTTATAAAATGCTACATACATAATGTATTTGTCATAAATTTACTTTGTATCAAAAATTTTCTTGATTTTACATAGATGTCCCTATCGTATTTTATGTCCTGTTTTGTTTGAAAAATTGTTATTACTTATGTATAGGTACAAACATAATTCAACCATTTAGGGTAATTCTTGTCATAATAAAATATATATACATATATATAGGTACATATGTATATGTACACATTTATATGTATATATGTATGTATATTGAGAATTATTTCTCATATAAAACACATATTTGTTTCATCAAAAAATAACAGCACTTTTAGCACAAGATTCAAGATTTAAGTTCTTGCCTACTATGAACAAAATCTGATATACTGATCATTTTCTATTTTACAATTTTAATTTAATTTTGTTAGTAATCATAGTATTATATTATTCTAATGTTAATGTACACCATAATAGGAAAATGAGCTCAAAAACCTATACTATCTAAAAGATGAATATTGTGAGACAGTTGAGTATTGTGAAATATAAACCCGTTGATCGGAAAAGTCAAAGTTTTCCGTAAAAAGTGTTCTTATACAATGCGGACTTACAAGAGCACGGTCAAAACTTAAACAGTAGTATTCTAATTTAAACTGCACTCATTAATTAGGCGCTTATTTTTGGATTAGTGCTGCAATTGCATTGTCGACTACGCTTCAGACAACTTTAGACGATCCATAGAATTCAGTACACTCTCGATTATCCGGGCTAATGCTGGGGAGGCAGGGCACGGATAATTGAAAAACACGGATAATCCGAATCATCAAATTTTGATTTGGTTTCGAGTATAATATCATATTATCAACCCAAATTTTTGTTTCATAATTTTAATACACATTATTTATTAAGCAAAACGCTTATAGCTCAGCAGATATGTGGCCGTTAATACCTACATATGTACATATATACTGTTGCCAAAATATTAAAAAAATCTAGTCAACCAGCCAGACGAAGCATTAAAGTTGGCTACTAATTTTTCATGGAAAAACTTGGCTGTCTCCATACACATTTGACCGCTAATTGGTATTCCTTCTGCTCATTTTTGATTTAACTATACATATGAGTATAGTTGCATCCAAATCTTCGTATCTTGATATTTTCATACTTTTTCGTTTCGAAGGACCTGCAAAATGACAATCTCTCGCGAACGCCTCTAACTTATTTTTTTGTTTAACTATATTTCGAACAGGTATGTAAATCTGAAATATTTTCGAGTATTAACTCGCTATTAAGCAAAGAAAATAATTTCACACACAAAGTAATTGATAATAATTAAACATACGTACGTTCGAAAAAATCCGCTGTGAATACACGCACTTGTTACTTCTTCGATGATCAAAAGCGACTGAAAGAATTGACGTAATAGTAAAATACATTTAAAAAGGGAACGAAAAACATTTCTGTGTGACATAATTTGTTTCAAATAACACGCATGTTTCCGGTCGCGATCAATCGGTGCGTCTCATTATCATATAAGAAAAAAATATATTTTTCAAGCACAGATAATCAGCAAATCAGATAATCCGCACCCGGATAATCGAGATTACACTGTATGTATATGTAAATATGTAGGACCAACATGAGATTTCGGGTACCAACTATAATACATATGTACGTACATACATAGGTACGAGAATAAACTGCAAGACACGAACATGCGCTTCCCCAAACAATACCTACATATGTCCCTATGAATGTTTTAAATCTTATTATTTCATATGTAGACGTACAAATGGAGCCGAACAAGACCGGTCTCGATGCGTGCGTAACGATCCAGCCTCCTCGCATGGAAATTTCACCAGTTTATTGCACCCATGTGCATGTGCAATTGTGTGTGTATCTATGTATGGCTGCCTAGTGACAAGATGACGGGGGAAAAAAATGGGAAAATCGTCTATGAATTTTCAAATGGGCAGCGCGTTTTTCCCGCAGTGTGAAGGGGGCGACGCGACGCCAGTTTCCATGGCGACCGACCTGGCGTCTCTTCGGCGCCTCTCGCGGTCACCGATCTCGGCGCCAACTCCAACTTCAATGTTCACTGGTTCTCAAATATCAAAGAAGCTTATTAAAACCGCTGACCATCGCGGAATGCATTGATCTGAATGTTTTTCTTAGGCGCAAAGTATGCGCCAGTTAGTCGCATAACTTTAAAATTATCTTAAATTAACTCCATCACACCCAAGCTACATATTTTACAGATAATTACATCATGCTAAAATTTTGATATCATTTTATTTATTTTTACATTTTATACCGGGAAGGTCTTACAGGTAAACCCCAATACGCCTTCCTGGCCAATTACAAACAACACAGCATTTTTATTATACAAGTCACTGAATTACGAGACACTGAAAACTCGCAAATTAACGAGACATCTATGAATTGTACATACATTTTATTGTACATTAATCATACTCAAATAGTGGTGACATAGTAGGTAGGAAGGTTTTTAGCCAATCGTTTAATCGGGGACCGTTTCAACAATGAAATCAGAGAAATTGGCAAACTCTGATATGAAACGATCGACCTGGAGTCACAAATATCCAGGTCTGACCAGCAGCACTACAGATATACTCTATATATATATAGAAAAATTCTTTTCAATCGAGGTCAATGCATGGGATCGAACCCGGCGCCTCTCGGTGTTAGGCAGAAGCTTAACGACCGAGCTATGCTGTTGGCTAAAACTAGTCATAGCTAGTCTTCGGCGGTGAAGCGTGCTTTTGGTACAAAAAATGGGAGTTTTGGGGCTATTTTCCAGGAAAGAGGGCAAATTACAAAGCTAGAGAGCAAAAAAAAAAGGTTCACCATAATAATGTACAATGCGCAGGGTCGCGTCGAAGCCCAGTTATAACTAAAATTGGAATTTTACAGTGACTTTAATTGGGAATAGTATGTTCGTTAAATTGTGTCTATTGGAATTAAAATACTCATGTTCATACTCATGTGATATAACTACAATCAGACAGACTGAAATAGGGATTTCCATATATTTTTTTTATTTTACATAAATAACTAACTATTCAACAAACTGTGAAAAATAATAATAACCAGTGGTGTAGTCGGGCCAGGTCAGGGCAGGTCACCGCCCTGCTACTTATTTTTGAGCAAGATCGCCGCCCTGGCACTTTGATATGGAAATTGTTTTATGAGTAAAATTAATAAAATATTTTGGCTTATACTAATAATACTTGATACGAAAAGAATAAGAGACGACTTAATCGATGTCTTTAAAATAATAAATAATCGTTCAATGAAAACACTCATCTTAGAGGTCACACTCTCAGACTCCAAAAAGAAAATTCGAATAAATTGATCAGAGATTCCTTCTTTTCAAACAGAAGGGTTAAAGTTAGAAATAATCTTCCCAACAATGTAATAAATTCTGAAAACCATAATATTTTTAAAAACAAGCTAGAAGTCTTTCTTAAACTTGAAGATTTTTGTAATTCTTCTTTTCCAATATCTTTTCTATATTTTTGTTTTCTTTTAGTTATTATTATGAAGTTTTTAGAACATATAAAAAACATCAGATTTTTTTTTATAAATATTTGAATTAGCAATATTGGATACATATTTTTAAGTGAAGAAAAAGAGGGGGGGGGGTCATAAAAATTATACACCGCCATTCTTTTTTTATTTAGCACTACACCACTGAGCTAGAGGTTCATAGAAAAGATCAACAAAAAAACTAGATCCAAAGTTAACTGAATTGGTTTGTGAGACTTTTATCAAAACCAAAATAAAATAAGGACAATAGTATATACAATAGTAGTTGCGTTACATTTAAATAAATAAAAAAAAAAAATTTTAACCGTTACAACATGTAATCAATGCTAATTATGATTCATAAAACAACGGTTAGTTGTCATATTACGTTGATTTGATTCATCCACAGCACTAATGACAGAAGATTTCTTTTTAAATACATTTTGACGGATTGTTTTATCAATGGAGTCGATTAGTAGAAGCCTGTTGCTCCGGTCTGTTATTGACATTTGATAAAAAAATATCTATAGAAACCATTGAAACTAATTTGTCCATTGTTAATGGAGACCCGACAAACAAAGGAAGTCACAAAAACATTTCTCGCGTTCACGAATCGTGAATCACGATTCAATTTATCATAAATACGTACAAACATATAGACATCCACGCTCCACACGCGACGTGAAGGCTCATTAAAATATATTTAGAAAAGAATATGCATATGTATACATAATTCATAGATATATTTGAGAAGCGTTGGTATATCTTTTATACGGATTCTTGGTCAATTAAGTCAACCCCTGGAATGGTGCACTTTACCGTACAACAATAAAATATATCTTTCATCTAATGGGCAAACTGTTGCCGATCAATACGTCTCCATCAACTGAATCCTTTGCCTGATCAAATGTAGTGTAAATGATTTATTTTTTATGTTGGACATAACAGCTTAGCATCGATTAACATAATGTATATTCAAAACAAAACAATTTATAAGATATATTATATTTTATATACGTTCAAAATGGATTGTGTGAATATGTTTCATATTGACAATATGATATTGTGTACAATTTATACTCTTATGCAACCTAAGCCTGCGATTTGTATGCGGCAAATAGTTCGCAACCGTTTATTTGTACCGTCAAATGCGTGATTAATGGTTCCATTTATCGAATTCATACTGAATTTTTGCAGATTTGCCAAATTGAAAATGCAAATATGGCAATTTTCCGGCATAGCGCTCGAAATTGATATGTAATATTATAGTTTGATATTCGCGCGATACAATAATCAAATGGAAAAGCGTTTTTGAGTGTTATGTTGTAGTATGCAGGTGGGCGATGTGCAGACGACACTTTCCGCCTTCATGAGATGCTGCATCATCAATGATTCAAGAGCAATTTCTTCAGCTCGGAAATATTCCATGTCGATGGCTCTGCTGTGTATTAAATCACGTGCTCCGCGAGAGGCTTTTCCGCACATGGGACGTTTAATGAAAACAAGGTGCTTTAGCGGAAAAATAAAGTGAGAAATATAATGTAGACATCGCTTTTCTTAATTCATATAAATTGTGAAGGATATAAAAGGTTTAATGATATATGTATAGCTTATAATGCGACAATTTTCTTACAAGTTGAAGCTGAATCTAGAATGGTATTTTTCTTCTTACGTAAGAAAATTTTATATCAAAATATAATCGAGAGGATAATAAAATTTTTTTTTATTTCAAAGCACTAAAATAACCTGAAACTAAAGTTTGAGCTCAGTGATCCAATACAGACGACCACTCAGCTCAATGGCTATAGTTAAACTGAACGACCATTGGAGCTACTGGCTATTCCAAATTTTCGCACTTTCAACTTCACTTTTACATAATCAACATTTATTCATTTTTATTTTCGAAATATGTATATCTAATGAATACGTTTTTTTATTATATTTTAGAAATACCTATACCAAGAATGCCTAACAGGTAAACGTAATGCGCTTTCCTGGCCAATTACAAACATCGAAATCAATTATTACTTTATCTATGTACATATGTATGTAGTAACAATAGATGAAGTTTTGTGATCATGCGAAAATTCGAACTCAGAATCGATCACTGATCACGTTTTCGTGATCTAGAAAAAAATTGTGTTTGTGTCTGTGTATTTTGGGGATATTTTGAACACCGTATATATATGTACTATGTTTCAAAAAATATCAAGAAAATAAAAATAATTTAAGACATCAAAATAAAATAATGAAATTTGTTATAAAAAAATACTACTTCTGGTTTACGAATTTACCAAAACCAAAACTAAGTTTACCAAAACCTTATCAGCTCTAAGTTAGTCGATAAAGAATATAAATATAAATTTTCCATACGTTCAGGGGTGTGGAAAAATCGTGGTCACAACAATATTGACTTTTCTAAGAGGAAAAAATCCCACTTCCGCTTTATTAAATTAAGTGATTTTTTTTTTATTTTCATAACATTCATACAAGAATTATACTTAAATTTTTTCGTGAAGAGCACAATTGTTTAAGATGTCGAAAAAAATAGTGGAAGAAAAATCGAACAAGAATATACTGCCACTTCCGGTTGAAGGATGCTTACCAAATTTAAACATAATTTGGCATTAAGCTTAAACTTCTAGATATGAAATTTCAGTTAAATCAACCAAAAGATTTCTGAGAAAAACATAAGAAACCTCGATTCTCTAGAGTAAAAGTACTACATCCAGTTCAGGTAAAAATATTCAAAAAATATTGATTTGTAAAGATTATAATTTCTATTACATATAAAAAAATCAGTTTGATTGGTTTAGCGGTTTGGGAGATAATTGAATTCAAAAACTTAAAAAAAGAGGACACCTACATATGTATGTATGTACATACATATGTATTAGATATTCCCGGAATTAATGTCGTTTATGTAATATGCAATTTTGACTCGGTTTCTTTCGGTTCGTTGACAAGTGAAGACGTGTCTTGTGTATTTCTTCTTCTTCTGGATTCGTTGCATTCCTTCTGAACAAAAAAATCTTTTGTACCCCATCCACAAAAAATGATAGAGACGTGTCCATCAGAAGCTCATTTAAGGAGCAGTGTGTTATTGTTGTTTCACGCGAAAAAATGTGCCGTAGAGGCTTCTAAATTCATTTGCGACATATACTGCGATATACTGGATGTAAGGAAGCGAAGTTTAAGAAATTTTAATCGGGCAATGTCAGCTTGAGTGACGAGCCTCGAAGTGGACGGTGCCATTCAAGAGGATTAAGCATCTCTAAAGGCGGATATCGAAGCAAATCCAATTTTGACTATTGATGAATTATCGCAAATTCAATGTTGACTCTTGATGATATATGTATGTACATATATCTTGATGAATTATAAATAATTAAAAAAATAAAGTTTGAATTTTACTATGAAAAACGACATTAATTCCGGGACGACCTTTTCCGAGGGGAACGGTACATACTCACTTAATTTGCGCGAGCAGGATACAACAGGAACAAGAGGAACAGGCTTTTCCTCCCGTATTAATGTGCGCGCGCAGAATACGGGAGGAAAAGCCTGTTCCTCTTGTTCCTGTTGTATCCTGCTCGCGCAAATTAAGTGAGTATGTACCGTTTACCATGCACCCTTTTTTTTTTGATCTTTCGACTTAAGATCTTTCGATTTTCGATCTTTGCCTTCCGATATTTGCGTTTTCGGTAATTTAACATTCCGGCTCGTCACGTAGACCCGTATGTAATATATGCAACACAATTACTATGAATTATGAAATTATTTCATTTATATAATACATATAAATTTTGGTATAATACATATGGTACATACATTATACGTAGACAGTATGTTTCCGGTTTGCAAATTCAATTTCGGCGTTTGACTGGACGGGACCGCAATGTCGAAACTGTCATCATCCGACAAAGCGTCCGCGTCAATAACAATCCACAAGGATGATGGATGACGACCTTCCACTTCATTCAGAAGGATCTATTGCCCTGGCAGTGGTTTACGCAAACTCACGTACTAAATTTCCAAAACGGAGACCTGTTAGATAACATACGTATACTCGCCGTAGATAGTACTCCGCCATACAAATAGCTACATATTGAAATTGCGGAAATTTATCGAGCGCACCTAACAAGTGTCGTTCTCAGATACGGCGGTTTTTGCTCCGAGTAACTGCTGCCAATGAAGAGAATAAATTGGTTTGTAAGTTGTCGTCTTCCCTTCAGGACGTCCCTTTATCTTCAACCGCAAACCGCTGGCATACCTCCTATAAGATCCCGAGCGGTGAGAATCCAATTATGTCAATGTATTCGCTTACGTGTGTATCCGTTTGCGGATATCCAAATGCAAATACGTACATATGTCGAATTGCTGAAACGCCAAAAGGTGCACCAGACATTCATCGGCTTCGGCTGGAAATTTAAACGGGGGCGAAAAATTTCATCAATCAATCGTAATCGAACGTAGAAAAGAGGCGAGAACAAAAGGTTGTGATTTATGAAGAATTGTGTGTCAAAAGTGGGTGGAGAGATTTTCGCAAAGAAGGAGTACGTGTGGATAAAAAATGTTTTTGCTGGATTAGAAGGATAAAGGGTCGGGAAGGGTGCTCAAGGTGCACGGCAATTTATCAGGATAAAATTGCATTACGGCGCAACGTGAGAGGTGAGAAATTTATCTGTGTATAACAGGTACTAGTGCACTAAATACATACCGATATAACACAAGTTCGTTAAGTCTGTTGTTCTGTGTGGGTACAGTTAAATCGCAATTTAGTGTCTTCCACCTATAAATGTAATAAAAGTTAATTAATATTGCTCGTAGAGAGAAGACATTTTATCGCGTCATTATTAGAGACATTTTAGATAAATTTATGCATTCCATTTCAGCGTCGAGTGACCGTATGAAATTTGAAGAATTTTTAAATTCGCACATCCTAGTCTCAATTGGCCTGAGAGCGGCGCTCGCATAATTAACATTGGCGTCGCGTCAAATGTACCACAACTATTCGTCTATTTGCAAAATGCATAATTGACGCCATTAAACCCAATCAAACTGCAAGCCAGACGGTTTAATTAGATTCAGTTCCGAAATTTTCGAATAAATCACCAACGTACACCCAAATTTTTAAAATGTTCACATATCACACAATTTAAATTATATAGTACTGATGTACATATACATATATTATATTAATTGGCGTTTATTGTATTGCACAATATATGTTACATATGTATTTATAAATTGACGACATAGTTCACTAGATTTTATTATGGACAAATGGAAATCAACTGTAATTAACGGAATGATTAGTATGCTTTCTACTGAGGGTTTACAAACTATGCAGTCATTATGGTGACAGATAAGACGGACAAATACGAAAAATTGCATGGCTGCGGAATCGGAGTCGTGGAGTCGGCGCGTTTTAAACGGAGTCCGAGTTGGAGTCGTGAAAAATCAAACGACTCCTTTCTATTATTTTCTTTATAACGGTATGTATTAACAGTTAACTGGAGTCTTCAATTTTATTGAAGTAAATCCACCAATGAATTAAAATTTAATAATTTATAAAAATCATGAATTCAAATTGAGTTATAAATATAATCGTCGAATTACTAGTATTTTGACGTGTCGGGGCTATCAGAGTTTGCCAATTTATCTGATTTCATTGTTGAAACGGTTTCTCCATCAAATTGACAAAAACCCTCCTTCCCACTGTGCCACCAATATGACTCCAAGTCCATCGCTTCTCATTAGAGTTTGCCAATTTATCTGATTTTTATTGTTGAAACGGTTCCTTAAATTGCCAAAAATCATCCTACCCGCTGTCACAAATATCTGAATATGATTTATGTACAATATGTAAAAAAAATATGTACAAGTCTAAATCCATAGATGTCTCTATAGATTAATTCATTAATTAATTCGAAATTCAGCGATTTATGTAACAAGAAATGCTGCAATGTTTGTAATTGGCTAAGAAGACGCATTAGGGGTTAACCTGTTAGGTTTTCCTGGTATATCTATGTAAATAAAAATAAAAATAAAATTTTTCATTGACTCATACACCACGAGAATTGCGGATCAGCGATAACTTTTTGCTTGCTCCTTGTTTTGTTGAATTTTTGTGTGGGAGTGGTTTTAGCTTTTAAATATTATATACTTACATACATACGTTTTCAAATAATTGTCAAGTAAAACAAAAGGTTTCTCAATATAGTCTCAGGTATATAATATGTATGACACTTTCAGCATACTTTGTCTTTGATTTTAAATTTATGATACATTTAGCGCCTCATTGAACAGCAGGTCAAAGAGAATGTTGAGCGTTGACTCATTCTCTTCGACGAATCGATACAAACTAGTCGTTTTCTTCTAAATTCAAAGCAATTCGACTAACTTAAAATTGAAATTATTATACTTTGGTAGTATGTATCGATAGTACCGAAGGTAGAATTTTAACCAGAAATCGGTTTTGATAGTATCGGTATTGGAATCCATATGCCTAACATTAAAATAATATTATAATTAATAATATTAACGGAAAGGATTGCCGTTTTTTTTTTGTTAATTTTGTTCGATATATTTTGAAGAAAAATACTGAGAAAAAATTGAAACTAAGATATCATGTATACATATTTTCATATATAATGTATGTATGTATGTATGTTGGTGTGTATTCTCAAATATAACATTCATTTCGTTATACTTTGTATACAATGTATGTATGTAATACACAATTTGGGACGATATTAATTGTTTGTAATATTTCGGAGTCGGATTAACGCAAAATCTCCCGTTTTCGTCAACGGCGAAATGTAACACGAAATCGCAAGATTAATCATAAGAGAATTAATATAATATAATAATATAAGTTCGTTTATACGTGTGACACTCCAATGAGACGTTCCCTCGCACGTTTCGCAAGAATCAATACGAGTTGTGTCAGTGAAATTGTCTGTTTTATTAAATATATGTATGTAATATGAATATTCGGTGGGAATTCTAGTCACAAATTACACTTGAAAACGTCTAGATCCGTTAGGAATTTTAATAGACGTGCTCACTTCATCACACACTCACAATTATTCATTTCAAAATGTGCCATGCTCAAAACGCTTAGAATTCAATTATGCTGAATAACTCATTCATAATTTTAAACGACGTAGATTTCACATTGTTTCTCATCGGAACAGTCTTAGTGGATTTTCGTTAGATAAAAATGTATCGATTTTATTCCATCGAAACTTGCGATACTAACACAGAATTAATTACTATTTTCACAGCTTCCCTCCTTTGCAGAGGTCTATTATTCGCCATTGTTATTTGTGATAACAGTGATGCTATCGCGTTATTATATTACAATATTATGGATAGGGTGAATGGAAAGTAATGCCTGCCAAGGGGCACTGTGATAATATGAAAGACAAGCAACCATGACATCAATAGACAAGCATTAGACTTTATTTTTTCTTCATATAATATATGAGAACGGAGTACTATATACATATATACAAATGTATGTCGAAACGGAAAAAAAATATTTACAGATCGCAATAATTGAGTCAATATTTGCAAAATATATCAAGACGTTTTATTATGATTTTTTTTCGCAAAAAATTCGGTCTGATTTTCAAAGTGATTTATTTACGATATAAGAAAAATACCGTACCATTTTATTACATACTACATTGGTGATAAAAAATATTCAAATGCAAATTTATACACTCAAAACAAAATACAAAAGGGTTGAATCATAAATATTCTAAAATATCAATGTAGTACATATTTTTTAGTAACAAAAAAGCTATCGCATACGAAATTTTAAATTATAAATAAACACATGAAAGCAACCGATCAATAAATTTGTGTAGATAGGCATCATATGATATGTAGATCAAATTGAATCGGAAATTCTTTTTAGCCTCGTATAAAAAATTTAAACAAAAAGAGTAGTACATATAATATATACAAAAGTATAAATGTATGAAACGTGCATGAAGCATTGTCTCTATACATAGGTATAAAGTTAGGAGAAACCCTAAATTTTACTTGCAAATTACATATTACATAAACACGCCATTTATATTGCATATGTATTTAGGAGAATACATAAGTAGTTATCGTGAAGTATTTAATTTTCATTATTGAAGACCTCCAGTGTCGCACAAAGTTAATGTAACCTGAACTTTGCCGTGTGGAACAGGTTCTATTAAAATCAAATTTCGATCTTTAATAATATTTCGGAAGTCGCTTTGGAAAACAAAAGCCCTGAAATTAATTAGAGAGCCTTCCCGGGGGTTGAGGGTGGGTCACGTACACTTCACGCGTCACATCTCCACTACCCCAACCCCAAAAGCGTCTCTCACTACCATTGAGCTGGCACTGTCTTCGCAGAATATCTATTCTGTAATATAATAGCATATGAATAAAAACATTTTGGATAATGATTTTGGTTAAAAATAAAATTTAAGTAGATAATATATAGGTACAGACTTAACACATTAATATATAATTGATGATTAAAATTCCAGATATTTAATGAGATTTTGGAATTAGTCATAACTGGAGATCATGGTTAAATGAGCATTTAACTACAAATACACTCAAGGAGTATTTTTAAATATATATATGTAAATATTATTTAATGTTTCACTCATAGGCTATAAAGTTTATGTCGACAAAGGTAACAATGGAAAAGTTTATCTCTTTATATCCGAAGCTACATAGACAACGCCACTTAGAAGATAAGAGTTTCTCAATAGGCTGTTAATACAGAATAATAAATATTTAAATAATTTTTATGGAGAATTTTTGGAGTAGACAAAATTGAGATATAACACAAAAGAAAATGCAAATAACAACTATAAAATTCTGCAAATACCATTAGCCCAGTTCTAACTTGCTATAATCTATATGCATGTGTGTTATTAAAACAACAAAATATTATCGTTAATAAAAATTGAAATAAATCTAATAAGTTTCACTTTATTAGGTCCTATACTAATAGGTGGCTAAAATCAAAAAAATATTTATAAAAAAATCAACAAAGAATAATCGAAAATTTTTTGGAGAAAATACAGACGTTTGATATATGTATGTACACATGTATGTTTCTCCGAAATTTTTTTGGGAAATACTGAATTTACATTATATATTTACATATATACGTACTTATGTATGTTTGTACAGATTGGTGTTGGAGAGGATTTAAGCCGGCCCGTCACTATTCCACTTTAGCTAAGACGTTTCGCAGGGGTGAGTTTTTAATTGGCGCAAATGCGATGCAGCGAGCATCCCTTTGAATTATTCATAAATCGACAGTGTGCGAATTCGAAAACAAACGCCCGAATCGTGATTAATTTTGCGTGTCCAATTAAAAAGCGCGTTACTTTTTAATCGACGACACATCTCTTCCATTAGGTATCCACGGTCAGAACGTTGCGAATTTTCCCGACACTGGTTTGAGGGTCCTGGGCGGATGCTGGGCCACCCTTCCTCCCAGGTCACTGATCCCGTCTGCTCTCCAGGACCCTCCGATACTGGAAATAATGCATTAATCTTAATACACGTTATAATTTCTAAGCACTTTATTTTAGCATCGGAGAGGCGCTTTTAGGCGAGCACCCGCACATTCACCATATGCGTTCACGTATGTACGCGTACGGTACATCAAGCAGATACAGACGAACCAAAAGTGGTTTTGTGTAAAATTTAACAACCTGAAACGACACAAATATAGTTGTAGTTGAACACTGCATCAAATTAATGTATGTGTGTATATTATTTAACGTAAAACTACGTATTTATTAGACCGTGTTAGCAGTAACCGCGATACATAAATATGACGTCTTTAAAGCACTATAAATCAGAAATTACAATAATACGTAATCGAACAAGAACGATGGTTTGTATCAATAATAATTAGTTGATCTGTTGACTTTCAGTCAGTCCACAGTAAAACTTCATTTACACCAGGACAGCTCTATCTGACAATTTTTTTACATTTAAAATGACTCATATTTTATTATGTGATTCATCCAAATTCTGCCGAATATTCTCTCGAAAAATAAAAATGTGATTTAAAACAGAGTTTATAAAAGTTCAAAATATGGCATACAGACAGATAATATTAAATATATGTATATTGCAAATTATGTATTCAAGCTATTCCAATATATTGATTTCCAGTTGAATATACATACACGAAGAAAAATATTATACATAGCTTGAAAATTATTAATATATAATTTTTAATATGTGGTAATAAGTAAAAAAAATTAATACCCTCCCTACGGAAGTTAAGAATATTGAAGATCTAGTTCAATTAAAAAATAAATTAAATGAGCATATTTACAAAATGAGTAATTATTATATTTGTTTATTGAAAAAGGTATGATTTATATTAAAAACACAATATTTTTTCGATAAGTAACTGCCCAAGCACAAAAGCTAGTCTCTTTTTTTAGAGAGGCACAGCGATAACGTTTTTTTTTTTTCATTCATATGTCATACATATATACATATATTCATTCATTGTATGTATATGTAAGCATCTATAGTTTATAAGAAACTAGCTGAACCCGGCATGCGTTCAATGCCAGAATAAGGCATGCAAATCCCGTTCCCGTTCCCGTTCCCGTTGTGTTCCCGTTCCTGTTCCCGTTTCAAGTGATGGTTGGAGCTCAACGCCGTGGAATAACGTCTCTTTAACGCCGTGTCATAAACCAACTGGTCACGTGGTTACCAACAAACACATTTCCTTTACTACACAATGGTGCTTCAAACGTCCTATTACTACACAATGGTCCTTCAAAGTCCTATTACTTCTATTAGGTTCTGAAAATATCCTAGAATCATCTAAAAAGCTAATAAACTATCTAGAGATGTTTTATAATCAAGAAAAAAGAAAATTCTCGGCGAATAATCTTTTGGAGAATATTCTCGGAATATTCTCGTTCTCCGAGAATAGGCTCGACTTGCAACACTCTATGTACATACAACTTCGCGACATGTAACTTTTGTAGCGATTCCGTGTTGTATGCATGCAACACGTGAAAATGCCTGTACACGGATGTTTCCCTGTAAATATCGACAAATTCACTTACATATGCGATTTTCGCATGTCGGCTGGTGTTAATAAAGTCTTAGCATATTTGCAACACGTGAAGCGGTCTAATCCTAAAGCGTTGGGTCTTATCCCGAGGCAAACAAACCTCGTAATGGGGGGTTCATTACGTGCGGGGACTACGCGTATCCACAGACACCAAACATGTTTGTGCTCGGCACCCCTTGCCGACCCTCCCTGACCCCTCACAGCCTCCCCGAGCAGGGGACGCGTCGTCCGACATCTCGGCGACATCCTCGATAAATATTATCGCCGCGAATCAATACGGCACGTATTTTCCGATGAGGCGAAACAAAAATGTGCGGGGACACAAGTTTCGACGGCGAAAAGATCCCAAATATATATTGTGCTTTCCCCTTTTGACCTTTTCGAAAAATATCGTTGGAGGACGCCGAAATGACTAATATGTTTTTATCTTTGGCTAATGTCACGCTTTCCTACGACTTGTTTCCAACTTTGTCCCATATTCAGAAGATAACTTTTTGCAAAAGACGTGACGAATTTTATTGTGTCTAAAAATGAAGGGTAAAATTGTATTCCGGTGATAGATATGAAATATATTATATGTATGAATAAGGCAGTGAAACATTGACTTAAATAAGTAAAAGGGGGAGGGATGGTACAAACTTTATATATAATACATATTTTTTTGTTTTATCTGTATATGAAGTATAAATTGATGTGTCGCGCGAAAATTCAGCTTCGAGATTATGACTGATTTGTTTTAATTTATTTTATTTTAATAAACGTATACCACAGTGTCATCACAGATTACCCAATATTAAGCGGTGGCCTGATAAGAATATACATAGAAGAACATATAAATTATATAAAATCATATGTAGGTATGTACATATAAAATATATAAAAAAAACATGTTTCATTTTATTTTAACTAACATTAATAACAGTCTTCACATGCTACCCAACAAGAAAATATTTAAAGAAATAAAAAAATAAAGAAGAAAATAAAATTAAAAACACTAAAAATTAAACAAAATTTAATAGATTTAAATTAATCTAAAAGTGAAAGAACATTAAAAAAGTGGATAGATTAAGATTTTTAAACAGAATGGTCTTCATCGTTTTTAAAATGGTTAGTAGTTGTGTGATATGTATGAACATACATAGTACATACATACATACATATATGTATTTCGGATTAGTCAAATTATCTCAAATTTAGTATTTGGTAATGAAATGATAAATTTTTAGGTTTGTGTATATACATATGGTACTTCCTCTTATAGGCCTCCTTTTTTGGTAGTTTTATCTCTTGAGCTTCTTGGTCTAATAAAATCTTAAATCGAATTAAAATTTCCCAAAATACATACATAAAAGTCCACTTTTCTTCATTTTGAGAAATATCTCGCAAAACATTAAATATAATATTTTGCGATCAACAATATTTTTAAATACTGGTGGCTATTATACCTTTATTCTGCTTTTCGAGATTCTGAACATTTGGAATTAAAAGAGGTGATAACAATTTGTGAATTAAGTCAAACTGAAATAATGTTTGTGGAACTAAAAATTTGACTTTCGCCACTTTCAAATATAACAGATCATATGTAATTTTTTTAATAAACTACGTTGAATCAAGATTTTGGTCTTATATAGAAGTTTGTTTAACATAAATACATACAAAATATATATTAGTCCAGAAGAAATGTAGATAATTGAGTGTTCTTTATCTGTAATTGGGCATATACAGATTAATAGTGTTGATAATGGATATTCAGCTTCGTATTACTTAATTGGTCCCCCGGGGAGTGACAATATGTACATAGTTATTGCATAATATTCCGAACACAACTATATAAACTATATAACACACTATATAAATAAAATAGTTTTTATATATATATATATATATATATATATATATATATATATATATATATATATATATATATATATATATATATATATATATATATATCTGTATGTTAAAATATTCGTTTCTAATATTTGATAATTTGAAATAAGTAACTGATAAAAACTGAGATGGCTGATAAAAAAACGGCCAAAATGTAAATAAAGTAATGTCATTCGGTTTCCCATAAAATATAATATAAATTGATGTGGAATCTTAATAAAAATCTATGTATGTAGAATGGTAGAAAACTTTTTTATTGCATTCAAATGACCGATGTAAGAGTAATAAAAGACTTAAGTTTGATTCCGATACACTATATATAATATTGTTTTATATATTTTATAAGTATAAAGTATAAAGCATTTTTAAGTACATATAATCTTTTTGTATGGGTCAATTTTCAAAATTTTGTCAAAACTTTTAAAACAGTGAAGGTGTGAAGTAACAACCTTATCCGTCTATTGAAAGTCGATATCGTTCAGTGTAATTTTCATGAAAATGAGTTCAACCAAGTTTCAAGTTTCAAAACGGAATCATTCTTCGCCTCGAGATAAATAAACACCGGAAGTCGGAGCGTTGAATTTTAACGAGTTTCACTAATTTGAATTGAAGTCGTGTAATCTTCTCGATGACATCGCGGAACAATCGAATAGCACTTTCATCCATCCACTTCGCGCAGTGTTGGAGACTTGGGGGATGATGACTGGTGCATAAGTTATCGCTGCATCGGAAAGTTCTCCCCAGCTTCCTCTATCTCTATACTTTGGAATCGCTCACCCTCCCAATCATCCCCCGTCACTACTGCAGGGTGCAATCTGCGACTTTCGATACTCGACTTTGTTCTGTGCTTGTCAGGCGATTAAGACCAACCAATCAAAATCTCGCCAGAATGCCGTCGGACACGACTAACAACACTTCTAGCTCCCATTTTTCCCGCAGGGGGTTGAAAAAGCAATTAACTCACCTAGACCGATACTGTTAGCTTTAATTACTCTTTGAACGTCCCTTAATAAAAATTTAATATTCCCCTAAATAAACCGCATTGAGAAGGACTTGTGTGCAAATTTACTGTATTTAAAATCAACAGTAAAAAACATAGTTTTAAATAAATCCTTCGAGAGATTCGCGTTATAAAATAATAAAATGAAAAATCTGAGCGAGAAACTTTTAATAATCGGCAAAACTTTAACATCTCCACTAAGTGAAAGCTCGAGGTACTTAAATTGCAATGTACGTATTTGCCTAAGAGCCTTTGAAACGCTTTCTTGAATTTTCTTTTTACGTAAGTACATATGTGCAAGTTGAATAGGACTTTTTTAGATTTTTCAAAATAAGTGTATAAATGTGCATTTGTTGGTCCTACTGCTGCCATTATTTTTATACTGATAATATTTTTTTTATATGCACTTTTGAATGGATTATATTTTTTTCACCGACTATAGACGACCATAAATAACTTGATGATCATCATAAAATATGTGGTCGAGCTTTCAACATTGACTCCTAAATAAAAACTTCTTAAATCCTGTTTCCTGCTGATCTTTCACAACCTTCATTTATTGAATTCCTAGCCTTTTCTTTAATATATTCTATATTTTCCTTGAATTTGTCCGACACTGATCAAGCATCTAAATTTCTTAATTCACATATCGAAATGTATATGCCACTGTGGTATGTTAACTTGCCCAGCTACATTAAATTATTATCTACATTTAGCATTCTCTTTTTCAAGAATAGTTTCATAATTCAATAGAATAGTCGATTTTCATAATTCAATAGATAGTCGAGTATTTTAAAAAATAAGTAAAAGCTCAATATCATTTACATATTATATATGCATAATTATAAATACTTTCATGATTCACTGCCTGCACATAAAGTTCATTAGTCATCACTGGAGTACGGACCCAAAGCGCGCCGCTCATTGTTTAATTGTTGTAAATGATTTGAAAAAAGGTTCGGCAAATCTTTAACAATGCATTTTCAACATTTGGACAATGAACGGCGCGTTCTGGTTCCGGGCTTTAGTCATGACTAGTCACCGGAGCCTGGGGGGGCCGTGTATTGTTCAAAGGTTGTAAATGCATTGTTAAAGGTTTGCCGAACAATGGATAGCACTGTGACTATCCTACCTCTAGTCATCACTACCAAACCCGTAAAACCTATTAATATAAAACTTTCAACTTTAAAATTATCGCAATATTAAGCATGTACGTATATAAAACTTTGAATGTTCATTCTTCCAAAAATTCTCATCCTAATTTCATACGTGCAGAAAACAAGTACTACCTATGTATGTATGTACATACATACATATTTATAGAAAAAGCGTAAATACAATTTATTCTATAGGTATATAAATATATGTATTTGTTGACTACTCCAGTGGGCCATGGTGATTAGTTAAATTATCCACTGTACAAGAAAATTTCATATATAAAATCAACAAAAAAAACGTGAAGACGGATTTCCGAAATCGGAGTGAAAGCAGTGGCGTAACTAGAAAAATTAGGCCTGCGTGCAAATGTTAGAAAAAGGCCCACTTTTCGTATTTTTGTTATTAAAATTAAATTGGTAATCAACTCGCATAATTTAAATGTTCTTTTTCCTCACCTTCAAAGTCGCAAAGTATGCAATTACATATTTCAAAGACATTTTATTTTAACATCGTTTTTATAGATAATTGCAGAAAATTATTATTAATGTAGTACCATTACGGAAAACTATTGAATGTCGTGAGAAGGAGAACAGATGGGTGAAAATTCGACACCCAATGTATTGCGTATCAAATTTGGAGCATAAATTTTAAAATAGTGTTTAATTTGTTTAATGTTCCAAATTTGATATGGAGCATACATTTTATCATATGAATAATTTTAAGAAGGCTTTTTTATTTGAAAATGTCTAGTTTTTTTTATTTGAAAAATGTCTAGTATTTTTTTAATTTGAAAACCTATTTTTTTTGCACTCTAGCTTTATAAATAGACCCAAAACGCCTTGAATCCTGGAAAAACCACGCTTCCGGTCCTACCTCTACTAATCAAATGATAGCGGGTTCGCGTCAAAGTTATCATAAATCATTAGTATGCTATATACAACAGCCAATAAGGGCGAAAACACACTGAGTGGTAAGGAACGTCATATGTCATTGGCTTCGTGCTGTGCACGTGCAGAATGAAGATGTTTGGGACCAGTGGTCGACGAACATCAATTATGTACATAATCTCTACGTTACAATATTGAACTTAAAAGTGCATTAATTTCCTAAAATAAAATCTATTATCAATAAAGCTGGCTTTAAATTTCTGAAAATTCAATTAAAATTGCAATATCATATGTTTCATTGTATCATAAAATTTAATTCGATAAAACGTGTAAGGATGTACCAAAAACGTAAATACATAGAAATATACACGGTTCAATTTTTTGGACGAAAATTGATTAAATTACCCGATCCGATTCGATTATCCGTATACTCTGGCGCAATTGTAATCCAATTGTAAATTGGTATCTATTAGTTAATTAGCGCTAAATGAAATCAAATAAATGGATCGCCCCCCATAGCTGTATCCGAACATCCGGAGCAATGGGCCATTGTTCGTCCAGAAAACACATACACACACACACACACACACTCACATGAACTTACGACAGGGGTGGATGTTTATTGGCCGGGACGCGGATGCGTCGCAGAGACAGGGGTTGCCAACCCTTAGATCGGAACATTCAGGTCCACCCTTCATCTCCCCGATCTTCATCCCCCTGCTCCGGCTTTCACGAACGTGACGTCTTTTTATTTGTACCGGGTCGAGTCGGGGTCGGATCGCAGATAATGCGGCCCCTGATTGCACCGTAAACTCGAATCGAGTTTGATTGATTTCGCCAAAGAAAAGTAAAGGAATTTCGAGGTGGGTAGCAGGTAAAAAAATCGCCATAACGTGCTCGCCGGATGGACGTTTCACTTTTGAAAATTACGCTGGATTACGCCCGTCGCACGGTGTCGTAATAAAGATACGACCCCTTATAATTCGCTGAAGAGGGTTGCAACGGAGATTGAGAGCTCTTTTAAAAGCGTCACGGCTAGATATAAAAACTCACCTGCAATTACCCACCGGTACGCTTCGTGCATCTCCAAAATGACTTTGTCGCACTACCGCATATTTTTTCGCAGTGGTTTTAAAAATATTATATAACACCAACAACACGAAACACTATCAATGTCAAAATTTTACAATTTATTTATTTTATTATTATAATTAATACACAAAAAATGAATAAAGAATAACAATAACAATAACAAATTAATGACCGATGTGACTTGACAGGTTGCCCCAATGCGTCACATCAGTCTTACAATAAAACAAGAACAGTAAGAAATTAGTAATCATTCATCTAATCCAAATAGTCTCTTTTATTTTATTAGTATAATAAATATATTTTATATTTTAATTTATTTTTAGTTATATTTTAACTTTTTTGTCTAGTAGCCTGCGCTCATCATTATTTTCATAATTACATGGTGATGTATGAGTGAATTTTTATCATATCTCTTCTATTTCGGACTCACTGGGATGTTCATGTATATGTTACAGTCTAAGTGTATTTACCAGTTGTAATATATTTTGATTAGTTAAAATATATTTTATATAACTTACGTAGTTATTTCATCTGACACAGTAGAAATATAATTCAACTGGTTAGGATCAGACAACGTGTTTTATAGCTAACTGAGCCAGTGTTGACAACGCCACTGGCAAACCGAGTGACATTAATATTATATTATATATTATGACAGTAATATTATATTATATATTATGACAGTAATATTATAATATGGATATAATATTAGTCAAATGAATGTTTCATTTTTAATGTTTATTTGTATATTCTATCATCCTCCCTTCAAGAAAGTCATTATCATAGTCAAAGGGTGATATTGATGCTTACTGTTGATACAAGACATTTTTCCCCTTATATTTCACTATTATTATATGTTTTGTGATTACTTCTATTATTGTTTTAACTTTTGTATGTACATATGTATAAATATGTATTTTATTTCTGTATAATTGTTCTTCTCTGTTATATTTTCGACCATTGTGGCGCATTAAGTTTCCTGTAATACTCAATTGGTCCAAACTTTAAATAAATAAATATATAATACATACATATGTACATATGTTTAAAAAAACAAAATAAGTTTTTAAATAGACCGATACTTTATGCGTAGGTACATAACAACCTAAAGCTTTCCAGACTGCTAAATATACACAGTTATTTATATTTTTTATTACATTATAGAGGTGGCTACAAGGTTGATAGCATATGTATATGTATGTATGTATAGGTACATATTATATAAATAAAACGGCATTGCCCATCGGGCAACCGTAAACATTCTCCCAGTGGTACTATGTCGAAACGATATTTGCAACTAAAGATATTGGGAGAAATACGTATTTCTTCATTTATCCACCATCTTTTTTGGTCAGATGAATCCGTATATCGACCACATATTCGGAAGCTAATAAAACTCATTTATCGGGAAACAGAACACTTTTATGAAATACGTTACATAAAAAACTATTGAATGGTATTATATGGTAGCTGAAATTTTAAACGATTGACAACTGACGGGCTGAAACCAGAATGGTACAAGTGACATTTAAAAAAAAAATGGTTTAAGTGCTAAAATAATAGCATATATGAAACGCTATTATTTTAGCACTTAAACCGGCTTTTTTTTAAATGTCACTTGTACCAGTCTGGTTTTCAGCCCGTCAACTTACATATATTTTACTAATACCAAATATTCAAATTACGTATACACCAGTGGCGTGCCGTCATTGGACTAGATGAACTAGACTAGTACCCTAAAATATTTTACTTCAAATTTAAAAATATCAACAATTCAGTTAGAATAAATTCAAATCGTTGTCCTATTGAAATTGTTCACTCGGATTAGTGAAGTTCAGAAACCGGAATCGGCCTTACCTGAGGTAGTGGTAGTGGATTATTATGTTATGGTCCACCACGTCATTCGCTTGTACGGACTCGCTGTCTCAATTGTATTCCTTTCGCGATACTGGCGAATTGTTATAAAACATTTATTAATTTACTCATCTCTTCAAGCATTTATGGAATTTTAACTAAGAATATTTTGATTTCTGTCTATCAAATATCATCCTTTACTACTTTTTTTTTATTAATATAACACATATTTACACAGAACTTCTTGAATACAAATATGTCAAGGGAATCGGCTCACGAAACGTTTCCCTCAAAACAAATAGGCGCGGAGAGCGCGGAAAATATAACGAGGCCTTGGAATGTTGCATTCTCAATCAATTGTTCGACAAATCATTCAGAAAATTAAGTTTTTAAGACGAATAATATGTTACTAAGAAAGGTAGGCTACTTATAATATTTCTGGCATCACTTTAAGGCAGATTATTCTAGTTCAAAAATTTAAAATATCCCCTGTTTTTAAAGCCACGGCACGCCACCGATATGTAAATATGTTTATATGTTTACATCAGTGGCGTGCCGTGAAATTCTTCTTATGTTTACATACCTCCTTTACGTCTCACTTACGATTACAATTCAGGAAAAAGTTTGCCTCTTATCCGATCGTTTTCATACTTTACCATATTGCTCATTTTGGTCATCAGTATAAGTAAATGGATCCTCCGCCATTACGATGGTGCAAAAATATTGTGTAAGACGCGTTTGAAATCCCGGCGAGATAGTCGTTGACGTTTATCCACCGTTTGCTTATTAGTTTTAAACATAGATGGCGGTAGTAAAATAACATTATTGGTATTTTTATTCAAAATAATAATTTTATATACAAATTATAGAAGAGGTATGTTTTTGTCACTCAGTCTTACTTACGTAAGTGCGAGCAGGATACAAGGGGACTAGGTGACGTCATACCAAGTCCCCTGTATCTTACTCGCACACATGTAACTAAGGGGCGAAAACACACTGAGTGGGACGTGGTACGTGTTATTTTTACATGCTTTTAAACATATGAGAAAACGCAGCACCCTTAGCCCATATACATGGTACGCAGTCCCAAAAATCACCCTCTGGAGTGTTTTCGGTTCTGGATATTTTATCCATGTATTTATCCTTACTTGACAGTGGTCGTTAACGGTGAATCCCATTTTTGAAGAAATTTAGGAGACACATATGCACTCTGTACGTGCAAAGACACCCGAATTCGGTTTGCGGAACACCCACTGTCACAGCGTGGAGCCAAGAACGTGACGTTCCGTACTATTCAGTGTGTTCTTGCCCTAAGGCTGTGTGACAAAAACAGGGATATTTTCACAGCACGCCATTGGTTTCTATGTATATTATACTTAAATCATTTATGTATCTAAAGTTTGAAATGAATTTTGAATAAAGAAAAATTTTCGCCAAGTTTTTCGTTTCCTGAAAATTTTTCATTTCCTTCGCCAATCGTCATACTTACGTAGCCTACAAAACAAACAAAAACCAACAGGTACCCTTACAACATGCTTTCCATATCCTGTACGAGACAGACTGATATCAAATATATGTACAACATCTGCTATTCCTCCTAAAAAACTTTCTCTACATATATGTACATATTTCAGTCTAATTTGCATGCATATGTATGTATTTATAACTAGACATCAAATTTCAAATCTTCAATTTATTGACACATATATGAACAGTGAATCACCCATAACTGCCCAATTGACATACAATACAGTATATTTTTCATATCCATATCCACGCGATTGTTTCCGTTTAAACGACCTCCCCACACGCATGACAACTTTTCAGACTTTCTACCTGTAGCTTTGACGACTATTCGGATCTGCACATCGACGTAATCTGACTTATTTCGCGCCACATATGATACAGCACACATAGGAAAATTTAATTAATTGATTGTGCCGAATTTCGTCGAAACAGGGTCACCACAGTCGTTAGCGGGCCAGTGTGAATAACGCGCATCAATCGAAACAAATTAAAACGGATCCTGTTCCCGTGTACCGGAAAAAGGGGAATTGGCAGGGAAACGAGCACAGGCGAGGGGCGGAGAGGGGGTGGGGTAAATACAGGCGCCGCTAAACACACAATAAATTTCCACTAGCGGATAATTCAATTTGATATATTCATCCAGGGACGGACGCGCTTACATTCCACCTATGTATGTATGTATACATGCATATACGTATTATTTTGATTAATGGACGAACTGAAATTGGTTGCTAGGAGGGAAGTCGCCTGTAGCGGGTGGGATCTGTGGGTGGGAGGGTGTATATGCATGGGGGTGGTGTTAGACGTCCCGCAATGTTTACCCGAGGTTCGTCTGCCTAATGCACTTTATTGTCGGCCCCAAATGAAGCAGTAAAAGTCCGTCCAGGTTATATTGCACCATAGGCCCTTCTCAGCCTCCCCCACCCACCCAACGACTCGGTCTCCCACTCACATAAGCGCGGGAGAACCGCGAAAGCCAATTTGGCAACGTGAACTGATGCTTCAAAATCGGTTGTGTGTCAAATGCTCTTATCGTAAATTTAATAAATTAAAAATACGCACATTTACAAATACTGAGTATGCGCATTAATGCGATTTTCCTGTGATGTCAATATGTATTATTAGAATTGTGTGTAATTTGGTTCGAACAAAATTATGTGGGGCGAACAAAATACGATTTTTAAAATCCTATATTAACGTACGTCATTTATGCATAAGCTAAAGAATGTACCCTTTTAAGCTTTTCATTAGATGTTTAGCTTGTTTATTAGTACAATTATAATATTATTAATAGCTAGTCTTGTGCCCGATGAAATATCATCGCAGGGACTATGGCATATTAAGCTATTGATTAAAAAAAAATTATAAAAAATGTTTCGGTCCCGTGTTCGACCTTTTAAATATATTTAATTTAATATGTATATTTAATTATTTAATATGAAAAAAAATGTAAAAAATACCTACCTACCTACATGTAAACAATATAAAACACCAATAGAAAATATAATTAATTAAATAAATTTTCAATGCATGGCGGTAAATTTTCTGCCAAGAGGCAAAAAATACAAAAAAAAACATTAGTAACCATAACATAAACAATATAAAACACCAATGGAAAAATTAATTAATTAAATAAATGCTCAGAGGCTTAGCGCCGTCTATTAGCCTAGAGGAAACATTAGTAGCATACAATATATATATATATATATATATATATATATATATATATATATATATATATATATATATATATATATATATATATTTTTTTTTTTTTTCAAGTAAAGTCTATATCTAATTATGAACACAAATTATATCAAAACAATTTGCTTTAGATCGTCGACTTTAAACGCCTTTAGCTAAAATAATATGTAATAATTCGTTTAATAATAATAAATAAACGCTTAAATATTTCGTTTAATTGTAAAATAATAATAAAATAATATACATGTGTATAAAATTTATTATGAGCATTTGTAAGAATTGTCAATAGGTTGTTAAGCTTTTTTCCTATTATGATATATATGTATGTATGTACATATGTACATATGTAAGTATACTAACATTAAAATAAGATAATACTATAAATAATATCAAGAAAATAATATGTATTATTAAGATTAAGAATTATCTATATATACTACATACATACATGATGTATAATTTTATTTCAGTTCTTCGTAAATTTCCTTAAATACATTAAAAATAATGTAATATACGGGAAGACGTAACTTTTGAAAAATAATACCTAATATAAAAATGTATATTATATGTAATATATCTGACGGGTAGTGTTTCTGAACAAAAGTAAATATTTATTAATTTATGTGACACCTCCTTGAGATTCTCAACACGTCGAAACATTCCACTTATCTTTAGGTCTGTTAGTTTTGTCGAAAGGGTGGGAGGATTATGGTCCTTGAAGTATTATAAGAGGGTGATAAAAATTAAACAAACAATATCGTATTTGAAACACATTTAACCTTTACTGACTGTTCACATTAGTACATACATAATAAATAGACTTTTATACATTGAAATTCAATCAGGCATTTATTTTAATAGTGGTTAATAGACGCTAAAAAGTGGCTCACTAAATAAGCAATTATTTTAGAACGTGTTAACCGAATTAATTCAGAAACGGCGTATGCATTAAATGCGAATGGGAAATTAATTAAATTTTCAGTTCAGATTTAGATAATCGTTAATATATAGGTAATACATGTATAATATACAAAGGACCTATCTAACTGCCTAACATATGCACCGTTCAACACAATGGGAAATTTAATATCAGATATTAAATTTCGCACGCTGTCTGTTGGTTGACCAACAATTATTTATCCCCAGAAATACGTACGATCATACATTCAGTACAGACTCATACGTCAGCCGGAATTGTTTGGTTTCGAATTTCCGTATCATAAATTTAATTAATACTTTTCAAAAACTTAGTATTATGTATGTACATATACGCACATCACAATAAAGCTATTTATTTCAAAGTTCGTTCATAGGTTTATTTGTCGGTGATAAATATACGTAGTTTTAATCACAGATTCGACTCGTACAGATCGTACGTTATCGGTCGAACATATAAATACATAGGTATATCACCATGTGGAACAATGGGCTCGTTAACAATTTCCGCATTAAATTGTAATTAAGCTAATAACACCGCAAAAAGGGGAGGTCTAGGGGGTGCCCAATTCGCACCCAGAAGAGGGTGAGTTTGAAGAATCGTACACCCCCCCTCCCCGACGAACGTACACGCACGTTTTGCTATCATAATAAAATTACAGTATTACGTTGTTTTTTTGTATTTTTATTCACGCCGACTAAAATATGAAACGGGTGCTTTTTAATTATGTCCGGCCGCTGGGACTGTGAGGGTTTTAACCCTTTATTGCTGCAAATGCGTGCGCACGAAATTTCGCACATGATCAGGGGGACTATTTCGGTCGGAGATAGCACCAAATATGTATATTATTACAATTTGGTACTGTCGTTGCTGTGAATTTAGATGCGATAATTCCCCTACCTTTGTATGTAGTTATCAAAGTAACACTTCATATAGCAAAACTCGTAAATCTGAAAGTGCAGGAAATGCAATCAAGTTATAAAACAAAAAAAAAGTTGAATGTTAAGCGATAAAAAATACGAATGTGAAGCGATTTTCCATATATTTCATGATGACAGAATCATACATTTCAGAGTACATACATATATATGTACTCTTATGAAATTTAAGGAAGCCAAAATGATCTATTTTGACGCAAAATATCAAGTTTAATGTCAAAACAGGTACATAACTTTGGTTTCCAAAATTCATTTTTTTCACTCTGGCCCAATGTACATACTATGTACAATGTATGTAGATATGTACATATAATGTACATGCTTAGTTTGTCAAATCTAAGAACAATTTTGATCTTACATATGTACATACACTGTTGTATAGAATTTTCAACTTCCACATTGACATATCTGTTTAAGAGGAGATGAACTTCAGTGTAAATATCAGACATACTAGATCCACTCTTTTTTATCATTTTATAATAACAATGTATCACGACAATATACAAGAGTGCCCTTATCTCTTATTTACTTTCAGGGATAAATTGAAGAGATAAATCTGTAGTTAATTCGTCGTCTCATTTTCTGATTTGCTTAACAATTTTATCTATTTTTTTACAAACCTCTTTTATGTTTAATGCTTTTATGTAATTTTATTTTACATATATTTAAATTTACAAATTACTTTTTTTACTACAGCTTTTATTTATTTTTTGTAATACATGTATAAATGTACATATGTTTTTAAACATGTAGTAGAAACTACATATTTTGGAATGCAAAACATGTTGCTTCTTATCCAATTTGTTTAATTGTACTTTTTTCTCTTATATACCTATTTTTTATTCTTTTCGTATTTTTAATAAATACTACTAAATAGGAATGAAAAATTACCTTATATTATAATTTATTTATTTTTTAACTCTATATTAGATTCCCAGGAAATATTTTACTATTTTAACTTTAAAATATGTACATATACATAACTCAATTTTATATATTTGTTACCCTTCCGTTTATTCCGAGATCAAAAAATCCTTGATTTATTCCATGACATTCCAATTTCTTACTTCAGAAAATCTAACCTGTATTGCATCAGCAATAATTTATAGAACATTTAACTTATACCTACATGTCCTTCTAGGGCGCCCCACTATCCTTTCCCGTTTGAGTTAAAACTATATTTTTTTTGGGTATTTGCTTCCACTCATTTACAGAACATGCCCCGGTTACCTAAAGTTGGGACCTCACAATTAACGAGGTCATCGTTTTTAGTGACGGCACACTCAGTTGTCCCTACAATTCCTCTTAGAAATCTAAAATTTCCAGTGAGTACCCAAAGTTTATTTCAATAGCCAGCAGTTTGGCTTAATGGTAGCGTATATATTTAACACCATGAGGTCGAAGGTTCGAGTCCTCGTCAAACTGCTGGTTAGGTTTGGGGGTTTTGTGACTCCAAATCGATCGTTTCTCTATCAGAGTTTGCCAATTTTATCTGATCATTGTTTAAACGATTCCTGAAAATTGGTATTAGATCATTTCCTGTTGTCACAAAATCTGTGTGTATAATTTGTAAAAATTATGCACAGTAATCTGAAATCTATAGATATCTCTATAGACATCTCTATAATTTCGTGTTTATTATATCTATAAAAATTGTAATAATAATTGTACACAAAAATCTAAAAATAATCCATAGATGTCTCTATGATTATTATTTCTGTACTGATTAATTGCTATATGCTATGTATTCTGATTGTTTATGTATTGTTGTATTTCTGACCGTTGTCGTACACTCGTCGCATTGGAGCGATCTGTAATGACAAGTGTATATTGAATGTAACAATAAAATAAAATAAAAATAATATGTACATTGATACATATACATATATACATACATACATATGTATCAATGTACTTTATGGGTATAATGTTTCAAATATATGTAGATATATAGTTCATTAGGATTTTTTCGAATAAGCTCCATTACTTATCTAAAGAATATACTCACTATTTTTCTATTTATGAAAAATGTAAATTAGATATATTATATATGTAAGAAAATTTGTACATATGGATGTATATGAAGATATGTACAAGAAATCAATTAAAATTGGTTTACAATTGTAAGTTTCATTTAAAAACTAAATACATATTTCTATGAAACAACTCTATTATAGTTAACCCTGTCATACGAGCCGCTATAATTTAATGTGGCACAAGTCCTCTTTTCTTCATTTCGAGAAATATCTAGCAAAATATTAAATATAATGGTTTGCGGTTAACAATATTTAAAAATACTGGTGGCCTGTAATACGTTTATTCTGCTTTTCCGAGATTCCAGACATATCGAATATAAAGAAGTGATAACAATTTTTGAATTAAGTCAAACCGAAATAATGTTTTTGGAACTGAAAATTGGACTTCAGTCAAATTTCAAATACAACGAATCATATATGCATTTAAAAAAGCACATATACACATTTTTGTTCATTGCGTTTGCGATTGAAGCGCTCGAATACCAATTTTCAACGATAAAACGTGTCGGAAAGGGAATATAATAAAGCGTCGGTACTCTGTCTGTGAGTTGATATTGTAAAAATGTGCGAATTTCAATTTGGTCGATAAGTAGGATAGACTCAGTATATATGTACATATGTACATACATACATCCATACATAGTGGATTTGAACGTACCAAGCTTTTCCTTGGGTACGTCCGCTCTTCGCGAATCTTATCCGAAGATTTTTCATATTGGCGATATGGCGAGGGTGAGACGAGGGTGGCACATGGCGGACTACAATGCTTTATTACCGATTCCGACCCTGGCTGAATCACAAAGTGGCAAGCGTGTGGCGAAATCGGCGATTTTTCATTGAAAATTATCCGATACGTCGACGAAATCAACGATATTGCGGTTATTTCTCATTTTTTACGATACTGGTCGGCCGCACTAGGATGGAAAAACAACATGTTTTATTGCCGATTCAATTTATTCACCTATTGTGTGCAGGCAGGTAAGTTTGTGGGAATTTTATTTAGACTATTTGATAATTCCGATAAAATATTTGCTATAATCAGATTGAAAAGTATTTCAATATTTGTGGTGGCTCAACATAGCGTGCGCACAAAACCACAGACATATTAGGCGCTCACGAACGAAACCGAGCACACAAAGCGCTCACAGACGAACATGGACACACAAGTTGCTCATATTGGATATGAAGCGCGATATTTCTTATAATTGAAATAAACATTAAAGGCTGTGCACGTTAAAACCGCTAGCGACAATAGCCTCAGGTGTGGTGTATACGTATCAATTCCTTTCCAAAACCACCTGTTGAAATATTAACGGGCACAATTTATTAATATTATTATATAAATATCCAGTCATCATATTTGTGAATATAAATATTATAGCGTGGACGCGTATTTGGGTTTCCGAGATCGAAGTGAAAGACGCAGCAGTAGTGGCAGGAGTAGTTTATTGTTCTTGATCCGTCGAACTGCCAGTTGCGAATGAAGCACGGACTAAAACCGCCTGATATTTATACCCAACGTGTACACTCAACACAGAAAGATCATTGGTCGATGAGTCGCGAGACCTTATTGGCTGTTGTATACAGCTTGTTCATACGTCGAGGGCTTTTTGGCGCGAACGCGCAATCAGGCGATTTGTAATGATAAACCAGCGGTCCACGAGCACCATGACCTAATCTTTACGTTACAATATGATGGATCATAAAGGGTAACTATGTATGTATATTATAAATAAATATGTACGTACATAAACGTATAATTTATTATATATTAAGTAGATTTCAAATTTTATTTGCTTATGCTATACTTAGAGATAAATAAAACAAAGAAAAGTATATTACGTTATACTTAAATGTAGATGTAATGTGCGATTAATGAGTGACCTTAAAACCTAAGGTTAAAAATGTTACAATTTTATGTGTGAAAGTATAATATGTACCTACTGTTCTGCTAATTATAACTTCTAATTCGATATGGCTGATGGCAATCTCGACTCTACGCTTTGTCATGAAACCGACTGCAATAAACTGTAGAAAAGGGTGTGTTGTGAACACGCTGTGACTGACGTTGCTGTTCAAAATAGCTCCACATAAAATGAATTAATCTGACATTATCAGATTTGTAATACGAAAGGCTCAACATACAAAATTTTATTTGCATTCACAGTGAAAATTTGAGTTTGTTATAACAATTTAAAATACTTCGAAAATATTTAAAATGCTTCGAATTCAATAGAGAAATATTATATTTTCGGATCGTATAAGAAAATGAAGATTTTTCGATTGGAATAATTCTACGAGTATTAATTTAATTGTACCGTGTGGCTTTCGGATTCAGTCCTTTGAAACGTTGAAAAGAACTAAAATAAAAAAAACTAATCGAATAGGAAACGATATTGAAAGAAATTATATTAAAAGAATGGCTCAGGATTTAATTGAAACGGCTCCTAGATATAATGCAAATCGTTTTCCAATCCCTTCCTTTTATTTTATTTAGTAAGAGGATTTACAAAAGCTAGAAAAAAGGGGGAGAGGGGAGGGCAGGAAGATGTGCAGTTGATCTCGCTCTGAAATTGGTAAACCTATATTGCAATTTTATACATGCAGATATACATACAATATACTCGTATGTAAAATATAGCGAAAAATTTTCGTCACATTCAAAAACATGTCATCTCTATACACAAAAAACGAGCCTGAAGCGTTCCGTACAAAATTTAAAATGAGAAAATTAAAACTATGTGAAAATTGCGGTATTGTAATAAAACATTTTCAATTTTTACGTGCTGAAAGGAAATTCATGTTGCCTTTGCTTGTGCCTGCAAAATGAAACAAAAAAAAAAATACTCGGGAAAAAATTCACCCAGGCTCGGAGTGCTCTTCATCTCCGTGTTCCTCCAAAACTTTACTCTTGGGAATATAGCTGATACTACATGCAAATATGACTGGCATAGAAATGCAATTGCTAGTACATGCACCGATCGCTTTGAAAGAAAACGATTTCCAATGAAAATCGCACGTACCTACACACAGCGTACTTTCAAATTATGATACAATATATTTTTTGAAACCATCATGAAGTATTATTACTAGACACGCATTTTTTGACATTTTGTGATACATGCTTGAATTCGAAATAGATGCTAATAAATTCGAAATTCGTAAAATTGACGAATATATGCTAAAATCACAAAATTTAAACGTCCAAACATTGGGTAAGTTTAGTTGTGCTGCTCTAAGATTAATTTGGTGAATGATATTTCAGTAAATATAATTTAACTAGCTGAACCTGATATTTCAGAATAAGGCATGCAATTCCCGTTCCCGTTTCAAGTGATGGTTGGAGCTCAACGCCGTGTCGTCATAACCAACCTGTTAACTTGGTTACCAAAAATCATATTTCCTTGACTACACAATTAATATAACTAGCGCTTCATACTTTCGCGTCGGTAAAATCGTAATTGCGAATATTATTATTAAGAGGTTTTTTCCCGTTTTTTTTCACAGTAATCTTCCCGGACATGCATACAACAAATCCAAAGTTCCATCATAATCGGTTGAGTGGTTTAGGAGCCTATACGAGACAGACAAACAGACAGACAGACAGACAGATAGACAGACAGATAGACAGACAGACAGACAGACAGACAGACAGACAGACAGACAGACAGACAGACAGACAAACTGACAGACAAACAGACAGACAAACATACAGACAAACATACAGACAAACAGGCATTAAATGTTATATATGTACATATGTACATATATATAAATTGTAACTGATCGTTGCACAAATTTTAAAGAAGCATCTGTAGAACATGCTCCATGCTTACTTTTAATAAATTTTACTTTGATATTATATTATTATCTTCATGTTTCTTGTCTTTGTATCTTTCATCTTATGTTTTAATTACAAAAAATATTTTCTATTATTTTTTAATTGTTTATTATTTGAAATTTAAGTCTTAAATGGATGCCAAAATTAAACATTTTTAATGCTCTAAAACGCTAAAATGCAAAATGAAAATGTTAAAATTGACAAAAGTAGATTCTAAAAATACGTGTCTCTCATTATTACATTGTAATGTAATTGAATTAAATTTAACTTTGCATAATTTCGAAATTGAATGGGTGTCGCATAAAATGAATTTAATTAAAATGTAGAAATGTAATTCTTTCGCTTGTTTTATTTCATCAAATCTTTGATAAGCCGTCGGTGCATCCCTCTCCCCGTTGCATCTTTTATTATACACGCTCAATTTAATTCAAAAACGTCATCTCAGATGGGAGACGCCATAATTTACCGGAACCGAGAGGGGCTTTGAAATAAAGTAATACTGGAAATGCATCCAGTATAAAGACGCATGCACCAAAACAAGAACAATAAATTCACTTTATGTGCCCATATATGTAAGTGTGTACGTAACAACATTGCGAGAGAAAAGCTACATGGCTTACGCACACGATCGCCTCAGATAAATTATTATTATTGCAGAAGATTTTCAATAATATTATTGACGGCGTCGACGTGAAATTTTTCCCATTATTTTCAAAATCCAATATTTTCACATGTGCACGGAGTATCCTTATCTCGGTCGAATGGAAAATGCCTTAATAAAATTCTCCAATGTGGTGCGTGCTACAAGGAGCAGTCTGTGGAAAATGGTTGAATGGAGATAACGTCTACATATGTTTGAAAAGTGTTTCGTCGCAAAATTCGGTCAGAGATCCTACTTATCGTTCATTCGGAACCCCATTATGCAATATACAGTATGTATGTGGGTGAATTTTTTCCGAGAGTTTGCTTTTTCGGGTCGAAGACAACGAACTTCGTAATTAATTCCGAGATAAATTATACATCAGATTATCGCCGTACAATGGGATCAAACATATTTTCCCTTTATGTGAACTTTCAAACAATGAACCAAGTTCGAAAATCCTTTATATGTCGTCAACAACGGGCATCGCTGGTACCCCGTTATGAACCCCATGATTCACGCTCCCCTGAAGTTTATTCTTGCAGTGCACGTCCATACTCGGAAAGTTTTTCTACTTTAGTTTACGTGAGTTTCATTTCCATTTCCCCGACCGAAAGAAAAAAAACAAACAAATCATTTACCTCGAAAACTTCGTCTTATTTAAATTTTAAATAGAAATCATCAGAACGAACTTCGATTACATAATGTTTGATTCAATACAATATTTCATGATATTCGCAAAACTCAATTATTATTATTCAAATTTACTATTTATATTCAATATAACGTTTTAGAAAATTTGATTAACTTATTGCATTGTCTTTTTTTAAATTTAATACTAAGGAAAGTCGGGATAGATGGATCCAATTTTATATTTTCCTATGATGTCATTACGGGTTGCGCCTAGCAATTCCTATGGTATTAAACTAGGCGATTCAAGGACATAAAATCATCAAAATCATTAAGAGCTATATATACATATTTCCTCATAAAAATAATTGTTAAAAAAATAATAACCGTTTTAATAACATATTTTATTTTTACTATTATGAATTACCCAATCTAAAAACTAAGCTAAGTGTTCCACTAAAATTCCCGTATTTGCAAAGTTTTCCATTACAGAAATTATTTGGGAAACCTGGGTCTACCAAACAAATAAGTAACTTCTAAACATCTTAAAAAATAAACTTGGCGATTTCCTAAAAAATAATGAGTTTTGTAGGTTATCTTTTTTAGTTTATTCTTATTGTATTTCCTCTAGTTATAGTTTTTATTTACATTTTATTTTGATTCTTGTTTTCATCTCATAAGTATAAGTTTTTTTTAATAAATTTAATAATTGGGAAAGGCGGCATAGCCGATGATCCCTCGGTTTCCCAAGATGCCATTTTGGGTTGCACCTAGTGACACCTATAGTACTAAACTTGTGCATATGTCTGTTTATTAATTTATAGATTATACATTTTTTAAATCATATTCAAATAGTGGTGACATAGTGGATAGGATGGTTTTTGCCAATTTTATGAGGAACCGTTTCAACAATGAGATCAGATAAATTGGCAAACTTTGATAGGAAACGATCGACTTGGAGTCACAAATATCCAAATCTGACCAGCAGTATTACAGATAATATACTCAGAATAAATTCCTTTCAATCGGTCAACTCACGGGTCTAACTAGCGGTACTATAATATATAAATACTAGGATCAAACCCGGCAATATCTCATTGGTTAGCATTAACGCAGCAATAGCTACTTTTGCTTGAAAACTTGGCTTTTGAATTAAAAAAAAGCAATATTGATTTCAAACCTTCACCTTACATGAAATCCTAATCATCCACAGAATTCAGAATTTTGAAAATCAAACAGTTTTTGGAAAAGTTTTACATCATAGTTTCATAATAATATTTTATTGCTTTATTTAAAGAATATACTGCGAAATAATCTTAATAATGCATAATACGAATGATGAATACCCCGTTGTTATTGTACTGACCAAACAAAGATATCTGTTAGCCTTGCTCCTGTTGGTATACATATATACACATATAAATGATTATATCTTACAACGACATTACATGTATGTACACCTGAGAGGAATTCTCCAATTCATTATAAGATACTACTTGTCGTATATAGTGATGTGGAGAGAATAAGAGAAAGAGACATGTCCCTAATACACTGAAATTAACAGATTCTTTCTGCCACAAACCCTACTTTCGTAAAGCTCTAGTTGGTGAAAATGGTATGGAGATACACATAGAAAATGGAGATCTATCAATGAAAATCTTTAAAATTATGATAATTGTGAGTAAATAAACAAAGCTTGCCATTAAATAATATATTTCAATCACACTGGCTGTAACCTAAATGAAAAAAATTTAAGCGCGATGCTTTTCAGCGTCGTTTGCCCACTTTAGTATTTAATATTAAAATAAATGTACGTATAAACTTTGAGCAATTAGCAAAATTTAAAATCGCGAACATGGGACGAGACTTGAAATCTGATTAGGACGAAAAAAGCTTTTAAGCAAGCGCTCAGGTCACAGGTTTGCCAGTCGGTGGTGATATACGTGCTTGCGACCCCACTGAGACCGTTTCGGGTCCTAAAACCTGCTGAATTACCTACAAATCTACTTCAGACTAAATTCTGACCCTAACGTGGATTCGCCGAGACCTTTCCTGCAACACATATTACCTCGTGAAAAACAACTTTTCCTTTCGACAGATACATACTTTTTTACGCGGGGGACGACAAAGCCGTCCGTGGCGCTTTCAAAGGTCAACACATTCGTTTCAGCTTGTTAAATAATTTAGAAAAACAACAATTTCACATTATTCCACGTAGCACACGCCACATTAATCCCAAAAGAGTCTCGAATGCATTGGGGGAAATATTCTCGAAAATTGATTTTAATAAAATCATACCGACGATATGAATGTTTGTTAAATTATGTATCAACTTTTTAATCAAATTTTTGTATCAAATTCTTTATACCAGAAGGCAAATCTTTTTATGCCCACGTTTTTTATACATTTTTGGCACGCAATTGTATATTGCCAGCTTTTTTCTCGATATCGGTTATATTGGTCGTTTTCGGAGAGGCACATTCGGTGAAAATATGTCGATATCGAATCGGAAAACACACCCCAAGTATGTAAATACAACACGTATTTTTCTCATACAACAACTGGATATTTTTAAAAATAAAACACACTCGAATTCGTGCCCACACAATTGCACAAATCGATCGAATTACATACATTCAATGATCGTAGGCGTACTTGGTTCACTTTCATTCCGAATATTATACGGTGCGTATATTTTTCGCTTTCAAAGTGTGTATCGAGATTTTCTCACGTATTTCGCCGAAGTAAAGTTTCCGCTTTCCATCATTCTTAATTAGTGACTATTTGGAATATTTATTGCTTCGGAATGAGAATTCGCGCACGAAAGATAAAATGTTCAAATAAAGTTGATTAATTATCCAATAAAATTGTACAAAAGTAAATTAGCGGCAATTAAATCGAAGGAAAAACAACGCGAACTAACGAAAGTCGAAATTCCGCCATACCCATTTATCCCCTTCACTCCCCCTATACGTTTCCGAGCACGGAAAAGCGAAGCACAATAATATCAAACTTCGCCCAGCTTATTTATAGTTTTTAATTCAATGAAAATTTATTTTCAAAATATGTAAATAGTTTTGCTGTAGAATTGTACGGCAAGTGAGTTTTTGTACAAGCACGTATATTGTCCTCGCCGTGTTACTAGACGCCAGGTAATACGTTACTGTCAATTACTCCAGGAGCAAGTGCCGGAATTGCGCAGACGAATGAGCCGGTGCAGACAGATGTCTCTCGTGGCCATTTTTGCTGAAGCATATAAATAGCTTCTAGCCCGGAAAATGCGAGAAAATTCTGCTGAAAATTTTCGTCCACATATTATAAATATATACTCCCTTCTAACATTGTTTCGCTTGTTTGGTATATACCTGTTTACCTAATTTGAATGTATCATATACATATCTATATTTATAAACATGTCTATCTATACTTTTTACGTATTGATATATTTGTGTGGGTATATTTTTGACAAACTTTTACCGTTCATTTCGACGTATTTTATTTTTATTTTTTAACATATTAGCCACAGTGACATTATAGAGTACTCTAACGCGTCAATCACACAATCATAACACAAATAAAGGTATATAAAACATCCGTGCCTGACATTTATAATTGCTAAAATCAACCACGGGCGTTGCTCCACAACCACTCAACCAGTATAGCACAGCTTACATTAAACAGGTCAATTTCACCAACAACCCCGTTGAGCAGATATATCGCTCTAGATATTGGAGACGTTGCCAACATATTGGTGCGAGTTGCCACAGGAGGAGAAAAAAAATCAATATAATACTGTATAAAACATATATCGTAGAAAACATATAGATATGTAATACTGATCGGTTCATGAAGATGGGAAACTGCCTAATCGCTTTCATTTCAAATCATCTTTGTGAGTGTTCATTCTCAATTCGTTAAGAATGAATTTGTTAATTGTAACCAATCAATGAAACTATTATTAAATGTGTCATAGCAATCGCATGGAATAATTAATGTATATTGTACATATGTATATTATATCATTAAGTGTATATACTTTTTGTTAAATATACCAAGAAGGCCTAACAGGTATGCCCCAATGCGCCTTCCTGGCCAATTACAAACAATGCAACATGTTTAATACGCAAGTCGCTGAATTGCGAGATACTGAAAAACTCGAAATTAACGAGACATCTGTGAATTTTTAACTTGTACATAAATTTTTACTGTACATAAATCATAATCAAATAATGGTGACATAGTAGATAGCTTTTTTGCCAATTAAATGGAGGAACCGTTTCAACAACGAAATCAGAAAAAATTGGCAAACTCTGAATGAAAAAGATCGACTTGGAGTTACAATTATCCAAGTCTAACCAGCAGAATTACAGATAATATACTCAGAATAAATTCTTTTCAATCCAGGTCAACTCACGCTATGGAATAGGCAAAATCCCAACTATCGAGCCAAACTGTATATATGGTAGGAAAATTTAAACTCTCAAAGTAGTAAAATCGATTAAAAAATTCTATTTGAAAAAAATTTATTAAGAAGTCTCGAGAGACGTAGATATGTGTACATATTTATGTATGTATGTTTGGTTTCTTAAAGGAGTTCGGATGAAATCAAAGTGGAACGGCGTACATTAAAGTTAGTTAGAAACAGGTAACTTTTGACGTGTTCTCTAAAACTTCACATATAAGATCGAATCGTTTCGATAATAATTCTGATAATTTCCAACTTAATTATTCTACTCGGAGCCAAATTTTAACATGAAACCCAAATTTGTATAAAAACTTCGGGGCGTATAATTGTGAAATTTCTAATTGCTATCAAACGTAATTATGAAAGCATAAACTATACTCGCGTTTATATAATATACATATATAATAGCTACAGTGTGACCCAATTATTCACTGAAACGACAATAATTTTTTAATGTAACAAGTTCGAATCTGGTTCGTTGACGTCTGAAAGGCACCTAGTGACGCTATAAACGTATACATACATAGAGACGTAGGCGCCTTCGCAGGGACTCGGATATGAATATTTGAATAAAGTTCACGACAAAAAAATTCATAACAGCTTCGCGAAGTTTAATAATAACTTTCAAAGATTTAATCCAAAATAAAGGCTTCTTTGAAAGGAACAAAAAGCTCATTCTTCGGTGTGTGCGCCCGCGTATGTGTGCCGGCACAGACACCGGCATACACATTTTTTTCCTTGTGCAAGTTTTCAGCAACCCGTTTCAGAGATTTGATCTACGCGCTATGATCCGAAAAGTTTTCCGGAGCTTGTTCACTTTTTGCAAGACTTTCCCCCCTCGCCGCCCCCTCCTTTGCGTCCCCCACGAGCAATTTTTTCGTCTCCGCCCCTGCGCTTTTAACAAGGCCAATTTCTTTCTCTTTGTCTGTCGTAAAGTTTTCGGGTTATGCTCGCGAGATGCGAGGAATTCAGACCTCCAGCCTCATCGCCACACCGACCCAAAAGCTCGCCCGCGGAATGAAGCTTCAGCATAAAATTCAGCCCCGAGCTTTCATGCGGTTAGGCGTGAAGGTTACCTCTAACCGTTCGCACGGTCCACTAAAAGGGAATAAAACTTTTATCAACACAGATATTGTGTTTTTCCTACCCCACAAACAAGAAAAAGATACAATTATTTATCAAAAAAAACAAAAAATAAAACAGTATTGTATGTTCATACATTTATGTTATGATGAAACACTCTTCTCGCCCTTTATCACTAGTTCGTATTGCTTTGCAATATAATTTACCGTTAGATAAAGGTAGTATATTTTCAATCGATATGATAATATTTAGAATATCTATAATTGATTTTTTTTCTGTCTTTTTTCCTATGTGATAATATTTAGAATATATATGTATAATTGATTTGAACCCGTGACCACTCTGTTCAAAGCATTATTTGATAACCACTACATAGTCTATTTACGGTTTTTAAAAATACATGTGTAACACAATTACTCAAATTTAAAAAAAAATTAAGAATTGTGTTTTTTTTTTTATTATTTTTTAATAACCAATATTACCCGAAAGGTTGCCGGGTTCGTTTCCTGGGTTGACCTCGATTGAAAAGAATTTTTTTCGAGTCTATAATGCTGCTGGTCAGACTTTTTACGGCTCTAAAGTCTAAACCGATCGTTTCCTATCAGAGTTTGCCAATTTATCTAATTTCATTGTTAAAACGGTTCCTCATCAAATTGGCAAAAACCATCCTACCCACTATGCCATCACTAATTTATAAATTTATGTACATATTTCTTTATTTACTTATTTTATTTATATGATTTTAGCTAGTTATTCATAGTAAAATTGCAGTGGCTATTTATAATTTTGTATACTTTGATTACATAGTTTCTCATTCTTTTCGTCTCCAATGTGGAGAGACTCATTCTTTATAATCTCATATCTTATGAAAGTGATTTAAGTTTGGAAGACTAATTTTCAAGACTATACTTTTCAAGATTATACTATTATGTATAATGGTTTTACCCGGCTTCTCTCCGTGTTTGTAATATAAACCGCTTAAACATGGCCAATCTAATAGTAAACATTTTATTAAATTTATTTGAATAGTTTTATTTTATTTAAATATTCATTTGTTTTTTTATTAAATTCAACGTCACGGATTCTACGAACCAAAACCTACATATGTATGTACATACATACAAAGTCTCTTTCGAAATTATATATTAGGGATCGTGACAGCTTTCAGTGAATAAATTTCTATAGAAATTTAAGAAAAATTTTTTAAATCAAAATCACTTTTAAATTGAATTTTAATTAATCATATACATAAATAATGATTACGTATTTATCAATACTTTGAGATATATATAATACACAGACATGGTAGATATGAACATGTATGAGTATATTGAATAATTTATTCCAGTTTAATATTATATTTAATAATCTGAATTTTACCGTCTTCAAGATTATTTATATTGCAATTCCAAAATATGCCAGACATTAAAATTTCGATCGTACAGCTTCAAAGCTAATAATCCCACTGTCAAGACAAATCAATTACGTAGAATTAGAATCAATCAAAAAGTTTTCTTGATTAATGGGAGGCATACGTCTTACTTTATTTTTGTTCGAATGGGAGAATTTCTATTTATACTATTCAACAAATTACAAATGTCTGGAGTTCGTATACATATGTACATACATACATATATTCTGCCAACTGTCTAAAGTAGTATCAGCGTGTACAAATCCTATTAGCGAATATTTCACGTGTGAAAAGCAACGAAAGCTTAAATTTACGTTCAAATAATCAATAGGTGTTTCTAGCTATGTATCTGTAATACCCGAGATAACTTCGGTGTGAATGTATTGAAATCGTTTAATTAACACTTCACGTGTTGTGCGCTCTCGCAGAGGAGACGATGATAAAGGCGAAAATAATGTAACGTGCGATTTATGTATCGTTTCTAGGCTTTTGTTCGCGCACGACAGAAAGGTCTGAACTAAATAGATAGTCGAGAAGAAATATAGGTCGAGAGACCGGATATAATGATTCACAAAACACACATATATATAATATATATATTACACTTCGTGTCACGTGGATAATATTACAATAAAAACAATAATACCACACGTACTATGTATGGGTCACCTTGTCAATTATCGTGTCGGTGTACGAAAACAAAACATTTGCATACGTCGCGTCGCTTCGGTGGGACGAAATGGCGGATTTTCAAAATTATTAAACAACGCAAGTGTCCGTATGAATATTTATGACCCTGGGACATTCGCAAGTGACCCCTCAGAGGATTCCAATTTGTGTTGAAACAGGGATAATTACAGGGGCCCGTAGATGCGGCCAAAGATAGGCGCTATCGACGAACGCTGCTGTATCCTCTACCGGCCACTTTTCGGTCAATGCAAAAGAGGACCAATTCCCAAAACATACATAAATATTTATTTTTCATACAGCGAACATTTAAGATTTACCTTTGTACTTGGAGTGAAGTCCGTGTCGCTGTAATCTCTGCATGATTTAAGGATTATAATCGCTCTGGATTGGGTTGACAGTTTGACACCACACTATTGATCTATAAAATGAACAAAACCAAATTAAATACGTTCTATGCTCATAAGAATATTATAGAAAATTAAAATGATAAATAAACAAGTTGAAAAATTAAATGATGTCCAAAACAATTATCGTTTAACTGATATACCGTTGAAGCTTACAACTTTGGTAAAATTTATACATATGTATGAACATAGAGCTATAGCTTTTTCACTAGATATTAAAAGCAAAAGATATTCCATAGATAATTTGGAATGTTCAAATAAATTTACTGTAAATATTGAAACTATAAACATGGTTTGATTTACTTTTGCTGTCAACCATTTAAGCGAACAAATTCAAAACGAACTGTCTCGTTCGCTTATCTAATCGCGTCTACGCAATCAAGGATTTTTACTATTAAAACAAAATGTATTTTCACACACCAATATATGTACATATAAATTTATAACTTTCGCTGCAAATAGAATAATATTTACGTTTAACAAACAAAAATTCAATTGCCAAGTTTTCGGAATATACATATGTATGTTTATACATATACATTTTTATGTCACAGAGACATTATAATTACACTGACATTTCAGTGAAATCATATCTAATTACATTTTCACTGGGTATAGTTATACTTTCACAACGGAAATTACACATTCACCGACCCCTATTAATGAAATTATAATTTTCAAGAGTTGGATGACAGTGAAATGCCATTAATTTAAGATTATTGTTAGTGCTTCGCTGACACGAATCGTGCCACCTCAAGTCACAACCCCACTCCTCTCCATCCCCACTCCGATACCAAACTCGCACTCACACGCTTTCCCCGCTACCCCCCTGCAACCCCGCTCCTGTCCGTTCCCATTCTATTCATGGTCCACTATCAGTTGCGACATGCGCTCGCGCGTGATCTCGGTAGAGAGTAGCATCTGTTTCTATTTATTTATTTTGATGCTAAATGTGTGGGTCTGGATGCGGAAGCAAACACATCATAATATCTTAGCAGTCAACTTATTTATGTAAGGTTAGGTTAGGTTAAGGGCGAAAACACACAGCACGGAACGTGGCACGTGGAACGTCGACAAGTTACCCTACATCTCTTCAAATATGGGATACACCGCTATCGATCACTGTCAAGCAAGGATAAATACAAGGATACGATTTTACCGAAAACACTCCAGGGGGTCGTTTTGGGACGATACGTGCTGGGTGTTCCATGAATAGGTGCAAAGCACGGCCCATTATTTTCGCATGTTTAAAAGTATCTAAAAAAAAAACACGTGCCACGTGCATCGCTGTGTGTTTTCGCCCTTAGTGTTGGTAGTACGACGTGCACTATCGCATTCGAATTATAAATTCACTGACATTGAAAAGTGAATTTGTAATTATATTGTTACATCAGTACTTATTGCCTGAGTCAGTGAAATTATGATTTCACTGTATACATAATAATTATGAAGGAACGCTTATTTATTAATGAATTATAAAAATCATTATACGGTTGTTGAATTGAGTGTTTAATATATAGATTTAATATTGCGTTATTGTTAGAAATAAATATCTATGGAGGTATTTAACATGTACGTTGAATGTTAATTCTTGTCCGACCGCGTATTAAAAAAGGATTTGATGCAAAATGCAAGCGCAAGGAGACGGCATCTGCGCTCTCCTCTCGTTAAAGTTTAATCGTTGCCCACCCCTGATTTAGGGGCATTAGCATATGTCCTCAATTTGCGTGTTGTCTGACGCTGGATCAAGAGGATTTCGGTAAGGGGCTTAGCCAGGCGGGAAAGTGGGTGGGTGGGTAAAGGGGATGAGGACTCCTGTTTGTACGATGGTGCCCTAGGGCTTAAACGGCGTATACGCCCCCATACTGCAAAAAAACATCGATCGTTATAAATTGGGAATCTTTTAAGACCCTCCATCCACCTGAAAGTTCAATGCTGAAAGACTTGAATGCAAGCCGGGAAAGTAAAAGCACAATTTAATATTTTACTACTGTAAAAATATATATAAACGTGAGTTTATATTTGAATGTACCTACATACATAAGTACGAGTGGGTATATATTTAAAAACCTTTATAATGTACATGCATGTTATATAGCCAGCAGCGTGGCTCGGTCGTTAAGCTTCTGCTTAACACTGAGAGGCGCCGAGTTCGATCCCTTGAGCTGACCTCGATTGAAAAGAATTTTTCTGAGTATATCTGTAATGCTGCTGGTCAGACCAGGATTTGAAACGATTCCCGATTAAAAATTGGCTAAAAATCCTTCCTACCCACTATGTCACCACTATTTGAGTATGATTAATGTAAATATTACAATAAAAATGTATGTACAATTCATAGATGTCTCGTTAATTGTCGAGTTTAAGTCAGTGTCTCGTAATTTAGCGACTTATATAATAAAAAAATGCTGTATTGTTTGTAATTTGGCCAGGAAGGCGCATTGGGGTTTACCTGTAATGCCTTCCTGGTATGAAATAAAATAAATAAATAAAATAAAAATAAAATAAATAATAAACAGATTTTTTTTCTACAAAAAGGAACATGTACAGCAATATTTGCATACTCGTATTTTATCAAATATACATATGTACATTACCAGACGTTGCATATTTAGCATGATGGCAAGGTCATCAATATAATATTATAGAAAAGGTATAATCATCATCTACAGTCATTCACCATCCAATGTTGGATGAAGGCCTTTTCAATACGATTCGTCTCTGTTTTGCACAACTCTCATCCATCTCACCCCACACATTTTTCTAATTTCGTCTACCCATCTTCCTTGCGACCTTCTTTTCAGCCTTTTACATTATTTTGGGCATTCTAGCACTTCTTTGGCCCACTTTCGTCTATTTTTCTAGCTACGTGACCCGCCCATTTCCATTTTGATCTCTTCAATCTTTCCACTATCACATCATCATAATCATTCACAGCCATTCGTCATTCACTGCTAGACGAAGGCCTCTCCAACATACATTCCATTTGCCTCTGTTTTGGGAAATCCTCATTCATTTCATCCTACATATTTACATTATATCAGGTACCATTTGAGCATTTCTTTCGTTCATCTATCGTCCGTTCTTCTAGCTACAGGACCCATCCACTGCCATTTCAATATATTCTAATCGACCACCTTTGTTACACGTCTGACCCACGTATTCCGTACTCTCCACTATATTATCATACATATGTATATATAATATCGCTATTCTGTCTGTGTGTCTGTGTGTTTATCTGCGTTTCGATTCGACATACATATGTACGTCACAGCTAAAACACTGCAAAAAAAATGTATGAATATAATATCGAAATTAAAAAACTTCTAAAAAAACTGTTTGCTACCAATGTTTCCTCTAGTACCTAGACTCTAGGCAAGTCTCTGAGCATTTAGCGCCATATATTGAAAATTTATTTAATTAATAAATTTTTCTATTTGTGTTTTATATTGTTTCTATGTAAGTAGGTAGGTATTTTTTACCATTTTTTATATTAAACAACTAAATATAAATATATTTAAAAGGTGTTTGAAAAAAAATCGACCGCGTGCAGATCGAACACATTTCTTTTATTTTTTTTTATTTAATAACTTAATATGTCAACAGCCGTGCGATGATATTTCATCGGGTACAACACCAGTAATACATAAAAGGAAATTAAAGTAGATACATAGTAGTATACTTTATTTTAAAGAGTCTTATTTTAAAACGGCATCTGTTTCAAAATGGGATAGATAAGCCAATCCTAGCATCAAATCATCTGATTCACTGGACTTATTTGGTAAATTTTAATTTTTACGATTACGTTGTTGAATATTTCACTACTTAACTTACTAAGATGATATAAATATTTATTTATTTTTATACAATTTCGCCATAGTGACTTTACAGATTAGCTCCAAGTCGTCACTATTTATATTATATTACATATAAAATCTTTTCAATGAAAAAGTCGAATACAATTCAACGTCATTTTATCTGAATCGATATCCATATCTTTAGGGAAAACTAATGAATTTTAAAATTTTACCGTTATTTAAACTTTCTGAAAATTAGATATTCTATGGTTCAAAAGTCGATTTATTACCATCAGGACCACTATATTAATTTCAGAATTTTCTTTTTGTTTTCTTAATTTCCCCTGCGGATTCTAAAAAAACAGCGTAAAAAACTCACGAATATATTCGTCTACAGATGCTTCATTATTTGAGACTTAAAAGTCAACCGACAAAAAGTGAAAATAAAAATTTCGAAATCAAAGGAGAAGGAGAATACGTTACTTTATAAAACATGCACGGAATCCAAAGATTCCGCTAATGCACTTTGAATCTCACAGTAGACGTGAAAACGTAATTCAAGCCGAAGTTTAACAGATTGTAAAAATGTTGTAAGACGAGTTGTTTTGTTCAAAAGTTCAGTTGAAAATAAGCGAAAGTCTGGCAAAAGTTCCTCAGCTGGGTCGCTTTAATCGCCCCTTTCTTCAGGGGTCGCTTAATGCAATTACTTCCACGACACTAGCGTCGACGGACTCTGGCCCTAATTCAATTTTACCACAGAAAGACAATGCATTCCTTCTCGAAAGATGCATTTTCTGGATTATTACTGTCTTCAAACGACAACAAAGTTGAAAACAAAACGCATTCATAAATTCCTCTATCGGAAAATCATAACAATTTTCCACTCTTTGCATAACTGCAGCATATTCCAAGCTGAATAAAATAACAAATTGTTATTTTCGACCTTTATATGAAAATTTAAATGTTCGACATTGCTTGCCGTCACTGCAACATTCTATATGAAAACATAAATTTAAGAAAAATTCATCGTAATAATGTATATGTGGATATGAAAAAATAAAAATATATCATTCTTAGTATTTTTTTATATTTACGTTGAAAATTCGCGGTAACTTCTCATATTATTGCGAAAGCATGTCGCCCTCCTTAGATTAAAAATAAACAAGGTGTCACACAATGTGTGTATGTATATAAAATATAAATCCAAATTCAGAATAATCAAACGTATTGAAATTGAACAAAATTTTAAAAGAATTCCATTTATTTAAATTCAGGAATGGGATTTTTCCCATATATTCCTGCGGTTTCAACGTAATTAAAAAATGTTCTTTTTAAAACCTCATCGGATTAGTTCGTTCAATCCAATTCGATTCGGGCAACCATATTTAAATCTCCAGGGGAATATAAGCATATGGAATCCATATCAAAGTTAGTTTTATATACACATTTTTCTACGTAAAATATTAAGGCACAAAAGAATCCTTGAATGACGAAAAGCGCCCAGTTAACGCATGAACGAATTTGTGAACTTGAAAAATGTTGTTCTTCAACGACACGTACCTATATAGAAAAATAATCCTATGTGTATACCCACTGAAACGTACTGAAAACACAGAAAAAAGTGACATTTTCGCAAAAATGATAAATATGAAACGTCTGTTTATTCTATGTGGCACTACGCGTCGCGTGACAGTCAAATATAAAATTTACAGCGCTAAGCCGATTATATTTTCTTTTGATAATATGTACATTTGATGAACGGGACAAATCTTATGAATTTGAATCAAAAGAAACAAGCTAAAGTCAATTAAACGAAATTCTCGACGTTCGTAATTGAAATTTCGAAAGATGAAACTGCCATTCTTTGCTTGTGTCAAATTGCTGCTAGCATTCATTTCGTTATATACATATTCGAGCTAAATCAAACCCAATTTGTTATTTAATTTATTATGTATTATATTATATTATGTATTTATAAATAAAATAGACTAATAATGTAAGATTAATATTATTTACAGACCTTGATACAGCAAATTTTGGCAGTAAATATCTAACAACGTAACAATTTATGTTTCTACGGTTGTATTAATAATAATTCACTTTGATTTTACGATTTATGGTTGGAATTGAATTTCCCGAGCACAGGCAAACTTTATAATAATTCTGAGAAATCAGATCAAATCATCTTCCGCGTCTTTGATCTAAGCTTTGCCGCTATAAGTTAATTTTCATACGCTTCATTTATTTTTCACGTACGAACGGCTTTTCACACATAAAACCCAAATCACTGTCATCGACAGAAAGTTATCAATTATTGACGGACGTACACCAAACACGTGTACTCATTCTGAATAGAAAGTTTTAAAAATTTTCGCCAATATTAAAATTTGACACGAGAACGTACATACCTTGATATAAATACACATAAAAGCGAAAGTATGTTTCGACAGAAAAGAACTTCTTATCTCGTATACTGAATAAAATCTATAAAAAGCAGCCGATTGCATTCATGAGGGGAAATTCCCAAAGGATTTCTCATCCCAACAAACATTCTCTATTCTCAAACCGCAATACTCAGTGTTGCTAGAGTCCCTTGATGTAACATGCAAATCAAAATATTTATGAGGTGGCTTTGGCTAATAACCTTTTTTACTTTCACCAAATAATACATACCAGAAAAAATACTTTTTATTATTATTAAATATGTTCGTTGTTTATATTACATAAATTTCAACACACATACATATGTACATATATATAATACATATATCGATTTTATCCGGAGAATTATATAATATGTGAGTACATTTCATTAGTATTAGAATATACATAAGTAGTATATGGATCTTTAAACCGTTAACATTTATTGAATATTGTATTTTTATACATATTTATATACATAAAATATCATGCATGATAACGAAATACACATAATATGTAGATTTTCTATTCCCGGTAGACGAAATTATAATTTCATTAATGTGAATTATTATACGAAAAGTTTTTAAAATTAATACATGAATGAATTTACAGACGAAAAAGTTATGAGTTATAGTAATTTCTTGTTTATTGTGAAATACAATGGATTTAATACGTGGATGCCCCAAAAGACGATCCCCTTAACATTGTTCAAACATTGATACAGTAAAAGGCTTCGATGGAAAAAGAAAACTTTGTTCGCTACTCATCAATCATCCTTCACGCAAATGTCAAAATGATTTTCCACGGGAAGTAGGGGGAGGATCGCGAAAATGTTTGCCATAGCATTAACAATTTAATGATAACTTAAAACCCTGTAAAAATATAAATACCGATCAATCATTAAGTCACGCCGGAAAAACTTTGCAATTTTTTTTCTTAATTTTCAAAAATCAATATTTTTTAATAACATAATGTTTTTAAAATTAAAATTACCTAAATATGTATGTACGTTTTAAACGTATGTACATACATATGTACATATTTTAAAATTGTAATTATTCAAAAGGTTATTCAAAAGGTGGGCTGTAAAGTAAATTTTCCATTTGATCTCGTAATGGAAGAAATCTTTTTTACAGAAATTTCTTTTCATGATATATTTGAATTTATATATGCGAGCCAATTTTAAAAGCATGAATATGTACGGTCTCCAATCGATATTCCATCCATCTGATGTAATGAAATCTTCACAAAAGCCTGCATTAGTGAATGTGTTAATCGATCACGCCAGGCGGCAACTCCGTAACTTGTCGTTTTTTTTCCTTTTTGGTTTTGGTCTTTTTCAACAAACTAAGCAAAAGTTAGTCATTGTGTGTTTTACTCCGTAGCCAAAAACCATCTATTTCGCCAACGGAAAACTAAAGAAAAATGTCTAAAAACTTCATTTTGAAATTTTTCTTCGTTTGAAAGAATAGTCCGTGAATATAAAATAAATAACATCCCATATGTAACAGTTTGAAACAACGAACGAAAATAGCTTCACCACTTTAAAAAAATCTAAATTAATGTAATTTAAAAAAAAATTAAAATGCTGATTATTTAAATTCTTTACTAAATACATGCCTCATATACTAAATAATTTAAAATAAATAAATTTTCATAACAAATATTAAGCCAAAAATTTCATCCACCAGTCGGGCAGCTTATATAATACATGTACGGTAAAAAGTTTTACAGCGACTTTTCGTTGACGCCGTAAAAATCGAACGGGAATTCCGTCATATAACAAGGTATTTTTTAATTTCAGAGGGGCGGCAGGGGGCGAAAAGGGAGGCGCAATGCTGAAAATATGCCGAGAACTGTTCCCTGGTACGTTGGACGATTTTTCAGGATGACAAAGTGCCCGTCACTGACACCGAGAGACACGGCCTGAACATGTGGAAAATTAAGTAATAAACTGCTGTGGAAATACACATAATATGTGAGAACGTGTGTATGTGTATGTGTGATATGTAAAGAAGTTCGGAAAATCGCTTTTCCTGGAAGGAAAGGCCTCAATATGGGAAACGAAACAGCGTCCGATCAAAGGTAACCGACATTTTAATTAAATTTGACCAATTTCATCAACAAAATATATTTCATATCCACATACCACTTCAAAGCCTATATTCTTACGAAAGCAATCGATATTTATAAATATAAAATTAACCTAAAGACCGCCATAGGAAAATATTTTTAGAGTTATTAAAATGAAATACAATGCCAAATAAATACGTTTGATGCAAGATATTAAAAATACGTTATTCATGTTTTACTTTTTCTATGTAAATTTGTCATTTAAATCTTCAATTCACTGATATCATCCATACATAATTTTTTTAAATAAATATTTCTAACTCGGTATATCAGATCCTATTGAAAATTCTGACGAAGAATTCACGCAACCCTTTTCAAGTATACGCCACACGTCATGATTATTTACAAACGAAAATATAGCAAACAAAAACGTGCATATAAGTTATTCAAAACGCAAAAAACCAGCTCACCGAAAGAATGTCAACTATTCCTTTCGGAAAAATGACCACAAAAATATTCAGTCGAAATTCAGCGAAAACGCCAACCCTTTATTTGTATAATATGTATTTTTCGGTGACGTTTTCAGACTATCGAGCTTTTTCTCCTGTTCCATCCGATGCGCACGTGGCCCCGACGAGATAAACCGATAAATGTTTATATTTATACGTTTTTTTTACCGTGATAACAACATTAAAAGTCCGTATATCACAGTCGATAAAGAAAAAAAAATAAATAGAAAAACGGCAAGATAGTTTTGCCGTACCAATTTTCCCATCGTATTTTTTACATTATCTAAACGAAAGCGTGAAATAACATCGCAGTGCCAACAATGAAAGTAGCAATATATCGCCCTTCTATTTTGTTCCTCGATTGATACGTTATAAATGAACCGTGACCTAGCATAGATATAAACATACATACATACATATATAGATAGTTATTTATAACTATCGAAACTAAGCTTTGTAGATACTCACATACGTAGTTAAGACTAGAAACTTAAAATCAACTTGAAAACTTAATCAACCATATTATTTTAACAAACTTATAACTTTAATTCTACTATACAAACATTAATATATGTCAGTATGTACATATATGTAGATAGATTCAGCATTTCACAAGAATGTGAAATTAGTTGTTGTTGAAATCAATGTTTTAAACAAAAACGAATATGAAATATAAACAACTTTGAAATTTCAAATTAATTTAATATATCTAATATATTTCTATTGTATTAATATATGAAATACTCAATACAATATACTTTCAACCTTGAAGGGATGAACGAAGCGTACACTTAGAATTAGGGATTGCAATACCGGTATACCGGTAAATCGACAAAGTTTCGCCATCCGTAAATACCGGTAAATTTTTAAATTTATTAATTACCGGAAACCATTTTATCGAGAAATAAATACATATACAGGCATATCATTGCATAAAATGACATTAAAAATCCATGCAAATGGCGTATTGTGGATTATATTGCCTGGATGTTGTTTTGACTATTTAAAAATTGATAAAACGTAAATGAATCTTAATAAATGTGATCATACGTTGTTTCAATTATGATCGAAACTGTCAAATGGTCCAAGTTTTAAATAAATATAATCGGTTAAAAATTAGAAATAAAAAAATTAAATTTATTTATTATTACGATATTTACTTAATGTATTAACATATACGACGTTATTCACCTTAGATTTATTTTTAATTATTTACGATTTAATTTCGGCTAACAATTTTAGAAAAAGTAACCACATTTTATCTAATTCAACGGTTACCTAATCCACAAAAAAACTGTTTTTTTACCGGTAAATAGCGGTATACTGCTAGTAGAAAAAATCATTTACCGTTTACCGATTACTGAAATCCGACGGTAAATCAATCCCTACTATAAAGTCATCTAATAACTTTTCGTCAATTTGATTTTCATACCGTGTCCCTTGTAAGTAAAATAAATCAAAAATCTTTTAAAATTTGTAATAAAGTAACATAAAAAAAATTCACCCCGACTCCACTGCTCTGCATTATGCAACTTCATACATAATTTTGCTGCAGAATCAGTTGCTACTCATAGAAGTTAGTTTAAAAAGTTAAACATTCAAGCATGTATGTACACAAGTTAATCGTGAAAAGTCGTCACTACCAGCATGAAAACTCCGAATTAAACATATTTGAATTTCATATTTAAATAAGCATTTTCGAACTTTGAAATCGGTATGCTGTTGAACAATTTTTAAATTTACTGTACAAAATAATAAAATCCTCCAAAACCACAACAGGCATAACAAACACTAGTACGTTCATTAAAATAATAATTTCCTACAATACCTACATATGTACATGTATGTATGTATGTCCATTGTGTTAAGAAATACGCAATGCAAAATTTGTACCTAACTATTATTATAGTACATGCGTGCATTCGCTTGGTACATAAATTAAATTAAAAAAATACAGAGGAATACAGAGTATATGCATATTATATATAAATTAATCAAATTAAATATTTGGGTTGTGGGTCGGTAATTAGGAATAAATAAGAAACGCGAAGATGTTCCCGACGGGGTAGTTTCGTGTTTGTGTAAGAGAAGCAAGGATATCAATTGTTGACCGGAATAAACTTGAAAATGAAATATTCAAAGGAGAAGAGGAAAGCCATTGTGAGGAATCGGACCTCTCCATGTCGGACGCAAACACTTTGTAGCACGTTTTTCTCGACGGGGCATTCTTTCTTTTTCACGAGAGCCTTATTCCGGCACAATTCCCCCGGGATTAGACCGCAACGAGACCCACTCTGCAAGCTCGACAACTCTCCAAAATGCCCGGCTATTTTTCTTTTTCAATTTCACCTGCTCTAACTATTTATTACACGTTGTTGCGCGAGCTACCGGGCGACACTGAGAACAAAAGGAAAGATTGGCGCGGAATTCACGTTTTGATCGAGTGTAAAACAAATGCGAATCTCCCTCCCCCCTCTATCCTCCCTTCCCGTTCTCTCGGCCGTTTCTTCTTCGTTTAAAAGTGGAAAAATGGTCGACGTTACGTTAAATTGTCCCGTGTAATGAAATTTCTTGCGAGCGCACGCTTTCCACCATCTAAAACGTTTTCTTTCTATAGAATCCAACGTTCTTACTAATGTATGAAAATTTCTAAGACCTCTATGTATATATGAACCGTTATATTTGAAAGTGGCATAAGACCACTTTTCTTAATTTCGAGAAATATTTCATAAACATTAAATATAATGTTTTTGAAATATTTCACAATATTTAAAAGCAATGGTGCAACTGGACATATCGAATTAAAACAAGTTATAATAATTTGTGAATTGTGTTTTTGGACTTATATCACTTACCACTTTCAAGTATTACATATACAATAAATTCATAAAATTAATAAACTTGAATTAAATCAACAAATCTTAAAATTGAACTTTTAAAAGTAAAACAGACCATAAAAAGTTTGGATGTGACCAACCAATAACATTATCTATGTATGTATTTGGGAAATATACATAAGAAGCATTAAAAACGAAATTCGATAATGACGCAAACATTTTCGCTATGAGAATGTTCTCGTTTGAGCGCTAATGTAGGGAAGGGAAAATCATACATTTTGGATTTTCGAGTAGGAATGCTACCTACATATTTTCTATTAGCTAACACTTCTATATATGAAATTTTATTTCAATGCACCGAAAACCTTCTGAGAAAAACTTAAAAAAACCTCCAGACTCTAGAGTAAGTAGCGCTTCCGGTCGAGGTAAAAAGGGACAACATTAAAAAGTCAATTCAAAATATAAATATTATGAACAAACTATTAAGGCCATTGTGATAACTCTTATGTATGCATTTGGATGAATGAATGCGTTTTTTAAATAAAAATGAAGAAAAAGATCTTTGATCAATGAGCTTTGCCAGTGATGACGTATGAATGTGAAACTTGGACATTGAACGCCAAGATGCTACACAAAATCTAATGCACTCAAAGAAGTATGGAACGTCGTATGCTTGGCTTAACGAGAAATGACAGGAAGCGGAACACGTGGGTGAGAAGTATGACAAAGTTAGTGGACATTGTGGATAGAGTAAAGAGATTGAAATAGCAATGAGAGAATGCAAAAGCACAAAAGGAAGACCGCAGGGAAGATGGGTAGACGAAATTATAAAAATGTGTGGGTTGAAATGGATGGGAGTTGCGCAAAACAGAGACGAGTTGAAACGTGTTGGATAGGTCTTCATCCGGCAGTGGAATGGTGAGTGGCTGTAGATGATGATGATGACATATATTTAATCGAATGAAGAAAATTAAAAGAAGGATCAATGATTTGTTGAATAACATGCTGTATGTGTGTATGCATGCACATATAATATTTGGATTAAACCGACTGACGCTGAATAAAACGTCCGAATTTTGACAGGCGACGACTAATCTAGTTTAATATCACCCAAAACCCACATACAACACCCGCTGGCTGACAGGGTGCAATTGTGCTCATTCCAAACGCATACTGACATTCACTTATAAACTTACACAATGTACAAACATGGATATTAACATAGATGAAGACTTTCAATGTTACTACAATCATTGATTGCGTTGACGCATTACAACCTACCGTCAATCACACAATCGACATACTTTTTAAACATGCATAACACAAACCTCACGTGCACTCGGAACTCAATTCAATTAAAACGCGCACAATATAAATGTCATATTGTATGTCTTTTAATTTTTATCCCCCAAATGTCCCCCCCCCCCCCCCCCCATAAAACAGAACAAAGTGACCGTCAGATCTCGAGTGGGTTACTAGAAAAACTCGAGGGCGCAATGAACCTGGGGAATAAATTTAATTAAACTCGATATCTAATTATGTTAATTGTGAAAAGAATTATTTTATTAATATTTCGCGTGCGTTCGTGCACGCTTGCAAATAAATTTAATACCCAACAAACATACAGAGGGGTTCGTGAAATGATTCGAGCTAGTGTTATACAATATATTGTATATTTCTCTCCCCATAGTAGGTACCTACATATATATTCGAACCTACCCGTATAAATGCCCTCGGTACATTAGCCGCTAATACTTTCGCCTTGTTGATGATTAGATTTAGCCTACATTTGTTCGAATTGGGGTTGCGAATCTGCGAATAAGAAGATTACCCGTCGAATTGACATATTCGATAAAATAGATCCGTCAGTTAGTAACATATGTGGCGCGCAGAGAAAAATCCTTTATACAAATACTTACACACATATTCCAAGCAAGAAAGCGTCTGATATCGATCGGGTTTTTTTACACACAAAAATTCGTTTATAATATCCAGCACTACATGTCAAAAGCTCGGCATAACACTGTACGGAAAAGATTACTTCTATTCATGCCATACAGCACCGTCCGTTTTGGGTACGTTTTGGATGAATGCAAGTCAAAATCGGCTTACATATACATACATATGTACATACATAAATTGTATATTTGCTGACGACGTATATTTGAGGGAATAATTTCACAATATGACGTTTTCGAAAATATGCACATGGTTACAACACTTTCGTTAGTAAGGGTGCACTCGCCACTATGAAGTCACATCACGAGTGAATATTTCCTCAACCGGTTCTGCTTGATACGTACAGCTGAATAAATCGTGTCGGCTGCTGCTGTTACGGATACGTCTCACACACATTAAGGGCGAAAACACACTGAGTGGTATGCGACGTCATGTGTCCTTGTCTTTCCGCTGTGCACGTGCAGAATGAATGTTTGGGAGGTCGCTCGTGTATGCATATCCATATGCAACCGACAAGTTTCTCCTACAATTCTTCAAATATTGTATTCACCGTTATCGATCACCGTCAAGCAAGGATAAATACAAGGATAAAATATCACCGAAAACACTCCAGGGGATGATTTTTGTGACTGTGTACCATGAATACGGTCTAGGGGTGCTACGTTTTTTTCGCAAGTTTGAAAGTATTTAAAAAAAAACACGTCCCACGTCCCACTAGGGATCCCAATCGAATATTCGAATTATTCGTATGATTTTTCAGCCATTCGTTATTCGAATATTTCATCAACTACTCGAATATTATTCGTGTATATGTATATATTTTTATAAAATAAATACACAAAATCATTATGAAAAGAGTGATGACGATGAAGCCGACGATTATGAAGAAAATTAAATATGTAATGGGGATAATTGTTATGAATAGAGGTAGAATAGTCACAGTGCTATCCATTGTTCCAATGTTGTATGTAAATCCTTCGTAAAAAAGGTTCGGCAAACCTTTAACAATGCATTTACAACCTTTGAACAATACGCGGCACCTTCTGGGTCCGGTGACTAGTTATGAAAATAAAGATAATGAGGAAGATGAAATGTGTACATGTGAAGAAACGGACTTTTATTCATTAAATACAGAAATGTTTGAAGAAAATCGCTTTTAGATCGATAATAATCTCTACAAAATTGTAGAAAACATCAGAAGAATAATACGAATATTTAAGAAGTCACCGGCGAAATATAGATTTTTAGAAGAAATTATAATGAAAAAAGAAATTAAAAAATTGATATTATCATTCGATGTAAAAACGAGGTGGAATTCAATGGCAACTATGATAGGACGATTTATTCAATTTTACGAAAGTGTAAAGATAGCACTAAAAGAATATAATTTCAATACTGTTTCTAAGAATGAAATTGATATTTTGAAAATTTTAATTGATGTTCTTACTCCCGTTGAAACCGCAATCAAAGAATTAAGCAAAAATAGTGCATCTTTAATTACAGCAGGAGTTTTTATATTATATTTTATGTGTGTGTATTTTTTTAATTTTCTTAAAATTATGTTTTCTTAAAATACATACATAAATATAATGTAATTTGTGCTTAGTACAAATGTAATTACCTTTTTTTTTTAATTTTCGAATATATTCGAATATTCGAATAGCTCTTGATTTACTATTCGATATTGGAATAGTTGAAGTCGTGAATATTTGGGACTCCTACATATATGTGACCATATATGTAGAATGCATTTAAGAATATTTTGTACGCGCAGTTGCCGGCTTGAGCTGTACCGGTATAAACGTGCCTTAATTCAGCCAAAATCAAAGCACACCCTTGACGAATGTCTGACTACAGATTTATAGCTTTCGACCACAATAGTGGTGGAAGATAGGGTTTGAAAGTCGGAAGCTCGCATTTTGTCACGCTTGAAATTTAATGAATTGTCGTGGTTTCATCGGACAAAACGGCATGCAATTTTCGAGGGCAAGGGTCGCCGTTGCAATAAATAATGCAATGAGGATATTTCTGTGGTGTATTATGGTAATAAGCCTTTGTGTATGATAATGTTTTCTATTGACCATGTCAATATGTGCGAATGCAACGGGGGAAGGGGGACACTATTAACGGATGCAACGCATCACCCCAATACGTACATATAATAGGTAAATTGCAAGCGAACAATAGCTATCACATAAATGTATATATAATATAAATTTATGTGAATCATAATTTATAAATTTTATAAAAAAATATCCAAGACTCGAAATGTAGCAATTATTTAATGTACATATAAAAAATGAATTGCAAACCGTCGACGAAAGAAAATAGCGTGTACTCAAGTACTTATTGAAAAACTTTATCGGATTGATCAAAGGACAATGAAACGTAAGTATCTACTTGAAAAGTTGAAAAACTTGGAAGACGCCTTCATTAGCTCTCACCTTGCTTGCCTAAAATATACGAGTACTTTGACAAAAAAATTCAATTCAAATACACCTATATATGTATGTTTATTTTGGTATCTACTATCAAATCTCTTATAATATTCTCGTACAGTGTAAATTGAATGCTACTACATATGGATATTGTGCTCTGAATACATATCCATAATTTAACGTAGCTATTCCGTATTAACGTCTGTGCAGACTAGGCAAACAAGAACACGGAAAATCAAAAAGAAACTCTTCGTGTTTGTATTCGCTATGTTCGCCTAATCTGGATGAACATCAATAATATGTACTATACTATGTATGTATAGTATTAACAACGTAGTGGTTATTATGCTTTCGAGCAGAGTGGTCATGGGTTTGAGTTCCACTAGGTCCCGCTGCTGTCCAGACCTTGGTTTGCGACTCCAGGTCGATCATTTCTTATGAGAGTTTGCCAATTTTTCTGTTTTCATTGAAACGATTCCTGTAAAAAATTATCAGCGTCTTGAGGTTCACCAATTTGACTATAAAATGCTTCCCTATCAATTTGACTAAAAAATTTCCTCATAGATATCACTGTGGATGTTTGTATGAATTCGCATTGTACAAAATACTTATGTCTATATATTAATTGTATTATATATGTTTAAGTGCACTCGTCGCTTTGGAGTGATCTGTAAAGGCGAGTGTTTATATTCAATGAAAAATGTTCAACATGTTCATATTTTAAGTAATTGGTTCAAATTTTAATGAATATTGCATCAAAATCAATCGACGAATCGTTTCACTTTCTGCGCCAAAAACCAATTATTGATGCAAAAATATTGTGACCAGAGATAAGGTGATTGGTGCTCGTCGACCACTGGTTTAGTAGTGCTGATCACCTGATCTTGCATTCGCGCTAAAAAGGCCTCGGCGTATGAACAAGCTGTATACAACAGCCAATAACGTCCCTCGAGCCATCGACCAATTACCTCTCTGTGTTGAGAGTACACACTGGGTATACATAATAGGCGGATTTGGTCCGTGCTTCATTCGGAGCTGCCAGGCCGACGGATCAACAACAATAAACTACGTCTATCACACTACTGCGTCTTTCGCTACGACCTCGTAAACCCCTCTACACGTACACGCGAAAATTCTGTAATCCATCAAGTGCCATCAAATACGTGTAAACAACAAAGTCAGGTAGTCAGTCATGTATGCAGAAACAATTGTATGATTATAATCTTACAATAAGTATATTAGTACTAATTGGAAGTATTTACAATACCTCAGACCTCAGCAAATTAGTCCAGGAGGAGAATATGCTCCTCCAACCTGGCGGGTCTAGACTTAAGCGTAGTACTTAACAGATGAATGGTTCTATACAAAATTAGTATTCGACAAGTTTAGTAAGTGTTTTATATACCTATATATGTAGTTGTTACCTGTCTGGAGCTATAAAGCACTTCTATTCCGATATCATCATATATATGATCGCGATTCCGTCTGTGCGTCTGTCTGTCTGTCCGAGATAATGCTCGCCGTACTATAATAGTCGCTTCGATTCGATATATGTACATATGTACGTCACAGCTAAACCACTGCCAAAACGTATATACGAATAAGATAACAAAAGAAAAAACTTCAATATATGTATACTGATCGCTACTAATGTTTCCGCTTGGCAGAAAATTTACCACCATCTATTGAAAATTTATTTAATTAATCCATTTGTCAATCGGTGTTTTATATTGTTTACATGTAGGTAATTTTTACCTTTTTTTCATATTAAACAATTAAATATAAATATATTTAAAAGGTATTGGAAAAAAATTCGACGGCGTGGGGATCGAACACAAGACCGACGACACATTTATTTTAATATTTTATTTATTTAATAACTGATATGTCATCGGGTACAATACTAGTATAATATAATATTATAATTGAATCATTCGATCATTTGAAATTCACATAAGTACAATTATATGTACGTTCTACGTGAAAAATTCTAGCACAATCAAATTAGTTTGACGCTGTTACACAATGGTAAATCAGAATTCCACTTCATTAGCCGCACTATCTTCAGGTTTACCACTAAACTAGATAACTCGACGGATGTTTACCAAAATAAACGGAACACGCCTCAAGCAATAAGACGAAATTAGTCAACTAGCACTGTTTGATTTCGAACATTAAGTGTCACACCGTATAATTTATTAAATATATTTAACATCTCGTATGTATGTATATATACATTACGTACATATATTTACAATACATACATATGTAGATCGGACTACAAAAATGTTCACATACAAAATGTTTGGCGAGCCGCTGTTCCAGAATTGAATTCAATGGTTACACCGATGTTTCATATGTGCAAACGGCTAAACTTTGCAACAACGCGAAAGTGGATATCTGTGTACCGAAATAGAACCAGCATCAGCAGCGAAAAACCTCCCTCTTCCAGCCCCATTCGTTAAACGTATAAACAGTTTTACTCAATTTGCAACGTTCGGTTCGTTTGACGTGAAAATGTATTACCTGCGAATTAAAATTTCAAGCGAGAAAAATTCGACAATGTTTCTGGATTTTTATTTTTACTTTGAATTTTCCACCTACGTTTCTGAATACTCGACCGTACACGTAGATGGATAACTCCTTCGCGTCACGTGAGACAAGTACTTACAGTAAACAACTAGACTACACGTACGTAACGGGAGCACGTGAACTGACTAGCGGGCATGGTTTCTCGAAATCGAAAAATACATTATTTTGATCGTATGGTAAACGTTGAATTCAACGTTGCCGCATTGTGTATTTATCAAATTTTAGCCAGTTTGTTTCGTTTCTTCCGTTTCCAGTGCTTTATTATACTAACTGTGTTTATTTAGGAGAATTGTTGTACATCCGGTCATTTTATCAAACCGTTTAATCTTAATTACAATCTATTAAATGAATGTTCTTTAAGAAAAACAAGTTGGGGGAGATGTATCGGTACTGAACGAAGATGAAATAAGATAATAAAGATGACTCGACAAAGCCGCGTACGACATTGCCGCACTGACAAACTCGCGCAGAACAATTCCGTCAATGCCACGCAAAACAGCACTAAATTGATTTTAATGATACGTTCTAAATTTTAAAACGCTGTAAATTTTGTTCTAAATTTATTTTTACTGAAAGTAAAAAGAATAGCGAAAAGGGTATTTTTGAAAAACAAATTGAGAAGCACCGGAACGGAAAATTCGTTATCTTTAACTTAATGCAACTATTTTAAAGATTCAAAGTATTGAACAAAGCATCAAACGTACGTGCCTAAAACTAAACCGGCCTATGAAAGTTTAATTTTTGCCTTTTGTCGGAATTTACTTTATATTGATACCATTGATTAACTATTTTCATTGCAATCGGAAACTTCCAGAAAATGAATATTATTTTATAATTTTATGAAAAGTATGATTAGGCTCTTGAAAAACTTTTTTTTGTTATTGTTGCGCCCACGTGACTAGTTATGAATATCTTTTAATTTTTATTGGATATAAAATATAATATAAAGGAATTAACAATTGTCCTGCGCGGCTATGTCATACCGATATTGTCGTTCGTGGCATTGTCGACGTGATATTTTCGTGCGCGGCTTTGTCGGGGTGCCGATATTGAAGACATTCAGACACAAAAATACGTACTTTTGCTATACATTTTACTAAATACATATGAACACGTATCGTATATATGATAATGCCTATAGACAAAAATATTATCGGACCATTAAAATATTGAATTCAAATAGGCATGTTATAATTTAATACTAAAAATTTTAAATTAAATTAACCTTCTAAGAATATAAGCCATCTTTTTTGATATAAATATATTTGTGTATACAAGTGTGCCATTTATCGTATTTTATTAAGTAAACGAGTCGATCCTTCGCATTATATTAAAATTGAATTTAATTAAAATGTAATTTTGAATTTAAGAAAGTTACTCTCGATAAAATGTAATATAAAAGTTTAGTAGAAACTTAAAATTTTCCCAAATTTATTTCAAGGAAAATGTTGTACATACATAGAAAACTGTGCACACACATTTACTTCGTTATATTCAGTCCCATGACAAGAGGCAGTATTGATTTCATCGCAAATAGAAACAGGTCACTTGAATATAGGAAGAATGATTTAATTTAGCTAAATTATTCAACGTCCAATTTTATGGAGATTTGACGCTGAGAGAGACAGGTCATTACAACAGGATTTGGTTGGTGGTGTAGAGGGAACAATAAAAAAACAGACACCACTTTACTCATAGAAATCCTTGGCGAATTCAAAAAGGATTATAGTTGAGCTATTTAAGATATTAGGACGAAGTTTCATAATTGATCCATCGAGCCCTTCCTATGACCTAATTACAAATAAATCCAATTGAATATCTGTATGTACATATGTATGTAAATCGAGCAATTCTCATACCATCTATCTATCGTTCAAGAACCATTTCAACTTTCAAACCTTTTCACTTTAGTCGTCTACATCTACATGTATGTATATATTCTGCTATTATATAACTTTTTCGATTCATTCAAACTGCTCCAAATATAAATTATTCCATGACACTTCACCACCACGCAATTTTACATAGCATACAATTTTCAGCATGAATACTCACATACAATAGAAAAATGATAAAAATTCTATTCGAGCAATTTCGTACGAATGCATCGAGCTTAATTGGCATATTAGCCTTGGGATAATAAGGAAGTGGTGGATATAAAGGCTGAATAAACTTGGCGTGGCACATGTTTGACTAGGTACACCCTCCCGCGGCTTGTACCGAGCACCACCAACGAGGGTGAGTGTCATCATCGTGGATGCTGGCGACGCAGCTAGCAATAAGGGTGTCCCTCGACCCCACACCACCCTCCAACCCCCCAGGGTGTTCTCGAGCACCCCCGCCAAGCCCCTTCCTCCAAATAATTTAGTTTTGTTGCGGACAAATGCATGGGGCGGGAGTGCGACCACATCCAGTTGCTCCCAGGGCGCACTTTTATTTTAACTATTGCCATTTAGCGAACAAAAACGTTTTTCAATTCAGACGACGCGCTTTCAAGCTGCTCAAAAACGAACGAAAGTCACCGCCAACAGACCGACAACAATCCTTAATTAATTTAGTGAAATTTCAGACGCAGTTGCCTAAGTAACACGATTCTAACACGGGTGCGAATTAGGAAATTCGTCGAAAAAAGATTCGTACATTCAAAATATACGTGAAGGCGTTTTAAGGCTCATCTCCTCTGTGAGTGAGCCCGAGGCTAAATCCGCCCCAGCTCATCACTCCATTCGCGGAAATTCGCAACGTATTTATCTTATCGCGAACGGTGGAACCATAAATATAATGGTTATTCCAAGTGGAGTTTTGCCATATCTAAAGGGCACGTTCGCGATTGATGGATGTTATGAAAAGGATATTGGAAACATTATAAATATATACGATACGGTAACTTCGAAAATTGGTCGTAAACGCGATTTCATACATTGATTTTATATTTGGTTCATTTGGTGTTGCGGATATTTACAACTTATACGAAATTAGCAGAAAATATCCTCTCATATACATGTATAAATATCTTTTTTTTATATAATGCTATCTATACTCTTTAGGACATTCGGGGTATTTTTTTTCTTTTTCTTACTATTTCCTCTTAGCTTATGAGTGAAGTGCCTGTTACAACTTCACCCGAATAAATTTTTGATGTATAAATCATCAACAACACACATTGATACTTTATCACATGTTATTGACATATTATTCAGCAGAATAGACGAGTGGTTAACATATAATGCTTTGAATAAAGTGGCCACAGGCTCAAATCTCACTGGTTTCTGCTGACCAGACCTTGAATTTGTGACTTCAGCTCGATCGTTTCCTATCAGAGTTTGCCAATAACCTTACCCATTTTCTCGCAAATCTTGAGTTTTCAGCAATCGCGAATTTCGCTGAATTTTATAAAATGCTGCGAATTTACATATTTAACCATAAAATGTATCTGTGGATGTTTGTAATAACTTTGTATAATACTAATAATACATGAATCAAATGTACAATGTTTCTGACCAGGAAGGCGCATTGGGGTTACCTGGGCTTCCCGGTATAAATTAAAAATAAATGTAAAAAATATAAATACTTATAAAAAATATTATATAAAAATACTACATATTTCTACATTTCTATGTACATCGCAAATAAAAAATTCCATTCAGTTTACTTCAACATCTAAAGTTAACGTTCATGCTTTAGGAGCGATCATATTGTATTTTTCTCCCAAGAATCAGCTAGTAGGTACATATACATATAAATAATCTTACTACATTGTATATTTACTTTGTAGCAATTCAATTTTACCTCACTTTTCATAAACCTTCTCCATGAATTTATTGATTTTCACTTAATCAATTTATTTCATCGGGTATATTTTATAATATAATATTTTTACGTAAAACTAATTATATAAATTAAAAACATATGTGGAACATGAAAGCCCGCACAGTTAACCGCAATAAAGTTAACTTCTCAGCATTAAATCATAATGATAAAACAATTATTTTTTTTATATGAAAATTGTCACAACACACGACCATCAATAGAATACAGCCATAAATCTCGAAGGGTAATTTTACGCTGTGATCTCCCCCTGTGAAGCGGTTTAAAAAGTGCCACAGTTGTAATGTGGGTCACAATATTTATATTTAGATGGATTTTAGATAAAATACCACGGTATCTGTCCTCCTCCCCTTTATGTCTATCAATGTAGTTCAAAAGCACCCCCTTTTTGCGCCATAAATCACGATAAAGCGTTAAGGGCCCATCTGCAATAGCGACATTGCAAAATTGAGATGCGAAACGTTTCGTTGTTGTTAATCGTTCAGTTGCTGTCTATGTACCCCATTAAAATACGTCATATTAAAAAATGAAAATCACGAACAGATTTTAATGAATTAAAATACATACACAAGACCAACCAACGATAAAATAATTTAATCTGTTTCAAAATATTTCTTCAAAGTCAGCAGCTTCAAGACAAGAAACCCTTTCGGAGAAAAAATTCTCACGAATTAGTTTTTACGGAGTAATATTATGAATTTGAAATTTATCCATTTTGTATAGCTTCTAATTAATGGATAATAAAATAATAAAATTAACCATTCAAATCCAAGTCGAATTGTGTTTTCATAGTAACAAAATACTTATACATATGTACATACTTTCATATTTACGCAGCGTTAACTTTTTTTTGATTTCAGTCATTCTGCATCTTAGGACTCTCATATAATGTAAAGTTTTTGTATAGAGGAATCTCTTAATATTTATTAAATGTAAATTTGCAAATTTGAGGCAAAAGTGGTTCACACAGTGACTGTACGAGATACGCATTCATATAATGAAGTGACAAAACGACACACACTGCGACAATTGATTTTCTTGATTCACAATTTGACATACAAGGTAATAATCAAGTACAAAACGAAAATTATTACTAATTATTGCAAATTTTTTTGGAACTATAAATTCAAAATGAATACGTAGAACAAACAATAACAACCACATATAACTTTTATAATGATATATAATAGAAACATATCACGAAACTTATACAATTTCGTTTATAATCTGAAGACTGTAGTGAATTTAATATAAACTTAATTAATGAATTCTCAAAGTCACTCTTTGTGTCTATTGTACTTAAAAACAAAATGAATATGGCAAAATAAATTTTCTCCGAATCAAAAATATCAAATAATGATGGGTATAATTTTCAATTTATATCACTGATTTATTTACATATACCTACATCTAATATATTATGTATTATAATTTAAAAAAATATATAAATACATACATACATATGTACATAGAATAATACTCGAGATAATTAATATTTTACCGGTTCATCTGCCAAATGCAAGATCGAGGTTGATTTCTCTATTTACGCCCCAAACGGGCGAAGGATGTTTTGAACCTGGTAAATACTGCAAGAGCCAAAGGTTGTCGATTACTGATTTAAAGGTCGGTCGTGTCGTGGGATTGTTTCGGGGTTGTTGTGAACGACAGACGCAGGGTATGAGCATCGAATCTTCGTACCATATTCAAAGGTCGGACACTAACGAATCTATTATACAAACCCAATTTTATCATCCTGTATGCATTTACATATATTTATTTACAGATCCATCTAAAAATGTTTATATCGAGACCTTTGCTTAAATAATGAATACCCTTGTTCGAGAAATACATACATACATAGGTTTGGAGACGCTTTACAAATACTTTGGAGACTACAAATATAACTAGAGGTAGGATAGTCACAGTGCTATCCATTGTTCGGCAAACCTTTAATAATGCATTTACAACCTTTGAACAATACACGGCCCCCTCAGGCTCCGGTGACTAACCAAACAATAACCAAAAACATTTTAAAACTACTAGTGATGTGCCCGATGATATTTTAATGGGTGATTTCGAAAAATAATTGATACATAAATAATAATTGAAACAACAATTTTCATCGTTACTGAAGTCGGAACCGGAACTGAAATCGGAATCTGGAGCCGGAACTGAAATAGGAATCGGGAATCAGAACTGAAATAGGAATAGAGATTCAGAATTTAAATAGGAATTGAAATCGGTATCGGAACCGGAATCTAAATCGGAACTGGAACTGAAACCGAAGCTGGATCCAGAACCAGAATCGGAATCGAAATTGCAGTCAAAATCAATATAATTTCTCTTGATAATTCTAAAATTTGTTTTTTTTTTTAAATATTCATACTTGTCGATGTACTCGCTAATACATACATACCAGTGGCGTGCGCTGAAATTCTCTCTCTTTTTGTCGTACAGCCTTACTTAATGTACACGAACGGGATACAAGAGGAACAGCCTGTTCCTCTTGTATTCTGCTCGTGCACATTAAGTAAGGCTGCACGACAAAAAGAGAGAGAATTTCAGCACACGCCACTGATACATACATACGTATACATCCGTCCATTTTTATGTATATTATTTTGGCATTAGTCTATTAAAAACACTAATTATTTTGATACATAAAACCATCATCCAATAACCGCTTGAAATTAACTTAAAAATACTTAATTGCATCGTGCTTAAATTGGTCAAGCTGATAAAGAAAGGTAATCGAGATAAGATGTAATCATTAATTACATAATTATATTAAGGACGCATTCCACGTATTTTTATCGCATGTCACACATCTAAATTATTGCATATTTCACAGCGTTCTTGTGCTGAATTAAAAATATACATATTCCGCCTTCGGAAATGGAGGCTTTGTGACGAAAAGGGCCAAAATTTTCCGGCACTCTTTCGCTGTGAATAATTCTCACAAAAGATTAGGGTCAACTGCCTTCATTATGAATAACTTTATTGTCCCCCAAAGTGAAACGATATCTAATGAAGGCTCTATAATTAAGACGAGGCTGCATGCTGTAACGCTCTAGGACACACAACTTGAATACGTAATTAGCACAGTCCCTGTGTATAAATCGTTCCCTAAAAAATGAGTAATTTTACAGTAATGCGAAAGCCCATGTAATTTTCCCACTGTTGGAAAATTAAATATTAGACACGCGAGAAAAATTCTTACGTGACCGAAAGTAATACGATTCGAGTATCGATTAATTGAATTCATTACCGTCGAGCACGAATAATTTCAAGTAACGCCTCTTAATTGCTTTTTTCCTCTCTCCCGGGCGCGATAATTGATGACCATTTATGTAATAATAATGTCTTTTAAAATACCGGCCCCACTTGTCGTGCATACATAAGCACACATAGCGCTCGATTACACCTGATAATATCAAAATCAAAATATGATTTTCACATATTGACAATAATTATTGATGTATTTAATACGCGAAATCAATGTAAGTGTATGTGTCAGGACAAAGGGGCAGAAGACGGTGACAGCACATGTTACTTTAATTACTCCAGAGACTCCCTCCCCCCCACCCCCGACTCATCCCCGGTCATTCCCCGTAACGTAAAATCATTAATATTCCGTTCAGGATCAAGGTTCACGCTGAATGCTTAAGACGCTCGTCAATAAATACATTCTCGGGATAATTGCTTATAATCTGGGCTTGTGCATAATTAAACGGTAACTGTCCCAAAAACGTAGCGGGGCTTTAAGGGGTGAACCGCCACTGTTGATTTTAACGAAACTTACAGGTGATAAGCAAACGCATATAGAACAATGTAAAATTAGGTCGAAATATAAAACGATTTTCTTTATTGTGAATATTCTACTTCACCAGCAATCGATTGATTATACAACTACATACATATATGTATAAGTATTAATGACAAAAGTAGGTATTGGTACAATAATGCAACGATATCAATAAGCTGTATAATCAATTATGATATCACAGTTCGAATGCTGTACAATAACCATGTACTATGTATATATTATATGTATGTACATACTAGCTGAACCCGACATGCGTTGCAACGTCACAATAACGCATTCCCGTTCCCGTTCCCGTTCTCGTTCCCGTTCCCGTTCCCGTTCTCGTTCTCGTTCCCGTTCCCGTTCCTGTTCCCATTTGAAAAAAGCAGGCAGCGAACACATTTGAAATTATTGTGTTGCAATGACACTCATTCCCGTTTTTACCCTTTCCGTTTCCGTTTTTTTTCACAGTAATCTTCCCGGACATGCATACAACAAATTCTGAAAGATCCATCGTAATCGATTCAGTGGTTTAGGAGCCTATTCGAGACACACACACACACACACACACACACAGACATTCATTTTTATATACATATATAGATTTGCATATACATAATAAGCCTATGAGCAGATCACAAACAGATCTTCACTTGCCTTATTTTGCTAAAAAAAATCCGCTAGCCACTGTGCTGGACTCCAAGCGTCCAGTTAAAAATGTGTGTTTAAAGTGAAAATAATGCGAAATCAGTTGATTATAGTAACTAGCTATGAAAATCATTGTATCGTGTAATAAACGCCAAATAATATTAAATCAGTTATTACTCAAATAAATATCATATAATTATGTAAGTAATTTGAGATTTAAAATTATGAAGTATGATTTTTAATCCGTTCGGTATTGTGTTTTCGCTTTGCATACATATCGAATTTTCACATATACATAAATAGCCGACCAATTATACCTTTCCACAAACCCTTTTTATATTTAATCATAATTTCATCGGTCTATCATAATAGTGAAAGACTTGTGTGGAATAATCAATGAAAATAAAGCCACCGTAAATTTAATTAACCACTAGCGGCATCATTAAGATATCGAAAAATTGATACCGTGCAAATGGTTATGTACAATATTTACAGATTAATTAGTGAACATGGGTCAATTCCAAAACATATCACACATATGTACATATGTACAGATAATATAATACATACATATGTATATCGTGAATCGTGAATCAATCTATACATACAACGAAAATGTTACGCAATCGACGCTCGGGTACGCGTCGTGCAAAGTTGGATATAGATTTTTCGACGTGACATTTGCCCAATTCGCCCCTGGTGGCGATCAATCTATATTGACAAACACCCATTTTCGGGGAATAATGGGAATTTCGGTCAACGATGAATTGTTCAACAGTTAATCCCGGACAGTTAACTCCCCGGCGAGACGTCGTCAAAGTAATTTTCCACGCACATGACCGTATTTCAGTTTTCGGTCTATTGTGTTGATGAGCGCACGACCCGGTTACAATGCACCCAAACCACCACCATCGAGCGCATCCTTCATGCACCGTTTGTTGCACAGATAGCCCTCGGTCGATGGACCTTTTGTACTTTATGCATGTATGCAGGTACTTGCATACATACGTGTATATCGACTGCATTGTTTCCTTCGACTCGGTGGCAACCTGCTCCGGCGCAAAGCAGCATGACGTCCGCATGCTGCAATATTAACAAAACAATGCACTCGGGTGACGAGCAACAGGAGAGCGTTTGTTATTCATTTCAGAAGCAGATGCACTCCTTTTTTCGGCCCAAGACACAATCGATGCAAGTGAGGCGGAGCTTATTCATAATGGCGAGTATCAGTGGGAGCTGGATACAAGGGGACTCGGTATGACGTCACCTAGTCCCAAAAATTGATCTAGATAAATCAGCAACTTCTAGAAGGAGACGGTCGATCTGGGTTTTAATCTTCTTCTTCTTATACAAAATCCGTATTCGGACGTGGGCGACTACCATGGACAAATATTATTTATATCCCGTGCGAACTCTGCCCTATCATGAACAAACCGAAACAATCAGTGGTCATTCAATGACTTATGAATGGTCTATATATTTTAATTTTTTCGTATATTCTGGCGCGGTTTTGTCGCCGAGCGTTTTTTGCTGGGGCGGTGTTGTCTCTCGCGGTTTTGTCGCCGCGCGGTCATGTCGGGGCGGTTCGTCGGGGCGCTTGTGTACCGATCAATTTTGACTGGACCCATTAATCTATCGTTCAGCTTGATAAAGTGCCATGTTATTTCATTTATTGAGAGCTGACTCAACTGTGGATCTTGGCATACTATTCAGGAGTGACTTCAGGAGTGAGTGTGTTCAGGAGTGAGTTCAGCTTGTCCAGAGCATATTAGAGTTTGGGTCTGTCAAATGAAATTGTCTCTCTCGATAGAAAGAGCTCAACAAAAGTTTTTTCGATACCTTTGCACGAGGTAAGAATATTAACCGTATTTATTTCCCACAGCTTTTTTTACAATGTATCTTAGGCTTCGACTCACTATCTTCGAAAAGGATTGTTGCCATTTCCAAATAATTTTTTGAAATATTAAATGAAAGTATTAACAATCCTTCGATTTTATCAGAGCTTAAATTTTGGGCTCCTAAATGTGGTAGAGCTTTGCATCTCGTCGACTTTTCGTCGACTTTCCAACCTATTGTTGCGAGAATATCTGCTTTCGGTAACTCGTCTCTTGTATAGGCTGTACACTTCCTTAACGTGAGCTTTTGGGTCTGTTTGATTGTCGTGTTGATGAATTGGTCAGTCTCATGAATAGTCTTCGGCGGTGGAGCGTGCTTTTGGAACAAAAAAAGGGAGTTTTGGGGCTATTTTCCAGGAAAGAGGGCAAACCACAAAGCTAGAAAGCGAAAAAAAGGTTCACCATAAAAATGAACACTGGTGCGCAGGGTCGTGCAGAATCTTACTCATTACTAAGCTTCGGCGCGACCCTGCGCACTATTGTTCATTTTTATGGTGAACTTTTTTTTTAGCTCTCTAGCTTTTAGTTTGCCCTCTTTCCTGGAAAATAGCTCCAAAACTCCCATGTTTTGTTCCAAAAGCACGCTCCACCGCCAAAGACTACTCATGACTCATGAGTAAGCTTACTCATGAAATCATGAGTCATGAGATGCAACACGAATCTATTTGAATCTTTTAGGCAACCTGTAAGCTCACTATGGTCTTATTTAAATTCAGAAATAAATAATCGTCGACAAACAAATTTGATTTCTGAGAATCGTTAGAGACTTAGCTGTCGATTTGTCTGCCGAAAATTATCTACTCGTATACAATATTAAATTAAAATGTGTTTAAAATATACTTTTAACGTTTAAATTATATTTATTTTTAGAAGAAAACAAGTATTCAACCATTTTGATTGGATTGTAAAAAAAATAAATCGACCTCTACATTCATATACATTCATTTGTGCGCTTTTAAATTTAAATTTATATAAAATCAGACCAAAAGCAGAATGTTATTCTGGAATCACGTATGCGCGTTTTTTTTAGTTAATTCCGCATTTAAATATTTAATTGGTCAACTATTTACATACATACATATACGCCACAATACGCACAGCGAAAACAATACCGCGCGGGTTAAGCCATTTTTAGATCACATCGGATCGGATACGAAATAAAAAATACTCTCAAATGAAACGCGGCGTATCCAATAATCTGAAGAAAATTTATTTTTGCACATACCGCGCTTCGAACTTATTCCAGATGAAATTGTGAGATAAAAAAAAATAAAGTAAAAACGCTCGCGAAGAAATACAATCTTCGTATGTTTAAACACGATTCGCAGACTGTATTCACGTGAAAAAGTGTGCTCGTACTTTGACAGATATATGCGAAATTTTCGCTTTTCTATATTGCGCAAAAACCGACGGCTCCTCCGACTTTCCTCCGACCGACTGGAATTGCCGAGAAACAATTTTATAACCGATTCAAATATCAAACGGACGTTTTTATCGGGAATTATAGCGCGTAGTCAGAGCCGTAGATTTCTTTTTTCTTTGAGGCGATCGAAATCTTACGCGATTTTATTGGCGCGATTGATCATTTCTGCGATTTTTTTTTCTTCTTCGCGTCAGATCCGAATCTATTTATGGTTGCAATAAAAATTTATTTCGTCCGACGTTCGCGAATGATAAAGAATCGTACTTGAGGGGGTAAGGGGGAGGGAGTAAGGGACATAGGGTGGACGTTGTAGGGCGCGCGAGTTCGGGATCTGAAATGACCGGTTACTTAATCTGTCAAGAATGACAGATGAGATTGAGATATGGATCATGAAAAGGGTCGTAGAGAATATCGAAACTGGTTTGTCGTAAGATATTTTCCCTCACGGCCCGCTAGTTCCAAAAATCCAGAACTGCCGTTGTGTGATCGGTGATCAACTTTCGCACTAAGCTCAAATAAATTATTTATCCGATCGAAAAAATAAAGAGAACTTAGTCTAGCACCGCTTATAATAAGAAATGCATATAATTTTATTCTATGACATTTGCATGAATTGAAATTGCGGTCGCTTTTAGATTTGAACACCCCCGTTAATTTTGAGCAGCTTTAAATATTCTATGTATGTATGAAACCTGTGTATGCACCCAACACAATACTAACCCAAGTAACTGCTTGTTAATCGAGATTTCGTACGGTCGAGCAATCAGATGGAATTATTCATTCACATTCACATAAATATTTATTTTAAAAAATTATTCAAAGAAAACCGTTTTACATACATACACAGTGTGTCACACTTTTATCGCAACTTATTTTTTCTTATGCGAAAGCCTAATTTTTCAAACACAAAGGTGACCTAAATTTAGTATTCATATACATACGTAGATACTCCAATACTTCTAATGAAATGAAATTAAATTATTATGTTGTAGATTCGATGTCAGATACGACAGTAAATTACAGTCGCATTCAATTGACTTATACTATAATGGGAATCGTTTGACAGATTATGTGACTACATTATTATATATCTTCATATTGCACAAATAATATTTGAATTGAATGTATCAGACAGTATAAAATTATGTATGCAAGTTATAAAATAGCAATAAAACAAAGTACAAGGTATATTACGAAGAAAATATTTGTAACATGAAATATTTGTAAAAATGAAAATATAAATATCAACGATATTTATAAGAAACAATATGACTCAGAGGCATTCAAACTTTGTATTCGACTGTGTACATACATATGTATATATATATATGTACATATGTACGAACATGCTCTTGCTCTCTCAAAGTTGAACAAAAATTTCAATTATTTTCCTTTTATCACGAACAAGTTTCATATTGAAACCTAACTTATAAAATTTATTTGCTATTGGCTCAAATTTATATGAAGCGATGTCTTAAATTAAAAAAAAATGTGACAGAAAAATCTAACTAGAGTAAATTGCCACTCCCATTTGACGGATCTTCACTAAATTTTATATATTACTTGTTATTAAGCTGAAACTTCTAAATATTAAATTTCAGTTTAATATACCGAAAGGTATCGGAGAAAAATATAATTACTACTTTCGTTTAAAGCAAAAATATAAGTGCATAGTATTTATCATTTTTATTGTACATAAAAAAGTTTCAGTCTGATAATTGAATCCAAAAACCTAAAATACAAGACACCTACAATAATTGGAGGTAACACTTCCGGTCAACTTTAAAACTTGAAAAAAATCAACGTCCTATCGATAAGTATTTCAGAAACCGATACTAAGTTTCAGTTTGATACGTTCAAAAAATCCCCAAAATATACACACATATACTAACACACACATTTTTTCTAGTCCATGAAAAAATGATCAGTGATCGACTCTGAGTTCGAATCAGTCAAAATCTCGAATTCGAATTTTCGCATGATCGCAAAACTTCCTCTATTATTACTACGTACAATGATAAAGATAAAAAATAAATAAACTATTCAAATAAACATAGATGTAATGAAAAAAACTTTCGAATGACTATCAGAACAACAATATTTGATGAAGCCTTTTTGCATAGAAATATTTAATATATTACAGGTTTTATATTTTTCCATTATAAATTTTTACTATGTATTTAAATATATGTATATAGAAATTCTAATTGACTTCAAATAATTTTCTTTCAAATATTCATATCTGTACATAATATATGCAGTACTATCATCAATCGTTGAGTTCTATATGAAAATAGTGAAATTTAGTCTTACATACTTTCTTACATTGACAATTTTGATCAGTTGAATTTAATAAAGATACCACAAGCAATTTAGGTATTATCATACTTCAACGACGCTATTGAAAGCCACGAAACTGTTTGAAAGCCTCTGATATAAGCAATAATAATAAATACCTTGATTGATGACAAGAAGATAAAGCCAGTAGAAATTCCCTTAACACGTACAATGCAAAGCCAATGGTTAATACAAGTGAAAAAAAAAAACAAACGAATAAATACGTTTAAAATTTAGTATAAATTTATAATTCAAATTAATTAATTTAGGAGAATATAAAAACAGTTTAAACGGAATCCAATTCAGATTTAGGACAGTTTTAATAGCCGCGTCTAATGAAACGCAATACACATTCGCTCGAGCTCGTAAAATCTCCATCTCTTCTGACGCATCTCTTGCACCACACGCACTAGGTTCTATAGCTACGCATCTTCAACGATCCGAACAGCAGGTCCGAAATGAAAACCTCAAATTGCGCAATATTCCCCATACATTTTTCGCGTTTTTCCCTTTTTATTTCATTGCGTATTTTTATGACGCGTATTTTTTTATGACTTCGCGGTCTTCATTTGCCGCGCGTCGCGACGACACGTTACTAGTCGGGTCCAAAAAGCAACGCTTCCCGTATCGACAGTTTTGATTTCCGGTTCCCGATACGGAATATGTACATATGTACCTATATGTAGATATTTCCGTCGAACGATGGAAATGGAGAACATACATACATACATATATAGAGTTCCATTTGGTCACCGACGAAATGCCGAAACTTGTCCTGTACCAAATTCGATAGATTTTCTTGATCAGCATAATTTTTACTTATTATAAAATTATCCATATATTGAAAACGCGAAAGAATGTATTATATTTTTACAAGCTATTTATTATTATTGAATATCATTACATTCATAGAACCACAGACGCAGGGATAATCGTGACCATTTATCGTAGCAACAAACGAGATAGCAGGTCTTTCAAGATATCAAAATATAATTTTATGTTTTTCAATGACTTCTCTCAGCTTTATTAAAGGTCAATAATTTTTTTTAACTGAAGTTATTTTTAACTGAAGCTATTTTTAACTGAAGCTATTTTTCAATGTGCTCATAAAATATTTTTTATTCGAGAAAATTGCTAGCCAGCAGCTACAATACAAATATAGTATTTTAATTTATCTATTATATGATAGACAAATCAGACGAAAAATTGCTTCATCTATGCAGTTATTTATTAATGATAATATAATTTTTGATAAATATAAAAGATTGATCTGAAATATTAAAAAAAACACACACAAAAGTGAATTGATATATTTCAGCATCTCAGTGTTGTTTTTTTAAATGCTTTTTATTGTTAATAAATTTCTGGTCTCTTTTAATAGCTACTCTTCCAATGATCTTTATCTGTTATTTACACATAATTTTTCTTGTTACTATTTATGGTATTATCTTATTTTAATATGATATGTTATAGTTGAAGTTAATCTTCCAGTTGTAATATATTTTAACTAGTTGGAATATATTACATCTAACCTGGTACTAACAACCGTTATAGTTGAAGTGTATTTTCAGTTGTAATATATTTTGACCAGTCGGAATATATTCCGTCTATCCCACATAAGTTAATTCATATGGCGAATTACATTCCAACTGGTCTAAATATATTACAACTAAAATTACAATTCAACTATAAGTTGGTACCAGGTTAGATGGAGAGGTTAGGTTAGGTTTAATTTGATTAACAACAAATCAATCAAATTCAACAAAAAACAACGCGATTCGAGCAAAACCAAGCTACTCTGAAATGCTTTCTTTAATTTTCATAAGTCCATAAATTTACTGAAGAAATGCTATTAGAAAGATATTTCAAATTCAAATGCTCACCGTGTCGAGACAACAATACTCGCAAAGAATTTCATTATAAGATCCATTTAAAAATAGAAACATACAAATGTATGTATGTATATTTGACAAGCGAAATAGAAACGATTTGAGGGAATATATAGTCATTAAAACCTACAACGAACCTAAATAAGTGACAGAGTTTCGTAATCGTTACGCGAAACAACGTGACATTATTTATTTAATTTATATTCCCATTTATTTAATAACATCCTAAGTCACTTTTCCATCACCGAGTGTGTCGCCATATGTATGTATGTACATATATCGAGGAAAATGATGTAAAAGCGAGCAAAGGTAGCGCGTTTAGCACAGACAGATCAAATGTTTCAGTAAAATAAGCCGACGTACACCGGCTTTCCTTAAAACGTGGTTCGTGCTTTTTGTCTGTATACACTCCCATATGTATATATTTTTTTTATATTCGAAGCTTTTTACGGATCTGTGTTTCCCAAACTGCGCTTTGATGTTTCTGTTGCGGGCGGTTTATACGCCGATAAGTTACGTAAGTTTCAAAATTCTTCAAAGATGAACCGGAAGATGTGGCAAAAAAAACGACATACCTACATATGTATGTATTCTATATAAGATTGTGTAAATGTATTCAATGTATGCATTCTATGTATGTTTTGATATTAAATTTTTTTATATTTCATTGTTCTTCATGTAACTTATTAACTACAAAAAAATGGAGTAGACGTAATTCGTTGCTTATTTAATTACGACTAATGTTTATACAAAGAAGGTATCAGTATCTTTCATTAAGTCTTGTAAAACCTTTACTTAACTGTATCTACCTTTTTATAATACGATAACTAAGAATTAAAAATAATGTTGTTAGTTCTTCAAATAATTCCATTACATTACGAAATTTGAATTATGCTGGATGTTCATCGAACGGAAAATATTTTTTTTTCTTGTTTCCTTTCCAAATAAAAGTATCATAGAGGGAACGCTAGTCGAGAGGGATTCTCAATTAAAGTCCGAGCCTCTTCTATACATCGCCATCGATTTTATCCGGAATGGATGCAAGCGAAAAAAACCCTAACCACTTATAATTTCGTTTTGAGCAAACGCTCAATTTTGCGGGCTTTCATCAAAAATTGACCCGATCACTCCCCCATACCCCCCTCGATGCGAATGATGAAAATCCTCCCGATTCAACCGTATATCCACTTAAATATTTATTATTCCATCGGCCAACTTAACAGGGTAAGTGTAACGAAAAGCCATTCGATGGCGCACTTTCCCCCAAGTTTGAGTTTCGTCAGGTCTTCCCGCTCCCCTTTCGCGAGTAGTTCGACTCCAGTCGTGTATCGATGGTATCCACTTTTTCATTTCATGGTTGTCAACACATGTCACATACTGGGCCGCAGCAGCCCAAAACCTACCCCCATCCCTATCGGGGACAGATTCCACCCTCTTGATCTTGTCCTGCCGGGATGATTCTCTCTCGAACGGGGGTAGTAGTCGGGTCAAGAACACATTCAACAACCTATGTAACTTATTTTCATGGATTTTCTACGTATAGGAAAATTCTTGAAAAACCGTTTAGGGTAGACAAAATCACCATTTTATACACATACACATACATACATATTTTATTTTATTTTAATCGATCATGCAATCATGCACACACATCTTAACAGAAATGTAGCGACAAGTGTGGTATTATTATTAATTATATATACAGATATAAATACACAGATATACGACATCTTTAGTCAAATATTCTACAAAGTATTGTAAGTATTATACAAGGCAAATACGTTTATCGATCCACATAGACGTCTACGGACAAATTTACGACATCAACAAAATTCAAGATGTAGAAAAACTCTTGAATTTTGTTATTGCCGATTTGTTGGAACCGTTTCAATGAAAATCAGATAAATTAGCAAATTTGTATAGGAAACGATCGACCTGGATTCACATATCCAAAATCAGGTTAGCGACAACCTTGATTCAAGGATTCAACCCTTGTTCGAAAGCATTACATGCTTACCACTAGTCTATGCTGGCTGGTTATATACATACATATTTATATATTTTTGCATCTAATAAAAAGCCTAAAAGTCTGTCTAACTTTATACATATGTACATTTATATGTACATACAGTTACCATATGGATTATATATGTATGTATATACTACATATGTATGTACATACATACATATATCGTTCTCCAGCTATTGCGTGGTAATACGTCATGCCCGTTGTTGCTGGAACAGTTGGGACTTTATGTCCCTAATAATTATGTGCGTGGTAGACATCATCATTTGATGGTTGTACCTGCTGCTCGCACAGTTCTTTTTCGAATGGCTCCTATTCCAAGAGCTATTCGACTTCTCAATGAAATCGTTGCTGCTGTCCCTGAATGTGATATTTTCCACCTTGGGGAGCGTAGATTATCGGATGTTATCTTAACATATTTATCTGGTAACCTGCGCTCATCATTACTTTCTTAATTTGAATGTGATGAATGAGTGGAATCTTAATCTACTCTCTTCCATTTGGGCCTCGCTGTGATTTTATTTTTTATTCATATTTTGTTTTATTTTATTTTACTTTTTCTTTCTCCTTTGTATATTTTTATATACTATTTTAATTTTGTTCAGTGTAAACAAAGAATGGGATTTATGGATTTTATTTTTAATTTTTACACTTTTGTTATTTTTTTTTTCTCTCTGAATGATGTATTATTTTCCTTTTGTTACTTTTTTTTATTATTTTATTTTACCATGTTTTCTGCTTTTGCTTTTTTCCTTTATTTACAGTTTACTTGTTTTTATATCAAGTTTTTATATCTTTTTCAAATGTAGGCCATTGTGGCGCATTAGGTTCTTCCTGTAATGCCACAATGGTCCAAAACTATTAAATAAATAAATAAATAAAGATGAATGTTTAATTATTCTAACAAATCTAACATGGGTACATATGTACATACGTTGATGTATGTATGTATTTAGTATATGTATGCAAGTCGTGTAAAATATTTTAAATTGTCAAAAGAAGACAAACTAAAAAAACTGTCATTTGTAATAAAAAATTGTAAATTGTTAAAGCAATGTAAATTGTAGCGTTGTTTTTGAAACGTAGTTTATATATTATGTATTGTACGATTTTCATTTCTATGAAACTTATCTCCCAGAGGTCGAAACTAAACTGATTTATAAATACTTGGGAGGCTATATCAATCAATATACATATTTTAATTTAGTTGATGTATAATAGTTAATTAAACTATATCAATCAACATTTCTGCTACTGAAATTTACTTGTATCTCTATCCTATAATAAAATTAATTCAAAATTTAATATTATATAATAATAATTTCATACTTAAAACTTAGTATACATTTCCAGCCCATCACAACATTTCCCTTCGATTTAATTACACTTTAAGTAGTAGGTAACTTTATTCAAAATTCAACTCAAGGGTATTTATCAAAACTTATCCAATCCTCGGGCGTGCATTCTGATTAATTCCGATCACAAAAGTTATTTTAAAGAGTGTTTATCTTCAGGGGATGGTGTATTAACATTCTGGGACTGCCGGTCGCCAAGGGTGACTCCCACTTGCGGGGGTTGGGATCGCGTAAGCTCGCTCAACCGTTACATTACACGGAAGATGTCGCGTGTTAAATAATACATTACATCCCAGCAGATATTCATCGACAACCCTTGACTACCCGATAAAGCTCGATCATATCGGAGCTTCGTGTTTGTTATTAAGCGTGTCGTCAATATGCGAAACGCGTGCGTGCGAATGGCAATCATTATTGACCCTTTAGTCTCCTCCGAGCGCAAATAATGACGTTTACATGAATTTTAACCGTCATCCATTTAGATAAGGACCGTGCAATTAGTACCTGTAAAGCCGTGTCGGTAAATGAGCCGTTATTGTTATGAACTTCACATTTTCCGTAGTAAAACGATGAGTATGGAAATTAAAGTGTACGGCTCTCCACGTGCCAGTGTTTGATACAAATCTTCGAGTCTTCAAATTGTTTGTATACATACATATGTACATATACATGTATTTGTCACACAATATGTACATACATAAGTAGATATACTGACCACTTAAGATGATTAGAACTATTGTGGTCTGCATACTATGTATATTTATCATAGTAATATGCTCAAATGCATAGAAAATTAAAAGCATGGAATTGAATGATGTAATGTACTAATGGAAAGTGTGAAGCTGTCAATACCTTGTAGTCTGTCTATAAAGGAAAAAGGCAATTGATAATTGAAAGGGATGTGGAGAATATAGAAGAAAAGGAAGTTACAGAAAAGAAGGGGAGGAAAAAGTATTGGAAGAAGACAGAAAGAGACAAGAAAAAATAAACGAAGAAGAAAAAGAATATGAATAGCTCCGAATTAATAGGTATTCATTTAAAAAAATAAGTATTGGAGAAAATCAGAAAAATATGGTACCTACTCATAATCAGTTTCAACGTTTTTAGAACGATTCATATTCATTCACTACCAAAGTATGACATCTACATACATATGTATGTTTATTTATTTAAATATCACTGTTTAAAACGTTGAATGTTATATGCACGTATTAGCAAGACAAAAAAATATCTGTATTCATATTTCAAATTCGGTTAAAAAGTTAAAACTTCAAAAGAAAAGTTACGATCCATTATTGCATAATGTTTAATCATTGTTGAAGAGTGGGAAGTTGTGAATGGTTACGTTGGTCACAAATCGATTACATATATTTAGAAAAAATGTAAATATTTTGGGTAAAGTGGTACAAAAATTGGCCGCGTTGATTTTTTTTTTCACCTATTTGGAAAATATCGTATTATTTGCGCGTGCCAAACTCGTAAGCTCGGCTTTTTTCCGCCAATCTCGCATTTTCAACTTTCGAAATGATTCGGTCACCCTCCCCCCCATCCTTCTCTTTATGGGCTGCGAAAAAAACTTTATTGCGTGAAAGCCCAAAATTCGCTCATCAAAACGTCGAGAGAAAGTTTCCAAATACGAGCGTTTTTAATTCGCAATTTTTCCTCTTTTACACAACGGTGATGAGATGTAGTCGTAAATATACTACGAGGTGCGTTAATTTTCAAAGCGGAAATAAAAGTTTCCATTCGTTCCTCAAATGTTACATTAAACTTATTTTATAGTATCAATGTTAACAGCAGCAGCGATTCGCAAACTCTTTTTACCCGTAAATATGTAGCAATTTCAAAAAGTTGGATGACAATAATTTATTAATATCTTTTTGTCAAAAAAAGACCAATTTTAATTTTATGTACCTACATATTTGTACATATTCACCATCCACTGTTGGACGAAGTCCTTTCCAACACACTTCCATTCGTCTCTATTTTGCGCAAGTCCCATCCATCTCACCCCATACATTTTTTTATAATTTCTTCCACCCATCGTCCTTGCGGCCTTACTTTCACCCTTTTACATTCTCTCGGGTACCATTCCAGCACTTCCTTTGCCCACCTTTCGTCCATTCTTCTAGCTAACCCAACCATTTCCATTTCAATATTTTTATTCTCTCCATTACATCAACTACCTTTGTCATATTTCTCACCCATGTATTGCGTTTCCAATCTCTCCTCTTTATGACGAGCATTCCGTACTTCATTCGTAAAACCCAAGTTTCACATCCATAAGTCATCACTGGCAAAACCCATCGTTCGAAGATATTTTTCTTCAGGCAGAGTGTCATTTTTAATTTAAAAAGACGTTCATTCGCCCAATTTTAATACATCCGAATTTCATATGTCTCTTTATTTCCTGTAAGCAACATCTATATATGAAAAATAAATAATCATTTTTTCGCTACGAAAATTCAGTTTAAATTAATAAATAATAAAAACCTTATAAATATAGACAACAAGTACAAATAAGTTTCGAATATTTTTGATTGGGATCTAACAGGAAATTTTAGTTTATAATTGAACCAACGCATCTCTTTAAACATACATACATACATACGTACAGGACCGCCGAGAAAAATCCCGAGCCCTGGGAAAAAATAATTTCGGGTCCTATGACAAACTAAAAAATAGGTCTTAAACATATATTTTTAATGTGCAAAAAATCAGAACTATTAAAAAAATATAAAAATATATTGGCTATTATTTTTTTTAAATAATTCAATAAGAAAATATTATATAATTGGTAGGATTTCCGACATGGGGCCCCTGGAGTAGTCCGAGCCCTGGAACATTAACCCGTCTCCTCCCCCTTTAATCGGCCCTGCATAAATACATACATATGTATATGTACATATATACCTATAACAAATACATATTTTTTCTCATATATGTATAGATGTTCACATGTATTGATATAATCTTTCGAGAAATATATTTTTCATAAACGTTTATATGACTTAGTGGAGGTAAGTAAGTATGCTAAGTATTTTTAATTACATATTATATGATATTAGCTTTCGTGTTAAATCATTTCAAAGCTCCATACAAATACGGAACTATAGAAATTTCTAAAAACCACAAAATAAAATACATTTTCAGTTGAATTGCAATACCAAGTAGCATTCTCTATTGATTGAGGTATATTGAAAGTGCTTTCATATTGTTATATACAAAATATTATTTTTTTCCACATAATAAATTTCTTTAGAATACCATAACAATAAAATCAATAATTTATGTGCACTATAGATTTCGTCTCAAACCGTAAAATTCCATAGCATCGGATATTGTTATAGCCAACGGTAAGTACGTCATATCAATCCAATAGCGGGGTCATTTAATTTTTAAGAAAATAAAATTTACTTTAACGGCACAAGGGAATTTATAGAAACGGGAACGCTCGCGCAGCATAGACAAGTTTTTCTTTAATATAACGAGAGTGAAATAAGAAAAATGAAAATAGAGTAGGTATGTATTGCGCGGCGAAAATACGAATAGGCTCTCCCCATTCACGGGTGCGCCAAGTTGAAATATACGAGTATGAAATGTGTGAGTACAAAAAAGTAATGTGAAACGTTTCGACTCATCTCCTGTTCCCTTTTTTGTCGCCCTAGGAGAGGATATCTGTTTGCATCCGGAATACCAATGATTCTGGTGGTGCCAACTCTCCTCCGCTTGTGTGTATCGTCCTTAAGGGAGTCCCCGACTCCTCCAAAGAGATAAGGGCAACTTTGCAGACGCCTGCGTGTCTACAGCTGTACCATAACGAAAATCGATATAGCAGATATTTCAAATGAATCACCGAATTTGAGCGCGTGTGCGTGAAGCCAGAAGGGATATCTAGACTGGTTAATATTTCTCGAATGTAAATTTTTACAATGTATGTAGTTTGCAGTTTGTATAATACATACTAAATATATATTTACTAACTGTTTACTTATACATATAATATGTATGCATCACATATGTACATACATATGTTTCAAAATGGTTGCCTATTTGCTGTATCTACGATTTGAACGTTTGTATTGCAGTCATGTAACAAAAATAATAGAAATAATCCAATATCGTGTCTCTTTGAATGCTTCTCCAACTTAAAGTATCGACTATCCGTTCAGACGTTCCTACATTCTTAATTCTGAAGAATCAATACTTGCCAGTGAATCACCAGTGAAGAATAGAAATATGATATCAATCCAGAAAAATTATCTTATCCAAGTACATACGGATTTCGTATCGAAAAGTCAATCAACGATTAATCCATAATAAAATATCAAACGTTTAAATCAAAATTGAATTCAGTTTCTTGGAAAGAGAGCAGGTTCTTATATACCTATAAATTAAGAATATGTTATAAATTTTTTGACAATTTCGAAAAGATTGAGGAGTGTCGTTATATATTTATTGTACAAAGGTTTTTGTTGTGGAATGGAAAAACTGAAATCAAAACACATAAATTCCAATAAGTCGTCGACATATATCTTCATATCGCAATTGAAATCGAATAAATGCCCGTCGAACGAATGGATTTCTTCGAGCGGTATAATTTCTGGCACATTTGATTTAAAGAAAGGTTTTATGACCTCATCTGTCATAAAATTTGGGATCTCGCTCCCCGTCTAATCTTTCTTTTTGCCCTCTCATTCCTTTCAGCCCGCCCCCGCCGTTCTGATGGATTTCGAATATCCTGTATTTTGTTAAGTCTAAAATCTCGGGTTCACTTGATAGCTTCAACCCGATTTTATGTACGTTTTAATTTACGAACTCGAGTCGGTTTTTTTCGTCAGTAGAAGAAGGAAGGGAAAACATGTACATATATTTTTAATTTCCACCGTACACTTTTATACTGTGAATATTCTTGATAAATTGTACGACGGTATGTATAATAATGAATCGGATAAAATCGGGTAAGATTAATAACCCCACTTAAATTTGGGGAGTTTTCACTTTGAATTTGTAATTTCGATCGGTACTTCTCGCATGCCTCCCCCTTCTTCATCATATCGAATATTTCTTTGACGCTCCCTCCAAAGTCGCGTTGAAGTTGAGAGCTCGCCCAAGGCACCTCTTTATTTTTGACTCCTTGAATTTTTAGTGCCATTTAAAATTAAAAAATCACCCTTCGGGGAACTGTTCCGCCCCACGTCCATTAAAAACATTCGCATAACTTATAAAAACTGTTTTTTACATGCATATCATATAACTTGGTGAGTACGTCTGTATTGAAATAGTTTGCTTAACGGTGTCAATGGAACTGTTCCAATAGTGATGTTGGCGCCAAAGTGCGCGAATAGCTTTGAGGCTTTGCCATTAAATTATTGTGTGAAACGAGGTTATTACATTCGCTTTATTTCCTGATTTTATTACCCCAGAATGGAACACATGATTTGCGATTCGCAACGGAGTAGATAATAACGTTTAATAGTCTTTAATGCAGAAGCATTAATGATTCAATCATCAACGGATAAATTGGATTTGCTTCATGATTGTAATACATATTATGAATTTACTAAAATGTATATAGTAAATTAATTTTTTTATGTACATATGTACATATATGTTTATGAAACTGCTTTGTATAGTGAACGAATTATTACCCACAAGTGAATTTCCCACACGAGTATTGCCCAGTAGCATTCCACAAATTCTATTATTATTTTTTATTAGTTATATTTTTTATTTATTATTAGTTTTTTATGTGTGGAATCTTCGTGTGAATAATACTCATGTGAGCGATCATCTTGGGGAAAATTATCATAGAATCGTTTTGTACATATAATATTTTTCAATAAAAAAAACTCGTTTTCATATAAAAACTCAATACACATATGTTTGACGGAATTGAAATTAAAGTTTAATATAGAAAATGCATGGAGTAATAACAAATATAAATAATCTATTACATATCATAATCATTTACAACCATTCACCATACACTGCTGAATGAAGGCCTCTCCAATATGCTCCCATTCGTCTCTAGTTTGCGCAACTCTCATCCATCTCACCACATTTTTCTAATTTCAGCTTTCCATTCACCCTTTTTCATTCTTTCGGGTACTATTCTAGCACTTCTTTTTTTCACCTTTCGTCTATTTTACTACGTATTCTGCCCATTGATATTATAACCTCTTCAATATTTCTACTATATCCACTATCCTTATTATACTTCTCACCCATATATTCCGTTTCCTATCTCTTCTCGTCATGCCTAGCATACAGCGTTCCATACTTCTTTGAGTGCATTAGTTATTTTGTAACTTCTTGAAGTTCAATGTCCTAGTTGATACGTCATCACTGGAAAAAAACAAATTTACTGCATTTGATAAAAGTTGTGGGTGCTAAAAATATTTGAATTGTATGGACCAGAGCTTTTCTTTACGTTATGTTTAGCACACACAACTATGGTGACAAGAACTTGTTTGATGTTTGATGCTATACACATTATTGTTAGTACCTACATTTAGTTTAGAGTTAAGACAACTGAAAGACGAATATATTAAAGCATTTAAAGTCGAGCAAAATGTGAATAAATTTAAATAGGCAAATAAAGTTTACCTTTAACTCGGCACCATGGAGCTTTGTTGTCCATAAAAGCGGATAGTATTGAAAGAGCTCATTCCAGAGGCTGAAATTAAAAATATTTGAATCCAAATAGAAGTGGTAGATTGGTCACCATGAAAATACCTACACATACATACAGGTTTATTCGGGAATTTCAATCAGCATGTTCGGAAGTGTATTACAATGTGTGCACACCGACTACCCCTTATATTCATTTTTATGTACATTTCAAATATTCACGGTACGTTTTTACGATCTGTCCGAACACGGTCGACCCTGCAACACCTGCAGTGCATTTCTTTTTTTTTGTTCGGCCAAAAAAAGTTCACCGATTTGGTCAGTAGAATGCAAGAAAATTTACCCTGCACTTCCAGTTCGCACCCTCAACCACCCCCCTCCCACCCTTCAATAACGTCTCTTTCCGGGGTGAGGAGCTCGTAAAGCTGCACATCCGGCAGGAGGGCATCATACATTTTTTACGAGCGTGTTTACTTTTAAAATTTTCACTCTTTTCATGAGAGAGGCCTTTGCGCCCTTTGGGATGCGCGCACAATACGACCGGATCGAATCGTGAGGGAACATCAATTTGTTTTATTTGCCGCATGTAATCCAATTGCACAGCTAGCTACAAAGCACTGTAGCACAGTTGTTCGCTTTTTTGCGTTTTTTTATTATTTTATTATTGCTATTTTCCACGATGGATTAGCCTCAGACGTTGCTATTGAACCGTTTGCTGTTTACGACCCGACCCTTCAGTGATTCATTTGTATATCCAGTACATAGATGTATTTAATAATAAAAACTTGACTAGAGATTTTGGTTGTGTTGATTACGTCTCACATCAAAGGTTATCATTTTCTTAGTAGTAATTAAGAAGTTACCCTCATCGCGTTCGCGAGAGTTTTCCCTTAACGAGTTGTGGTACTATTTATAGCTCTTAAGTACCGCAGAAAATTAAATTTTGATGTAATCTAAAACAAAGCAATGGTCTCTTAGTAAAATCGTAGAAAACAATTTAAGTTTTATTACTTTTGAATCTTAAAATCTCTGTTCTAAAGCTGTGGTTATTAATATTTGAAGTAAAATACACATATAATTGTTCATACATTGATTAATTTCAAATATTATTCAAATATCAGTGGTACGCCATGACTTAAAACAGGGGACTAGGTGTGGACAAAAAAATATATTTTTTGAATTATAATAATCTGTCTTGAAGTGTTGAGTGTAATATTTAATTATTGTGCTAACAGAAATGTCCTTAGAAGTCTACATTTCTTAATAACATCTTGCTCATCTTAAAAACTTAATCTTCTGTATGATTTTTCTAACAATCGATCGAGAATGCAACATTCCAAAATTTCGATATTTGTTTCCACGTGCTCCGTTCTGATTTGTTCTGAGGGAATCGTTTTGAGAACCAAGTCCCTTACCATATTTTTTCTCAAAATATTCTGAGTGTTATTGTACCAAAAAAAATGTTCCAAATTATGTTTGGAAGATACAAATCAGAATATTCTTAGTAAAAGTAAATGCTTGAAGAGACGAGTAGATTTATAAATGTTTTGTTTTAGACGGAACGTCTATACATAATAATTTGCCAGTACCGTGAAGGGAACATAATTAAGACGGCGAGTCCGTGCAAGCGAACGGCGCGTTAGATCATACCATAACAATCCACTACCTCAGATAGGGCCGATTCCAGCTTCTAAACATCGCAAATCTGAGTGAACAATGTCAATATGAACAACGATTTGAATTTATGTTTAATCACTCTAATAAAGTATATTTTAGGGTTTGAAATCGATTCAGTTTGTTATTTGTAAATTTTGAACTGCTTCAATCGATATTAAATGAAGCATGTGATGTGAAATGGCGGCAATCCATCAATCATTATTTTTCGGTAAAATCTATGCAATTATTTTATCACCCCCTTTTTTTTTGAAGAACCTATCGGTAGGAACAACTTAATCAATATTTCACTTCTACATAACCGAAGACGGTCACTGAAAAATAAATTTAAAAAACTTTACAACATTGGAAAAGATCCAGTTTTGTATTTTTCACGTTTTGTCTCTCGAGAAATTTATGTTCCACTGCGTCCGGCTTAACATGGCAAATAGTACACTTTAACATATTCGAATAAATATTACAGTATTTCGCTTTGAAATCGTGACGCGTGTATAAATGGAAGATTTTCTGTAATAATTTTCAGCTCGAAATAGCTAAATTGGCAATCAAGTTAATTAGTTCGTTTACACTTTACTCTGAACAATTCTCGCCCTCGCGAAGTCTTATCACGCTTATTTGAAGTTTCTCAGTATATGCATTGATAATATTATAATTATCATACAGTCATATATGAAATATGTACATGTATGTAGGCTTTATACAAAATATCTTGTGTATATATATACATACATACATACATACGTACTTAAGATCACGGCCAACCTTATAAATTTGCACAATAAATACAATTTTAGTAAAATAACAGTTTTTGTTTACTGTGTGTAGATACTTGTATGTATGTAAGTACATACGTTTACTTTCAACAGTTCACTGTTCCTTTTATCGGGTCATCGTGCAAGTCATAATGAGCCATCGTCGACAGGTTCGACCGGTTTATTTTAGGTATATTGCACATGTTTGCAATATATTGTGAAATTGGATTATTTCACAATATTAATTCACCGCATTTAAATTTGATTAAAATATACGTATACGATTGTGTTATTGTAAAATATACGTATACGATTGTGGAGCCTATTTAAAAAACAAAAGATTCAAAATTTAAAAATTGAAAACAAAACAATTGCAGGTTGAAAAAAAAATGGACAGTGATGATTGAGCGTGGCTGATTTACACCACCTGTCGCGGTATAAAATCATCCCTGACTGGAACACTAAGGTAAAAATCAGATCTTCGCTGTGTGTATCTTCATTGCAATTCAGATAATTGATTTTTATCAGACTTGTATAGAAAAATGTTCATCAGCTAACTGTTCTTCGGACAAATGCTTACAAATTTTTAATTATATATAAAGCTATGTGTAGTCGGGGGCTGTGGAGTCGGGATCGTGGATTCGTAGCTTTTGGTTGGAGTCGAAGTCGTTGAAAGTTTGAGTTTAAACTTTCAACGACTTCGTTTTTTATTAATAATGTATATGAATATTGAATTATGGACTAAAAGTGACTCATCAATACCCAATTTGTGCATATCACAGTATTTCTTCAGAAATGACATCAAATGCGCATGCGCTGATAAATAAATAAATTTATTTTATTTGTTCTATTGTTTTTGAAATTTTCTTCAACGCCACCATATTGGGTAGCTCGTTGTTCGAGTTCGCGTTCGCGTTTACGTCTCTTCTGAGATGGAATAAAAAGAAGTAGCGGCAACAATCAATCATAATTAACTCGGGTTGAGTAATGTTTTCACTTTATGGATTTCAATAATTCAAGTGCACATAAATATACACACGATCACTAGTATAAAGTGACCAGACGTTCCGGATGTCGGTAAAATAAGAAACTAGAATTTAAGATTAAGATTTTAAATTGGCAGCACTGGGCTCTCTTGGGACTTAAGGGGATCTGTTTGTGTTGAATCTCGTACTGCGACGAAAAATATTTAGTCACTTGACACTACATAGTAGGTACCTATTACATACATATGTACATATATTAGGCCAAAGCGAAAAAGCGCAAATTTTGGATTTCCTTCGACGGAACTAGTGAAAAACTTTCTGCGTATCAAGGGAACGTTAAATAAAAAAAATCTGTTTTTCGAGAATAGTTTCGATTTTTATACTATTTAAAATAAAATAAACACTCAATATCCAAATATTGAAGTTTAATTGGTCGATTACGTTAAGTTTTGACTGATTAACGAGAATTCAAAGTCACCGTTTCGCTTGAAATTCCCATACAAAGCGCGCCGCGTTCGCAATGATTGTTTGTATGGGGGAAGCGTTATTTTCAGAAAATGAGAATTTTTTCACGTTTCTGTGATAAATTTGAAAATCAAAGATGTTGATAGCTTACTTGAGTATATATGTAGCTTTAATTTATGTAAATACACAAAATACCAAAAAAAATATATATGAATTTTATGAAATACACATATAAGGAGGCCAAAATGACCCATTTTGACTCAAAATGTCATTTTTTACGGCATAACAGCATTATGTTGGCCTCATGTCTTATTTTTTTTAATTTTTACCAATTTTTTTTTGTATTCAGATTAAAGATACAAAAGTATACTCAGGACATTGTTTAAAATCAATGATTTTTTTTTATTATTTAACGTATCCTTGATACGACGAAAGTTTTCCACTAGATCTATCGAAGAGAATCCAAAATTCGTGTTTGTTCCTCCGGCCTAATGTGTTAAATAAAATATGTTCAATTAGTATTTATTGATTTAAATCAGCTCAATGAACATACATACATATATGCGGTGTTTTGGCTACTGTTTGTTATCTCCTTAGTAAACTCTTTTACTTTCAACGCTGTTGAACCGTGTATTGTACATAATTTAGGATTGCCAAAACGACTAAACGTAGCTTACTCCAGATATATTCTAAAATTAGCCCAATAGTTGTTAGTTTAAGTTTGCAATTGTTAATTGTAAAATTGTGAAATAATTCATTAGCAATTTGCTATATAATAATAAATAAATACATAAATAAATAGGAAAAAAAAACAAATTCCCCATTTTTTATTTTTTTTAAATCACAGTTGAATTGTAGAAAACTGTCGGAGTCCGGGTGGTGTTTTTTTTAACGCCTCTGCAACCTTTTTATTAACCTACCTGTTGAAAAGGTCGTCAATTTTTCCAGCATGACGAATAGCCCCATACTACGAACGCGACATTATCAACGTTCGAGGGCCTCGCATTGTCACACACCACTTTCCCGATTCGAGCGTTCGCGAGCCCGTCTGTTGACTCTTCCGCGCAACGGCCAACGAACGCTTTTGTTTCAATTTGAAACACGGCGCGCTTCGCGAGTCGGCCGCTCGATCGCAGCGCCAGCGAACCTTCTCCACTCTCGCCGCTCGCCACTCGGCTCCAGTCAGTTCTGGTGGCCGGACGACTCGTGCCGGGAGGGGTTACGCGTCGTGCGCCGAACGTTTCCTCAACTTGCACCGAACATTCCGAACAGTCGAACGAAGTCGGCCCAAAGTGCATCGGATTCGCTGCCACGATGCAGACGCGCACCTTCACTTGAATCGCACTCGTCGAAAACTTTTTCCGACTTGCAATACAAAATCAAAACCTAATCGTAGACTTACAAGACTTACAAACTTTTGTGCCGGATTTCTTTCATTGTACACGTGGGTGTGTATTTTAAAATATAACAAAAAAAAAGTTGCGCTCGAGTGACTTTTGAGTGTGCGAACGGGACGCAAGATGTCGGCGCACTCAGGTGTGACAGGTGCGACAACCTTGCGATGCACTGCCATGCTGCTCGTGCTCTTGCTGACAGCCGCCAAAGGTTCGTAAACTATTACACTTTCATTTGTTTGGGCGGAATTATGCCATATTTGTTTACTTGCGCAATTGTTGGATTTTAATTGCGCGTGAGCACACACACACGCGCGCGCACACAGTGTGACAGGTACTCGCTTCGAGTGGTGCCCCAACACAGCCTCTTTTCGCCAGTGTTTTTGATCGTCGTCATAACAGTTCGATTCATGTGCATTAGTCGAACTTTTATCGTGTACCTTCACCACTTTTCGTTGTGTATTTTTAGGTCCGGCAAAGTTTTCGCTGCGAGGGGAAGAAGGAGAAGGTATCGCATCGCGTGTTTCGGTCAACTTTTATTTACACGAAATGTGTGTCAGGTGTGTTTTTGTCCGCTGACTGTTCGTTCCGCTATGAATTAATCGATATGGCTGTGTATGTATGCATGTACCTACACATAGGGTTTTTAGTGAAGGTGCCGTTTTATTTTGTTTCGATGGGTAGTGCCCGCGTATATTTATATATTGTATATAGATATGGTAGCTGTGTGACTCACCCAAGTTTTGCCTTAATTAAATTGAACGCGCTCGTCCAAAATGGGGAAATTATTTTGTTTCGCTTGAAAATTTCATTTTGATGTTTTTGTTCGGGTTTGTTTGTATTTCAATAACTTGTACGTACACACTTTGACTGTGTCGAAGTGAATTGTATATTATTTCGGAATTGATGAAATGTGTTCCTTAATTGGAATTAAACTTTGCCAATAATTTTACTTGATTTTTAATTTTTACAATTTCATATACATACATACATATGTCGGTTTATTTATTTTACGATTTTTTTTTTAATTATTTAAATGAAAAATTCATAGTAAATCAATACCTATATAATATATATGTACTTTTTTTCAGCAGTATACTAAGTTCTACATATGTACACATTTAACTTAAAATAAGGATACATACCTGAATTGAGTCATAGACTCATAGTAAATTAAATTTCACAATGCATATACATATGAGGAAATTTTAGTAAAGTTAAGCAAAATTTCTCTTGGAAAGTTTCATATTTCTAATACTGAATGTATGTATCATTCTTGATTTTGTTGTAAAAATAGATATATAATTTTCTTGTTGCTAAATTATTTTTATCGGTGTCATCATTTAAATGTGTTTGTTTATTGTTGTTTATGCTCTGAATGTTTATTGAGACGCTGTGAAATTAGCGGTAAAGTTGGTCAATCGAAATTAACGCTTTTCTCAATATCGACCCATTGACTTATTTTATTTTGTTTGCTCATAAAACTTCTTCGAAAACTTTGACTCGATCATTGCGTCCCAATTTTTTTAATCTCTGTTTCCAATTAATCGGCTACAAATAAGAATAATCCGAGCAAATTTGACGCTGAGCTGATTTGACGTAAATCGACCTCGGTTTAACCCATTCATGTCGAAGACAATGAATACTAAACTGGATCTAATGAACTCGTGTAATTGTTTTACCTCATTTTCCCGCTTCACCAGTGTCTTATGACATCAATTCAGAACGAGGAAGATTACATTATACATAATATGGTCGCAGAACGAGCTACCGTACAAAGTGTTTAATAACGAGACGACGACTGATTTTATAATTTTTGTATGAATCATCGTTGACAATGTCGAACCAATTCAGCCGCATCGTAGGTATCATGAATGAATGAGTGTTCTTCGACGATCCTCAAATACATATGTACATACTTTGTAGAATTTAATTTAAGATTCGTGCGGATTTTATACCGCGGTTCAAATTTTTAGGGAAAACAGAATATATGTAGATTTTTCGTTAGGGTTCAATAATATTATGAATGGAATATGAACTCCTTTAATAAATATAATATGTATAATACGTATATCGTTCAGATTTTCCATAGATAAGCCTTAATATGACCCCTACCTTCTTCTTAAATCTTATTTGATGAAAATACATTTTAGATGCACATCCATTTTTTTCAGCATAAAAAGCAATATGTATGGAAATCTGAATATCTCGTCGTTCAATTTTTTTGCAATCGTACTGACAAAATTCTGATTAAATTTTTTTTGTCTCAGTTTCGTACATACATATATGATTTTTGGATAAATTGATATTTAGTTTACTTCCGTCTTTTTATTTAGGATGCTCGTTGAGAAATTAAAAATGGAATGATCGGTAAATGGCACGTGTTTCAATGTAAATACATATTGAAATCACCTGTATGTATTCGTTTACATTTAATAATAGGTACTCACGTTTTTATACTAGAAAACGCTTATCAATAATACTTCGATAGCGTTGTTGAATGTACATATACATAAGTACATACATGTGTACTTCCAAACAATTCTTAATAATATGGATAATAAATTATGTATGTATGTACATATTTCACCTCAATTTCGATTAATAATTACTCTGAGGAACAAAAAAAAATACGGGAGACTAAAGAATCTTTACTAAGTTTAACCTACTGAATTCGAATATGAACGTGTTGCGAATGCCTTTTATTCAGAATAAGAAGAGGTTAGTAAAAAAATCAATTTAAACAACTTTTTATTAAATACTTTTCGGGTAAAAAATCATTATTTCGTAAATCAAAATCATAGGTATGTACAAAGAAATTAAATATTATATAATAAGTGTACCCATGACACACCTACATATATTTACGATTGAATCACTTTGCCCTTATTGGTGGATTTTGTGGTGGTAACCTGTTTTCGTTTATACGATACGTTGACGATTTCTCTCTTATCTCGTATTGTGAAAGTGTTATTTGTCAATTGTGTACAGTCTTGAGTAAAATATTTGTCTTTTGGGGATTTGTATGCTTATTTGAGTTGACCTGCTGTATGTGTTTCCATGTCAGTTAAGACTTCTATATTTTTAGATCAAATACCTACAATGTATTTAGTTATGTTTGATTGAATTGGTTCAGTATTGTAACTCTATGTATTGTTCAATGAATGTTTATATTGATTCGTTGTATTTTTACTCAGATAACTATATCACCTCTGATTAGATAACGCTGATAAGTTATCGGATTGCAAAATATTTTGTGACATTCGAGAAACGTAAATTGTTTTAACTTTCAAGTGCAACTTAAGTCCGCAACCTGTTTTATTAACTGAGTCATTTATTGAGAAATTCACCTTAAATGCTCGGGTCACAACGGATGACGGTATATATTGCAAACGAGTTTGTAATTTTTCATTTCCGCTCTGAATTCTATCTATCAGGTATTGACTGTCTTCTCCATCGTACTAGTTTTTGATTTTGTGTATGACAATTATGTGTATTATTTACAATGCATTTTTTAGATAAATTACTGGAAAGTACCGTTGAAAATATATGTTATCTTAATTGGTTTGTTTCTAAAAATATTAATATTTGAGTAGATAACGAGTGTCAAGTGTTGAATAGGAAAATATACTTCGTAATATTTTACGACTGCGTAGGGTCCTAATGGACCTTTTGGTGCATTTCCGAGCTAGTTTCGATTTTACGAAGAACCTTTTCGCAGATTTGAGGTAATTTGCGTAGCAATTGTGAAATTGTAGCACGTGTTGCGGTAATTGGGTCAGGACCTCAGGGGTTAGGCTTTTGTATTTGCCTGTTTTATTAGTGATCGGTTGGAAGTGTACACAACGAAGGTCCTTTATTGGCTCAACAATCCCTCAGGTAAAGGTAATCACGAGCTGGACGAGTCTTTCTGCGTTGGACGAACTTCGAGCATACCGCATATGAAAGACACGAGATTACGTTGTTCGGTCTCTTAATGATTTTTTTCGCTGTGCGTACACATTTTCTTAATAATTTGGGTTACGTATGTGTTATTCAATATCTTAAATTAGAACTCTGAATGCGTTAAGTTCAGTGGCGTATAACAGTCTGGTGCATGGCAGATGCATTCTTCGCGCTCTGGAAATAAATACGGCGATCATCTTTGTAAACAGCAATTTACTTTCGTGTGCGTAAATATTTTCATTCATGCGTTTTGATTATTTGCAGTGAGTGGCCCAACTGCCATATGACAAATTCACTATGTGCATTTGTTTATTTCTTGTACTGCATCTGCACTCTGGGAACAAAGTCGATACTGTATGAGCTTGTATCTCAAGTCGAGATACTGTAGGAAGTGAGCATTCTGTGAGATGAACCAACTTATGTAATTTTTTGTTAGGAGTTTCGAAGCATCTTCACCGAACTTTTTTACGTTTTCTTATTATGTGGGTGTAGTTTAAATCACTGATTTTATTATTTGATCTACTTTATTTCTCATTTTTTGATATAATAATTTTTTTTTATATTCGATCTTGGTTGGGATTTGTTTGAATCCACGATTTTTGAACCACTTTTGAGCTATGTATGTACATATTTACTAAATTTATATAATACCTACCTATTAAAAGTTTTTCATTTCAAAAAGTTGCGTGACGGTCACATTGGATGTCTGGTGTGTTGGTGTGTCTGTGTAAGCAGAGGAGAGAACCTTAATCATAAATCGCACCACAAGTCTGGAGGGGTTGGATGCTGTGATTAAGGCTCGGATCTACGGGGCTTTACGTGTGACTCACTTGAGTGTGACAGCTCATCAAAATTCCTCGTAATGATACAATTTTCATGGCATTATTATTCATTTCCTATCCTGCCCGTCGTCCCCGGGAATGAGGATTCATCATTGTGCTCTGGATTATTCAGGAATACGGAATAATGGCCGGCGATTCCATATTCTCCATTGCCACAATGCAAATACACGGGACTATTTTAGCTGACGCGGCTAAAGGTTTTGCATGATAACCGAACGTTAGCGCGTTATTGAATCGCCTTAAAATTAATACCCACCCCACATAGTGGTCGCTCTTATTGTTATTGTATTAATATTGTATAGAGATTTTTTTTTTTATTATGTAATATAATATAATGGAAGAAGGTTACGCTTAATGTTTTCGGATTAAGTTTAATTACAATAAGCTGACTTGGCTTTGAAATTCTTGAACGACTAAAGGCTAGGGGGAGGGGGGGGGGGGGGGGGGCTCGCGCGCGCGATACCTCCGAATAATTTAATCGGAGTGAATCGTGGCGTGTTTATTAAATTTCAGATATCCGTCTGAAAATTAATTTAGAAATACTTTTCTCTCTCGTTTTAACGAGACTGGCGCGGTGTCTATGACTATGTGTGTGTGTTTTGCGTTTATTTTAGCTCGCGAAATTTCCGCGACGAGCCGGCCGAACTCTTGATTGATGTCTGGAATTAAACTGCTTTTAATCAAACTATTGAATTGCCGTTTTTAGAGATGGCGAAAAACTTTTTTGAAATCGACAATGTGTCAATTTTACCAGTCACCGTCCGAATCGGTCTCCGCAAGATCCTCTCCGAAGTCATCCGTCTTTTTAATTGTTATTTAAATGGAGCTTTCAGTTGCGCATAATCGGCGGATTATTTGTTTTTTTTTTGTCTTATTTTTTCTCATTAATTTGTGTACGGTTTAAGCAGAATAATTAATTTAGGTCATTATTATCATTTACTGGCATTCACCATCCACTACTGGATGAAGTCCCCTCCAATGCCCTTCCATTCGTCTCTATTTTGCGCAACTCTCATCTATCTCACCCCACACATGTTTCTAATTTCGTCCATTCATCGTTCTTGCGGCCATACTTTCACCCTTTTACATTCTCTTGGGTACCATTCCAGCACTTACTTTGTCCACATTTCATCCTTATTCTAGCTACGTGACCCGCCCATTGTCATTTCAATTTCTTCAGTCGTCCCGCTATACCCACTTCCCTTGTCATACTTCTCGACCACGTATTCCGTGTCTTATCTCTCCTCGTTATGCCGAGCATACAGCGTTCCATATTTCTTTGAGTGCATTGGACTTTGTATAACATTGTAGTGTTCAATGTCCAAATTTCACGTATATGTACATATATGTTCGAGTATATACTTCTCCACTGACTAAAAACGTTGATCGAATATATTTTTTTCGAGCATTTTTCAAGTAGCATTTTTGATTTTAAAACAGCGCCCATTCGCCGTTTAACGTATATAATAATTGTCTAATGCGTGCGTGCGTGTGTACGAAGTACTCACTGTTAACACCATGCTCCATATCTCTTTCTCCCCTTAGAATCGAATATCGTGGAAAGAGACGTAGCATATAATTTCGTTCATATGATCGGCCGATAAAAACAAAATAATTTTTCTTCAAAAAAATGAATTAAACTTTAAATTATTAATTCCGTTGATCCGAATTGCGATATTTTATTTACCAAGTGTACAATGATGTGCACACAGTCTACTAGTATAATTATATTTGTATAATTTTTTAAATTATAATTTAAATGTCAGTTGAATTTTGTCTTTAAATATTGAAATTTAAATAAATATTGTATACTAGCTGTATTACCCGGCTTCGCTCAGTGTTTATAATATAAACCGCTTAAACATGACTAAGCTAATTTAATTAAAAAAAAAAAAAAAAATTTAAAAATTTAAAAAAAAAATTAAAAAAAAATAAAAAAAAAATCAAAAAAAAAATTTAAAAAAATCAAAAAAAAAAATCATTTTTTTTTTTTGCCTTCTAGGGCTTCGCCCTCGGCACCCCCCTGAGCCTTTGCCTTCTAGGGCTTCGCCCCTCCACGCCCCATGAGCAATTGCCGTTTAGGGCTTCGCCCCCATGATCAGTTGCCTTTTAGGGCTTCGCCCCTCCGCGCCCCCATGATTCAAAGCCGTCTAGGGCTTCGCCCCCCTTAGTTAATGCCTTTTAGGGCTTCGCCCCCCGCGCCCCCAAGATTTATTGCCGTTTCGGGCTTCGCCCCCCTTAGTTAATGCCTTTTAGGGCTTCGCCCCTCCGCGCCCCCATGATTAAATGCCGTCTAAGGCTTCGCCCCCCCTAGTTAATGCCTTTTAGGGCTTCGCCCCCCGCGCCCCCAAGATTAATTGCCGTTTAGGGCTTCTCCCCCCTTAGTTAATGCCTTTTAGGGCTTCGCCCCTCCGCGCCCCCACGATTAAATGCCGTCTAAGGCTTCGCCCCCATGATCAGTTGCCTTTTAGGGCTTCGCCCCTCCGCGCCCCCATGATTAATTGCCGTCTAGGGCTTCGCCCCCATGGGGCTGCGCCCCATGAGGCTGGGCCCCCCCGGGGCCCCACGGGGCTGCGCCCCTTGTGGCGCCCCCTTTTGAGCCCCATGGGGCTGCGCCCCATGAGGCTGGGCCCCCCGGGCCCCCTTCGGGGCCCCACGGGGCTGCGTCCCTTGTGGCGCCCCCTTTTGAGCCCCATGGGGCTGCGCCCCATGAGGCTGGGCGCCCCCTTTTGAGCCCCATGGGGCTGCGCCCCATGAGGCTGGGCCCCCCGGGGCCCCACGGGGCTGCGCCCCTCGTGGCGCCCCCTTTTGAGCCCCATGGGGCTGCGCCCCATGAGGCTGGGCCCCCCCGGGGCCCCACGGGGCTGCGCCCCTCGTGGCGCCCCCTTTTGAGCCCCATGGGGCTGCGCCCCATGAGGCTGGGCCCCCCGGGCCCCCTTCGGGGCCCCATGAAGCTACTCGCCTTGCGCCCCCGCGGGGGTGAATCCATTGAAACGAAAAAAACAAATCGGCGCCCATGGATCGAAAAAAAAAAAATCGAATCACGTGTTCGATGACGTCACCGATCTACGGACGACGAAGAAGACGAAGAAGACGACGACGACCAAGGATACATACAAAGTCTCTTTCCAAATTATAGATTAGATTGTAGTGTGGACGTGTAGAGGGGTTTCCGAGATCAGAGTGAAATACGCAACCAAAACTGTTAGAGGTAGTTTATTGTTCTTGATCCGTCGGCTTACCAGCTCTGAATGAAACACAAACCAAAAATGCCTAATGTTTATACCTTTGGAGTACTCTCCTCGCTGAGATATCCCTGGTCGATGGGTCGTGAGTAGACACCGGATAGTCACAGTGCTATCCATTGTTCCATTGTTGTAAATCCTTTGTAAAAAAGGTTCGGCAAACCTTTAACAATGCATTTACAACCTTTGAACAATACGCGGCACCTTTTGGGTCCGGTGACAAGTCGTGAGACCTTTTTCTTCATAGGTTGTGTGTGTCCTTTATGGCGCGAACGCGAGATCAGGGGATCATCGCTATTAAACCACAATATTTTAATATGATATCTAGTAGCTTAGAAATTTATCATTGTATTTTTTTTTGTTCGATCAGTTTTTATAACTTAACTGCTTATTATGTAAAATCGATATTGATACTAGCCATTTTATTTCAAAGGAAAATGCTTATATACATATCTATCCTATGTCCATACATACATCTTAGGTAGTTTATTTTTTAAATAAAATAAATGTCAAGATAACTAAATTTCGGCTGTACACATACATACATATGTACATATAAGTTTTTTTTTTGTGAAATTTGATACATTTTCATGTACTTCTCGTAACTGATATGTTTGTCTTCAAACTTATAAGAGCGTAACGCGAAACGCGAGACACTTCACACCGTTACGCATACAAGAAGAGATTGTTTGAGGATGTAGATTAGAATATTATAATACTTTTATAGAATTTTATAGTGTCACGTCGTTGAAATTCGATGAAATTATAAACAACCGTTTGAATTAACAAAGACCATACGTATCGTTTGGTATAATTGGCCTCATCGTGGCAATCATCAAGCTTGAATTGCCACTGATCATGTGCACACTCACTTATTCGGGAGTACCTACTGCAAAATTCATCTTTGCGAAGTTGGCGGTGACGCATTACATTTTCCATGTTTGTTTAACGTGCGTATTTGAAATTTATATCCCGAAAGCCTTGCGGCGAGAAAACTAGGAAGCATTCTGAAAATTTGATATGTGAGATAACGTTGTTGTAGTTCGGAATTGCAAATATGTATCGGCAACCCCTCCGGATGACGGTCAGTTTATTAGAAACCCTTTGATGAAAGTGTACGTTGCCAGTTTGAGAATTTCTATTATGTATGATGGAATGCTTGGTAATTTTTGACTTTGGTAATAATTGGAAATTGCTCCAAGTACATACATAATTGCTGTTGAGTGTACATATGTATGTATGTAATTAATATCTATCGGATTGGTGGCGCGAATTGTCGTGCACCCACATTTTAACGGATGAAGTTCTGGACTGGCTCGTACCAATTTATGGAATTAATTTATTGTCACAGCCGTGTTGTGTGGCCATTGTGAGTGAACGGGCGTGTGTGGTGAATTATTCTCGTAAAAATCGAGAACGTTGGTTGTTTGGTGCACCAGATGTGTGGGATGTATGAATTGGGCTGGCACGGCGACTAGTCACGCGAAAACTTGCACACACGATTTATTAAAAACCGTAAAAATTTTAATGAAAATGGAAAATCGAACGGAACGCTTCGATGATGTGTGTGCAAGTCGATCTGCGAGTGTACGTATGTATGTATGTATGAGTGAAATTTTCACCCTTTTACATGGTTTGTACTCAATTGTCGATACATATTATTTATGTATGTACATATGTATTATATATTACAAAAATATTTATTAATAAGATAAATGAATTAAAATTTTATTTTTCGTAGAATTTATTACTTTTCTTTAAGTGGATATTAGAACAAAAATAATCCTACTTTTACGTCCTTTTTAAATTAACAAAACAATAAAATCAAAGGTAACATTGTTACGTTAAATGAAAGGAAGATTTATTGTGCGAAAGTGAAATTTTTTATCTTGTTCTCCAAGATAATTTTTAAGCATCTTGTTAAGAAGTCTTATGTTTCTTTCGCCTTTTTTATTGTAAAAGTATTAATTTAAATATGTATAGCATTTTCGTGAAATATCGTATTTTCAAAAGCGTGTTCTGTATATTATATGTACCTATACATACTTGATTTAAGTATGTTTGGATATTTTTGAGCTTTTATATATTATTTGAATCTAAGGGAAAATTTGAGCTTTTATAAATTATTATGTAAGGGAAAATTTTCCGAGAATTCGATTGAATACGTATTATTTTCCTGTTTTTAGATACAATATTCATATTTTCATAATTATAACGAAAAGCAAAAAAAAATAAATTTACAATGTTAATATCGGTAAATTTGTACATCTGTAGTATGTGTATGCATATAATTACATATTTATTTTTATTTTAATAAAAATATACGTGTCTTCACAGGTTACCCCAATATAAAACTTTGGCCAGATAATACACATTTTATATAAACATACATACATATGAAATATATAAAAACACATTTAATTTTATTTAACAAACATTCACATGCTACCCAAAATATTTAAAGAAAAAAAATAATACATAATATCAGTATTAACGTACACATGTACATATATGTACATAATATAAACATCTACATAGGTACATAAACATATATAACATATAAACATACATAAATATAAACATAGGTACATTTAAATGTTATATGTAGATCTGATATGAATCAAATTTCATTTTACACATAATTTAATTTTTTTTTATACTTCATATGTATGTATGTATGTACATATGTCACTAGCTAACATGCGATTTGATTATATTCGATCTTTTTGACTTTGGAAATGGAATATTTGTCATTAAATATTAAAATATAATATTATGTCATTATTTGGATTAATTACTTTCTATATTGAATTTAACTATCACATTACTGAATTTTTTATAGACTATTCTAAATATAACGTCCCTGTGAGTTGCCTCTGATAATTAATTTGATATTAAGGCAGATTATGAATCGCGTTTTTCTTTTCCACATATAATTTATATTTATAATATGTACGTAGGCAAAATGGAGGATCTACAAATGTGTGCGTACATACATACATACATATATGTACATATGAATTTGTTATGATTACGACGACGCCCATTCAATTAATATTTTCTCCATATTGAACCAGTTAAATAAACATAAAATTAAAGCAATAAATGACTACAGTCTCCCGGCATATTTTAATGTAAACAAACATCGGTAAATATGCCGGTTGTGGGTATACATGTAATATATCGTGGAAGCTTGTTCCGAGACAGCTTAACTGCCACCTGCGTCGTGGAATCGTTTCAACTCCAATATTCGCAAAAGTTACCAGAACAAAACCTTTTTTTTATGTTTAAAAGTGATTTAACGCCCACAATAATTTATTTTTGCGCTGGTTCATTTCCTTATTTATCCGGGAACCCCCTCCCCTCCCCCCTCCGATCGCTTCACTAATGGAAAAAACGTATACACGTCACCGCACCTAATTCCGTATGCCCACTTTATTATTTAACTTTATTTTTCATTCAAATTTCATTTATGATACATTAATAAACATTTGACGAATGTTAATATTAATGTGAAATACATTCTATACATTGCGGATACATGCATTATTAATGTTTCAATTGGGCAAAACGTGAGCTTTTTGACTTGTGTGTTCTCACGCATGTGAGTAAAGCCCCCTCCGAAAATAATGAGGGGAATGATATCATTTCGGAAAATATTTACGGCAAGAGATATCATCTTATTCCTACCGTTACGGAACGCGCAAACTAAGTACTAATTTGTACAACATCACAGTGGTGTGTTTTCCAGGAAAATATACATATAATAAGTATTTATAGCAATAAATTAGGTGTGATTATCACTGTGTAGATATTGCACATCCAAGGTCTTCGTATCACTCTTTTAACCGCACACATTCACAACTCCATCGATAAGACGTGAATCACATAACTCATAATGACTAATTCGTTGAATTATCATAATACTATTACAAAACACAATAATCAACTTTGTTTGATAGTGGATAGCATAGTATACACACTTGTTCGCGAATCAAGTGTATAAAATTTATTTTCTTCTCAATATCAGTTTCTTTTTCTCGCGAATTATCATTTTTGTGTTTTGTATAAATTTTTTGTTTATGTTTTTACTTTATCTATGTACATACGTAGTAACAATAGATGAAGTTTTGTGATCATGCGAAAATTCGAACTCGAGATTTTGACTGATTCGAACTCGGAATCGATCACTGATCACGTTTTCATGATCTAGTAAAAATGTGTGTGTGACTGTGTATTTTGGGGATTTTTTGAACACCGTTAGTCTTCTCGAACTGACACTTACATAGTATTGGTTACTGAAATTCTTATTGGCACGACATAAATTTTTTCCAAATTTTTAAGTTGAATGGAAATTGTGCCTCTCCTTATATGTGTCGTCTTTTTTTTAGTTTTTGAATTCAATTATTTCCCAAACCGTTGAATCGGACTGAAATTGAATCGGACTGATTTTATGTATGTTGTTACTGTTTTAAAATAATATGTAAATTTTCTCGCTATTTCTATTTCTGTGAAAAACTTGACCTAACTACGGACTTCGCTATGTCCTATCTCGAAGCAAAAACGTTAGTATTATAGTATTCTTAAATAGAATATTATAGTAACGTAGTTGGTTATATTTGAATGGGATTGAAATGTGTTTTATTATTAGGTTATGTGCTATTTACATATAGGTTTGCCGAAATCTGTGTCACGGATGATGAGACATGATAAATGGATTTAGAGATTCATTCAGAGATTCATTGTTTGCGATCAACTCTGTTCCGGACAAGATCGCGGGGGCGTGGTCGGTGTCGGGGAAACGTAAAAATAAATTAGTCAGTCGGTCGCGAAAATTAATCCAGTTTCGTAATTAATTGGAAACGTGTCCTGCACACCGGCCACCGGGAAAAATCGGGAAAATCGCAATAGTCCACGGAGCGATTTGCAGTGGCACAATAAATATACCCCTACACTCGCTTAAGCTTTTCTCGTTCTCGGAGGGCGAAACACGTACGCGTTTGACTTTAAAAATTACGAACGATATTTTCAAAGGACAAATTGCAAAAGAGAGCAAGGCGAAACGCGACCCGTTGTTAAACGACGGTGGCCATATTGCCTACATAAATACCTCCTTGGGGTCTTCCAGAGAGGATCTCGTATTCCCGGCGCGCAAATCGCCTCCGAACCTCCCGAGCACTCTCCAGCTTGCAAGGTTGTTGCAACGAAAACCTTAATTTTACATGTTTCAATGGGACGTTGCAACCCGGTCAGGAGAGGGGAGGGGGGGGGGGGGAATTAATGCAATTAGAAAAGCTCCTTTCTAACAGTATGTGTAATCTCTTTTGACTAATTTGTGCTGTATGAAAGCATCTAATATATTTCGAAATAATATTATAATAAGTTCTTATGAATCTACGTATACATACTTATAATCTTATGAATTCATTCTTATGAATTCGGATACTTGATGCATATTACTAACGCGTATTTGGATACATTAAGTGTAGTCGTGAAAAAAATTGTAATTTTCATGTACGCTCTTATATCGTATTAAAAGGATTTTCTTTTAGCTGGATTCCTGCTTATTGTTATTTTAAAGGTGGTCGGTCATGTGTACTTTTAGATTATTTTTTTATTGCTTTTAATGGAAGCTCGTTAGTGGAATACATTTAGTGATGTTATTTTATAATTTTTTTATTTCAATAGTGGGTTCTTATTGCGATAAACTAATTACATACATATATGTATTACATACATATTTCATCTTAAATAAGGGTTAACATAATTTACGTTAAGCATATGACATTTCATATAAAAATTGCTTTTTCATAAAAATGTTGATGGTCAAAAGTCAGCAAGACGAAAACATTCCTGACTTTAATTTGGTCTACCGTTCGAAGTAATTTGGGCAAAATTACGCTCATATTTATTACAGAGTAAAATAATTTGTATACGTATATAAAATTTTATGTCTTCATTTTAATAGTTAAATGTATGTAATATTTTTCATTTGAGATTACCCGAGTAATATGTTCTAATTACTTGCAATTATAAATGATTATTATTTTTCGCACCTTTTTGCTTTATAGTGTTACTCGGACGTATGTACATAGTATAAATTCCAGGCTCCCACCAGTCGAGTAATGGAAATAGTTGGTGGTCGTTTAAAAAGTTTTGCATTAACCGTTTTTCTAAATTACACAAATGCTTCAAAACTTTTGCGATGCGCACGTATTTTGTATTCTGAAAAAAAGGCGTTTATAGTTTTTTTTCTTCATTAAGTCATCGGCGCTCTCGTTATGTTTCTTGTTTCGTTTTTGATAATAAAAAAAATATACATATGTATGTATGTAAACGGCCAAAAACAGGTCTGATGATATAATCGAGACTCGAAATGAAAACCTAAGCTCCCCTACACCTGGTTTCTCGGGGGGAGGATTACCTCGATGGGGATCGACAAAGTAATACAAATTTCAAGCAGGAAACAAATCTTCTAATTTCAGTTGTATAATTTTGTTGAGAAAAGTATAAAAATGAATGGGGTTCCTGATGGGGATGTCTTGGACAACTTACGTATTTCCCGAACTTACTTTTTTATGTGTCGCACCCCCCCCCCCCCGCCACCAGTTTGTTTTTTATTGTATTATTTGTCATGTATATTATTAATTATTTCACGTCGGTGTGGATATCCTTTGACGTCGGCTTTCATACAAAAATATTATGATGGAAATATTAATTCCATTTTCTCATTACCTTTGTTATTCATTGTTCTATTACTTGCGGTCAAGTGATACTTCAGTTATTCTACACCAGTCAAAGTGTGTATTTTTTTAGCGTGGTCTCGAAAAGGTTCAACTCTTACGTATTTGTACTGGAATAACTGGAACGTTCGTGTTTTTTTTTCTTTTTACTAGCAAGACACCGTAACCCGGTATTTTCTGTTCTATTCCGGTACATTATGTCGCAAATGTGGGTATATTTCTGAAATTGGGTCTCAGTATAGTGTGCGCTTCTCAAAAAATATGTCTAAAGTAAATATATTAGAATGATATTAAATTTGCGGCATATGATATTATTACGAAAGCGCTTCAGTCAATTGCAATGCTAGTTTTCCTTTCTTTTTTTGCTTTAAGTAAAAAAATATCTCTCATTATTTGAGTAGTAATAAAAATTTTCTTTTACATTTAAAACATAAACCCACTTAGTATTGATGCTGAATATCTACATATAAGTATGTGTTTTTATTTTTATATATTAAAGTTTATTACTTTATTTTCAAAATTGACTGAAATGAATTACTATGTACATATATTGGAACTATTTGGCGTAGTGCGATTTATATACACATACAAATACCTACGGCAGACAAATCGCTTCGTCTGTGGGACTCATTCCATCCTCACCTGTCACGTCTTGTGGTATTATCATCAGATTATTGCTAGTCTTCTGTGTATACTATTAGTATCAATATATTTTTATTTATAAGCAGTTTTTCGATTTTCTTTTACTATTTTTTTCGACCCTTTAACACATTCAGCCCGGCGCATGATTTCATACATTTGCCCATGTGGCGGCACTGTCACGCGTATCGGCACCCAATTACGCGTGACGGCATTAAATCACTTTATATTTTATAGGAATTTTTGTGTTGGGGGTGCTCAATGAAGTGGAACCGTAAAATTATAGTCTGCTATAGCACTATCCGCGTGGACACCGGTGGTGCACGCCGGGTTGAACGTGTTAAATATGTTTCGTCTTCACGAAAAAACTCCATTATAATTATTGTATCAATATTATGTAAATAAAAAAAAAATCAACAAGTTAAATAATCTGTAAGTAGGATTTTTCCTCATAGAAAAGTCAAAAATGTTGTGACCACATGATTTTTCCGCACTACTGAGCGTATCGAGCTGAAAATTTATATTTTCATTCTTTATGCACTAACTTAGAGTTCAGTTTTGGATACTTCTTAAATTGGAAGAAGCAATTTTTTTTAAAACGATATTTCATTATTTTATTTTGACCTTTCAAATTATTTCTATCTTCTTGATATTTTATGCTTATAATATTAATAATATTAATGGTAGAAATAAGTAATGCAAAATTTTTGAACCAAATCCGACAGCCGGAAGTAGAGCCTTTGTCTTGTGTGAGTTTCCTTACATTTGCCCTCAAACTTGTATTGAAAATGTTCTCATAGCCGGTATATGTGAATGGGTATGTATGTGTATATGAGCGTCATTGTCGAATTTTGTTTTTTATACTTATTATATACCTCATATACATAGATAAAGTTATGCGTTGGTCACATTCGATTTTTTTTTAATTTTACATTACGGTCTTTGTGGTTTTTGCATATTTCGTTGAAATTTTTCTTATCATTGTAATCTCATCAAGTTCGCCATTCATTTCACGTCTTTCGATTCTCCTTACCGAAATTGGAAATGCGGGTTATTACCAAAATCTGAAAATCATAGGTTGGCTTGAGTTTAGCTTCACTCACCGCTGTCGCGTTATCTCATACGTGATCTTATTATCAAACTCGTTCATTATATGTATGTATGTACATACAGACGACCGTATTCCGCGTCGGTTTTGAATTGTTTTTAAAACTTCGCCGTCGTTTGTTGTATTTTTTTTTTTTGTTATTTATTTACGTTTTTAATCCCGTTAATTATTACCAAATTGTGTTTTCGCTAATGCGGCGCGTGTGACCGCACATACATTAACATAATGAAGTCGCAGTACGTTTGCCGTGAATTGGTATGCGCGTTGTATTACCGTATGTTGACGGTACGTGAGCAACGTTTTGTCCGTCTCTGGCAAAGTCGAAAACTTCGTTACGGTGGTAGGAAATGTCGAAACCGTGTCCGACGAATCATCAATCACATTATTCGAACGTACAACCAACAGACTTCGGCCCATATTCATAATGTCCTTGTGGACGCTTCTCAAACTGTGAATGTTCGTCTGCTTGCCATTTGTTAGCGCGCACCTGTTTCGATGTTGTCGATTTAGAGGTTTTAGAGAATATATTTTACATAGATATATACCAGGAAGGCCTTAGAGGTAGACCCCAATGCGCCTCTGACTAGACAATTAATTACAAACATTGCAGCATTTTTATTACATAAATCGCTGTATTTTGAGAGACTGATGAACACGAAATTAAAAATTAATTAATTAATCCATTGAGACATCTATGGATTTAGACTTTTATCATATAAATTTTTACACATCGTACATACATACATATATCAAATTCAGATATTTGTGACATAGCGGGTAGGATCATTTTTGTCAATTTGTTGGAACCGTTTCAATGAAAATCAGATAAATTGGCTGGCAAACTCTGATAAGAAACGATCGACTTGGAGTCACAAATATCCAAGTCTGACCAGCAGTATTAAAGATTAGCAAGGGATTGAACACGGAACCTCTCGGTGCTAAACATAAACGCAACCGCCGAGCCATACTGCTGGCTATTGATGTCTCATGAAACATATTGTTCGAAAAACCATGTACACATATGTATGTCGCGTCCTTAGAGCGAAAAAATGACGGCTAAATTGAGCAATATGAATTTTTATTTCTGAAAAAAAATCTTTATGTATTGCGTATGCAGTCCTACGTTTAAATATAGCGGAAGAATCCACTTCGGATGACGTTTTACAGATACTATTATTCGGTCTCCGTGACAAGCCCGAATGTGAAACTTCGGAAAACGCAAATATCGGAAGGCAAAGATCGAAAATCGAAAGATCTTAAGTCGAAAGATCAAAAAAAGGGTGCATGGTAAACGGTACATACTCACGTACATACTCGGTACTTAATTTGCGCGAGCAGGTTACAAGAGGAACAGGCTTTTCCTCCCGTATTAATGTGCAACCTTTTTTTTATCTTTCGACTTACGATCTTTCGATTTTCGATCTTTGCCTTCCGATATTTGTGTTTTCCGGCGTTTCACATTCGGGCCCGCGAGGTAGACCCACTATTATTGTACATAAAATTGTGCTGAATGTAGATTTCTGTAATATATGTATGTATGTACATATGTATACTGTCGGGTTGTATGCACGTGATGTCTGATCTCATATTTGTAGTCTCGAAAGTCTCGAAATCCCTCGGGTACTATTCGAAGACTTCCTTTGACAATCCTGTCCCATGCTGTTTCAGCGTTTCGGTGTTTTTGTAGATCGTCGGTGGTTTACATTCAGCGGATAAGCTCATATTTGCTCTTGTGCGATTTCATTTTCACGCTTTCGATCGTGTATAAAATGATGGACATTATGTGCGTCAGAGGTTTATACAATATAAAAATGTGTATATTTATGTAAAATGAAAAGAAAATATGGATTTGTATCTCCATAAATTTCATGCTTGAATATACATATGTTCATCTGTGTTCCATAAAAGTGGAGTTTATTCGATGGATCTATCAGTGGCGTGCGCTGAAATTCTCTCTCTTTTTGTCGTATATCCTTACTTAATGTGCACGAACAGGATACAAGAGGAACAGCCTGTTCCTCTTGTATCCTGCTCGTGCACATTTAGTAAGGCTGTACGACAAAAAGAGAGAATTTCAGCGCACGCCACAGGGATCTATGTATCTGTTAAAGAATTGTGAGGGTTCAAATTTTGACTGAAAGCAAAACAAGACGAAGGAACATTTTTTAAAATCCAGATTGACATTTTCTTGTCAACGTTTGCAGAGTTTAATATGTTTCAATTGTTTAGAAGGTTTTAAGTAAAACCAACTTAAAAGTGGTTTTTTTAAATCAACTACATATGTATATGTACATATATGCATTTTAAATTTAATTATAGTTCTCAATAATTATCAATATGAGAAACTTTCTCTATTTGCGCAATATCGCCGTGGATCTAATTAAAGGCTCAATTTGAGGAATTATTGTATCGTAAATCAATTGGTGATCTTTTTGTGATGTCTCTATGTCGTTTTATCGTGAAATGAGTGTAATATCTCCTTTTACCTGTTAAATTTTCGGATTACACCTGCGTGTACGACACCCAGGAGTTGGTACTACAATTGAGAGGTCACAACAGTGTCGAAAGTTTCAATTGTTCCATTGGAGAAATCAAATTAAATTAACACAAAATGTGAAAATTATGCTAGTCGACGCTTAGTTTCAACAAACTAGCATAGGGTCCGTTTACCCTGCTAACCCTTTAAATTGCATTATAATACGGTCGCACTCTTCAATGTAAATAACCCCGAGGCGTCATCGGACGAAGCACGTATCATTCCAATTTGGAAAATGGCTAAATTCAATTTTGATTCATATTTTATGTATAGACGGTTATTTTAAGGTTCTGCGTGTGTGATTTAACGTGTGTGTGTGTGTGTGTTTTTTTAATGTTTGTTCGGGGTTAAAATTTGCAATTCAAGTTGACCGTTGTTGGCATGTTTGGAAACGTTTTGTTTGGCAGACAACCAGGGGGATGTGGGATGGTGGATGGGGTGGGGGTGCCTCTGCTCTCTCGTCCGGAATTATATATTAGTCTGCGAGGGATGATTTACGAAACTCATTTGGACGATTTGGACGATTTGCCCGTCGATTGTTATTTTGCAACGCTACTGACAAACACTACTCTCAGGGTGATGTATTGAACGTTGTGCGATACGAGAAAGTTCTTTTTATTGTGTTGTTCGCATTTGGATCGTGGGGAAACAATGGAGTCGTATGTACATATATTGTAAAGCTCAATTTACACGAATGTATTTTTGGCGATGTGTCTTTATGTATACGTATCGATTAATATAATATAATCAAAATTTTGATCACACATTTACATTTGTACATATACATATGTATGTATGTATGTATATCTATTTACCCATCTGCAAAGTCACGGATTGGTTTGTGTGTATTTGGGATATGCTAGGTCAGTATCGGTTTCATACATATTCATAGGTGTAGTTTGTTAGTGGTAATTTCATAGCTTTAGATGCATTAATTTTGAAGTGCTTCTGGATGCTATAATATGTAGTCAATTAATTCTGGTACTGTGTGGTATGGAGGCAATTGCAAAATATAGGTATGTACGTATGTATCATATGTACATACATACGTACATATGTATATAAAACGCAATGTCTGTCTGTCTATGATCTGACGCCTATAAACTCGAAAATGGCTATATTGATTTTCATGTGGTTTAAAAAAATTATTACCATTTACATATATAGTATTTACACAAATTTCCATATAATAGATTTCCGTATAATTTTCTTTTCGCAAACTTTTTCATGAAACACTTGTCAGGTTGTAAATAACGTGCATCTAATAGTTTGGAAAACACTGAACGTTGCTACCATAAATATTAAAAATATTTTCTAAAACAAAACATATTACGATTTAATGTTCTCATTTTAAGAAAAATGTTTTGTTTATTTTCAAATACAAATTGTGATTTCTCACAGATTTTTTGTATGTATGTAAATATTTTACAATTGTAACAGTACGTGTATTTGGTAGATATTGTACATGTATGTATGTTTATAGTAAATTTCTCGTAAAAATTGCCAAATTGTCCCCGGATGAAATTTAATCATCCGGTGAGTTTATATATATATATATATATATATATATATATATATATATATATATATATATATATATATATATATATATATATATATATATATATACATATAATATTTATAATATTTATAATGTACATATTTGATTTTATAGTAAGTTATTTAATAGTCAAAATGTGTTTTTATATATGTATATGTATGTGCGTGTAAGTCGTGCTTTTCCTTTATAAATATTTTTCAGTTTTTGTGGGGGTAGGTCCGGTCGCGTGTCTTTGATAGATGGCAGCTTTTATCTTAATGCTACGGCGTTAAGTGATTGGGGAGGATGTTATAGGATGGGGAGAACCACTACAGATTATGTACTGTAGACAATTTGTTATATAAGCGTTACCTTCAAATTTTTTCATAACACGATATGCGTGCTGCATTACTGCAAATACATATTTGCCGTTTTTACTGTCGCGAAAACTGAACAGGTTTCCTCTCAATAATAATAATATTTTGTATAGTATAATCGGTATCACGAACTTACGCAATTTTCCAAAATATACACACGTCGCGTTTGCGAAATGATGCGGTCACACCGAATCATTGTAAACGGCAGATGAATTATTATTTTTTTGGATTTATATACATACAAACATACGTACGTATGTGTGTTTTTTGCGAGCGAACAAAATAGGTTTTCCAATTCTCGAACGGTTTAGCGAGTCGAACGCTTTTTCTTTCTTTGTTGAATAAAAAGAAGACTTAACTGCTTTGACAGTTTTTAAGTTGGAAAGGTTTGAAATTTATACACCTCTGGGAGTTGGGGCCTCGGAATGGCTGTTGTGCCACCAACTCCCGAAAGGTCAGTATTTATGTCCGCCATAGAACCTTAGCTTGTACTCTCCGTCTTGGATTTCACGGTAGGTTACTTCGATATTTCGAAAGTCAAACTCTAATTTCGCACACGTTTAATACCCGCCAGGTCTATGTAAATACTTCACGTGGCTTATGTATTTTAAATATAAAACTTGAGTCTTTAAAATAAAAAGTTTCATCGCTTCTAAAATTGCCTTGTGCATTTTGACTCAAGTGAGTAGACCTTAATCTCTCGTATGCATATAAAAGTAATGAACTCTGCGTAAAAATGGGCTATCTTGTTTTACTTTTTCAGGGAACAAAACCGCTTTAATAAAGTCGCTTAGAATAACCGTCGAACTTTCGCAATTTGTATCGTTCTTCTTGCGTACATACTATAAAATCGTAAAGACGTCTTTAAAATATATCGTCGATTTGTTTATGTGCTCGGGGCTGCAGTTCCAGGTAATAAGATTTAAATTATGTCTGTTGCCCCTGTGCCGTTTCCATCTGGTTTTCATCTGTGGATAATTTGTTGTTCGCGTTGAGCGGATCCATAACAGTTGCAGTTCGAACAATGGATGCAACGGGACGGGAGCTCGTTATAACCGTAACACCACAACAAATCAATTTGATGTCTTCACGCCCTTTTCCCCCACCTCTTATTCGACCGTGGGATTCTATGCCCGTGTCCCCAAAATTTTCAGAATGGTTCTTAAAATATCGCGCTTTTGAAACTGGTTTAGTGTGGATGCTCTCCCTGTTATTATGTATACGTATGTATAGTTTTACAACTCGTCGAAGTCGCTAACGTTTCAGCCGTAAACGATTTTATGATGGATTTTACTATTGCGGAATTATCAGCAATGCGCCAAAGTATTAACCTTCGCCGAAATTACGTCGATGTTGTAACTTTTCGCCATAAACATGTATCGTGTAATATGGTTGTGTATGTCACTATGTCGACTGAGCATTGCTTACGTTAATGAATTGAAGGTTTCGGATTTTGTATTTGGATTTATTTGATTTTATGAGTGGTTTTGAGTATGGTCAATTTTCTTTTTGAGACTTTCTTGTCTATTTTTCTTGCTTATATACTATTTCACTTTTCTGCGTTGCAAGTACATAGTTGAACTGTCGTTGTTGAACGTGGTTAAAAAAATGAGGAAAAATAAGTTTTGTATATGTAAATTTATCGTTTTATGATATCGGCATAGTAAACGCATTCGGTTTGCAAGTTTTAGTCTACTTTTTAATGAGAGCATTTGTATGCTTTTCGGTGAGCCTTGTGCGTGTCGGCTCAATCCATTCTAAAGGTCGATAACAGTTCAAAAGTTGAAATCCCATCAAAAGTGAAATTGCCGTTGCGAAATGATGCTTTAAATTGAACATTTTTATCCCTTACTCTTTTTTTTCGGTACATTACTTCGCCATTACCCCGGCGGAAAATCTTCGTAGGTATCTTCCGCTTGCCCCCCAGAAAAAAACCCATTTTGAAAAACGTGAATTGATTAAGAAACCGTTAATATTAATCGAAAAACACACCCATCGTTTTCGGCGAAGGAAAACAAAAAAAAAAAAAAATGGAAAATACAGCGTGTATTAAAAGTAATTTCGATATCGAACATTTTCTGCGTCAATTAGTAGTTAATGCGAAATAATCGAATGTGTAGCATGGAAAAGCTCTCTCTCTTTCTCTCTCTCTGTCCGTTTTTCATCCGTTGGTCCTCGACATTCTAGAATATCTCCAAATGGCCTCCCGATTCGTATCATATCGTGAAAAATAATGTTTGCTCCGCAGTCTGCGTTTACGTCGAAGAGTTTTCAGTGGCTTGATGGGAAGTGTCGTTAAAATAAATTTCATTTATTTCCGCTCGTGGTGATTTTCTTTTTTCTTTTGGCGGTGAAAAGTTTTCTGCTTCATATTTTTCTCACTATTGTAACGCTGCAAGGATTAGTCTCGTTTTTGGATCGTTTTTCTCCACATTCATATTTATTTTATTTATTTTATTTTATTTTAAAAAATCAATACCACAGAGACTTGACAGGTTGCCCCAAAGCGTCAATGTGATTTTAATACAAATAATAAAAATCATAAAAATTACAAAAAAAACATCATAAAAAAAATAATAAAAATCATAAATAAAAAAAAACATAAGAAAATAATAAAAATCATAAATAAAAAAAAACATCATAAAAAAATAATAAAAATCAAGTAAAAAATATTTTCACAAAATAAAAACAAAGAAATAAGATTGTAAAATTTATATCGTGCTATTTAGGATGTGTTCCACCAACTCAACATAACTGGCATCGAATAGGTCCAAGTAATGTGCCAGTAAGTTAAGGAGTCGAACAGCTCTCGAGAGGGGGGAGTTCATGAGCACGTTTGATTTAGCCCTAATTGGTAAAAATATATCATGTTTTCTTAAAACTCTACGATTTTCCGGGGCCCAGAATTTTAGTTTCTCCAGGATAGTGGGATTGTGAATCTCTCCTCTAAGTAATTTTACGAAATGTTTCCCAAGAAATAAATCTCTTCTCTTTGCCAGGGAGTTGAAACCCAAAGATCCCAAGACAAAGGCACTAGGGAACAGATATGGATAAAATCCAAATGTCTTCAGATATAAAAATCTAAGGAATTTCCTTTGGACTCGTTCCAACATTAGAGAGTAACGAAGTTGATAGGGAGACCATATAATGGAGCCAAACTCGAGCACACTGCGAACTAATGTACAATATAAGAGACGAATGGCAGTGAGCCCTAGTTCGGACGAATTACGGATTACGAATCCAAGGATTTTTGTTGCCCTATCACAGATATTCTCAATGTGAATGTTGAAACTCCAACTATTTTCGAAGACTATTCCCAGATCAGATATAAATAATTCTCTCTGAAGAAGAGAATCATGAAATTTATACGGATATTTAATAGGAGAACGAGAACGAGAGTAAGAAATGACCCGACACTTTAGGATATTGAAGGGAAGTTTATTAACATTAGCCCATTCATAAATAGAATTCAAATCCTCTTGCAAATAAAGAGCGTCAGGTAAATCAATTATTCTCTTATAGATTTTTAAGTCATCCGCATATAATAAAAATTTAGAATGGTGAATAGAAGATTGAATATCGTTGATAAATATTAGGAATAATAAAGGGCCAAGATTTGATCCTTGGGGAATCCCAGAAGTGGCAACATACTCATAAGAAAAGCAACTCCCAAACTTAACGAATTGACGTCGATCCTGTAAATAAGAAATAAAAAGACCAACAAGATTATAAGTAAATCCAATAAAACTTAATTTACTAACCAAAATTTTATGATCAACTTTATCAAACGCCTTCTCAAAATCAGTATATATTACATCCATTTGATTATTACAATCCAAAGTGCTGGTTATGTCATTAGAGAAACATAACAAGTTGGTAATAGCTGATCTGGCCGGACGAAAGCCATGCTGCTGATCAATGAGCATACTTTGAAAGTGATTAAAAATGTATCTGTGTAATATTACCTCAAACATTTTGGCTGGCGCTGACAAGATAGTTATTGGTCTGTAGTTCCTTACACAAGATTTATCTTCCTTCTTATGAATAGGAGTTACTTTAGAGCATTTCCATAAATTGGGGAATGAAGAGTTCCTTAGAATTAAATTAAAAATGAATTTTAAAGGTTCTAAGAGACTAACCTCACATCCTTTTAGGATGTAATTAGGGATGGAGTCAGGACCGGAAGAATAAATATTTTTTAACTTTAGAAAGCCATATTTCAGATCGGAAGAGTCAAGATGATTAATCGCTAAAGTGGGGAAAGTAAATTCCGAGTCATTGGTAGGTTCCATGGAATCAGTAGGATTATTGAAAACTGATTTAAAAAAGTCGGCAAATCCATTAGCAATGTTTTGATCACCCTCTAACAATCCAGAATCATTGTACATAATGGTCGACTTTACACGATTTACACGTTTAGAATTGATGAAGTTCCAGAATTTCTTAGGGTTTTTAACTATGGAACTTTCACAATCAGCTACATAAACATTATATGCATTATTAATTAATTTCTTAATTTCCGTACGTAAAATACGGAAATTATTTAAGATAAGAGGATTGCTCGATTTCTTCCAGAGTTTATGTGTTTGATATTTACTTTTTAAGAGATTAATAATTTCTTTAGTAAACCAAGGCGGATAAATCCTTTTACTCGTCACTAATCCTTTCAACCGAAAACAATCATTAAAAATAGAATATATAATGTCATAGAAATTAGAGAGGGCCAAATTAACATCTTTGCACTCATAAACTCGCTCCCATTGACAATTACAAAGAATATCATTTAAATATTTGAAATCAACATTTGTAAATAACCATCCATTTAGGACAGAGGTATTAAGACAGTTATTTATTAAACGAAGTGAGGAATAAGTTATAGTTAATTTTAAATGAATATCAAGAGCAGGATGATAGCTGTCTTCAGGAACCAAGGAATCAACTGAATTTGAAATAATAATATTCTGACAATCTAAATTTGTTAATAGAAAATCCAACATGGAATTATTAAAATAGTTTCGAATAGTATTAATTTGTTTTAAGTTGAATAAAGATATAAAAAAATTAAGGTCATCAGGAAAACAGTTAGAAGAATTCAGATTAAAATCTCCAGATATAAAAATGCGACCATTACTTAAATGTGAATAATTAGATATAATTAAATCAAAAAATCGCTTATAAATATTTGGTGGAGATCTTGGTGGAAAATAAATAGTACATATGTATATAAAAAAAGGAATGTTAACAAATCTTAGTTTTAGCCATACACATTCATGAATGTCCTCAAGATGACTAAGTCTTTCAACCGAAATAATATTTGTATTTTTAACTGCTAGAAGAACACCACCACCTCTGGCAGATCTATCATGGCGATATATATTGAAACTGCTGTCAAGTACTTCGGCATCATGTACAGATGAGTTTAGCCATGTTTCAGTAATAGCAAGGACGTCAATAGATCTAGAAGCGGCGTTGTTGTAGAATTCCTTGAGTTTTGTATTTAAACCCCGCACATTTTGATAATAAAGTTTAATGTTACGGGTCACGGGTTTGGGCAATCGGTTTCGAAGAGATTTTTTTGAGAAATAACCATTCTCTTATGCCAGTACCCATAGGCCAAAATTCAGGATTGATAATTATATTAAAAGTTTCAGTATCTACACTAATTTTAAATGACGAGCACATGTCAGTTTTAGCAACCTGAGAAACGTTGATTCTTTTATTTTTAATTTTATTTAATACGAACTGTTTCACAGTATCACAAGTGCAGTTATTTGCCAAATTAAAAACGTGTACATTCTTCAATTTCGGAATAGTGGCCACCTGTAAAGTTTTATCAGGTGCTCCAGATCCACGAGTGTATGGCAGTCTCCCGGAAGAAGTCCCAGCGACCTGACTGAACGAATTTGAAGGATCTACAGTAGAAGCAGAAGCAGGAGCACAAGAGACAGGAACATAATCAGATGTTGAAGCAGAAGCTGATGTAAGTGTAGCTGAAGATGAAGATGGCAGAGGTGAAGCAGTAGAAGATAGCGCTGCGACCTGACTGTAAGATTTCGCAGGTTTTATAGGAGAAGGAGGAGAAGCAGAAACAGAAACAGTAGAAGCAGAAACAGTAGCACACCCAGGAGTAGATGCTGAAGCTAAAGCAGACGCGAGTGAAGTTGAAGCTGAATAAGGCGGAGGTGAAACGGTAGAGGATGCCGCTATAACGTCATACGGGCATCTGACAGGTGTTTGTTTATGTACTGTAGTATTGTTACATTCAGTTGACAGTGTGGAGAGTTCTCGTAATGTTACCTCGCCCGATTGCAGAGTTGTAGGTTCAACAAAAACAGCTGGAGCCAGAGCTGCTGGAAAGGGACGACACATCATCCTCTTTATTTCACCGACATCAGTGTGGATAGTCTGGAGGGACTCCACAGCGATTTTTAGCGAGGCCAGGTTATTAAAAGCGACGCGTGCGATGGATACTATATTTTTAATTTCGTCGCTGATGTATCGCACCCTGTCCTTGGTAAGGACATTGGCACCAGATCCTTTTTTTGAAAGGTCCGCGAGTATTCTCTGGCTTATAGTAACAATATCCTCCATGGTAGAATGCGAACGATTTAACACGTCCAGACACAACGATAGCACGATATATACTTATATATTTTATAGTAGTACTAGCTGTATTACCCGGCTTCGCTCAGTGTTTATAATATAAACCGCTTAAACATGACTAAGCTAATTTAATTAAAAAAAAAAAAAAATTAAAAAAAAATTTAAAAATTAAAAAAAAAATTAAAAAAAAATAAAAAAAAAATCAAAAAAAAAAAATTAAAAAAAAATAAAAAAAAAATTAAAAAAAAATTAAAAAAAAATTAAAAAAAAAAATTTTTAAAAATCAAAAAAAAAAATCAAATTTTTTTTTTGCCTTCTAGGGCTTCGCCCTCGGCGCCCCCCTGAGCCTTTGCCTTCTAGGGCTTCGCCCCTCCACGCCCCATGAGCAATTGCCGTTTAGGGCTTCGCCCCCATGATCAGTTGCCTTTTAGGGCTTCGCCCCTCCGCGCCCCCATGATTAAAAGCCGTCTAGGGCTTCGCCCCCCTAAGTTAATGCCTTTTAGGGCTTCGCCCCCCGCGCCCCAAAGGTTAATTGCCGTTTAGGGCTTCGCCCCCCTTAGTTAATGCCTTTTAGGGCTTCGCCCCTCCGCGCCCCCATGGTTAAATGCCGTCTAGGGCTTCGCCCCCATGATCAGTTGCCTTTTAGGGCTTCGCCCCCCGCGCCCCCAAGATTAATTGCCGTTTAGGGCTTCGCCCCCCTTAGTTAATGCCTTTTAGGGCTTCGCCCCTCCGCGCCCCCATGATTAAATGCCGTCTAGGGCTTCGCCCCCATGATCAGTTGCCGATAAGGGCTTCGCCCCTCCACTTCCCCATGGTTAATTGCCGTCTAGGGCTTCGCCCCCCTTAACTAATGCCTTTTGGGGCTTCGCCCCTCCACGTCCCCATGATTAAATGCCGTCCAAGGCTTCGCCCCCATGATCAGTTGCCTTTTAGGGCTTCGCCCCCCACGCCCCCAAGATTAATTGCCGTTTAGGGCTTCGCCCCCCTTAGTTAATGCCTTTTAGGGCTTCGCCCCTCCGCACCCCCATGATTAAATGCCGTCTAGGGCTTCGCCCCCATGATCAGTTGCCTTTTAGGGCTTCGCCCCCCGCGCCCCCAAGATTAATTGCCGTTTAGGGCTTCGCCCCCCTTAGCTAATGCCTTTAAGGGCTTCGCCCCTCCGCGCCCCCATGATTAAATGCCGTCTAAGGCTTCGCCCCCATGATCAGTTGCCTTTTAGGGCTTCGCCCCTCCGCGCCCCCATGATTAATTGCCGTCTAGGGCTTCGCCCCCCTTAGTTAATGCCTATTAGGGCTTGCGCCCCATGAGGCTGGGCCCCCCGGGCCCCCTTCGGGGCCCCACGGGGCTGCGCCCCTTGTGGCGCCCCCTTTTGAGCCCCATGGGGCTGCGCCCCATGAGGCTGGGCCCCCCGGGCCCCCTTCGGGGCCCCACGGGGCTGCGCCCCTTGTGGCGCCCCCTTTTGAGCCTCATGGGGCTGCGCCCCATGAGGCTGGGCCCCCCGGGCCCCCTTCGGGGCCCCACGGGGCTGCGCCCCTTGTGGCGCCCCCTTTTGAGCCCCATGGGGCTGCGCCCCATGAGGCTCGGCCCCCCGGGCCCCCTTCGGGGCCCCACGGGGCTGTGCCCCTGTTGGCGCCCCCTTTTGAGCCCCATGGGGCTGCGCCCCATGAGGCTGGGGCCCCACGGGGCTGTGCCCCTTGTGGCGCCCCCTTTTGAGCCCCATGGGGCTGCGCCCCATGAGGCTGGGCCTCCCGGGCCCCCTTCGGGGCCCCACGGGGCTGCGCCCCTTGTGGCGCCCCCTTTTGAGCCCCATGGGGCTGCGCCCCATGAGGCTGGGGCCCCACGGGGCTGCGCCCCCCGGGCCCCCTTCGGGGCTGCGCCCCTTGTGGCGCCCCTGGCGGGGCCCCATGAAACTACTCGCTTTGCGCCCCCGCGGGGGTGAATCCATTGAATCGAAAAAAACAAATCGGCGCCCATGGATCGAAAAAAAAAAAAATCGAATCACGTGTTCGATGACGTCACCGATCTACGGACGACGACGAAGACGACGACGAAGACGACGAAGACGACCAAGGATATTTACATACATACAAAGTCTCTTTCCAAATTATAGATTAGATATATATGTTTATAGTAGTTTCTAAGCGTGAATATGGATGTCGGCAGAATGTTTTGCGGCTCAAAATACATCTTTGTCGCGCGACCAAGATTATTGTAGAAAAGCTGTTTTCATCACGGAAGGTGTAGCAAAGGAATCCTTTGATTGCAGACCTTGGCGGTGATGAATTGCTTCATTATTTATCAACTGACTTAGGCTCGTCTCTGAACAGAGGCTGTATTCAACCTGGCGTTTTGCAAACTTATCTCCTCATTGAAATGCGAAAATTGCGCTAAATACCGTCTTAGTTTGACCCTTTCCGTTTACACATTATTCCTATTTAATTCCGACAGAATTGCGTCATCATCCCGGACGAATGCTGTAATGTGATTAAAATATCACGTCGTGTCCTTTGCATAAAGGTCGTTTTTTATCACGGATAATATAAAGTAATTGTTTGTCGTTGACGTGGGTAGTTAAATGTTGTTTATGATTTTTTTTCGTGGCGTTAAAATTATCGGAAATTGCTTCGGCTGCGAAAATTCGATTCTATTGAGAGTATGTAAATCTTTCAAATGGCAATAAAAACACGATCGAACGAAGTGAGGAAGCGAACATTTGCAAAAAAAGAGACATTTTTCCTTTTATATGTAACGCGTTAGCGGGGAATTGGAGCATAGGAAAATATCACTTTGTTCAAAGCTCGAGTAAAACTTTTTTATTTTATTTCGTCTGTTAACATTCCTGGCACTACTCTTTTATTGCATATTTTCTCGGATTAATTTCGAGTAAAATTTTCCCCACTTTTAACTACGAGAATTCTCGTTCTTCAATAAAAGGATTTCCTTGTCTTTGGCCCACGTAGCTAACCGTTTAAAAAAGTATAATTACATTTTCATTTACAGCACATTCATGCATTGTACTTGTACTTGCCGCTTTTTAAGTCGTCATGTCATGTCCAAGCAATGGATATATAGATATTTTTACACGATTATGTAGCGTAAATTTTGTATGCATAATAGTGACCAAGATTTGACATTAGGAGAGCTTTATTCAAATTTTATGTCTCAATTCCCTCATTGCAGATAGCGAGCATGAATTCTTTGGTGCGAGCTTCCTCTTCCGTCTAAGGAATTGCTCTGTACATATAAAATATGCAGGAATTAAAAGCTACGACCCCCTTATCCACAGGTCCATTTGGCTTTTGCACTGCGCTTAAGACATTTTATTGTCTGACAAAAAGTATTATTAAGTCGCGGCGAAACGCCTTTTCCCCAGTGAAAATTCGCGCGTAATTTTCCTGGGACGCATTTTGGCGCGCTGTCACGTAATTTATACGCCACCGGTCCAACTCTCAAAACTGTGAGGATCTCTGGCCCCTCCCTTTCGTTCACTCTGTTATAATAAACTTTCGAAAAACAAATTGTGGGCATTTTTGTTTTTTTTTTTTTCATACTTTATCATATATCACAAACAGACGTTTTGTCGTATTTCATTTATTTTGACCGAAAAACATTGCTTTTATTTTTTGCAAACTGCGTACACGAAAACTTATTTTTTGTTATTGTATTTTGTAAAAAAAACCTACAATTTCACGCAAGACTAGTTTGTAATTTCCATATTATAAAAAAAAATTGGACTTATTTGTCGTTTACGACAGCCGTTTTCCTTTTATCAATAAAACTTTTGTTTAGGAAAAAAATTGCATATTATTACGTTCATGATAATTTCTACGTTTTTATTCTTTTCATATTTTCTTTTGATATCGCGAGGTGCTCATTATAATTCCATTTTCCCGATCAAACTCATTCTTCGTTTCAGGTATTATATGATACTTCTCTTTGTGATTTTTTTTTCGGTAATTTTCCGAATTTAATTCCGACACGACGATGCCCTAAATAAATTGGCACAATGGTTTTTTCCTTTTTAATTCTTCTCAATGTTATATAATATATTATGCGTGATATACATACATACATCATATTCATGTTTATGAAAAGTGTGCTTACAAACATTATTTTGGGAAGTGCTGTGATTGACGTTGGGGGTAAAAAAAACACTCTTTTTACATCTCTAGTAAAAAAGCTGCGTTGGATTTTTTTTTTATTCCTTCACCGGGTCGCAACTTTACCACCTCTCACCCCCCACCCCCCCTCCCCCTTCTAACGGTACTATTGTAGTATATCTTTAAAGATTTATGTCCCTTTCCTTTGAAATACAACCATAAAAAGTATTTTGTTTATAAGGTTGATAAAAATATAGATATTACTCTATATGTATATATGTATGTATGTATGTACATATTTTCACATGGAAATTTGTCTAATATATATTATTTATTTTGTTACAGGTATGTGGCCGTTTTTTGATACAATTCTTTTGCGATACGAAATAACGAACTGCTTCTGGTGAGTACTTTCCTGTGTTGTTGATAAATTACGAGCAACGACGTTTGTTTTTATAAGATTTGAAATTTCACCCACATTATAATACACTTCCTCGCAATGGAATTCAACTCAATATAAACTAAACGGCAAAACTTTGTTTCGCATGACCGCTTCGTTTGGAAGTTCGGTGACATTGTTCTCACTTCTAGTGTTTATTGTCACTCGGTGATACTAACTAAAACCCACTGACAGTCTGAATAGTTTCACATAATTCGATTGGGGTATTTGGGAATACCTTTCGCGTATACATTATTTTAAATGAATGGAGCCGACGCGACGGTGCATTGTTTTCTGTTCGATTCACGTTTCTCTCTCCCAATTCTAGATAAAGAGGCGAAAGACACCGAGTTTGTTTATTAAAATGTATTAATAATATTCCCATTGGCGAGGGTTGATGTTGTTCGGCCGTCGTGAATTTATTGCGCTTGCGTGTATTATTAACGGAACACTTATTCACGGAGTAATCCTCTTATGTTTTGGGGAAATGGGATGAATGCAATAAGCAAAAAGAATATGAAAAATGAAATATGCCGCTAGGTTAATACTTCCCCATTCTGTACAACACCCATTATTAATATGGGGGAATATCTAATTTTAGCGTAATCGGATTACGCGTATGGTGCATTGCGTAATTTTTAGGAATTAAATGAACAACTTGTCTGTGCATACGAAATCGGATGTTTTTTTTTCTTATATCTACATATTTTTGCCTTTAAAATTTTCGTATGAAGGTACTCATTTTATTTTATTTTATTTTATTTTATTAATTGAAAAATCAACAGACAGGATGTACAGAGATAGGTATAAAAAACACAAAAAGTAAATAAATAATATATGTAACACCCGAGTCCAATAATAGATTTTTACAAAAATGAAAAAGATAAATATAAGGAAAACAAATTAAAAAGTAAAGAATAAAGGCATGACAAAATATGTAGTACATTGCATAATTAAACTATAGTATTAAAATATTTGGAAAAGGTTATAAGATAGAATATAAGAAGAAATTGAAATTTACAAATATAAAAAACAAATGAAAAAGGTAAATACAAAATAAACAAATGAAATGGAAAGGAATGAAAGCTATAATATGATTAAATAGCACATTACATAACTAAACTAAAGTATAAAAATAATGGAAATATTGGAAAAATAGAATAGAAGAAAAAATGAATCAATCGGTCAAGATTCTCTTGATGTTAGACCTGAATTGATGTAGGGAAATACCAAACAGATCAACCTCATTCAGCTCTCCGTTAAACATACGATAAACGCGCTGCAGATAAAAATATTTTTGGGAATTAGTATTGAAAGGATCAAGTGAAAAGAGTGTAACGCGTCTAGGGTATCGAACTGGGATTCTGAAATTAACCTTATTCAGTAAATCAGAACAATCAAGGAAACCATTTATGAGCTTAAAGAAGAATATAGCATCAGAATGTCGTCGCCTGACAGAAAGATTGTTAAAAGAAAGGATTTTTAAAATGTCGGAAACAGTAGAATGGGTATAGGTAGGAAAAAGGTAGCGTAAGGATTTAATAAATTTAAGTTGAACTTTCTCAATACAATTAATATGGGATAAATAAAAAGGTGACCAGATAATTGAGGCAAATTCAAGGTGAGACCTTACAAAGGAAAAATAAAGTAATTTTAGTACATAAGGATCATTAAAGGGTTTTGTTGAGCGGAGTAGGAATCCAAGAGATTTAAATGCTTTGTTGGTAATAAAAGAAATATGTTCAGAGAAATCTAGTTTATTATTGAGTATTACACCAAGATCCTTAATAGAAGATGACGTGTTAAGGATTGAATGATTTAATTGATATTGATTAGTAATAATTGACTTATTTCTAGTGAAATTTAAAATAGAGCATTTTTCTAGATTAATAAAAAGATCATTATTTAAACAATATATAGAGAATCTATCTAGATCTTCTTGTATCTTATGACAATCGTCTATGGTGTATATAGGTTTGTAAATTTTTAAATCATCAGCGTAAAGAAGTATAAAGGAATGTTTGAAGATGTATGAGATATCATTAATATAGAGTAAAAAGAATAAGGGACCTAAATGCGACCCTTGTGGGACACCGGAAGGAATATGTCTAAGTGATGATCTAAAACCATTGAGAATTATGATTTGGTGACGATTTAGTATATACGAAGAGATCCAACGAAATAAATTTCCTCGGATTCCAAGGGACCAAAGTTTATTGAGTAAAAGGTTGTGATTGATTTTATCAAAAGCTTTAGAGAAATCCGTATAAACGACGTCTATTTGGATTCGTTTGTCCATATAAGATGTGAGAGTACTAGTGAAATTAAGCAGGTTAGTCTCTACCGATCTCCCCTTAAAAAAACCATGTTGTTCAGGTATAATGTAGTTTTTGAAATTGGAGAAAAGGAAATTATAGATAATTTTTTCAAAGATTTTACTAATGACAGATAGTTTAGATATAGGACGGTAATTCTCAATAAGATTCTTATCACCTTTTTTAACCCTTTGACTGCTACAACAACGATAAATCGTTGTTTTGAAATCGGCGAAGATTGCTACGACGATCGTTGTTTTCGTCATTAATTGTCGTATTTCAATACTTTCTTTGAGCCACCAGCGCATCAGTGGCACGAAACATTTTTTTTGTATACGTATTTATATTTATTTTACAATCAAGCTTTATAAACATTTATCAATTTTTTAAATAAAAGCTCTTCAATTTCGGGTTCATCATCAAAGTAAATTTCGGGTTCGTTGTCAATGTCATATAAGGAGTTATTACTTGGGAATTGATTATTGACGATAAATTCATTTTCAGAATCAGTAGAGCTGCTGATTGGTCGAGTTCCTCGGCGAGGAGCTATTATTTCGCTTTCATCACTTTCATTGTCCGATATCATTTTGCAGAGTTAAAATAAATGGCAAAAAACAATAGAAATCCGCTTTCAATTATATAGGTCACGAGACGTCACGAATTCATGCAATCAATCGAATGCAACTGAAATGCATACAAAATGTTTATGATACATGTTGAAAAAATATTTGATTATTAGAAACTTCACATCCTTGTGTGTCTCGCTCACACGTACACAATTAAAACCAAGAAAGAAAGAGAGAAAGACCGCTACCTGTTTCGAATATATCGCATTTTGTTAGGATACATCGATGTCTAAAAATAGATTATTGAAAAAAATAAAGCGTCGGAAAATAATCGTCAAAACTTATTTAGTGTATATATGTAGGTATCTCTTTCGCACGCACGCATGTAAAAGCAAGACAGAAAGAGAGAGCACGAGTCCATAACTGCTTCTAAAAATGTATATAAAGTATTATAAAAATAACAAGCGTTCGGCGAAGTAAGTATGTAAAAAAAAATATTATATTTAATTTTTTTCAAAATAATTACAAATGTTAGCATTTTTCGCTTGGACATTGAAAAACCTCGTAGCAGCCAAAGGGTTAAAAATAGGGGTGATGTAAGATAATTTCCAATAGTCAGGAAATTTACCGTTCGACATAGAAAGATTGAAAAGGATTGTTATGGGAAGAGATAATGGGACAGCACATTTAACAAGGAAAAAAGAAGGCAAACCATCACAACCCGCACCAAGATTAACATTGAGAGAGTTGATGTGACTGAGTACAGTAGATAAGTCAAAATGAAAAGTAGATAAGTTACAAGAAGAAGTATCTGTATTAGAGATAGAAAGGTTAATGGTAGAATCACTATTGAAAGTGGAGTCAAAATAGTCAGCAAAAATGGTACAGATTTCAGAACCATGTGAAGCCGACTTATTTCCATAATACATTACGGAAGGATATGAAGAGGAGGTATTTTTTTTTGAATTTATATATGACCAAAATGATTTGGGATTAGTTTTAATATTATTTTGAATAAGAGAAATATAATTTCTAAAGCAGATTAAAGAATATTTTTTAATTCGAGCTCTTAATAGTGAAAAACTTTGATAATCTAAGGGATTTGAATAAATTTTAAATTTTTTATGGAATTTGTTTTTTTCTTTTATTATTTTAATAAGAGACGATGTAAACCAAGGGGGATATTTGGTACGTTTAGATTTAAGAGTAAAAGGGACGTGGCATTCAATAATATTTTGTAAGGTATCGTAAATTTTTTTACAAGCTAAATCAATATTTAAATTGGACAAAAGTGAATTCCAATTGATATCGCTTAAAATTGGAATAATTGTAGCATAGTCAGCTTTTCTAAAGAGGAAAGTTTTATTATAATTATAATTCAAGGGTGAAGATTTGTTGTAAATTATTGAGATGCAAAAGGATAAATGATGAGAATCTTCATGGATTAGCGTAGAGTCAGCACGAGAAATATATAAGGGGAAACTACTAATAGCTAGGTCAAGAATACGATTATTAGTATTTGACAAATAATTGTATTGATAAAGTTTATTATAAGATAAGAATTGAGTAAAGGAAAGGGAAGAAAAATTAATACAATTGGAAGGAAATAGATGCAGATTTGAGTCGTATTTTGTCCAATCAATAGTGGGAAGATTGTAATCACCGAGTAAAATGAATCGATCCTCTGGATAATTGGTTATTAGATCAGATACTTTATTTAAATGGGTAACTAATAGAGTTTGGTGAGAATTACCAGGAGGAATATAGACAGTACAGATATTTAGTTTAAAAAATTTAGTGGTAATAGTAATCCAAAGGTCTTCTGTGGAAGTTAACCAATTATTTTGAATGACAGAGGGTAGATTATTTTTCACAGCTATGATTACACCACCACCAAATATTTGGTTATGAAGAGAATAATCTCTGTCACGTCGAAACACCTGATATCTGGCATCAAAAAACTCACTATTATTGAATGAGTCATTTAGCCAAGTTTCTGATAGACAGATAATATCATAATTATTAACTAATACATTTTGAAGAAAAGAGTCAGATTTAGTTCGGAGACCTCTGACATTTTGATAATAAATGACAAGACGATTAGAAGACATTGTAAAAAAGGAAGTAGATAGAGCACGTAGTGATATAAATATAAATATCCATATGCATAAATGAAAATAGATATATGCATATAAACATACACATAACTGCATACACAGATAAAGATATGGAATTATTAAGCAAACCATCCTTGGTGATACCAGTTGAAATGCAAAGGTATACATGGACACAAATATAAAAATGAACTCGTACCTTTTTTAGTTTATGAGTAAAATATATGTAAATAGCATAGTTATATAGTAATAATAAAAATAATAAATTATATAGCCATACGTACATAATTGTTTGCACATTCATTATAATATGTGATGCAGACCAGTAGACAATAAATGCATAGATAATTATTAGGTTATTAAAATTTAATATTGCACTTAGTCATTTGATTTTGCAAAGATCTGATTCTTTTGAGATTTGTATGATATTGGAGCTCGCACTTTTTCTAATCATGATCTTGCAATCTTTAACCCACAAGTAGGCGTAGTTATATTCAGTTTTCAATTGGCGTGCTCGCTTCAATAATAATTTATTCGTTGGTGTAAGGTGATCCGTTACGTATAGGGTGGTGGGCGGGCCTGGAATATTGATGTCGTTGGTGGTGATGCCGCGGCGGGCGCGCACGGCCGCCATCAGCAGGTCCTTACGACGGCGCTGAGTGAACCGTACGACCACTGATGACGTGCGCACACTCACATCGCTGTTGCCCTCTCGCTGTTGCTGTTGCTGTGAACCTGCAACGCCCTGGGACGGGTACGGCCGCACACGGTGTATGGTGTCAATATCTGTGTCGCACAATTTGTGACCCACGACAGCACATAAGTCATATAATATAGACACTAGATTTTCACCCTTTTTCATAGGTATGCCGGATATTTCTACATTGTTTTTTCTAGAGAATTGATCTTGCAGATTGTTTTCTTGTTTCAGTTCAACAATAGTATTTTGCGCCTCAATTAAACCTTTATTTACATCAGAAAAGCAGGAAATTTTCTTTTCAGCAGTGGTTAGTCTCATTGTGATTGAAGGTGTCGTTATGTATGTTATTATGAAGCGATACTTTTCATTTGGACCTGGAGTTTATTTTAACACCACTTTTGATATATTTAACTTCTCCCATTAATTTTCTGTCAAATCATTCCGGAATATTTTCTTCGGTATCCCAGCTGTGATTCTGCTACTAAAGTGTTCTTTCACTCATCTATAAAGCCTGCCCGGCGACTTGATTGCACACTTTTCCTCGAGATGGTAACCAGTCTAATGTTAAGAATGTTCTTATTTGCAAGCTTCTAGTTATGTTTAATCCTCACCCCTCGAGGAATTTAATAACTATTGACTTATTCATTATCTAAATTTAGTATTACTTTTTATATTGAATCAAAAATGTTAAATTTGTACAGAACATGTATATTTGCTTTTTCATAAATACTTTTATTTTCGTTGTTAAGAAAATAATTTGAATTTTCTTTTTCGTATTTAAAATTTACTAAAAAGCAATTGATATAATTTTGGTATTTGGATGGTTAATATTATTCCATTTTCTAATAGGGCTCACGTGTATCAATTATATTTTGATAATTCATTTAGAAACATTTATATAAATATGACGTAAATATCCCCGATTCATACCGCATATGCTTCCTATAAATCATACGTAACCGCATCCTATCATGTTATCGACATTTCCGAACTCATGTACATACGTGTAATATTTTATGATTTCAAATAGAATTAAAATGTGCTACAATAAAACCGAATTAAAATCGGTACAGATCGCAGTCTCTATTCGTTTATTATGTTTTCTTGTCTGCTCAACTGAACCCCTGTCTGTGGCTGCGTCCCGAACGAAACGCAATAAAAAGTTCGAATCCGGAAGTGGAATGATTATCCGCGTCTAGTTATAAAACAGGGAGAACGGCAATAACACTAGATTTATAACCGAGTGGTAAGTTAGATGCACTGGTGCATGGAAAAAGTGAACTGGATATTTTCCAACTTTACGCTTCATAATTTTCTTCGTGGGGTTCGCCTGTGTGCGTAGAGTGAGACTCGCCTATGGCGTAGACACGGTAATTTGTCGTGCACGTATCGTTTTTGCGGTCACCGGTTTCGCTGTTTCACCATATTAAATAATTAATCTTCATTTAAACCCCCCTCCCCTTCCCTCTCCACCCTCCCTTCGGCAAGTTCTGAAACTACGACCGTTTTCAAAGGACGGCGAATTCTATGCACGTAAAAAAATTAATTCACAGATGCAAAGTGTGCAGATACGGATACTGGCTAGTCATCAAGATTTACGTACACAAAGTATGTACATATTTGTAATAAAAAATAATGTCACAAAATATATGATCATATGAAACCTTGTTATTTAAGTTTGTTATTTTTTTTGGCTTTATGCTTCTCTGTGTTTATTTTATTTTTTTTATTTTTGCACATTCGATTTTAAACGCAGTGGATTTTACCAAATCAAAAATTTGTATTATCTGCCTTGTAGTGAATTGGTCATGAGAAACGTGTTTTTTTTTCATATTTCTATATTTACAGTTACATACATATGTACATAAGATTAAAATTCTTTTTGGATTTTTCAAAAAATTAGGAGATTTTTTTGATAAATAGTTTGTCGAAAGTATTATAATAAAAAAACTAACGAATTTTTAGAAAATATTGCCGAATCACGAATCACAAGTTTTCATAAATGTACTTGTTATTTCAAGATTACGTCCTGTGATATATTAGATTTATTTTCAATCGGTACATTTTTATTGTATTGACATTTTTATAAGAATTTCAATTTGTTTTGTGGGAAATGCATAGTGTCACGCAGGGTGGGCGGGTTTGCTCAAGTTTATGAGACTTAGCCTGGAGGTTGTTGCAGAAGCCAAACCAAGACAGATAAAGGAAATGCCGGCACTTAAAATCTGAGCTTTCGTGCCTTAGGAAGAAGTTTGTCTGCTAGTTGTGCTGACAAGTAACGAAACTGCTCTCCGAGCAGGTTTCATCCGTCCAACAAGGCTCTTTCGCGCCAAAGCAGAAACTTGGCGATGTGATGGGAAGAATTTCTCACCAACTTTTAGGGACATTCTATTCTTTGAATATTCCATAATATTAACTTGGACTGGAATATCTACAACTTACTCGATTATTCCATATCCGTTCAATCGGTATACATAAATATTAAAATTCGTAGTATTAAAAGTCGACACCATTAAAAGTTTACAACTTTGACTCGACCATCTCACGCTTCATTCATGAATGAATAGTCATTTTTTTTAATAACATCAACATGTGTTCGTTTGAAATTTACGGTTAAAATGTGTTCGTCACGAGTAACATGTGAATATCATGCTCGTATTAATCTACTAATTTAGCAGCTTTTGAGATTTAAACTAATTGGGTGTAGTTCAAAAAGTGAGAGTAGATAGTAACCAATGGAAAGCTATAAAAAGATAAGCATTTAGCTTTTTTCTGTTAATATTGGTACATACATATAATTTTTTTTTATTTTTATTTTAAAATAAAAAAAAATACATATAATGCATTTTTTGGTAATATATGTTAGTATTATTTATTTGTACTAATATTGAACAGGGGCGATAAGGTTTATTTCCTTTAACGTGATTTTAGCCAACTTTTTGTAGTAACCCTTACTTTTCGTGGTTTTTATACAAAGAATTTAATTATTTATTATTTACAAGGCTATATATGTATATTATATACTTATTCATAAATATGTAAATTAAACTTCATTTTTTAATAATGTATAGGTACTAAAAATTCCTTTTATTATTCCGCATATTTACGATTTTGAAATTTAATTTGTTATTCACTCGTTGCCTCGTGTATGTATTTACATACATATGTATGTGCATACATACTTTAAAAAACCTTGATTTTATATAATATTCGCAGAAAATATTTATAGATACAAATTGTATTTGTGGGATAATAATACTTTATTATTCATATAATGTATAATAATATACATACAATGTATTGTAAAGAAAACATCTATTCAAAGTTCTTCAGCTATTCTGCAAACTTAACGCCACATAATTTCTGAAGGAGTTGAAAAATTAAATCTCCAGACAGACATTCGGTGCTCAAATTCATATTTCATGAATAATTCATTAAAATACTCGCTTTAAATATTATATAATGGTGGTTTGATATAATCTTCAGTTCTTAAAATTCACGTGGATTATTAACGTTAATATTTCGCTTTGTAATTAGTGTTGTTTAAATTTTAGTCGAGCGACTTTCATGCGAAAGCGAAAACATGTTTTTCCACTCGCTTCTACGGTGAAAAAAAAAAAAAACCCGGTAGAGAGGAGGGAAATATGTACATACATACGTATGTACGTACGCACGTCCCTTCCAGCACAGCACGGGTATAATAATTTCTGCAAGAGTCTCTAGCGCGCGGTTACAAAGCGAATGGGTGCTGTTTGGCGCTCTTTTATACCGGAAATCTCTGCGCATTCCGTCGGACGTAATTCAGTGTGCGCAGTGCTGCCGAAGAATCTTCAATTCGGGGATAGTCCGTAACCTCCCCCCCCAGCCCCCCCCAGCGAAGCGCTGAAATATCGCTGAAAATTCCGCAATTTATTACGTGGGATATTTTTTATGCTCTCTCGCGTGATAAAACGGGTGGCTCATAAAAACGGCCCGTGCCGCTTACTCTCCTCCGACTCCCCCGTCCTCCCGCCTGCGTCTCTTTGCAGCCCTTCTGCTCGACCGGGGAGGACGAGATCATTTCATGCGTGTATGTGTATGTTTTTTTTACACTGAATTTAATATGTAGGGGAATTACGGGTCGGATGAGACGATAACATGCGCTGTGAGACTTGTAAACACCCCGCGACTTTTGACCGATTGCCGCGTCGCGTCGTCTAATCCCTGATTTTGTACGATTCCCCCTCGATTTTATTTGTATGCCCGGTTTGTTTGGCGGTTAACCGTTGTTTAAAATTAAATTAAACGAAAAGATCTTGTAGGTATATGTATGTGCTTGTTCGATTTTATGCCTTGCGGAGCTGGGACCTTTGTTTGTTGTTCATTTGGACACTGGGACATATTATTGTCGCTTTTAAATTCACTATAAATCCTAAATTATTCATATGTATTTAGCATAGCTGGAAATTAAAAGTTAGGGTGGAGTGCGTTTGGGTGAATAAACGACGTTTTCAAATTCAAATCCTTATTTTGTCCGAAGAAAAATATCTTCGAACAATATGTTTTGTCGGATTTGACGTATGTATGTATGTATGTGAAACATGGAAATTGAACGCTGGAACCCTGCATATATAATATTATACATAGTCCATTGCACTAAAAAATCGTAAGTGAAAGTAAGAAGAGGCGAGTAAAAAATAATGAAACGCTGTCTGCTCGGCATAGCGTAGAGAGATAGGAAACAAAGTATGACAAAGATAGTTGATGATAGTGGTGAGAGTGAAGACCAGAAATGGTAATGAGTGGATTATTTAGCTAGAAAAACGGAAGACAGAAGTGCTAGAATGGTACCCGGGAGGATGCAAAACGGTGCAAGGAAGGTGGGTGGATGACGAAATGATTTAGCATACTATAATACTCATATCGTTGGTGTTATACTATACAGGAGTGGCGCTTTGTAAAAATAGAAATGAATTTGGTCTGGTGGTTTATAGTCGGTATGCAATGTATGCGAAAGGTACATAAAAATGTAAATGAAGTACATATATTAAATGAACGTATCGATTGAAAATATTTTTAATACTGAAGCGTAAACGTACAATGTGATTTCCGAGTGAAAGATGCAGCAGTTGTGGTAGAGGTAGTTTATTATTCTTGATCCGTCGGTCTGCCAGCTCCGAATAAAGCACGGACCACAATTGCCTAATATTTATACCCATCGGGTACTCTCCCCACAGATAGATCGTTGGTCGATGGGTCGGAAGATCTTATTGGCTGTTGTATATTGTTGGTATTTTTGACGCGAACGCGAGATCAGGTGATCAGCGCTAGTAAACCAGTGGTGGACGAGTACCAATCACCTAATCTCTACGTTACAATACTAATAATATTCAGAAAGGAAATGTACGAAACAATAGTGACAACGATGAAATAAATAAATCTTCATATTATTTCAGACAGAAATCTAAAACTAGGGTGTACGTAGTTCTGCGTTTATATTGTAACGCTTAAATCACATTTGTTTTCGTACATAAATGTACATATGAAAATCTGTAGCACACGTGTAATTATTAATTAACATCGTAATGCGCTATCGCAGTCGCACGGTTGATCGCCATATTATCCATTAGGATAAGACAGACTGATGAGTCGTGACCTGTACGATGTCGTAAGGTTCAAACTGGGATCAAGTGCACGATCCAGATAAATAGACTTACACTTGTGTACAATATAATACTAATTCCGAATTCAGTCGTTGTCTTTATATACTGTACCGTGAAGAAAGTTGTACTTAATATTTTTTACTATTTTTGACGTGTTCATCAGAAGTATGCTATACATCTGATCTTGCGTTTTATAACGCATGTGAACTGTTCCTCTTGACATATGTGACAGCATGTTTGTTTACTCTCCATCTTCTGTTTATAAAAATAATAACTCCTAATTACTTCCTCCAAAATAATAAAATGAATTCACGTTTTCGTTTCTCACCCGCTATGAAGTATCTATGTATGTATGTATGTAGAATTCCTCTGGTATTCGTGAGTAATTTGCAATTCTGAAATACGCTCTCTTTCTAGATTCTTAATGCATACTTACGTCCTCCTTTATTTCGTCTTTCGATCGGTCCCGAAACTTTGTTAATTACATCATAATTCTAATATTCAAACACTCGAGTTGTTTAAGCACTCACACAAGCCTATTCGGAAAGATCCGAAAATTTTCGTACTAATTTCTGTCCGTACTAATAAATAAATTATAGGTTTTAGGAACCCTTCGAGAACACTCTGCGAGAGGAATAATAAAGTTCCAAGAAGTAATTATTCAATAATAGGCGACAGTATAATTAGTGTTTATACTAGAATGAAAGATCGCTTTTGTCCAATTAAAAACATGCCTGTTTTTACATACCTCCTTTACGTTTCATTATCAAATTATGCCGTACAAAATGGTGGTTTTTTTATATGAAAATATTTATATGAATGGCGAAGGTTGAAAATAAAAAATCTTCACATTGCTTTAAAAAAAATTGAATTCAATATTAGCAAATTGAGTGCCTATGTAAATAAATTCTCATATATGCAGAAATTACGCCAGTTCATCAGTTTGCTAAGCTTAAATAAAACCAGTCTGAGTACTAATTATCAGCGTGTATGTAAATCGACTTACATACATGGTCTCGTATTTATAAATTTATTTGAATCGAAAAAAATATATATCGAATCATCATAGAAACTGTTTTGTTTACGAAGTCCCCTCCGGCGAATGCCCCCGGCGCCCCCCGGGACTTCGCTCCCGGCTCCCCCGCCCACCGTCGTCATGGGTCATCAAATTTTGACTTGTTTTCGAAGTTCCCAACCAAATTCCACCCAACAATATTTTCTTACATACCAAGTCTCTTTCGAAATTACATATTAGATAATACGATATGACGAGACTCGCGATAACCGAAAAGATGTGTTTATGCGCAAATGGGGGATGGGTACATATTTAAAATGTTCAATTTTATTCGTTCATAATCCTGAATTGACGTCGTATTCAATTTACGTTTACGTGTACGCTAAATAATAAAACGGCAACGTTTCGAGGATAAATTGAGGCTTTCTCGCTCCAGAACCGGATGAAAATCAAGGCTGCTGCTGAAATGGGAATTGTTAGCGTTAAGTGTTTGTGTATGCATGTACATATGTGTGTGGGTGATATTTTGGCATATGTACATACAATCGTAAACGAGATTGAGGCTTTTATGTTGAATAAATTAGTATAATTCCATATACGTCTGTCAAATGTATTGCTCTATTGCGCCCGTCATAAATATCCGCCCATGTACAAATATGAGGGCGTTAATTTCAACAACCACTTGTCGGTGCCTTTTCTCTTAAGAAGAAAATTTCATTATGATGAAAGTGAAATAAATTTTCAGTTTAAAAAAATTGTTTACTTCCCCCGGTAATGTGATATAGCTTTTTTTGTTTTTTTTATAGTCAAGTCACTCTGTTGTGTTGATTTGATTTTTTAATGATCTATCTATGTACGTATGTACATTTTGTGAATACTCGTACATAATTGAATTGTTTTGTTTTTCATCAGTATTCGGTACAATGTGAAAGCTCTGAAAAATATTCCTTTTGTTTGTATACTACTACATCGTATGTACATACAGATGTAGGTACATATTTCTGTCATAGAGCACTTTGTCAATGTTTCTTTCCATCGTGTATCTTTTTATTTTTCTTCCAATCTGTCATACCTACATATAATACAACTTTACATGCGTAATAGTTTATAGCTACTCTGATAGGGAACGATCGACTACAAGTCTATCGTTTCTTATCAGAGTTTGTCAATTTATATGATTTCGTTGTTGAAGAGGTTCCTCATCAAATTGGCAAAAACCATCCTACGTCACCACTATTTGAACATGATTTCAAATTTATAATCTATGTATATAAATTTATATACACAAGTTATTGTATTATTATTGTATATGCACAAGTATACTACCACATGTCACTCTGGGTACCCCTAATGGCTTCATGGAAACAATATTATAATAAAATAAAGTTTTTACACCACGCTATAAAAGAAATTATAATCTTGTAATTATTTTGTTGGAATATCCTTATTCTATTTCGTGTTTCGTTCATTAGATATATTATATATATTTAATAAATATTATTTATAGGTTGTTTGAATTTGTCCACATATGTATGTGATCTCTTTGAGTTGTTGAGATGATTCAAAACCAGTGCGATAACATTTATTTTGTCAAACTCTGAAATCCAGGCTCATGTCTCTTTGGCAATCCAATATTCCATATGAATTTGACAACAATTAAAATTTAACAACAATTAAATTAACTTAATTCATTTCTTGTTTTGTGATTTCTTTAAAACAAAATATAAAATCATTTTTTTAACAGTTTCCTGTAATTCAAATGATACATTTAATACTTTAGATACATTAAAGTAAAAAAAATACAAAACATTTCATTGTAATAATTAAAGTTCAATGTTTCTATTAGCGTTTTATTGGTATCGTTTTGTACGCGTCTAAATTTGTTTGTACAAATCGATACGGTTAAGAAAAATCAGTCGAATGGTTTTCCTCTTAACGTCTAAATAAGCTAAATGCATCAATCCATTACCGAGGTATCCCTATTTATCTCACCCAAGTCGTTATTCTCTCGCCTAGCGAACAGCACGTAATATTTTACAACATAAGATAAACGAATTAAACGCCACCCGTAAAATCAAATTTCCAACATAAAATATATTAGTCAACGCACTTAATTAAATTCGTGCGGATAATACGGCGATAAAGCTTTGTGTATTGGGGAGTGCTTTAGTGCTATGTCTATATACATATGTATCTTCTGGCCCTCTTTCTCCACGGGTGTATTATTACAACTATGTTTTTTCGTATTGTATTTTATTGGCGAGTGTTAATGTTTACAAAGGGCGGATTTTTGGGCGGGGTGGGTGGGCGGGTGGTTGAGTTCGCTGACGTCTTCATATAAATCATCTGCGCGCAGTATTTCACTCATGATATATCGCATTAGCCACGGTGAGTCACCCTCAACCCCTCATACAGTTTTCTCGGGAACCGGGAATCCGTTTCGCCAATAACTGGATATCATAACGAGAAGTTTTCCTTCACGGTCCGCGAGCACCATATCGTTGGGGCGCAACAAGCCAGAGATTTCCAAACGGTCCACCGATCTCGGTAATCCTCCGTTCGAATCGACCGCACATTGCAAATCCCATCATAGAAGTAATGTGCGTAATAAATATAATAATAACGATCGGTAGGTATGTTTATGGTTTGTATGTATGTATATTTTGTTTCGTGTTGATGTTGGTATGTGTGTTTTTGAAATATTGAGAATCAATAGGTCTTCTGGTGTTGTGCAATCGCTTTGAGAGATTTTCCCGTCTTCATAATGCGCCGTAAAATAATATTGATGTACGAGTAGCGGGGAGCTTTCGAAAGATTTAATATGTGAACTCGTTTGTTGCTCTTCTGTTTCGGAAACGGGAAAGTATATCCAATTACGTCGGCGATTGCATTTTGACGTTAACATGCAAGGGTGTGCTTTTTCTTTATAAGCGATTTACTGAAATGAAATACTTTTAAATGTCAGATTTTTTTTATGTACGTATACATGCATATGTATGGTTATTGATTTCATTTTTGAATTGTAATTGAAATGTTTTTTGAAAAAAATACGTTTTCAAATCCCATTAGGATTTGAAACGTACCTTGATTTTTTTTTTCATTTTTTATACTTCTCTTAGGTGATGTACATATTTACAAGGATGTATATAAATCGCCTAAAAAAGAGACGTAGACTATGAGACTTCCAAAAAAGAGACTTAAGCTATACTTACTTATAATAAACCTAAACAGATTAAATTTAGACATAAAAATGAGAGATCATTCTAATATTATATGATAAACCAATCTACGTATATATTTCTGATGGTTAGGATTTTTCCGATTTGTATAAAGAACTTTTGGAGTTTTTTAGTTTTTGGATTCTCTTGTTTTTTGTGTTATTTATGCTCTTCACATGTCATGCAAAATTACTTTCTTTGTGATATGACTATGTATGTACATATATGTATGTACAAAAATGACAAAAATCTCAAGGATCATAGGAATATTTATTTTCAAAGCTAACTAATTTTTGGATTAATTGTTTATTTTTATTTTATTTTAAAGGCAAACATAAAATTAAAAAGTGAATACATAAGATAAATTAACTTATAAACAATAACAAATTTTCGTGCACTTTATTTAAACTAGAAAGCGGTTCCTCGAGCGAAAAATTGTACATAAAACTAACGCCAACCATATTACATATAATAGGTTTCACCTAGTAATTTTGCCCTATAAAAACCATGTAAATTCACTATAAAGTAAAGTAGTTATACAGGAAAATGAGGCAAGTGCATTGAATTTTTTTTTATATAAATGCATATATTTTTTGAATTTTAATAAGCCATTGCGAATTATTCCCCCAGAACAAATTCGATTATGTAAACACAGATCTTCAATATTTTCTTCTCGCACGGCTCGCATTCGTCGCCTTTCTTTTCCGCAATTCTCCCGCAGGTTTTCCGAAAAGTAAAATTTCATCAAAGTTCGGAAATTAGCAAGTCGCGGACGGAGGGAGTTATGAATTGCTAATTAGAAAAAATCCCCGTGGGGAACCTATCTGCGTACCTACCTGCCTTCGCTATTACCGTAACTCGTGCTCGGCAAATTTGAGAGATGTAAACCGTGCAAAGTGGCAAGTTACATCAACTCCCGCCCCCACCTCCCAAGCTTCCCCCCCACCCCTCTTTCGGGGCTATGCATGGCAAACAACAAAGGTGATGCAATTTCTCGCTGTTGCGGATTCGTTAAATCTGGATTCTCCTCTTCCTCTATGTATTTATGTATTTCTTCCACTGTGTGTACATTATTATAGGCGCGTTTGAAGGCGGCGAAATTAATTATTTGCTCTGCGTTTTGCTGACGCGCCGCAATCGAAAGGATATAAACCGTATCTGCTTATTCGGCAAGTTCAAGGGAGACCTCTACAAATTTGCATTTACGTTCCCCTCCTTTGAGTACGCATCCTTTCGCCCTCCGTACCCGGCCGAATAATCGGATCATTATTTGGATAAGTTTGTAGACAATAAAAAATACTCGGAAAGTATTTCAACTGAGATTTTGGTGTTTGGAATACATATGTATATATGTAGTAGCAAAAGGTAGAATATAAAATGTGTAAAAACACTTTGCCCTTTTAACTTAACTGTAAATGTATGCGCCGTGGAAACTTTTGCCACCATTCTCAAGTTTTAATAGTTTCGATTTAAACGTAGCCGACTATATCAACTTTTGATGCTCTTTTAAACAGCTTTTCTTCACTGAAAGCTTTACGGACAGATTGAATTTTAACATACAATGTATACAATATCATCATTGCATTGTATCTATAGTAGGTATATAATAACTTTTTGAATTATTTCAACAACGATTTTATGCAACATTATTTATATACCGTCATTGTTAGATTTGTTTAAACAGCTTACCAGTAATGAATGTAATTTTAAATATACCTATTGTTTATTCTTCATTATTATGATAGTTGAAATATTAAATTGACGAAATTCATATTTAAATTTAAATTCAAACGTAATTTCGCTTCGTAGAATTACGGGAGCAATTTTTTAACATCCCAATGCCATGAATATGCTTGTCCTCCGCTGTGCAAATACAATACAATACAGTTTTCAATTTTGAAACATCAAAGTTGTTAAAATATTTTATTGAACGTACAGATTTTCATTTTCATTCACGTATTTCCATTTTTTTATATATTTATTTAACTCCGAGCTAAGCCCATCAGTTCCGATAGTATACATTAATATGATTTACAAAATAATACCTTTTGTCACCTTTCGCAACGGAACCATTGGATATCTCATTTGTGGTGTTTACATACAGTTTATTTTATGTATACAGGCATGTATATTATGCAGATATAAAAATTGAATTTTTTAAACATAAAATGTACAAAGGAGAATGTTTAAATGAAAATAAATTACTCTTAGATGGGATGCTATTGGGTGTTAAGTAAATTTGACCTCACTGTGCTCCGTACTGATATCGTCGGCAATACAAAAACCAACAGCGAAAAAGAACGCTAAGGTAAACTCGAGATGGTCATTTTCCGAGCATCATCTCGCGATTTTGTTTACTTTTGGAAATTTTCACGTTGTCGCAGTCCGCGGAAAAAATCTGCCGCATTATCGCACGACCCAAATTGAATATTAATGTGCTTTCTTTTAGCGGCGATTTCTATCGCCCGTCAAAAGTTTAAAACAAAACAAAATAATAAAAAAAAACTAAAAAGAAAACCGTTTATTTTTTACTGAAAAAATTTTATTGCGATTTTCATACCGTATGTACTAGGGTTTCTGATTTTCCGGACTTTTTCAATTCCCGGGACACGGGACGGAGCCCGGGATCGTTCCCGGGATTCCCGGGATCCCGGGACACAGGTAAAATAACTTTTTTTTTTCAATTTAATATATTTTTTATTAATAAAAAAATATTTATTTATTTATAAAACAGTACATAATATACATATGTATCTATTAACTCGAAAAAATTCAATTATAAAAGTAAACTTATTTAAAGTAGCTTCTTAAGAATACTAAAATATTTAAATGAGAATCCGAAAGTCTAATTCTAGATTTGGTACAAAAATTTCCAGCAATGGAAAAGACTCTTTCAGTTTCGGTCGAAGTTGGTTTTATTGTTAAAAGGGACGAAAACAACTTTTTTAAATTATCGGTTTTTTCTCCTGTCAGCATGTACATACATACATATGTATATTTTAATTTCTTCTTTAAAGTCGAGGCTATTTTTATTTTGTATATTCGTCTTTAGGATTTTTCTTAGGATTTACATGCTTTTATTACAACATTTAAAGAATGTTTTGTTCGGTATAAAATCAGAATTATTTAAAATTTGTGTTAAAAAAATCAATTTTAGGCTTCTTCGTTCTTCGATTTTAATTTTTGAGAATATTTTACAATTCTTTGTGTTTTTGATGTATTATTTCCCTTCGTGTAGTCGTAAAAATGTTGTATGTTTTCAATATTTTTTTAAATCCAATTTCGGGATTCGAGATAAAAATTCCCGGGACACGGGACAACAAAAATTCCGTAAATTCCCGGGAATGTCTGTCCCGGGTCGACCCGGGTCAGAAACCCTAGTATGTACATATGTATGTGTCCCGAAAATAAATATCGAAATCAGAATACATACTGTACCGTACACATTTTCACTCGCGGCCTCGAATTGGATTTTCGCATATATTGGATTTTTCTTTTAGCATACGTGGGATGTCATGCGTATAAAAATATATACACGTATCTTTTGTATTTTCTTTTTTGTCTGTAATTCGACTTATTGAAGTGTTTACAGAATACGTATAAATCTTGGTTCGGACACATTTTCGTTTTGCGGGCTATACACACACGTACAAACACACATACACACACGGTTCAAGGCGCTAGGATTTACAAACATTTCATGCGAAACCGAATTTTATATATATTATATATATTATATATATTATATATATATATATATATATATATATATATATATATATATATATATATATATATATATATATATATATATATATATATATATATATATATATATATATATATATATATAACATAACTTTGATAACATAACGTGTATCAATTCCTTTCCGAAGGCACCCACCCGTTGAAATCAACGGGAACACTAGTATATATGTAAATGTAGTTCAGATTACATATATGTATGTATTTCATAATATGTATGTTCGGCGACGGTTCGCCAACTGACTACTATATTCCAAATTTTCATAGTAATTTTAAAGAGAATTAAATTTATTTTTAGGTAGAATTTTATGCTGCAGTAAATTAATTGAATATGGTGTAAAAATGGTGTAAAAAAAAGCAAAGCCCGCATGTACTATATTATATGTTCAAATGCACGTAAGCTAAAATAATGGATGTTGGAAAATTCATTTTTTCAAAAATGTATACATAGAGCGTCGAAACATTTCAATGTAGCGTAACAAACCCACATGAAAGCTCACTGAAAAAGAAATTAGGTTTACGCGACGCGTAAACGAGATTCGTAGTGAATTGGAATAGAGTGCAACAATGCACACATATGCGGTGCATGTTTATTCATTCGTGTCGCATGTGTATGCATTTTTTTCCCTTTGCTCCATTCCTCCTTTTTGTTTCGCCGTTCTTTGCCGAGATTGTCGTTCTAGATTTACGCTCTGCGTCATTTCTCACGTTAATGAAAAACAACGAACGCCTTCTTTGATTATCTCATTCCTCAACAATACGCACGCTGACCTCGGTGGGAAACAAGGGGATGTTTGCTAACAATCGAACAAATCGACGCTTCTCAAAGTAGCTGAATACAGATTATTAAATTTTACAGGTAGTTGTGTTTTATACGGCTGGATAAGATAAACTTCTCGTGCGCGCGCTTGTATCAGAATCAAAACTTAATCTGTGATGTGAACCGAAAAGTTGAACCCGTCCGGAAAAGCGCTAGAATATTTTATATATTAAATACGTTTTCGCGAGTTTCTCTTCTAAGTCGTCTGAAAATTGCAAAACATTTTCCTCTCGACTAGTCGTAATATGGTGGAAATAATCCACGGTAAATACATCTTCAACGTCAATCTTTTGTTTTTTTTTATAAACTTTTTATAACGCTTCCTGAGTTATGATTAAAATTCCACAATGCTATTTTATGATAATGAAACAATTTATTTATTTTGGGATTTTCAAAGTTAATAAATTCTCTCGTCCTAAAGGGAGAAAGAAAGAAATATACATTCTCTTACTTTGCGAAGCAAAAAAAATCTCTTTGCTTCCGACGTCATAATTAATTGGCGCGATTTATTATGAAAATAGGCGATCTTTTGTCGGGCCATCAAGACACTTAGCGGATAATATATATGGAAGTAGATATCATATCTTGACGAAAATCTTCAAATCGTATCAATTTACGGAAATAAAAAGGGTAACCTTAATGATATTTTAAGTGACGTTGTATTTAGATCTAAAAGCTCTTTTGATTACATAATGGTTAAAATTAGGTAATCATATTGGCCACATTAGTGATCGATTTTCATTGAAAAATAATTCATATAGTTTTTTTATACGCGTACCAATCGATGTTCTATCGACTTGGGAAATTACCCTTCGGGTCAACCATCAAAGTTTATTGTTTTATAAACTAAATTGTCCGCACAGTGCGGGAGCGGCCAAACAAAAAGCCGTCAGATTTTGACCCTCCCGAACACACGAATGCAGACCCTCGGCTTAGTGAGAAACTCTCCCGTAGGTCTCCAGGGGTGTGCTCGTAATTTACAACTTACCTTACCCTACCTTGCTCACTACCCCGTGCCTTACGTAGCACCCCATGCGATTATGCCCGGGCAGGCTTTTCGACCTGCAAATGTTGTTCAACCTGTTCACCTCAAAATATATAAATATTTTCACACTAAACAGTGTCCACTTAACCTCTGCCCAAGTTCGTTAATAGCACCTGGAATAACGTTTTAATTTTGGCCATTATTCACGTTGTGCGGCTTTGCAGTATGTACGTCTTCACATTACACATAAGATGGTCTCTCACACCTAAATTTTAATTATACGCAAAAAAGTTCATAGTGCAGTTTTAATTGTGCGTGTCGACTTTTTTATTCAAATAACATCAGATAAGTATAATAATACGAATAATGTTATTAAGCATTAATCATCACATTTTATTTCTGCTATATACATACATATTTACTTCACAAATTTATTCAGATTTAAATCTCAAGATGCCACTGGAAACTTTTGAAGGTTGTCGAGTCAAAAAACATTTTACTCAAAAGTTTCCATATTTTTCTCTCGGTTAGAATATTTGAAATATATTGTCATTACTGTGTCTATCATGTATTAATTGAACTTTAATTTTGACCATATCAAAATAATGTTCAATGTATTTAACATTAAATTACTCCAACATTCAACGAATATATCGAACATGAGGAAAATTATTATCACCTTTAAATTAATAAATTTACATTTTAAAATCATTAAATCACACAAAGCCGTTGTCAAACCATATTTGTATGTTTTTGTTACATCTACTTATTTATACCGTGCTTGTTTTTATTTGTCTATATATTTTAAACTTGTTTGTATTTTTTCTTAATTAAATAAAATTAGTTTTTATAAGTTAGGGAGTAGTCGAGTGAATAGTATATATTTGAAAATTAAAAGTATTTGAAATAAAGTTAAGATATACCAAGTGAATGGTATATTATTTTAAGTGCACAGTAGCCGAATTAAAGTTCAGTTCACTTAGTAAATACTATATAAAATAATGGTCAATTATATATTTCCCTATAAATATTTGTACTGATGGTGCAAATATTCGGTGATGACTCGCATATTAAATTCAAGACAGTCAAAAAGTTATATCAAATTTAAAACAAAACATATGACCATGTCTAATGCAAACAATAGAAAATTTGTGTTTGATGTTTGATTTTGTAGGGTTTCGTGATTTTATTTAATGAAAAGTTAAATGTGTTTACATATGTAACTTTGACAATACATACTAGAAAACGACCCAACAGATTTCCGGGTGTGAAGAAAGATGGAATACATACATATGTACATGTGTATGTATTTACGTATGAGAGTGGTAGTATGTACGTATGTGAGTGGTTAATGTGCATATGTACGTATGTGTATGTACGTATGTGAGTGGTAGTAAAAACAATACCGATCTCGTATAATATAAATGTGCCCTTGTTAAAATGATACGAGATTTTTTTCAAACTGCATCTGCATTGTAAGTTGTGTTGCATTACTATTGTTATATGTAGCTTCATATGCTATGATTAATGCAAAAGGTTACTGCGTTCTTGTTGACGTTCAGAGAACGCAATTCGATATTTGCACATGCATTGTTTGATCATCGGCAGTGGTGAAGCCGTGGGGTGGGTATCGTTTTGTTCGAAATCACGTATGTAACAAGTGCAAATCTTTGGCATGTGCAACGTTCCAAAAGCGCATACATTATTTGCCGAGTGAGTGAACGCAAAAGGCAAAACACACATGTACATAAGTCACTATAATTTTATTAGGCGGCGCCATATTCGCTGTGCAAATGGAACGTGTGTTTCGAACACAACATTCCATCACGTTTTCTTTGCCCAGACTTCCCATTTCCCGCCACGTTTAACACGGCCACGTTTTGTTCTCTCTCTGGATTTTTTTCGACATGTTGGGAGCCGATGCACTTCGTTGCATAGGTTACTAAAGTGTGAACGTGCTTCTACCTCTTTGTAAATAAAAGAGCGGCTCTTTGTTTCGGTATTAAAAGGTCACTCGGATCGCAGGGGAATCTTTACACTCCTCCCGTTTACGTGTCGGCCTCCCGATCCCCTTGATAAATGATGGTGAACATTGGAAATTGGAAAATATCTTCAGGAATACCCATTAAACAAAATGGATTTATTTCATCTCTTATCGGTTGGAAATTGTGAAAAATACGAGCGTTAGTTGTTTTAATAGCTGAAATGTTTTCAGCGCGGCATAATAAAATTTATGTACATACATAAATTGATGAGATAAACGATAAAAAATGGCATCGATGCTAAATTTATAAAATATTTTGGTCGATGTCTATTTTATAAAGCAATTACAAAATATTTCAGATCTGTTCCAGTAGGCAATCGATAAAATAACTTTTTCGTGAAAATTGTAAGTTTTTTTTTAGGTAAGGGTGGTATTTGTACAGTTAATGTATTTCGTCCTAAATTTAAAGGGATTTCAATGAACGGTTCTATTACATAGTTGGACGAGTTTTGCCCAGTGGAACTAACTCAAGTAATTGTTTATGATACCCTTATAAGTCCTCTTTCGTATAATTTAAAAGCAAGCTTATAAAATTTAGGAATAGTGGGCAAAAGCAGCAGCAGTAAAATGCTTTAGCTTAATTTTATGAATTTATTTTTATTATTGTACGAAAATGAATCATGAAAGTTTATTCTGTTGGAGAAAAACTACGTCCATTTTATCTGTTCATATTTTTTCTGACCGTTTTAACAATTTATTGAGTAATATTTCCGTTCAAGCGTCGTTTGTAATTCGCCCATTAAAAGTCTTTGGTATCTTATTTTATTTTTATTTTGTTATACATATGATCGTAATATTTAATGACTAAATCAATGAAATATATGCACATACATTTTACCAAGCATTATTTGACGTTTATTTTATTAAATTATCGTGTTAAATATTATTCAAATTTTTATGTTTTTTTTGTCGCGCATTACCCACGTGTGTTTCGATCGTTCGTAATACTTTTTGGAAGCGAATTGCCCTAATGCCCCTTTGTCGTTACTTTTCTACATTTTTACGGGTTGATATGTAATTCCCTCCCGTTTCGTTATCAGATCGGAAAATATTACACAATATTTATTATAGATTGATCAATTACGTTCTGGGGAAACTTAAGTAAAGCAAAGTAAAGGTAGTATATTAGCCATGTAAAAAATGACACGTTCGCCCGGTATCTCGCACAATATTATTATGGCGTATAATAAATAACGAAGTTGTCCCAAAGTTCGGCCGTTTATTGAGCCGAGAGATTACCGGCTTTGCGATACAGTCTCGTGCAAATCCCGGCCAGATCTGCCCTTTTGTGCTAAGGACAGGACGCGGAAAAGGGCTGCAAAATGTTTATTGCCACCCTGGGAACTGAAAACAGTACACGAGAGAAGCCATTCCAGAGGAACTGGCATCTTACCGATTATTTTCTCTTCCGAAATTATTGCATACGTGTCTGCCTCACGAATATGTGTGTACGAATTTTCACCTCATATTTTGCCGTATTTTTTCAGATGCCGTTTCATATAACGTGTTGTAATATGTGATCACAACATTTGTAGTATTATGTAGTATCGCATATGTGATGCGCACAGTAGTTGCTAGTTTATTTTTGCATCGTGTGTGGTGTTTGATATTTTACCGCGAACATCTCGCAAAGGCGTGTTAAAAGTGTTTTGACTGCAAATGATTTTTTTTATGTAAATAAGATGTTATTTCGACATTGTGTGTACATAAAACTAAATGAATATCTGCGCCTAAACGCGAAAATGTAAGCTAGCTAGGCGTTTTAATGAATTTTGTAAAGTGCGCTATTTTGCGTAAAGTTTCACCCGTAAAATACCGGATTTCGGGTTATGGTCCACTAAAAAACAAATATTGTAAGCAAGTGAGACTCGTCGTAAAATAAATCCTCTCTGAAATCGCAAGATATTGAGAGGGGAAATAAAATCAACCCTTGAGTATATTTATAGGGGTTTTTATATTCACACTATCCTCTTTATGGGTTTTTATATGTTTAAGTATAGAAAAATCTTTTTATTATGTATACGCGTGCAAACGTTATACACCGGCATCTGCATTCGCATGGAAGCCGATCTGAATTCTAGGAACGTCGAATGTTTATGTAAAAATTGTAAATATTTACCGTAATATTCTTTTCGAATGATGTATCGTTTGTCAGATTGCCGTAAAAATATTCTTTATGTCTATTGAAGAGTTTATTTACACTGCTTCTCTTTGCAACTTTTTCTGAATTAATTTATATGTATCTTTGCATAAATTTATTATAATTTTAATTTCATATAATATGATGACCCATTTTATGTGTATCCATATAATGTTACAATATTCGATAATTTCGTTATAAACAGATATATTTTACAAAACGAACTGTGTTTATGGCAGTGACGTTCATATATGTATGTACATACATACATTTCCTGTCATATACATTTCCATATATGATGAAGTTGTTTTGAAAAATATGTATATTTAAAAGACCGTCCGTTTTTTCAGTCAAAAATGTTTAGTCAATGTATGTTTGCAATAGCACAATATTACTAAAAATTAGACAGAATTTATTATTAATTATTAATATTATAAATATTGCTATGTTTAATTTAGGCTAAATCCGTTAAATGCGATCATAAGTATGAAATTTATAAAGAAAATATTCTTAAATCTCGGAAAAACTCCAGAATTTTTTGTACTTCCGTGAACGCACTCGTCTCAAGAAAATTTACTTTCACGCCAGATAGCTTCCGCAAGGGAAATTTATTTCTATTCACACTTTTTCTTTTGCGTGCTTATCTTAAGTCGGTAATCGTTAGAATTTTTAGTCCACGGAATAAATGTTAAGTAATTTACCTGCGAAAAATTCCAACATACGAAACAACCTCGACAGGTACTTCACTCGTACGTACATATACACCCGTATGTATAATTAATAGCGAAACGTGTGTACTACACAATGGTATGTACGTACCCTCATTATGTAAATTTTCATTGAAGAGTATATTTCGGATCTAGATAATAGACCGTAGAGGTTGACCTCACTATTTTTGGATATAACCTTCGGTGGTGAGTGATTAGGGTTGCGGCTGAAAGTTTATAGAGAGAGAGCTTTTAAGTTCTCACTCAGTATTTGACATTTTCCTTTGCGAAATAAATACGCTCTTCCTCTCATACGTAACATAATTATGAACAATCCTTTTTTGCTTTGTTTTTTCTTCTCTCAGAGTGTAAGAAAGTTTCAAACGCCACATACGAATATCATTAATCTTTGCGGCGCTTTTTTCTTGTTTTCACGCTTTTATTTTTCACATTTTTTATTTGGGGCATATAATGAGAAACCATAATGAAGTTAATTTCATTATGCTAATTGACAATTTGCATTATAATTTACGGTTACATGGAAATCCTCATTTGTTACAAATTAAATTTTAATTGTTATTAAAATGACAAATATACAATTTATTTTCTTTTGGTACAAATTATATAATATAAATTAATTGAAAAATTTTTCTTCAATAATTACATACATACTTGCGTAGTATTGAACGGAAAATTAGTTTTCTTTTTACGAATACAATCTGATGTTGTAGTTAAATGTAGGTTCACCAGATGGAGGGCGAGATATCTAAAATAATAACCATTAAAACAATACAATCGTATTATTACAGACGTAAAATATATTATTCCAAATGGTTACACCTAACTTGAAAAATATTTATTGCTCTCTAATATTGCATCGATTGTATCTATGTACATATAATATAATGAAAACAACCATGTTTTATATGAAAATACATTTTAACATAGATAGACGCACGAGCTTTGACTTTACATACAGTACAAATGTTAACTTTAGATTTTGAATCTACTCGATAAATACCATTGATGTAACACCTCCCTTGCATCGAAGACGTACTTCGAACAAAGGCAGTTTTGTATGCAGGCGTTATAAGAAGTTTCTTAAGATATATGTACTGGGGATATAAAATCCGCGGGGTGAGTTAACGGCACAGAGGGGTGGTGAAATCCTCCCCCAGCATCCCTTCGCCGTTTCGCAGTACACACGTAGACGATGGCTGCATTCTGCGGTCCCCCCCATTGTTTTCGCTGTGAAAACGTATGAAGATAAATTGTGGTAGCGCGGCTGTCTGGTCGTACCCTGCCCTCCCCTACATCGGTGGCCAAGACTACCCTCCCTCCCCTATGCAACTGTGTGCGTAATGTTCCGCATCTCTCGATACGTCTCGTGTTGTTAAGATGGATGTGCATTTTGTTAAGGGGAGAGGGGGGGGGGGGCTTCGGAGACTCGAGTACATAACGTACAGTGATCGTGTTGCACTTGAACCCGTATCAATCCGATGCAAATTTGCTCACATCACGTTGGAGTTGAATGCTGTGCTCTTCAATTTAATGCTTTTGTAATTTTAAGCTCGGTAATTCCCTACTTCTCCGTGAACCTGTATTTTGATGCATGAGAGTTGTTCAATTCGATTGTTTACTAAAATAAAAATATATGTATCGTATTATATATGTATGCATGTAATCATATGTTGTTGTAAGTCAAGATTATGAGTTTATTGGTACGTTTCTTAAAATAATCTATTTGAGCAAGTTGGTGCAAGAAAATAGTGTAAATTTCCACCAGATAGTCTATAACTGTGCGTATTTTTATTTTCTGAACGATCTTGTCCCTTAAAAGGGTACTTTATTTGATTAAAATTTGTCGACGAGCGTTCCAATAAGGAAATGTGGCCGGCGTTTGAAAAATTAAGATAATAATTTAAAGTCAAGAGACTCTTATCGGTTCGCACCCACTATAACTTCCCGATGTTCTATATCTGCCTATCTTGGCCAATTAACAAAAGTGTAGAGGGTTTCAGATAAAATCCTTTCGCCTAAGTGTTCAGCTGTCAAACGAAATAATGTGGTAGGATGCGATAAAGGAAAAATATTCGTAGAATTTGCTTTTTTATTTTAACTTTTCAATATTCCTCTTATTAGGAATGAAATTTATTTAGTTATGAATTAAAATTTCTATACTGAGGGTAGTAAATTGGATTTATGGCACTGGTCATGTTGTTGCAACATCAAAAATATAGTTTTGTATACATTACTTCTCTTGCATGCACTGAAGTAATCACTGAAAAATTGCATGGGTCACCACATGCTATTTTATTTTTACTTTTTATGTCCCTTGCTAAATTGTAACGCGTTAATTTAACATTTATTTTGATTAAATTTAATTTTTGCGTGCTTAATTCGCTTTGGGGTTAAATTCGCCGATTAGTTTTACAATATTGACGTTGTTTTCGCATAATAAACTTTCGCACACCGTGCGATACGCATTGGCTTTTAGAATCTACTCAACATTGTGCGACGATCAAAACAAAGGGCAAACACCCTATTAGTGAAAGGTTTTTGCCTCTCACCGTGAATTAATTTCATCAGTGTGTTAAATGCGCTCAGTATACACATACTTAATGTCAAAGTTCGTGGGGCACAAAATAATACGACAAAGCTTTGATTGAATCGATAAATTCCCCAAACTTTTGCTCAAACTACAGTCGGTTGTTTTATTTTCTTTCGAAAATAAATTTTCATTTATTTTTTCGATGAGTCCATTACTTTATGAATTCTACTTAGTTAAATTTAATTTATTAACCTCGCCTTTTCACGAAATGCACCACCGTGAAAAATACAGTATTGTGCTCTTACAAATTAGTTGCGATTTTAGACAGTAGAACTCTCCAGGGGGGGGGAGTGGATGCTGTGCATTCGCCGACGTCAAGCTGAAATATATTTTGCTATCGCACAAAGGGGCAAACTTTGCACATTTATATTCATAGTTTTTAATCCATTTAATCCGAGATGTAATTACGCGGCATGTTTTGTACCGATCTCCATTAATATTATTGCATATATACGCATACAAGTGAATATTATCGAGTTTACAATTTAATCATGGACGGTGTTTACGTCTAATTTATTTTAATCATAGTCATTGATAACCAAGGGGAAAACACTATTTATAGAGTCATGTATATTTTATAGATCAAAAAATACTATGAGTAGTACAAAAATATGTACGTATATAAAATAATCGAGTTTCTAATTTTTAGCAAATCCTCACCTTTGTCTTTTCAAATAAGAATTGGATTTTTTTTATTGAATTTATTTTAAAATATCTTCTTCGTCCGATTATTTTATACATAATAATTTCATATTAATTTTTTAATGTTTAATTCGGTTTCATATTAAGAATATTTTAAAATTTACTATAATAAGCAGAGCTGTGGAGTCGCTTGAAAATTTACTCCAACTTCAACTTGAATGATTTTACTAAGATCCACATATTTTTCTTGTCAAGTATAAAATTGTAAGTAATAAAAATGATAGCGATTTTCAAAATATATTTTAAAATTAGAGGTATTAAAAAATCAATAAAAATTGACATGTAACCCAATTTATTGAGTTGTTAATGAAATACAAAGGTATAAATAGAAAGTATGTAAATAAATTCATAGTGTATGAATTTCATAAAAAAAAGTCAATTTAATTTTAAAAATAAGATTAAAAACGAGAATTAATAAAATGATGAGGCAGAGGAAACAAAATACGTGGTATTCGACGATTTTATGTATATCTAATGTAGTTAAAATTGATGATTTTCATAAAGAAATTATTTAATTTCAATTTATTAATGAGTTTACTTCAATCAAATTGGAGATTAATTAACACGTAAAGTAATAATATTAATTAAAGAAAATAATTGATTGAGTTGGTTGATTTTTTACGACTCCGACCCCGACTCCACAGCCATGTATATAACACAATATGTTTATTTTTACAAGTCATACATATGAATATCTCCACTAAGATTTATTTTTTTGAGTGAAAATTTCATTACGAATATCAAATTAGCTTTATGTAACTGAACGTGTTATGAAGTGACACTTCATAACACGTTCTTCCCCTTCCTCTGCTTTGAAAATTACCTCACAAACCTGACTTGTTTCTTTCCTGGTGTACCTATGTATAAATTTTGTATAAGTTTCACTTCTGTCGACTTTTTATATCCTCAATCAATTCAGACTAACATATTTTGGAACTACCCAAATTGGAAGCAAAATACATACGATCTGTTTCTCTAAGTTGTTGAACCGATGCTTTTTAACAGATGCCTAACCTTTACATAGTGGAATATAATCTAATATATATGTAATTTCGAAAGAGACTTTGTATGTGTGTTTGTTTGGTTCGTAGAAGCCGTGACGTTCAGTTTAATACAACAAATGAATATTAAAATAAATTGAAATAAAATAAAACTATTCAAATAAATTTAATCAAATGTTTACTATTAGATTAGACATGTTTAAGCGGTCTATATTTATTACAAATACCGAGCGAAGCCGGGTAAAACCTCTGGTACTTAATAATATTGATGTTTTCATTCATTGTATTTTTTGATCACACCTCTTATATGAGTCCATAATTGATCTTAATTGAAACGCTCCATGACGCGTAGCAACAACTGACAATAATCATTGACATAATGCGTCGCGCTCTAAACTCGCAACTTTCGATCCATCGCTGTATATTTGCATAGATACGCGTTATTTTCCACACAATAGGCGTTACGGAATTTGTATTTCATGCATATTCCGTGCAATTCATTCGCATCACGCCTCCGCGTAGAAAATTGCAGTTTCCCGCATTTACATATCTTCCCGTGTGCCGCGTCGCTGTCGTCTCGTTCACTTCTACATATACGTTTTAAATTGCAATCTACGTATATTGTCGTTGTGTGACAAATCGCATATTTTCCCCGAACGGAACACAAATATATTATGCAACATACAAGATGTGAATATTTTCACTTATCATATGTATTTATTGCACGGATGAAATTGTCTCTGTTTATTGCTATTTTTTTTTGTTTATGGTAAAGTCGGCTTGCTGTGTGCGTTTTGATGAATATTTTCCGGGGGTTGTATACAGGATTTTCCCTACCTAACCCCACTGTCGTTTTTGCAGTTTGGTCTTTATTTTTAGTTATGCCTAAAGCTGTGCTATGTCGAGGGGGTGTAATTCTCAGAAACGCCCAGCGGCTTTTATTCCTCTCGCGCATCACATTACGACGCCTCTGCTTGCAAAACCTTCACCATCCCCCCTCCCAGTGCTGGCCCCTTTTTGTGTAATTCTGACGCCGTTTGGCCCCCCAAAATAAAATGAAATAAAACTACCGGGAGCCGGGTGCCAACCGTCCCTGGTCGTTATTTAATTTCGCGTACATTTTAGGCGTTTCTCGCTGAATAATGCGCTCCGGCCCTGCAATGAAAATCCGCGCTAATTTTCGCACCCCGCTTTATTTTATTATTTATCGTAAACACGTGCTTGTATATGTGTGTTCACATTTTTTATTGTTGTTTTTTTTTGTAAATCTCTTCGTCTTTTTTTTTTTTTGTTAACTTTATATTTTTAATTAAAGTGACCCCCGCACGTACTCTTCGAGGTCCGCAAAGGGTGGTATTTTTTTTCACACACGACGCGTAATCGCGTTGCGTGATTTGACCCTTTTCGGAAGTCATTTTCCTCCCGGGTTTCCCTGCGGGATTTCTAACATCTTATTATAGTGTGAAAAACGGCACAACCTTATCGCCGTAATAACCGTTGTCATTTATGCTTTTTTACCTTATCAAAAATTGAAAAATTTTCTTCAATTTATTTCACAGTCGGGCTTTTTAATGGTTGATCGTTTTATTTTAGATTAATACTTAGTTGGGACGAATGATTCCATTCTTGTTTCCGGGCACACTTATAATATATTCATTAATATGTATGTATGTACATATTTAATTTTGTTATTAGTTTATGAATAATACATATTCACATTAGTATACTTTAACCATTATACATGTCTTCAATGATTGTGCCTTTACATGGATAGCGACCATTTATACATGAGTGGTGAATATTTACCAAAAAACTTGTACATTTATTACAAGTCTCTTAATAAATGTATCATAGTCCATTTCTTTGTTTTAAGAAGGTAGAAAAAGTTTGAAAATTATAACTAGTCCGACATATATGTACATATGTATGTATAAGTTTTCTTAATAGATTATCTACAAAAATGATTCTTATATTTCATATCTTCAATTTTCATACATATGTAAATACATATATTACAATACATACATACATTATACATTGGACAATTTTGAATTCAACACAACACAATCTTAAATTTTCCAAGCGGGTCATTCTTGCGTGTCGAAAATAAATCACAGAATATTACACGAACATTCGTAATGACCCGAAATGTATGTGCATATTTGTCGACGTAGACAACTCAATATATTGGTGTCGGTGGTAATTTGTACAGTCATTACTAAGCTGGTCGAATTTGTCACGTTAATAACAAAATGGTCCACTCCGGTCCAGTCGCGATGATTATTCCCCTGAAATATGCCATTGCGATTTGTTCGCAGTCTTAATTCGGTGCGATTGCAATAACCGCATGACCGAAAGTTGATTTCGATGATTAATCACATGCAGCCGTAGCGGAAAAGGGTGCAAAAATGTCAACGAAACGTCAGTTACCAGTGACACGTCTAATTCAGGGTATATCCCGACATGCGTCCATTCCATCTGCGTTCTACCCCAATTATATGAGTAATTTTATCAGATTATACATATTACATTTACCCTCTAGCGAATATTTCACATCGGCAAACGTGCGCGTTAATCACTATCACATGCTGCACTATCGTATATGTTTGCTCCAATATATGTATGTCTTCTACGACCCCTTTCACTCCAAAATGGTATTTGTTTTTTGGTCTATTTTTGTAATTCGAAACTCCGATGGTATTTATATTATTAGGCGTGTTGTGTGTCGAGAGTACGGAGTGTGGAAAAAAAACGAAGTTTGAAATTAAGATGTGCCAAGTGAAGAAGATGCGGGTGCTATGTACCAAGCTTCTTCCGACGTACATAAGTTTGTCGTGTTTGTGTATAGGTTCTAATTTTGGTATCGTTTTCGTGTTATCTATAGCACTCACGATTGATTATGTTTTTGGGACATATTATAATTGAACTGCATTATTAACCAACTGGGAGTGAATTATTAAATGCTGCTCAAATATGTAACTTCTGGACCAGAAACTTCCGCTTGGGCTATTTTTTTTAAAAGGCTTTATATTAGGTTAACTTCTTATTACTATTTTTTTATTATCTGAATATTATATTTTCATTTTATCTATGTGTGTATTTTTCATGTTTTTTTCTTTATTCCCTTCCCTTATTACTTCAGGATTATTTATAAAAGATTGAAAATGACAAAAAAATTCTGCGAAATTTTTGAAATTAAAGATATTCTTTTCATTTAAAACTTTTTTGTAAAATCTTTTGGAAATTAATTAATTTGTCTTTTAATATTAACTTTTAAATCAGCTCTTTTTTATAAAAATAAATAGCAAAAGATCTTCTGCGATGTTTTCAATTCTAAATTATTGTATACATACTTGTTTTTTACTTTTAAAAATATAAAAAAAACATTATATGCTGTATAATGTTTACAATTCCTTGGAGTGCATTTAATAATAGCATATATAGAAAATTGCTTGTTTACATTTTTCCGAATACGAAGCTAGATCTAAATATAATAAAATACAAAAAAATATTTTTATTTAATCAACTCTGTAGTGTATTTGGAATGCGTTAGAAATATAGAAGAACCTTGTTAAAATTATATTGATTTTGATTCATCCTTTGTTTATTTCGTTTCTTCGTGAAAAATCAAGCAAATTTAGATTGGTCTCATGTAAATATTAGTCATAGTTTATTTATAATAAACGCTCATTACATCGATATCAAGTCATTATTAGCTTATTAGTATTATGTTACATTTTTCTTACTTACATATTTGTAACACGAGATGGATCCATTAGCGTCCCTATGTACTTCTGGGATAGGCATTTACTTACACATTCGTCTATGGTATATCCATAATCTCATGTACTGCAATACATACTTATAATTTGATTTACACTACAATGTATCATCACATATTCGGTTAGTTGTGGTTATTATAACATCTTCGATGATTGTATTATATTCAGCTTAAGTCTCACTTGTTTTCGCATTGTGCATTGACCACGTACACACGTACATATGTACATACATACATATGTACATACATACATATGTACATACGTTACATTGTGCGGGTCTCCAATACGTATCTCATGTACGAGCCGTGGGAAATATTACATCTCACAGGTGAAATATGCGACGTGCGCCAGTTTCTTCTCGTGTCAAGTTCATTGCCGTTTTATTTTAACCCTTTCGCTACGAGAGTCCTACCTCGCTCGTTCGGGCAACACCTGCGTGCACTTCTAACGCCTCAGTGACAGCTTGTTTATTATTCCCCGGGATGTGAAGTGAGCGTTATTGTGTAGGTATGTACATTCATATATCCCGCGGTAACTTTCATCTCTCCTATGCGTCTGTGACGTAATCACGAAATGGTTATTTTTGCCCTTCTCGGTGTTTATATTTCTGTTCTCGGTGGCGGCGATCCTCTATGGAGATATTTCGGATGGTGGCGTAATTTAGAATAGATTTATCGTTAGCGAATGGATGTTTGGGTAATTTTGAGCACTCTTTCCCCCCCTCGGACACGTAATAATGTTTGTTGTAATGGGTAACGTGTTAGACGGTGCATAATAAAATTATTAGATTAACATCTATTTTCGTCGCTTTCGGTGCTTTTTTTCGGTTGTGTGGCTTAATCCGTGTGAAGATTCTCATAACATGTATTTTCCAGTTGAAAAAAGCGTGAAATGTAAAAAAAAACCGGTAGACATAACAATTGTAACGAAATGCATCGAGTTTTTAATCTTCAAAGGTGGTGTAGAAATCCTTACTAGGAAAATTTGTTTAAGCTTATTTTTTGTAACTAAAGATTACAGATACGTTCCCTAGCTGTTCTTCAATTCGACCGTTTTATCTGAAAGCAATTTTTAATCTATCAAACAATACACCACTTTTTGATTCAGTTAATATGAAAATATGACCGTTATTCATCATCATTTCAAAGGCCAGTGAATTTTAAAAATGCAAACATTCGAATATTTATAAGAATTTGCATAAGATTCTAGAATTTTTCTTTGATTTTAAGCTAGTGAATACTCTGGAATCTTGATCCGATGAATCGTTGAGGGAGTGAATAAACATTATTGTTACTTATTCGCCACATTTCAAGATGCTCTTTGAATTTCAAAGGGAAAATTAAATATAGTTTTAAAATTAAAATTTAAATTAATTAATTTAATTTTAAAATTAAAATTAAATTTTAAAACATAGTTTTAAAATTAAATAGTGTCTATATAATAATATTGAAAGGTCATTTTCATCTTAAAAGCTTTAAAATTTTTAGCTTTACCTTTATTAGTACAATTTTTATCAGAAATTCGTATTCACACATTTTGTTCTGTCGATATTAAGTTCGGAAAAGTTCAGATACTGGATTAAAGACAAAAAATACGTTCCGCTTTTAGAATCCAATTTCAGTTCATTTAAAAAAACCATTTCAAAAGAAACATAAAATTTTATTAACATGTCGTTTAACGACTAGTAAAGTACTTAACAGTTTATAATTAATTAATTAATATTTGTACGTGATTCAGTTTGAACATATCAATTCTCCACATTGTACTTACGATAACATTGTTTAACAATATTTATGCTTTTGTTAATTACATGCACCTGCGTTACAAATTAAACTTATCAATTAATCATTAGCGAACATGTTACATTCTCATAAAAGTTCACCCTTCGTGCAAAATACATTTGTTCGATATAATTTGAACAGCGGTCTCCAACTGCTAATTAATTACATTTTTTTTACAATAATAATAAACACTTCGTGTAATAAATTTACGTAGTCGTTTATTTTCCGTTCACGTTATGGTTTCGACACGTAAATTATAAACTAGCGCCGTTCAAACCACCCCAAAATCCCCACATCAAGTCGGGTATTTTTTAAATTGTATGAAGAAAGCAAAGTATACGGTCTCAGGACTTGCTGAAATATTTGGCCCCTCGGTTTTATGACTCGAAAGAACCTTTTCTCGGTTTTCGTCGCTAATCAGATCGAAGCTAGATCGCCACCGTCCGATATAAATAGATCCTTTCGTAGATTAGTCGGGACCTGTTCGGTTCTTCGACTCTCGTGTGCGTGTTTGCTCCGGTAAACCGAACACCTCTATAACGAGGAACATTCGCGCGAACGATTCTACACTGACCTCGTGCAACCATTGTGCGGTAAACGACGCTCGTAACCGAGACTCTATAATGGCTTTTCCTTGTCGTTTTTCCACCGTTTTCTAAAGAGTCAGATGTCGCCAATCTCTGGAAACTTTTTTCTTTCATTAAATTTGAATTTTTTGTTGTGTTTTATAATTAGTTTGCGGTTCCTAGCTGACAAACAAACATACCAGTATGCGGGATGCGGGACGACGGTGACTCGTCTCCCGTCTGAAGTCATCGTAGCTGAGGGTCATTATTTAATTTCCAAAAGTTCAGTCAGTGTAATTCTCGTTGTACGATTGCTCCTCCCTCGTGTTTACTGGCTAATTTTTGAATAATTGCTTCCCCCCTGGAACATTAATTCGCCCTCAGAGCGAATGAACGTTTAATAACACGACAATTATTGTCACGGTTGTAAATCATAGTCACAGATGTTGCTGAACGCTGTATAGGTTGATAAGCAAATCGAGTAATGCAAGATTTTGAATATTCTGTGCAATTAATTTTCTCTAAAATTTAAATATGTATACATATTTTATCTTAAGAAAGTGTACATACTATATATCACGATTGGTAATAGTAATAAAAGACGTATTTATTTCCCTCGATAAGATATTTATCAATAATAACAGTTCTAATGTATTCGTATTTCTTTAAACTTACTTTATATTTTTTTATATCCCGACTCGAGATTAAAACAGCGTAATAAGTTAACGTACAGTATTATAATCTCAATTTAAATACTATTTAATTTAATCATTCCAAACTACGTATGTACATATTATATGTATGTATACAGAAAGTCGATTAAATTTTACGATATCTATTACGGTTTTAACAAACGATCTTTGTGCTAAGATTATTAATACGTAACGCTACACATATTGATTTACCTATTTAATTTAATGTATAATACAATTTTCAGTTGGGTATACATATAGTTGCAAATTAATACCAGTTTCCCTACCTTATCTATTCAATAGTTCCTTTACAAGTTTTCGTAAAGCCGAATGGTCAGCTTTATTTACCACAACATTAATTGGATCTGATGTAGGAACTTGGGAAAGCAATATGGCCCTTTAAATGTTAACCTATGTAAACTGAGTAAATGCCAATGACGAGACTGAAATCTGTTTGAGTGTTAACCGCAGACAATTAGTAGGTATCCGTTCGATATACATACATACATATGTATGTTTGCTGATGATATTTACCCAATAGGAATAGAAAGTGTTTGTTATCGAAACGAGGGTATGTTCAAGGTAGTTTTACGTCTCTTAGCGAGTGTCTGGAGCTGGCGACAAATCCAATCCCGCAAAAGCGTCACACAGATGCGACTTTCACCGGAATTGGGTACCGGAAGGACGACTCTAATCTCTTTAACTTTTCTTTTATTATTCAAATTGTTTTAAACAAATCTTCGCCGCACTACTTTCACTTCGCACTTTCGGCGCCGCGTTGCTTCAAACGTTAAAAAGATATATTGCCGGTTGCAGAGAGTAAATATATTATGCAGAGCGAACGAATCTATTAGTTACTATGGGCAACGGAATTTCCGAACGTCCCGGTTCGGATTCTGTGCGAGCTTTTTCCCGTTGTTGCAAGCTTTTAAACCTGACGATTGATTGCCCACTCCGCCTCGTACGTTTCGCGTGAAAAATGAGCTTTTTATAATCATACGACGTTTTTTTGCCGTTTCCCACAAGTTGCGTATATGTGTACAACTTTTATTCTAATTCTTGCTAAATTCTAATTTGACGTGATTCTGTACAATGGAACTAACCTACCGAAGTGGGTTACATTTGGTACACAAACTATGTAAGTTCGTATGTATTTTATAGGTCACACATAGTTGACCTTTTTTTGTTCTTTTCCAATGCAATGGTTAAATTTCTTCTACGTTCTATTATATTACACAATGTGTAAGCTTGTGCCAAGTGCCATTTCAGCATTTTTACTCTCTCGGTGACGTATGTTGCTAACGACATTCACTACACACTTGCAAGTAACAATGAAGTAAAAGCTCTTTCGTATAATATATTGTTGTTGTTTTGTTTTTTCAACGATTTAATACAACCATTAATTTCATTCAGATAAAATCTTCAATATGTTAAGTGAAGCCGTATTCGGTACACGATTGTTGGCAACATATGTACATTGAAACGTTCTGTAAAAGGAGTTCATTATACTTTGTATAGAGTCGAGACGATATTTCCATTACCGTCTGAGTATGCACTTACAGACTTACGCAGATGCTTTTAATATTTAACGTAAAACCATTTCATTTTCAATATAAAAATCATCGCAATTTATAATCGTTGTCAAACGACCGGAAGGTTTCCGGATACGATATTTTTATTTCGGTCGAAATAAATAGTCGACCTTATGTACACTCGACGTAAAAATATAGTGTATTAAATATTCATCATTTTGACGACGCTCACGCTCTTTTACATTCACCGGAATGCCTGAGTATTTATGTCAGAAAATGAATTTTTCTCGTGTCACATTTGTGAGTGAATCGGAAACGTTTTCCTTCCTTACCACTCATTTCTACGAAACAGTTCATCGCCAAGCGAAAGTCCTTGAAGGAGGAAATAAAAAAAACTACATCTGTATATCGAAACTGTGAAACATCAGCTTTTATGACGTGCCAGTGTCGACTTCACAACCAATTAGTGTTATGGTTGAGTACTTATTTGATGGGGAACGTGAAAACGTTGTGGGGATAGGGTGTAACGATGGTGAGAGTGCTACCCTTATGGAAATCTTAAAACTGAGGAAGCTGTATTGTACATATTTTCCGTTTAATTTTCTATCGTGGAATAAATCAAAATATGTTATAACAACGCTGAAAACTTTATCGCGTCTTCTGTTATCTGGATGGAGGATGACCGACAAACGAATGACAATAACGACAGATGAATTCCCAGTGTTTTTTTTTTGTGTGACATTCTTTAATTATAAATAAGAAATAGGTTTAATTACGGCCAACAAGTGGGTTCGTTAAGAAGGATGTAACGTCATTATTGTTTTAATTGAAAACGTCACGGCGCGTCGCTTTACTCCGTCTGCAACAACCAGTACGAGTGCCATGCCTCTCGGGCAATTCATTTTGCGAGTATTATTGCTTTCTGCATACCGAAGCGATTAAATTCTTCAAAATAAACTGATGTCACTGTTTTATTGCGATGTTTTTAATCCATGCAGACACTTCATAGTTTGTACTAGATATGATTGCATAAATGTACATATTTCATTTAGTTGATTGGTTTCGGATGGGTTATGATTTAAATTATTAATATTTGAATTTTTGTTTCTGGTAAAATTTCAAAAAGTTCCATTTTTATTAACACGACTACTTATTCTTTCGATTATTAAGAAGTCTGAAGAAACGATTTTTTATTGAAATGATTTAATTTTAGCAACGACTTACTATATAAGTTGTACGTTTGAAAATTCTGGCTCAGAAGCTCAGATTTCAAAATGAAATATGAAGTTGCGTGAAGGTTTTGATTTTTCTTTAATATTTCATTCAAAGACGATATCAAAATCGTTCGTCGCACATTCATTATTTCCTTTTGTGTGTGTATGTGAAAAAATTCGAAAAATACGACATGAAAATTTATATCGCGCTTGCAGATCATTCGTGTTCCTTTTATTTTGAAATATTGGAAGCTTCGAAAAAAATTTTCATTACGATTTGAATCCATAGAATGGATGTTTTTCTCGGAAATTTCCATTCCATTCACCGTGATCAATTTTGCATTCTATATAGATACGACTAACTGTACTTTCTTTGTGAAGAATGAAGAGGACAAAAAGTTTCCCTTTCATGCGCAAAGTGGTGTCTACGAATTTTTTGCTAGACATTACTCTCCTTACATTTTCAGACTTAAATACCCGCAATTACGCAAGAAGGATGACTTCATTCCAACCCTTGTGTTTCCTAATGAAAACGTGAATATCATTCCATTTTTTTTCCTTTCTTCTAAATTTTTGTCACATTACATATTCTCCCGTGGTATAATGGACAGGGGGAGTAACTTTTACGCAAAAAGAGAAGAAAAAAAACCTTTCCGTGTCACGTATTAAGTAGGGGGAATATCTCACCCTGTAGGTGCTACGCTTCGAGAATTTTTTAACACTTTTGCTATAATTCTTTTGACTTGTTGAATAATATAATAAAGACCTATATGCTGGTGATTCAGCACGCGAAGAATTTAATCTTAACTCAACATCGAGCGGTTGAGATTTCGTACAGTTTATTTTGAACAAACACTCGTCTCAGTTCAAATTAACTCGAATCGTTTATAACACAAAGCGTTATCGCATGTAAACACATCTCACACGCGAATACACATTTCAATCTTAAATTTGATTATGTTACTGTGCTTCCATATATTCATAATGTAAACGCTATCCTCATAAAATGAACACGCAAATGTGATTATTGAACAAGGCGAAACCGAATCGCTCAGATAAATATACGTTCGTAATGTCTTCACGAACCCTCAGTTCGAACATACATATTTGCCAAGAATTTAATCTCATTACAAATTATATAAACAAATGTATATCGATATCAACCGAGCGAAAGATAGCGGCTTATTCGATTATGTCGGATTGCTTAGTACAATTTACATACATACATAGCAGACGCTGTTTGAATTATTACATCCAGGAAAAAGAAATTACAGTCGCCGTTCGTTTCAATTAATGAATAATTTGATGCTATGAATGTGTAACTTATGCATGCCGAAAATGAATGCATACGTTAATCAGCGTCTTATGAATGCAGTCTGCGTGCTGCATCCTCTGCCCACACCCAATACACAATAATGTAATTTCATTTGATGCACTTGATCTTAATGGCGATCGTTTTGTCTGAGGTTATTGTTCCTTGTTTATACGATGTAGCGATATTTTTTTTCTACGAAATTTTTATGGTATCTCCATCTTAATTTCTTTCCCTTTATCTCATTGTTGGGAGGTTATATTGCCTCTCATATAATCTATTCCAATAGTCCCAGCCTTCACTGATTTATTGCAATATTTGACTTCCTCGACTCACCTGAGATTCCGTTTCCCTACTTGAGAAAACTGTTTCGATCCAAAATTACATTTTTTTATATTTTCTTGCTAAGCTTTTTTTGAAAATGTGGACATTTTTTAATCATCGTTACTTTACAGTTTCATATTGCATACTTTGTGCAAGAATTATGAAAAAAGTCTAATGTATAAAATGGGAACAATCGTCTCGAGCATTTCGCTGAAAAACGCCACGTCTTCCGCTCGTTAAACGCGTATTTCATCTCTCGTTTTTAACGGCTTTAACATGATGAGGATATTTGAGAATCTCTCTTTCTCTTCGCGCTTAATACGATATTAAAGGAAGGGAATTTAATACGCCCACAAGTGGTACCGCATAACTTTCTCTGCCCGTCGCGGACGAGATCTTAGTTTCGTTCGGGGGTTGGAAAATTATATTATTTACATAATTACTCACCCTCTGAAATTTAAGATTTATCTCACGATGATGTGGTGTTTGATCGCACAGACTGTTATCAAATTAAAATTTATGTAAACATTCCAGCTTTAATCATATTATTTTTGTTGTTTCAGGTATGTGAAAGTATTCATTGTGTCAACACATCTTCCTAGTCGCATATCGTGAGTTTTTATTTTTATGTTGTTTATTCAGTGTGGAAACTGAGCGGCACTTGTGATGATTCTTTTTGAAGTGCAAGTCGATATGAAATCCATAAATAACATTTTTTTATCTATAAGCGTAGGGATTTTATTTGCGTCATGTTTACCGTCGACATTTGACGGTCAAGAGGGCAGAGGCCATTAATATGTTTGTGTCGATTTATGACTCTTCGAGATTCTCAGAGGGTAGTGAATGTCGCAACAAATTCTGGATATTGATCACTCGATGAATCACAGTTGTTGTTCCAGGGTAGAGAAAGGTCGAAACGGTCATCGATCTTACATACACTTTTTCAGGTCAACAAAGAAGATTTTTAAAGTGCACTCTTTATTTGACATTCAGGTATGCATTTCAGACGATCATTTTTCACATGACAGTTTATGCTTCGAACTTTATTGCATCGACGGGCGAACTCGTAAAGCCAACGACTGAATTAAACCCTGTGCTAGTGTCTTCACACCCTTTCTCTCCCCGAGTCATAAACTTTTATGCTTATGCACTTTGGAATTCGTCATCGTCGTATTAAAAGAAATTCATAAAAATGCATAACAATTTCAAATTCTTTGTCATCATTTTTTCCTTGCTAGCTAAATATGTAGTTTCTATTAGTGTTTTGAGTGTTTTATTATAAACTAGTCGTAATGCCCGGCGTTGCTGAGGTGGGTGAATATTTAAATTTTGTACATACATACATACATACATACACACAGGTCTTGACATTAATCCCGACATTTACATCTTAGTTAGATTACCATGAAATAGTATACCAACTTAGGTCTTTCTTAGTTGAAAGCTGTAAAAATTTGCTCAGTCAACAAACGAAGAAACACCCAATTTTATAGACAACGAAGACGCATCGATTTTATTTTACTTAGTTGTTAAGAAGGAAAATAAATAAAAAAAATTTTTTTGTTTAAACATATGTACATACATTCTGCCCATCAAATATGTAATTATTTTTATTCTTACTTAAAACTTTGATTAATAATCTTAAATTTGTAATTGTTTTAAGTTACGGAAAGGGATTGTGTTGTGTTAATTATAGCTTCAATTTTCAATTTGCGTACGTTTGTTCTGTATTTAATAACATTTAAATTTTGATATCTTTTAGTAAGAAAGGGTGCCTTGATACTGATGGCGGCCAGTCACGAAATCGAATTGGCCAAAATTGCGAAAATTATTTTTAACGCTGCAATTTGTGACTAAACGCGATAGCGGCAAAGGCGGTTGTTAATTTGCAACTTATTTACGAAACACAAAAACGCACTGTGTAATAATCTTTTTTTTTCTGTGCGAATACTGTCGATTTAGTACTTATCAGATTCTCAAATTATTTTTTTTCACATTAAGGTATAAAATAATAGCCCACCATAAGTTTCTCGACGAAAGCAAGCAAGCTAACTTGTTTACTTGTCCCAAGTTATCCCCGTCAATCAAGGGTGAAAATTGTTATTGTTCAAATTTGACGAGGGCAAAACTGCTATGTATATACGTATGAAGGTATATATGTATGTACCTGTAGCATGCAATCAGTTTAAATTGTTTAGTTTTTGCGGTTGATTAAAAGATATTTTACACGTTGAATTTAAATTTGCATTGAAATTTCCGCATGCAATCACAATTTGACTTTTTTGCTTTATTTTGATATTAATTTATTAACGAATCGTTCGCGTGGATGACAGTTGCGCTTAACGATTCATTATAATAGTTTATTCTACAATTTCAATCCGAACTCGCTGACATTACAAATTTAATTATTTCCAAACAAATTGAATTACGATATACTATTTATTTGTTTTGACCAGAGCTGAATGTCGCCTAACAAATATGGGGTTTCACTTTCTTTATGGAGTAAACACGATCGTTCAGACAATGGACCTGCTTTGATTTATATCGAGTTTCAGCGATCTGTCGTAAAACTTACCCATGTAAGACTTTGATCGTTATTTTCATTCCGAGATTGCGACGCTTTAAGGCTTTTAAAAGCTCTATCGTTGCTGTGTCGAACTTTTCCAGCGTATCGTTACTCAGAATCGACCGCCGTTTTGAACCCTGCCCCAATTATAAACTTTACTTAATAATGATTTAAAATGTTTAGCAACGATATCGCTTTACATGTCAAGTCCATGTGAAGCCTGGAAATTATGGAAGGGGATTAACAAATGTTATTCAAATTGATTTTCATAAGAAACTTAGCAAAATTCCGTCAACTCAAAATGATTTTAAAATAGAGCCGATATAATTAGCCTTAGTATTGAAATAAAACTTTTTTACTGAAATATTATTTATAGTCCATTAATAAGTGATTAACTTCGCATACGACGCATATTACCTTTTATGTGAGCTTTACCCATACTTTTATATTATTTGTTTATTCTACAACTTTGTCGTAGTGACATTACAGAGTAGTTTCAAGTCTTTACCATGGCTAAACATTAAAAGAAAAGAAAGGATACAATAATAAGAATGAAAATAAAAATAAATATGAAACAAATACAATAATAGAACACGTTTACGATCTCAAATGAAACTATCCCTCAACCAGATCGGCAGATTATAGATTAAACAAATCCAAGTTAACAGAAATCTGGTTGAGGAGCTTGATGCCCCTTGCAACAGGCGATGAAGCCATCAAATTGGTACGTGCGTCAGGAGAAGAGAACAAACTGCGGCATCTAATGTAACCGAGTTGACTGGAAGCATTGAAGCTCAATTCTGCAAGTCTTGAGGATTGCTCACTAAACCAACCAGTAACTTATAGAAATGGTTCCCCAAATATAATCACCCGATGATTGTTATTAACAGGAAGAGATTAAGTTTCGTCTCTGGATACGAAACTTAAAGTAACTAGAGACGCTATAATGGATTTTACGAGAGTCAAATCTTTCAACTTCAAAAATGTTACTTTGCCTGAAGAAAATGATTTTCTATCAATGTGTTTTGTCAGTGATGATGTATTGATGTGAAACTTGGATATTGAACGCTAAGATGCTACACAAGGTCCAATGCACTCACTAAGTATGGAACGCAGTTTGCTTGGGTGAGGTATGGCAAGGGTAGTGGATATAATAAATATGTAGAGTAAATAGATTGAAATGGCAATGGATGGGCCACGTGGATAAAGGTGGACATAAGAAGTGCTAGAATGGTATCTGAGAGAATTTAAAAGAGTGAAAGGATGATGGGTGGACGAAATTTGGAAAATGTGTGGGATGAGATGGATGAGAGTTGCTCAAAACAGAGACGACAAATGGAAACATGTTAGAGAGGCCTTCATCCAGCAGTGAATGATTGAATGACTGTAGATGATGATGATAGAAAAAATACATAATTACAAATACAACTGGAATCACACCAAGTTTTAGACACACACACATACATCACATTTTTTGGTGAGAAACCACTACAATACACACACACATGCATACATAGATAAACCTTCTGACTTATCTTCAGACAAATATCTAGGTGAATGGCTGCCTTTACATATAGGCAGACAATAATTCGCTATTATACAAAGTGTTCTCATATTCCACTGATAACAATATCCGTGTCCAAATTTCAAAATCCACACTTCACGTGGGCAAATGAGGTGTCTTGAAATTTGACTTAATCGTTTCACGTGTAAGGAGGGACTTTTTATATATACGTAATGGTTATCATTTAGGTTCACGTTACACGGTCGAATTAAATTATGGTCGCGAGGTTCTCCACCATCTGAGGGCACATTCATCTTGAACTTATTGCCGGGATTTGTGGGTGGTCTCCTCCCTACCTAAACTACGCAGGACGATATTTGTTCACCGCGTGTGGTCCTCGCAGGATCCCCATATAAAGTCCTCGCTATACCCGGAGCTAGTAATGCCTTATTTTTCGAAACGCACACACACACACACACACATATACACATATAATAATGGTTTCTTACAAAGTTGAATCTGCTATTGCGGTCGAATCGAATTTTGACCCGTGTCGTGACCACCACGCTAGACTCCATTTATCGCGACCGTAATTGAATAGGGATCAGTTGATCGCATTTTGCTTATTGTTTGCTATGGAAGCTGTTGCCTTCGTTTCTATTGAATCTGTATGGCGTAGGTGTATGTTGTATTATTATACGTATGCTGGTTGGGTCTCTGAACATGCGAATGTCACGCGATGAAATGATACGCTTTTGTTTCCATGTCCGATAACAATTGACGTTTTATTTTTCCCGGGTTTTGTTATGTGGATTTTTTACTGGTCGTCGATTCTTTCTCGCATGTCGATCTGTCAATTTTTTACGCTCGCCTGTGATTCTATTGGAGATTGGTTGACAAAAGCGTAATTCTTATCGTCAAACGAAGTGGTAATTTCGATTCGATTTTGTACGTTTTGTTTTTATATACCATATATTATATATGTATGTAAGAAGAGTGAAATAGTGGGGGGTTTTTTTAAGAAATACATATGTTAAAACGCCGAATAAATGTTTGCGACTCTGCAAAGTTGAAAATCAATCTCAGTAAATGTTTTTTTTTTCTCGTACAATTGTGAAAGCGTTAAAAATGTCAAAATTCCTCATTTCTCAGTAATCTTTCATGAGTTCTTTTTTTGAGAATCAAATATTGTATTAATTTATTATTTTGTTTCTTTTGTGCTATATTTTTGATCATAGTGGTGCATTAGGAATTCCTGTAGTGTCACAATGGTCCAAACTTTAAAAATAAAAATCTAAAACATGAAAAAAAAAACACTGATGGATGCTCAAAAACATTATATATTTATTTCTCAATACCAATAGGTATAGTCAAATTTGATTAGAATATTCCTTATTACGAATGTACCTTAATAAAATAAAATAATTTTAATTATTCCAAACTTTAATTATTCCAACTTTACTTATTTGGTATGTAGAAAAACGCATTATTTATATTATATACAAATACGGGAGTTACCATTTAAGAAAAAATAAATTGTTTTTATCACTTACATATGTACCTACATAGAAATATTTTTTACATGATTGATATTTAAAAAGTGGCGATAAATATTTTAGTATTTTTTACATTTAGTACCAACAGTAATCTTTTACATTATAAAAAATTTGTTACATTATTAAAATTTGTTAATTTATCTAACTTTATTTTCTGACGGGCGCGTCGTTTGCACCATTGTTGTTTAATACCCTAATTTTATACCCAACAAGTGAAAGGTTTTACAATCTGTGTATTTGTGGATAAATATATTGTCATCGTAATATAAGAGATACAATAAAATAATGAAAATATTCGTATGTATGTATGTATATATTCAAAATAAATAATAATCCGAATGAAAAATATATTTTTTTAGTTTGTTTTGAATTTCGCCTTGAACATTATTTTTATTTTGTTTTTGCTAACAGGTTTTTTATATAGTCTAGAAATTTCTATATAACATGTACATACATATGTACATATTATATATTATATGTAAGTAAGTCAGAACAAATAATAAAAAGAAAACGATTGTAGTTTACCCTTGGAATGTAACATAATAATATTTATACACACTTTTCTTGATATCACTGAATAGAGACTATGCAAATGTTTAAAAAGTTTAATTTTTTTTATTTTATATCATATCCGAATGTTGTTTTCCGTGCCAGAAAAACCCCTAGCGGCCACCCCTTCGGAAAACCGGAGCTACCCCTCACCAGAGTGCACACAGATGTTTAATTAAGATTAATTTATCTAGCGCAACCCTGCCGCCTCCTGTACATCTGATAACCCTTGGTTATGGAAGGAAGCGCGACTGTTTTTACTTAAAAATTTTCTGCTTTTCAGTAATGGAAAACCTTTTTGTTTATAATTAATAATCAGGAGCGGTTGAGGGTTGAGTGACGTGAGCAAAAATGGCTTCATTATGTACAAATTTTTCCCGCGCTTTAACCGAACATCGATTCCATTTGATGGCTTATTTGCAAAGAAAGTTTCTTTTCGTTTTTTTTCAGTCTAAATTTGTGAAACGATGTGAAAATACATGACTTGACGCTTTCCTTAACGATAATATCGCTTTTTAAATTTAAGCTTTATAAAAATTTTATATGTATGTATGTACCTGACCGAAAACATTTAGTTTTTTTATTCTAGCTTGTACAATAAATAGTATATGTACACATTTCAGCATGCATAGTTAAAATAAATTAATATTGAGATAAATAATAAACTACACTTTTAATTTATTGCAACATTGCGTGCAGTATATAAATTTTATCGTAACCGTCCATATATTTATATTACGGTAGTGTCCGTTTTATATAATATAATAATATTTACATGGAAAGTTTTTAGTTGAATTGGTATTAATTAATTGCGAGTCCCACCTTTAGAAATTTCACTGGCTTTATACGGTTTTCTCAATAAACCTCTTAATAAATTTCGAAACGTTACCTTTGTGAATGTTATTAGCATCAATTTTCCTCCACCGAAAACACCTGCTTGCTCATAATATGAATACACCTAAATGGGAAAAATATTTTACGATTGCACGGCTAGTATTATTAAGGTGAAGTAAAATAAAAGTGAATTATTTGGATTCGGTTTATGTTAATAAATAAAACCTTTTGTTATTGTACATATAAATGTGAGAAATAATTCAAAGCGTATTCTCTATATTTCCACGCAACGGTGTTGGAGCGGTTAAATCGTTATTTCAGGTTTCAAACTCACATGCGAAATTCATTTTATCACCGCGACAATTTCCTGGGGAAACCTGAGAGTGCTTTGTCGGAAAACATCTCATTTGAAGACATTTTTTCCGCCGGAAAAAAAGTGTGAAAATGTCATTTCAATGAGATATATTTTCTCTCTCTTATTTTGTATGTTCGCATATACGGAATCTCTTCGTATAAACATCATTCCCGTATGTACTTGCAAATACACATATCTTTATATATGTACGTTGTTGAAAGCTCTTACTGTCCCCTTATGTGGATTATATATATGTTACTTATATAGTGTTAACAAAATTTTTGACCCATTTTCCGGTAAAAAGCGCAATAAATCTGAAGCTTAGAAAATTCGTTAGAGATTGGGACCTTCCAGACCAACGACGCTACCGGTAGTTGCGAAAGACTTATCTGGCGCCGCCCGATTCCGGTAAAATCCCGGAAGTCCTGAAGATTTGGCTGGACTAATCGCGTACTTTTTTCGAAAAATAAAAACGACGAGAGAAATCTTTTAAAAAAAAAAATGCCTTACGTGGGAGTAAATTTTCACAATGCGGCACACCCTTGTTTATTTTTAAATCTGCTATTAATGCGATACCGTTGGGGATGTGCGAGGTATTTTTTTTATTTAGATAAGTAAATTAAGCAATTTCGATATCCGTCATGACATGTAACGGTCGTTAATGCAAATATTAATATTTGACATTAGTCCCGGCCGCACATGCGGTTTATCCGTGATTAAGGCTTTAATAATGCAACGTTGTGTCCGTGCCGATTTCGGAATGAGGCACGCATTGATTGACAATTATCATTTTAAAACTTAAAAATACTATCCCATTTATGCACGTATTTTTATGTAAGAGTAATATGTACATATGTAAATATGTATATACTTTTTTATTATTTATTTATTTATACAGTAAAAAATGAATATTTTACACAAAGAAAAGAAAAAAAAATACATATGTACAGTATAATTTGTACTTCTCTTTTATATACGTACATTCAATAAATATCTGATCGTAAATTTGTCAAACTCGGCGGGGATGTTCGCTTTTAGATTCTATTTCATACCATGAATTAATTATTGAATGTACATGCATACATAGACAGGCGTGACGTAAATTGTTAAATGTTCCTGAATTTTGAATATAATACGTATAAACGACCGTGTGATCCATTCAGGGTTTTTCTAGAGGCATTCAAGCTCTAAATGGACACAAAAATATATTTTATGTATTATATTAGTATAACGGCTTCAGTATCGATCTGAAATAATTTCGATTCATTTTTTTGGGTATTTTATTATTTCTCGTATTATGCGTAATATTATTATATTTTATTACATTTTTATCAGATATGTACATGTATACATATATCACATGTGCCATGACAGGAATTACCACAAGGCGACACATATGGCTAGATTATTTTTGTACACACATATATGTACATATATTAAATACCAACAATTTTTCAAACAACATGACATATAATACAATAGGGACATCTATGGACAATTAACTAAATTTTTGATACATGTCAAATTCGCGAGAAATTCATTATGTAGGTATCATTTTATAAAATTAAACAAATTAGAATTTGCGAGAAACTGAGGGCGACAATTAAGATACAAAATTTTTGAAAATTCTAGCAGGAAACGGTCGATCTGTGTTTTAATAACCACCAGATCTCGCCAGCAGCGTATTTGGCCGTGACTTGACCCCACTACCTATCTATTGGTATGCAATAGCTCTACCATATGCCATAAAATAAATAAAAGTAAATCATGTGCAAAATTTGGCTAGCGGAAATTATTAGGTTTGTAATTAAAATTATTGATTTTCTGGTTCGGGTTTATTTGAGCTGAAAAATATTCATAAAAATATAGAACTTTTCACCGTATTATTATGACGTACATATATTGTGTATGTTAAAAATTCGATATATAGACTTATGCATTGAATGCTTATATTATCAACATTTAAAGAATTAGCACAAAATTATGCTATTTATAATCAATGATGCTTTTTTAATCGTTCCAGTCAATATTTATACGGTATAAATACTTCGATACTTTACGGTTATGTACGATGACTTAACCTACGCTTAAACGTCCTGTAAAATATTCCTTTAATCTACCACACGTGCGAGGATAATCCATGAAATTATGGAGGCGACCAAAGTATAAAATTTATGGAGGGTGATGAAAATATTTGAGAATGCAGTCATATCTCACCGAAAAAAATCTTCGTACGCACACCTGTTCGCGTGTGGGTGTGCTTAATTTTTATTTTCTGCCGAATCGAATCAACGTCGTTGGTAGGTTTTATGGGGTTTAAACTCACCGCAGTATATAAATACAACCGACAAAAGTTTCATCGGCTAGTTTATTTGGTTGAGGTTTGATTTCTTCGGCAAGTCGCTCTCACTGCCTGCACTCAAATGATAACAAATGTCTGGTCTAAGCCCTGCTTTCAAAAGTACACAGACCTTTCAACTAAACTTTTATATTCCAAACAAAGATTCGTTCAATTTCGAAGGGTTTCGAACATTTTTTAAGCTTCCATTACATCCTTATATGAACGTCGTTTGTTTGTAATTGTATTAAACCATACTAGTATTTTTTCAATTTCTGCAACTTCGTGATGTAAAAAAGAAAACTTTATGTAAAACCTAATTAATAATGGATTTTGGTATATTTTAAAAATAATATACGAATTTCGTCACAGCAAAATTGAAAGTATACATCGAATTATACAGTATAAACATAACATTTAAAGATATAAAGAAACACCCAACGTTTTTTTCTTTATATACAAATATATGTATGGATAGATGGATTGATTCAGTGAATGTAATAAAGCACACGAACAAATACGATACTACAGAATACGATTTGTCTCATTTTATTTTTACATTTCGTTTATTTTATATATTAAGTTCCGTTTCCGGATTTGAAATTTTCTGTTTATTCGTTTCGCTTCGTCAAATCTCCAGTTTTTCTTCGAACGCGCGGCCGAAAATAAAGTGCTTATTGGATGAGCCGCTTCAGAATTCGTCCGTTTCTTTCTTTTGAGACCTCTCAAGACAGGGGGAGGCTGTAAGGTGGGGGTGGAATGAATTTCAGCTGGAAATGCTCTTCGACTTATCATGAAAACGAGAGAGCTCAACGGTCTCCTCGAGTGGAATAATGGATTCGCACTACCCTCAAGTTTGGTCATCAGGGAAGCACACGGTTTTATTCGGAACTCAGCTTGCGATAGGCTCTTCGGATTCGAATATCCCCATCCTGCCACGTTTCGAATGTCCACTTAATTATGGCAATTTGCTTATAAATTTTAGCCCCGTTTCGGAACTTCCGTGTCTATATATTTAGCACGTTTCGCATTTTATCGCCTAAATTGCCGCATCCGCTCTAAAACCGCATCGTATCCACGTTTTGTGGGGTGGGTACATCGAATGAATATTATTTTGCAGTTGTAATAAATCTTTCATTATATAAAAACCATTGAATCCTTACTACTTCAAACCAATTGAGCAAGAAAATTATATTTTGATATTTCTTTTAAAATTCATGTAACGTTTTCCTTTGCTGATTTCGATTTGGTTCCAAAATTGTATAATTTACCGTTTCGTGTTTTATAACCTTGAGTAAAAGTTTGCATCTACCGTCGAAATGGGTGTTAATTAAAACAGGGGCTTTTTTCAATTATCTTGTATAATATTATACATATGTATGTACATAGATACCTAGTCTTAATAATTTTATATGTAACCCAAATACCAAATCAAAAATGATAATCAAATAATTTGAAGTATAAATATTATATTTTCTTTTGTAAGAGTATACATTGTACATTTCAGTCAGTTTTATCCATATTTTATAATGCCTAAGCTCCAAAGAAAATCGTATAGCTTGAATTTCTTTTTTTTTACTTACCTCTTATACGTTTCACATGGTTTTCGTTTAAGTGGTCATTTTTTTTTATATATTTTATCTCTTATCCGATCGTTTTCATACTTTGTTAATAATTAAATAAATGCAAATTTTAGTTTTCATTTAAGACAACCTGATTTATTTCATTTCATCGAAATTGTTCCATTCAGTAGTAGCATCGGTGTACAAAAGCACGCCATTTTCCTTGATAGAAAGTTTAGTTATTAATGTTTACTAACTTTTCCTTTTATAAAAATAATTTATATTTAAAACTAAAAGTATTTATATTATACGTAAATAATAAAAGTTTTCAGATGAAAAGACGCTAAAATAAAAATAGAATATTATTTCGTGGATGTTGGCCTGCGATTGACTGACTTTACAACCACATATCAACAATCCATTATTGTATATGGAACCATTTTTTATTCTCGCTATTATTTTTTCATCACGATAGTATTCATGGCTTTCAAAGAATAGAGTAAAAATCATATCGGATTTTCGTATTTTTATTATATTCATTTAATATTTATATGTATGTGTCAATAATGGTACGTACTACTTTTAGCGTGCTATTATCGACGACGCGGAATTTATCCCCTTTTGTTTCTGACATTCGCGCATTATTTCCATTCCCATGAATGACGTATTCATGCTCGAGTGTCGGATGCTTCTTTCTTACTTACCGACTATAAATACATACATATTTCCACCTTTTATCATCCGTCTTGAACAGTTCAAATCATATGTACATACATACATACATTTACAAATCACGTGAGAAAATATTTTATATATTACACATTCATATGTATATTTTAAACGACGTCACCAAAAATATTCATCTTTCGCAAATGAACGCGATGAGTAACTTTTCTTCTTCGCCTATGATTCATAAATGCTAATATTGCAATCGATATTTCCCTGACCTTTATCGCCCTTACCATTCAACAAAATAACAAAAGGACAACTATTTTGAAAGTCGATTTGTCGTTTTGCTTTTCTTCGAAAGTTGCTACTCATATATCTATCTGTTTATATACATATAATATTTACGTGTATCATGCGATCGAATAATATTGTTGGTATATTCAAGATAAATATGATTGCATAAATTTGTGCAATCACTACATGTATGTATGCAATTGTACGGAATCAAAGAGCTTTTGAGCGATGTGTATTTTGAAGAGGACTTTGTCAAAGGGGAAAAACCAACAATTTTCTACGCAATTATAATTAAGACCTCATTCATCCTTTGAGGGGTTTAAATTGCTCGGTTTTCTCTTTACATACTTGTTCAATTCCTCTCAGAAAAATATGATATTTTGATCATAAACAAGCAAGTATGTATTACATTGGTACTTCATTCGACTTTGACTGTTCAAACGCTACTAGTTTTCCCGATATCTGACAATGGCTTGCCTTTTCACTTACTATGGAGATCTTTTTTGATCTTTTTACCTTCATTATACAAACTCTTAAAGCCATCAATAAGTCTTTGGTCTGATCTCTCACACAGTGTACACTTAAGTCAGTCTTTGACGAACATTGCAGATATAAAACACAAGGCTTGCCTTGCGGCTAACGAATAAGCGGTTCCTTTGTGGGCACGAAGCAAAACCCTTGTGCTTCGATTTTCATTTTGTATTTTTTTTATTTCTGCCGCTCAGCAGTTTCATTATAACACGCCCGTTGACCCTTTAAATACTGTTATACGCTTGCCATGAATATTTTAATACATCAAGAGACGTTTCCTTTTTAATATTTTTTTTATAACACTTACAATAGAGCTCACCTGTCGATGTTTATTCACATGTTTATTCATTCGAAAACCCCTATTAGGGCTTTGGAGGTGGAGGAATCGATTTTTTTATACTTCTCTCCAACTCTGTCTGTTTCAACTTATCTAATAAGTTGAAACTGTTTCATAGTAGATATTTTATTTATGAATCCAAACTTTTCGACTACGCTTATTAAAAATTAATCAACTTTGACTCAATGACATTCATCTTATAAATAGGATCATTTAGTCTTCCACACGAAATTTGTCAAACACACACACACACACACACACACTCACACACACACACACACACACACACAAAAATGATCACCGTTATACCCACACATACCGAGTGACTTAATTGAGCAACAGTATTGAACGTCTCAGCTTCGTCGCTCTGTCTTTGTAACAAAACTAGTGAATTAAAAAATGAATATTAGAAAATATAAAAGCTTGTCTTATTAAGTTTATATGAGATGAGGATAGATGAGAGTGAAAAAAGTTGCTTTTATTACTTTTAAATTGATTTGCAAAGGGGTGGTAGAAAGAGGCGTATGGAAGCAAGCTATCATCGCTCCAATCTGACACAAGATTCAGATGTGAGTTTTAAATAGTTCGTTAATGATTAAACTCCTCTAGCTTCATTTCGGAAACATTAACTTACTTTAATGCTAGTTAACGTACATAATTATTATTTTATTTATTTTAAATAGATATGTATGTACATATATACCAGGAAAGCAATTAACAGGTAGACCCCAATGCGCCTTCCTAGACAATTAATTACAAACATTGCAGCATTTCTATTACGTAAATCGCTGTATTTCGAGAGGCTGGAGAGCACGAAATTAACAATTTATTAATGAATTAATTAATCCATAGATACATTTTGGATTTAGATATTTTTTTTACATATTGTACATAAATCAAATTCAGATATTTGTGACAGCGGGTAGGATAATTTTTGCCAATTTGATGGAGGAACCGTTTCAACAACTCTGATAAGAAACGATCGACTTGGAGTCACAAATATCCAAGTCTGACCAGCGTTATTAAAGATTAGCACGGGATCGAACCCGGTAACCTCTCGGTCCTAAACATAAACGCAACCACCGAGCCACACTGCTGGCTATATGTCGGTAAGATGTCATAGCGACTTATATAATGAAAGTGTTTCAAAATCAGATCACAATTTTTTGATGGGCAGGAATGTCACTGAACTAACAGAGTAAAAGCTAATAAAAAGCTTGTAAAAACGACCATTCCATCATACATTCTAGCGTATGAAAATAAAATTGTTCCCTTTTGCAATATGTTGCAGTGAAAGCATAAAATGTGCAACATTTTGATTTGTAGACTTAACTACATATGACGTTTTCAAATTCCACGCGGGGAATAATTTTATTTTCACACGACACGGCGACAATATGACCCTGAATAAATTCAAATAAACCACATACACACACACACACACACGTGTGCATATTTTCACGGAACTGCATCGTGTTAATATTTCAAAACTCGGCTCGCCGCAGAAATAAAGAAGCAAAAACCTGTCACGTAAAATTTCTCACGATTTCGCGTCTCGACGTTCGTTCGTTGCACACCATAAAGCCTCGCCGTGAGAGCGGTTGACGTATTCTCCGCGAAAATTTATGCTGCCGGGAAAAGTTTTTGTCATACGCTGCAGAAGAGCTTTTCCCCGACGGGACTTGACCATCAATAATAAATCTTGCTGTCGTCGGTGGTCGTCGACGAAGGTCTCGTGACGGAGGTCCCACAGCGGATGCTGTGACACGCGATCTCCCTCCAGATGTCCCGGTCCTGGAATACCACCTCCGCATCAAAACAATGCCATTGGCTTTTAAGACGAGACAAAACTCCCACCCCATTGTCGATCGAAACCACCCAGACCGAGTCGGATCGAATAAATCAAAGGCAAACTCAACGACAAATTCGTCCTCCTTGGGTATATGTACATACAATATTGATACGGGTTAACTCGTCATGCTCAGTCGTCTGGCTAATTTAACGTCCTTTTCATCTACTATGTATTTATGGATCATATTCTGCAAATGATTTCCGAATGAATGAATCTTCACGGATTGCAAAATTATTAAATAGATCTTTATTGATATTTTGATCGTGTTAGTTTATTTTGGAATAATTTCCAATTAACGTAATTATTTGGCTTGGTTGGAAAGTTTTCATTTTGGATTCGACCTTGCTAAACAATTAGAGTGTTACGTCCAGTTCGTTCACATTTAGATCACTGCTGTGATGTCAGTGTATTCAACTCAAAACAATTGAGTTGTTTGTTGTATAATATGCACACTAGCCAAATCGCCAGGCGTTGCTCGGGTGGGTAAAAGTACATATGTAAGTAATATAAGTAAGAAAAAATCTTAAAAATTGCAAAATGTTCAAAATAGTTTGATTTTAATTTTTAAATTCTTTTTATTATTACTAAATTATGTTCACAATACATCTAATATATATATTTTAAAAGTTACTGATCTATTGATCATTTACTATTTTACAAGCTTATTTTTTTGTTAATTTATTTATTTATTTATTTATTTATTTAATATACAAGTATACCACAGTGTCTTTACAGGTCACCCCAATATGATACTGTGGCCAGACAATACATAAAAGATCAAAAACATAAGAAAAAATAAAACAACAATAATAGAAAAACAAATAAAATAAAACATAAAAAAAATTGTACATAAAAATTAAAAATTGAAAAATTGAGAATTAAAAAAAAATTGAAAAATCAAAAATTAAAAATTACAAATTGAAAATAATAAACAAAAATCACATATATATAAATATATAAATAGTTTAAATTGAATTAAAAGTAAATTAAAAAGCTTGCACATATGCGACAGTTCCATGCTTACATTCTTCAAAGAAACAGTGTTAAAGTCCCCTACAATCAAAATATTTTTACTCTTTAAAAAGTTAAATTGCTCTTGTAACTTATTAAAAAAAAAAAAAAAAAACTTAATAATATATATATATATATATATATATATATATATATATATATATATATATATATATATATATATATATATATATATATATATATATATTCGCATACGTTTTGCCAGTGGTTTAAGGGCATCTGTGACGTACATATGTATGTCTAATCGAAACGACTATTATAGTACGGCGAGCGTTATCTCAAACAGGCAGACAGTAGCGATATTTTATATATGATGCTCATAATACATTTTATATACGTAATATAATATTAACAAAAGGCTCTCTATAATCGACGATCTAAAGCAAATTGTGTTAAGGTAATCTGTATTTATACCTTGTTGTAATCACCGAGATTATTCTTGTTGTAAACATCGAGACTCTTCACAAGTGTGTTAGCCTATGTACATATGTATGTATTTATGTATGTTTAGTAACATGAGATAGTATGCCAAATTTGATGTTCCTAAATTGAAAAATGTCGATAGTACATAAATAGATACTATAACAAACCTACATTAAATATACATATAATATATTGTGGCTTGAATATTACGAAAGGATTGCCTGAGATTGGAAATATTAAACTACACTCTGTTCAATCTGGTAAAGCTTTCTTATTTTTACATTTACCAATATGTATTCATCATGTAAATTGTTCCTTCAAATATATCCGTCAGGGTTATATTTATATTTTCTTGCAGTTTTCTTTAAAATGTATGGTTAAAATTATAAAATGTTTTTTCCCATAAGAATTTACGCAAGTATTCGTTTGTAAAATTAACTCACTTTAACAATTTTCCAGACCGTTTAACCGACGCTCGTAATCAAGACATGAACAGCTTATGATTAAACGTGTTCCAAGTTTTATATACGCACGTTGCAAAAAATAAATAAAGCCAAACTAAAAGAAAAATCTTGTAAAACCCGAAAACAATGCATAAAAAAACTGTTAAGCTTTCCTCTCGTGGTAAATTTTTTCTTCTTTTTATTTTTCATATAACATTTGTTCGTATTATCCTGGACCTCTTACGTTAGAAATAGGCTTTCACAACATATTTCTTTGATGTCGTATCGAAAACTCCGAAGAAAATGTTTCTTTCTATACATTCATATAGAGTTATAATATATATTGTGTATATAAATGTATGTATGTACATGCATACATACATATAACAATACATAGTGGTATGCGGTATTAAACTATGTAGAATTGTGAATATTGTATATTAAAATGTTTATCTTTTTGTATATTAACTACAAATGTATATTTTTTTTCTTTTTCATCCACTAACATTTTCGAATCGTTTGATGTTATCTTAACGAAACGGAAATTCATTACCAGCTGTGAAATTTGACACTTCGTTCTACCATTGTCGAAATTAAATACAATTAATTTAATTTTCCCAACATCTTTTTTTGGATAGGTACTGCTGGAAACGTTCTGAATTAATTTCGAATTTTCTTTTCTATATTCGAGGCAACTTCGAAACCTTTCCCTGGCGCTATTGATCCCATTCCATTATTGTGTAAATTTCAATAGAGTGCATGTGTGAAAATTTCGGTGTTTATCTGGCGGAAGGAAAAAAAAGAAAACTGAAAAGTAGCAGTATTTGTTGCTTACCCTATGTATGTTGGACCCTCGACGCCCAAGTCTTGACTGAGATTAATGACTTTCGTCCAGCTTTGAATCCCTTCACCTCTCTTATACCACAGTCTGGACTGTGCTATCTCACACCTAGGGGAGGTCTGTAAAGTTTCTGTGAAATTGCAATATATACCATACTTCTCCCCTGTTTTCCTGCACCTCGGATAATTTTATAAGAGCGAGATGGTATTGAGGCTTTTCCGCTCTGATGCCGAGCGGTGTTTTTCTTCCGTCAGTTTTCCCGTCACCCCGAAAGGCAAAAGCGAGCTTTGTTCCGAGAGCTCTACGCTAACACCCCATTGACATTGATTATAAAGTTATCGGATGTACAATCCGCCTGAGCGCGGATTTTCACGTTGACTCATCCCCTCGACTTTTCGCTTCGAATTCCCTTCCAAATTGACTGTTACACTCGAACTAATTTTGTGGAATATGTCTGCGTTCATCGAACCGCAAACAATTTCGAATAAATTTTCACATCGTTTTGTATTATGGCCAGTATATTGATTTTACTGCTTTATTCTGTATATTTATATGCTACAGTGTTAGTTCAGTCCGTAGAACAACTGAGCTAGTGAACTGAATAGTTCATTTCCCATGGATTTAGAAAATTCATCGGTTATTCTCAATGCTTTGAAAATCGCACATCTATACTTGCTGCGATTTATATTGACGGGCATAAATTTCTATTTTATTTGATAACGATTTTTTTACATAAATGGTTGGCTATAATTAATCCTATCTATTAATGTATAGTCTTTATTTAACTTGAATGTTGAGACAGTCTTAAACAAAATAACACCAATTTATTTATTATCTCTCTTTTTTTTACATCACAAACGTCTCATTTTTCTCTTCCAAAAAGCTCAGAAAATGATTGAAGAGTAGCTTTTAAGTACATTGAAGGACTCTTTACAAAACACTCGAATAAAAACGGTCATGCTAGAACTTGGGTGGTCATATTTTAATCTTAAAAATATTGAAATAATAATAATATAAAAATAGACAGACGCATTCGAGACACACAATTTTTTTTTGCGAAAATGCTAAAAAATTTAAGTTTGTATTCAATATTACGAACCATTTTATAATAGTTGTCATTTTTTTATTGAGATGATGTTTATATTAAAATTATTGAGATTATCTTTATATTGAAATTTATGTCGAAAAGAAATAAATAGATGACTAGATAACTGAACATATGGACATATATGTATGTATGTACATATGTATAATATATGTATGTACATACACATGTAAAACGATCAGTTTTGGAATCTATAGCGTATTTACATATCTCTAAAATGAAACATGACTTCTTATATTACTAGTAATTATTAAATAATTTCCAACCTACGCATGTAACTTTTGACTTATAATTTGTTTTTGCTTTAACAGATCTACATATGTGTTATGTCCAATTTACATATGTATATCTAAAAATTAGTTTGATAAAATAGTTCGTTTTATTTAATTTCGTATTTAAGTTTTGAAGTGAAGAGAAAATCTAGGAAAATTGCTCCAAAAGTGTACCGAGTAATAAGTGAAACGGAATTGTGCGAAAAGAAAAACGGATGCTGCTTTCGTATGTCTCCAGTTTATCTCGAGTGAATTTATCACTCTCCCCCTAATGTTTACTAATTCCGAAAAATTGAGACTAAAGTGTAATACCGTGTCGAATGTTTTAAAGCATACATCTCTCTTTCGGCGTCTTGTACCTATAATATAAAATACTATACACCCGCACACGAGACTTTTTATACATTTTACACGCGTACTTCGGGTATACGCGAGCAATAAAACCTCGTTCTCCCGTTATCTGCAAAACCTTATCTCGTTGATGGGAAATGTTTATGCGTCATTGGACCACAACTTCTCCGAACCGGCGGCGCCAGAAAAAAACTAATATAAAATGCTGTATAAACTAGAAAATGCCACGTATAAAACGTACAACCACCCCTAACCCCACGCTCACGCAATAAATACTTGGCGTAAGTGGCGCCCCCACGTATATTGGCGCCTAAGTTCGCCTTATGTCGGATGCGGAAACTGACGAGCGCATCTGACCGATATGTATGCAAATTGAGACGTCGCCAAATTCGGAATCGCGACTCGCGGCGTACGAGCTTCGTGGACCCTACAGGGGGTGTTTTTTTGCGCGAATTTCTTTCCTACGTCGATTCGAGGTGACAGGCCGTGGAAATGCCACGTGTTTCGGGTGTGTGTGGACTTCTTTAGAATATACGATATGTATGTATGTGTGTGTGTGTAATACATATAATGTATACATTTTCAATTTCGCGTCGACGTTATCGGATACGAATTTCACGCTCGGAATGAAAATGAACTCGTTTTGTTCCTTGTTACACAATTTCTGTCTTTTTAAAATCCAGAAACAGGCGTTCGTGGAAAATAACGTGCGATAACCATTCAGAAATATTTTCAGGCGAATATTATCCAAATGGAACGGAAAGTATTTTAAGATTATTTTGTATGTATTGCCACCGGTGATTTGTAATTCATTGTGAATTTGGAAAAATGAAAAGGGAAAGCTCTCGTTGAATTTCTACATTATAAATATATTGTATGTATTTATTTAATTTTTTCAACTTTTCTATTGATACAAAACAGGTAAAGATGTTTGTCTTCGCTAATTCATTATATATATACTTTGATATGTAATATATATGTATATAAAGGAACAAATATATAATTGATTTTCTAATTCATTTTTGATGTATGTATCACAAACAGAGCTGTAGCAATGTTTTTGGCGTCCCTTTATTTTTTTAATTGATGCTGAAGGTCCATGAAAGATTTTAAAACAAAAATTATTTTTTTTATTCTACGTATGTAATAGAATTAATATAATTTGAAAGTTTTAAACGAATAGTCGTTATGACAGTTTGTTATTATGCTATCAAAATTTATATTATTCGCTAATTCATATTCTTCGTTAATTTTCTTTAACTTAATGTCCGATTTTGACCACTGATGGTCGATTTTAAATAGTTTTTTGACAATTTAAAAAATTAATAAAGGGTGAGGGGCACTCCTCACATCCGGCGCCCGTGGCAATCGCCCTGTTGTCAATACGTTGCTACGGAACTGATCACAATAAATAAACATTCTCACTTATTGAGGTAGATAGTCTTGTACTAAAAACTGACATCTACATATAATACACAAATTATAGACGTCATATATTATACATGACTCATCTAGAAAATTTTATATTGATTGATGATCATTTTCGCCCCACAATATTGACTAAAGCTTTGTATGTATGTACATATATTCATATGTTTTTTATGTGGGCCACGTATTTGATGGAACAGACGTTGTAAAGGATCAAAGTTGTGTTAATTCTTGTGGAGGATCAAACCAAAATTTCAACATGAATAGCCTAGTAGGTACATATTCCCAACAATTCATCACAGCACGCTTCTACTGAAATCGTCCCCGTAATCTTACCTATCGTAAATAATCCTACCTAAAAACAGGGACAATCGATATCGTTTATATTTAGAATTGTGCCATTGCATACGAAACATCGTCACATCCTGAATATTTAGTATATACATACATATGTATGTAATTGTGACTATCGTTTTATTTAACAAATGATTTTCTGCACAACAAAATACAAAATATTTTAACGAAGAGACACTACTCATTCCGTTGTTTTATTTGTTGTGTGGAAAAAAATATGAGCTTTCCACGCAATTTTCTCGTCACTGTGGAAAATTCGACTATAAATTATATAATTTAGAATCAAACGCTAAAACATTTAACTTGTAGATGTAAATATCATGACCTTTCATATTATGTGTATTTGTAAATATAATATTATATGACCGATTTGTTTAAACGATTTCGCCCTACAGTATTAATCACAACTCGCATAATCGCATACAGAGTACATAAAAAAATCTAAACAGAATTTAAATTGTTGCGTAAAATCGTGGTTGGAGACATTAAACCGTTTTATATTTTATTGTTGAAAATCCAGCTTACTCGGCGTAATCACGCAAATTTTCCCAAATTGATTTATAAATTCTTCTTTTAACGAGTTTTCATAGACACGGCAAGATACGCTTCGGCGAAACCCTACCCCATTTTCCTTCTTAACCCGTCCCTGTCCTCCCTGCTCAGTCGTAACTCAGTTAAATATTTGATTTGTTGCATAAACCTTTTTAGATCCCATTCATTTCCAAATGTACATATTATCCGCTCCTAAACGCTCGGGCATACTTACCCATCCTTTACAAAAACGTACAAACACAATTACGAATTGTGTATCAATATACATATATATTCCTTATACATCATATTTCTTATGTTTGACAAAAATTTTTTTATTCGATTTAATTTGCCTTCATATTTATATTTGCTAAGTCAAATAAAATTTTGAACCACTAATTTTCTTGAAATTTTATGGACGTAATACAAATATCTAATGAAAATATAATATTCTATCAAAATTTCTTTCCATTCCTTCTATTTGCCTAACCACCCCTCAAAAATCTTTAAAATATAATTAACTAAGTATGAATTTTCAGCTGGAGTTAATAAAAGCTATGCTTGGTAAATTATACGATATTTATTTACCCTTATTAACCTAAATAGCATTTTTTTCATGGTATTTTTTATGTATTCAGTACTTAGTAACAGACTAGACTAACGAATTTATTGATTTATTTATTTAAGTTTGGACCATTGTGACGTTGTATGTATATATATTTTCCTAAATAAAATGACAATTATGAATGGTTAAGAAATCCTTATCTTACTAATAAACAAATATTACGAAATTATCTCTTAAATGCAAGAGGAGTGTTTTTTAATAGAAAATTTAAGCTGATTTCTTCTCGGCAATCTTCATATTCAGCTCTTTTAGAAAAAAACCATCAATACGTTTAGCTTATAAAAAATTTTAAATTTATCATTAACCATATAAAAATTATGCAACACCTCTTCTTCCCCCCTTTACCCTAATTAATGTAAGATAAACGCCGGTAAAATCTACAACATGCTTGTACCCACGAGCATGTTGTTAGTTGGGAAACACATTTATATTTAATATAGCTATTAATATCTAACAGCCATTAACACTAAATCCGCGGCAATTAAGCTTCGATTCAATTAAACGTAATAAATACACGCAGTGTGGCGTGTTCTTAGAGCGGTTGTTTAGCGGTGTGCGGTAAAGCTCCCGAGAATATATCGGTGGGTTGCGTATCTATTTAATACACGCATATGTACGTGTCGGTGTATCTCCACGACAAACATTTAGTTGTCCTTAATTAGTTAATATTCGCATGTGATATAAAATGTATGTGTTCTTACATACCTACATGTAAATTAGTCGGGCTGTTCAATGTCACGCAGCGCGTTATACGAGCTCGTTCGCTCATCGCAGGATGTTCACTTAACGAGCTGGTGTGCTCGCTGTGTCGTCGATGCGTCACGTTGCAAATATTGTGCATTTAATTGATGCCCTCAAATCGTTTCATTGCTGATGCATCACCATTTGTTGTCATCATCGCGCTCATTAAATGTGCATTGTCACTCGTGTTCATTGAATGCTTGACGTTCGTAATTACCGTTGTATTTTTATATTGGATATTAGATTGCTTTGTATTTGCTGAGTGTGTTATTTTGGATATGTTTACGTTTTTTTTTGTCTTTATATAATAGTAGTTTCTTTGTATTCTAAATGACTTTCTTCTTCTAATGCCGAATCCGTATTCGGACGTAGTCGACTACGGTCTCCGTGACGAGCCAGAATGTTAAATTACAGAAAACGCAAATATCGGAAGGCAAAGATCGAAAATCGAAAGATCTTAAGTCGAAAGATCAATAAAAAAGGGTGCATGGTAAACGGTACATACTCACGTACATACTCTCTTAATTTGTGCGAGCAGGATTCAACAGGAACAAGAGGAACAGGCTTTTCCTCCCGTATTAATGTGCGCGCGCAGAATCTTATCTTTCGACTTACGATCTTTCGATTTTCGATCTTTGCCTTCCGATATTTGTGTTTTCTGTAATTTAACATTCTGGCTCGTCACGTAGACCCAGGCGACTACCATGGGCAGACATCGTATCGTATACACGAATTTCCACAAAAAAGAATGGTCATATTATTAATTCTACAAATTTTCAGGTAGAATTTTATTTTTCGTATTTATAGTATAGCTGTTTCACATTTCTAGAATCGAATGCTAGTCTAGGTCCATCGATGCATCATTATATATTTTACAAACATAAATATAGCAAAACCTCTATACAACGAAGAAGGTATCCGTAAAAAAGCCCGTTTTATATGTTTTATCGGCCGGCACGCGTTAAAACTGCTGCAGCTATCTGATCAATCGCTGAAATGCAACAGCAAAATTAGCGCATAAATATTATCTTTTACATACATATATCCAATAAAATAAGATCAATAATCATAAATTCAAAATATTTATTATAAAAAATTAAAACACATACGTATATATGTACATACATGATAAAAAAAACTATTTAAAAAAAAGAATACAAACACATAAAATTGAAATTACATTTTAAAATAAAAAAAGTTTAAAAGGCAAACACATGTATATGTATACGTAAACTTAAATTACACACATACATATAAATATAATTTCAAATTTAAATATAATTTGAAATCTACTTTCTATTGAAAGGCAGCTTAGAAATCAAACATTTAACAGTTAAGCGATTATTGCATCTTTACAAAGTGGAAAACGCTCATTTACTTGAAATAAATTTGTAAATTTCACAAGATGAAATTTTTTTATTATTTTTTCTAATCAATGAAAGTTTCATTGATACATTTATTGAAGTATCAATTAATTTTAAATAATATATAATTTTGGCGGAAATGTTATCTTAGGTATGAATTTATTTAAATGAATCGTCTACAATATAAAATAAACTTATTTTGCGCGGTATTGTCAGCGCGCGCAAGTCGGGGTTTTTCTGTTCGCCTATGTGCCTCGCGCTAAAATCGGGGTGTTGCAGAAGTAGGTTATCATTTTTTTATGTACGTACAATAAATCAATGTTTTTATTCATTAAATATACTTCAACATACTGAAAAACTAATTTTATCCATGCCGTACAAATTTAAACTATATTTACAACTATTAAATTACACTTCCACTAATACGTTTATTCAAAATTGTATCAGTAGTTCAACATGTACACATGTGTATGCCGGACCAAATTGAGAAAAGATTTTGAAAAACTCAAATTTTCCAAACTTTCTTATTCCACTTAAAATTACCAACTATCGTAAATCCAACTGCACTCTAACGTATCTCTAATTACAGCTATCAGGAACAGCTTTATTGACTTTAAACTGGTGCATTAATGTAAAAGTTTAGTAAAAAGTATCCAGAAGTACACGGGGATAAAAAATGATTATGAAAGGAAACACTATTTAGTCTGCATACTTTGTGGTATTTATATCCATGTTGAAAATATTCAAGTTGAACTATTATAAGCATTGTATAATATTATTATACACATACATATGTACATATATAATATCATATACATATTTATGTGTATAATAATATTATACATATATTCGATCAACGTTCATATTATTTGTATGAATGGAGCTGTAGTTTTAAGTGTACATAGTTTTCGGTGTCATGGTATTACGATCGCGTTACATTACAGGACGCGTCATCCACTTTATTTATCTCATTTGTTGTATGATTGTTATCGTTTTTTGTTACTTTTTTTTGTGGACGATTCTAATTCATTATGGGGGTCAACGAAGAAGGGAAATAACGTGTCGGCCGAAACAAGTGGACCTAATTAGATGGAAAACTCAAATAGAAAATGATCGAATGCTTGGAGCACGCCGTATTGTGTGTCCATCCAGTATACGATCGCTCATTAGCCAAAGTGTTATTTCGCTTTCATTATGTAGGTATATAATTGATAACAAACATTGGTATGTTTATTTTTGCTCATACGTATGGGTTTTTTTCTTCAAGCACATACATACATATATGTACATACATATGTATGAAAAATGTATTTTTCCTTTTACTCTACCGTTGTTATTAATGATGTAAAAGTTTTTTGATTACGTGAGCATGGGAAATCAATTTCGGTTTCGTGCGTCGGATAAACACACATATCCTTCCCGATGTTGTTCTTCATAAAAACTCTGTCTGGAAAAAATCTTTCCCTCGAAAGTTTTAATACATCACACAATCTCTTGATAATATGATATTCATGTGTCCGCATACCTATGTATGTATATATTATAAATATATTAGTATTCGTATCATCATTAACGATGTTCACTCTTAATGACTTTAGTTTGATTCATTGTGTATGCGATTATTCGTGCGGTTGATTTTGCGTTTATCCATAATATGATTAAGACAGATAGCGTTGTTGGCATTTGGCACTTTTCGCTGAATCACATCATTAATCAACGACCTTCCCCTGAAAAATTAAAAATTGCGTCACAATCTAGAATATAATCTGGCCTGTTTTTTTTTTTTAATTCACCCCATTTCGCTTTTCTTTAATTCCTTAACTTTGATGATAACCGCACATTTTTAATCATTTTTTTCCTGACCTCCCCCTTCCGGAACGGGACTTGACGCTATTTTAACATTGGAATACAATTTTTTTAACGCTATCGTAAATTCCCTTGAGATTTAATTTTCTGGTATCAAAAAAATAAATTTAATTAATTGCTCTCTTAAGGGGGTGGATAATTAACGTTTCTTTTGAAATAAGGTTGATTTTGAAGTGGCGAAGTTGAAAAGCGATTTTAATTTGAATTAATTACGGACATTAAATTTAAGTGAAAGTTAATACAATTTCAATTCAATTCATATTTCGTATGCATTAGAATTTTAACTGCACCTAAATTAAATAATTATACTATACTTTCATTTACGATTATAACTGGCCCAGATTCTACATATAGAATCCTACTTTTGTATCGTAGTCAAATCAAGTAAAAAGCAATATTTTGTTATAAAAACACGAACAAACATATGTACATATATAACTTGAGTGGATCTACCATTTTATGTACATATAGCATTCTATCCATATGGTTGTATCTGTAGCTTCGTTAGATTTATAGTTCACAAATAGTTGTATGTAAGAGGAAGCTCGTTTATATTTAGATAAATTTTTTATAATAAGATGTATAATATTTCAATTTATATAATATTAAAAATTGATTATGATACTTTCGTGTATATTATCTTTTAACAAATGAATTACTATTTTATTAATAAAATGCGACACACTAGTACCTTGTGTGATTTCAGAGTTACCGACTATTATTTTATATTATATTCTTATTGACATTATGTTATAAATTTTAGAGTTCATACATACTCCAGGCTGTATAGATATCCGTTATCAGATTTTGAGTAGACTATTCAACAAAATTAATTGTTTCAAATCATTTCGAATAACAGAACAGCACGCAAACTCTTTACGACTTACGAAAAACCGATACGTTTTATTAATCGAAACTTTCTAGTTACGTTTACGCACACAATGCAATAGTATAGAACCGTTCGTATGAGACTAAACATTGTGTACGATTTGCATAGTCAGAGTTTCAAACTAGAAACCGATATTATACAGTGTGTGCTCGTTGTGGAGATGAGCTTTTTCCCATTCATGATCCTTTTCCATGTGCATGTATTCGGTTATGTAGCATATTAATCGTACGATATTACTCCGCTTGCTACGCAGCCTACATATTATGCATACTACAATGTAAAATTGTACAAATGCCTCGTATATCATAGCTATTAGAATCCAATTGCTAGTAAGTACCATAGCATACTAGTATAGATATATATGTACGTGTGTAGTGTATGGGAACACTTTGTTCTATTGATCTTCTCAAGCACGTATCCTATACATATATGTAGGTTGTTGCTTAGAAATCAAAGACGCGTCGTGTAATGTTTTTCGTGAAGAGAGCTCTTATACGATACACTAACGTTTGATTTTCCTTTCGCATTTTCATTGCTAACCCTTTTCTTGCGTTCGAAATAGAAAAGGGCGGAGCCTTAACGAAGTGACGTCTCGACAAAGATGGGGAACCGCCGCTAACTCCTCTTAAAATAATGGGTACCAGTTGAACGAAGATTCAATACAAAAATAGATATCCTTTTCGCTATTGTTAGGGCTTCTTTTGTTCAACCGTGGGTCGCGCACGACAAGTCATATCTTCGATCATTCTCTCATTTAACGTCACGCTCGCCCAATTCTGAAGACACATCTTTGATGACCTCGACTCGACCCCTCTCCCACTCCCTCGGAAATTCCCTTTCAGTAAAAATGTATATTGTTTTGTTTGTTCGGAAGACCTCTCTCTTTCTTCCGCGCTTTTGTTATTCGTAAACACATTTGTTGGGATTAAAATAAAGGTTAACCTGTCTATTGAAAAATCGGTAACAATTAATGTATTTGAGTTCGAAGTGTTGTTTTTTTTATTTACTTTTTTGTTGGAATGTTCGAACGTTCCATCCGTCGTTGACCTGATTTGTGACATGGGAGAGAGCGGGAAATCGCCCACGGGATTTTCTCTAAGCGATGAGTTCGGAAAAATGCATTTATCACAATTTCAGTTTGATGGATTGTTTTGTTTCATTCTCATCGTATGTCTTTTTTTTATTGTTGACGTTATTGTTTTCGTACATGTGAGAAGTAAAGTTGGCTATCTACGAACAGATTTTTCTGAAGCAAAGTTTCTCATAGCGGTTTTGGCTACATTTTTCGTATAGCTAATACCAGAGACAAATGAAATGAAATGCCGAATGAAATTTTAAAATCGTGGTGATTAAAACTTGACTTAATAAATGGAAATTAATTTCATTAGAGTGTGGCGAAAGTCCAATTTTCAGTTCCAAAAACACAATGTCTGTTTGATTTAATTCACATGTTGTTATCACTTATTTTAATTCCACACGTCCAGAATCTCTGAAAAGTAGAATAAACGTATTATCTTGTTTTTAAATATTGTTAAACGCAAAAAAATATATTTAATGCGAAATATTTCTCGAAATGAAGAAAAGTTGACTTATGCTACTATGAAATATAACGTTTTATTTAATAACATTTTGAGTCCTTGAAAGACGTAACGTCCACCGTAACATAAATCACCCGACCGATTCTATTGGTTTGTGAATAAAAGCCTCATCTGTCGGAAAATAAGTTGCAAAACAGCTACTACAGACATCTCAGATTTGTCTGCAGACAAATCTCCACATGACTTTACATCTCGAATGGAAATTTTCAAATAGGTCGTATTTTTTTCCTTTTTATTTATCATAAAATTGTACGACTCTAAAAAACTGCCCCGTGTACATTTTTTTACTGGATAATGCATAGATTTTTTATTTCCCGTTATTGACATACATACATTCATATTTTTTTCTTCTCATTGGTGGTGTTAATGCGGTCTTGAAATATTAACTTTCCCAGTAAGTGGTAGTAAAAAAGCTTTGTTGTTTATTTAGAATAGTTTTTGCTCCCGGCTTATAATGGACCCGTAATGAAAGGGAGCTTTTGAGCTCATCCCCGTTTCGGGCTTTGCGCGCCCGCACTTGCTGAGCACGCGCTTTTGTGCTCGGGAAAGTCTCCGTTTTCTTTTGTCATTCATTAGGTGTGTTCACGAGATTGTGTATTGAGTTCAAAACAACGGATAACCCCACTACTATGCCTCCATATCCGCCATAGACCCAAAACTGAAGAGAGAGACTATACAATCTTGTTAGTTACTCTTGACAGGCCGGATCAAGATAAGGCAGGCAACGGGCTGAGTTGTGACTTAGCGAAACTTTGCGAATTACTCTTTCATTGCCTGGCTTTTCGGTTTTAATATTCAAAAGCTTTTCTAATTTTCCCGTCGTTAGTTTCCTACCTTACTCTCTTTCTCTCTCTCTATTTCTTTCTCTCTTTTTATTCATTTCCCACCTCACGGTATTAACTTATAACTTGTATAATATACACATTGTACGAGCACTTTCGTTTGTGTTGACTATTTTGTTTTAGTTTACTAATAATAAATACCTTTATAAATAACACATTTAATTAAGATTGAAATCAAAACATGATTATTATGATACCTGGCAATCTTTACCTGTTTTAATATTTTTTAGTACGAATAACCACTTAGAGAAAGGAAATCGTCGATCAAATCTCTACTTTTCCTTTCCATTATTTTGTATGTATTTTCGATATATGCATATTTTGCATCGAATAATATGCATATTATTCTGTATCCTTCTACGAGTATGTATGTACATGTATACATATGTATATTAAAGTTACTGTTTGTTTATTTTTTTCAATATTCAAATCTACAGCTTTCAGCTACAACCATCAAAATTTAAATACCACTTTTATAATTCAATCAAAAAGCAATGTAATTGAACATACATACATATATGGATACATATATTTAAACTACATTAATTGAATTTTCCAAATAGCATATGGCAACAAATAAAACTTAAGCGTCGATGAATTCTATGTATGAAGTCGCCATAAGAGGTCAGAGAGTGCACGTGTACATTCAAAAATGGCATAAATATCTCACTGGTATCCATTATTGGCATCTTCCTATCAAAACAGTCATAAAAACTGGCAAGTCATAGAGGTTCCTTCGATATTTTTTTATACATTGCGTTAATTCCAACCACCGAGAGGCTGACCTTGATTGAGGAAAGTTAATTCGGAGTACTTTTGCAGTGCTGCTGGTCAGACTAGGATATTTGTAACTACAAGTTGAATAAAGTTTGTCAATGTATCTGATTTCATTGTTGAAAAGGTTCCTCATCCAATTGGCAAAAGCATCCTAACTCTACTATTTGGTACCATTATTTGAAAATGATTTCAATTTTATATACATATGTATATACAAGTTTACTACCACAGCTTTCGTCGAAGGGTAAAACCCGTAATAGCATCAAATAATAAAAAAAACTGCTGTTTTTTACACTTCACATGCAACAGAACGCAATATGACTTTCGTGCAGTATAGCTTGCGCAACATTGATATAGACAATGCAAAGCAACAATTTCTAAATATTAATTGGATTACCTTTTCCTGTCACAAATTGCCGTTGTTAAATTAATCGATATCTGTTCAGTCAATATTAATTTTTTCCATCAATTACTTACGATACATCAAACAGCCCTTAAACAAATGACAGTTTTTCTGCTGCGAGCGCGTGTTCGATATCCATCAACGTCACCGATCATACTGTTAGTCTGAAAGCGATCACAATTAATTGTTATGCGTAATTTGAACTACTTTCGACCGTCCGTTCGTTTTTCTACCGCTTCGATACACGATAAATTAAACCGCCAGGCTCGCACCGGAATCGTTCCTACCCCGATATGTGTGGAAAAAGAGAGGGTGTAAAAAAAACAACAACGAAAGCTTCAGTGAAAAATGAGGCTGACGTTCGCAGAAACAATTAAACGCCTCCGAAAAAAAATGCGCAACATAAGCCGGAAAATTGTTTTTTGATACTTTCATTCGCGACAAGGTTTCTACCATTATTATTCTTAATGGTTGATCATAAAATTATAAGCATTTTTCAGGTGTCATTCGAACAACCGTTTATTTATTTAAGCGTCATTAACGCCCTTTTTTCATTCACCTGCTTCGTATGTAATTCTTTTGTAACGAAAAAAATTGACATTTTAACAATCACGATGGTCAATATTTGACTTAATACAATTTGATGCTCAATATTACCACATATTTTATACGTATAGCATAATTTAAGCGCAAAATTGAAAAATATTGTATTTAATTAAATATTAATTAGTTTACGTTCTGTAAAGTAATCAATTATCTCGAAAACATAACGTTTCATTAAATTTTCCACATAATGATCTTTGATAAATTGCGTAACGGGAAAACTTACTCGAGTAAACAGTACACCGTCAAATCCATGAAAGTATCTTCAGCGCCAGTGAATAATGAAACTTCTTGATTTTACCTTAATTATTATTAAAGTGGCTTATACTGCTCTGGTGCTTTTGTAATAAAAGCAAAATAGGTAAATATTTGTCGTAATATATGTACATAAGCAGAATAACATGACATTATTATGTTTGTTTATCTCGTTTCTTTCGATTTAATGGCCCAATATAATACCTCTTTCGACGTATTGACATACTGATGTTGACACTTGTTATTGGAGCCAAATATAAATTTGAGTTCAGCTTCTCTAACCTCTTATTGTATTTATTTATATATGTAGGTTTTTCTCTACCACTTCTTATATCAATTCATGATTTCTATTCAGTTTTTGCGTATTAAGTTTGGTTTTAATAATAAATTTGTAATTTATTGATGGGATACATCATTATAAACACAATACTGAAATAATAAAGGGATTTTCTCAAGTTTTTTTTATACGACCTCTTTGATTCAATCGATACACTTTTCTTTGGAATAATCTTTTCACTCGTTCCTCGACTAGCTTTTGCCATCTCAACTGAGATCTCAATAAGGGTGCTTGATATTGAGAAATTGATATAATTCCTAAGTGCCTAATTTTCCTTGCCTGTTGAGTTCGTCGTCATCTTGACTCGAGTTAACTGAATATCCATCATTGGAGCTCGGAAGCCTTTTCTGTACTGATAACTGAAACTCTTAAAAATCTATATAAACTTCCACTTATTTATTTGCATGTGTACATACTGTCACGTTCCAGGAATTGTTTGTATTTTTAAAATTGTTGCTTAGGATGATGACGATTCTGTCAAAATCCCAATCAATATTTCTGTATCTTTATTTAATTTATAATTTTTAAGTTCTGTTACAAGTTCAAAGAGATTATTTTAACACTAAATCTTTTATATTTCAAGGGCACACTTTTTAGTTTCTCCAGTATTCGAAAAGCACTTTTAAACTTGATCTTGAAAGAACTTAATATTGGAATGATGAATTTGAGAGGCGCGTAGAACTGTTTATTAAGAGTTTCTGCTCGCACTGCACTGACTATTCAATAATATTTATTTATTTCATAGAAAATGAAAACGTGCCTTTACAGATCGCTACAAAGCGAAGAGTGCACTTATATAGATACAATACAATCGATAAAGATGAGCATTTAATGCAATGAGAATTCATACAAACATCCACAGTGACATACACATATGTAGAAATTTTAACAACATTTTATAATAAAATTGGCGAACATCAAGACGCTGAATAACTTGAGATTAGCAAGAGAGATGTCAATTGTACAGGAAACGTTTCAATGAAAATCAGAAAAAATTGGCAAACTGATAAAAACCGATCGACCTGTAGTCACAAACCGAGGTTTGGCCAGCAGCGGGACTCTAGTGAGACTCGAAGCCGTGACCACTCTGATCGAAAGCATAATATGCTAACCACTAGTCCGCACCGCTGGTTAAAGACCTTATGATTATGCTGGGTTAATCGGATGCTTAACTGGGTCTGATGTTCTCGTATTTCAGTACGGTTTATATAGTGAATCTGATGATGTCAATGTTTATCTTGTAGCAATTATTTCATCTTATCGTTTTTATGGTTTTGATATTTCCAGATTCCATTTTATTTATTTATTTAAAGTTTGGACCATTGTAGCATTACAGGAATTCCTAATGCGCCACAATGGTCAAAAATATAACAGAAAAGAAAAGAAACAAAATAATAACTAAAGAAATTAGACATAATTAAAACAAAACATATATATATATACACAAAAAAATAATAATAATAATAATTACAAATTATAAAAAACAACAAAGAATTTAGATCAAGGCGTGCTATAGTGGCACGGGATACGTAACAATACATTAGTATGTGATCGTTTCTTTCGTGACTGGTTTCATCATAGAATCGCATATTTGGTTCATTCCAAATTGTAAGTATGTATTTTAAATATTTCTAAATTCTTCAAAAAATAAAAAGCTTCCACCTTTTTTTTGGGAACTGAATGAAACTCAAACGATGCGTGTGCTCTTCTCCTATTTATCAAACTTACACTCGCAAATAAGGTTGACACATTTATGAATTGGCTTGGCGAATATGTGGCGAATACACGCATCGTTTGAAACCAGCTCAACATAAACTCTATATAATACATATAAATATTGTTTAACTCTGCACGTACCGACTGTTTCACCACATTCACTCTGTACTACAGACTGTGAGACTCGGAGGTGAGCACGATCACATTACTCACTCCAGATTTCTCCATTATCCACCGCCACTACCGTACATCTCCCTAAAGACTATTGCTAGATTTTGTTTCCACCTAGAAGTACCTAATATATGGCACATGTGGCCGGTAGCCAGCCATGCGGTTCACATAACATTAACGTGCAATTTTCTCTAGATTAGTACCTGTTAAGACCCCCTCGGTTGTAATGTTGCCACAACCTTCCGATTCACGAACTTTCGCGGTCATCGTTCACCCAAAGCTATATATTTTTATGTGCAGAGTTTCGTAAGTACGAACGCAACTTAGTTTTTATTATTGCATTAATAATCTCGTTATACGAACCCCCCAACCTGTGTGTATAAAGGTAAGTTACACCGTTGCGGATGTTGCGTTGGCTCGTAATGTGACTCTTTTTTTATATATACCAAGCATTATTATTTTCATTTCGGATCGGCTCGCAATTAGTCTGTCAAGGGGTTAATGTAATGAAATGTGTCAGGTGTGTTTTGTATCCGCCCCTCGTTGTTATGTGTTTTTTTCGATGTTTATCGGCGCATCGTTAAGTGTTTTCGGCAGCGAAAAGGTTATCTGGTGGTCACGGTCTGCTATATACCTTATTTTGTCCTGTTTGTGGTTTGAAGGCAGGGGGTTTCAGACTCTTTCTAAAGTAATTTCCGCTTTCGGTGGGCTTCCGATATCCGCTACCGTACAAAATAGCCGTTTTATCTGGAAAGTGGTACACGTTTCCTATGTGGTCTCCCCCATGTATGTGAAGCAATAAAAATTTACATTGAAATTATTGAATATTGGTGGTTTCTGGCGTTCAATTGAAAACGTCTATTAATACATCGCTAATTTTATTTATTCATTTAATTTAAATTATTATTTTTTTGTTCCAGGTAAGAGATACACAATTCATCACACAAACTTAAGAGAGTACATGGACAATTACCACATATAATGTATGTAAGTGAGTGTGAAATAGATGATAATAATTATTTATTTGGACTGCACTTTGTATTTAAATTTGAATTACATACCGTTTAAGATACATTTATACATATATTAGTTAGACCATATGTCTATATATATATATATATATATATATATATATATATATATATATATATATATATATATATATATATATATATATATATATATTATATTTTGGGTTTATTTAAATTACATATGTGTATACAACTTATGAATGTTGTATACCTACATATATACATATACTATTGATTTAAGACCACCTGCAATTTCAATCAATCTCAAACAAGACATGCCTCTCAAGTGTTTAGAATATCATTAGTATATGTACATGCATATGTACCTACATATATGTACATATATGCATATCTTAGATCCTCATATATACATACATATACCGACATCTGAAACTTAGTGCGACTCAACTGGATAACTAAATGTGTTCAGTGTAGACTGAACTTGTGAGACTTCGACGTGTAAAGATATGTGTAATTACAGTTTGCAATTAGCTTGTAGTTGGGATAGTTAATCTAAATACGTAGGTTCTTTATTACATTGCCGATAGATTAAAAGCAAAGTCTAAATTGACACAACCTCATAGTGTGTTTCAGTTTATCTAAAATTCATGTAAAATTTGTCAATGCATTTAAAATAAATTTTACATCGACTTGATTCACCTCTCGTACATCGCAAGAAAGTACACTATATTGTATTATACATATGTATGTACATTTATAAATATATGAGCCGTTATGTTTAAAAGTGGCGGAAGTCCAATTTTCAATTCCAAATTTGCAAATTGTTATTACTTATTTTAATTCGATATGTCCAGAATTTCGGAAAAGCCGAATAAATACTCCAGCAGCGTGGACTAGTGGGCACGATTCGATTCCCACTAGTAACTGTTGGCCAAACCTTGTTTTCTCACTCCACGTCGATTCAGAGTTTGACTTCTTTCAGATTTTGCCAATTTTTTTGATTTTCATTGAAACAGTTCGTGTGAATTGGCATCGCCTTTCCAATCTTTCTTGCAAACCTCAAGTTATTCAGCGTCTTGAGGTTCGCCAATTTCTATAAAAAAATGCTACAAAAATTTCTCCATAGATGTCGTCACTGTGGATGATTGTATGAATTCGCAACGTATAAAATGCTTGTATCAATTGTATTATTGTATTGTATGTATACGTACTACATAGTGTACTCGTCGCTTTAGAGCTATCTGTAAAGGCGAGTGTGCATTTATTTATTTTTTATTTATACTAGGAAGGCCTAACAGGTAACCCTAATGCGCCTCCCTGGCCAGACACATTGTACATTTGATATACAAAGTAAATACATATCAATTAACATCCATAGAGACATTTATGGTTAATCTTCAGCGAAATCTGAGATTTCTAAATACTCGAGATTTGCGAGAAAATGGGAAAGGTTGCCAATTTGTTGGAACCGTTTCAATGAAAATCAGATACATTGGTAAACTCTGATAAGAAACGATCGACGTGGAGTCACAAATCCAAGGTCTGAGATATCAACTATGATACCAGCAGAAACCAGTGAGATATCAACCCGTGATCACTTTGTTCAAAGCATTATATGCTAACCAATAAATAGCCTATTCTGCTGCATATATGCACGTTTTTTCGGTTTTGGATGAGAAGCTTTCCTACTTGTTCCGACATTACATCGTCATCGTCATTATCATTTCCCAGCCTTGCAAATATTCTATCAATGACCTCAAATATCGTACTCTGTAGCCCTTCTCGCAAAAATGTTGAGATTATTGATGCGAATAACGGTTGTGAAATACCGATAAAAAATATTTAATCTATAATATAAACCTTTTACTATCACTTATTTTTAATACGATACGATACATATTCGATTGAAAAAAAAATTATTACAGACCACCTGTATTTTAAATATTGTTTTCAATGTTTTGCAAAATATTTCTCGAAATGAAAAAAAAATTGACTTACATAGGTATACCACTTTCAAATATAGCGGCTCATATACTAATGAGTGTTCACATATTAAAATTACAAAAGTAGATATCATTTACACTTCTCAGTCTTGCGAATCTGGTCGCCATTAGACGCTATCTAGCATCCCGTTTACCACTAGGTACTTGAAACGTTTTCACTTACGTAACTAACTTACGTAACTTGCACTACTTTTTGCTTCACTTATCTCGAAATTTATTGCGATAATTTCGGCGCCATTGTCGAGCGATAAACTCACCGACATTGTATCGCCTCTATTGCGGTACAAAATATGCGATTTGGCGCAAACGGTCCTGATCTCTTTCCGACCCAAAACATTTCTTATATAGGAGAACGGATAATAATACACACGAACTGGGTCGTTCAAACGTGAGACGTTTCAATAAAGCTTTCCCCGATGACCGTTCTTGTGTGTGCGGCGAACTATGAGCACGCTTTTCATACGTGCGACCCGGCAACTTTCCATCTTCGGGATTATTGTTTGGTCCTTTCGCCGGGGCCTGGAGTGGCTGAGGAGGGCACTTGCGTTTATTTACATCTCGCACGTTCCACTCTCGGGCTTCTCTGATCGCCAGACGCATCGAAACTCTCACGTGCCGGCCTTTAATCTTGTTTACCCTGGAAAAAAATATCTTATTAAATGTTTTTCTCCCTCCCCGTATTCTCATGTCTCAAGCCCCATTCGCTCTCTTCCTCTCCTCCACCCTACCGGGGTCTTTTCGCTCTTGCAACCCCAATTTCGGCTATAAAGGCGCCATCTTGATGTAATGAGACCGCAGGGTCCGATAATATTTCGGAAACGATTTATTATTGCACATCACAGTATAATTACGCACCCCGCCGAATGCCTCCGTTGTCTATATACATTTTTTAATTTGTTCTTTTCATTTTTCTTTTGACTTTCCGACCCCGCTCTTCTCCATGTATCTATGTGCCTACTGTCATGGCAGAGCAGTCAAAGTTTTAATGTAGTCTGTATTATCTGCGTCGGAGGATCTACTCTATGCAGAGGGCAAACAAGTTTTTTGTCAAGTTCAATTTATATTGTCTGCGGTTATCTTCACATTTACGGTTTGTAATTCTTAGTCTCGCCTTTGCCTTAGTATAAAGATCATTACTTTTTGTGAGCGGTTTTTCAAACTGTTAAATATTTCTTTCAGCATACTTTTTATTTGTTATTCTTAATAAATTTATTTAAAACGCCACAGGATTAGTCGAAAACTAATTTTTTCAGATGGTTGATAATGACTTGGTTTAGATTTCATTTCTTGTTGCTTATTTTACGATACAAGTCCGGGTAAAATACCTTTATCTGCTGTTTAACTTTCTCAATTTTCACCCATCAGATTCTACACATCTTCTTTCGCGCATCCATCAGACATGTACACATGTACATACTTTCTTAAGGACACCACTCATCGAGCGACAAGTTGTCGCTAAATTGCTCGACTTTTTGAGATTTTTTTACAAATAAAAATTCTTTTGCAATTTTGGAATCATCCTTGTTTTTTTCAACTATGCTTTGTCATGTCACATTACATTTACATATATATAAAAAAAATATTCTAAAAAGGATTGTGTCTAGCTTTTTGTGCTCTGATCATGTGACCAATTGTTATTTTTTGTGAAAATAGTATTTATCAATTGGAAGTAAAATTGCTCGTTAAAAAAAATATATAGGTATTATATTGTTTAGCGGATTGCTCAAGCAATCGAACAATTTTCCGGGCGATAAATTGGCAAATTAATCGGTGAGTGCCCTTTATTAATGAATGACATTTGATCGCACTTATTTTATGTTGGCATTTGATCACACTTAATTAATATTTATAATATTTTAAACAAGGCAATAACTAATTAACAAATAAAAAACTTTGATAATTCACTATTGAAAGGTTTTTCATGGTTAATTATAAAATCTATTTTTACTACTTGATCAATTTATGTTGGTTATATGGTTCTTTCAAAATAAAACAAAATAACCAGAATGTCAAGTACAGTTTTACATACATATGTGTACATACATATGTACGTCTGTTTCTCTACGCTCAATGTAAATGTGGTCTTTAACCCCCTCTAATGCTTTAACTTTTGGGATAAACTACTTATAAACATGATATATAGACTGCAGTTACATGTACCTGTTTCAACAACCTTTCTGAAATTATTTACTAACTAAAAATAAGTAAACAACTCACTAACTCGAATTGACATATTTTATTATACAAATGAACATATTTAGGTCAAAAATACATTATAGAAGCATACCTATGTATTTACGTCTGACTTCGAAAAGCTATGTACACGCCTGTCATTCACCGAATGGCATATTACGTATATTATGTCCACGTATGTGGAAAATGGTGAAATTTCGCACACTTTTGGGCGCAACGTGAACGCGAACGCTTTACATAATAATAACGGACGCTTCGACGGCTTCCCGGCTTCTATTAGGGTTATTCACGCGTTTCGCCACATTTGCGGCCTCCTTTTATCAAGTCACCTTTACGCACGCACGCCAATCTGTATATAACCTGAGACCGAAGGCAAAAAAAAAGAAAATGAAGAAGAAAAAAAGTAACCCTCCCAGAGGTATTCTTTCCTTGGGCATACATACATATTTTCTTTATCGCGCGGCAATCTCGGCAAGATCAACGGCGTGACAATAATTCTAGATTATCCTAGTCTAGTCTAAATTCCGAACGTGAAATCCAACCCCTCGACATGAAAATTAAACCTTACGACACAGGATTTAAGAATTGGATTGGACGTATAGATACCGCAAAACTGGTTTAAACTTTTCCGATGTGGCTCTGCGTAGTATGTACATAGAACGTGGACTTTTAGAACTTTACTATTATCTAGAAAAAACAACCTTAAAATAACTGTTACGCTGTAGATAAGTTAAGCGGATAAATAAATAGAAAATAAACTAAATAAAATATTATGTTTTTATTTTATATAGGCATTATTGATGCATTAATTTCACTAATGGACTACTTGATTCGTGTTTGTAAGCATTACTTGCAGTAATACAAATGACAAAATTTATCTTAATTACGACCATCATTTTTGCGTATTTTACTATTTTTAAACTGCTACAAACCATGAACTAATTTAAAAAAATTGTAAAAGTATTTGAAATTGAAAGTTGGGAGTTTTTTTAATAACATCGATTTGATCTTCATTAAATATATTAAGTCAGCGATTAATTTGAAATAACAGCGAATGCTTTAAAAAATCTCAATTCGAACTTTTTTAGAACTTATCACAATTTAAGTTTGATGGATTGTTTTGTCACATTCTCATCGTATGTATGTCTTTTTACAAGCCTCTTCTATGTTTGCCTTCGCTCGTTCGTCTGACAACATTTAGATTTGATATCCTACATTCTTCCTATCGTTTTGAAACTGCCGTTTTGCGCGGTTTGGTCAACAATACATATTCAAATCAAATCCGCCAGTACGACGGTGAAAAACAATCGTGTTTAAGAAATGCTACAATTTTGACCATCTTGACGTGTAATGAATAGTAAGTTGCCGTATTTATTGGCCTTTCCGACATCCTCTCACTTTTTCAGATTTTAATTGTTTAAACGCCTATACTTTTTCTTTTTCAAACTATATCTTATAAAATTTTCATTATCTCTCATATATATTTTTACTTCACTCAGGTTATATTTATTTATTTATATTGTTGACGTTATTGTTTTTGTGAGAAGTAAAGTTGGCTATCTACGAGCAGATTTTTCTGAAGCAAAGTTTCTCACAGCGGTTTTGGCTACATTTTTCGTATATGTACCTAATACCAGAGACAAATGTCTCGACTTGATTTTTCAAATCTTTTATCGAATAATGCTGTATATTAATTAATATATGCTGAATGAAATTTTGCAATCATGATGATTAAAACTAGACTTAATCAATATAAATTTATTTCATCATTTGAACCGTTACATTTGAATGTCGCGAAAGTCCAATTTTCAGTTTCATAAATACAATTTCTGTTTGACTTAATTTACAAATTGTTATCATTTCTATTAATTCGATATGTCCAGAATCTTGAAAAAGCAGAATAAACATATTATTGGCCACCAGTATTTTTAAATATTGTTAAGCGCAAAATATTATATTTAATGTTTTGCGGCATATTTCTCGAAATGAGGAAACGTGGACTTGTTCCACTTTCAATTATAACGGCTCAAATGTAGATTTAATCCGCGGCACATTATTTCTTCGCACACTTCAACGCGTTATTGCTTTCAATGCAAGTATGAATTGTTCAAATTATAATGAATTTCTAGTAAAAATCACCTATGCTCTTGTTTCTGTTTCAAAATTTCCCCAGTTCGTGAGAATTTTCCAAACGTCACTTTCACATGTTACAAATTGACGATTAATTTCACTGGGCGATTTCTCGCCGGCCGACAACAGTGACAAAGTGTTTGTTGACCGTTCAGCTTGAAAATTAATTTTAATTAAGCGAAATGAGCTCCGAACCAAAAGCTCCCAGCCCCGAGCTCCACAGTATCGATATTAATTAATTTCTTCCGCTTTGAAATGTCAACTGCGAAACAACTCCTTCGCCGAAATTGAAATCGCTCGCACGCAATCGCACGAATTTATTGCTAAATATTTCTGAAACGTGCGCAGATAGATAAATGGTGTAGCGTCGCAATAATGCCTTCGAATGTGATGTGCCCTTTTTTAAATATGGTGTAATAAAACGTGATGGGGGTACACCCTATAACCCCCAACCCCCTCCATATTGAGTTTTCTTTTTTTGAGAAAGCGTTTCGCGTTATTCGCACGCGAGGCAACAGCTTGCTCCATTTTCCGTCTAGAGATTTAATAAGTGACGAAGAAGCTTTCGAATCCGATATGACGCTTGGCGAATTTCCTCATGGCTGGCTGTGATGGCGCATTATGCACGTGAAACAAATGCAAATAACTTAGTTTGAGCGCATCACGAACCCACTTGACTTTACTTTAGGGTGGGTAACGACATTTTTTTTTTACTTCATCGCAGGGATCAAATATCACCACCTACTTTCTCCCCCTTGCGTACAAAATGACTATGCATTATAATAACTCAAAAAATAATACATAGCCTGTTTATGAATTTTGTTAATGCTGTCTATTTTTGGCCACATCTGTATCAGGGGTTGTTCTATTGATAGCGCATGTATTTTCATGCACTTTTCGGTCTGTCATAGAACGAATTAAAGTTGCCAATGTTTATATGAAGGGGCTGCTATGTAGCGATGGTTTCCATTACTCGCATGTCAAGAAACTATTAACAGTATGAAAAGTTATCCTCATACTTTTGCCTATAAATCACTTTGTTGGAAACAGTTCTAAAAATCTTCAAAGATTCTTGAATCTTCTGAGCCTTTAAAAGTACTGTTTAGTCATTCAATAAACTTTCATCTCGAAGCTTTGGGACACATAATTATCGAAACGCCCCATGTCAATTAATATACAACACAAACGACAGTTAATATTCAATTTTATAACAGTATATTAGAGCATCAACTGACTCATCAAAAAACCAAATCAAAGATCTTTGATTGATATTTTAAGTACCTCTTTCAAAGCTAGACTGCCATGATATATAATAGTATACTATATTTGTTCATTCTCAATTGAAGGCAAATAAATAAATAAACATTCACTTTTACACAGTAAACAGTGTTCAAAGACCAGTCTCGGCCCTTGTTTCAGTGCATTCTATATACATAAACGGTTTGAAAAGTGCCACTTTAAATACCACTCATATGGCAGTTGCTCGCTTCAACACCCCGCCACCTCACGCTTTCCCAACAAACCGTGATAATTTTCTATTTACCCTCGAAACTTCCGGCCGAATTTCCACTCGACGATAAATTTCCATAATTATCGTCTACAAATTCGCCGCAAAAGTGCACGCTTTTAAACTATTATTTTGAAGCAATTACGGATCGTGATATATGGCGCTATAATTTAGGCACACCAATTTTCGTTAAGGCAAAGGCTTTGCGGTGCAACGCATAATTTTCCTCTTACCTGCGTATTACGTATCCTATTAAACGAGCCGGGGAGCGATGCAGGGAGGGGGTGGGGGAGGTGGTGGCAAAGTGTGTGCATTAATCTGAAGCAAGTTTTAACATAACATTGGATTGCTCTTAGAGAGTGTGCTGCACGAGGCTCTCTCCCTACCCTTGGGAATGACCTGCCTCCCCGCCGTAGTGCATTTCGCGATGGGGGTATGAAATTAGGGGGTGTCGTTGCACCTTGCAAAATGTGCAATTACACCCCAATTTTATGGTGCACCTTATATACGCGCTGGGTCTTCAATTACGGTCCGTAACACCTTCCCGGGAAAACTTCGCCAATATTTTTACCACGTGCTGGTATTATATATGTATGGGTAGATATATGTATGTAGTATGTACACGTGGGTAGACAGCAGAGCCGCAGGGGAAGGCAATTAGTAAAAAAGAGCGTAAATTTCACTTAACAGCCATTCCGTTTCGGCTAATGCTCTCCCGTTACTAATTAATTTTTATTGTGTGAAGCTAGAGCACTAACGATGATCGCCTAATAATTTAGTTTTTCCGTGAAGTGGATAGATAATAAAATTACATATGTGGTTACCCTACTTGGTTTGTCTCAGCTCTAAAACAATGCTTTGCTTACCTTAAACATTCCAGATGCGATATTAAATTATGCGGTTTTTTGCAACGTACAATGTAAATGTTTGTGTAAGTCGCGGTGTAATAATTTTGTGAAATTAAAATTTATATACAAGGCTAAGGAAAACTTTCGGATGTTACGATTTTCATTTAATAAAGTGAAGTTGTTCTTTTGACTATTACATGTTATACTGTGTACTATTTTACATGTTTATTTCATATATTTTATAATTTAAAGCTCCATTAAGTAAATATTTAGGTATATAAACATTAAATAAACGAAAGCCCGTTTCATGTTGTGTTCATACATATATGCATAATACGTGTGTTTATTTTTCATATACATACACATACATATGTACATATTCGTTGACCGCATGACTACACATACATACATACATATGTACAATTCTTTTCGGATTTCAAGTAACAAGTATGTATGTATGTACATACATACTTGTACGTACATATATATTTTTATACGTGTACACATATGTATGTACATATGTACATATATATTTTTTTAAATTTATTCTAATTTATTTTAAACGTTTATATGAATTAAGAGATGTATTATATATGTATGTATGTACATATGTCTACGCTTAGTTATTTTCGTTCTTTCAATTTTCATTTCAACAATGAACATGATGTATTCGTTCATGCGCGACGCATGCAATCAATCGTCCACACTTGTTCAATACCTCTGACTGAAAATTTCATCAGTACCAGCGCCACTCTTTTTGTTAATAATATGACTAAATATATTTTTCTTCACTTAACGGGAAATATTATATTTTGTTCCCAAATTTTTTAAAACATAATTTTTTTACTAACGTAATTTTTACCCTTGCGGTCCCATGTTTGCGGAAAGTTCCTCCAAAAGTTGCAAGAATACCCGACCGGCTCGGGAGTACTTGTGTTTCCCGTGCAATCGGTCAAAATACGTCCGCTCAATTCTAAAGCGCATGCCTTTGCGCATGCACTACGTCCGACAAGCGCATGCGCCTCAAGTTGCTCGAAAATAACATACATAGCTATTTGGAAAACTAACAAAATCGAATCGGCAGCTTAAAATCTTCCTTTAAAAATTCCTAATACATCGGAAAAGATCTCTTTAAAATCATGAGTTTAAAAGGCTTCATATGTAAATACATACATACATATTTACGTATGTACGTATATGCATTTATTATATAAATGTATTATTCAAAAATTATAAAAAAACATTTTTTATCAGGGTTTCCCAACATTTCATGTGTCAATGATTTCCAAATTGTATGTAAATACATATATGTAGGATCTTTTTTATAATAACATGTATGTACATATGTATATGTCGTTTTTCTTTAATGCAAATGGAAACTAGAAGAATTCCCGTACTACGTAATATTTACAATGTACATAAAAACAACTGAATATGTTTATAACCTTATACTACATACGAACAAACTTCGTTCACGACATGCATGAGTTATACGTAATACGTGCGACCCTACACAAACAGACAACCCGATAAATTTTAATATAAACTTTCACATTATGTACATACATCTTCCACTTGCAAAAAGAGTAGTTAATAAACCATTTAAAATGCGCAAACCATACATTTTTATTTCTCGTGCGTAATTAGCGTCAATAAAAAACGAGCTTTATCTAGCGGCCAAGACGGACCGCTTCGAGAAATATTTAAAACAATTTACCGGTCCTACGAGCAAAAAAGGATCGCTTGCGTTCGCCTTTTTTACGAGGTCCCGTAACAGTATAGCCAACATCCCAGAGTCCCGAAATGGCAAGATTTACGAGGCGGCAGTGTCTTGTTACGGCCCTCGAGAGCATTGTTGAGGAATTAGCATCACCGGGAAATGTTTCTCACATTCTGTGGGCCTCGGTAACGTGTTAAGCACTTTGCGGCCGCCCCTACCAACCACCCGCTACCACCCCCCCCCCCCCAAGTACTTGTGAACCTATACTGTGCGAACACACAGACTACGTTTATATTGCCGGATTCACTCCTCTCTGTTACGTCGCGTGTTCTCCGGCACAACAACTACAAATGCATTCACTATACCCTCAGAGCCTATCTATGGTGAATTAAATGAAACGCACCCCCTACGCCAATCGCTGAGATCTCGCGCGTAAACATCGACCCCCTCAAGACACTTGAGGCTACCCTTCCCATAAAGCATCAGTAGAATTGAACACATCTGTAATCTGTGTGGTGTTTTTGATCGAAATTATAATTAAAACGTGTCTATATATTTTTTATCGATAGATTCAACCTGCGTCATTTTCATCATATTATGTAACAATATATTTTTGATTTCATTCGGAATGTATTACCTACCCAAGTAGAAGTTGCTTTAGGTTGCATTTATCCACCTTCTATGTATAATATATTGGAGTATGTAAGCATGTTCTGTTTTCGCCAATTATAGCGAAAACTAGCATTCTTTTCAATATGTACAGCCGTAGGGCTATTTAATCATATAGCTAATCAGACGGACATCGACATATTTATCGCTTTATAAGATCCATTCAAAATATTGTCGGTTTATAAGATCCATAATATCACGATTTTACTCTCTTTTTTTCATTTATGTTTTGATATTGATATTTATGATAAAATCGCATATTATTGTTTTTCACTACTTTTCCTATTGATATTGTTTTCTTTTGTTAATTTTTATATTATATGATTTACTTAAATGGGTTTTTACCTGTGCAAACAAATAAATATGTATGCACATACATATATTATCTGGGTATTCGAGTGCTTCTCTCGTTCATCTTCCATCGTATTGACGAGTTACGTTTCCCTCACATTACCATGTCAACACTCGATCTACCATTTCCGCTATATTAGTCATACTTCCTACCAAAGTGGTTCACTTCCTGTCACCTCTCGTTCTTTCAAGCATACTATACATATTTTGTATTTATCTATTTGCATTGTATCTTATCGGAAATTCTGACACCCTATGGTAAAGTGTTATATTTCCTACGTCACCACTAGAATAGTAGATTGATTTGGAGTTTAAAAAAAATGTAGATTTATTTGTACAAAAAGCAAGAAGACTCTGTGTTCTTTTTATTTTATTTTATTTATTAAAAACAAATGTATAGTATTTCAATATTTTTTCAAAACATTGACACCGATAAATTTTCTGCATATTTATTTCTTTACTTATTTAGTCATCATATTTTAACAACGACTAAAGGCACACACTACAAGTTGCCCAATGTAACACCTATGAACAAAAGTTTATACTTAAGTACCAAATACCATCATTACACAAAATATGAGTTCAAAACACTGTGCTGCAACCCCTGCCACTCAACTCTTCCAATGCGGAAGCCGACATAGCAGCTCCGTCATATGTAGATGTTTATCTTCCCAATTAATTGAGCAAAACTAAATAGTTGATTGCAGTGCGCCTCACTATTGCTGCTGTTTCACTCAATTCAACCAGGAAGGTCGACTGTCCCAACATTACATCGTCATCGTTACCTAATTCTTGCAAATATATATATATATATATATATATATATATATATATATATATATATATATATATATATATATATATATACATATATATATATATATATATATATATATATATATATATATATATATATATATATATATATATATATATATATATATTTAATGGATAAAATGCAATAAAACAGTTTACAAGTATGTAAAATAGCTGGATAAAATAGTTATAGATATATAATGATAAAATGTACTTACTTTTTAACAATTTTTTTTTATAGATTAGTAATGATACCATTTAAAAACATAAATTACAAGTATCACTTTACGTTTAATAGAAATATACATATAGTGGATATTAGTGAAATGATATGAATATTTTATGAAGGAGAAAGGGACTTGTACAATACATACATATATTATTCATACGTACGTACGTACATATATTTCAAGACTATGACGCTATTTGAGTCTTTTTGATTCTATACAATGTCGTTTTCATAGTTTTGAAACAACTGTACTGATTTTATATGCACGTAGTAGTGGTAGTAGAGTAGATGGCAGGTGACGTTTGACAAATACACGCAAATTTAAAAACTGGGTGACTGCATAAATTAATTAAGTCACTCCCGTTTTATAAATCATAATTTAAGACTTTTCGCCACAACTTGATCCTTCGCGATTTAATAAAGAACCTCCGGTTATCTTTCGCTAAAAAGTTTCGTAAGTATCCTTTATTAGACACTGGCAGATGCTTATGATCCTGCGATAGCAGTTACGGCCGAGAATGCTCCGAAACCGACAAATCCTCTCGCGAGGAAAATTTGAATCCATTATGGAAATTTGATACCGCTTGAATTTTCCACTAGAACCGTCAATTAGTTTATTAACCAAACACTCTCCTCAGTTTTTAATTTCACTTTTAAACATTTTACTCAAAATTAAAAACGCCTACATACAAATGTATGTGTATACAATACATTTGATTTCGGATACTATAGGTTTTTTCGGAAAACGGTCATATATTAAACAGCGAGCGCTATGCGGAGGGGATAACTCACGTTTTAATGGTCCTGCGCTGCAAATGCATCCCTTGAGACTCGTTCAAATTACATCATTCCCTCTTTCATAGTTCGTTTGAGTCGAAACTGTTTAATTGTGTGATATCCTCTTTCGTTCCGTTGTCATAACTATATGTATTCACTTAATAAACGCTCATTTCTCGAACCATCCCCCGCCTTCGGAATAAGCAAATCGTAATTTAAACGCGCTCTCCATAAGGATTATAATTTTTTTTTTGAAAAATCTTTCTCGAATTTTTATCTCGGCACCGTGTGCCGCATCTTATTATTCCAGCATGCGAAATCTTGAAAATCATCGAGGATATTAAATTTTCCAATTTCCGAGCCCGCGTGACTTATCCCACTAATGTCGGCTTAGCCGGTCTCATCAAACACTTTGAGGGTTTTAGGACCTGGCGTCATTTTACATGCTGTCGTCCTCCTTCCGCCTCCTGCCCGATTGAACCATCAACAACTGTCACATCCGAGGATATTTTCCCGCACAATGATATATTTTTCACGACTCAAATCGGAATCTCCCGCCGGCGGTGACACAGCGCGAAGAGGTGGCTTTCGGATCTTCGGGAAAATGGGTGGGAGGGGGTTGAAAAACAATTTTTTGCGACTCGAACGGAAAATGCGATATTTATCATGAAATATTTCATACGAAAAACACGGCATCGCTTTCAACGCGTAAGAAAATATACACTTCAATGTTTCTCATTGAATGCGTATGGGTGCGTGTGTGATTTGAAAATACGATGAATATCTTTGTATAAAAATATGGAATGTACATAGATAATATAAATCGCAACGTCTACCTGTCTATTGTCATGAAGCCTTATTAGTGGAGAACGGCTTAATCAATTTCATGTAATGTGATTCATCCAGCATATTGTGATGGTTTTTAGCTACTTACATACATATATACTAAGTTATAAACGTCGTAAATCCTTTTTTCATCAGATCAGGTTTTAAACTATTTTATCGACCTTTTATCTTAACATCACTTACATTACTTATATCAGCAACATAGCTCGGTAGTCGCGTTAATGCTAACCACCTGGAAGTTCCCGGATTCAAGCTCTCGGTTGACTTCAATTGAAAATAATCAGGATTGGATATTTGTGACTGCAAGTCGATCTTTTTATTTGAGGAATCGTTTATGAATTGCGTAGTGTCTTTTTGTTATACACATGTACATTTATAATTGGAAGGCCTACCCGTTAAACCCTAACGCGCCTTCCTTGCCAATTATAAACATCGATAAACAAATTTTTGAGCTATTTTACAGAGCATCGTAGAGACATCTACATATGCATTTTTATTATTTCAATCGAACATGTACACTTACTTGCCTTTACAGATCGCTTCAAACCAACGAGTGTACTAATACAGATACAATTCGGTCAATACAATCAATAAAAACATTTACACAATGTGAATTCATACCAACATCATCCACAGTGACATCTATGGAGAAATTTAAGCAGCATTTTATTATACAAATCAGAGAACTTCAAGACGTTGAATAACTTGAAATTTGCAAGAGAGATACGAAAGGCGGTGCCAATTTTACAGGAACCGTTTCAATGAAAATCAGAAAAACTGGCAAACTCTGATAGGAAACGATCGACCTGGAGTCACAAACCAACATCTGGCCAGCAGCTACTAGTGGGAATCGAACTGTGACCACCCAGTCGAAAGCATAATATGCTAACCACTAGTCCACGCTGCTGGTTATACCAGAGATTGCCAATTTATCTGATTTCAGTATTGAAACGGTTTATCATCAAATTTTCAAAACAATCTTATCCACTATGTCATCACTGTTTGACTACGATTTCAAATTTATAATCTATAAATTTATATACATATATACTAGTTTAATACCATAGGTGTCGCTTAGGAGCAACCCGTAATAGCATCATTGGAAATTTCAAAATGATATCATAAATTAAGTTTTAGATGTGAGATGTCGGTATATCATTTCAATACGACTTGAAGGTATTTAGCAATAACAAAGGACTAAATGACGAATAAACAAATTGGCAATCAATATGTGATATTTAGTTATGCATATAGTGCATGCAGATTTTAAATTTATATATAAAAAATAAAGCTAAGCATCATATGTAATGTACCTATGTATATAAAAAGTACTCAATATATTCATGTACATGCACATACTATCAAGTTTTTCTATCTCATAAACGTTGCGTTATGCGATGCGGAATAAATGCCCCAAAACTAATTTTTCATTCGTATCATTGCGGAGATTCTCAAATCTATCGTCGTCGGTGATGGGGGACGTGTTCGGTTCGCTTGGGGGCCCAAATGGGGAATTTCCAGCAAGTCGAATTTGCAGGCTCTGCCTTCCTCCCGCCTCCTGAATAAATTGCTTTTTTCAGTCAACCGGTTCAAATAAACGGGGAAGACGGGGAAAATGCATCCCGCTTTTCCTTCCCGTGCGGTAGGACACCCCACTGCAGGACCCTTCAGGTGATAAAAGTGGCGGTGCTAAGTGATGCCGAAGTAATTAATTCCTATTTGGCCGAAGGGGAGCAGGATAATTGGATGTCTATTTGATTTAGTGTAAGATTCAATGACCAAAAATAAAAAAAAATCTAGGTATTATACGCGTATGTATATGTATGTATAATATAGTATATTTTTTATTTTTTACATATATACCAGGAAGGCCTTACTGGTAAATCCCAATGCGCCTTCCTGGCCAATTACAATTACAAATGCAGCATTTTTATTACAAATCGTTGAATTACGAGACACTGAAAAACTCGCAAATTAACGAGACATCTATGAATTGTACATAATTTTTTATTGTACATCAATCGTACTTCAAATAGTGATCACATAGTAGGTAGGAAGGATTTTTAGCCAATTTTTTTTCCGGGAACCGTTTCAACAATGAAATCAGAGAAAATTGGCAAACTCTGATAGGAAACGATCAACCTAGAGTCACAAATTCAGGTCTGACCAACAGCATACTCTGAAAAATTCATTTTCATTCGAGGCAAATATATATACATACATGTATATGTAGATCTCGTAAAAAAAATATATCCAAACGAAATTTCATATTTTTTTACAATATAAAAACGGGCTTGTAAAATTTGAAAACAATTAAAAAAATATATTGTTCACCTACCAATATTAAGGTTTATACACTTTTTCTTGCTATTGTTCAAATTCACATTCTATTTTATTATATTTAAACCTGTTTTTACTATATTTCATTATTCTTATGAAAATATATCAGTAAAATCCTCCATATAATACATACATACATACATTTATGAATATTTAATTTTCATTATAACAAAATATACCTTAGAAGCTATCGCGAGCACAAAAATAATTTTGAATATGGCTTTTTAATATACATAAATGTGTCTACGATGATTTTTTTTGCCTATGGATATTTTCCATAAAAAATATTATGTTTTTAAGAAGATGTCTGTCTGTCTCAATAATCACTTTTCATTTTTCAATAAGTCATTTTTTTTACATATGCATATATGTATATACATACATACATACATATAATTGATATTTTAAAATTCAATTAATTCTTCCAGATTCTTTACATAACTTGTATAATGCCGTCGTGTTTACAAATTTTATTTTCGACTAAAAATATTTAACTTTTATTAAACTCGTTGTGGCAAGGGAATACGTGTTCTATCTGCTTTCCAATCGCTGAATTCCTACAAGAATCCCATTATTACACGGTCTAATTGTTTTTTTTCTCTCCTTTTCAATTTCTTTGTCCCAGACTACTACGATGGAAGGAAAATTTCCTATTTAAAATGCATACCGACGCTTGTTTTCTCCCGCCTTTTTCCTCGTCGTTTTATAGAGCACACCGATTTTACGGACTAACCCCAGACGCGCAGCCACACAATGACTATCGTCACTTCTACCTCAAGAGGACGTCTTCAAAATCCTCCCCATTTCCTACCCATCGTACCTATATCCTTTTACTACTACTTTATTTGAGCCACCATTCTCGCACCTACCACGTCTTACGTGTTTTTTCCTGGTTTTTTCTTTTTGTGAGAACCGACGCCGAGTTTTCCCTCTTGAGTGAAACTGTAATGGAATCTGATACAGTATACTCGCCGACAAGTTTTGTTTACCTAAATCTCGTTTCATACTGCGAATAGATTTATTGCTTATTTTCATTAAATCACAATGTGGAACTATGTAATTATGTTTATACACAGTACTTAATTTTCATTGCCCATCAAATACTACTTGAACTTTGATATGTACAAAGATCCTACACATATACCAGCAGCATTGATCAATGTTTAGCGTGTAATGCTTTTAATTGTGTGGTCACGGACTTTATCCAAGGCTTTGTTGCTGTCCAGACCTTCGGGTATGTGACCTCAAGGAGGATCGTTTCTTTTCAGAGTTTGCCAATTTATTTGGTTTCATTGGAAACGGTTCAAACAAATTGCCAATCTTGTCTCAACATTTGTTTATATTTAAAATCCTGCAAAAATTTGTCCACATATTTATTTATTTATTACAATTTTGCCATAGTGACATTTGCCATAATGAGTAGTTTCAAGTCGTCATTATGGTTAAACAAAAAATGAAAAATTATACAATAAGGTGAAAATAAAATAAAACAATAAAAAACGAAGCTAGCATAAATATAAAACAAATAATCAAAAACAAATATGTATGTACATGTCTCTATGATTGTTTCATATACATTATTAGCTAGTAGCTAGTACTGGACCTCGACTGTTCGTCATTCGCGACCAACCAATTAAATAAAGTTTCTCGTCCAGCTAGTATTTTCGACTTTATACAATTCCATGAAATCCCCGACATTTGCACTCCGGGTATGAATGTGACCGTCGGGTCCCCGGGGGGATGCTGGGTGGTGAGATGCCTAGCTGACCGAAGCACCGGAACAGCTGCCCTCGAGTCTCAACTTAAACAATGTGGCTGCTCGCTCGTCGGAAGAGTTTTGTTTGAGTTGGGGGCGACCGTCGTGACCTATCGTCGATCTGAGGGTTCCGCAGACTCACTCCGTGCTCTGCAGTTGCCACTTCATTCTGAACTTGCTCTGCACCTCGACGGCTCATTCACTGTAAGCCGCAACCCGACCGACCGACCTCCCCTATGAGTTGTTGTTCAATTTACACAACGAAATAATATGCACGACGTCAAACTCTTTCCTTTGAATTTTGTATGCTATTTCTATGCTTGAAATATTCATACACGGTGCCTTTCATTTTTTACTTTATTTCTGTTGTAAGTACATTTTGACCCCGTTGGATTGTGGTTGTAAGGTTGAATTTTATCTGCACTCAAATCTCTAGGATTTTTCTTTCGTAAGTACATTTTATCCCCATTGGATTGTGGATGTAAAGGTGACTATTTACATAGAGATTTGTCTCTAGGCAAATCCCTAGTATTTTTTCAGTGATAGCAATTTCTCAAAGACCAGCAACTTTTCAACTAAAAGCGTTACCTCTTTGCAGCCATGATTTGTCTACATAGAAATATATGTGATAAGAAACATGATTTGTCTATATAAGTATATATGTATGTACATAAATATGGCCGTCTTTACATCTATACTAATTGCAATCAGTCAATAATTTCAGTCACTGTTTTTTAAAGCCAATCATAATCCTAAGGGCGAAATCACACAGGGAATAATATCACGTCGTGTGCTGTCAAGCAAGGATACAATTTTACCGAAAACACTCCAGGGGGTGATTTTGGGACGGTACGTCCTAGGCGTGCCATGAATTTGTGCAAGTCACGCCACTTTTTTTTCGCTAAATCTTCATCTAAAAAAAACGTGCCACGTTCATCGCTGTGTGTTTTCTACCTAGCGCTTTTTTTCTAACATAAGAAGAATTTTTTTTCTGTGTTGCTGATTACTTCCCACTAGTCATACATAGTGTGATATTATTATTACACACAATATTATCGTGTGCTATCGTTGTGTCTGGACGTGTTAAATCGTTCGCATTCTACCATGGAGGATATTGTTACTATAAGCCAGAGAATACTCGCGGACCTTTCAAAAAAAGGATCTGGTGCCAATGTCCTTACCAAGGACAGGGTGCGATACATCAGCGACGAAATTAAAAATATAGTATCCATCGCACGCGTCGCTTTTAATAACCTGGCCTCGCTAAAAATCGCTGTGGAGTCCCTCCAGACTATCCACACTGATGTCGGTGAAATAAAGAGGATGATGTGTCGTCCCTTTCCAGCAGCTCTGGCTCCAGCTGTTTTTGTTGAACCTACAACTCTGCAATCGGGCGAGGTAACATTACGAGAACTCTCCACACTGTCAACTGAATGTAACAATACTACAGTACATAAACAAACACCTGTCAGATGCCCGTATGACGTTATAGCGGCATCCTCTACCGTTTCACCTCCGCCTTATTCAGCTTCAACTTCACTCGCGTCTGCTTTAGCTTCAGCATCTACTCCTGGGTGTGCTACTGTTTCTGCTTCTACTGTTTCTGTTTCTGCTTCTCCTCCTTCTCCTATAAAACCTGCGAAATCTTACAGTCAGGTCGCAGCGCTATCTTCTACTGCTTCACCTCTGCCATCTTCATCTTCAGCTACACTTACATCAGCTTCTGCTTCAACATCTGATTATGTTCCTGTCTCTTGTGCTCCTGCTTCTGCTTCTACTGTAGATCCTTCAAATTCGTTCAGTCAGGTCGCTGGGACTTCTTCCGGGAGACTGCCATACACTCGTGGATCTGGAGCACCTGATAAAACTTTACAGGTGGCCACTATTCCGAAATTGAAGAATGTACACGTTTTTAATTTGGCAAATAACTGCACTTGTGATACTGTGAAACAGTTCGTATTAAATAAAATTAAAAATAAAAGAATCAACGTTTCTCAGGTTGCTAAAACTGACATGTGCTCGTCATTTAAAATTAGTGTAGATACTGAAACTTTTAATATAATTATCAATCCTGAATTTTGGCCTATGGGTACTGGCATAAGAGAATGGTTATTTCTCAAAAAAATCTCTTCGAAACCGATTGCCCAAACCCGTGACCCGTAACATTAAACTTTATTATCAAAATGTGCGGGGTTTAAATACAAAACTCAAGGAATTCTACAACAACGCCGCTTCTAGATCTATTGACGTCCTTGCTATTACTGAAACATGGCTAAACTCATCTGTACATGATGCCGAAGTACTTGACAGCAGTTTCAATATATATCGCCATGATAGATCTGCCAGAGGTGGTGGTGTTCTTCTAGCAGTTAAAAATACAAATATTATTTCGGTTGAAAGACTTAGTCATCTTGAGGACATTCATGAATGTGTATGGCTAAAACTAAGATTTGTTAACATTCCTTTTTTTATATACATATGTACTATTTATTTTCCACCAAGATCTCCACCAAATATTTATAAGCGATTTTTTGATTTAATTATATCTAATTATTCACATTTAAGTAATGGTCGCATTTTTATATCTGGAGATTTTAATCTGAATTCTTCTAACTGTTTTCCTGATGACCTTAATTTTTTTATATCTTTATTCAACTTAAAACAAATTAATACTATTCGAAACTATTTTAATAATTCCATGTTGGATTTTCTATTAACAAATTTAGATTGTCAGAATATTATTATTTCAAATTCAGTTGATTCCTTGGTTCCTGAAGACAGCTATCATCCTGCTCTTGATATTCATTTAAAATTAACTATAACTTATTCCTCACTTCGTTTAATAAATAACTGTCTTAATACCTCTGTCCTAAATGGATGGTTATTTACAAATGTTGATTTCAAATATTTAAATGATATTCTTTGTAATTGTCAATGGGAGCGAGTTTATGAGTGCAAAGATGTTAATTTGGCCCTCTCTAATTTCTATGACATTATATATTCTATTTTTAATGATTGTTTTCGGTTGAAAGGATTAGTGACGAGTAAAAGGATTTATCCGCCTTGGTTTACTAAAGAAATTATTAATCTCTTAAAAAGTAAATATCAAACACATAAACTCTGGAAGAAATCGAGCAATCCTCTTATCTTAAATAATTTCCGTATTTTACGTACGGAAATTAAGAAATTAATTAATAATGCATATAATGTTTATGTAGCTGATTGTGAAAGTTCCATAGTTAAAAACCCTAAGAAATTCTGGAACTTCATCAATTCTAAACGTGTAAATCGTGTAAAGTCGACCATTATGTACAATGATTCTGGATTGTTAGAGGGTGATCAAAACATTGCTAATGGATTTGCCGACTTTTTTAAATCAGTTTTCAATAATCCTACTGATTCCATGGAACCTACCAATGACTCGGAATTTACTTTCCCCACTTTAGCGATTAATCATCTTGACTCTTCCGATCTGAAATATGGCTTTCTAAAGTTAAAAAATATTTATTCTTCCGGTCCTGACTCCATCCCTAATTACATCCTAAAAGGATGTGAGGTTAGTCTCTTAGAACCTTTAAAATTCATTTTTAATTTAATTCTAAGGAACTCTTCATTCCCCAATTTATGGAAATGCTCTAAAGTAACTCCTATTCATAAGAAGGACGATAAATCTTGTGTAAGGAACTACAGACCAATAACTATCTTGTCAGCGCCAGCCAAAATGTTTGAGGTAATATTACACAGATACATTTTTAATCACTTTCAAAGTATGCTCATTGATCAGCAGCATGGCTTTCGTCCGGCCAGATCAGCTATTACCAACTTGTTATGTTTCTCTAATGACATAACCAGCACTTTGGATTGTAATAATCAAATGGATGTAATATATACTGATTTTGAGAAGGCGTTTGATAAAGTTGATCATAAAATTTTGGTTAGTAAATTAAGTTTTATTGGATTTACTTATAATCTTGTTGGTCTTTTTATTTCTTATTTACAGGATCGACGTCAATTCGTTAAGTTTGGGAGTTGCTTTTCTTATGAGTATGTTGCCACTTCTGGGATTCCCCAAGGATCAAATCTTGGCCCTTTATTATTCCTAATATTTATCAACGATATTCAATCTTCTATTCACCATTCTAAATTTTTATTATATGCGGATGACTTAAAAATCTATAAGAGAATAATTGATTTACCTGACGCTCTTTATTTGCAAGAGGATTTGAATTCTATTTATGAATGGGCTAATGTTAATAAACTTCCCTTCAATATCCTAAAGTGTCGGGTCATTTCTTACTCTCGTTCTCGTTCTCCTATTAAATATCCGTATAAATTTCATGATTCTCTTCTTCAGAGAGAATTATTTATATCTGATCTGGGAATAGTCTTCGAAAATAGTTGGAGTTTCAACATTCACATTGAGAATATCTGTGATAGGGCAACAAAAATCCTTGGATTCGTAATCCGTAATTCGTCTGAACTAGGGCTCACTGCCATTCGTCTCTTATATTGTACATTAGTTCGCAGTGTGCTCGAGTTTGGCTCCATTATATGGTCTCCCTATCAACTTCGTTACTCTCTAATGTTGGAACGAGTCCAAAGGAAATTCCTTAGATTTTTATATCTGAAGACATTTGGATTTTATCCATATCTGTTCCCTAGTGCCTTTGTCTTGGGATCTTTGGGTTTCAACTCCCTGGCAAAGAGAAGAGATTTATTTCTTGGGAAACATTTCGTAAAATTACTTAGAGGAGAGATTCACAATCCCACTATCCTGGAGAAACTAAAATTCTGGGCCCCGGAAAATCGTAGAGTTTTAAGAAAACATGATATATTTTTACCAATTAGGGCTAAATCAAACGTGCTCATGAACTCCCCCCTCTCGAGAGCTGTTCGACTCCTTAACTTACTGGCACAATACTTGGACCTATTCGATGCCAGTTATGTTGAGTTGGTGGAACACATCCTAAATAGCACGATATAAATTTTTCAATCTTATTTCTTTGTTTTTATTTTGTGTACATATTTTTTACTTGATTTTTATTATTTTTTTATGATGTTTTTTTTTTATTTATGATTTTTATTATTTTCTTATGTTTTTTTTTTTATTTATGATTTTTATTATTTTTTTTATGATGTTTTTTTTGTAATTTTTATGATTTTTATTATTTGTATTAAAATCACATTGACGCTTTGGGGCAACCTGTCAAGTCTCTGTGGTATTGATTTTTTAAAATAAAATAAAATAAAATAAAATAAATAGTAAGTTTAGGAAAAAAGTTCAGGTTTTATGTTATGAAGATAATTTAAAGTAAATTTAAAAACAAATGGCTTTTTCCGCATTTTAATAAATATACTGCCGAAGATTGTTTTCCAGATGGAAATTGATGCCGTTTTTTTATATATGTAGGTATAAAATACATATTATATACAATATACATACATATATAGATATATATATAAATATATCAGCAACAATGAAACTAAAGAACAAATTCCTCCCCAACGCGTTGTTCTGAAGTGCAATATTGCATGTTTTTCTTACTTTATTCCCTGGGGTGCAAGTTGATGGTTCGTCCGCTATACGCCCTATCTCCTCGTCTTCGTTCCGTGTCCTGTCAATACACTAAATAAATATTGAATTAGCGCTATACACCGAGGTATAATCCACAAAAGAAAGTATCAAGAATATCAACACTTCCTGGAATTAATGGTGTTTCTCGCTCAACTTGTACGTAGTATCCGTAATCGTTATTACTTGAAAATTTTCTTTCGCACTAGTTTACGACTTCGCGTCGAATATTTTTATAGTGTTTGTCGACGTTTATGTCATCGAAGTTCGAAGCTTTATTTAGTGAATTAATAACGGAGACCCTTTTGTCGAGGTCGACTTCGAAGTAGACATCCCAAGTTTTCCATCGACTTTGGGAATTTTCCCGGCTTTGTGTCGCCTCCGCGAAATGAGAACAGGCCCCGTTAATACGTGAGTGTTTTTTAACAAAGTTACTGTTTACCTCCGCTAATGGAAAACGCAGAATGGAAAATGAATATCGGTTGTGAATAATGGACCCGCATTTTATAGCCAAAGTATGTTCTAAGCAGCGAACGTCTCGTTATAATTTTAACCTTATTTATAGAATTCCAATTATCACCGTAAACTCTCTCGCTAATATCCTCTGACGTTTAAGTGGTATACTCATAATAAGCATGAATAGATCTTCTGACGTAATATATTATCCGCCATTCTAAAATAGCTATTCTTTTCATTTTCGAACGACGTGAGTAACATAACCGATTTTTCTCGCTTATAAATATGCATATCCTGCATTTCCATATTCATCGGTGAATTGAAACAAAAATTAGTCCATGTACCACTTTGTTCCTTTATGGACGGAAAATTGATTATTTGGACACATTCAAAACAAAAAGTAACATTTTTGCTTTGTATAAAAATAATTTTCCGTCGTGTTTTTTTTTTAATTTCATAAACGGAACCACACATGAAACAATACAGTATATTTTTTATTAAAAAAATGAACCAATCTCGTATATAAAAACGAACTAAACACTGCTGTATATTGTAGGTCAACAGCGAAAAATATTATTTAATTCCCGTCTTTTATCACCTTTCTAACTTTTCCATTTCAAGGACCATTTTTATATCGTAAACACAAATTAGATAATCAACCTTACATTTGATATTAAAAAATGTACATGCATATATACATACATATGTATTAGATCCACCATATCAGAACAATATAGTGAAATAATATTATATTTGTATAGCTTAAATAGAAAGAACGATAAACTTCGATGAAAAGCGTGACAAAGGTAGCACAAACAATGGATAAAGTGCGGAGTCTGAAATTCGCGACTCATAAAAGATTCGCAAATGGTACCCTGTGTACCAAATGAATAAATATACATAATAAGTATATTGAATTCAAGAAAATCCACTGGTCTAATAACATTAGAAAGTGTCGAACGGATGAATTTAATTCAGATAATGAAAAAAGAAAGGCGTTCTAGCAATTATTCGCTACTGAATAAAATCATTTTCCTTTATTTATTATTTTGCAAAACATTCCTCACCATCTACTTGTTCTTCTTCTCCTTATTCAACATTCTTATGGATACATTTGCTGTGTCTTTTTAACCTATCTACAAGCCATTGCAGTCATCTTTATCATACTTCTAGCATATTCATACTCTTCTTGCTATTACATACTATCCATATTTTACGTTTTTATATAATGTACATACATACTTTATTATATAACTAGCAAAACCCATTGTAAACTTTTCTTTTTCTTATACATTAATGTATCTTAACATTTTGTTTTTCAATATCCATAGACGAGACCTTATTACCCGGTATATTATTTATATATGTACATATGCAGTCTACCTTTACAAGTACCTACGCGTCTGCCAATTTTCTTAAGTGCTTCCGTTGAATCTGACATGCCAATATAGAAATTCATTCCCGCCGAGTACACACTGCAACTTTTCTCAAGTACTCTAATAATAGTGAAATGTTACTCAAGTCACGATCGAAAGTGGCACGGAGAGTTCGTCGACTCATCTGCTTATTGTTTCGAATCCTCCCCCGCTACAGCATCATCGATCGCACTTTCGACCATCCGCTACGTACCTATCATTTCCCTAAATTGAAATTTCAAACGTTTCGCAAACTCCGAAACACGCTCGAAATCGTGCGCAAAGAGAATTTTCGCGTTTATTTAGTTTTTCCGACCGGAAACTGAACTCGTACGTACGCATGTTTATCCCTTGATCGCTGGTTGAAAACCACGACGTCGATACCATTCAGGCTTTGAAGTTAATAAGTTATTTTGGCTCGGGTTTGTGCTGCTGGATTTTCACGTGATGTTTTTGTTCTCACACGTATAATTTGTTTGGCTTCATCGTTGCCGTATAATTTGTTCGTGTCTGAAAAAGGCTATCAATCGGGTCTGGTGCGGGAAAAATGCCTGTCGGGGCCATTTTTTTATTATTATTTTTTATTTATTATTTTCGGTGAGTGTTTTTTTCATGGCGTGGAAATGGTTTTTACATTGAATGACAGTCGTTGTCCTGTGTCTACTTTTATGGGTACGGATATTTTTGTATGGACATCTACCCATTCTCCTACCCATTGCTTCTACCCATTCTCGGCAACTTCGATTCTTCATTTCGCCTTTCGATACTTTGAACGTCAAACAAATTTCCCCTTTTACCCTTCTGAAATGTGTAATTAAGTGAAATATACAACGGTGTACTTTATTCGAAGTTTCCAATTCTATCTTTTACCGTTAGCCTTTTTATTATTTTTGTATATATAATATATGAAATATGAATATTAATATATAATATGAAATATGAATATATAATATATGAAAACCCAATTGAGTTTTTATCAAATTTAACACACGTTCTATACATTGATAAATAGCTACGTGTTATTTGATGAATAAATAAATTGAAAAAGGACTGTCCTAGAAATGATTATAAACAATTTACATATTTGGGTTTCTGGTTTCCAGGAAATTTTTCGATTACCGGCACCCAGTATGGAGCTCGGAATCGTTCTCTGGATTCTTGAGATGTTAAAATATATTTTTAATAATATAGAATTAATTTAATAACAAATTATTAAATAAAAAGAAACAATATACATATCTAAACAACATAACTGGAAAATGTATTGATAAAAGTAAATTTATTTGAAATAGCTTCTTAAGAATACTAAAATATTTAAATTAAAATCTGAAAGCCTATTTCCAGATCTGGAAAAAATATTTCCAGAAATGGAAATAAAACTTTTTAGTTTTGTTCGAAATCGGTTTTAAGGCTACAAAAGGGACGAAAACATTTTTTTTTAATTATCTACTTTTTCTATTATCAACACGTATCTATATTTTATTAGTTGTTTCTATTTTTATTTACGTTATTTTGTAAGGATATACATATGTACTTCATAATAGTTTCATTGTAGGATATATGTACATCTACCTTTATTATCACATTTAAAGAAAGTTTTGAATGAAATGTTTTCCCCGGGATTCGAAAAAACAATTCTCGAGACACGGGACATGAAAAATTCTGTGAATTCCCAGGAATTTCTATCCCGGGTTGACCCGGGCAGAAGCCGTAATACATACAATGTAAATTTGGATACATTTCCAATTTCATATTACCTATAGTTATTTATGTAAAGCCTATGGTGAAAAGTGAAGTGAAACATTTCCAATATGAATTTTATGCAAAATAAAAATTATATTTGCTAAATATAATTTCATATTCATTCAGTAACTTCTTATTGTGCTTATTATTCGGGCCTTATGAATAATTGCCGCAAAGAGTTTTCTAACGTAATATTTTAAGGGAATATTTTACAATTCGCTCACCCGTGAAAGTTTTGATGTGCCTCCTCTCGAATTTTTCTCTGTGATTAACCGAGTATTTTTGTTCCCCGCAACTAAATCAAATATATAATACGCCTTGCGAACGCTCAGTGCGAATAATTATCTGTAACCCCATTACCCTTTTTTAATATCGTAGAAATTGCTATCATAAAAATGTTGCCGACCTCGCTTAATCATCCCTAACTATAGCATCAGCAGCGCAAAAGTTTTTCCATTGGCCCTTGTATGTTTTTTTCTTTTTATTTTTTTTGCCTCTTCTTTCATTCGCTTTTGTTGTTTCTATATTGCGCACTTTTCCATCGAACTCGTTTGTTTTATTTTTATTTTTTTAAACCACGAATGTATATCGCAGTTTTAGGCGTATATGGAGGCGACCGTTAGTGTTTATATTTCGCTTTCAACGGAGTCTCTTTGTGTGCAACGTGTTCAATTTCGTGATAAATGTCAAAGCTTTTCCACGGAATGGTTATGACAGAACTGAAAATGAAACCGCAAATGTGGAAATCGGTTTCTTTTTTATATGTACTATTTTTGATGCCAATACGTCATGTTTCAAAACTAAATTTTCATCCATCTATCTTCAATATAACTTTATATTTAAAATCAATTATTCACACACATATATATATATATATATATATATATATATATATATATATATATATATATATATATATATATATATATATATGCATTACAAATATAGAAAATTATATTATTGTATTGTTAAATTGTGTATATTATCATATATGTACATATACATACATTTCATTCGATTTATATTTATTAGTAACGAATGAGGCAATTCGCAGATAAAATAAATCCAGAACTATGTAAATACCCTGATATCGGATTTATTGCAAACATTTATTGATTCGATATCTTTGTATTTTAAAGATCAAATAATTTCATCGTTGAAACAATCGTCTTGTACTTTTGCTTTGTGAGCTTCATTGGAATCAACAATAGTTTCATTTGTTACAAGTAATAAAATTTCATACATTTTTCGAGTGTTTGCCGGGCAATTTATCGAGAAATAAGTTGCTCGATAAATGATTGTAGCTGGAAGGGATACTGTGAGCAATTTTCCGAGGAACTTAACTTTGTAAGAATCTTTTGTCTAACAAAATGTGTTTGCTAAAATCATCTGAGCGATTGTATTGTGTTGTGAACAAAAGGCTTGCCAATTGGGAAACAAGTTGCTAGTCATTGAAATAGTTTACAGCAAACAAATCGCCCAGCTAGATTGACGAATTTTCCAGGGAACGCTCTTCTTTAATCTCAATATTAAAGACTGAATCGCCAGTCTGCATATAAAGCAAATTGCCAGTAACTACATATAAAGCAAATCATCGTTCACACTCTATCCAACAACATATGAGCCGTTATATATTATTGTTGTATGTTCGCTAGCGTAAGAAATATATCCCAAAACATTAAATATAATATAATGTTTTCCTTTTTACAATATTTAAAAATACTGTTGACTCTTCCTTTTTACAATATTTAAAAATATTATATTAAAATAAGTTCATTCTGCCTTTCCGAGATTCTGGACATATCGAACTAAAAATAGTCGTAGCAATTTGTGAATTAAGTCAAGTGTTTTTGCAACAGAAAATTGGACTTCTTCCACTCAAATATAACGGCTCATATATTTTATTCATACATATTAAATATTATTGCCATACAAAATATGATCTATTTTTTTATGGATACCACTAATACATACATATGTACTTCACTAAGAGACTCGATTCTAAATCGAAGCGAAAAGTTTTAAGCTGATCTTTACTAAAATTTTGTGGATATTTATAATATATTACTTCTTAGTGTATGTATAAACACAGCCATAAATAGGCCAAACAGTTTTGTTTATATATTCCTTGAAAATTTTCCTGTACGTTTTTTTATATCACAAGGAAAATCTTTGCAAATACTATTGTTATTATGACTATTATTTGCATGTCTACTAAACAGTCGTGTCATCGACAGCATTACTCAAATCATTTCTATATGTATGTATATATATCACCCGCTGTACATACATACATACATCCAGCACAAAACCCAATTTTATTATCTGCACTCAACACCAGTTACACCACGCTCGGTCGGTTACATCACGGGAAAATGGAAACGAGGCCAAAATTTCCGATCGCCAAAACGTAACCATCTTTGTTAGCAAGTGGGTTAATTAGCGGCGACGCGGCGCACCAAATCCCGCGCTCGACCGAACGTATGGCGGCGATATGTCACTGGTTCTGGTCGTATATATGCAAATTCGTAAAATGACGGAAGGGTTCGGTAATGAAAATTGCGCCCCATTATCGTTAGGATGGAGGAACGAGTGGGGCGTTGGGGCGGTAGCGGATATGATTGCGCCCCTATTGAAAGCGCGCCCCGGGGCGAAGGCTACGGACAACCCTGCGGGGTGGCTACCGGATCAAGGTAAACACGATGGCGCCACACTGCCGCATCAATTATTTCACAGGGCCTCGATGACGTTTACCCACCCCCATCCAGCATCCGACCCCCTCATTGGCAGGCCAACTATGAAATTAACCCCGACGTCGAATATTACCTTATCATCTTAGTTGAAGTCTAAAGCTTCGTCACCATTCACCGTAACTTTCCCGGGGGAGCCGGATGAATTGAACGCAACAGGGCTGTCTCTGAGCCTCGTTTATTATGTGTTTTTGAATGGGTTTCAATCCAAAATATATCAATAGGGGCTATTTTCGGAGTTGCGTTAATTCGCCTGGTGAATGTAAACCCGAATGCACTTTTCTGATTTTGTTAACTCGTTAGTGTTTATGTATATTATAATATTATTATACAGAGTAAAAGTTGAGGATTCTTTAGTCTTCTTTTTACTCCTTGTCCGAGATAGATTATATTTATATCTTGTGATGCTGCTGTATCCAACTGGAGTCCCAACATTTCACAGACTGAGCTCATCTGTTTTCATTAGTTAAAATTATTCCAGTATTTTTTACATTTTCTATTTGGATATAGAAAAATTTTGTTCCAAGATATTTTGAAATAAGGTGGAAAAGTAAAAAATACACGCGACTGTTTCTTATTTTTGATTATTTAGAAAAAAATAAAATTGATTAATACAAATCATTTTTATAACAATAAAAATTAATTATTATTGTTACAGTGAAGTATGATTTTAATCTACTAATTTTGCATATATAAAAATTATTGAACGAAAATTGTGTCGTTCTAAATGGGTTGGTTGCTTATTTATCATACTATTTTCGTTAAACGTAATAAAATTGCACAGTATACATACATTTGATATGTATATTTTCTTTTATTTTTATTACATACATACATCATGTTATACGTATATGCCATGACAGGAATTACCCCAAGGCGACACATATGGTTAGATTAATTTTTGTATATATGTATGTAAGTACTAACAATTTTTCAAACATACAGTAGATAAATCTATGGAGAATTAACAAAATTTTAGGTGCCCATAACATTGCAAAAAATACATTAGTAGGTAGCATACATAAGATTCAACACATTCAATATGCTAATAATTCGAATTTGCGAAACTGAGGGGGAGGATACCGATTTATTTGATCCGTCACAATAATTAAGCTAGAAAAATCGGAAAGTTAGATTTTTAAAACTTTTCATTGTTCATAATGTCAACAATACATATTTCGTATATTTCAATAGTCACTAATCCACTGACCATTATCTACTTAACATGTACATATGTACATATTTGGTTAATATTTATAATGTTTGTTTTTATTTAATATTTTATATACATATGTATGAATATTACTGAATCTTTAAAGTTTAGTAGGAGAAATCACTATAGATTATATATAATATAATATATGTATGTATACATTTCGTCACCTTTAAAAAAATTTATAAGCAGAATTTTCCTTCATATTCTGAATATAATATAATTAATTTAATTAAATTAAGCAACCCTTTTTGTACGGTAGATAAATACGTGATAAATTTATATCTAAATATTATATCACACAATATATACACAAGCGCCTAATTGCACGGGATAACATTATCATTGTATGCATAAGCACGACACGGCTTTCATCCCTTGTTTAATGCCACCATTCAATGCATCATCACACGCACACAAACAAACTTCTTCCTCGTTATTATCGAAACAACACCAAATTATATACGCCAACGTCTGATTGGCCGTAACTATTCTAATTCGTTCCAATTGAAAATAAAAAGAAAAGTATAACTCAATAACTCTAATTAGCGGCATATTTACTACATGGGGGGGACGCGCCAGAAATTCCCTCGTTTATGTCGGCAACTGTCCTCTCTTCGGAATGGAGATGGGGATGGGGGTCTGTTAGGGGTCTAAAAACAAACATTGGGACACATAATACTAAATACGCAATGACCATTCCGGACGTTAAAGGGTAGACATACATTAAATAGGGTACGTGTAGGTCGTCACGTAGAGGCCGACTACTTTATTTGAAAACACATGCGCCTCCTTCCCATCTGCAAATTAGTATAACACACCTCTATAAACGAGGGTGTACCCAGAGCCTATTTTCAGAATATAAAATACATAATAACGATCGCTTTGTGTATGTAAAAGTGGTTGCGTATTCGCGAGAACGAATCGATGAGACCACTCTTTGGAGAAAATCGGTCGATATATGCTTGTATGGGTTTCGCCGTGAAGATGGCGATAATAGTAGTAAAATGGAACGAGTTTATTCATAAGCTAATTTTGACAATGTACAATTTTGCACTTTCCGTCCGCCGTGTGTGTACATATGTATGTATGTATTAAGCTAGAGAGATTTTCCTTTACGTTTTGCTTAGGTAACGTTATTATGGGATCTGAATGTTATACACAAAAGGTTTTCAGTTCTTGGATGATACCTGTGTTGCAAATATGACCATTTCTTACATATATTATATAATAGACTCTCATAGAATTGTTGTTTTATATATAACATACATTAATATAAACGTACATATTCATATACATAATATAATATTATGTCTTTACTCGCCCTTTGTCAACGTTTATTTATAAACATGGTAAATGAATATTGTTTCATAAGTCTTGGAAATTGAATCAAAAAGCTCTTTCAAAGTTGTATCTTATTTCGTGAATATCAGAAAATTTTATTAATGAAATTTCAAGTTAGCCTTGGAATATAAATAAATTATTTTCTTGCACAAAATTTGTGAAAGTTATGTATAATTTTCCCTTTTATATAGCAATGATTCTTCACGCCAAGTTTTTATTAGTAATCTATCTTAGATCTAAATATATGCATATAACAAGAAACAAAGCTCAGTAGTAATGTATAATGCTTACATCTGAGGGGTCACGAGTTCGAGCCCTGGCCCAATGTTGATAGCCAGACCTTAGATACACGTACATACATACATATGTGACTTTAGGTCGATCGTTTCCTTTCAGAGTTTGCCAGTTTATCTGATTTCATTATTAAAACGGTTCCTACCATATTGACCACCTAATCTCATTTGTCTCTTTGAATTTAATTTCAAATTTATAATAATATTATAACTATTACTTTATATATATAAACTCACACAAGACAAAAGTCTACTTCTGGCTGTCGGATTTTGCCTTACCTTAACTTAAGTTAGTACATAAAAAAAAAATATATATATAAATTTCCAGCTCGATACGTCTAGTAGTAGGTATGGAAAAAATCGTGGTAACAATATTTTTGATTTTATTTTTGTTCACATGATACTGATACCAGAATTATACTGGATTTTTTCCGCGAAGAGCATACATTTAAACGGTCGAAAAAATAATGGAAGAAAAATTGTTAAAGTTAAAAAAGTTAACTGCCACTTCCGGTTATCTAGTCTTCACTAAATTTTATATATTACTTGGTATTAAACTTAAACTTCTAGATATGAAATTTCAGGTTAATACACCGAAAGGTTTTTGAAAAAAACATAAAAATCTCGATTCTCTCGAGTAAAAGTAGTACTTCCGGTTGAGATAAAAATGTAAAAAAAAAACAACTATAAAATTTATGATTGCTATTACATGTAAAAAAGTTTCAGTCTGATCTGTTTAGCGGCTTAGGAGATAATTGAATCCAAAAACTTACAAGAGAACACCCGGTACACTTTCGGCCAACAAAAAAAGGGTACCACTTAAAAATTTGAAAAAACTTTTCGTAGTATTGATTAGCATTTCAGTAACCGATAATAAGTTTCTGTTCGATAGGACTAACGGTGATCAAAAATGTCCAAAATACACAAACACACACACACACACACACACACACCTTTTTTCTAGACCATGAAAACGTTGATCAATGATCGATTGTGAGTTTGAATCAGTCAAAATCTCAAGTTCAAATTTTCGCATTATCACAAAACTTCATGTATTGTTACTACCTATGTACATACTCGTACATAGATAAATTAAAAATGAAATTCATTATTATGCTAACGATTATACCTCGTTGAATTTTCTATTGTCCAACTCACTTCGAACATATTCAACCTTATCATTAGTACGATCACATATCATACATACATAAACGAACATTCGACGTATAAATTCTCGAATTCCTAATAATTTACCTGCGCCGAATTCACGGGAGGGGCTCTCGGCGGGTGGTATGCGAGTGATATGATGAAGTCATGCAGAATGAACCCTTTTCGTGAATAATGATCTGAAATTCTCGACAATGCACCAATATTGAAGGGGGACTCCTCACACTCACGAAGAACGGACAGATAGAACCACCTGTTTCTTCATCAGAACGAAAGAGTACAAAAGCGCGTGCACAAAGAATTCCGCATTGCCGGACATTCCAATCGAGAGAGTGACCCTTACAACCTCAACCCACCCTTGCAGTATTCGCACAGTTTCCTTAAAATTCCTCTCACACACACATACCTCCAATACACCCAAAATCCCCAAACCATTGATATATCGCATGAATAAAATATTTTTTAATTTGTTACAGGTGAGTTTTCATCCCATCTTTGCATACGTATGTACGTGCGTACATGTTAGTGAAAGGTTACGTTCGAATACGTGAGTAAACATTAATATTAAAATTACTAATTAACAATGAATATGTGTGTGCAATACACAGTGTTGACCATAATTAGTGAGTGTGAGGTTATTTGCCGGTGAAAATGGTTTTCGCGGTTTGCGAAAATGCGGCATGGCGACGAACATTAATATCTCAAAGTGATACACGTAATACAATAGGGTTGCGTTCAGATAACAGCGAATTATATACAACACCTGAGTATGTTAACGTGTCGTACAATTTCGCACATAATTTGTCATGATATATGTATGTATGAGTGTATGTTTTGCTTTTTGTGTGCAATTTCATTTGTACGAGGCGTATTTCCGGAAGGCGATTTATTCGGTTAATTTATTAGTTTAGTATGTAAATAGTTATGTTAGATTCATCAAAATGTCTATTCTATACAGTTAGAAAATCAATGGCTTTAAAAATTATACGTAATAGCATAGTGTGTGTAGAACTTCATATGCTAAATTACGAACCAACTTTCTGAATAATCTTAAGTACTGATCGGTATATATGTACATGTGTTACAAGTCCAATTGTTCACCCCGGTTCGTTCATTAACATACTAGTTTATTTATACACGAACTATTCGTTTTAGTTTAAGTGCTAACACTCAAAAGACTCCCAGGTTTCGCATGAAAATTTAATTTGTTAAAACCTGTGAGATCTCGAAACGTCAAGTATTCAAAAGGGAAATCCTATGGAATTCACATTACAACGTAGCTATATTTCCCGTTTCCGCTAATTTTTAAAATATTGCAACCAAAGGTTTATATACATACATAGAGGAAAGGACAAACGATTGAGAATCCTTTGCCTAGAAGCTTGTGCCCAAAAAAATTGTTTGTTTGTTTATTACACTATAACTGACCAGATTGGTTATGGTTATGAACAAACTAGTATGTTTATGAAGGAACGAAATGTACACTTGGACTGTAACATATGTATGTATATACTTAACCATAAACATAGATCAGTAGTTAATAGTTAAATAAATAAAATGTAATTAATATTTTTGGCTACAACGGCGCATTTGATCACATGTTGTGCCACTGCGGTGTAATAAATAATAAAAAATAAGTAAAAATGGCGCCATAAACTTGAATCAAATCCATACATAGATAAATGGTTAGCGTGTAATTCTTTCGATTGTGTGGTCACGGGTTTTATCCCTGGCTTTGTTGCTGGTCAGACCTTGGATATGTGACTCCAAGGTCGATCAATTTATTTGAATTCATTGGAAATCGTTCTAACAAATTGTCAATATTTTGACATTTAAAATGCTGCAAAAATTTGTAGAAAGAAGTCGCTATGATGATTGTAATGTTTGATGATCGATGTTTGTAATGGACCTTGAATAATACTTGAATGATACAGACCTTCGGAACTATCAAATACTATCTTTTTTGCTTTGAACTTTCTTTGAGGAAATCCCTTGTAGCAAAAAGTCTTCACATATACTCGTATGTATATACTCACTCAATATTTAATATACATTTAACTTGTTTTGAATAGCTGACATTTTCACTTTATCGATGTATGTACATATGTATGTATGTACGTAGTAACAATAGATGAAGCTTTTTTTAAATTTAGTCCTCATTTTTAAATCGCCTGTTGTTAAACGCTTTTAATGTAAAATAAATATACCGAATGTATACATGTACATATAAAATCACTTGTACTTACGCTTTTTTGTATATTTCAATATTCATAAATTTATTTTTGATTTGAACTTTCTGTAAAAAAATCCCTTATAGCAAAAAATCTTTACATTGTATATTCACTCAATATTTAATATGTATATATTCACTCTATGTTTAACTTTTTTTGAAAAGCTGACATTTTTTTAAAATTTAAGCCTCATTTTTAAATCGCCTGTTAATAAACGCTTTTAACGTAAAATATTTATGTATACCGAATGTATGTATGTACATATAAAATCACTTGTGCTTACGCTCTTTCGTATATTTCAATATTCATAAATTTAATTCGTTCTGTTTTACAGTTTCTCCTTGGAATTGATCACATAAAGATAAATAAAGATTACACAATAAAATAAATTTATTGAAGATCTGCTAATCGGAGATGGCAATTTTTTGTCGACCGAATTATTTTTTTCTTGTATTATACAATATTTGCTTTTATGTACCTGGTGAGTTTTTCATATTATAATATTTTGTAAAACCGTGTCTTTATTTTTTAAATGGAAGCGAATGGTTTTAACCTCGAAAATCGATCAAGGGGGGATTCGACGTCCCGATTGGAAAGTGTCAGGGCAGCTTAATCTGCACATAAAACCCCATAAAGATTTCAATTATGGGAAAAGTCTTCCTCCGTGACCAATCCCATTTTGTGCCCTCCGCTCGACAAGTGTAAGTATTGAGACAGCGAGCACACACTCTCCTCCTCCTGTCTCTCAGGGCCTAATCGAATTTGGAAGTGTCTGCCGCCACCGAGGCTTGGGGGTGGATTGAAAGAAAAACAGCCCTTTGAACCTCCCGCCGGAAGAGGGTCGACGGAAAACCCGCTTATTAAAGAAGCCCTCCCCCTCCCCCAATCAAAGGTTCATTCAGGGTGTGTTCGCGCCCACATCCAACCTTTTCAAAACTCACGATGAAGCTGTGTAATGACGCGAAACCAGATGCGATTAATTCCATATTCGACCGAATTTCAATGCGCTCGTTTCTCGTATCTGTACCTTTTATATTATGCATACATAAGTGCAGACTTATAGACCGCGGAACGCTTTCAAGTTATCAAAATTACGCACTTCTAATACTGTTATGAAGGGCGAATGTATTGGGTTTATATTAAAAAGACCTGATTTTTTGGCGTATACATACTACATATGTATGTATGTACTTTTTCACTGACAGATTTTTATCGAGTTACACAGTTAACGGTAACATTCACTGACGTGACCCAATACTCAGTAGATTTTTCATTCCAGTTACTTAGTTTAGAAGTGAAGCCCAGAAGTTTAAACTTCATTATTAAAAATCGTGACGATGAATAGCCATTCATTCAACGCGACAGTTCTTTTAAATGTCGGGATAGTTTTATATACATATACATATATGTATCTTAACGAGGAAAGTCAGGAAACGGAATAAGTGGGTGAGAAGTATGACAAGAGTAGTGTAGAATGGACGAAAGGTGGACAAAAAAGTACTAGAGAATGCAAGAGAGGTTTGTAAAAAGGATAAAAGGAAGACCGTAGGTAAGTTGGGTAGATGAAATTATGAAAATGTGTGTGGTGAGATGAATGAGAGTTGCGCTACACACGACGAGTAGAAGCGTGTTGGAGAGGCCTTCGTCCAGCAGTGATGGTGAGCGGCTGTAGATGATGATGATACATATACAGACTTGAATTATTGCCTTTATTTTTACAAGGCTTTTATTAGTTTTCCTTCAGTTTCTGGTCTTCACTTTTATGTCCGTCTACTACATATATGTACGTAGTTTTTAAGCTTTTCTACTTTAAGTTCATATATATGTTTGTATATGTTCATATGTATGATGCTTTTATGCCGGTAATAATAAATTGTCGATGAATAAGTTTCATATAAATAAAATAATATCTAATATGTACAGGAGTTACTACTTCGTGACGTAAGGTACACGGAAAAGCTTTTTTTCGTAAGCGTAGAAGTCATCCATCAAATATGTAATAATAAAATATTATTTATTAACACTCGGTTTATTTTTTTTTCGACCTCGTTATACAAATCGTTCGTACTTAATTATTTTATTGGTTCATATTGAAATGTCGTCATCCCCAAATGGAGAACAGAAAATATTTATCTCACGTACATATGTATATTGTAGATGTTATACAATCTGTCTAATTCACTTGTTCCATATCCATAGATAAATAAAAGAATTACTCGCTTTGGCTTAATATAACTTGTCATCGCGTCATGGACCAACGTACAGTCATAATACCCACGACGACCTCAAATCTCCAGTTTGATGGATGAACTTCTTATGCAAGATTATATTTTTCCACATGACCAGGCGTATGCTTGATTTTCTTACGAACAAAAAAAAAGAAATATGCTGTGGTGAAAACGATAAATCTCGCATTCCTTCACCAACATTCGCATTATTAATCAATTTTGCTCGAATGGTTTATTCCTCTTTTGTCGACATTCTACCGTAAATATATTTTGGCGCCATTAGTAATATTCTCGTTTCATTTTTACAGGTTTTTATTAATGTCTTTATTCTGTTTATATTTACTAGCGATACTCACGCGAAATCCGTATTTTCGTATGCGAGGAAAACCTATCGAAGGAACTGTATATACATATATAACTGCAGTGGCGGACTGGGACTGAAATCAGTGCATGCCAGGAATCAAAGGGGCCCCCCCCAGGGTTAAAAAAATTTGTCTCCCCCCCCCCATATAATAAAATTTTCTTCTTTTCATCACGCTAAAAATCAAGGGAAAAATTTTTTTTTTCCAAAAATGGGAATAAACAAATGTAGGTAAAAGAAAAATGGCAGAAGCAAAATAGATCCATAAATTACATTGTATATTTCGTTTTAACTCTTTTCCTAGGTAATTAGAATGCATCATAAAATAATCAGGGACGCCATTTCAGCTTTTTCTTGGGCAGGCAAAGATTGCTCAAATTGAACTTTTTTTCAAAAAATCTTTTTATATCGGAATAAAAATGGAAAATATTCTTTGCATACACCTTATTGACTAATAAAATATGAAAAAAATAAGATTATTTTTGAAAAAATAATTATAAAAAAATATTATGTAAAAAGCGAAAAAAGCGCCGCAGGCGAAAATTTTTTTCCAAAAATCTTCACATGGTCAAAAAAAATCGATCATCAAACTGAGTCACTAAAAAACTATCAATTTATCAACTTAATTTCTACCGACTGTCTTTTCACTTTCACTTTAGCGATTATTTTATTAGTTACCCCCTATGCCCCCCCCCCCAAATTACGTCCCTGAAAAAAATGCATAATATTTTCAATTAATTTTTGGGGAGGGGGCCCCTATCCTGTATTTCTATTTACATGGATGTGTCTATATTAGGAATAGATTTTATATTCGGAAACTGTTTAAAATTGTGTATTTAAATCTTACTACATATATCGTCGAAGTATAAGCAAATGTTATTTTGAAAGTATGAAGTAAATTTAAATCGCTGGTTGATGATGAATCGTCCTATCAAAATTGTTTTAAGCAATTCAGTTTATATTATTTTTTTTTATTTGTTTTGTTACCATTTTTATTTCAGTAGGTAGTTGTTACATAGGTATTGTTATATACATAGTATTGACGTTGAAAATAGGCCCGGCAAAAGGGCCCACGCAAATGTTGAAACTTACATTTCGAGCCTAATAAAAAAAGTTAACCGATCCTTGGGCTGTTAAAGCAGGTATTAGTTGTTTTTGTATATCGTAAGAAATTTGTTTTGTTGAAATACCTAAACTTTAGGTCCCAAAGTGCAATATCCTATAAATTTTTACACACGTTAAATAGTTAAAAAGTTATTTAATTTTACTGAGGGCCCATATTTTCTAAGAGATAGTGGGGCCCACGTGCCATCGGGCATGTTCGCTTGTATGGCCAGTCCGCCACTGTATAACTGTATATATATATATATATATATATATATATATATATATATATATATATATATATATATATATATATATATATATATATATATATATATATAACTACACTGTATATATATGTATATAGGTAGAGTGGCTTTATTTCATGTAAATGTCTGCAGCTTTGGCACTTTGACGGAAGATTGCAGCTATGAAATACACAGCGTCCGATGAAGCCCAGACGGCCAGGATCGTTTCATATAAAATATGAGCCTTTTGACGATGGTACATCTGTTCAGTTCATATCGGTAGTGGACTCGATGAATAATTCAAGGGACCGGAAGTCGGACAAGTTAAGGGGACGTTGGCGTTAATGAGCTCGGACCGTCTTGCTCTTCGTGAGTTTTTACAAGCTCGACCGCTCTCTCGCCCAGTTTCCATGGCTTACTAAACGGCAAAGCCTCGATTCTCCAAAAAAGAAAAGAGGCGAAAAAGTAGGAGAAACTCAAAAGAAAAATTTCATGATGAAAAGTGGCGACCGAAATATAAAAGTTCGTGTTAAATATCCCGAGCGGAAACTTTAATTACAGGGCCGACGCGGAAAATTAAACGAGACGTATCGCGAAAATTTCAGTTTCACGCTCAATCGACTCCATCGATAAGTTATTCCTTTTTCTCACTTAATAAAAGGGCACCGCGTTTTGTAATACCTTCTGTTTTTATTTTACCGTGATTTAAATTCTTCAGATAGCCATTTGCTTGAAATATTCTAAAGAATCAACAAGTACTTGCAGTATTTTCAATACAATGCTCTCCTAGCAACGGCCGATTTTATTCGCAAAATTAATAATTAAAATAGTTTCACGATTTAAATTTCATTTCCAGTTGCTCACTTAAGTCGACTATACACAAATACCTAATTTATACGTATGTACATATATGTATCTCTCACTATATAACTAGCAGTATCACTCTCAGTCAAACTGAACCAATGAAAGTAACCACTGACGTGACCTCATACAATCTATTACACACACATACCAAAACATGTCAAAATAATTGAACTTGCATGTTCATTTTCATCCAAAACTTTTAATATATATTGCTCTATGTTTGAACAGGGAGTAAAGCCATGCGTAATTGACCTCGCATTCTACTCTCACATGTGCAAGTAAAACTGTGATAAATAAAGAGAAATTTTCATAAAGGTCATTACTTCTGGTATGTACGTATGTATGTATGTACATATATATATATATATATATATATATATATATATATATATATATATATATATATATATATTTTTTTTTTTTTTTCCATATAAACAAATTGTTTTCATCCCGCGTACATTGTTTGAATTGATACTGTTATTTTTTTACCTTTTTTGCAAAAGGGCAAAAAAAGCCTAATGGAAAAAAATGAGCTTTGATCTCTTACCGCAAAATAATTTCGCGGTAAAACGACACTCCTACAGTATATAATAAGCACTTTTATTATATACACAGCATACTTTTTTTTCAATGAAAATATTCTAGGAATTCCTTTACGCTTTTCCGGCAACGTTACCGGAGCGACGTCGACGAAAGCCTCGCCCGAGGAATTAGAAGTATGCAATCAATCGTAAAAGGCACCCTATTCTTCAATCGCCTAATTTTTATTCGGTTTTGGACGCATTTTACGGCGGGGTCGAAAGGGCTGTCGACTAATTGAAGGGGGTGGCTCTAAGGGATGGGGTGGCGGTTGAAAAATACGCGTATCGCATGCATAATATCGTTCAGAATTTATTTCACACGTGTAACTCGACATAAAGAATCCAATTACACGCAATTACCATATTTTTCTGGGAAACGCGACGGATTCCGAAATTCGACGTCTTTGTATGATAAATTACACCGTGAAAATACTCGTTGATAGTTAATTATTATTGAAATAATTTTAGAAATAATTTGTACATCGAATTCGCACATCATTTTAACTAGCCCTAATGAAGATAAATCCCATTTTGATACAAGTAAACTGCCAAGCTTCTGACAATGTTGTTATTGATTGGTTTAATACAATCAATCAATATATGTATGTATGTGTACCATATCACGCAATATATTATATTATTTTTTATTGAAAATGTTTTTAAATTATACAAACAGCGGTCAATATTATGCATAGCTTTATTTTAAATTTGACATCGTTTCAACATCGAATAGGGTCATAACTGTCATCTCCTTGTTGATAGAGAGATGAAATTAAGAGAACAGATTAACTTCAAAGCAGAACTCATCAGTGCATTCAGATTTATCTATTTGTATATTTTGACCGTTGCTGACAAATAAAATTTACATATATCCAGATTAGCCCCATTAACTTTAAAACTAGCAAAAAATGTACAATAATTTACCAAATTTAACCTAACCTTTATCTTCTTTTAATATCCATTAGGTTTCTTAGATTTAATATATCTGCTTCAAACCAGTATCTTGAACACACCGAAGTCTCAACCTTCCACGAATTAAATTCATCAACATTGAATTTCTCTCAAACCCAATTGCTTTGACCGCAAAATTATAAACAATAAAACCGCAAATGCTCATAGACATATCAGAATTAAATTTTTTGGTAAATAGTCGGACTTAAGTACGTCCCAACATTCCAGACTTTTCAGAGACCTACAAAACAAAGCAATGTTGTTCAAACGAATCGTTATTTTTTATCTTTGTTTTTATTTTATGAGAATAAAATCCTTTGTCAATAAGTGCCCTAAACCTTGTAGACCGCAAGCTTGAACTATCACTAAGGATTATTATAATCGGATAACAAAATATTGATATTATATATGTATATCTTATCGTAATCCGTTTTCACGATCGTAGAATTACATACTATTATATGTAAGTGTTAAATATAAGTAGAACTCTGTTTTGTCATGGTCTCAAATTGTAAAAATAGATGTTATATTCTCTGTCGAGGGATGTTGAATGAGAAAAGCCCTTTCATGCTACTCCCACTTTTCAAGTGTACAATTTCAAGTGTACTTCTAATATACAGTGAGGAACACGATTTTGTTTATTCAGCATTTTTAAAAATATCTTCGAGAGGTTATTTAGAAAAGTTCCCAATTGAGACGAGAGAGTCTAGATTTTTTTCTCTTAGAGATCCTTTTGTTTCTTTTACTAGAGCAAAAAATTATCTATTCAAGGAGAAAGAGAGGAATAGATTGCGAATAGTTGATTGTATCCAATGTGGCACTCCTTCCGCAATCGATGGCCGAGTGGTTTCTTATTGGTAAGACAGATGGGATAAAAAAGGGGGAGAGATACTATTATTCCCCGACGGTAGAAAATCCACCAGAAAAAAAAACGATCGAAAATACCCAAAGTTTGGTTGACGGGCACCTCTTTATTCTCAAGAGGATAAAGAGCCAACTTTTAGCTTTATACATTTGTGGTCATCGGACGTCGCCAACTTTTTTATTATTGTTTGTCCTTCCGCGTTAACTCAAAGCCAAAATTTCAAGGTTTAATTTTAATTGACGTGTAATGTTCTTTTTTGTTCAAAATATGATTAAAACAACGTGAAAGCTTCAACATGAAAAACCTCGTGCTTGAAATTAAATCGGGTTTATAATGTCCTGTATAAATGGAGAATAACAAAACGTTCATTCCGTTCAGTCCGGTCAAATTAGACATTCAAGGATACATAAATTCACAACAAGCTGAAAGTCAGTAAAATTGTTTAAAACATAATTATAAATGACATGTCAAAACTTGTCATCATTCTGATACCTGGAAAAAATTTTACCTGAGGTCAAAGGTCAAAAATATGGATTTTTCGCGATTTTCAGAAAAACGGTAAGTTTTATCATAAAATTACTTCGGACAAAAATTGTAGATCATAAAATTATCTATAAAAAATGTATCAATACTTTTTTACCATTTCTGAGCCACCGTTTCTGAGATATAACGATTCAAGAAGTTGTAATTGTCATAATATGTACACGTTTCCACGCCACCTATGAGGTAGTGTACTTAGCGCGTTTTTTTTAATGTGGTTTCCCCAGTAGGCCTATTCCATAGGTCTGTTGTGATTCTGTTTAGTTTGAAACTATTGAATAATAAAATATATTAGCAAGGGTTGGAAATGATAAAAGCGATGGAAATTAAAAGAAAGTAGAGAAAATTATTCATCTGATTCATAATCTTCAAATACTTCTTCTTGTTCTTCTTCTTGATCTTCTTCTTGATCTTCCTCTTCTTCTTCTTCCTCTTCTTCATTCTGAGTGTAAGTAAATGGCGCAAAAAGTGATGTATCGCATGTCTCCTCGTTGATATCAAACGAATCCTCTACTGTTGGTGATTCAACATTAGAACACGACCAGCCTTGACAAATTGTACATGCGAGAGAAGAAAACAGTCCAAGTTTTTTGCAACCACATTTAGCACAGCATCCCTTTATACAGTTGCAAAAAATAGTGTTTAGCAGTTTTTCCGGCGCAGGTGGGAGTAAAGTCTGAATTGGTTCTAATGTATTGTTGACCAACTTCCAACCTTAGTCTTTTGGGTCTAGCTGATAACCAAGTCACACTAGATCTACAATTTTTGTCTGAGGTAATTTTATGATAAAACTTACCGTTTTGCTGAAAATCGCGAAAAACCCATATTTTTGACCTTTGACCTCGGGTAAAATTTTTTCCAGGTATCAGAACGATGAGGAGTTTTGACATGTCATTTATAATTATGTTTTGAACAATTTTACTCACTTTCAGCTTGTTGTGAATTTATGTACCTTCACTGCTATTTTTTGGTCTAATTTGACCGGACTATTTAATGTACATATGTATCGCTATTTAATCACGGTATAGTGAAATGCTATTCTATTTTTTTTTGTACCTCTTCAGTTTTATATCGCACAGATGTATGTATGTGTGTATTCCAATTTTTTAATAGTAAATCAACTCGTATTACTTCTTTGAATTTTTAGGGGTGGAAAATATTAAGCAATACATATTTTTTATGAACAGTTATATTATTAGATTATATTTCGTAACTATACAATGACATTGTTTGATTTCCAATTACTTTCAAATATATGTTTGATTTATTATTATGATAAATTGAATTGTTAATTTTCCTTCTAACGAATTTTTACTATGTACAGCAGTGGCGTGCGGTCCATGGATGCGGTGGATGCGGCGCATCCCCTATAACTTTAAAAAGCCAAGAGTATTTTTAATAAATATTTGAATTTCGCTTCGATGTATTCTTAGTGATGTACGTGATTATGATGTAGTTTATGAGTATATATATATATATATATATATATATATATATATATATATTTCACATATCACGTGTTTTTTGTTACATGATGCATTATATAGGATCTTTTGATAATTTTTATTAACGATTCGCATAGGCGGCCGGCCGGCCACAGGCGAGTGACGCTGGCGAGTAGACGCTGACTGAAGTGCGCCCGCGTCATGGATTCGGAGTCGATACCGATCCCATTTGCGCATGCGCACTATGAGGCTGTCTTATTCGCGCGGACGCGTTGACACTTGTTTAACCTCTACGGTGGATTCGGTTTCTCTGTTTGCTTATCTATTGAGTTTCACTTGGAAGCCGCTGTTGATCGATATTTCCGCACGCTACGCCCCAAGTTATTTATCAAAAAGCTAGCCGATTCATTTCTTTAGACGAAGTTAATCATTTATACTGTAAGTTGGTTATTTTTTACTTTTGAATTAAGTTTTCATTTTAATTAGTTTCGTCTAACTTTATTTTTAGTTTACTGTTCCACTACTTACGAGTTTTCATTATTGCCTTTAATATGGATATCGAAAATAACAATGAGAGTGGACTTGTCGTCGAGATCAATAATAATTGCAATTGTTTAATTGAAAATGTGCTGAAAAGAAGATTTGCTTCTCTCCCATTTAATGAAAAGGAGATTATTGTTAAGAGCCCCAAACCCACACCAATATTAAATATTCAGTCTAAAACAAAAACATTTAAAAGGTATTTTAACACAGAAACATACGAAAAAATTTCATGGATTTGTGGATGTGCTCACTTAACGAAATTATTCTGTTGGCCATGTATTTTATTTTCTCAAGAAGTGAATGTCTGGAGTAAATTTGGATTTTCTGACCTAAACAATTTAAGTAAATCGCGCAAGAGACATGAATGTTCTCAAGCTCACATATGTTCTGCTGCTCAATTTAAAAAATTTGGAAAGGGACCTCGTATAGAAAATTTTTTAAGTGCTCAATTTAAAGCAAATATTGAAATGCACAACAAAGAAGTTACTGCAAATAGATACATTTTGTCGAAATTAATAAGCGCGATCTGTTTTTTAGCAAAACAAGAACAACCTTTACGAGGACATTTTGAACACCAGGAATCGTAAAATAGAGGGAATTATATTGAATTGCTGTATCTGTTGAGTGAATCAGACATAAAATTGAAAACTCATTTAGATAACTCTACGGTGTTTACTGGGTTATCGAACCATATACAAAATGACTTGGTATCCGCAATATCAAAAGTCTTGCTAGATGAGATTAAAACTGAAATACGTGCATCAAAATTTGTTTCCATAATTGTGGACGAATCTACAGATATCAGTCGCAAAGCTCAGCTATCTACTATTTTTAGATATGTAGATGAAAACAATGAAATTCAGGAGGGATTAGTTGGATTTGTCGATGTTAGTCCCAATAGAACAGCTAATTCTCTTTTTCAGCACATACGTGAGACCTTGGAAGAATTTGGTTGTTTGGACAAATTAATTGCACAAACGTATGATGGAGCGGCTGTAATGTCCGGTGAGCATAATGGAGTGCAACGAAAAATTCGAGATATTTGTCCTAATTCTTTATTTGTCCATTGTTACGCTCAGAGATTGAATTTAGTTTTGTCGCAATCTGTTAACCATATATCCGGATGCAAACGTTTTTTCAGCCGTATGTTGTCATTTTCAACTTTTTTTTGTAAGTCTTCAAGAAGAATTTCCCTTCTCGATTGTCAAATAAAAAAACGATTTCCCACTGCTGCCCCTACACGATGGAACTACAATAGCAAAATTTTAAATATGGTATTAGAATATCAAACAGAATTAATGGAAATATTTAATCAAATAATTAATGATGAAGACGAATGGGATACTGATGCTGTCATAAATGCTGAAGTCCGTCATCGTTATTTAAAAGAGTTTGAATTCAATTTCAATTTGCATTTATTTTCTGCAATATTTAATTCGGCAGATTTTTTATTTGAAATTTTACAAAAAAAAACCTTTGACATATCGTATTGCGTAAGTGAAATTAAAAAAATTGTAAAATATTTAGATAACAAAAAAGACGATTTTGATTCATTGTGGAACAAAGTAATAACTAAAAATTTTAATAGAAAAAGAAAATATGCTGAATGTGAAGAAGATGTGAAAACAACGTATAAACTTCACTATTCTGAAATTTTAGAAACTCTTTCAGTAAATACAACCAATCGATTTCGAGATATCGAAAATTTAAAATTTCTTTTAATTTTTTTTAACGTCAAAAAATTTAAAGAATATGAAAATAATTTTCCAGATATCCTATTTAAATCACTCCACCTAACTTATGGAAAATAATTTGATTTGATGAAATTAAAAAGCGAATTAATTTACATGTACTCAACGCAAGATTTTCATTTGAAATCTATAAATGACGTAAAGGAATTAATTGTGAAAGATGATCTAATAGAAGTTTTGGAACAAGTATTTAGTTTAATACAATTAATTTGTACGATACCTTCCACGAGCGCATCGGCTGAACGATCATTTTCGACTATGAAAAGAATTAAAACGTTCACCAGAAGTAGTCAAAGTGAAGAAAGACTCTCTGGTCTTACTAAAATTGCAATCGAAAAGAAAATAATGTCAAATTTAAAAAACAATAAAAAATTCTATGATGCGGTTATCGATGAATTTTGTAAAAAGGAACGAAGAATAAAATAAAATTTTAAAAAATAAATTGGTCGGTTTTTTTTTTCAAACAAGAGACAGCATCCCTTGTTTGAAAAGTCACCGCACGCCACTGATGTACAGGTAGATACATTTTTGATCAATATTTTCTGAGAATAAGTGATTAAAAATAACGCTTCATTAAATATCATACGACATTATATTTTTTTATCAAAATATTACAAAAGATTAAAACCAAAATATGTCTCCATACAGTGTTGGCCTTACACCCAATGGCGCCCTCGCGCAATTTTTTCTAAACACCCTTATCCTTCAAAAAGAAAAATCAAATAAGATAATAGACACTAGAGATTCGTTCTTTTCTAATAGTTTATTTGAAAAGCTTTCTTTTGTTATCAATATTAATTAATGTTTTTATTGAATTATTATTTTTATATTCGTATAACTTAATTAAGCATAAATCCCTTGAGGCATATCGGTCATACCGATGCTCGAAATGTATTAAATATATAAGTGCGCTAAATTGTAATATAATAGAATAATTACTCACACAATTAGTAATAATGTATTTCAAAACAAAATCAATGTAGTGAGTGACCGGGACTTATTTTATTTCTCTAAATATAATGAATGCAGGGTCTTCATATTTTATGTATTCTTCATAAATAAATCCCTCTATGATTCGAATACGTCATAATATATGTAATATACTTGTGGTTTTACTCGGTATTTGTAATATAAAAAACTTAAACATGACTAATCTTATAGTAAACATTTTATTAAATTTATTTGAATAGCTTTATTTTATATAAATTTATTTTAATATTCATTTGTTTTTTTATTAAATTGACTGTCACGAACAAACAAACATATGTATATACTAAGTCTCTTTCGAAATTATATGTATACCAGAATACAACCAGTACACCCAACTATAGTGACAAAGTCTGTTTCGAAATTATATATACATATATATATATATATATAATACACGGGGAAGTGGGGGGGGGGGTGGAGCGTCATATGACGTCAGGCCAAGCGACGGGTGACACATACACACACATTCATTCATCATTTCGAGCGGGTTGGATTGGCTATCGTGTAATGCGCGCACTTTTTGTTACGATTAATATTACGTGCGCGCGCGTGCGCCTATAAATTACATACAACTTTATTTTAATTAGTGTATCAATTCCATTCCGAAACCACCCGTTGAAATCAACGGGCACAACACTAGTTTCAAAATAAAAACATTGATAAATATTAGCATAAATAATTATTTTGAGAGAGAGATGAGCAATTCAGTATGCCACGCTCAATAGTCTGTGTGAGAATGATACCCAACTTGAAATGGACGATTCGACGATTTATATAAAAAAATAATGCTCCAAAGATGCAAGTTTATCAAAAATGTATCCATAGATGTCCCTATGATGCTGTGTTATAATTATTCTAAAAATTGTATATCGATGTTTGTAATTGGCCAGGAAGGCGCATTGGGGTTTACTTGTTAGACCTTCTTGGTATAGAAATATGTATATACATATACATATATGTCTAAAAAATAAAATAAATAAAAAATATGTATATATTTACATAAATATTATTAAACGAAAGTTCATTAAGCCAGTATTTCACATGGGAAACGGCCTCGGTGGCAAAACACTATCTCACCGCGGCGTATAAATTCATCCGGTTATTTATGGATGTTTTTTGAAATTTTATCCCCTACCACCCATCCGCGGCAATTCATGCCGTTTTTAATGTTTTGTCGGACGCCAAACCCACACTCGACCCCTTTTCAAAATGCTCTCCCATCCACGCTGGAATGGGCGAAAATTCCCTTAACCCGATTTTATTATATGTTTGCAACGACCGACTTTTGCACTTTATGCTCGGATTTCTTCAGCGCTCGCCTGAGATATTGCTCAAGAGGAGCCAGTCCGCGAGAACAACGAATATAGTTCGAACTTTTGTTATAAAATATATTCTATTGGTGCTTTCATGCAACTGCTGGCTGCTGCATTATTCGACTAGCTCTCCCAATATTACATGCACTTCACCCACAGTTTGCATGTAATGCATTTCGTTATTACCTCCCCCCGAACTTTGTCCGCGTCGCATATTATTATTGAATCGCGAATGTATTTTCAACTTAATTCAAACTGAACTGTAAGTACATACATACGTACATTCCATTATGCAGGACGACAGTAATTATACCCCGTTTGCAGTGTTCTAAACTTGGCTTTCATTTGCCGGTAACGAAGACGTGTGTTGTGCTAAATTTGTAAACATAGCAATAATTCATTGTGTAAATGTTTGTATTAAATATAAATTATTCAACCCGGATTTTTTGTCGAAAGATAAAAATACCCTTTTCAATTAAAAAAAATATTCGACGTCGGTTTTTATTTGGAAGTTTTAATTATCGAATGAATTTGATTCTGCCTTTTCATTATTCTATTTACTCTTGCGTTTTTAATTAAGGTGTATCTTTTTGCCGTGCGGTTAATTCTGTCAACATTCCTGCAAAATTTTTATCGTCTGTGAGAACTCGTGTCTGCTAATTTCACCTTTAGGCTTCAGATAACAATGTCAATTAGTGAATTATTGTCAAACAAAGTTTACTCCATGTACAAATATCGTTTTATTCCACATATAACAATGGTTGTTATCCTTAATTAATTCGGTGAAAAGCTATGGAATACATTATGTATATGGCTATTGCTTTTCCAAATCAATTTGATTTGGAAAAGCAATAGCCGTATACATAATGTATATGTATATGTACATACATAATGTGTATACATAATGTATATATATACTAATAAAAACAATATATTGATTTTAAACTACCATTTATATATGTCTCTGAAAAACTGTACTCTATTAAAGAACTCTTAACATACAATATTATATATATTATATTTATTTTTTAATTTTCTTCTCTTAAAGAAATTTACGTTCTGGTAAAAATTATATTTCATAATTAAAAAAGATATTAAAATGAAAGAAGTCATAATTTTCAGTCACACATAAATTTTGCAATTAAAAGAAACCGAGAATATCTTTTTGGAAAAGTTACAGTTATTTTATTTGTCAATTTTTCCCGTTTCAGAAAAAAAATCAGCGCACGAACATCTGATTTAATATTATTTTTTTTAATCTTATTTATATTTTCCTTGTACACGAGGATTGTACATAACATTCTGAAAAAAATTATTATTCCTTGAAAATATTTTTTTGTGGACAATGTGGGGTGACAATTTTTTTTGTGGAGCTTCTGGTTTAAGTCCTGGAAAATATGGTCACCCTAGTCTTACGACATATGTATGTATGTACATATAAAGATTAATGCTTTTTTCCGCAATACAAATCTACATTTTTGGTAAAATATCTTAAATATTTACTTTTTTTCCAACTTTCATTCGCCCGAAGAATATCTTGCTATAATAATAAAATATTTGATTTTTAAATGCTTTTTATTATTACGAAATTATGTTCACAATACATCTTATATCTATTTTAATAGCTACTGATCTACTGATCATTTTCTATTTTACAATTTAATTTAATTTGGTTTGTAATCGTAGTATTATATTATTCTAATGTTAATCTACAGCATAAAAGGAAAAAGAGCTCAAAAACCTAATAATAAAGTATAAAGCTCCGTATTATCCGAATTATTATTCATATGTAGATAGTTAGACCAATTTGAACCGGAAATCGTTCGCATTGATTCATCATTTTAAACCTAACCGACTGGATTTATATCCAATCGATTCTCACAATTCTGTCCCTCCAAGAGACCGGAGTAGATAAAAGCCCTGTGGTTCAGTGATTCACCAGTGAGAAATTTGATCTCGCACCATTATTGTGAGTCATCGAAACCTTCGCCGAACAATCCCATCGCCGCAGAAACCTTTCTGTGAAAACACAATGCAAACCAAGTTTAAAATATAAAAAAAGGAATAATGAAACCACAGTCATTCTTATTAAGCTTTTAGTTCGTAGTGAGACTTATGCACTTGTATAATTGATGCAGTCACAATGCAATATATCCCCAAATCACTCACTCCGAAGCCGTATAAATAGAGGGGTAAACAAAGCAATATGCTCTCGACCACGTGCTACGTTGATATTGATTGAAATGGGGATGTCAACTCAACAAGGTATATTGCATGTTGTACGTTTGATTAGACCTGTAACTAGTATATAATTTGAACAAAGAAAAATTAGAGCTACTCAACTCAATAATCAATAAATAATTAAAGTATGTATGTATTATATGAATATATAACCTATAATTATTCTCTATCAAACTAATGAATTCTTTGTTTAATTTTATTAGGTCAATTTTTCAGGTTTTTTTTATTGGAACCAATAAGAATTATGATTGCGTCATTTCAATTTTCAGGTAGTTTAATTCATTAATAATTCGTGCTACTTAGTAGCACTACAACAGTAAAAATTAATGCGTAGTAGCAGCTACTACGCATTAATTTTTACTTATTGTATATAAATATTAAATTACTAATTAAAAGCGACTCTATCTTTGTATTTTTTTCTCGTGTTTAAGTCAAATTGAGGAAAGATCTAACTAGTATTTGCGTACATTTCATTAGTTTCATATACATACATATACTCGTACATATGTATCTATTTTAATAAATAAAAATGCAAAATATTAAATCAACAAAAATTTTATGATTTACATCAGCTCACTATACGAGTATATGCTGCACGCTGTATCAAAACTCCATAGATATTGGAAAATGAAATGAGAAGAAAATAAAATTTTGATTTGTTGAAAAATGTCAGGGTCCGATTCGTGTTTTTTTACTACTCCACTGCCATGATATTTTACGTATTTATAAAACATTTACTGTATTTCCTACACAGATCCTGCTTATCATTTAATAACATTCCTGCCCACATTGACCCCATTTTTTTACGTCGTGCCCTCGTTTAGATCTTTATTATACCTATATAAACTCGTTTCTCTATTCAATTCCTAAATCTTCTTTCACCTCCTCTTCTAACTTATAGATTATTGTAAAAAAATTGTTTCGATACTGTTTTTTTATAATGTTGCTACTTCCTATTTCTTTGCAAGTTTCAATAAATCGTATTTTTACAAGCTTTTATTTAGCTTCACCTGCTTCACCATTAGGTTCATTTGGCGGTATTTTAAATGCTAGTTATTACAGAAATTTAACTTTCTACGAATAGTCTACATACACAACGGATAATAATCGTAAGTGAATCGTAAAAGAGGTTAGTAAAAAATAGGTTAGTATTGTGAGACTATTCTCAAGGGGAGGAGGGAGGGGGGGGGTATCATACAATCTAGATCTAATTAGTGGCGTGCGTCATTGGACTAGAGGGACTATGCTAGTCCCCTAAAATCTATTACCTAAAGTTTAAAAATATCAACAAAACTAAATAAATTCAAATCGTTGTCCATATTGTTATTTTTCACTCGGATTAGCGAGGTTCAGAAACTGAAATTGGCCCTACTTGAGGTAATAGTGGATTGTTATGGTATGGTCTGCCGCATCGTTCGCTTTCACGGACTCGCCGTATCAATTATGTTTCCTTCGCAGTACTGGTGAATTGTTATGCATCGAAGTTCTTTCGCAGACAAAACTTTTTAATTTACTGGTTTCTTAAGTATTTATGACATTTTCACTAAGAATATTCTGATTTGTGTCTATCAAACATCATTCTGAAGTTTTTTTTTATTAATTAAAATAACACGTATTTACACAGAAATTCTTGAGTAAAAATATGACAATGAACTTGGCTCACGAAACGATTCCCTCAGAACAAATCAGTTCGGAGCGCGCGGAAACAAATAACCCTGGAATGTTGCATTCTCGATCGATTGTTCGACAAATCGTTCAGTAGATTAAGGTTTGAAGACAATTAAAATGTTATTAAGAAAAGTAGGCTACTTGGGATATTTCTGTTAGCATAAAAATTAAAATTATACTCATCACTTTAAGACAAATTTTTTGTCTGCTTTAAAAGTTACGGCACGCCACTGATTCTAATTGATTCAAAAATCGCATTGATTTATATATTATTTTTTCTACTTTTCAATACCAAAACTTTAGCATTTGCCTCAATGGAAAATCTCTGAGCTAAATACTTGATGTTGGCTAAATACTAACAACAAAACCTTATTCAACTGTCCTTTGAATATTCACCGAATGTAAATATTTACTTTGTATTACGGCTTGCGCTACTCTTGCAGGAATTGTCGCGTTTATCCCCTGTCCGCTAATTCCTTTCGCATCCTTCATTCATTCCACAGCATCCCCCGAAGGGTGTCCACATGCTATACCAAACGAAAAAAATGCCACATGCTCGTTGCTCTTTTTTCTTTCTCTTTTGTGTGTACAGAACGGGAACTTGTTTGAATATTCGTACAAATATGTCACATCTCATAGCAGCAGCGCGTCTCTCTGTTCTCCCTTTTCGCTTTTTTCTCCCTTTTGTCATTGCGGCGTGCAACCACCACCCACCCCTCCAAAAGTATTTTCATTCAATATGTCTATTTATTTTGTCGAGTGTCTCCGAATATTTAATGCATAAAAATGCACACAGACGAACATACATATGTATGTATGTGCGACTTTTTTTTACCTACATACAAGCGGGTGGGCGGTGGGGGGTACATATTGTATATTTTTGCCCCGTGTTTGTGATTGCGTTTTAATTTGCATTTATATTACGAATTCGTACGCAAATCCCGTATAGGTACACGACCGAAATCGTATCTGGAGAAAGTTTTTGTGCCCCCTTTATAATCCCGCCCGCTTTAAAAATCCCGATAATACAATCGGTCCCTTTCTGAAACCGATCCGTATAATTGATTTATGTTGTCGATGCCCAAGGCTCACTTACTAAACTCTGGTTGAGCCAATGTGTGCGATTTTATTGTTTTTTTTTATATTATATTAAATGGCTATCACAACTTAGCAAGAGCGTAGCTCACTGATTAAGCCAATGTTTACCAGTGCAGAGATCGAGGGTTCAAATCCCGACTTGAATCGAGTAAATATTTGATTTATATACGCTGCTGTTAGGTTTGACAGTGATTGATAACGGTGATCTCCATATTGGAAGAAATGTAGGAGAAACTAGTCAAAATAAAAATAAGATCGTTCGAAATAACAATCACTTGAAGAAACGCCCTTCCCAGCTGGAAATCACTAGCACCTTCATGCCGTATGATTCAATTTGTTTGCGCCTAAATCTAGTTTAACATCTGGTTTAGATAGACGAAGCTTAAAACTTATAAAAGAGACATATTTGGAACAGTTGATAGGTCCGAATAGTTTTAACAATACATTTATATTTTATGGAAATATTAAATCTTTATGATAAATTTGAGCTCTTTTTCCTATTATGCTGTACATTTACATTAGAATAATATAATACTATGATTACTAACAAAATTAAATTAAAATTGTAAAATAGAAAATGATCAGTAGATCAGTAGCTATTAAAATACATATAGATATATAATAAGATGTATTGTGAACATAATTTCGTAATAATAAAAATCATAAAAAAAATCAAACTTGTATGCAAAAATAATTCGGCTTATAATAATTTCACTGAATATGCGAATTTCACCAACTCGATTGTTTTCCTATACATAATAATAACCAAGCGGGCGTTCCACAGCCGAATTTTGGCGCGATCAAAATGGCGTCTATTATAATAATACATATACGAGGGTTCAGTTTAAAATTTGCGTAATAACACGCGAACATCCTAATGGGACGCGATCACATTATTCGAGCGTAACCAAATCGCCTCTCTTTCCCATGAATAAATTAAAAATCGATAAATCCTAAAGGGTCCACCGTACAGCGATTTAGTATTCCGTTTCGTCAAACAGGTCTGATTACTTTATCGTCAAACCTTTCACAATTTGCAAAATTTCAGAGACGAAGCAACGCGACCAATTAACGACCGAAACGAGCGTCGTCGGCCAATTTGAGTCGTTTGAATTAGATTGCGCAATATTTCAATTAGACGAATTTGTACGAATTTACAGACGCGGTCGTCGGGGGAATGAGATCATTACCGCATCATCGTCATCGATAGATGACCGCGCTCTTTTGTCGGGAAATTTCTGGTGTGATAAATTTTTATATGCGAGATGAAATTTGACCTTTCGACCACGGCTGCCCATCACATTAAAATACCCCCTTAAAAGGCCGCACGCTTAACGAGCTAGCTGACAAGCCATAACAATTTCTATCGTTAAAAAAGTGCCCTTAACTCCCCCATATCCCATATTTAGGTACTCGTGACCATATGTGTACTTCGATTATGTCTTATCTAAGATGACCGTGTGCTTACGGATTTTAAATGAAATCGTTGTTTATACATACATATGTATATTGTAGCGCTGTCAATATACATATGTACGTGATGTAGTAGAGATCAATAATTGTCAATATCTTCTATTTAAAGTGGTTTATTTCCGTATTATTGTTTATCGGTGTCAAATTGTGATGGTCGTTAATTATGAGAAATGAATTTCATCGTTTATTTATTTTTGAAGTATGTATTAAATTTTGAATTCAATTTAATTTATATTGTCAATCTTCGTTTAGAACGATTATAAACGAATATTGCGCTATTTTTAGAAGCCACCGGCTTTCATTATGATTTATTAATTTACAATATTATGTTTATTACACTTATAGCTATAATTAATTCTTAATCAAAAGCTCATTCATAATTCTGGTAAGATAAATAATGTTATTTAACTTTCTCTTTGACGATATTTTATTAAATGTTGTAGCAAAATATTATACAATTCAACAACAATTACATATTTCCAAGACTGAAACAGATTCGTCCTGTGTGTTTAAAATTTCATCTTAGGTTCTGTTTTGCGGAATTGAAAATAAAAAAATACATTTATACGAGGTAACAATTTTAATGGTCAGTTTTTTTTTTTTTAATAAATGATCTATAATTTTCAGAAAAATTTTGTGATAACGTACTACACATTTGAATATACATACATGTAGATAAAAATGAACGGTTAGTATATCGCTTAGTTTTAAGTATTTAAGCAGTCGGTTATCGATAATATAACTTATTGGCCATCTTCATTAGGATCTATTGCGGAATTAGAAATAAAAATATTCATTTATATAAGGCAACGATTTAAATGGTCAATTTTTACTTTTTTCAATAAACAGTCTATAATTTTTATGAAAATGTTGTGAAAATAATGTACTATACATGTACATAGATTAAAATGAACGGTCATTTATATGTATAAGCAGTCAGTGACTGATAATATAACTTACTGACCAAGTAAATACCGGCCTTTATATAGGTATATGTAATATCACCAATATTTAGTACATGTATTTTATGAATTTCATTTTCGTTTATTACTTAAATTTCGTTTCGTTTATTACTTAATTTACATCGAGTAATTTACATCACTCAAATCGAGTCCGCTAACTTGGTTACTCGGGCGTTGCCACGTTACGAGATACATCCGAGTGAACAACTTAGCGGACTAAGTCTGAGTGTACTCATATCGTGTCAACCCGATATTACTAGACTTCATACATTTTTTTATAATTTGACGCAATACTGTAAACTGGTTATAATTCCCCGAGTTAACCAATTATTTTTGTTACAAAATTGATCTTGCTCTATTTAACGATATAATTATGTACTTTTCATTTGTACATAACTTAACTAAAATATATATGTACATATGTACTTTTCATTTATAACAGCGATATATTTTCGTATCGCGGCTACCCCTAATATGTATGTACGCTCGCGAATAGATATAGTTCTACATCAAAACGTATAAAATTATTAGCATAATCATCAACCTTTGTCTATTCAGAGTCCAACAAATGTTAGCAAATTCCTACCTACCCTGTACTAAACTTTCGTCCAATGCACTATAGTTCGTATACCCAACCTTACTTTGTTCTTTCCACATTCATGCAACCTCTTGTATAGCATTTGAACAATTCCTTTGTAAATCCCCTCTGTACACTGATCCAACCACAATTCCCTAAAAGTTTCTAGATGATACATAAATATACTTAAATTTAGTTCCAATATAATGCAGAATATTTTTTATACAATAAAGGTGTTCATTGAAGCCATATCAATGCCTTAAATAAACACTATTGTATGCGAGCTCTCGGCTCTTAAATAAGACATCAAAAGCTGAATGCACCTTTTTGAGTGCACTGAACGTGTCCATTCACTCGAGTGAGGCTTACGCGAAGGGACAGACACCTCTCTGTACCACAGCGGCCACATCATCAGTTCTCGAAAATCTAATTTGAATGCACCGACCTCCCCTGGGAGGGTGCATCCATCCCCCATTATCCACCCTCGAATATGCTTCGAAACCCAAGCGGATATCTCTTTTTTGTCTAACACGCCCCGACGCGCATTAATCAAATATTTGTCGTTGTCGTACTTGGCCAATGACGATCAGGGTTGTCAGGATTCGTCTCATTGTGTTGTCATCGTGTGCATATGTATATCTGTCATCAAACGTTAGATAAGCTTCAGCACATCTGCCTGGTGGAAATTCTTGGGTTTTCGTCATATTTGGTTGTTGACTGTCAACGGCTGAATTGTTGAATACAATCTTCACCCACTTATGCAATCACATCACACCTGTCTATCGATATATTTCACAGTTTTAATGGATTGTCTCGTCAGTCTTTTTTGTATTATCTAGAACCATCTTTATGTGAATAGATATTGAAATAGAATAAATAGTTTTAAATTTGCCTGTTTTATTATTCCAATATTTTTAAACGATGCGCTGCGCTGCGCTCCTTCAAGAAACTTTATCACTATTGAATTTATCTTAAAAATTTAAATATGTCTTTACATATTTATATATAAAGTTGGAAGATTCCGCAGGCTTTTTTTAATAGGAGCCTTTTTTATTTGCTAAATTTATTTTAAAATCAATAGAAAACCTAAAAAAATACAATGCATTGTAGATGAAGTTTTAAACGAATCTTGCCTTTCTATTAGATTATTTTGAAACTTTTTTTTTCGGTTTCTTATATTTTAACTGGATCCAAATAATTTAAAAATTTTAGAAGATTCGCAAGAAAGATTTACAGTAGTTTTTCACATTTTAGTTCTGTTGTATTGATTACTTAGAGAAGAATTATTAATATTAAAGAAGTCAACAGTTTCTCAGAAGCGAAATGAAGACATTTTTATTTCAATTTGACGTAGTAGAATCAATAGCTATCACACAAATAGAAATCAGCGACCCTACGACAGCAACCTTACTACAAAAAAGACAGCAACTCTAGGACGGATAAAAAAGAGACCCTAAGGGTTCATACACACAGAGTGATACGTGCATAGAAGCAACTTGTCAAAATAATAAGATTTACACGCTCATTTACAGCTTGAGTCTACCTAGGCATCCCGTGACGTACTATTATGTATGTCTGGGCCTTACGACAGACAAGACAAGCTTGACTACTGATAATCAGTGATAGACTAGTCGTTAGGGCGCTATTGTTAATTTCTTGAGGAAAAACATGGTTTTTTCAAGCTTTATTTTTTATTTATTTATATTTTACCGTGATCCCATTACGGGTCTTAAAACCCCCGAGCAACATATATGGTATTAAACTTACATGCATAAATTTGAAATCATATTCAAATATGGTTTGCCAATTTGATGAAGAACCGTTTCAACAATGAAATCAGATAAATTGGCAAACTCTGATAGGAAATGATCGACTGGTGTCACAAATATCCAAGTTTGATCAGCACAGCACTGTAGAAATACACCGAATAAATTCTCTTTAATCGAGATTAACCCAGAGCTGGAACCCGAGAACTTCTCGGCGGTTAGCATCAACGAAACCATCGAGCTTTGCTGCTGGCTATAACTTTCCTTTGAACACTGATGACGCAATCTATTGTCATTTTACAATTTTCTTGACGAGTAGCCTCGTTGGAGACGAATAGCTATCTCTACTGATAATGCATTTTGCTACCCCTCAGTGTCTTTTGAACCATATCAAAAGACGACTGAATACTACATTGACAGACGACTCAATCTACAAATCGATAAAATCCTTTCACCTCAAAACATAAACAACCAACCATATCCAATATACAGGTATAATGTACCCAGCACTACTCTCCACACTTGACTACACGTTGATCATACCACCCACGTATTTCACTTTCAACCCCTTTCCCGCACTAACTCACACATGACATACTACATTATCGCCGACACGAAGCATTGATCACTGATCAACGTATAATAGTGTGCAATTATTAATTATGGAGTCGCGCACGAAACCCTTTCCGTTTGATACTGTCATTAACCGCGCTAACCCCGACTGAATATCTAACTAACCGGCCGGCGCGTTGCTAAATTCCTTACAATAATTCAAGGGAAATGTGCGTATGCCTAATGATAATATTCCCAAGTTTACCCGCGTTTAAATTTAATATATTGTGTGCGTGCGGCCCATGATAATGGCGCACCTGCGTAAATAAGTAAGGGCCGGTGCGGAGCTGACCCGAAACTTGTGTCATCCCTAATTTTTGTATCGCACATCTTCCCCGCAGTATCTATTATACGTACTTCTGGTAATGAATATCATTTCTCATATGAATATTGTTTCATGGGTGTTTGTTTAGACGTGCAAAATTATCTTTTTTTTTTTTGTCGCTTTTTATCTCTATTTGTGTGCGTGTAGATGTAAACCAGTGTGAAGTGCTCGAATTTTTTTTGTTATCTTCACCTCGCATGATGAACGGTCTTGTCAACACTTATCCCGCCTAGAAATATTTATATTCATTTGTTTAATGTGAGCGAGAATAAATCAAGGGTTGTTTTTATGACAGTTTTTTTCCCCTACATTCTTCATTATAGTATACGCGTATGAATTTCGGAACGGCGTTTCCTAAATATGTTTTATGGGATATATTTGAGGAAACGTTTATGAATTGCGTGGTGTTTTATTTTATAAATACATATATGTATACGTAGAAGGCCAACCCAGTAAACCCCAATGCGTCTTCCTGGACAATTATAAACATCGATAACCAATTTATAGAGCATCTTTGTTTATTTTAGACGTATGTATACATATGTATTTTCATTTCAATCGATCATATACAGATCGCCCCAAAGCGACGAGTGTAATAATACAGATACATACAATACAATCAATACAAATATTTATACAAATGCGGATTCATACGAATATCATCCACAGTGACATCTATAGATACATTTTTGCAGCATTTTATTATACAAATTGGTGAACCTCAAGACGATGAATAACTTGAGATTTGCAAAAGAGATTGGAAAGGAGATGCCAATTTTACAGGAACCATTTCAATGAAAATCACAAAAAAAATTGGCAAAAACCTGATAGGAAACAATCGACCTTGAGTCACAAACCAAGTTCTGGCCAACAGATACTAGTAGTAGTCGATTCGTGACTACTCAGCTCGAAAGTATGATATACTAACCACTAATCCACGCTGCTGGTTAAATTAATTGAGTTAATTTGACAAATATTTTTGCAGCATTTTATAAATCAGCAAATTCAGGTTGCTGAAAACTTGAATTTTGCAGGAATGTGATTGCCAATTTGTTGGAACCATTTCAAAAAAATCAGATACATTTACAAACTCTGATAGGAACTGATCGCTCTGGGATTGAACCAGTGTTGAAAACATTACTCTCTAACCACTGATCTACATATCTATGCTACTGGTTTAAGTTTACAAGCAATGCCTTCATTTACAACAATTGAATGTATTCTTTTGTTCAGGCAATTATGTATTATATAATATTATTTATATAATTTTGACAATGAAATTCTTTAAATTTGTAACTGGTTTGACTAGTTAATAAACAACATCATTTACTTTTATCTAGCTATTATGTACAGTCGATTTTTTCATATTTAGCGACATTGTAGCGACTTACATACATTTTAAATAATCGTATTTTAGTATCTTCTCTTATTTTATTATATGTAATTTTAGGCTAACCATTGACGATCATCTTCAACGATATACATACATACATATATACATACAATGTACTATGAGGGATAGATTATTTGATTATTATACACATGAGCCGTTATATTTGGAAGTCTTATTTTCAGTTCCAAAAACACTATTCAGTTTGACTTAATTCACAAATTGTTATCACTACTTTTAATTCGATATGTCCAGAATCTCGGAAAGGCGGAAAAAGCTTATAAAAATATTGTAAAACGCTAGTCCATTATATTTAATTTTTTGCGAGATATTTCTCGAAACAAAGAAAAGTCGACTTGCCCACTTTCAAATATAACGGCTCATACGTACTTATACATACATGTGAAATTTAACCTTTTCGATATATTCCTTTGGTATCCATTGTCCCTTTTGGGCAATGACTCCACATCAATGTATTATGCGTAGAAAAATCATTATTCGATATATTTATAAACATTAGTAAACAATAAAATCTATATTTGGCAAATGGAAGGTACGTTAAATCAAAAACCCGTAAAATAGCATCCATGCAAATGCAATATCGCTATTTTAAAACGTGAAACAATACATTTTTATATCCAAAAGCATCCCTTATTTAAAATGATAAATTTTCAGAAGAATGTTCTTTGTAACTTATTTTATGCAATTTATGAAATTTCCCATTTCATTTGCTACTTTTTGAACAAAGCAACTGGGTTGTACCGTTCCTGAGCTTCTTTTTACAGTTTCACGAATTGGGCGTATCATACAATATTTCATAGCACTCAATAAAGTTCACCAATCGTAGGAACGTATTATATTGTACATACATACATATATATTTAAATATATCGACAACCAATTCAGACTTCTTATGGCACACTGATGATATTATAATCCCGCACACGTTCCGAACTAAATTTATTGGATTTTTGTTGGATATTTCCCAAATATTGGCAATATTTCGTCCGTTCGTAAGACACGCTATTATTCATTTATATACGCACTGCGCGAGAAAGAAAGAAAAGGGAAAGGCCACAAAAAAAATCCCCGAAAGCAAAAAGAGCAACACGGCTCCGTTGTGCCAGAGGGGTACCTTATTCAAGTCACACCTCGCTTATGCTCGCAGTCCATAGATTACATCTCGGGTACAATATGATGAATATCCACTTTTTGTCCGGCGGACCAACCCTCATATTTGGTATTCAGGTGGGCCTGGGAGGACCTCTCCCGACAATGTCGACCGCTTTTCCCTCTTTGCGAGCGCAAATGGATAAATCATGTCCAACACCTTGTCCCTGAAACCGTAATCTATCCCGGCCATCAATCCGCGCTCGCCGCTGCATATGATTTAGTGCACGTCAAATGCACGACGACGTGCACTTTTATCGTTCCGAAATAATAACGACCCCCGGGCATGCCGTTAAGCCGTTCATAAATTTACGGTTACTCATTTTCGGAACGTTTTGCATAATACAAGAATAATGGATAGTGCAGTGCGGTGCAGGAGCGGCTAACGGCGTTGACAATCTAGCCGCCGGGGAAACCCCGTAAAAACCACCCCGAGGGGTAGTTTTGCATATATCAACCGCGAGTCTGCCACCTTTTTGGCTTGACGTCCAGAAAATAAATAAGTTTTTTTTCGAACATTTCAGCGCTTTTTTTTACATCGTCACTTAATGTTCGTGTATTTTTTAAGTGCACGTTTGTACATACGTTATAGGTGTATGAAGGCTCAAATATGTTTCCGTCATTTCATCAGCTGATTTTGCCATACATTGAAATACGATTGATTACATATTTTACATAAATTTAATATAAATTTATTTATTTTTGCATACATACATATATGTATACCAGGAAGGCCCAACAGATAAAAACCCCAATGCGCCTGCCTGGCCGATTACAAACATCGATTTAATTAATAATTTCAACAAAGCATCATAGAGCCATCTATGGATAAGTTTTTGATAAACTTACATTTTCGGAGCATTTTTTTTTATATGAATCGTCAAATTTCGAGATGCTGAAAAATTCGAAAATTGCGAGAAATGGGTAAAGGTTGTCAATTTGTTGGAACCGTTTCAACGAAAATCAGATAAATTGACAAAATCTGATAGGAAATGATCACAAACCAAGGTCTGGCCAGCAGCAACCAGTGGGACTCGAATCCGTGACCACTATGTTCCAAAGCATACATTTATGCTAACTAGTCCCCGCTGCTGGTTATGGCTATGTATGTACGTACAGATGTTTATTAATATTTTTTAAATAAGACTTCTTTTCGGACAGCATAGTGAATAGTAACATCAGCATCGTGAAACTTGCACAAAACTTCAGTGAAATTTACTAAGGAAAACCAATCTCCTTCCCCTCCCCTATTTCTTAATATGGTTAACTTTAATGGTGTGTATGTAGTATATTTTGTGTAAGTAATTTTTACTTCACTTTTTTTCTATAATAAGTACAATAATTGAATTAAAAAAAATGTTGTGTCCAAAAAGTCTGTTTTAAAAAACGAGTAATCAAATTAGTGAACAAATGCAAATACCACATATGTATAATACATACATACATATATTGTTTATATATATACATATGTATATATGTAAGTGATACTAAAACTTATCATCCCTTGTTTTTAATTATTTGTATATGATGCTGTAATTTTATATTCAAAATTTCACAATAAAAATAAAAATTTTAATACTATTTTTGTAATATCTTCTTCATACGTATTCTAAAACAGCTGTCTTCCATGGCAGTTTGAAGGATTTGTAGCTATTTGCTTTAAATAAGAAAAAAATCCTTAAAAATTTAAATGTTCCTTTAAATAATATTTAAAAATCTTAAGTAACTGCAATAAGAGAAAAATAATAAGGGAAACACCATAATATAATATATAAATAGTATTTATATTATGTAATATGCAGTTTGTGTACATTTTCTGCACAACATTAGCAACATCAAAAGCATCTCATGTACTATATGTATGTATGTTCCATATTTGTATATAATACCTTATATCCTTTGTGGAGAATATTTCCTTGATCGCTTCACTACAGTGAATGGCAAGACTGCTTGTTAAAATGTCAATACTGAATACGCAAATGTATTTGAATCAAGTAGGCACTTTTCTAGTATTCTCCCTATACACAATGCATTTGCAAATACATTGTACATATGTAATATGAAAACTTTAAATCTGTTTGACATGACGGTCGCATCAAATTTTCCTGTATGGAAACTTTCCATCAATATACTCTTATTGTGTGTGTACGTTGCAGTATGACACTGTCATTTTGACTAGCTCATATTTCACCTGTCAACTTCCGTCTGCTCGCACAAGCCCAGTTTCAAAATCAGAATTCTTATTCAATATACGTCATCATAATGCTCACATTCTGCTTGATACGTTTACGTATTCATAGGTACATTTTTTGTGATTCCGATCGGGTGGTTTGAATGAGTTTACGCCTGTTAATATATCAACGCTTTGATATTTATTCGAATGCACTTCAGAACGTGATGAATTGCCGACGATATTTCACGGCAATGCATCTCTGGTGCATTTGTGATAAATTACAGGAATGTGTGACAGGAAGTGTCGCCATTACTCACATTTACTATTAAAAATGGAGTTTGAATAATGTCTCGGAAAAAATATCACCCCCACCCTACACAAACTTAGAGGCTTCCCCCTTGTCTTTTTTTGTTCTGATCCATTATGCCAAATATACTGATGGAACATTTCACTCGCCCGTATAGTATTATATGTATGTATAACCCATCATTAGTTTTCTATTATGAAGAGATTGAGTTTCTTTACCATTATACGAGGGCTATATAAAGAGTTTAAAATACTACTCTGTTTCGTCTTTTGTCTAATTATTTGGATTTAAAACGCAAAAATTATAATTTTAAAATGACTCAAACGAGATTAGATCTTCATAACAATTTTCAAAATTTCATTTTGATTTTTTTTATACTGAAATATTAAAAGAGTATCTATCTAACCATTTACTCATCTCATTATATGTATATAATGACACATAACGATAAAACTATTAAATTAATTTAAAATAAGTTATTCAAGTACAATATAATATGAAAAATATGCACCAATGTCTCTTAGTAATTTGACATACGGTTGTCGGTAGAATTTTGGATTTTTTTCTTTCTTATTCTTACATAAACGTATATGTATGTATATCATCATCATCTACAGGCATTCATCATCCTCTGCTGGATGAAGGCCTCTCCAACACGCTTCCATTCGTCTTAGTTTTGCGCAACTCTCGTCTATCTCGCCCCACATATTTTCCTAATTTCTTCATTTAACTCTTATGCATTCTCTCGGGTACCATTCTAGCACTTCTCTTGTCCATCTTTCGTCCATTCTTCTAACCACGTGGCCCGCCCATTGCCATTTCAATATTTCACACTGTTCACTATATCCACTACCCTTGTCATACTTTTCACCCACCTATTCCGTTTCCTGTATTTTCTCGTTATGCCAAGCATACAGCGTTCCATACTTCTTTGAGTGCGTTGGACTTCGTGTACCATCTTGGTTTTCAATATCCAAGTTTCACATCCATACGTCTTCACTAGTAAAACACATTGAACGAAAATCTTTTTCTTCAGGCAAAGTGGCATTTATCAACACCAATAAAAATCAGTTAAATTTCTCTTTTAAATTGAATTTGTAAATATGAAATTAATAACAGCAAACTCGCCTTATAGTTTATCTATAAGAATTTGCTTTGAATTTTTACCTACATATATGTTTGTACATATGTATATTTACATTGCTTCCATTATGGAAGTTCCATGACACAATTAGATCAAGCTGAGATTCAAAAATAAACTAAATGAATTTCATGCCATTGTCCATTCCTTTGTTCTATACATTTCCGTATTGTGTGTACATAATACATATGTAGTAGGGATGCTGTCCCAAATTTGTTTCTTTTTTTATTTTGCTACTCCAATACTTAGTTTGAATATAATGTATAACACATACATATATGTATATACGATTAGATTTAAATTTGTAATGATATAAACAAGAGATTTATTTAATGAAAGCACTTTATTTGGAGAAAAATTTCATGATACAAATTTTAACGTGGAAACGCCGAAATTGGATCATTTGAGTTCACATAATTTTTAATGGCCTTCTCCTCTCTCATTAGGAGAGAGCAAATGCTCGAAGGCGAAGTCGTTCCGCCGAAATATTTTTACCGTCTCTTTTTTTTTATTATTTTCAATCAGGAATATGAAAGTCGGGAATAAGAGCGCGATCGCGAGCTTTCCTACCGGATAAATGGGTCTTCTGTGCAGACGCGCATTTAGCTCTTCCCAGACTACTTATGATATTTTGAAGCGAGCCGAGCTTCTTCTTCTCAAACCCGTCCGCGATTTTCATTATATCGAATGGTGTGTTTCGACGCAATCCCCGATAGCAGCTCATCCCTGAAATAACGCTCCAATTATCTCCACTGAGGAACAGGGAGGGTACAAAGTCTGCAGCCTCTACGTCAAGACGCCGCGTGTGTGTAATGGATTTAAATTTGCCGCCGAAAACACCGTAATATCAAATAGAAAAGTTTGTTTTTCTTTATAAACAAGTAGCTCGCTTCCGAAATTTCGCTATATTTTATTATGCTACCAGCGAAACTTTAGAATGTGTGTGCTTTATTATTACACTCAAGTATTATAATAAACTGGTATAACTTTCGCTGCAAAATTTTAGCCGCTGCTGTTGTTTTTGTCGGTGTATTATATAAATTATGTAATGTGTGTGAACGCAAATGTGTGTTTCATTCGGAATATTTCGAAAGTTGCAGCCACATTCGGGCACGCCGTAGTGTTGCTTTTCTATGCTCGAGTTGAGTTTAATTTTGATTACGCCTCAAATTGGCGAATTCAAACTCTTGACGATACCTATAAACATACTGTAAGAAATCGTAAACGTGTACCCAAAGAGCTTTCTCACCGTATTCAATTTAAAACTTTTGCTTTCTAATACAGCCTGCAATAATCTTCAAAATCATATTGTATTTTTATATAACCGTATCTATATTCATAGATACAATGTGAATAATAATATATACATAGATACAATATGCTTTCACCGAAGCAATTCGATACTCCTGAAGTCGGATATCAAACAGTTTCTATTAAACTAGTGACCCGATTTACGCATACATATGTGCATTTGATACAAATAGGGGAAGTTGAGCTGCCTTTCATATATACTAGTGCTAGGCATAATCCTGTTATTTATGAATGTTTGGTCTTAAAGATTATATAGAAATAAAAAAATAAAACATTAAAATGATAAATGAAAGAAAACAAAAATATATAAAGAAATGAAGATATAGGAAAAAATTTAAATTTAAGAAAGATATTATAGATATTATAGATATAGATAATATTTTTTTTTTTAAATATTAAGGTTTTCAGATATTACTACATTGTTGGGAAGACTATTCCAAACGTTACCTACTCTGTTTGAAAAGAAGGAAACTTTTATCAATTTGTTCGATTTTTCTTTTAGGAGTCTGAGAGAGTGACGTCTAAGATAATTGTTTATTTATTTATTACAGTAAAGCTATAGTGACATTACAGATATACTCCAGGTCGTCACTATAGCTAGTGTTTATTTATTTATTTATAGTTAGTTTTGGACCATTGTGGCATTACAGGAAGAACCTAATGCGCCACAATGGCCTACATTTGATAAAGAAAAACAAAAATAAAATACATAAAATAAAAAGCAAAAATGCAAAGGCAGAAAAACATGTGTTATATAGTGTTGTTATTGAAAATAAAGAAGTTGGACAAACATAGGACAATTGTAATGATTATTTAATATTTTAAAGACTATGCTTAAGTCGCCTCTTATTATTCTCGTTTCCAGTGTGGTGAGATTCATTCTTTTCCACCTCTCATTAAAAGAAAGTGAAAGTTTAGAAGGTATTTTAGTAATTCTCCTTTGTACCCTTCAATACATCTAACATATTTTTTTTAAATAAGGATTCTATATAATAAAAGCGTATTCTAATTTAGGCCTGATACAAGTTTTATAAAATTGAAAACATGTTTGATTATATACAAAAAAAAAAAATTATAAAACAATAGATAAAAGTTTGTTTTATAAAACTTCGAATAAAATAAATATATCGATGTACTTGCATCCGAATGTCTGACATCAAAGAATATTCCGAGATTGCGACACCGGAATTGAACATCCGAATTTCGTCCAGATACTTTTAAGACGTAAAAGGGCCCCTAGGGTTTGAAATTGTTGTGAAGAAAGCGACAAAGTGGAAATAATCAATTTTTTTCCGCTCTTGAGCTTGTTGTGTCAACGAATACCGTCGGGGATATAAAACGCGCCATCGGAAAATTTGGCTTTCTTGCGGAGAAACTTGTTCGTTTAAATGAAAATATCCCGGAATTTTTCAATATTTATTATACGTGATATTTATCATCGTCGAATTGGCACAATGCACCGAGCTCCGATCCTAAAACGCGAATTCAAAATTTATATAAAATCCATTCACCTGTACTAAGCTCGGCTACCTTTGAAAATCCTTTTTCTTTTTCTTCGTCTTTTTCTCTCCTCACATTTAAGCTCTTTAGGTATCTTCCGCACGATCACAAAAGTCAGTTCCGTTTCGGTATTTCACCGTTACCTTTTCGCCGTCGGCGATTATGGACGGCATCCATTTTATTATTCAACTGGTGATTTTTTCTTCTTAAATTCCTAATGTGGAATTTGCGAATTATACTCGTTTAACTGCCAGATAGGCGCTCTTTATACATATTTAATCTATCCAATTTGCGTTTGAGCGGCCTCGTACAATTCACCCTCTTAGCTGTGCCTTTCCTATGACCTTTTAACATTTCTCGAATGAGAATACTCACTACGTGTGCAAAATATGGCTCGCAAACCGCCATTTGGCACGCCATATAAAATATTTCTCTCGACGGCTTTTCTTGTATTCGCTCCGTTTTATCATTCGCCATTATGTTGTATTCCATGCTTTCGAGCGCACAATGCAACTGTTATGCAAATTTTCGCAAAAATAGGCACATTTATTTTAATATACTGTTAAGTCGATCCAATTACACGTCGTATACATTTCTGTAATCCAACATGTGGATAATTATTTTATTTTAATTCCAACATTAATTTGTGGTTGTTTGACGCTTTCGTGACGACGATATACAGTCCCTGACCAGAATATTACGCCACCCCTCTCGAGATACGTTTGGGTAAATTTGTCACGGTCGTAAATAACTCATTATGGGAACTTTTGGCCTCATTTTTTTTGTGATCTTATCCTTAAATGCAACTCTATTCACTAGCAAAAAATATCGGTGGATTATCCCTCAAAAGGTCTTCAAAAACAAAAGAAAGATGTTTGAAATCGGTTTGCGTCTGAATTTTGTTCAATATTGACGTGCGTTTCCGTTAAAATCATTCATTATTTTGTGAAAAGCACTGTGTTTTTTTCTCTTTTACTGCAACTTTATCATATTTCTAAGGTAAGTTGGTATTTAATATCTCGAAATTTTACTTTGTTTTATGATTTAAATTGCTTGTAAAACTTTTATTGGATTTTTTTAGATGGGTAGAAAATCAGATCTTTCTAAAGAAAAAATTGCAAGCATTACATCATTATTAATTACAGGAAAGTTTTCTCAAAACAAAATCGCGACAATGGAGGGTGTTAGTAGGGCGTCTATTAGAAAAATAAAACAAAATCTGGAGACTGATTGCGACCCCACACTCAGTCGGCGAGCTAATAGTGGTACTAAAAAAAAATTGGCCCTCGTGTGGATCGAAAAATCGCCAGGCTTGTTTCCAAGAATCGATTTATTATAAAAAAAAATATTCAACAACAATTAAAGGACGAAAACGTGAAATATCTACTTCAACAATACGACGTCGTTTGACGCAAAAATTCTGTTAATGTAACGAAGACACCAATCTGTACAAACCGTCATCGAGATATCCTCATAAGATTCGATAGTTGTCAAATTTGCACTTAATCCAACAGCTTCCCTTGCATTCGAGTTTAGTTCCATATTGGCACTAAAACGGCAAAGAAATGCTACATACATACTTATATAACATTTAAAAAGCAATACTGAATATTACACAATAACGCCGAACGATACGCAACATCTTTAATTGCCCATGTAATAGCACTTCCAAAACAAATTTGAATTTCTTTAAACGGTAATAATTATGATTTAAGTCGCGCACACGAACATGTACGAGCATAAACGCTTATTAATCGATTAACCGTGCGCAAATTAGACAGACCCAGACGTACGGTGTACGACTAATGAATATTGGATGTAATGTCGAGTTTCGAGGTATAATCTTCAATTCCGTACATTTAAGAGGGGGGGAGGTTCAGAGGGAAGCCGACGATTGGATATGAAGGAAGACTAATTGGCGTCTTGTCTTGTGCGGTCTATTAGTCGCAACCAATCGAGTGGGACCAATCGAATCGAACGCCTTAATAACCGTGATCTAATTTGGCTCAGTTGTAAATAACCAAACAAAGAGCAATATCTGCTGAAAATCTCATTCCGCCAAAATCAGTATCTGATCGACCCACTTATGTATGTATGTATGTGCCTACCGTACATATGTGAATAAATTTTTCGCTCCGATTAAACTCAATCAGTGGTAAATTGGTTCAAAGAGATCATCCTTTGCATATATGCATATGAACGGTTGTAATTTTCATTTTTGACGTGGTCCCCGCAAATATTTGGGATTCGCATTATCATAAATTTATTGACCGTGCAAAATCGGTCAAAGGGAAGACGATCCCGGCCCGCATGCAGAGTGACAAAGAATCTTTTCTCCTTTTGATATATTTATTCGGTCTAAAATGGGATTTTGTGTTTAAATAAGGGATCGACCGCCCGCCGGGTAGGGGGGTAGGTCACGTCCAAAAACGATTTTAAAAAGATGCGATAGAACCTCAGGAAGGGTTAGCGAAATCGTGCGTTGTGTGCATATACATAATACGTGACGCGAAAACGTACCACTTCATCGAAAACGTCGACCAGAATTGAGATAAATTTTCGAATTTTTACCTACTTACACTAATCTGTGCCTGACGTACATATATATGTATACATACATACATATGTGCGCTTTTACTACTGTATAAAAAATAATATGTACTAAGGATACAACCCGGATCCGCAAGCGATAACATTTTATTTATAACCAGCAGCATATAACAGCATATAGCATGTAATACTTTCAATTGTGAGGTCACGGGCTCTATTCCGTATGTTGCTGGCCATACCTTGGATATGTAACTCTATTATCGATCTTTCAGGGTTTGCCAATTTATATGATTTCATTGAAACGGTTCCAATTGACAACCCTGTCCTTTAGCAAAATTTAGAGTTATTCAGCATATCGATTTTCGTTGATATAAAAATACTGCAAAAAATTGACCATAGATGTCTTTGTGGTTGCTAATCGTTCGAGCACGGGTGTCTTGTTTAATAAAAAGTACACCTGTTTAAAATAATTAAATTTTAATATGTATACCACACTCGTCGCGTTGGAGAAATCTGTTAGACGAGTGTACATTATTGATGGAATAAACTAATAAATAAATTTATTTTATTGCATAGCACATGAAAATTCGCCTTTAACCTTTCCACCGCGTACGACTACTATACATGTCCTAGCGAACATGCCCTCAGCGCGCGAGACTCGCATAGATGTCTTGGAAGTTCCAACCTGTATAAGAGCCGTCTATTGTGTTAACATTTTATAACTTGGTTGAAAATATTACTAAATGTATACTTTACCAAATTCAATAGATGGCAGTAGTCAAAAAAAAATAAATATAGGTTGTAAAATTCAAAAAAATATTACAACCTATAGTTATAGTCGAAAACGCGATAACAAAATCCGCAAAAAAGCAGCCGCGTACAGGGCATGTTCGCTAAATTTGGTGACGCGGGCAAAGGGTTAAACAGATAAATAAAGTCAATCAAGCATTTTATACCATACGAATTACATATTGTATACTAGTTGTTTTACCGGGCTTCGCTCAGTATTTGTAATATAAACAGCCTAAACATGGCGAATCTAATAGTAAATATTCATTTGTTTTTTTATTACATTTATTTGAATCGAAAAAAATATAATATTCAACCAATTGAATTGTCGTCGATATAGGTATATACATAAAAACATCCACATTGACATGTATGGAGAAACTTTTGCAGCATTTTATAATCAAATTGGCGAACCTCAAGATGCTGAACAACTTGGGATTAGCAAGAGAGATATAGGAAAGGAGATTTCCCATTTTTACAGTAACCGTCCGATGAAAATTAGAAAAATTGGCAAACTCTGATAAGAAACGATTGACCTGGAGTCACAAACCAAGGTCTGGCCAGCAGCGGGACTCCAGTGGGAATCGAACCCGCGACACTTTGCTCGAAAGCATAATATGCTAGCCACTTATCCACGCCGCTGATTAGATATATATGTACATATGTAATATGCTATTCCATATAATTTGCTTTTATTTATTCAGCGGATATTTACCTTTTAATTAGAGTGTTCATTTTGAAATCAATAATCAATAAACAGTTAGACTTATGTAAACTATTTTCATATATGTATGTACATATGTGCCGATATATCATGTATTAATTCGGTCGAGATTAATAATCGACTAGGAAACTTTAGCCGGAAGAAGTGTTCGTAAAGCCATTCGTTCAGTTTGTCGGCATAATATGTATGTAAGCTTCCCAGGTGTTGCTCCGAAGCTTTATGCCCCCTTCGAAAACATTCCCGACTTTTAACTCGCACGTTTAACTTTGTCTTTAGACTTAACTTTCACCCCAACCCCACCGCTAATGAGCGCACAAGCGATAAATCGTCTAATTTTTATTTTCGTTTTTGTTCCAGGTATGTGTACCACCGAGATTCGGGAGTAACAAGTGAAGGATCTCTCGTTCGTGTGTTTCGGGGACGATAAAGGGCACCCTGTCTGGTATGTACTCGTATATGTGTATCGGATGTGTTTTATACGACATATTCGAAAACCCATATGCCCTAAGGAAAGGTCCCAGCGGGTTATCTCAGCTGGACGCTGGAGAAAATAAAGAAATACTCAACGCGCTATCCGCCCTCCGGTCCCTCCCTCATCCCTCTCCACTTTGCAGGGAAATCTTTTATGCGCCCTCGCCTTACACATATATTTTCGCATTTTTCCCGAAACAGATAAATGTTGCGCATGTTGTCGCAACCCGAAATGATACAATTGAAAATGGAAAAGGGTCAGTTGCTTTCCAAACATTCTGGGTTTTTTTGTGTTTTATAATTTGACTAGGCTAATCTATAGATTCTCATATAAAGTGAGCATTGAATTTTAAATATATAAACTTACATCGATAAATGAATTTCCCACGCGAGTATTGCCTGTATAATGATTTATATAATATAAATATTTTAATAACATTATCTACTTTATTACATGGGTACATGTATTGTATTCTTTAAAATATCTTAAAAAACATTTACCAAATTGAGCACAGCATCTTTGAATTTTGCTATATCAATTAAATTTATCAGTTCTTTCGTTATATACATACATACATACATACATATCTCGTGCCAGTATAGCACGCCTTGATCTAATTTTAAATAATTACATGAATATATGTAAATCCATAAAAGCGATACGATAATCAAATCGATATAAGATAAACACTTACATCATCGGATTCAGTATATAAACCGTACGAACGTCAGTCTTAACATACGACTCATCGATTCAACCAGCATGAGCATAAGTTCTTAACAATCATTTCAGTAACTTTTTTTGTATTTTTATTTTTACTTTACATATATGTATATGTATATACATGGAAGGCCTAACGGGTGAACCCCATGGCGCCTTCCCGGCCAATTACAAACATGGATATACAATTTTTAGAATAATTTTATGAAAGCATCATAGAGAGATCTATGAATAATACGATGACGTAAGTGATAATTGATGAGTAAGTAAATAATATTTTTAATACGAATCCGCGAATTCTTGATGCTGAAAACTCTAAATTTTCGAGAAATGGGTGAGGGTTGCTAATTTGTTGGAAAACGTTTCAATGAAAATCAGATAAATTAGCAAACTCTGATAGGACACCAGTGAGATTTGAACCCGTGACCACTAAGTTCGAAAGCATATATACTAATCACTAGTCCACGCTTCTGGTTATTGTTGACAGTTCTACGCGTCTCTGAAGTTCATCGTTCCAATATTAAAATGTTTTTGGAATATATTAGTGATAGTATCTTTAAAATAAATAGCATATAAGGATTCATTGTTAAACAATCTATTTGTTCAGAACTTTAAAACTTTAACTAAAATAAATTAATATTGATTGGATGTTGACGGAATTGACCTAATCAACGTTTTTGAAAATACAAGCAACCTCGGAATGTGATCCAGAAACATTCGAATATGACAATCTGAACTGCAATAGATATGTATAATTACTATCTTATTCGTATGATAGTAATTATATATTATTAAAATTAAATGAATTAGTATCTTCTCACAAGAAGTTTTATCAATATTTTATAAGCAAACTTTGTACACTTCATGTAATATAATATGTATTATATTGAAATTTTTCTACATAACAGATCCAACTCTCGTGTAGAATATTTAAACTTAAACTTTATGTTTTTTTTAATAAATACATGCTTTATAATATTAAATAATAAATTCTACTTTGTATTATATTATATTACCAAATTTCATAATTTCTTTTATTGCTATATATTTTACAACAAAATTCAAAATTTTTAACTTTCTTTAATACAAACATACCTTATTTTATTTTATTATTTACATACATACCAGGAAGGCCTAACAGTTAAACCCCAATGCGCCTTCCTGGCCAATTACAAACAATGCAGCATTTTTATTACATACATATGTAAGTCGCTGAATTACGCGACACTAAAAACTCGAAATTAACGTGACATCTATGAATTTTAACTTGTACATAAATTTTATTGTACATTAACCATACTTAAATAGTGGTGACATAGTAGGTAGGAAGGTTTTTAACCCAATTTAATTGAGGAACCGTTTCAACAATGAAATCAGAAAATTTGGCAAACGATCGACTTGGAGTCGCAAATATCCAAGTCCGACCAGCAGCATTACAGATATACTCAGAATAAATTATTTTCAATTGACGTCAACTCATGGGATCGAACCCGGCGCCTCTTGGTACTAGGCAAAAGCCCAACCACCGAGCCATGCTGCTATAATTATTATTATAATTCTAGGAAGTATTTTTATACACTTATGAATAATATTTTTTTTAGCTTAATTTAAATTAACATTTATCTCATTTTAAAATACTTTCAATTCGATTTATTTAACCTACTACCCACCTATTCGTAGTACGAGAGAGATTTTTGAATTCGCACTAATGGAAAGAGTCGTAAATCTCTTCTCGGTAAACGGAGATCTAATTCCGGAAGAAACCCCCTAAATTCCGGAAGACACGTCAACCTTACACGTTCATAACGCCACACTCACCACAGTTATGTGTACATATATAACTAAACTAACCCATAAACACACACACACAATATTTTCAACAAATTTATACACAACACAATTCAATACCGAACCGTCTAACACGTTAACACCCATCCACCGCCACCCGCACACATTACAATATAATACATTCAGACCGACCTTCATGCTGTTTGTGTTTTTGTACGAGAGCTCCGACACCGGCGTTTGTCGACCGCTGAAATTTGTATAATATGGGCGTGATCGAATTAAGATTGATGTGTGCCGATAACACCCTCGCGATATATCAGCTGCCGAATGTGTACAACGCTCATGTTCCGGTCTCACCCCAGTACATACAATATGGCACTCTTTACAATTCTCTCTAAAAGCTCGTTCATACCTCCCACGCACCTCCACAATCCGTATAAAATCAATCAAAAACCCTAACTCATATCTATGCGTGTGTGTGTGTGTGTGTGCAATTCATTGTGTCAAAAGCCGTTTATTATTTATATTATATATGTACGTGTGTGTACACAAAGCTGGAAAATCTCGCGACAAACGAGGACACGCTCCTCGTAAACACCTTCGATATAATGTAAAGTGTGTGTGTGTGTGATGTAAAAATTTCAGGGGGATCTTTCAAAAAGGACTCGCGAGGGTTGGTTCGCGTGTCGATTTTCGTATTGATGATCGTACGGTGACTTTGGGATTTTCGCTCTCCATTATTACTATTATTGTTGTTGTGCTTTTTTTTTTTTTTTGGTCGCGTGTCAAACGTCATTTGTGTTGTGCAAAGTCGACTTGTTTACTTTACAAATTGTGCGATCGACAAATGAACGTCAGAAATGTGACTTTGCAAGTATCTCGCCTCTTTTTTACGTTGATATAAAATATAATGGGTAACAATTCGACCTTGTTTTTCATGTCCGGATAATTTTACCTTTGCGTATTTGATCATATCCGTGAAAAGGGATCTAACCAAAACAATAAGTCAATTTTCTTGCTCCATATGTATGTGTATAATTGAGAACAGCTAATTATAAAATTTAGAAACGGCTTGTTGAAATGTTAAAAAAGACATTCTGTACAGGTTTTTCAAATTCGATATTTTCCATTTCTAATTCAATATTTTCCATTTCTAATTCAATATTTTCCATTTTAAATTTAATATAAATCGGATTAAATTTGGTTGAGATCATACAAGAGTCTGTCTCCACTGTTACATCAACAAATTGCAACAAATACTACATGAATATGTACAGGAAATTGCCTGCAGCAGCTGCTAAAGAAGCGTTATATATTATTATATTTTAATGCTCTATTATTCCTGTTTAATCTGTTTTCCGGTCATTAAATTTCATAATAATGATTACATGTAAATATGAAAATAATAGAATGTTGTTTAAAAACATTTCAAAATATGTATTTAATTTGAGGTAGAAAACCTGTATCATAAAAAATTATATAAAAGTTTTTGAAAATTGTAAATTGTACTGATTTTCAAATGTTTTTTTTAACCAGAAGCGTGGACTAGTGGTTAAAATATTATGCTATCGAGCAGAGTGGTCATAGTTCGATTGCCACTTGTAGCTGTCGACCAAACCTTGGTTTGTGACTCCAAGTCGATCGTTTTCTATCAGAGTTTGCCAATTTTTCTGATTTTCATTGAAATGGTTCCTGCAGAATTGGCATATCTTTTCCGATATATGTACTTTGCAAATCTCAAGTTATTCAGTATCTTGAGGTTCGCCGATTTGTATAATAAAACACTGCAAAAATTTCTCCATAGATGTCACTATGGTTGATGTTTGTATGAACTCGCATTGTATAAATGCTTGTATTGATCGTATTGTATCCGTATTAGTAGACTCGTCGCTTTGGAGCGATCTGTAAAGGCAAGTCTACGTACATATTCGATTGAAATAAAAATTAAAAAAAAATATATATGTATATATATATATATATACATATTATATGTATGTATATCCCCTATAAATATATATGTACATACCCTAATCTATGTATGTATGTATGTATGTACATACATATGTATGCTGACAAACATACATAAATATATTTATTTCTATAGATGTTTAAATTTCAATCCTGTTGTTTGATTTTAGATTCTCAACTATAGTATTTTCATAATTTTTAATAAATCATTACATGTATAATAAAACAGTTTATTGTACCTACATTTTCCTTGTGAACGTCGTTGCAATTAACAATCAACCCATTCTTTACTAATATACACGAAAAGCCACGTTTTTGACTCTCTTTTATAAAACTCTATTCATCATACCGACAACGTGAGAAGACATACAGAATTCAAATGAATTTTCCGTTATATGAATCCGCCTAAAAACGTTCGCTTAAATTGAGGGACGAATGTAATTTCTTTGATTAGTGTCATTTACAGGATTTCATTTCCTATTTTTAAATAACGCGATTTAATTCCGCGAACTCACCTTCACTTTAACCAGTATCAGAACTCAGTGGCTAACGTGTAATACTAACTGAGGAGTCACGAGTTCGAACCTTGACCAGGTGTTGGTGGCCAAACATTGAATATAACTGACTCCAGTTCGATTGTTTCCTATCAGATTTAGCCAATTTATCTTATTTCGTGGTTGAAAGTAATGCCGCAATGGTAAATAAAAATAAAAATTTCACCAGATTAATAATTATTTATTACTAATTTTTTTCATTAAACTTCTATTCAACGATATACATATACATATCATACATGAATATTACAACTGTACAAAATATCTCGAATTCAACGCGGTTTAAAAGGCGACTCTTTTAATGTCCCAGCACAATATACATATATTATGTATGTTACTCCATAAATAGACCTGTGTAGTTTTACGTCAAAACATATTACAATTTGAATTTAAAATGATTGATGTATCTACGTATTTATTTATGTAATATGTATATTCAAACATACCAAATTATTCATACATTTTGCTATTCATCTACATACAATACCCATTGGGAATGTGATATTCGATTTCAAATATTGACCTTTAATTATCATGTGAAGTTTATTTAATAAATTAATCGATCAACATGTAGAGAAACGTGATACGCAAAACCGCATAAACTTGTAAATTTGCGTAGCAAATTTCCAACCCTCCTCCCTCCCACTCCTGATGTTTGATCCTTCCCGTTCGAGTATGGTAATTTGATTCGCCCCACTCGATTAATTTCTGATATGTATTTAATACACAAATATATGTATAAATATTATATTAATTTACATAGGTTCGCTTTTTAAAAAATTCAAGCTGTGTAATGGTGCATTCCATCGATATTTTTTTAGGGATAAACCCAAACGACGGAAATTATTTTATATATTCTGCGGTAAAATCATGCTCGAATGTAAAAATAATGTTTCGAGAGGAATATCTAACGACCCATCAGACGACAGGCTCCCTTTGACTATGGAAAAATAGGGACTTGCGAATCTTTTATGAGATGCATCTATGCCTTTTTCACTTTTGCAGATTACTATCTGCGACGCTGTTAATGGACTCCTTTTAGGTGAAATTTACAAGCGGAAAAAATTCATCCTTGTAGAAAGTACCCGAATGGAAAATCGCCTTAACAACACAATATCCATACGAGAAACGATTTCACATGTAATAACCGTTTTTCACACGAGATGCTCGACGCAGGAAAATGAAAAAAAAACTCCCTTTCGCTAGGTTTTTTGCGGTGAATTTTTTTCGTTTCGGTTACCTTCAGTAGGATTAACTTGACAAAATGAAAGCGATAAAATTCCAATTATATTCCGTGCCGCAGTTTCGAGAAGTATCTACCTCAAAACGGTCACCACATGTTTGCTTGAAAACAGGTCACTTTTTAAATTGCAACAGGTTTCTAAAATTAGCATAATTCTGACAAACACAGAGTAAAAAAAAATATTATATAAACACCTTTTTACAGATTATTACATTTTAAAATTTCTAATAAGATATTTCAACAACCTTTACATCTATTTATTATAATAATATTACAATGATGGATACTTGTGAGATATTAGTCTCATAACCAGCAACCTAGCTCAGTGGTTAGCGTATAATGCAATCAACTGTAGTTTCATGGGTTCAATCCCTGGCCCGATATTGCTAGCCAGATCTTGGATGTATGTATGTATGTGACTCCAGGTCGATCGTTTCTTATTAGTTTGCCAAATTATCTGATTTCATTGTTGAAACAGTTCCACCTAAGCTGACAACCACTTGCCAAGGTTGTTGCAACGCTAACCACTGATATATGCTGCCGGTTATGTAATAAAAAGGGAGTCAAAAATAAAAATAAATAAAAATTGCATGCACACGTGCACTATGACCGACTCGGATAGTGTCATTCTTTGCCAACACGGTCAACCCCCTACAGCTATACACGTCTGGAGTTCTCTCTTGAAGCACCCAGCTCTTATTATGTGTGCCTCAATTTTCTGCAAGCTGCAACTCATGTATTTAACAAAAAATTGCAAAGAGCTCTAGAACAAATATGAAAAATTGAAATAATAATACTAACTGGCCTGTTCGTCTGTGAGCGCCTTGTGTCTGTGCCTTTGTCCGAATTCACACTTGTTTAAAAAGAAATACGTGTTGCAAATGTACATATGTACGTAGTGACCCACATACAAGACGGTTCAATTTAGTTAAACTGTATAAGAAACCTATTTCATTGAAAAGTCGCATTCAAAGAGCCTGTTTTACTAAGAAAATTACCTTCCTTGACCCTTGTTTATACAAGTCCTGAGCAAGTTACATACTCGTATCGTACATACATACATACATATCTCGCTCAACCTTTCTCCATCCCTAAGGCATCCTTATTCAGTAATCGTCCCCCGAAACACCACACATTCCATTCGTTAAATGGAACACATTAATTATTCAAAGCAGTATTGTTTACTCTCTTATACAACCAACAAACAAAAGTGTCCAGAATTAGATTATCAGAAATTCGGTCACCGCATACGCCATATATGCGGTCTACGATGTGTCCCACGCAACTCCGATTCTCGACGTGAATCTACTCGCTCTCAAATTAGCGTTTATTTAATACATTAGCCCCCCCTTTGTGATGACGTTCCAGTCATTTTCAAATGTCACCCGACAAATATTATTCAACGTATCCGTCTGTCTGTCTGTCGGCGCGAATGTCAAGTTGTACCCGATTCGTATTGTCTCGAGATATTTACACAGACACCACGAAGACATATCCAAAAATCACCCCTTTCCCTTGTTCCCGGTAGGGGAGGCCGTAGGGTATGGGCATAAAGGGCACCACTAAATTTCATCAAGTGCACGGGGTGAGGGGTAGGCTGCGGTGTATTTTAAGGGCGCGCTTCATCATTTGGCCCACTGTTGAATTCTTGCCTCTGCGAACAATCCGCGCCACACTCTTGCTGAATTAAATCTGAATTCTTGGCATTTAATTAATTCTACACACTCACTTCGGTTTAGCCGTTTTGCTCAGTTTTCTTAATTTCGCTCTGGAACGTCTCCTATAATTCGTATTTATGCTTCCTTAACCATCTTAGCGAGCGAAGCTTTCATAATACAATGTATAGGTACTTAAGTATAACTTTACTAATATGTATGTGGGCTTTTTTCCGAACGGAACTGCTTCATATATAATAATACTATTTTTTATATCTGCAATTTAACGATTCATAATAGTTTTTATTTGTCTTATGTGCGCGAATTCTGACAAATGCGCCAATGCGTTCACCAGGCCCTAGTGTACATACATAGTAAAAGTATATTCATACTATCCAGCAAAGCAAGGTAACAGCCTGGTACGGCAGTGTACGGAAAAAACTACTTCTATTCAAAACATACAGCAGCGCATGTTCAGACAAGTTTTGGGCGAGTTCAAGGCAAAATCGGTTTAAAAAAATTGCTTGCGTCGTATCGTCGAGTCGATATTTTCACAATATGACGTTTCCGAAAATATTCAATGTGCAAACGCACTTTCGTTAGTACGCATGCACTTGCTACTATGACGTCGCGTTGTGCGTGAATATTTCCACATTTGCCAAAAACAAGATTTTGCTCGGTACTGTAACGTGGAAACATGAAATAGAGTATCCACTGTCCAAGTGGAATCGTGGGTGAAAAATAGAGACCCCGGATTAGGCTAACAAGATTCAGTAAGCTCCCGAACAAAGGATACGTTGGAGTTCTCACAGACCTGGGCGAATTCGTGCATAAACGATAGACTCGCCAGGGTAGAACTTTACGTGCCTAAACAATAGACACACTAACAGATCGGGGAAGCTGTGCTGTGCCACTTGTCCTTTATAAGCAGGTACACACAGTATATTATGTAGATATTCTGGATTTAGTGGCTTTTACGTTTGAACTTCCTAAATCGTTGAATAAATGTGAAGCAACTTTGGCCGTTCTTTTATATCCTGAACCCACCCCTACGCAACAGTACGTTACGGTAACATGTACTGCTGTATAATATGAATAGATTTTGTTGGCTACTGATAGTACGTCTATTATAATATACCAAACGATATAATGTGTCGATATAGAATGTACCAAAGAATACTTTTCGTACTGCTATTTACGTGCAGTTGCCGGTCTTTGCTGTCCCAGAATGAATAAACCTTAATTCGTATATTCAACATTTAGTATAAAAAAAAGCTAAAATCAGTTCTACATATCCATGCAACGAGTATCAATTTCCAATTACAAACAACAAACACGTCAAATGTTGATTCCTTCAAACGAGGAAAATAAACTTTTGCTTCTTTTGAGACTTTAGTTTTCACTTTTAATCTAAAATCATGAATTTAAATTTAAATGAGATCTGCTGGAAGTAAAGAATGTGTAAAATGATGATATTGTTGCCAAGAAATTCTTCAGCCTTTTTAACGAACGATGTATAAATTTTATAAAATATACCTAGATGGAGTTTGAATATAACGGAAATTTCACCGGTGACTTGGCAATTTCAAACAAAGATTTTCGATCTAAATTTGCTGCGCGCCACTGCTTTATTTGATCGCCATAAAATTACCATCCAATTTTTCACAATTTTCGTACATAATTAACTTGTTTATTTTAATTAAACAACGGGGGGGGGCACCAAATACCGAGGGAGAGGTTGCAGCATTACTAGACACGAAATTGGCCCGCTCTCAGTTTCTTTGTTTACACTCGGAAATACACGAATGTAGTGTTTAAGTATGTATAGGTGTACATGTATAAGCGTACACCCAACCGAAATAACTTAATTAAAGCCAGTTTATCTGCGAAGGTGTCAGGATATTACGAGCCGGCCTGCTCTTCCCTAATCTGGGTGGTATATTTAGAGGCCTTTTTTTTTGAAAAGGGGAAAACTGAAAATAAAAACGAGAGTCGGAGGTTTTTCGACGTTATCGAACAGGACACGGAGGCTTAGAGGGCAAGGGATGAAGGGTGGCGTGATTGTATCTGGTCTGAGTCTGGGCACGTACGTCATCCGCCCGGCTGTCACTCGACATTAGTACCGCACCCTCGCCCCTGATGTTGCAAACCACCCGCTGCAACAGTCTCCCTCTCACCCACCACCCACTTGCCCATCTCATGCCCCCTGAGGCGGGAGACGCCGTCCCATGACACTTTCCATGTTTTTCAATTTGACCGTTTTCACTGAGAACGATCGACCGAAATGTATCCGGTCTGTGGAGATCTCTCGAAACTGGTCATGTCATACTTAGTACATACATACATACGTACACAGTCCCTAAATTTTATGTTTTTATTTTATCTATATTTAAACACCGACATACCGGCAAATTTTAAAATTTTCCGGTAATTACCGAAACTATTTTATCCCGAATTAAGTATATTATGCTTGGACTAGTGGTTAGCATATTATGCTTTCGAGCAGAGTGTCACGGGTTCGATTCCCACTAGAGTCCCGATGCTGACCAGACCTTGGTTTGTGAATCGAGGTCGATCGGTTCTTAATTAATTGAAACAGTTCCTGTAAAATTGGCATTCCCTCCCCAATTTCTCTTGCAAGTCTTGAGTTGGTCAGCGTCTCAAGGTTCGCCGGTTTTTATTAAAAATGCTGCAAAAAACTTTGTTCATAGATGTCTCTGTGAAGATGATTGTCGTATAAATATTCGAATTGTATAAATGCTTATTTATCGTATTGTATAAAAATACTTGCAATGCACTTTGTATATAATTATGTATTACATATATGTAATTTGGTGTGTTTCTTGATCTGTATAGTACACTCGTCGCTTTGGAGCCATCTGTAATACGAGTTTACATGATCAATTGAAAATAAAAACAATAAGGTTGGATTAAGTTGTCTGGAATTTTTGATTTTCAGTGTTCAATTTGGTTATTTCAAATTGATAAATTTAATGGCAAAACAAATTTAATAAATGCGATCAGACGGTTGTTTCGATTATCATCGAAACTTTCAAATAGTACAAACGTTAAATAAATAAATATGGTTGGTTAAAAATAAAAAAATAAATTTATATATTATTACGAATTTACTTTATGTAATATGTATGTATTTGTATGACATTATTAACCTGAAATTTTTAATTAGTTAAGATTCAATCTAGGTTAAAGTTTCTATGGAAAGTAACCATATATGTACACATCCACAAAAAAAATAAAATATGAAAAATCATTTACCGTTTACCGGTTTATAAAATTTGACGGCAGTCCTAAATTCCTAGTCCTAAAAAAGGACCCCTCGAGTAGTGGGGGCCCTGGAACTGTACCTCAGCTTCCCCCCCCCCCCTCTTTTCGGCCCTGAATGTGTATGACATTTTACGCTCGATCCTCTTTTTGCACGATTTTATTTATTTATTACTTTTCCATACATATTTTCTCCAGGGCGTTACTTTGAAAGTATGTGTAGTTTTAATACACTGATTTTTTGCTTTATCACGGTTTTAAAAGATAATCGGTTGTATACCCATACATATTCAAACTTTGTTCCCACTAAAAGACCTCTTTCTATATATTATATGTACGTTTGAATCATTTTCCGAGGACACCAATTCTTCGCCTATTCGTATTGACGGAGTCTGATGTTCCGACTAACTCCCGTACTTCAGTACGGTTTATATAGTGAATCTGATTATCTCAATTTTTACCTTAGAGGAACTGCTTTATCTTATCGTTTTTATGTTATTTCCAGATTCTTTTATGTATTCAAAATCAGATCTAGACGGCACAGGATACTTAACAATATGTATATATGTATAATAATTGTCAATTCTAAATTCAAATACTGATCCAATATTAACTACTTATTGCAGTGAAGCTAGTTTCGAAAATAAAGACAAAATAATAATATAAAACAAATTTAATTCCTATTTTGATGAAAAACCTGTCTACAATTGTACCATCGCCTTCCACGAGCACGAATCAAAGACTCGTTAAAGTATTAGCAGCGAGCAGTCGTCTTCATCTACATTTGCATGGAATTCTAAAGTCGTTCTATATTCATTCAGATGCCCCAATCCGGAAGCGAGAGTCCAGGTAGGATGCTATACCATAGGTACTATGTACCTATGTACATATATATGTATATATAAGACGCTAAACGTTCCACTATCGAAGAGCAAGTTAGGCTGCCACGTCGTAAAGCCAACCCTTATTAACTTGCCATGTCGATTTTTCGCCTGATCAATCCTTCGATATTCAATTTGCTAAATTGAAGTGAACGCTCCAGAAGAAAAAAAAATGATCGATCCCTCATTACTGCATATTGGCTGGGATTTTCAATAGATCCGAGAGCACACAGCATCCGAGATCGCTGGTGCAATTCATAAAGCAGGAGAAACGACGATGATATCACCGGCTGGTATAATCTGGCAGTAACGCCCAGCCGACACGTTCCTTCTATCTCATTTAGCGCGTTATCATTACATAAAGCGGGGCCCGAAAGTAACGGCCCGTGCACACCTACACGCACGCGTATTATAAATATAATACTCTCGCCTACGTTATTTTCGCAGATTTTTGCCGTTGCGAATTCATGGCGTAATTTATATTATATTATGCGCCGTTTTACTTTTTTTCGGAAATTGTAAGCGTGGATTTTTCGCGAACCGCAAACTGTTTCCGGTGAATTCAGCTCGACGCTGAATTAATTGTGTTTATTTCCCGCGTTCCTCGGAATAACTACGAACGTGCGTTGTTAATTTTGTTTTTACGACAATTTTTTAAACGGCTCTTTAAGTTTTATTGCTACTGTTTCGTAAGGTTGTGTTATCACTTTTTTTAAGTACATATGTATGTACATACATACATGTGTTTCATGTTTAAATTAAACGTGTTTCGTACTTGAATTTATATTAATATACATATATTATGTATTTATATATGTATTTTTGTCTATGTATATATGTACATATATTTATATTTATTTTTCTTTCTCCTTTTTTCTTTATTAGACATTCCCTTCTTTGTTGTTTTTTATTATTATTTGGAATTATTATTATTATCCGCTATTATAGCGTTATTATTTTGTTTCTTTTCTGTTATATTTTTGACCATTAGGAATTCCTGTAATGTTACAATGGTCCAAACTTTAAATAAATAAATATTTATTAAAGCTGATGCTTTAAAATATTGTTATGACTAGAGGTAGGATAGTCACAGTGCTATCCATTGTTCGGCAAACCTTTAACAATGCATTTACAACCTTTGAACAATACACGGCCCCCTCAGGCTCCGGTGACTAGTTATGACAAACTACGGCTATATTTCCTCATATCTGATTGGTCTCGTAGAAGTTTTAAATATGTCTACTAGAGTTTATATAAATATTTTCAAGCTTAATATTCGATATTCGAATAATTCAATTATTCGGTAACCATAATTCTACACTCAAACATATTACTTATAATTTACAAAAAATATATTACAATTTATAATAAACTAATGTTTTTACCCGGCTTCGCTCGGTATTTGTAATATAAACTGCTTAAACATGGCCAATCTAATAGTAAACATTTTATTAAATTTATTTGAATAGTTTTATTTTATTTAAATTTATTTGAATATTCATTTGTTTTTTTTTTTATTAAATTTAATTTCACGGATTTTACGAACCAAACAAATATACATACATATGTACATACAAATTCTCTTTCGAAATTATATATTAGATTATTGTTTGCAAAATCGTATACACCTCACAAAAATAACCAGTAAAAAATACATATATAAATATTTGATATTTATTTATTTATTCTTCGGACAAGGCAGCATAGCCGATGGACCCAATTTATATTTTCCGATGATGCCATTATCAGATTGCCCATGAGCGAAATCTGAGGCATTAAACTCGTACATATGTATATAAATTTATATATCATAAATTTTGAAATAATATTCAAATAGTAGTACCTAGCGATTGGTTACAATCCATATTTATCCCGTTGCCCAAAAAGAGTAACGCGAGGACGTGTAGCGACTTCAGAATAATTAGCCTAATGAGTCACACATTGAAGATCCTACTAAAGATAATACAGGGCAGAATTTACTCACGGTGTGAAGAGGCGATTAGCAGAGAGCAGTTTGGGTTCAGACAAGGCTTGGGTACCCGAGAGGCCCTTTTCTGTATGAAAACACTACTCCAAAGATGCAGAGAAGTCCGTAAACCTGTGTACATCTTCTTTATAGACTTTGAAAAGGCCTTTGACCGTGTCCAACACGCTCGCCTGATGGAAACATTAAAAAATATTGGCCTGGATGACAGAGATGTCAGATTGCTACGAAATATTTATTGGAATCAGACTGCAGTAGTACGTGTCGATGATCAATTCACTGATGAGATTCCTATAGAACGGGGCGTCAGGCAAGGATGCATCTTATCACCTACTCTTTTTAACACCTACACCGAATCCATCTTCCACGATGCTCTCCAAGAGGCGGAGGGCATCAAGGTGGGCGGCGAGACGATCACCAATATAAGATATGCTGATGACACGGCACTAGTCGCTGAAAATTTAGCAGACCTGCAAAGATCTCTAGACCGTGTACATCAAGAAAGCAATCGAAGAGGTCTGCGCATAAATCTAAAGAAAACAAAATTTATGATAGTAGATAGAATGCAAACAGACACCGGGAATCTAACCTTGGATGGAGAGGTGATAGAAAGAGTAAAAAGATTCAAATACCTGGGTACCTGGCTGAATGAAGAGATGGACCCAGATGAAGATCTAAAAATCCGCATCGAGATGGCTAGAACAGCATTTGTAAAAATGAAGGCGGCCCTTACAAACAAGCATCTCAATCTTCATACGCGGTTGAGATTCGCGAAGAGCTACGTCTGGACAGTATTACTACACGGATGTGAGACGTGGACTCTGAAAACCAAGATGATCAGCCGCATTGAAGCTTTTGAGATGTGGGTCTATAGGCGTATGCTGAAGATTCCGTGGACCAAAAAGATATCAAACGAAGCTGTCCTCGGCATGATGGGGAGAGGCAGGGAACTTGTTTCTGTCATCAAGCGGAGAAAGATGGAGTACCTCGGACACATGATACGGGGTCCAAAATACGAATTTCTCCGTTTGATAACCATGGGGAAAATAGAAGGAAAAAAATGGATTGGCAGGAAAAAGTTATCTTGGCTTCGAAACATGCGCATGTGGACCGATATGAGCGCCGAAGAGCTGTTCCGAGCCGCTGAAGACCGATGCGGATATATTCAAATAATCGACGAGGTGGTCGCCAACGTCCGGATGCGGACAAGGCATTAACAAGAAGAAGAAGTAAAGTAAATATTATAAGATGGCTTTTGCCAATTTTTTTAAACAATAAAATCAGATAAATTGGCAAATTCTGATATGAAACGATCGACTTGGATAGACAAGTCGTCAGGGCGCTAGGATAGACAAGTTGCTAATCTCTTAAGGAAAAACATGTTTTTTCAAGCTTTTTATCTTTTTATTTATATTTTACCGTGATGCCATTACGGGCCCCTGAGTAACACATATGTTATTCAACATTGTACATATATAAATTTATAGATTATATTTAAAATCATAATCAAATAGTGGTGACAATTAGTAGGTAGTATGTTTTTGCCAATTTGATGAAGAACCGTTTCAACAATGAAATCAGATAAATTGGCAAACTCTGATAGGAAATGATCGACTGGAGTCACAAATATAAATAAATAAGTATGACCAACAGCACTGCAGAAATACTCCAAAAATGCTCTTCGATCGAGGTCAACCGAGGGCTTAAACCTGGAATCCTCTTGTGGATTAGCATTACCGCAACAACGGAGCTATACAGCTGGCTAATTAAAAATCTCTACGACAGATACATTTTTAGACTAGTTTAATAATTTGTCAGCAGATAGATCTTTCCAATCGAGTAACCTGGTAACCTGTCCTTGGACAGCGTTAACTCAACCACCAAGCTTTGCTTCTGGGCATATGTGAGGCTTCAGATCTGTAAATCTCCCCTTGGATACATAGCGCAACCAGCAGCGTGGACTAGGTATTAGTATATTATGCTTTCGAGTGGAGTGGTCACGGTTTGATTCCCACTAGTAGCTATTGGCCAGACCTTGGTTTGTGACTCCAGGTCTCCTTTGAGAGTTTGTCAATTTTTCTGATATTCATAAAAACGGTTCCTGTGAATTTGCATCTCCTTTCCAATCTCTCTTGCAAATCTCAAGTTATTCAGCGTCTTGAGTTTCGCAAATTTATATAATAAAAATGCTGCAAAAATTTCTCCATAGATGTCACTGTGGATGATTTTTGTATGAATTCCCATTGTATAAAAACGCTTGTATTAATTGTATTATTGTATTGTATCTGTATTAATACACTCGTTGCTTTGAAGCGACCTGTAAAGGTGAGTGTAAATATGTAGGTACATGTTCGTTTGAAATAAAATAAAATATGATATATACATTTTCATTTTGAAAATAAATTGATGTTTTACCAAACTGAATTAAGAATTTAAATGAGTACTTTGGAAAACTCGTTTCAAGAGTAAAGTATATGTATATGTATGTATCCATGCTTTACTTAAATCGTTTTAGTTTTCTATCCGATCGATATATGTATGTATGTACATATGTACCTATGTAGTTTCCCGGTGTACGTTTAATGCTTGTACCCCCTGCCGATCTGAAAAGTTTTATTTTTACCTTTCGAAACTACATTTTCTTTTCTGTTTGATCCGTATACATTGAACTTAAAGAGGGAGAAATCAATTTAACCCCTTAACCTGCAGTTACCCGTTTACTATGTATGTATCTAATGTACATACATATACCCGCACTCGCACGACATAAAGTTCATTCGAATGTAAATATCTGCCAGCGTTGAACTGCTACTTAAATATTTATATCGTTTTGATTAGCTTAAAAATTCCGAGACCCATACACATTATTTACATATGGCAGATGTAGAAATATCGCTTCGTCAGCATACATACATATGTACGTTTGAAAATTGTCCAAGTTCACATCGTTAATCTCAACAACGGCATGATTCCCTTTGATCTGCGTTTTTGACCCTTTCGAACGGGCCTTTTTACGAATTCAAATTTTCTCAAGCATTAGATTTAATATTCAATTGATTTAATATTCAAAGTAGAGACTTTCATCGTCGCAATGTATTCATTGTTAATTCGTTTGGCTTATAATCGAAAATGTATGCATGCATAAAGCTGTCAGGCATATTTTGTATGTACCTATAAATATTGTAGTTGCATTGCATTCGCGTTTATTTTGCCGCCAAGTGAGCATTCAAAATGAAAAAAACGAATAAATAAAAATAATACGCTTTTTGTCGTCGTATATTTTCACATCGGCTTATCTTTGTGCTTTCAGCGGACTATCGTACAGCCTTCTTTCTTCCGATTTCATCACACGTTTTAAAAACGCCGCCATTTTATCGCGACTTTTATGGCAATTTTTCTTTTATAAGCTCACGCTCGGGCATAATAAATGCTTATTGAAATATTTTTTATTCGTATATTTTATTTTTACATTTTGCTTCAAGAATAATAATGCCTCTTAATGAAATAATCCAAATTGAACAGTTTATCATAATGCTAAAATAACAATAATAATAATAAACGGTAAAATAATTTTGCATTTTATTTTATTATTAAAATATTATATTAAATTTTTTCGTTTATAAAAACAAAGTAAATTATGGAAAAATTTATTTGAAAACTTGTACATTTTTTAGTATTAAAAAAAAATACTAGTATTGTGCCCGTTGATTTCAACGGGTGGTTTCGAAAAGGAATTGAAACACGAATAAAAATAAAGTTAAAGACATTGAAACGACTGGTTCCGGAAAGAAATTGATGCACGAATTACGAAGTGATTACGAATTACGAATTACGTTTTGTGCATCGCCGACGCTCACGTACATAACATGTACATTTTTTTAACATGCACATTTTTTACTTTATCTATGTTTTTTTTTGCGAATATAAAATTTTGTCCGTATTCCAAATCGTATTCTCATATTTTTCCATTAGAGATACATATGTATGTACATAGATTAAGGATTCAATTATTAAAAGGACATGGTTATTTTTTAAGGTTTTTTTAAAATACACAAAAAACCGAGATCTTTCAATAAGCATAATAAACTTTATTAATTAAATGTTTTTATATTCATTGATTTATGAATAAATATATCCTAATTATTAATTAATATATTAAGTTACCCAATTTCTTGACTATAATCTGTATCTTGATTTGATCTTATTTTATTTTAAAATTATTAAATATTTAAACTTCTTAACAAATAATTTTAGTCAGTTTTTTCCTCAAATTTCAAAAAAAAAAAATTGTGAACATTTTCAGTTTCATCTGTAATTATTATTGTTATAATATTTTATGGTAATATAAGTATAAAGACTAAGATTAATTGAACCAAAGAACTTTGCCAAAAATTTAACCAAGGAAGAGTGCCAAAATTTCCATTATAATCCATTCTCATTTTTCTTTCATACGAGTAAAATGTACCTAGATATCTTCATTAATACCCCCACACCTTCCACTGGGAAATATCCGTTAAATCCAAGGCTTTTATTAGCTTCACTTCGCCTTTTGGTCCGACACTATTTCTTACATTCCTTCGATCGGTTTGAAACTTTGCCATTTTGCGCGGTTTGATCACCGATAGAAATTTAAATCGCTTCCGATAGTTCGATGGTGAAAAATAATCGTAATAAACACGTTTAAGAATGCAAAATTTTTGAAGAGGATGACGTTTAGTGGGCCGAAGCCTTATTTGTTTGACTTCCCGCCACCCACTCGTTTTGTCAGATTTTAATTATTTAAACGCCCATAGCTTTATCTTTTTCATACTATATATTATTATATTAATTCATTCAAAAGAGATTCATTACTATTCGCAACTTGTCAGTTGAATTTTCAAACAAAATAGGTATCAAAGAGCCAGTTCACTCATAGAAGTTTGGAACATTTTATGCTTAGTGTGACGAGATGAAAAATTTGAGTTACATGCATGTTTACATAAATGGTACCCAAGATGAAAGAAGAAGAACGTAGATTGAAAGAATGGTGGGCTATAAATGCGTTGTTCTGACAAAATTAAAAATAAGAAGAGGCTAATAAAAAAGTATATAATTAAATGGACAAATTCAGTCCGGGATGTGGAAGAAGCGCATTTAATCCAGCTTTGGATGGTGCATGGCCGACAATGATGATATTAAAGTAAGGTAATAAAATATTAGGACGCAGATGTTCTCCGCACCTAAAGCTGCTATATAAAAAAAACAAGAAAAGTGGTGCGTCTTTTCGTTACCCATATTTCAAGTTGTCTTTTTATGTCATTACATTTTCCTAAAGAAAGGTAATTTCATTGTTAATTTAAAACTTCTTTCGCATTAATTATAATTAGCACTAAGCGGGGGCGCGGAAAATGGCTCGCAATTTATTATAGGTATATTATATTATAATACAAACAAGTAAATATTACATACACTTCGCATAATTTCCTCCAGCAAGCCTTAAATAATACGGCAATTTTAGACGTTCCCGTAAATATATAATTTACACAGGAATTCCCCCGACGACAACGCTGAGTACCTGCAATAACTCATTTTTCTTCCGATTCTTCCCCGATTTTCCTCATCTCCTTCGTTCTATGTAAAAATATGTATGTATATTTTATTAGAGTGGTCCTCACTCTGCCGGAAAATTAAAGTATTTCTTTTTTATTATTTTCAAATTAATATAATACAAGTCTCTTGGCGGGTGTCTCGTTTCTTTAAGGAATATTGAATAAGCACCAACATTAAAAAAATATTTTTCAAGTATATTTAAAGAAAACAAGTGATTGAGATATGATATTTATACTGTATTTTAATATTTTTTTATATCCTTAAAATACCACCGCAAATAATTTACCGTTGCATCAGTGTTCCAGAGCGCAAAAAAGCTTGTAAAAACATGATTTTTCTAAGAAACGAACAATATTTCCCCAAGGTCAGTTATGAAAATTATGTCACCCTAAAGGCGAAAACACATTGAGAGGCACGCGGCACGTGTTTTTTTTTTTTTTTTTTAGATACTTTTGAGTATGCAAAAAAAACCAAGCACGCCTAGCCATATCTGAGCCCCTGTTTTTCGGAGATATTTTATGCTTGTAATTAACAGGCTTAACAGTTATCAATAACGGTGAATCCCATATTTGATGAAATTTAAGAGACATAATAAAATCGTACGAATTAACAATTAACTGGGAACGCCTTTCCTTGACTGGAAGCCACGAAGACGTGCCGTGCCGTTCCTTTCAGTGTGTTTTCGCCTTAAATCGATACTATGTCTAACTGTGTACATATCTAAACATTATATATGCAGATATTAATTAAAAACGGCAAGCATGTGTATCTACCTATATTGCAACAATCAACGAATTCAGATTAGCTTAAATTTGAAAGTTATTTAATTAATTAATTTTTCTATTGGTGTTTTTTAATTATTTATATGTTTGTAAGTAGGTAGTTTTCACCATTTTTTTTTTCATATTAAACAATGAAATATAAATTAAATATATTTAAAAGGTATTTGAAAAAAATTCGACCGCGTCCGGATAGAACACAGGACCGACACATTTCTTTTAATTATTTTTTATTTAATAACTTAATATGTCAACACCCATGCGATGATATTTCATTGGGTTCATCACTAGTATTATATGTATACATATGTATAGTATTTGTACTATAATTATATGTCTGATCAAAGTGATGGGTTAGGATATTCTGTAATGTCACTATGGCTAATATGTAAATAAATAAATTGCCGGACGCTAACAAAATACGATTAACCATCCAGATCTTGCCAGCAGCAATCGGTCACGAAATAAATCGGGAAATGTGTATGTCGTAGCGTATCTAACTACGATAAATGTCGTAGCCAGAGACTAATCTCTATATACATACATATATGCATAGCCAGTGTAACACAGTAATATATTCACAGCGGAATGTAGAGCACTATTTACCCGTACGTTTCGATTTAATTTAATTTATTTTTTCGTCGGTCAGTGAAGGGAGGGGGTGGGGGGTGGCCTTTTGTGTGAGGTTCGGGTGGATAGGTTCGGTTACACGACAATTGGTGCAAGGACAAAATGTTCAACGACAAAATGTACCCGAAAATTAGTGCACTGACAAAATGTACCCGCGACAAAATGTACCCGCGACAAAATGTACCCGCGACAAAATGTTTAAGCGACAAAATGTTCAAAAATGTTCAAAATGTTCAACCGTATCCAATATTTACGTATTTAAATTGAAAAAAAAACTTTCCGAGCGTATGAACTGCAGATTACATTGCATTAGTTTATATGGCAGGGCTTCTCAACCGTCTCCAAAATTTTCTTTATTTCAAATGAATAATTTACTTTTTATCGTACACATCGCGGGCGTTATTAAATTAGTATAAATGACAGGGGCTCCCAACCGTATCCAATATTTACGTATTTAAATTGAAAAAAAAAACTTTCCGAGCGTATGAACTGCAGATTACATTGCATTAGTTTATATGGCAGGGCTTCTCAACCGTCTCCAAAATTTTCTTTATTTCAAATGAATAATTTACTTTTTATCGTACACATCGCGGGCGTTATTAAATTAGTATAAATGACAGGGGTTCCCAACCGTATCCAATATTTACGTATTTAAATTGAAAAAAAAAACTTTCCGAGCGTATGAACTGCAGATTACATTGCATTAGTTTATATGGCAGGGCTTCTCAACCGTCTCCAAAATTTTCTTTATTTCAAATGAATAATTTACTTTTTATCGTACACATCGCGGGCGTTATTAAATTAGTATAAATGACAGGGGTTCCCAACCGTATCCAATATTTACGTATTTAAATTGAAAAAAAAACTTTCCGAGCGTATGAACTGCAGATTACATTGCATTAGTTTATATGGCAGGGCTTCTCAACCGTCTCCAAAATTTTCTTTATTTCAAATGAATAATTTACTTTTTATCGTACACATCGCGGGCGTTATTAAATTAGTATAAATGACAGGGGTTCTCAACCGTATCCAATATTTACGTATTTAAATTGAAAAAAAAAACTTTCCGAGCGTATGAACTGCAGATTACATTGCATTAGTTTATATGGCAGGGCTTCTCAACCGTCTCCAAAATTTTCTTTATTTCAAATGAATAATTTACTTTTTATCGTACACATCGCGGGCGTTATTAAATTAGTATAAATGACAGGGGTTCCCAACCGTATCCAATATTTACGTATTTAAATTGAAAAAAAAAACTTTCCGAGCGTATGAACTGCAGATTACATTGCATTAGTTTATATGGCAGGGCTTCTCAACCGTAATATAAAATCTTATAATGAAAATAAATAAATAAAAGCCAAAATTACAAATCTTTTCTTCATATGAAATAAGTTGTATTCAGTTGAAAACAAAACAAAAATCATTTAAACATAATATGAGCATACAAAATAGATAAAGAAAAAAGATCATCATTTGACATGTATTTTTAAAATCATTTTTAAATTTATTACTTAATTTTTTAATAATATTTATTTTAATAAATAAACAATATTCAATTAAAATAATACATCATTAATTGTAAGATTAAAAGTGATCTGCTCTCAAATAATGGAATCATCATAGTTCGAACTGTTGAAATGCACATGTCATTAAATTTAAAACATTAAAACACAAAATTTATCAATTTTCAGATTAAAACAATAATTGTTAAATTAAAAATTTAAAATACCTAACATCAGTGACAAATTTAGTTATAATATAATTGCTTATCAACAGCTACCGCTGCATAAAAAAATATTGATGTCATTTAAAAAATTTGAGTATATTATGACTTAATTTATACATTCTTAAATAATAAGAAATAAATAAGCAAAAAGTTGTGCATTTGATGGAATATCGATAATAAGAGGAAGCTTTTATAAAAAAAAGATACAAAAAATGTACTAAAAGGAAATAAAAATATTGTATATAATATTAAAAAATCCATAATTAGTAAGATTAAAAAATGGTATGACAGTATTTAAATAATGTAGATACATACATACATATGTACATTAAAAGGAATTTAATATTTTTCATATTAAATAAGTTTAGTTTAGTTTTAAAATACAAGGATTTAAAATTAATAACTAAATATAATATACATAAGTATGTGACTAGATATATAAACTAGAACCCTGTTTGCCCTTGACTTGACTGCTGCGAGAAAAATATCCTGTGTACGCACCTGAAAATGAATGTTATATATTATTTTATATACAAAATTTTAACGAAATAATATTTTAGAATAAAAACTAACGTGTTTAAAAATTATACGATATTCCTCTTAGGTATGTCTCCAAACTTTGTCGATTAGCCCAATTGGCTGTCACGTTTTTTATCCTCTCTGCCAATTGTACGTATTTCGGCCGCTGTTGTCTTCCCATAACTCCGGAGTTTAGTTCTTCTACTAACTTCTCGGTCTCGGCTTGGAGACCTTGAAGGGCTTTCAAAAATTTCCAGAGGTTTGGAAATTGGGCTCCAATTGTATAGCCAACTTTCATATGGAAGCCTTCTACTTCGTTATCTGTTTTTCCATAATTATGTATTATTCGGTCTCGAACATTCCATATGTCTATGGAAGCTACCCGAGGTTCACGCCTTACATTCGCTATGATTTTCCCAATATAATTTACCTCAAAATAAATGAGGAAATCATCGACCTTTTGTTGGATTTTATACGCTCAATCTGCAGTTCATACGCTCGGAAAGTTTTTTTTTTCAATTTAAATACGTAAATATTGGATACGGTTGAGAACCCCTGTCATTTATACTAATTTAATAACGCCCGCGATGTGTACGATAAAAAGTAAATTATTCATTTGAAATAAAGAAAATTTTGGAGACGGTTGAGAAGCCCTGCCATATAAACTAATGCAATGTAATCTGGAGTTCATACGCTCGGAAAGTTTTTTTTTTCAATTTAAATACGTAAATATTGGATACGGTTGAGAACCCCTGTCATTTATACTAATTTAATAACGCCCGCGATGTGTACGATAAAAAGTAAATTATTCATTTGAAATAAAGAAAATTTTGGAGACGGTTGAGAAGCCCTGCCATATAAACTAATGCAATGTAATCTGCAGTTCATACGCTCGGAAAGTTTTTTTTTTCAATTTAAATACGTAAATATTGGATACGGTTGAGAACCCCTGTCATTTATACTAATTTAATAACGCCCGCGATGTGTACGATAAAAAGTAAATTATTCATTTGAAATAAAGAAAATTTTGGAGACGGTTGAGAAGCCCTGCCATATAAACTAATGCAATGTAATCTGGAGTTCATACGCTCGGAAAGTTTTTTTTTTCAATTTTAATACGTAAATATTGGATACGGTTGAGAACCCCTGTCATTTATACTAATTCAATGACATCTTAAAATGATATTCAATGAGTCACAATGACATTCGCTTAAAATGTAATTGTTCAATTTAAATAAGTATATGTTGGTACGGTTGAGAACACCTTTAATTTATAATAATTTAATAACATCCGCGATCTATACGAAAAAAAGTACCATATACATCGATAAATATAATACAATAAAAAGTTACTTTTGCCATTAAAATAGGATAATTTAGGATTTTTGAACATTTTGTCGCGGGTACATTTTGTCGCGGGTACATTTTGTCAGTGCACTAATTTTCGGGTACATTTTGTCGTTGAACATTTTGTCCTTGCACCAATTGTCGCGTCCCCGATAGGTTCATGCAAAATCCCCTGATTCCATGGGGGTGTGTGTGTGTGTATCGTTTCTGGGAGACTTGGCGAATTAGCGTCGGTTCATGCCGTCTGCTGCAGCTACGTGAGCGGCATTTTCACCGTTCAGCTACTAACCCTCTCGCGCACCACCGACTACATTACATTCACATAGCGTGTCTCTAATTTTGAATTCGGTTCAATTTTAAACCCCTTTTTCGTACAAATTCGCCGCCCCTGCGCGGGCCTGTGTCCCCCCCCTAACTTTAGTGTATTCCGTTTGGAAAATCACCGATCGGCTTCGTTGATGCTCTTGATTGGTTCGGTCGAATCGATAAAGCGTGCTGATTTCCGTTTGACTTGAAAGCCTCAGTTATTTATTTTATTTTTTAACATATTAGCCACAGTGACATTACATTACATGGGCGAAAACACACTGAGTGGTATGGGCGAATTCGGGTGTAGTTGCACGTGCAGAATGCATATATGTATTTGGGAGGTCGCACGTTTATGCATATGCAGGCCCGACCCGATGGTGTATGGCGACCCTAGGCAGATTGGTTTCAGCGCCCCCTCCCCCCCTTAAATTTTTAAACAATAAATTTCATGAAATTTTATGTTGAAGAAAAATATATTAAGACGAAAACGAAAATTTGTATTCAAAATAGGCACGTTTTATGTATAAAAATGAATAAAATAAAATAAAATACGGATAACTATGAATAAATTCGGTTATGTGATGACATTAATTTATATTCAACAATGAATTGACGATTTTTATAGTGACGTTAGTTTTATGATTAGTTGACATATTTAATTTCGGGATGTAAATCTATCCCGATATATATATGTATGTATGTACATACATATGTTTCAGCGGTATTTTATATAAAATACAATTCCAAATTACCATTTGTACCGACGACAATTTGCTGTTTTATTCGCTAGTCGTTGATATTTGACAGTTAACTTCCTGCGTTTCTCGTAAATTATAATATTTTACAATCGGTATTGTTACTTAGTAGAAAAATTAAGTTGAATATATAATGTTTTATAAGTTCAAAGATAGCCAATTTTTTTTTTTATTAATTTTTCAATTTAGTAATCAAAAAAATAAAAATGGGGGCGCCTCGCAACGCTCTTTGTCTATGAAGCCCTAGGCACGTGCCTAAGCTGATGCACTTTTGAGCCGGCCCTGTGCATATTCATATGCAACCGACAAGTTTCTCCTACATTTCTTCAAATATGAGATTCTCCGTTACAAGGATAAAATATCACCGAAAACACTCCAGGGTGTGATTTTTGGGACTGTGTACCATGTATTTGGGCTAGGGATACTGCGTTTTTTTCGCATGTTCAAAAGTATCTAAAGAAAAATACTTCCCACATTCCACTCGATGTGTTTTCGCCATAAATATTTGATTTATGTACGCTGTTGGCAAGATCTCTGGTTGATTATTAAAATCCAGATTTACCGTCTGGTGGATTTTCTCATTGTATCTAACTTAATTGCTATGACAGATCGAATTTGTTGATTGTTAAACTATACCTACATTGAGTGTTCAGTATTTTTATACAAGTTTGGAGTTTGCCAATTTATCTGATTTCATTAAAAACGGTTTGAAGTCTGACCAGTAGCACTACATAAATACACAGAATAAATTATTTTCAATCGAGATCAACTCACGGACTCGAACTCGGCAACCTCTCGGTGGTTAGCAATAACGTAACCACCAAGCTATGCTGCTGGTTAAAATTTTGTTCAAATATGTTGTTTGTTTGGTAGTTGTATAAAAATAGCAGAAAAACACAAACAAATCTTAATCTTTATATAGAAATACATATTAAGAGCATTATATTTACAATGTACATACATATGTTGTTTTGGAGATTTACTATGTATGAGATACCCAGAAGGGTACATTAGATAGCTACATATGGTAGTTTCATATTATCGTACGCCTCTAATTCTAACATCACATTAGCAATTGATGAATTGAATCCAAAAAAAGAAACCCATTCTTCAATTGTACGCGTAATGAGTTCTCGTATTCCTTTTTGCGACGATAGAATTTCGCTATGGCGAACGCGCGTACCTACAAAGCAAGCAAAACCAATTTATTTATTATACGTATACGTTCGGGTAGTTGAAATCGATCGTGCAGAAAATTAACTCCGCGTACGTTCTAATTGATCGTTGCTAAACGAGAACGTTCCTCATGTATATTTTGTTTTTCCAATAGCGTCATCCCCCTACCCCTGCCATGTAAAATTTCGTATAATATATTCCACCATAATTTAATTTTCATAATCTTGTCTCAAACTATGTACATAGTCCTTCGAGCACTCTCCGCATTAATAAACCCCACTCGATTGCTTCGCCGAAGGGTGCAAAGTGTCAATTTTACTCAAATGGCACGAGCTGAATTTTTACACGTGATAAGTGCACATGTATCCCGTTTATATTGCACTCTCGTCTTTTCGGCACGAAGACTATGCACGGGGGTGTATGTAGATCCTCTCACAACATCACTTGAACCAGCCAGGAGTGTATGTCCTGGGACTAGAATAGAAAAGACCTCTTGAGTTTAATTTTAGCTTAGGAAAGTATTTCGCGCTTACATCGAACGATGGATTCCACTTTGGCACGTTTTTCATTATACTCAGGCTGTTGTGTTCACAGTTCGATAATGGCAGTACACTGTCTCTCGTACAGCTTTAGTGTCATCGGCTTGAATGTGTCAATCAATCATTGTTTTAATGGAACTGTTAGCTTGTGAATAAAATGCACAAACGCATACCACTTGGGGATTCGATACGGTCTGATGTGTATATTAAAAAACGAATGCATATCTAAAGAAAAATAATTACAATATAAATTTGCATTTGAAAAGGACTATGCAATGCATATGTCACAGTCGAAGTGTATTTTCAGTTGTAATATATTCCGACTGGCGTTTTAAGTCATTCATATTCGAATACAATTCAATCAGTAAATTATATCTCTATAAGCGCAAATACACTTTCAACAATGTGCGCCAGTTGTAATATAACAGTTGAGTTTTGACAGCTCTGATGTTTTTACGAATGCTTTAGAATTCAATAATGCGTTAATATTTGCTAGGTGATTACTGTGACTTTCCAACTCAATTCACTATTCGAGTGATGTTTTCACGAAAACCATATAACCTGGTACCAACTTATAGTTGAACTGTATTTTCAGTTGTATGTAATATATTTTGAACAGTTGGAATTTAATCCACCATATGAATCTACTTACGCAACTTTCGCCATATGAATCAACTAGGTGGAATATATTTCTACTAGTCAACATATATCACAAATGAAAATACACTATAACGATAGTTGATACCAGGCTAGATTGAATATATTCCAACTATTCAAAATATATTACAACTGGAAGATACACTTCAACTGTAACATATATACATATATCTATTGGAGATTCTACGTGTAATGGTAATTGGACTATTCGTCACATTGCGGTGGTCACAAAGACAATTTTTGCCATGAAAATCACGAATACACAATATTTGGCACTCAAGTTCTCGTTAGTATGATGGACTTTTCGGCTGCCAGATGTTCCGTTATAGAGATTTTAGTGACTTTGTGACGAGTACTTTGTGACCAGTAATCACCGAACCACGTATAATATATAGACGTCCTTACAGTTCAAATGTTTTATTTTGACCTTTGAAGCTAATTTTGTCTTTGAGTACTTATGTATGTAGAAGACTGAACATGATTAGTTAAAAAAAAGCAAGTTATAAAGAATTTTATATTCAAATCAGCAGTAAAAAATAAATGAATCTTTCTTTATATGTGCGTTCGTTAGTTTAAATTAAACTAACGAACCTCCGCGAGTGGCTTAATTATATTTATTTCCTTTTATGTGGTTTGTTTCAACCTTAAAGGTTAATTTAATTAAAACACAGCACAGACCAGTAACTGCACGTAATTTGCAGAGGGAAAAATATTCTTAAGTACATTGTATATGGACACATTCACATGTTCCGTAGTATGTACGTGGCGTATACGTAACAGCAGTATCCGACACGACCTATTCATATTATACAGCAGTACATGTCACGGAAACGTATCAAGCAGGACCGGTTTTTTTTTTTGCCTTTGACATGGTGTCATAGTGGCGAGTGCACCCGTACCCCAACTAAAATATTGCCATGTGCCATGCAATATTAACTCGAAGATAGGGCGCAAGCAATATTGCGCCATATCGTCGCGCCCTGTAATGTATATGTAAGCTGATTTTGCCTTGAAATCGTTCAGAGCAAGTATGAACGTGCCGAAAACGGGCGGTGCTGTATAGTATGAATAAGTCAAGTGGTCTTTTCCGTGCAGTGCTAAAATAGACTTTTATATGTATGAAGTTTAATTTTTTTTTGTATTGTTTTCAGGCATATCAGCATCTGAAGATCCAAAATTAGAGATTTGGCCTCTTCAACCGGTGCAGGCGAAATCGGTCGGAAAATCACTTCTTCTAACATGTGTACCGACTGGTGCTGATAACCAACTCATCACAGGCATGGAATGGCGTGATCCCTCCAATAGAACTATTCCATTCAGGTAAAGTTGATTTTATTCACATACATATACATATGTAGAATTTAGCACAAAAACTTAATAATGATTTAAAATATCTTTTTAGCAATCCAAAGGAGCAAAGACCGCCGATTTATGTCGACCAACTTCCTGGACTATTATCATTGGGTCTTTTTATACCATCGTTGACCGAAAGTATGGCTGGAACTTATTATTGTTCGGCCATTTATAGTAATTCTCAAAAACTACACGCTAACGTGACTATCAATACGATTGGTAAAAAATTAAACAATAATTTTTATTTTGTATCCTTTTTTTTACCTCATAATTATTCTTTTACTTTTTTTTTGTAGTTTCCATCACATGGAAAAACGCTCCAGATAATCAATATCCTATCAAGGGAAGGGACTATGTTGTTAAATGCGAAGTTGTTGCAAACCCTCCTCCTACCATCGATTGGATGCGTAACGGAGACCAGGTATGTCTAGTTTAATCCAATACTTATAAAATCAATACGTGAAATATACATACTTATTCAAACTTAATTTTTTGTAGATTGCTATTGGCGGCCGATATCTTCCGGAACCTAAAGGATTGTTGATCAAAAACGTTCAAGAGTCTGATGATGGTATTTACACTTGTCGGGCTGGTGTTATATTGACCGGTGAACTTGCTGAACGGAATATAAGATTAGAAGTATGCTATTAATATATTTCTATAAAACCTAGCCTTGCTATGTATGTATGAGGTACAATGTTAATTTTTATTTCAGGTCCATTCACCGCCTGAAATTGAACCTATCACTGAAACTTTAGAAGTTTTGGAAGGCGAAACTGCATCTTTGACTTGTAAAGCTACTGGAAAACCACAACCCACCTTTAGATGGACGAAACAAAATACTTTAGAAGTGATAAATATTTTTAAACCATACTAATCGTAGTAATAGTATAATTCATAATTGCTTATTTAAATTGGTTTTAAATTTTTAGGATCTATCAAAAGCTGATAGATTTAGGGTGGACCATCATAGAGGTATACTCACCATGTCAAAGATAGAAGAAGGTGATACTGGTCCATATATTTGTATGGCTGAAAATAATGCTGGAACGAAGGAAATCGTTGCAAACGTTGAAGTAATTATATATTTTTTTATTATTATGATTGTTTTTTGTGGATTATAGCTATAATTCAAAAAATACTTAATAATTTTAGGTGATAGTCAAACCAAAAATATACGAGCTTATCAATGTAACGACATCAGTACACTTAGATACCAAAATCATCTGCAAAGCTAACGGAAGACCTGCCCCGATTGTTAGTTTCAAAAAATTCGGCACTAATGATTATTATGTAGTCGGCGTACAAACCAGTGATGAAAGGTACTTTTTTTATACGTATGATTTTAATTGACTTGAAAAGTCGAGGTTTTCAATTGAAATTGTCTTCAGAATCATACTCGATCATCAAGTAAACAAAAAGGACGGCGAAACGATTGCAACTCTTACAATCTCCAAGACTCATCGGTCAGATGATGGACTGTACGAGTGCATGGCATCTAACAAAGGAGATAAAGCTTATAAAAATGGTCACATCACCGTTCAATTCCCCCCATCATTCGAAGCATCCGAAACCCAACCTCCCGTATGGAGCTGGGATAGAAGACCTGCAAACCTAACATGCCTAGCTGAAAGTATTCCTAACGCAACAATTGAATGGAGGTAATAAAATCACCTACAAATTTGATCGTACTATATTGTTCATGTTTAATAACGATTTCAACTTAAACAGATTAAACGATCGAATTCTTGAAATACAACCTGGATACATCAACATTGAAGGAACAGGTCCCACTAGCAATCTCATCATCATTCCGAGAGCCAACCAAGATTATACAGATTATAAGTGTGTTGCAAGAAATGTATTAGGCACTTCAGAGCATATTATTGAATTGAAATTAGCCGAGGCTCCAGACGTCATACAACAGGTGATGTTTATATAATTTTAAAATCAATAAATTGATGATTTTTTTTTGTTAACGCTTTATATCGATTTTTCCCTACACAGACTCGATTGCTTAGTCTTACCGCAACTTCTATAACTTTCGAAATCAATGGACCTCCTGAACGATTTGGTTTGCCTATGAGAGCGTTTGTCGTCCAGTACAAAGACAAAAGAGAATACGATTGGACTCGTGCAAAGAATAAAACATGGAGCATTGATTCTCCATACGTTATTGAGAATCTGTTGCCCATGACAAGCTATGATTTTAGATTCGCTGCCAAAAATGATGTAGGCTTAAGTATTTGGGGTGGAAATCAACAATTTGATATGCCTAAACGGTGAATATACTCATATTTTACTGTGATAAATTTATAACAATACACTTTTTGTTATAATTTCTTATATATACAGATCATCACCTGAACCTCCGAAACTACTTTTGGGCTCGGCCAATGAAGGCGATATCGTTCAATCACCATATGCTGATCATTTTGAATTGAGATGGAAAATTCCAGCTGACAATGGAGAACCGATCGAAGTGTATCAATTGGAGTATTGCCAGGTATTGTTCAATGCATTTTAATCTATGGTAGATGACCTTAAGAGTAGAATACAAGTCAGAAAATAAATGTTAATTAAACCTTACAATTCAACAAATTGATCTTTTGTAAAACTTGTTTTCATATTTTGTAGGTTGAATTGAATTTTGATCTTAACTCTGAATGTGGCATACTTTTAAGGTTGTCTGCCATTGAAATATATTACATGTAATCTCAGCTAGTCAAATTGGTGCTTTTGATTCTATAATAGGTTGTGAAAGTGACCGGTGAGTGGAAAGAAGAGCAGGAGAGTTGCATTAGTGAAGAAATCAAATCTTACGAAAATACTGCATACAAGATGAATCAGCTGAAGCCTGATACGTTTTACCGTATTAGATTACGAGCGCTTAACATCATCGGATCGTCTTCACCAGGAGAAATGTATTTGAGGTCTGCCCGAGGTGAGTCTTACACGTTAGATGGAGTCGAAGAGAGAAAGAGAGCTGGGCCGTTGAATGTTTTTTTTGACAGTCGCACATCCACAAACGGTGTTGCGACGGCTCATTCTAGTTTGACGCTTGGATTCCTTTCATTGTTTTACTCACTGTGTTGTGCCGGGTAGTTGTGATCATTATTTTTGGTTTTTTGAATAGTCCACAAATATGCCATTTACGTTTAAAAACTATTGTCTTGTTATGTGTGTGCGCGTGCGTGTTTCTATTCATGTTCATGTTCATCACAATCATTTAATCTGAACATTGCACGGCATAAATGTGTCTTTTATGTTCTGAGCTGTCTTTTTTTTGTTTTATTTATTTTTTTACTGTATGTTCTCATTTTGAAATACATTAATTATATTTTTATATAATAATAAAAAGGATCTTCAAAACGTTTTATTTTTATTTTTTCATTGATTTTTACCTCCATATCATAAATATTAATTAATCAAGAAATAGTGAAATTGCTGGAAAGATTTATTTGAAATATTGCATGATAAGCTTTTTGTAGAATTTTCTTAGACATAACTTGTAGAACTTATTGGTCTTTTATTATGAAAAATTATATTATATTTAGCTATTATTTTTACCGTAGAATATGTCTAACAAAAGTATTATACATATATTATAAAATAATACAAAGAAGCAGGATTTTCGTTGGCATGTCGTTTCGAAATTAGCTTTGTAGTTATTTTTTCAGATATAATTTGTGCTTATTCTCAAATATCTTATAAATCATAAATGTTTTTTTTAATATAATATATAACAGTGAATTAAAAATTGTTTATATAAATACCATATCATTGACTGCTGACAAACTTCATGTCGTTCTTTTTATAAAGGCAAAACCAACATTATGTATGTCCAATATAAATAATCTATATCAGTATTCCTTACATTATATTCACTTTAATTAAAAAATACTTATGTAGCTGTTAAATTGCCGGCATTAGAATATCTTTAACAGTTTTCAATGCCTAAATAAATTCATAAACATGGTAAATTTAAAACCATTATGTGATTTGTTACAGATTATATAAAAATTTAATTTAAAACTGTGCACATATACATACATAATACGTAGATTGTAAAGTAGGAACAAATAGTCATCCACAACTTTTATTTCTACATTTTTCTGATTCATACTTTACCAATTCTATTTACATACATCAAAAATATTGTGGCTTAATAAATTGCACCTTCTCAATATAACACCACTATTTCGTTATCATTTCTTCGTGGAACTTGAACACTAATTACATCATCCAATAATTAAATGCAATACTATTTCATTTTTACTCGAATTGCAATTAAATTGCATATAATGTCATTAATTTGCAACTTAAAAAGCACAACGTTTCATATTAAAATACTTATTTGCACTTAAATGTATACTTTTCATATTAGCACAGATGATATTGAATGGCATGTTTGTGCCTATAAATGTTTCATATTATTATTTTTACAGAGGAAAATTGAGTTCATGCAAAATTAATTCGTTTGATTTGTTTACGTTTGTGCTATTTTTTAACAATTATTTTCCTTTCATATAATATAATATTAGCAACGTACTCATACAATATAGCATGATGATTTATTTAGCTGTATTGCAAGGTATAATCAATTTCAAACCAATACACCAGTTGCTTTTTGATTTGATTTACATTTCAGTATTATAAATAAATACATATTTATAATGCATATGTGTATATAAAATATTATTTGAACGCTTTTTAATGATCAGTAGACATCCATTACAAATATATTACATAAATATGTTGATTATAATTACGGCGAAACTTTGATTCAACGGTTTTCTATTAAATCTCAATCTTAATAAAACACATTTAAAGTTTTTATATGAAAAATGATAAATTTAAATACATTTGAGTATTTCAATATCACTAAACAAGCGCCCAAATTATCAATTGATATTATGCATGTCAAAGTCGGCTTAATAACAAACACAATTTGAAGAATTTGATACAACACATTGTGTATGAAAATATTGACCAGTATTAAAGAAGACTCCGTTAAATCAAAGTTTATCTGTATGAGTAGAATCATCAAACAATTTTATATATATACATATGTTTTTGTTGTATTGCAGCTTTGTTTCTCCATTTGTTATTTTCCTATTATCTTTTTAATTGATAAAAATAAATACAACAAATAAAACCATCTTCCTATTTAGGTGTGTACTATGGAACTGCCTCGGTTATTTCTCCAACAACTTCATTGGTGATGGGTTTCTTACTAATTGACACTGTATTGTTGCTCTGTTTAAACCCAGTCGTTTAATAGTGATCTGTTTCATTAACTCGAATGACTGAAAAGTGTGTTCATGCGATATAAAATACGATACGAGACACTTTTAAAGCTAGGCATTGAACGTGTAATAATGATCTAGTCTTTAAAACTGACCATGTTACATTAAATCGAACGTTGTAGACTTTAAATCTTATTGAAGATTATAATAACACGTAAAATACATTATACAATATATTCCTCTATTTATAAACATATTGAATGTGATATTATGTATATGCAAATGTTCTCATAGTCTATCTACATATAAATCGGGCCGAGCTTGGAACGATGAATATTTTACTGTTGTATTTTAGAATTATTAATGAAATGATCATCATTGTCCGTTTTTCAATAAGTTTTTTGGGAACACCTTGATTTCAGCGGTGAATCTAACTCGAGTCACATTCGGAATTCTATTATATTCAATCACATCACATATACATTGGATATTTATATTAAACGTTGTATAGTATACTAATTGATTTGCTTATGCTAAAATTAAGATACATATAAAAAAAATGCTAATTGAAATATATAGTATAATGAATATTTTAATTTACTAAATTGAATAAACAATTTTATTTAATTATATTTAATGTTAAAATATTTCCAAATTAGTTATATATGTATATAATACATAATTTTTATTCAGTTTATACATTTTTGTAATTTCACTTACACAATTGTTTATTTGTCTCGGCCTAGTTGTTACTATGATATTCTAAATTTTATTCTCAAAAAATGTAATTTCATTTCAAATAAAATAGTATTATTATTTTGTTTTTGAAAAAAATCAATGTTAATGTGTAATAATAAATTTTTAGAAAACCGTTATGCATCTCGTTGCCTATATGGATTTCATTTTATTATATAATATTAAATGTAGACGTATAATTAGATTTTGCTATATTAAATTGCAATGTATATAAATTGCAATCTATATATATATATATATATATATATATATATATATATATATATATATATATATATATATATATATATATATATATATATATATATATATATATATATATATTCAATATGTAATGTTATTTAAATAAATAAATTGTTGTAAATATGAAATTTTTAACGCTATGAATTCTAATTATACACAACGAAGACTTGCATCGTTGATTGGAAATCGACGATTTAACATACGTGTATCACTTTCAGCTTTTATACATTATACATTGCATTATTAGATCACATTCTACCCACGATAATATAATGAAATACATTTATAAAAATATTATTGTGTTAAATTATCCAAGACAATAACTAAGAAAATAGTTGTATGTAATCAAACATAATAAAATGATAAAATATTCTAGAGTACGTATGAATGGGTTAGTTTATACGTATGTACATAATGTATGTAGTTGTGTGTGATTACTTTTATGCCGAAAAAGAATTACATTGTGTAATAAATGATATTTAAAGTTAATAAAAAGCTGTACGGCGACAGTTAAACACGACCATACGGTAAATTTGATCTTCATAATATAATATAATCAGGCTTGTCTAACTGTCACCATTAATTACAGCCTCGGTAAGTTAGCCTGTTAATTATCATTGACTCCAATTTAACTTTAAATATTGTTGTAAAGGCCTTGCTTAAGTCGTCACTGATTTATCAATAACGTAAATTAGTCACATGTTATCATTACGATTATTTTGATATGTTTTGCAATTGCTTTGTAAGTTGGCTTTTTTCGTCTTTTTTTTTTTAACTGATTGTTGATTACTACATATATTTCTTTTATAAGGAAAATTTTTGAGATGAAAAATGTTTGTTTATATTAACGAGTTGAAAATTAAATCGTTTAGTATTATTTTGCCTATTATTTGTGATCCTAATACTTTTAATAATAATATTAACTTAAACAGTTGGATTATTAACATCATTATTTGAAGCGTTATATAACAGTAGATTGAATTTGTGCTATTTAATTTCATCCGGGAAAAACATTTACAAAATTGATGAATATACTAAACAATTTTGCAGTTTTTCCAAGCATTTTATCACATTCTGAAACTGCTTGTACTTGTGATGAAATAGTAAAATTTCAACAAATTCTTGTAGTACAGAATTGTAATCAATTATTGTGTGTGTTTATTTATTTTTTTTAATATAAAATTAAGAATATGAAAAACCAATATTAACCGGCAAGGATTTGTATTTTCACATTAACCGCAAGAAACTCCATGCAACCTTCAATTTTATAAATATGTGCTAAAGAGGATTTATCTAAAGGTAATAATTGCGTTATATTAATGGTATGTTAACTAATATATATTTAACTTATTGCATGTTATGCAACTTCTAGAATACTGCTTCTTTACCTTAATTAGCACTACTAAAATTATATATTAATCGCTTTTTAAATGTTAACAAAACAATTTCGATAATATTATTTACTATTGCATGATTACATATATTGTATAACAGGTTTTAACGCTTACAAAATATTTTAAGCCGTTATTCTACGCCCGCTGTGCACTTTTAAAATCATTTCATGAAATAACCATGCTTTTAAGTATCGGCATGCCAGATTGTTCAAGAATGGTTTTAATTCGACGCAACGTTATCGATGATATTGACATAAATTTTTGGCGTTGCATTATTTTGGAAATGTTTTATTTGTATTTAAATATATATTAGAAACATTTGAAGAAATATTTTTGTTATGGAAAATGATTTTTTTTACAATTTCACTATTTCTTTGTTTGTATAACGAAATTTTGTTGCTATACATGTACCACCTTTCACTTAATTTCTACATCCATTCTTGCTATATCATCTCATTTTCAGGAATGTTATCATTGAAAGATTCATTACGTTGTATGTTTTGTTTGAACGAACATATTTAATCATCATGTAATATTGATATAAACGTTTTTATTTAACAGAATGTTACCTAGACGAGCACGTCAGTGTCTTTGTTGCCTTTTGATTGTATCAAATGAAATAATTTTGTACACCTATATAACTCAATTTAAGGCTCGATGTACATATATATTTTCATTGTTTATATATTATCTTAATTAGAGGTCACCTTTTATACTTATTACCTAGCATGTTTCATAGAAATCTCTCAACCACCGTCAGTAGAAATTGCATTAATTTGTATTTAATAAGATATATCTAATTGTGTTACTATTTATTTATAAACATGGCTTGAGGTGGAAGACGAAGTACTTCAAACCATACAAATCAAATATGATTATGTATGCAAAAGTTTCCAAAACTAGATACAAAATAACAAAATAAAAAATTTTGGTCAAATTTAATGTCCATAATATACATATGTATTTGTGTAATATTAATAATTTTTGGTTGTGGCTATTTGCAGGTACTATATCTGCAAATTATTGGCTATTTGCAGGTACTATGTCTGCGAATTATTGGCTATTTGCAGGTACTATATCTGCGACAGGCGCAAAGCCTTCTGCGCATGCGCGTGAACTGTCACTGTCAGCGTGTTTACTGTTAATATTTTGTTTTAAACCTCTTAAAATTTAGTTCGAACTCGTAAAGTGACGTAGAGTAAAAAATATAATCCAAATTAGTTAATATTATTAATTGTTAGAAAATTATTATCATGTACAACGTATAATACCTACATGCAAGTACAAGCCGCGAACTAGCTAAATGATATAAATTTATTATAATAACGTGCGAAATTTATTTGCCTCATGTACATATATAATGAACGATTGATTAAACAAGTCTAGCATACATTAAATGTGAGAAATTATAATCGGATTATAAATTCACGCGCATGCGCAGAAGGCTTTGCGCCTGTCGCAGATATAGTACCTGCAAATAGCCAATAATTCGCAGATATAATACCTGCAAATAGCCAATAATTTGCAGATATGGTACCTGCAAATAGCCACAACCATATTTTTTTTATTTCAAAATATTTAAATATTCAGGTTTCCTGTTTTGAGTCCCAAATATTGTTCCACACTAATATATTGACCTTAAAATGGTTTACGTGATGAAACTTCTCCAACAGATGTGCCATTATTGTTAATCTTTCAATCTCCGCATATGACGCTCGGGGCAAGCATTTTTTTGCGCCCCATGTTATATACGCTATTTTATGTCGAAATAATTTCCTAAAAATACAATTAGCTACAATAATTTCTGTATTTTATAATACAAAGACTGCATCTTCGACAGACGGATTACAAAGAGCAGTCATAAACCTAAATATTTTTGGGTAATTTTGTTGATGAATACTCTGTTACTGTTTTCGAAGTAAACGTAAGCTACTGCAAAGTATTACATGTTCATATTTTATGGCAAACATAAATAAAAAATGTATCCTTGCCGCCCCCGATCAGGTCCAATGATCTTGGTCATTCTATTGGTGTGCTTACTACATAATAATCAACGCTCAAATATATTTGTCAAATCAAAAATTTACATCTAGTGTCATTACATGTCATGCCTGCTTTAAATATAAATATAAAAAATAATTTTAATTCATTACATTACATTCATATATGATCATAATTATCGTTTTGTGTCATCTACATTATTTTTAATCAAAAAATAACAAATTTCCACTTCCAGCTTTGTGTATAAAATGCTATGTATTGAAGGTGAATTGATTACTATAGACATATACTTGTCAAATGTTATGAGAATATTTTTTCATTTAATTTACTTCAGAATGAATAATTACCGTTGAATATTTGACATGATTTTTATTGCAACTCTGTGCACTGTATATTCATAATCCGATTTTCATTTAACATTATTTACTATACGATACTAACATGTCGCTTTTTCCTTCGATTGTGTACATAACTTGTAAATACATTAATAACAATATGGCAGATTTATTCTTAGTATAGTTTTTGAACGGCTTCATTTCCTAATTTTCACCTCGTTGATTAAAGGTGCGGACACGACTGTGCACAGACACGAGGGGCCGGCACTATCTAGTGCCGCAATCATCGGTATTGTCATCGCTGGAGTTTTGCTCATGCTGATTGTCGTGGATGTACTGTTGTGCTGTTGTCGACGACAAGGTGTCATAGCTACCCTATGCTACAAGAAATCCAAACAGCACGATGAAGACGAAGCAAAACTCGGAAGGTCTGTACATCATCGTTTTAAAAATGATCTAATAGAATCCCTCAGGCACTTACATACATACATACATACGTTTATATTTTCGAATAGATATATGTTAGTTTTCTACATATCATGCATACTCGATCTGAATTAGATTTTTGGCATGAAATGATCTAAATGTTAACACCAAAGTTCTCTGACGTCCATATGTAATTTTTTTCTAATGTTTTCTCATCGTTGACTTCATCTTTCGAATCATTCATTAGTGTTGTTTAATTCGATATGTGTGTTTTAATGGTTTTTATTTTTTTAGATTTAGCATGATCTGTTTGTTAGAACAGAGATTATTTACAGATCATGGATTGTATGCACAATATTTTTATGATTAAATTTGTTCTGCATTAGAATTATGCACATTGCAACACCGCGCTACAAAATGTATAGCATTTAATTAAATGGGAAAAAAATTTAAATTCTTGAAAAGTTTACTTTTGTATTTCTTGTTTTTGTTTTTCTTCATATTTTTATTATTTTGATTTGAATTCCACGTGTGAGGTTCACAATAATATATTTGTGAATGTTATTCTCTCAGTCTTTATGGCTGGCGCTTCCCGCTACCTTATTGCAGCAATAAGGAGCCCACTGCGCCCCCCTCGCCCGCCCCTCTGCCGCCCCCCGTCAAGCTCGCCTCCACCCCGACGTAAGATCACTTGTTTTTCAGTGACCATATTTATTGGAAATAGTAATTCATTGGTATTTCAATTATTTTTTTTTATTATTTTAATTGAATAAAATTTATAAACGTTGGGATATCGATTTTATGAGAAAAAAATTTTCTCTGATTCGCCTCCGGTTCCATATAAAAATATACATTCAAAGTGAAATATAAAACAAATGTGCACCTAAAATCAAAAGTGTAATTCGTTTACAATGTTCAATTTTATAATTTCATTATAATATACTCATTACCTACCAAAGATTAGCGTTTGGACGATGCTTTTGGCACAAAAAATGGTAACCGGGTTACTTCTCAAATGTGAATCGCTAACAGGATAACTGTTAGTGGTTGTCATACAGAAAACTGCCCAAATATTGGTCAAATAGATTCCCATTTGAGAAGTAATCACCAAACCAAAAAATGGTTCACTATTGGGAATTACTACAGTTTTTTTCCAATTCAAATTCAATCTTTAACAAATGAAATTCAACCTTTAACAAATGAAAGTACACCTTTAACAAATGAAAGTACACCTTTAACAAATGAAAGTACACCTTTTGCAAAAATTCAACATTTAGCAAATGAAATTCAACATTTTGCAAATGAAATTCAACCTTTAGCAAATGAAATTCAACCTTAAGCAAATGAAATTCAACCTTTAACAAATGAAATTCAACCTTTAACAATTGAAAGTACACCTTTTGCAAAAATTCAACATTTAGCAAATGAAATTCAACCTTTTGCAAATGAAATTCAACCTTTAGCAAATGAAATTCAACCTTTTGTAAATGTAATTATGTATGCAAAAGGTTGAATTTAAAGTGAAAAAACTGTATTGTCAACCGTGCTTTTTTGCTTTGTAGCGGTCTATTGTTATTTGACGAGCACCCAGCCAACGCCGAAGACTACTCAAACTTAGTCTTAGGCAGTCGATGGATGCTTTTCGAATTATAATAGACCGCTCCCTTCGTGTTCAAAGCAAATAAAGCATGGTTTTCCTTTGAAATTTCATGGAAATTGACAATAATGAACCATTTTTTGTGCCGTAAAGCATCCATCGAACGACATCTTTGCTCATAACCTATGTTCATAAATGTATGTACATATATAGAAAACCATTTCCAATTCATCATTTCCTCTTTTGCATTTCAATTAATTTTAATATCACATTAAAAAATCATTATGATTTAAATTTGTTTTCATAAAATTTAAATCACAACTCACTTTTGAATTTCACACTTATTTGAGATACCATTGAATTATTTGAAAAATACATACCTATTTGGTCACAGCTTGCACTCAGTTTTATCGTAGGCAATATGAATGTTTTTGCATGCTTTTATATAAAAATTCAAAAATTCAACATTTAGCAAATGAAATTCAACATTTTGCAAATGAAATTCAACCTTTAGCAAATGAAATTCAACCTTAAGCAAATGAAATTCAACCTTTAACAAATGAAATTCAACCTTTAACAATTGAAAGTACACCTTTTGCAAAAATTCAACATTTAGCAAATGAAATTCAACCTTTTGCAAATGAAATTCAACCTTTAGCAAATGAAATTCAACCTTTTGTAAATGTAATTATGTATGCAAAAGGTTGAATTTAAAGTGAAAAAACTGTATTGTCAACCGTGCTTTTTTGCTTTGTAGCGGTCTATTGTTATTTGACGAGCACCCAGCCAACGCCGAAGACTACTCAAACTTAGTCTTAGGCAGTCGATGGATGCTTTTCGAATTATAATAGACCGCTCCCTTCGTGTTCAAAGCAAATAAAGCATGGTTTTCCTTTGAAATTTCATGGAAATTGACAATAATGAACCATTTTTTGTGCCGTAAAGCATCCATCGAACGACATCTTTGCTCATAACCTATGTTCATAAATGTATGTACATATATAGAAAACCATTTCCAATTCATCATTTCCTCTTTTGCATTTCAATTAATTTTAATATCACATTAAAAAATCATTATGATTTAAATTTGTTTTGATAAAATTTAAATCACAACTCACTTTTGAATTTCACACTTATTTGAGATACCATTGAATTATTTGAAAAATACATACCTATTTGGTCACAGCTTGCACTCAGTTTTATCGTAGGCAATATGAATGTTTTTGCATGCTTTTATATAAATTATTAGTTTTTTATTTATTTATTTTGATTTTTATTAATTTCCTTTCCTTTGCAACCATTTCAACATATAAAAAATGGTACTTCTTCACTAGTTAGGCTCACGCTTCGCGCTCAAAAACCAATTATTACGCTTCGCTGTGACGTCACTTTTTGACTACATATATATACATGTCAACAAATATATAAGTGTTAAAATTAATATTCGCTTACATTCCTGGCGTTTAAGATGTAGACACACAGAGTGGTACGCAGAGAGATTTAGATAATTTTGAAGATGCAAAAAAAAACGTTAGCTCGCCTTATTTATGCCATCGCAATCCTTTGGCAAAACTCACCCCCTGGAGTGTCTTCGATGATATTTCATCTTTGTACTGACAGCTGTATGTAGGTTTGATAGTGATCGATAACGGCGATTCCCATATTTGAAGAAATGTAGGAGAAACTTGTCAAAATAATAAGATCGTACGAATTAACAATGACATGAAGACACACCTAGGCGTGCCGTTCCGTACTTTCGAGTTTGTTATTACCATTATACATACGTATCAATAACTTCGAACGTTTTTTTACTTATTTAATAATAATGGCATCTATGAATCTCGAAAATATGTGGAATTCTGTCAAATGGGGAAATAAGCGGAGACGAGGAACGAACCGGGGCTTTATGGACTCATATTTAGACACGATTCTTCAAGATATATCTTCTTTTCCGTTATAAAACTTATGTGTAAATGTCAGGAATGCGTGCAAATACTGACTTAAACACTTACATAAGACATCTGTTGATATATAGTCGAAACGTGATATCGCAGCGAAGCGTGAGCCTAACTACTGAACAAGTACCTAAAAATTTAATGTAAATCATAGAATTTATATTTATAAATTTTTGACTATTGTTTATTTGTGCATATGATTCTTAGTCGATCATTTTATACCTTAACAGGTGAAGATTTTTTCACATTTTAGGTCATAACAGTATTAAATTTAAAATAAAATCACTTAAATGATTTAAAAATTAAAACAATGCTTGAAATGGTATGGGTATTCAAAATCAAGCGAGTTTTCACGTTTTCGACAAAAACACCGGTTTTCTATCGTATTCATCTGATATGATTTGTGATGTAATATTATTTAATCTGTGTTCCCATTTTTTTATATGCTTGCTCAAAATTGCATCTGGTGTCTCACACATCCCTTCTCCAATAGTTATGTAGCTACCACGCCAATGTAAGAAACACAAAAAAATTCTTAAATATCCTCTATTTTACTGCTTTTATTTTTTTGATTTTGTATTGTGACGCGTTTCATATTGTGTATTATTTAATTTTATTTACAATCATATAAAATAATACGTTATTGTTTATAAGCCGTCAAAATGAACATCTAAGGTTTGTATTACACTTATCTTCGCGGGACTGAAATATGGAAAAAATATATATTTTGGATAGATGATTCTTAAATTTGACCTATATTATTATTTTTATTTATATAAATATATCTTTTTGTGATTTTGTTTTGCTGTCTGTGGCTTTTGGTGTTATATGTTGTTCTTTCAATGCATGATTTCTTATTCAACACATTCAAAACATTTGCATGTATGTCCAATGTGCATAATATAGAATTGATGTTAGCTGTTTAAGTTTAAGAAGTTTCGTGAATCAATGTATAAAACAGTAAAAAAAGGTTCTGGTAAATTTTTCGAAAGAAATTCACCGAATGCAATTGACGTTTTCTTCAAAACGCAATTATTCGAAAGACATTTTCCGAATCGCTATTTTTCGAATGACACATTATTCGAATTCATATTGTTAGCATAATATGCACTTGCTGTTACATACGTTATTTTTCGACGCGATACCAACAGATGGCATCGTAATATTTAATTTTAAAACTTATTACCTTAACCCTTTTGCTGACGTCTTTTCTGTTGAAAGCCCGCCACGCTGAAAATTTCGTCAACATTTCCAACTAGAATTATTTAGAAATCCAATAAAAAGCAGGTATAAAAATTGTAGCTAATCCAAACAAACCCTAGATAACTACCGCTGAGGATTTCGAGTTTTGTAAAGGTGTGTTTAGACTCTTAATATATGTATCTTGCAACAATATAAAATAAATAAAAGAAGTCTATTAATGAATGTATTTTTCCAAAACTAGTTCCATCTTCTTCATTGTTGTTAAAATGTAATGCTCAAAATCTAAATGCCCAGCCACAATCTAAAATACTCAGCAGTTAGGGATTTCTATCGGGAAATTCTGCTATGGTTATAAATTCAGAAATTCCAGTGTTAACCAGTCTTTATAAACGTTGACAAATAAATGACACGGATTACGCGACCCGTGTTCAACGCATATTTTGCAATGTTACCTGGAAAAGCTTAGCGGGTAGTATTCTTGTTTACTTTGTACATGCTCAAAATACAACGCCTATCGGCGTTTTTCAGGCCCATAGACTTGTTGGCAAAACGCCGATCGGCGTTGGTCAGCATTCAAAGGGTTAAAAAATATTCCCACTTATTAAATTACAATTCAGGAAAAAATTTGCCTCTTATCCGATCGTTTTCATACTTTGCCATATTGCTCATTTTGGTCATCAATATAAGTAAATGGATCCTCCGCCATTACGATAGTGCAAAAATATCGTGTAAGACACGTTTGAAAATTGAATTTCTGAAAAGTGCCTGGCGTTTATCCAGTTTTTAGTTTTAAACATAGATGGCGGTAGTAAAATAAAATCATTGGTATTTTTATTCAAAATAATAATTTAATAACCACAGAAACGATAATATTTTTGTTTTAAATAAATTTGAAATTATCAGTACAAAAGTGCCATGTATTCGTCAACGTAATAATAAACATTCGAACAATTCGTCATTTGGAAAATGTGTCTCACGCTTCGATAATCTGCTATTTGGATTACTCGCTTTGAACTTATTGATTTCGAAGAATTTAACTAGAATCGAAAAAAGTACAGCTTTTATGTTAGAAAAAATTGAAATGATTGATTTTGTGCCAAGAATGAATTTTAATAAACATATTCGTCGACTTTCAGAGATGAGAAAGAACCACTGAAGGATAGCAACGATCGAGTTATGATTGACAATTCAATGATGCGCAACACGTCGGTGGAGTTCGACGGCCGAAGGGCACACGCCAAGACTGGTGAAATCATCGGAAAGAATTCTGCAGTTTAACTCGATTTTGTTGAATATTTATTATAATATTATTGTGTGATTTGTATGTACACATGTTTAAGGGCACAATACTCTCCGTAATAACATAGTAAGTCAATATATCGTTTAGTTTTTAGTTCCGTCTAAAATCAACGTGTAAATTGTTTATCAAGACGGGAACTATTCAAACATTCATATACTTTCTATACAGTGTGCAGCTTTTACGTATATAATCTTGAACTTTATATACATATGTATGAAATATATATATATACATATAATACCAATTATATAAAATTTAAGATAACTGTAATCCCGTGTAAATAACCATACTTAATGAGAGAAGCCTTGTTATTTTTCATATAAGTAAAAACTTCTACATCATATATTACATTATTACATGCTACTTTATAGTTATAAATCAGTGCTGGTCGTGGAAGCAAATTGTGCCCCGATCCATGACATGTCTAATTCTCGCCACAAGCAAAGTTTCATAACGATATCAAGTGTACAATTTGCTCTCATGCCGACAACTGTACTAGATTATAGAGTTTTAAATGGATTTGCTATATTTGAATATGAAATTAATGATAAAATTATTGTAAATATCTGTTTGTTCCATCGTATGTACGCTGTAATGATAAATATTTGTTTATTATTATAATTTAGTATATAAAATATTTGTGTCTGACTTGAACGGTTACTAAAAAGTTGCCCGAATCGCCATTTATGCAACACTGCGGATTTAAGTCATTTATTATAATCATTTTTATGATTTTTTTGTCTTATTGTATACATCAATATGTCTATATACCTATCTTTCATAGAATCAATTTATATTTTCGTAATCAAATTGTGTATATATACACATATATATGTATATTAAAAATATTATCAACATCGAATGGTAAAAATTTAGATATTTGACAATAAAATTGCATTCGATATTTATCATTTTACAATTTATAACAAAAAAAGAAACTTTCTCTTATATATTTAATTAAAAAATTTATTCCTATTTAATTTAGTATGCATTTGTATTGTTTTATTCGAGTACTTATAATGTGACACTTATTAATTTGTAATTCTTTATAATTGGAATACATCTGGATTTTGAGACTGATATTAATTACAAGAATGTGTTCAAAAGTGCACAATGATGTATTTATATGAATCGTAAGCATACCTTTGGTTTCGGTGAACACATAATTTATATTGCAACAATTAAATTATCAGTATTTTATATCATCTAATCATAATTTATCATACGGTTATTTGTATTGTATTATTTCAATCTAATGAAATTTACCCAATGTATTATATCAAAATTTATATCGAAGGTCGTTTATTTTTTTGGAACTGCCATTATTGAAGTAAAAAATTTAATTGCCACTTATTGCGATAAGCTTCTGTGCTTATTTACAGTGTATCTAATTTAAACTGTATACGTATACATATATATATTTTGAATGGCCTTTAATGTTTATTGTATAAAAAAAAACAGTCATTTTATAATTCTCGCAAATGATTTTTAAAAGAAAACATGTCTTATGTAATCTATGTACTTATTTTTAATATACAAAAATCTATATAATATTATATATTGCCTTTCCCCCCCCTTTTTAAAGCATTTGTGTTAGTTTTCACTTGAATAATATTGTGTACTTTTGTAGATAGTTTAATTATTTCGCGTAATCGAAAATATTTTTATATTAAAAGTCATCATAAAATATTTCATCGGCGTTTGGAGATTTAATTATTAATACTATAATGACTATTAAGTGCTTACAAATGTTTGTTGTTGTGTATTATCCAATGGGAAGATTGCAGTTATATGAGATTAAGAATATTATGTATGATATATTATATTATACATATTCATATAGTATTATAGATGTATATTTTATTAGATTATTGTTTTATATTGTATTTTCGTTAGTTAAGAACATTCATATTATATATTATACTTATTGTAGTCTTTTTTTTACTGACATGATACTAAAGATTATAGTTATATTATTTTATGATTTAAGTGAAAGTTTATTTTTGTATGCCGTCATTCCAAACTCTAAAAAGGTAGTAAAACGTACATACAATAGAAACTCCTCTAAACTGACAAGATATCCTCATTAATTTTTAGACACAGATAAAATAATAAGCATATCTCCTAGTCAAATATACATTTGTGTATTTAAGATTTTAAGTTTGATTTTTATTATATCTGAAATGAATTTTCTATATTTGTTTTGTTCATCGATGCGTCATTTGTTCAATTAATTTGATTAATCAAGAAAATGTATGCTATGAAATTTATTAGTCAAGTTATTAAATGTATTGTATGTGTAATTGGTTTCGCAGTGCGAGCACGACTCCCTGGTCTCCAGACTCCTCGGGGACGAATGGGGGCGTGCAAATGTATACATTTTTTATATTATGCATTGTTTATTTGTGGGGTGGAAAATTTGCTTAAATAAAGACAAATTTTTAAACACATATTTTTATTGAAACCTGTATTATTTAAAAATAAATAAATAATTGAACCATCTTAACTATTAATAAAAACAGTTAAAAGTATTTATTTGATAAGCAGCTTCGTTTGATTTGGTCAGTAAATACATAAATGGTCACTAAGTTGTATTATCGGTCAGTAACTGTCCAAAAATACTTTAAAAATAAAAAATAACAACGAGCAGTTTAACCAATTAACTGCCACTCGTGAAATATTTGATCTTTACTTGTACGCTAGTCATTTTTAACATGCAAAAAAATGATCTGACTCACATAATTTGAGGCTCCCAGAGGTTTGGTGTGACCTTGCATGCATGACATTTGTCATGATACAAGAGAGTTTATGGACCTTTCAGATTTCTCGATATACATTATTGATTAAAAAATAGCAGCTCTGATAAAATCTATTGCATTTATGTTAAAATAGTCCTGAAAAGCTCAAATCATCGATTTTTGTTTTTGCAACCAAGTTCTTCCATATACCTACGTACAGTGCTTGTAAATCCATTTTTAAATAATAAATATTGTATGCTTCGGAAGATAACTCGATGCGACTCGCCGGTGAGACGCTGGCGTACAAAGCGAGTCGCTGGCATACGAATGACAGTTATTTTCACATATCTAGTACATTATAAGCACTGGTAAACAGATTATTGCGCAAATTGTGATCGCGCGCACGACAATCATTGCAAATACGGTATATATGGCACTTGAGTTCTCGTTGGTACAATATTTCGCATGTAGTTTTCAATTGATGGAGTTTTTGGGTGCCAGATGTTCTGTGATCGAGATTTTAGTGACGAGTATTATAGTGAGTAATCACCGAACCATAAGCACTAGATTTTAGAAGATACTGACCATTTTATTTGTGTCAAATTTTAATACAATACTCAAAGCTAGAATTTCAACCCTGAACGAAATCTAGCTTTTCAAGCTAATGAATCTTACATATAAAACCGAAACGGCGTCTATAATTCATTTCTGATTGGCTGTCATTAAAGTCGTTTCTGATTGGCTGTCATCAAAGTCGTTTCTGATTGGCTGTCATCAAAGTCGTTTCTGATTGGCTGGATTGGTCAAAGACGTTTGTGATTGGTAATTCAAATAATAATAATAAAAATGAATATTGTTTTCACGGTTTTCATTTCATTTCCATTAACCGAGCGAAGCCGGGTAGCACCACTAACTAGTAAGTAATAAATCATATAAAATAAATAAAACGATCAAAAAGTAAGTTTTGTAAAATAGATTTGTATATTTGAAATTTAATTAAAAGTATACTATATCACATCACTAAAAATAAAAAAAGAATTAATATAAATAGTTAATTATAATAATTATACAAATACATTCAAATAATCTAGACTAGAGGAAATACTTTTTACATGTAGCCTTAAAAATTACATACACTTTAAGCAGTAAGGATAAAATTAAACTTAATGTATAATTCAAACCGAACACGCAAACTCACCAACTTTTTGCTGATTTAGTTCTACAAAAAGTCAATTCTAAATCTGTGTACTTTTTTTTACAAACACAATAATAAAACCGATCAGATGTATCCTATTGGCACAAGATCGAAAAAAAAATTAAAACAGTATTTATACAAACATTTTATATGTATATTACAAAATAGCAATCGTGGATCGGAAAGGTATCAAACATGTAAGATTACACATACATACATATACAATACATATTTAAAATGATGATTTCGAACATATACACGAATTATATACAATATCGCGATAAACATTCGAAAATCAATGACTGTTCATTGACCGATAGAGGTGAACATTTACATAAAAATAACGCAGATATTCTGATGACGCATGTACAGAAAGATAATTCGCATTAACCACATAGTGGAAATGGGATTTTAATACCCTGGCAATAAAAACTGCGATAATGGTATGCTTAATAAATATATTCAATAAAATAATATATATATATATATATATATATATATATATATATATATATATATATATATATATATATATATATATATATATATATATATATATATATATATATATATATATATATATATATATATATATATATATATATATATATATATATATATATTACACTATATAAAGAATTCATTCAAAAAAGACCTGCACACAGATAAAACTTTAAACATATAAAATAAAAACATTTTAATGATAGTTTTTTAATGTAACGGCGTGACTATGCTAATTTAAATTAAACTTGCCGACCTGCTACAGACCAAATTTTAACATGGATAAGACAAAGACGGTAGCGACAAAATTGTTTGTATGTCATTGTTATGTAATGTAATGTGAGTATTAAACTCTAATTATTATTTAAACCATCATTTAATAACATTAGATCTTGTGTAGAAAGAACACTTAATATATTCGACAATTCTAAAGTCATCTGCTTTCCATTAACGGCTTATCGGAAGAATTAGTACACACATACGTATGTATACAGCTATTTGACAAAACTAATAAAAAAAGAGCAAGATTTGATCATACTATACACACATATACACTTTTAAATATTGCATTAACCCTGTATGCTACTAAACGAATCGAGGGAATTTCCATAATATAAGACGATCAAACTTTCAAAAGTAGTTAAAACGTGCTTCGTAATGTATAATATATATTTTAAATATTGAAAGTTACTTATAGACATCAATGGTGCTCATATGTTACTAATTGCAATTTAGAATCGTAATTAATTTGTACTTCAGAACGGTAAATCAACGTGACGTATTACATATATACAAAATATTGTCGTCTTCCTCGGTTACATCATTATGCGAATATTTTTAAATATAGATTAAGTATCAGCAAAATTGAGCCAATGTATCTCACACGCCCGGAAATTAAGAGAAATCACTACGGAATATTTACAGATCAAGTATTGGGCAATCAATATTGTTATGGAGTATCTGTATAATATTATATATGTATATATATAAAAAATTAAGCACCTATAAAGTAGTACAAAACAAACATTGGAAGAAAATTATGGTGTTTTGTTACTATACATATTATATTATAATAGTTTCAATCATTGAATTAGTAAAAAGATTAACATATGTGAACACTAGTTTTTTTTTTGAAAACAGAAATAAAGAGAAAGCAAACTGAGAAATTCACGTTCGTCCCTTCAAATCAACTACACATGAATTTTCAATCTATTTTAGATGCATAACTGTTTTTCCAAATTTCACAAGTAAAACCACTACAATAAAAATAAATTAAATCGATACTTGAAGTGTAAATAAAAGCTTCCAAATGCTAAAAAAATACCTAAAAAACATTTAGGTTAAAAAATCTATATAAGAATGAATTATTTCTTGAAATCGTCCATGTATAAAACTGAATACGATAAAAATATGTATTTAAAAGAGCGTTTTGAATCCAAAAATGAATTAATATAGCTGCAAGTTTCCCGACGTGCTAAATTCCAAGTGGAACCATTATGACGGATTCATCATTGAAAATGAAAATTGGAATAGTTGGTGAACTTCATGAAACTGTGGGATAGTATAGAAATATACATAGTTTGAAAACCTATGCTTTAGTATAGTCGTTAAGCTGAATCATCAAGTTGTACTTATTGCTAGTGTGCGCACATTTCAAACGGCAATGTTAGAGAGCACCCGTTTTGTAAGCAAAATTGTATAAACCTTCAATTTTTTGAATTGCCGTAAGATGGTTGATTCTCTTTACATATTACGTATGGAATAACAAGTTACACGTTAAGTATTGTAAATATAAATACACAGTATGGTTATTTATGTACAGTCTTGATTTATGCTAGAGTGGAAGAAGAGTGATTTTTTTTTTTGTTTATAACATTGGAACAGACTTAGACTCCCCCTATGAGAACATTTCAAACTTCTAAACCGTCGTTTGAACCTTTAGGATTTTTGGCACGTAATTTGTTTTCTTCGTTCATTTTAGGTTTTTCTGTCCTTGTATGCCAGACATACACTTTGGTACACTTGTCTGCTAACGGTTCCAATTCATCCTTAGTAATCAGTTGTCTAAGAATCTCACTCTCCTGAAAAATAAAACAGCATTATTTTTATATTTCACCATGATGCCATTATGGGTTGCCCCTGAGCGACACCTATGATATTAAACTTGTACATGCATATATAAATTTATGGATTATAAATAATAAAAAGGATGGTTTTGCCATTTTACCAACCATTTCAACAATTAAATTAGATAAATTGGCAATATCTGATAGGAAACGATCGACTTGGGATCACAAATATACAAGTCTAACCAGCAGCACTGCAGAAATACTTCGAATAAATTATTTTTAATCGAGGTCAACCCACGGCTCAAACCTGGGAACCTCTTGGTCGTTAGCATTAACCTAACCACCGAGATATACTGTAATGAAGGCGTCTCCAACACGCTCTCATTCGTCTGTTTTGGGTAACTCCCATCCATCTCGTCCCACACCTTTTTACATTCTCTTGGGTACCATTTCAGCTCTTCTTTCGTCCATATATCTGCTCTTCTAGCTATGTGACCCACCCACTACCATTTCAATTTCTTTACTCTCACCATTTCATCAACCACCTTTGTCATACTTCTAGCCCACGTATTCCGTTTTCTATCTCTCCTCGTTATGCCAATCATATAGCGTTCTATACACTTGAACGCATTGAACTTTATTATTATTTTTTAATTTATACCGAGAAGGTCTAAAAGGTAACCCCAAAATGCGCCTTCTTGCCCAGAAAAATTGTACATTTGGTACAAGTATTAATAGTATTAAACAAAGTAAATACATATCAATAAACACCGACAAAGACATCTATGGGTAAATTTGTAGCATTTTTAAACAATTCAGCAAAATTCGAGATTGCTGAAATTTGCCAATTTATTGCAACCGTTTCCATGAAAATCAGATAAATTGGCAAACTCTGATAGGAAACGATCGACCAGGAATCAAAAATCAAAGGTCTGGCCGGCAGAAACCAGCGGGATTTGAACCCGTGACCACTTTGTTCAAAGCATTATATGCTAACCCTAGTCTATTCTGCTGCAGTGCCGGCCTTACACCCGATGGCACCCTCGGGCAATTTTTTCTAAACACCCTTAGAAAGAACTTTCGCCTTTGGCGCTCTAATCTAAAATTTTGAATGACTTTTAGCGCTCTAATTTTAAATTTTAAAGCGCCTTTGGCGTATCGTTCGGGGCCCTAACTTATTTGGCGCCCTCGGGCGCCGCCCGACCTAGCCCCCCCCCCCCCCCCCTAAAACCGGCAATGTTCTGCTGGCAAATTTTATGCAGCATTCCAGCGTTCAATGCCCAAGTTTAGGCATCCATACCCCATCACTGGCAAAACACATTGATCGAAGATCTTTTTCTTCAGGTACAGAGGCATTATTTTAGATTTGAAAACGGCTTTCGTTCACCCAAATGCACTCCATGCTAATTTCATAAGTCTCTATATCTAATTGGTGCATATACTTTATTTAAAAAATAGTCAATTATACCTGATATCCAGCTTGAACTTTGTGTGTGAATACAGCATTAGGATGTTTCTTCAACAAATGTAAATTAATAGCAAATCCGGCCATGTCGATGGGAAAAGGACGCTCAGGTCTCCAAACGCTATTGAATCCTAGTACCTTAGTACCGGAAGAATCCACCAACGGCCTCTCCACCATCATACCGCCGACCAATCCGACCGGCCAAACGCCGACTTTACGCACCAGCCGCATCTGAAAATTTGACAAATTCACATCAGACGTATGCCAAAACATCACACAGCGAAATAAAAACGTATATAAACAAACCTCTTCGAATATTTGCAAAGAGTATGTGTTGTCGTCGTCCATAAAGAAAACCACGCCGTTGAGTTGATCGTCGTTGTGGAGATTTTTCCGCAACCAATCCAGACCTGCGTTCCTTTGCTCCACGCCTCGTGCCTTCATCCAATGAGGTTCCTTTAGTTTTATCGTTATAACAGCAGACGACACAATAAAACCCGGAGAGGTGGTGGTAGGGGTTTGGGAAAATGAAAAACATAATTTATGCTTCAAACGAGCTAACACACTACATAACGTAAAATGATATTGTTGCGTGTGGAGCGGGTTCGGGAATCCAATGAAAAACAAAACGTAACATTTAGCAACGTTTGCTGAGCAAATCGCCCGCCACCGACGCTACAATACAATTAGTTCAAAAAACAAAAACTTAAAAAATACTAAAGCCATTGATTAATTCAAATGCAAAAAATCTGTTGCTTTATAAAACAAAACAATAAGAAAACAAACAAATATGCAAAAAATGTAAAATGTTTTCGGTTGCTTTGAGAGCACTTTGTGAAATGAAACATGTGAAATAGAATGTGTAAAGAAATGTCAACTTGCATAGTATAAATAAACTAAAATGCACAATGTGTGATGAGTTTGGGAGTGGGTTAATATATTGTGGTATTAATTCGTCTGTGTTCTTTTAACACATCTCATGCTCACAATTTCATATACAACTAATGACGGTGGATTAGAAAGTGAGAAAATTCAAACGCAAAATACTGTTAGCCATTAAATTCAATGTTTAAAAACATTGCGTTAATAATATTGTTGTTTGTAAAAGCCAAGCATCATAAATATACCGATGAAAATCACTTAAGCACTTTTTTATGATCAATAACACTGAGCAACAAAAAATCATGTTTTTTTATACCTGAGCGGACATTAATCAATCTTTACTAAGCTTGAACGACTGAATTCGAATATGACAATGTTTTTTAGTATTTTGCTCTCCTTTAAGAGATTATGCGTTAAAAAAGGGCAATTTTTACAGATTTTTGGCTTTTGCAGTCTATAATTTAGAATCAAGTATTGCTGTGCCGAAATTAAGTATTGGAATCAATAGTTAGATGTTTTGTCTATTGATTGTGATAAAAAACCAATCATTATAAACTTGGTTAAGTGAAAAATTATCGAAATAAGTTAATAATATTACGAAAAAAATATATTTTTGACTTAAAATTCACTACACAATTAATTATACGTATTTTAAAGCAATAAAAAATCACAATCAATAGAAAAAACATCTGCCTATGGATTCCAATACTCACTTTTGGCACAGCAATACTAGATTTTGAGTTAAAGATTGCAAAAGCCAAAATCTGTGAAAGTTACCCTTTCTTTTAAACGCCTATGTATATCTCATAAACGAAAAGAAGCCAACAAAATGCATTGTCATATTCGAATTTATTGGGTCAAACTTAGTATAGATTGATTCATCTCCGCTCCAGTAATTTTTATTGTAACTCAGTGTAATCAAGACTTGTTTTAGTATATCTACATATAATATATGTATGTACATATACAAGTTTCAATAAATTGATATTAAAAAAAACAACTCGAAATGACTTGTTTTTATGGTTCTTAAAAAATGTGTAATAATATCTAAAATCCATATTTCCCAGAATGCAATTCGATAAAAAGAAATAAAAAAGTAGAATCATATGAAAGTGCTTTACATGATAAAACAAAACCGAATATGCCAGCTGTAATTAAAATTAAAAAAAAAAAACAGTCGAAAGTAATTAGCTAAATTTTCCAAACTTTCTTTGCACTCCCTCTAATAAAAAAAATACTTAAAAAATTGATACAAATGTATAAAGGTTGCCACATGTTCCAGAATAGAAGTTCCTGGTTCAGAATTTATGTAAGAAAACACTCAAAAGTGCAGCATGGGACGCATAGGTGGTCATCAGCTGAGTGATGTATCTTCATGTCATTATTAATTCGTACGACCTTATTATTTCGACAAGTTTCTTTTACATTTCTTCAAATATAGTAATCACCGTTATAGATCACTGTCAAACCTATGTCTATACAATGATAAAATATCACCAAAAACTTTCCATGGGGCGAAGTTTGCAAAGAGACGCGACAGTACAGATTTGGCCTACCAGTAGCTTTTTTTTTAACTATCTGAAGAAGAAAAAAAACACGTGCCGCGTACCTCTCTGTGTACCTTTAGATAAGTACATAGTATCTAGAATTGAGAGGGAGTTACTTACCAATTCTGTAACACATTTATTAAAATGTCGAGTGTAATTCTTACAACCGACTTTAACCAGATAGATCTTATCTAGGACACAAATTGTCACGGAATTAGAAGAAGTTGAAATCATATGAAAAGCAGATTCTATATGTTCCAGAATTACATATATGTATTAAAAACAGATGGCAACCCTAGTATACATTCACATGCACACTTTATATATTGGTGAGCAAACTGAGATGTGTTAGCAAAATATGTTTATCAAATACTTAATATTAGCATTAGTAGAGTATAAAAGTATGATTGTTAGTATGTCAAGTTTCAAATGAAGCATGTCAGCTCAATTCTAGATGCAAGATGTAAAAGTGATTCAGTAGAGAGAAGGAAGGTATAAGAATGGTGTAGGATGTCGTATCAACCCATATAAAATTCCTGACATTTTTAAATCAATATTTACAGTATTCCACAATTTCAATTTCTCTTTCTTCAATTTTATGAATGAAAAGTGATAACTATGTATGTTATTTCATAAACTTGAACTTGTGTGGATTTCTTATCTTCTATGTAAAACATTACTATAAATTTTTTTAAGGCGGATAACATAACTTGAATAACAACTTATGTACATATTAGGGATTCCAATATCAGTAGTATCTAAACCCACACTATAGGCAAAATTCGACCTTTAGCATTATCAGTAGTATGGAAAGTAATTTGATTATAAATTTATGATAAATGTATCATAAATTTATAATCAAAGATAAAATATTCTGAAAATTAACGAAGTACTTATTCTTGACGCTTCCGAATACATATGTATATTGATTCATAACCGACTGTTAACAGTGACTTTTTCGGAAACCTATTTTTTTCACTTGAAAATTATTTGAATAATTATATTTAGTATATAAAAGCTAAAACGATCTCTTCCACACAAAAATTCTTCGAAGCATGGGGCACGCAAAATTTATTTATTTTCTTTTTGACACTCTTACTAATTGGTGATTCGCGTGATGTGACACTCAACACGTTATTTGGTAATTAAGAAAGTAATTAATTAAAATAATTTAATTGATTAAAATAATGAAGTTAAGTAATTGATTAAAATAATTAATTTAAGAGTGAGGCTAAATTCGTCTCTGGACATTTCATCGCATGACGATTCCATCACGGTGGCTTTTTACAAACCTCCTTTACGTTTCAATTACGATTACAATTCAGGAAAAAATTTGCCTCTTATCCGATCGTTTTCATACTTTGCCATATTGCTTATTTTGGTCATAAATATAAGTAAATGGATCCTCCGCCGTTACGATAGAGATAAAATATCGTTTAAGACGCGTTTGAAGATTGCAAATTCGAAATCTGGGTGACGTCTATGTAGTCGTTAGTTTTATACATACATAGATGGCGTTAGTAAAATAAAATTATTGGTATTTTTATTCAAAATAATAATTTATATATCTTAATATTATAAACAAAACTAAAAGAGTTTTATTTTTAAAAAACTTTTTTTTACAATGCTATTTTTCTTTATGATATTGATGACTATTATTATCATTGGGACAACTCACTGACAAATTTCATGCAAATATTTACTATCCACAATCTTTCATTTTTATGTTGACTGAACTTTTTGAAATGTATATTGAAACCGTTATTCAAATATTCGGAGCAATGATTTTTTTAATCATACATATGTAGTTAGATTTTTTTAATAAAATTAATTAAAAATTTTTGGCTTTCTTTTATCAACAAAACAATATGTATATTGTATATATTGTTTGAAATTTTTATTCCCGTATAGTAAAATCAAAAATATAGTTGCATGAAATCTGTAGGTGAGTTTTTCCAGTGATGAAATGTCCTAGAATCAGTTCAATTATTTAATGATTAATTTACAATCAATTAATTAATATTTTATTGGTAATTAATTGATTATTTTTGTACTAATTGTTTAAATAAATCAATAATAATATTACCGGGAGAGGAAAAATGAAATCGGTTACAATTTTTGGAATCCCCATTATATACATATGTGTATATATTTTACAACCCCAGAGAATTTGAAAGTAATCAATCGTATTTGTATTTTATGTATGCAGTTATATTCATAGACTGTTTACCAAAATCATCAATGGAACAACGGCTCTGGCAACCAGTGTAAAGAAATAAATTTTTTGCACAACATTTATTATTTTATTTAATAGTAAAATCGAGGCAACTCACAGTTGGCTTCAGCTGTTTGTTTTTTTTAGTCCTAGCTACTAAATGAGTATATTCTAGATTGGTCTGCAACAGAAAACTCTCGACTAAAGGCGTCTTCGTGTCCGAATCCTCGACGACAATCCAATGGAAGTTATCTAACCACATCAACGTCTGTGCAAGCCTAAAAATACAAAATCAATACACAAAGCGATTATGATACATAATACATGAGGATTACGGGGAAGTCAATTGAAGTGTATAAAAAATACACACCTGGTGAGTTCGGCTTTCTGCACGGGTCTGGTGTAAGTGGGTGTGATGGCATATATCATAGGCAAATCGGGGTCGTGTTGACGTTCCCTCGGAACACAGCCACTTCTGTTCAACAGATAAAAAGCGAATATGAGTGAGACGATGACGAAGAGGATGAGCAACGGCCGTCTCCACGGACGACTAAATCCACCCATGATCAGGTGTCCAATAGCACATATGTACAAATATCGCTGAATACTACGAAAAATTCGAGGACAGCAAACGCACGAAGCACTTGAGCGATCGACAACATTTTACATTTTTAGTTTGCTTAGTTGAGTGGTGTGACCTCCATATCTAAAAATTCTCTCTTCCCCCTGTTAAAAAAAACTTATTTCAAGTCACTATTCTGGTCTTTATCTCACTTTCACACATGTTCTACTCAGTACATATATCAAATAAGTTAAGCCCAAATCAAACGGAAGAAATGTTCAATATAAAAATAATATTATTGCTATTGTAAAACAAACCAGTGTTGTACCTGATGAAATATCATCGCATGGGTGTTGGCTTATTAAGTTATTAAATAATAAAAAATTAAAATAAATGTATCGGTTCTGTGTTTGATCTGCACGCGGTCGAATTTTTTTTAAATACCTATTAAATATATTTTATTTAATATTTATATTTATTTAATATGAAAAAAATGGTAAAAACTACCTGCCTACATACATATAAACAATATAAAACACCAATAGAACAATTAATAAATTAAATAATCTTTCAATAGATGGTGCTAAATGCTCAGAGACTTGCCTAGAGGAAACATTGGTAGCAAACAGTATATATATATATATATATATAACCAGCAGCATAGACTAGTGGTTAGCATATCTTGCTATGGTCAGTGTGGTTATGAGTTCGAGTCACACTGGTTGCTGCTGGCCAGACCTTGGTTTATAACCAGGTCAGTCGTTTCTTATCAGAGTTTGCCAATTTTTCTGATTTTCATTGAGACGATTCCTACAAAATTGACTTTCCCTCCCCATTTCTCTCGCGAAATCTTGAGTTATTGTGTTATATCTCAGGATTCGCCGGGTTTCTCTCCATAGATTTCTCTGTGGATGTTTATTGTATAAAATTTGTATTGTATAAAAATTTTTATTGATCGTATTATATACGATGTTTGCAATGTCTGACCATAGATGTCATGTATGGTATCGAATTATGTATTCACAGTATTATCGCTGTGACGTACATATGCATATCGAATCGAAACGACTATTATATAGTACGACGAGCGTTATCGCAGACACACAGACAGAATAGCGATATTATATTTGAAAAAAAAATTTAGCTAGTAAAAACTTTTATTTATAAAATGTTAAGGCGGTTACTAATAAATTTTACTCTTTTGGAATGATTGTTTACCGCTGAATAAGATAGAAGAGAGTGATTTTTATCTAGCATGTGGCACTTTTTCAAACGTGAATATTAGATGGTTTGGTATGTGAAATCAAAAACGTTCCGTCATCACTAACTTATCTAATCTAAGAACCCAACCCAATCTAGATTGATCAGTGAGAACATATGTAGTTTCCCCAGATACCAGCTGCTGTCAGTGCTTTGGTAATGACAGTTATATGGGTCAATATATGGTGGGAGTGTACATGTCTCGAAGAAAAAATAATTTCATAAAGCTATCCCAATTTTTCACTGACATTTACACAATGCTATTCCACTGACTAGAGATTTTCCTATGCTTTTTACTAAACACCACTAAACATTTTAGAATTTAACATATGTATAGCCAGCAGTGGTTGCGTTAATGCTAACCAGAGGTTCCCGGGTTCAAGTCCTATTTATTCGGAAGTATTTTCACAGTGCTGCTGGTCAGACTTGGATATTTTTGTCTCCAAGTCGATCGTTTCCCACCAGAGTTCGTCAATTTATCTGATCTCATTGGTTTCAAGCTTCCTGATCAAATTGGCAAAACCATCCTACCCACTAAATTACCACTATTTGAATATGATTTAAAATTTATAATCTAAAATTGAAATATGTACATGTTTAATACCATATGTATCGCTCAGAGGCAGCCCGTAATAGCATCATGGTAAAATATAAATTTTAAAATATATACATACATATGTATATACAATCTCCTCTCAATTTCACAAACAACAGACCATACAAAACAGTACATTAAATCAGAAACATATGCTTCAATATCAACACCTCCACATTTATACACTGATGATGATAGCATGATAGTACAATCACTACCGGTATTATGTTCCGATGAACGTTTCGAAATGTACGGCTACCTATCATCGTTCAAACATCCGACATTGACCTCCATGCATTGACTCGGCTATTTTACGTCACTTTTTTTCGACAAGACACGAAGTTATGTGGTAAGCCAACTGTGGATGGCGAGCCGAATTCGATAACATTTTCTATAATATATATTAGAAGATATAAGAAATGTACGATTGAATCTTCAACTGGTACAGCGAAAAGTATGTTGCTAAAAGTTGCAAGAAACCTTTGAAGGCAATTAAATGGGTTTAGTAATGTTGACGAAATGTTTATAATTGTAGCAGTGATTCAGTAGAAGCCACGAGGGCAATTTTGCCATTTGAAAATTCCGGTTTCTACAAAAAATAAAAAAAAACCTGCAGAAATACATAATTGAATCATCATTTTTTCACTACGTAAAATATACATATATAAAACAATAAAACCAAAGCGTTTCAGTATGGAGTCACCGTAATGCGAAACGTTTTCTAATTCTAATCTCGGATACAATTTGCATTGCAAATCTTACTGACTATAACCTCAGTTTACGTATTTCCAATGTATAATATAATGCTATAAAGATGTATTTTGCTCTACCATCCAGTGCGAGACTGCAAATAATACAACTTTTGAACTTTAAACGCGCATTAAGGCGCAGACACACTGAATGGTATGGTACGGCACGGCATGCCTAGGCAGACTCCAGCTGTGATGGGCGTATCCTCACGTAATTGTAAATTCGTATGTTTCTAAAAATATGGGAATCTTCGATTTTCGACATTTCTTCGAATGTGAGAATCACCGTCAGCGATCACTGTCAATACCAATGGCGGCTGGTGAGCAATTACATTGGGAGTTTACTAGTTCCAAAAATGGAGACGAAAAAAAGGACCGTGTCACAAGCAAAGGCGATAATTTACTACCTGAAAGACAATGCAATAAGAGACGACTAGGGATCCGATATTTTCGGAACCGATCGTAAAAAATCGTAACTTTGAAGGTCTGAAATATGCATATCCGTTTCACGTGTCGAAAACACTATTTCTTTCATTGATTTTTATATGGATAAATTTTTCTATAAAACGCAACAGGCGACAAGAGGAAAAGCATGTTCCTCTTGTTCCTGTTGTATCCTGCTCGCGCAAATTAAGTGAGTATGTACCGTTTACCATGCACCTTTTTTTTTTGGTCTTTCGACTTAAGATCTTTCGATTTTCGATCTTTGCCTTCCGATATTTGCGTTTTCTGTCATTTAACATTCTGTCTCGTCACGGAGACCGTATCCTAATATATGATTCATCAGTGAAGAATACGCAAACTTTTTAAAAATATCCACTCATTGTTTGTGATTTTCGATCGTGATATCCACAAGCTCCATAATCTGAGGTGTAGTTAACGGCTCTTCTCAAATTTTCTCTGGAAACGGCATTTCAAAGTGCATCGACGACAGAGCAGCCAAGATCCGACCTGATTTGACTAGTCTACCGTATAGGAGATCTTCCTATTCCTCATTTTCACCAACCACAAAAAGCCTTTCCAGGCTACTGTCGTCTCTTCTCGCCACGTGTCCAAAAAACTGGAGAATTCGTCGCAAACATATTTTTGAGAGACGATCTTTAATATGAAAATCCTTCAAAAGTGAAATATTGGTACGCTTTGCCGTCAAAGGGATAAATATAGTATATTGATTTAATTTTACTAATTTTGACTATAGGGTTCACTGTGCCAGCGCTCCGTAGAACAAGCTGGTCAATACAAGGATAAAATATCACCGAAAAGACTCCAGGGGGTGAGTTTTAGCCTGGATCGCCATAGCATAGATCAGGCGTGCTAGCGTTTTTTATTACATGTGCAAAGCTATATGAAAAAAAAATCACGTGCCTAGTACCACTCTGTGTGCGTATGTCCTTAGATTTTGATTCTGGAATGTTCAAAATCGTTACATAAAAACTTGAAATATAAAAATTGTCAATAAAAAAGGCAATATACTGTTTTTTTATCATTATCAAATTTTGAAATCGTACAAAAGCAATTCATAATTATGCAAATGTTTGATGCCATTAAACAAATAACATCCATATCTAAATTCTAAAATATTTAGCGCACAATGTTTACTAACAAAGTACAATAAATAATAAATACAGTAGTAACAATTTTTTGTACTAACTACTAGATAGTTCAATGCACTCGAAATCAGCCAGCATAGCGGCATATTTGCTAAACTGAAGATAATAAACACAAATGACTGTGTGTGTGTGTGTATGTGTAAAGTATGACAGTATGATTGGCATGCGGAGAATAACCATGAGCTCTTTACGCCCGGAGACTACTAAACTACACTTATCCCATATACAGAAAACTTCACAAATATATATTTCGAGATGAAATATTTTGCCACCTAATTTACCAAACGCCGAAATATTATAAATGAATTCAAACATTACTGTGAAATTCAAGGACGAATAGTCATATTCATTTCCTGCACGTGTCGGCCACATTTGACAAACAATGTATTATATGTATGATTCTAAGCATTTAAGTTACATATTTAACTTTAAAATACATCTGCTACAAACAGTCAAGTAGCCTTACATACAAAAGTATCCCAAATGAACTTACAACAGACTGAAAATGTATGCAAAACTTGGTAAAATTTCAACGGAAACTAAAAAATGATGCACACATTTGATAACTATAATAATCTAAATAAACAAGGTCAAATATGGTTGGTGTATATTTGGTCATGCCAGTTATCGGATTTGCGAATGTACATATGTATATATGTATATACATTCATATGTCGTACGTGTGATAAATATGTACTTTTATACATAATGAATTTTACATTAAAAATTTGTATATGCAAATATATATTTCAATTTAAATACGTATGTTCAAATTTAACTCTTCTTATGTGGACCAATTTTTGTATTCACTATCGTCGCTTGATAAATACAGTCGACAGGAAATTGTTAACAGAAACCATCTGCGATTATGCATAAAGGAAGTAGTAAATTACTAAAAACTTGTTTTTTTGTAGTTAAAAAAGCATCAGTTTTGTTAAAAATTGACTATCATACATATACGGTGATGTGTTAAATGAATGTTTAAATATTCAAACTGTTAAATTTACTGGTATGTATGGCGATTTTTTTTTAAAACAAATTTTGAATGATAGATTGTGTTGCTATGTACATATATAAAATAAACCCATATGAGTTGTTAAAAGTTATGTGTGTAATATTTAAGGCAATTCATCAATTATGACTCGAAAAAAATGATAAAAAATTAGAATAAATATCTGTGGCTTCTATGTATTTATTTTTATTTTATTTTATATACGGCCGCAAGGACCATTGAATAATAATACATAGAACAATAAAACAAAAAAACACAATATTAATATAAGAAAAGAAAAATATGAGTTTTAAAACTAATTGAATAAATAAATGAATGAATTAAAACAATAAAATAAAATGCATTTAGCATTTGTTTAAATTAGAAAAATGATGATGCAACAATTTTTTAAAACTATGTTTACTAATATTAAAAAAAAACAAATTGGCTAAATTCGTTTCCCAGTTTATGAAGTCGGGGTAACGTTGAATTTTTTTTATAACTAGTGGCATAATTTGTGATGTGGAATAAATAGTTGCATCTGGTAAATCTCCCCGGTGTATGAAAATTTATGAGGTCCACTATTTCACTACAGTCCATAACTCCGCTGAGTGCACCAAACAGACATAATAAATGTATTGTGGCAATAACGTAGTATTGATGCTAGAATACTGCATAAGATGCAGTTGACACGGATAAATGTGAAGCATAGTATGTTTGGTGTAATGAGGAGGAGCAATTGAGTGAGAAATCAAACATTGTAGAGAAAGTGAAGAGATTTGTTGGACATGTAGTTAAGCAAATGGTACCCAAGAGAATTTATAAAGTAGCAAGGTTGTGACTGTTGATATAACGAAGATAATGTAAGTGTGGAATCAAATGGATGTGTATACACATATGTATGCATCTTGAAGAGTTATGTACAGGGCTTTTTTCCCATGTAACGCGGTGGAACATCGTTCCGGCACCTTTTTGTCTTAGCATTTTTTATGTTTCAAACGAATATTCTATATAATAAAATTTGAATATAATCTTTTCCAATAAAACAAATTGACAAAAAGTGAGTTCAGGCACCTTTTTGTCTCAGCATTTTTTACGTTTTAAACGAATATTCTATTATAATATAGTTTGAATATAATCTTTTCCGATAAAAAACTTGGCGAAAAGTGAGTAACGGCACCTTTTTTTCAAAAATAAGCCCTGGTTATACATAACATAGCATAGTTATGTATCTTATACATATGTATATTCTTGAAGAGTTCTTTTCCAGCAGTATATATGTAGATTTTTAGTTGTAACATATTCCAACTAGCGTTTCGACTCGATTAGAATGGACGAAAAGGCATGAAAATTAGCCGGCATTGGATTGGCGACGAGTGATGCTTTCGGATGAATCCAAATTTAACATGTTCAGCTCTGATGGATTTCAAAATGTTTGACGCAAAGTTGGAGAAAAATATAATCAAAATTGCAATCAGAAAACAGTGAAGCATCCTCCAAGTCAAATGGTCTGGGGATGCTTTTCTTATTCTGGAATTGGTCGCATGAAGTTTGTTCAAGGATTCGTCAACGGAATAATGTATAAAAAAATTTTGGAAGAAAGTTTCATTCCATCGAAGGAAGACCACCTTTCACATTTTGATGATATTATTTTTCAAGATGACTCTGCGCCTTGTCTTAGAGATAAAACGTTAATTATCATTGTTTTTTAAAGCTTTTGAATGTCATTAATAAGATTTCGAGCAAAAAACTGAAGTATTTTCGTGACATTTCTGCAGGTACGAGACTATTTGCAGCAACTAGGAGTTTCCACACTAACTTAGCCAGGAAATAGTCCGAATTTAAATCCGATAGAAAACCTCTGGATAGCCATTAAGTGCCGGATTAATAAATATAACATAACATCTGTACACTCATTAAAAAGAACAATAGAAAAAGTGTGGTACGGTGAATTCCCGATTGAAATTCTGAGAGTTTTGATAGATTCCATGCCTACTAGAATAAAAGCTGTGATAAAAGCAAAACGAGCCGGAACCAAATATTAATTTCTTTTTTATTAATTTTTAAATAGTTTTATATGATCGAAATAAAATTAAAAATGTACATGTAAAGCGTTTTTTTAATTCCAAATATCATTCTTGCGGACATCGACACACCGTCGCTAAAATCAAATATCCATAAAACTTTTTATTCTGTAATATATTTTTAATACTTTTCTTTTTTAAATAGTGCACTACGATATCATCTACTATTTTAACGACTTTGGGTGTTGGTTTTAAGTATATTACACATTTAATGTTGAAATTTCACGCATAATCTCGTGTGAAAATTCACGCATAAGTGTTCCACTTTGGTGACCGTGACTGTATACATAGCTAATAAGATTAAGATAAGTAAGAAATCATTTTTAATACTTAAAACTCGTACATATACAAGTTCATAAGGTTTCATATTTATTTAAAAATTAAATAATATAATAATGCATTGCACAAAGATGACGACTCAAAGATGACAACGCTTTTTAGTATGACGGCCAGATGTTTAAGTATGTATGCCATGTTTATCATTTTAGTTTTTAAAGGGATTCGTTTGTGAATCAGAAAAAAATCGACCAGACCTTAGTTAGAAAACTTCTGACAAACTGAAAAAATATTTTGGTGAAGTTCTCAATGTGATCAATAGATGAATGTCGGAATAACTTAATCATACGAGAAAAAATCAATAGTAACAAAGGCACGGGCAGATAGATATTGTAACTAGAAAATGTATGTCAATATGTTTAACTATAATACAACATAATATATCTACTCAAGACAACTGATAAAGAACACAGATAATAAAATTCTCTTTGATGTAAAAACAGCTTTGGAAAAAACCACAAAACATCTGGATGCACAAAAGCACACCCACAAAAAATTAAATGCATATACCAAGTCAAATTATATACATATGTATGTAACATCCACACCATCTAGTAGGAAAATGGCTATATTTAGACGGTGACAAGTTCAACGTACAATACGAATGAAGGAAATGTATCAATTTCGAGTCCAACTTTGCTGTTTAAAATCACACTCGCATACCATATTTTACTTGGAAATAGAAATTTTCTTATCGAAGTGAATAAATGTTTTACAAATGTGCATTCAGAATATCACCCTCATGACAATGACATGAAATAACACTAATTTGAATAATATATGCAGAAAGTCGCTTTCAACTTGATAATTTTGTAATTTCAGAATATTCGTAAGCGAAACAAAAGTTATAACAAAGTTTTGAGATATGGAACAAAACCTCAATAGCCATTTGATATACATATCTAATATATAATTTCGAAAGAGACTTTTTGTTTGTTTCGTTCATAGAATCCGTGACGTTCAATTTAATAAAAAAACAAATGAATATTCAAATAAATTTAATCAAATTTTTACTATTTATTAGATTAGCCATGTTTAAGCGGTAAAACCACTAGTGTACAATACGGCTAAATTAACAGATGATAGATTGACAAAAGAAGTGCACGAATGATACCCGAGAAAATGTAAAAGGATGCAAAAAGTGCACTGGTAGAGCTATTGCATACCAATAGATAGGTCGTGAGTTCAAATCCCGGCCAAATACGCTGCTGGTTAGGTTTTGTGATGGTTAAAAAAGCACAGATCGGCCGTCTCCTGTTAGAATTTTCCAATTTTTCTAATTTAATGGTAGAGACGGATCCAATAAATCAGTGTCCTCCCCCTCAGTTCCTTGCAAATTCGAGCTATCAGCACCCCGAATTAGTTGAATCTTATCAAAGCTACCTACATAATGTATTTCCCGAAAATTTGCCGTGTCTAAAATTTGTTGATTGTCCATAGATGTCTCTATCTGTATTCCATGTACTGTTATGTTTGAAAACTTGCTAGTACTTATGTACAAAAAAATAATGTAACCATATGTGTCGCCTGGGGGGTGATTCCTGTCATGGCATATATGACATAAAAATAATCTGTTGGATGAGATGGATGAGAGTTGGCTTCCATCAAGCAGTGGATGGTGAATGGATGTAAATGATAATGACATAACAAGAAAAATGTTGTAATACTCGTGCATAATAAAGCTCAAATCACCATAATACAAATGAAACAAACCACATTCAAAGGGCGATAATAGTAATTACTGTGTCAACTGTTATCATCATCAATTTATCTCAGTAAACTGCGCTAAACATGACAGTTATTACTACAGTTCGTATGCCACACTAATAAATATTAGACTGTTCAATAAATTAAAAATAACTATGCACTATAAATATAGCAGACGTGGTAGTCATATTCGATGAAACCAATTAAGATTAATAAGTTTTGACATATGTATGTAACTACTGGGTATTTTTTTATGCAAAGCAAACCGATGAGATTTAATGGTGAAAAATAAGTGTCTGGAACAGTGAACAGGCGAACCTTTTTGAGAAGTGGTTCAAATTTCGTTAATTATTATTTTTAGAACTAGCCCGTGGGTCACTAAGTCAGTGAAGTCATTTGAAGAGGGGGGGTAAAAAGAATACTAATACAATCGGTAATCCAAAGATTTGTTAACATCAAAGTTTAACAGTCGATCCTCTAAAAAGGTTGAAGTTTTTTTTTTTACTATACTTGCACCAATTGTCGCGTCCCCTACTTTTACAAGTGAAGAGCAAAAAATGAAGATCAAAGTCAAAAATTTATATTAAGACCTGTTACATTTATGAAGTTGATGACTTTTATTACAGCTGGCATTACATTGGAAAATGTGTTTAAACCTTGCTTCGCACATATAACTTGCTGATGTATTATACAATGAAATTCAAACAGAGAATATCTAATAGTTTGCTTAAGCTGCTGAATAAAACCAATAATTTTTCCACCATTTGGGAGCACCGTCTATTGTTAAAGAAACAATTTTCTGTAAGTTGATATCCATTTCTTTAAATGTATTAAATTCTTTAAAAATGTCAAGTCCAATACACTTCCTTTCCAACGTTATTAGTAATTTATAAATTTTCACGCGTCAACAAGTGGGTCATTCAAAAACCATCACTTGTCTAGAGTATTTATTGCCCACTATTAACAAATTTGCTGTAATATTGTACAAAAAGGATTAACAAAGTTGTTGAAGTTTGTTCAGATTTTAGTAATTTTTTAAACAATGTACAAGTAATGGTGCATTGTCATTACGTCATTTACCAATGGGGTCAAGGTAAAAATAAATCACTTTTTAATCGAAAAAGCAGTGAAGGTTTGGTAATAATCTCATTTTTCAATTTTGATCTTGTGAAAATTGATTGAATTACGTTAAATAATTATTTTTAAAGTTATATTTTTCTCATGAAGCTATTACGAATTGCCCTGAGCGACACCTATGGTATTAAACTTGTACATATATAATTTTTTTAAATCATATTCAAATAGTGATGACATAGTGGATGGGATGGTTTTTGCCAATTTGATGAGGAACCGTTTCAACAATGAAATCAGATAAATTAGCAAACTATGATAGGAAACGATCGACTTGGAGTCGAAAATATCCTAGTATGACCAGCAGCACTACAGAAATACTTCCAAGGTCAACCCAGGTGGTTAGCATTAACACAACCACCGAGCTACATATATAAATTATGAACAATTAGTATACATTAGAGACTCATCTGCTGACAAATCGATGACGGCCAGTTAAATAGATTGTATTTTGCCTTCTGATAAGGAAATAATTAAAATTTTTCAACGATTAAGATAAATAAATTGACTATCAACCAAAATAGCCTAAAAAATGAATAATGAAAAATTGATAAGTATTGCAAATATACTTTTGAGCGTACTCTCCAATTATGCCGTAAGCGAAAAATTGTAATCGTTTGGATCCATTTGACAAAATTACATCCACTTATTCACACTTGCAACAATTTCCTACAATAATCGCTTGACCTTAGAGTCTTCTCTCAAAAGCCATACAACGGTGAGCAACCGTTGCAATAAACGTATGACTAATGGCAAGTATTACTTTGAATAAAATTAACATCTTTCTTCACTGCATGTATGTATACTCAGATCTGTTGACCCAAAATAGACACTACACACTAACAAACATTAATTAAACATGCACATTTTCAAAATAATAATATTCTGAAAAATAAACATTAAATTGACACACATTAGCATACATGACAATTTCATTGATCGATTATTCTAGGGCTGTGGAGTCGAATTTGGAGTAGTTAAAAATCGAGCCACTTTAGCTCTGTATTCGTTTCAAAGACGGATTTAAGAGGGGCAATCATCCCCACCTCCCCCCAAATTACATAAGATTTCGATAAACTTATTGCGTATGAGTGAATATTTAGAATTGATTCGGCACAGAGACAGTAGTATGCAGAGTTAGTGATGCCCGGGGCCAGCTCTTCGTTTGTATGCCCCTAAAAATTTACTTAATATATTGAAATAAAAGAGCAAATTTTAATACATTTTTCTTCAGCTACAGCAGTTACAGGAGTAAAAATAAATTCAGAGCTGCGGACGAAATTTTTTTTCTTTATTTATTGAAATGTTTTTTTAATTTTTATTGGCAGACATAAATTAGAAAATCCAAACTTTTATTACATTTTCTTTTTATTTGATTCCCTCCGAATCGAATGAATTTTTTGAATATGTAAAAAATAAACAAGAATACTACCGGCTAATCCTTTCCAGGTAGCATTGAAAAAAAAATGGATTCAACATGGATCGTGTAATCCGTGTCAATGTTTATAAAGATTGCTTTACACTGAAATTTCTGAATTAATAACCATAGCAGAATTTCAGTATTTTAGATTGCGAGTATTAAATTTTAACAACAATGAAGAAGACGGAACTAGTTTTGGAAAAATACATTCATTAATTGACTTATTTTATATTGTTGCAAGATACTCGAAAAAAGGATAAAACTTGAAATCCTCGAAGGGTTTGTTTGGATTAGCTACAATCTTTATACTTGCTTTCTATTGAATTTCTAAATAATTCTAGTTGGAAATGTTGGCAAAATTTTCAGCGTGGTGGGCTTTCAAAAGAAAAGACGTCAGCACTCAAAGGTTTAAAGAAACAATGGGTTGAGATAATACTAAATACGCATAAATAAATCTTGAATAGGTTATTGTTCATAAATTTGCACATAACGAAAAGAGGATATTTACATTTTAAAAATAAAGTAGGAATTAATAAAATTTCAAGCTTTTATAGAACGTAATTTTAGTTGTATGCAAATTTCTTTAATTTAAAAATAATTAATTATGTAATATAATAAAGTTTTTCTTTCCCCTCTCATCAAAATATCCACACTCCCTTTGGAAAATTTTCCATTTTCCTGTAGAGATATTCGTCCATAGAAACTAAACACATTCTTGGCATTGGTTGTTGAAATTACGACTGTGTTTTATTTACCCGGAAATGCTCTTATATACATGCATATATGTATACACGGGTGAAAAATCAATTTGACATTTTAAAACATGAAAGAAAATTCTTATCATAGAAGATATGAATAGATGACAGATTGCACAACACGAACTGTCAAAACGAACAGACAAAACATGTATTTATATTCATACAAATATATGTACATATGTAATGTGTAATGACCTGGTATGTGTGAGGGGTTGGGGTCGGGGGAGGGGCGGTAGGGCAGAGGGCGGGTCTGCGTCTGCGTCTGCGCCCCGAGTGTGAGACACCCCCGCCCCCACCCCCGAGGTGTCCGAGCATTGGAAGGAGCTGTTGGTGGAGACGAAGGCCAGCAGCGCCAGGCATAGCAGGGCCGAGTAGAGGACGAGCGTGCGCCGTCGAATGCGAATATCGGCCGTCATGCTGCCGCGGCCGCGACCACCATCACGATCACGACCTCAGCCACCCTCCCACGACCGTTCGCTACTCCGACTAAGACCACGACCACGACCGCAACCAACTCTCCCACTGACGGCAATACACCGACTGACGCAAATCGACATAAACGCAAGCTTATATATCTCAGGTGACGCACCAGCGGTATCTAACAGCGAGCATTGCGACCATATCTCGACTTGATTTATGAAAATCGGACCGTCTGTTATCGGTGAATAGACGGTCTGTGAAAGAGATGGCTGCATACGTAATGGCATAGTAAACGAGATCTTGGTGAACAAACGGGGTGAGAAAGAGATGGCCGTATACGTAATGCCTGAAGCGCTTCCTCGGTTTACGGAAAATCTGTGAACGAGTTGTCGTGTCACCATGCAAAACATATTCTGTTCAGGACTGCGGAATCGGAATCGATCAACTTTTTAAATCTGATTCAAGGTGTATGGAACCATTATAATCGTGCACAAATAAAATCTAATTGGAAACTTATGGCCATAGAAGTAGAGTGCATAGAATCGCTCTCAGCCTCCAAAAATGTTGCTACAATAACTCTGCGCGGCAGAGTTTGTTCATTGTGTAGAGATATAGCACGACTTGTGATATCACCTATTTCCCTCATAGAACTTAATCTGTACAAATGACATCATCGTGTCCTCTTCTCGTACACGAAAGTTAGCCGTGGCCGAAATACTTCGTCCAGCTTACCCATAAAGGCGATTCGACTCGCTCCAGATACGCAATCACGAGTACACGGGAAATCCCAAGGAGCTACGCAACTACGCATCAAACATCGAACACAAAGGAAGACCTCGACCCCGTCGGAATCTTCCAGAACGTGATCTCACCAGCCCAGCTACGCGTTGCTCAAGCAACACCTTTATAAACCAGTGCATCGTCCCCAGATGCCAGTGAGCTTCAGGAACTCGACCTAGCTCGTTCCAGTGAATCCTTTACCTACTTCGCTGTACATACAAATACACCTGTATTAATCGAGTAATAAAGATCCTCTTCAAAATTCAACTGAATTTCCATAGGCTGGGAAACGGTCCAAAACCTTCAACCCCCCTATAATTGTTTGCTTAACTTCGTCTCTCTCTCTCTCTCTCTCTCTCGTCCCTCTTCTGACTTTCCGTCTCTCTCTTCGATGGCTCGCTTTTAAACGATACTTTTGTTAACAATGACCATTCTATGCATTCTACTTATATGCTTATGGCACATTTGAACCAATCTTTTTCAAACCAAATTTTTGACAAGCGGGAGCAACAAAAAATACAAGAAACTACTGTGTAAAAAAAAATATTTTTGACTTTTAAAATTCGCTAGATAATTATAAGTATTTTAAAGAAATGAAATATCACAATCAATGGGAAAAGCATCTGACTATTGATTCCAATACTCATTTTGAATACAACAATACTAGATTTCGAGCTTAAGACCGCAAAAACCAAAAAACTATAAAAATTGCGCATTTTTATAAACGCTCATATCTCGTTAACAAGAGCGAACCAACAAAATTAATTATCATATTCGAATTCAGTGGGTCAAACTTAGTAAAGATTTATTAGTCTCCGCTCTGGTTATTTTTTTTGTTGCTCAGTGTTATCAAACCAAGATAAAATTAGTACACTTGTTTTAACTAATAGTATTCAATAGATGGATGAAATATTCCAAAATCTTCAGTATAAATCATGTCTCCCACAAAAATACTGGCAAATCAGTCGAATATCCTCTTAGTTTGTCAAGAAAAAATGCACCTTTTTACGAGCTTATTTATTATTGAAAAATTGTGTGGTCCAGTGATAAAGCGAAATTATACGTTGAAACTTTAGTGTTTGTTAATCACTGAGTATAATACAAGCCAGTTTTGTGTAGAAGTTTTTTTACCCTAAATTTGTTGGAATGAATTTTTGAATTTTAAATAAGAAAAATATATGGGCACCTTATAATAAATCAATGCATGGATATCTACATAGCTTGTTAGTGATTCCACGATACCACTAACAAACTAGAAAAGTTCAGATTAGGTAAAATTCGTTTAAATCAGGCAACGCCACTTAAAGATCAACGGTAGACAAAGCTACAATCATCGATCTCTTTCAAAAAATGTCCTAATTCATCATCTTTTGTTTATATATTTTTTTAAAATACAGACCAAATTGGCATAAATTGTCATTAATCAAATAACAAGTAGATCAAAAACCGATAACGATATCTTTCAATATGATCAAGTAGGAATTATCACAAGTTGCTTTGTAGTTTATTACTTTTCTACATAACTCGTCTGTATGTTATTAACAATGGTTCATTTTGTTTAGTTTAGGGGATTTTATCTCTAAATAACTGTAAAAAATGTAATCTAATCTCGTTTTATCAGCCATCTCATTATCAAATTTTCACTAGATTTGACCGATTTATGTAGATATGAACTATTAATACTGTCATAATTTGATATTACACATATTAAAACAATTTTTTTTATCTATAGAACACTTTTATTACAACCTGCAAGTTTCGTCATACATTATTTAACATGAAAAACAATGCTACAATCATTAGACATCATGCTTATTAACATTTAGTATTTTCATCATATTTATAATATAATCAATTATCATTTTGTATATAGGCATGATTTTCAGTATAATCATATTCTTTTGTGGGTTGTACTATTACAAAGAAAGTCAAATAACTAATTTAACATTTCCAGCATGTTTCACTAGAAGATCAGTCTTGTGGTTCCATACGAATGAAACGATTCAATACAATTAGTACAAATTTTAAATCACGAGGACAAATATTTACAGTTAAAAAAAGAAACTTGTGTATTTAAATATCCTTTTTCTCAAAATGACACTACAAATCGATTCAAAATGAAATTTCTCATTTAAAAGACAATAATACCAATGTAAAAAATATATATATATATATATATATAAACGCATAACATCTAACACCAAAACCTAACCGAGGAATCAAATTAGTATATGTTATATAACTATCAGAATGAATACGCACACATCCCTCCAATTTACATGATATCATAAATCACAGAATTATCATGCTAATAACGATTTAAATAAGATTAAACTGTATTCATGTAACATAGAAAAGTAATTGAAGCATCTATGGGGCTATCACAATTTAAGAGAAGGCTTTTTTTTCTTCATATATACTCTTTTTAAAAAAAGTTTTGCTCCAAATATGGAAAATTTAGTACGCTGTAAATTGAGGGATAAATGTATCAAGTTATGTTATCACCTTTCAAAACACATCTATTAAATAATATCTATATTAAAAATAACAGAAATAGACAAACTATAGGATCAAAATAAATATATAAACGACAATTCAATATAAAACGTGATCGTTAGTGCTTGTTCAATATAAGCATAAACTGATTTATGATATGAATTGAGTTCGGTATTATAATTGTGTACTCGTAGTAAATACGTGAGCATAAAAAAGTAGCACATACCGTAAACTTCAATAGACATATTGGAAGCAATGAAGAGACAAATACTACATACATATATTTCAATGTTATCACATAACCACTAGCAAAATGAGACAATGGCTGCACAATTACAATAGGCCACATCTTAATATTCAAAATTCGCTTCTTCGGAAAAGAGCTTACTGTGCTTCTTCAGCACCGATAAAAACATCCATTATTTAGGCTTGTAAAAAAAATCATTATAAAATTATATAAAAATGCTCAGATACTAAAATAACCAAAATAAATGGTTTTAATACTTTTAGATTAGCCTCACAATATCGATATTATTACATTTTGGTAGATTTCAGTACACAAAATAAATTATGGTTGATTTGGATGAAAAGTTGACATGCAAATGATTAAAACATATGATTTAAAAGATACACATAAAGCTTTGGAAAGTAATAACATAAAAATATTTTACAATTAAAATCAAATGAAACATATACAACAATAAAGCTTCTTATTCGATAAGTAGTATCACAGATTCCTTTGCTAGAAAATATACTTATACATTAATTATACCGAATTACATGACACTGAATCGAAATCTGTGATATGCATTCTGTTACAAAAAATGAAGAAAAATGATACATACTAAGCAATTTTTCATCATAGTATCGAGAAAGTAACAAATATAAAAGCAACACAGTTTGCAATGTCATATTTCTAATAAATGATCTTTTTTTTTCTATGGCATTTGAACGTCAAGTAAAAATTTATGTTTTATTCGAAATTTATTTAAAACCGAGTCAATTTTTTATAATTTGCAAACTGTGAAGTTATATAATTGAAAATATAAATAATATACATATATATATTTAAAAAAAAAACAATCCAAATAATAGAGATCCAATAAAATACAAACTGATAAATTAAAACCAAATTAGAAACAACTAATCATAATGTAATATAATTTGCAATGATAATGCCATTATAAATAAATTATACAACTTCATTTCTTAAAAAAATTTACTTCAATATTTAATTTTAAACGTCAAAATAGTGCATGCATTTTAGAAATTCCATTTTAAATTGAGTTGAAATCAACTAAAAACATTCATACGAATCATGCTGAGTTGTAAATTAAAATTTAAATACACTTCAAATGCAAAATTTGGTATGTGTATCAAAATTAGAAAAGTCATCAACGACATTGATTATTATACTGACCTATAACTTTGTTCGATGATTAATAACGTCAGACGTGATCAATATTTATTTATAAGCATAATTATGGAAATGTTTTGAAATACGCAAGGAAAGTCACCTAGGCCTCAACTCAAAAAAAAAATAAAAAAATAGTTTAGTTAGGAATCTACATATGCCTAAGTAATATAACGTACATATGTATGTAAGTAGTAGCAGGGAACAAACATTGAAGCAAAGTGAACATAAAAATCAACAAACTATGCACGAACGTTGTCATCTTTAGCACTATTTTAATAGTATCGAAATATTATCTAATAGGCGTGAGAAAAAAGTAATCATCACTATTTCTCAGATTACTATAATATAATAAGTTATTTACTGAAAAGGACAGCACATTTTGAAGCAAAAAAGGCATATCATTTTGTCATTACAATAAAAAGTGTAAATGTATAAAATTGTTGAAGATAAATATCTCATTTAATTTTTTCACAAAATTTTAAAAGCTTATTGAAATATTTTTCCCTTATTTACTTATTATGGAAAATATGTATATATAAGAAAAGCCTTGTAAAAAATTGAGGTCACTTGTCAAAATTATTATTTACTATTATTGACCGATCAAGATCAACGTCGATGTATTAACAATACAAAATGTATTGACTAGTAGTGATTCTCAAATAAAAAATAAATAAATCAAATGAGATTTTAACTGTCTTATTTTAATTTATACATTTTCGCAGGACAAAATTTTCCTATCAATTTTTAAAGCTTTCACACTAATATGCAACACTTTAAATACATATCAGTTATCAAATTTAATATGTATAACCAAAAAAACACTAAATAATTATTAAAAATATAAATTAAAATATTCAAAAATAACTGAAGTTGTAAGATATATTGTGAAAAATAAAATAAACTTTTTGGAAGAAGCCAGCTTCACATATTCATATAAATTTAAACATATATAACATTTAAATAATATACAAAAATTCTTCTACGTCAATATTTAAAGTATATAAAAATTATTTAAATAAAATAAACCTCTAAAATATATGTATAGTGATAGTACTTTCAGTTACATTGCTTTATATAAACTTTTTTTTACATTTTAGTAAAAACGTCGTATTTTATTTACTAATTAATTGATATAAATTATATCAAGTTAATGTATTCTATAAAATGGTTACCAAACTTAATTGATTGGTAAAAAAATTTAATAGTTACAAACCCTAGTTATAAATTACATATTGCATTTCAAATTAATTTGTTTTCTAATGATAATTCCCCACTCTATAGTTTATAACAATCTATAATATACTAAAAAAATACTAAATATTGAATATTAAAAAAATGATAAAAAGGCTTTCTATAGAAAACATTAGTCACATACCAATCCACTTTTTTCCATTTAATAATGGCAGCCTTTTTTATTATTTACCAACCCTAAGAATGAAAATATAATAAGCATTTTATAATTAAAATCTAATACGTACGAAACACGAAACTTACGAATTCAATATTAACTTGTTTATTCCTCGTCATAGATATTCATTATACTGAGAATAAATTTTGTCGATACTTACCAATAAAATTGATAGAAAAAGTGCCACGACTTATTAAAAAAAGTTTAGGTTTAGAAAAAGAGTAAGAGATGTTTCCCGAAACGCGCATTACGTTATAAAAATTGGCATTACCGATTAGAAGATAGACTACAAAGCTTAGTAATAAAGATGCTTTGAAATTTCGTAAATACGATTATTAAAACACTAATCGATTACTAAACGATCACAATATTTATGAAAAAATACTACTATATCTGAAAATATATTTGAATTCTAAAATAAGGAGCAATTTCTTTCAAAACTGGATTGTGACAGGAAAAAGTTTTATTTTAAACAACTTTAAAATGCCAAATTTATATTAAATTCCTAGTCAACTTGTTTTTATTAGATTAAAAGATCTATATAAAAAAGCTTTTATAGATAGAGGCATTTGTTGAGTTTTGAAAAAAGAATGCTCCACAAATGCAAAATTACATATTGACACCTTGTGGTTATTAACAAACATTATTGCATATAAAATTGCACAATCTTAACTCATCCAAAGTAAGGCAATGTAATCACGAAAACAAATCAGTACGAAATGATATATATATATATATATACATACATACACACATTGCATTAAAGCACAAAATTTATTTGGATATTTGTGCATACGACTGACACATTTTTCTAACTCTCACTACACTAACGAATGACCTATGTATGTATGTGTGTAAAAAAAAATAACCAAAATTAAAGGCAATAAACCTACTAGAGCTTAGTACTAATTAATATATAAGTACCTCACTCTATTTCTATGAAATTTTGTATAAAATTTAATTATCAATAGCTTGGTAAAATATAGATTTGCAAAATTTGACAATTATTTAAACGAAATTACGTCATTTTGTTTCTTATTAGCCTAAAAAATACACAATTCAAGTTCTTCTGAATCATATTACTGGTCGAAATTATTGATGCTTTCTTACGCAGAGGTGTATTTTTTATTTTCCAATAAAAAAAGTTGAATTTCAATCATTTTCAACTTATTTTCGTAGTACAATATAAACAAATATAAGGCCATTTAAACCCGTTGTATTTATACGTATGTAATAAAGCTACCAATTGTCAAAAATTCAGGAGAAACATTGAGCAGTTGTTACAGTTGCTAAATAATATTTATCAGTACACTTTGTATACATTGTCACAATATAATTTGACTTTAAAAATTAATGTATATAAATTGCCATCCAGTAGCAATAGTCTATTCATACTATATCATTTACTGTAATTTAAATACACAATCTATTTTCAAGTAAAATAATAAATATCGATTCATCATTTGTATGTAATGAGTTTTAAAATATAATTTCGTGTAATTAATTTTAGGCTTTTTTATGTCATAAAAATTAAATAAGCAATAACCAAAGATTAAAATCTATACTCTATAATAATTTTCCACCAAAACATTAACATGTAAATATATAGAAATGTATATAAAAATCTATTTCATTGTGAATTTCATATTTAGTGAATGATTGCAAGCGAATTTTTTTTTTATATCTATAAAATAGCACTAAACGTAAAAATTGTATTAGTGATATATGTATAACAACCATTGGTGTTACCTGAATTTCAGCAGCATCAAACAATACACATCATATAATTAGTATTCATGCAAAATTTTTAATTAATTAATTGCTTGCTCTGTCATTTGAAGACATAAAGATTCTAAACGCGAGTTTATATCTCCCATTGATGCAGCAGGAGGTAGTCGTTTTGGTAGCGGTGGCGGAGGAGGAAAGGACGGATATGACGAACTCTTTCTGCCAGTATCAGTTGACTGCCAATTAGTTGAAGTCATACAGTTACGCCATCTATAAATAGAAAAAAAATAGCTTTTAAGGTACGTGTTTGTCCATTACATGTTTTAGTTTTCAATTTTAAACGATAAATTACCTAGGTTTCGGTCTCCTTTGAAATGTCGCATCACCGAGGTGGGCGAGGAATTGTCTCGGAGGTACTCGATATTTCAAAGATTTTAGTTCTGCCGCGAGTGAAGCACTACGTGAAAAGGCATCATGAGCTAGTGCTCGATCAACGAGCCAGCAATGAAGTGAAACGGTAGTTCCACCATCATGATATGACGATCCACTGGATAACAAGCGAGAAGAAGCTGAAAGGATTGAAAAATTATTAAAAAAGATAAATAAAATCAATATCAATTCTGTATAAATAAGTTACAACCAACCTAAATCCAGTATTTTTACTACGAGTGCCGCAAGTGATGAATCAGGTTTAATTGGACTAATTACAATGTTTCGTAGTTGTTCTAGTAAAGATGTCATGCTGGTAACAGACATGTAGCCTCCATTAGACAGCTCTCTGTCCATTTCTTCTAGCATACCTTGTCGTTCGGATAATTTTCTAATTGAAAGGAGCAGTTTGTGTCGTGCCCCCTTTGTAACACCTTCGATAGAATAAAATCTTCAAAATTAATCATTCTTTACATTTTCATCATGATACAGACAAATCAAATAAACATAAATACCTAATCTTTGTAAATAGTCTTCGTTGATAGCCATCATCTGGTCATAGGAGATATTGGAGAATAGCCATATGTATTTATGCAATCGTAGAGTTTTCAACCAGTGTGCAATGGTTGACATCCCTTCGTGATCTCCCGTACTATATCTTATGTCATCGAGTTTAGTTTCGCTGCCACTGCTCGAAGAAAGATTACTAACCGCGTGCACGTTTAATAAACTGTGTTCGCTGGACAGTGAAAAACTTCTGGGCTTTTGCATGAAATGTTCCACGTTTAAGTTTTCTGATGACGACGAAATCAAACCGTACGACGTGGATGGAGGTGTCAAGCTGTTAGATCTTCTCGCTTTCGGTTGAATGATAGCCGGTTCGAAAAAGGTTCTTTCGTTTTCCGTACTGAGATCTATTTCTGTGCCATTTTTGGAAAATGACTCTTGTAAGTTATCGTCGCCACCTTGTAAGCTGATTGATTCGCTTCCGTTAGAGGTGACTTCGTCAACTGTAGTCCTAAATTCGACATTTTTTCCGATGGTTCTTCTGAACGTTTGATTACCTTCAGTGGGCCAGGCAGAATTTGCCTGCTGGATGTCTGGCTTCTGTGTCCAAACATCGTTCAAAGAACTTCCAACATTTATTATGTGGTTTTCTAAATATAATAACCAGTGCGTCAACGATCTGAAAAATAAAATAACAATATTTAATAATATTTAGAAAACTGATATTTTAGGAAGACGGGGAATCAAATTATTAATCAATAAGTCCTATGTACGTATGAATGTTTATGTAATTCACTTTTAACAAGACTTACACATTACATACATACATAAATGAGTTCAATGTTTGTATAGGTTTAATGTTATAGGACTGATCGGGGGGGGGGGGGGGTAAACGACACTCATCGTCTAATCAACAATCAGGACTCAACAGGTCTCGCGACTAATAGATCTCACAGTTTAGCATAAAAGGTCAGCAGATTGATTTATTCAAAACTAACTCTTATATGTGGATAAAAAACTTGTTCTACCATTCTGTACTACTCAATCCGAAGATTAAGATCCTTTTGCCACCCATTTCCGTTTTGGTCGTTTGTTAAAATTTTCAGTGTAGATTTCTCTCCTTGTACTTATTCCAATTCTTGGTTATGCTTAATTCCTTCCTGTACAATTTGATCAACATCAACTCTTTGGCCCAACAATAAAAGGAATGAGTGGCTTTTACAAAAGGTAGACAACTGTTGCCGACCAATTTTCCATGCCGGCTGACAGATATTACAGAAATGATAAAAACCGTACACTTACACAAATTAAATATATGATATATGAATATTTCCTTTCTTTTTTTCAGTTTATTTAGTTACTATTATTTTTATATAAGATGAAATTAATTATAACTTATTTGCCAAAGATTGAGAAAAACCTTGATTCAGTTGTTTGTAAACAGTAAAAGAAAGTGCTTTATTATACATATATTTGTTTTATTTCAACCTTTTGAAATAAAATTGCCAATAATGAGAAAAAACATTGTTTGTGAAGATTCGTGTATTTTTTTCAGTTTTGTAACTGTGGGGGTCAGTTTTCTAAACAATGAGTGGTCAATAAGTAGTTATCTAAAATTGGGACAGTTGTCTGTCCCGAAAGCTCCTTTAGGAACGTTGGGATAAGAGGCGTGAAACTGGGATAATCCTGGAAAACCGGGACACCTGGCAGCCTTAGTGAGTGTGTGTATTTGACGTTTGAGTTTCCGTTTCCCTAGCATCCTACATATTCTCAACATTTTGCGTATGCACTATCATTTATTTTATTTAAATTTGGCACACATACAACAGAAGCGGTACAGTGAGACAAAAAATATACAAATAAAAATGAAAATATTATATTCTGTTATATTATAATTTATATTATATTATATTATTTATAATATTTATATTATAATATTATATTATATTCTGGTGTTCCGCAAGGCTCTCTCTTGGGACCTCTATTATTCAATATCTTCATCTTCGATATTGAAAAATGTTTTCAGAATTCAAGTGTACTATTATTTGCTGATGATATGAAGATTTTCAAGAGAATAGACAACCGAAATTATGCTTTGGCCCTACAAGATGATTTGTTCAGGCTAGAGGCTTATTGCAGCATAAATAAGTTGGAAATTAATGTAGCAAAATGCTCCTGCATTACCTTCACCAGAAAACTATGTCCAGTTGACTTTCCTCATTCAATCAACGGACATAGACTCACAAGGGTATCGGAAATTAGGGATTTGGGAGTCTTTTTAAACTCTGATCTGTCCTTTAGTAAACATATTGACAATGTTGTAGCTCGAGCGTCGAAGGCCCTCGGGTTCGTCATCCGGTCCTCCAAATGCTTTACTTCTATAAAATCATACAAAATACTATATTGTGCATACGTAAGAAGTATTGTTGAGTTTGCATCCCAAGTTTGGAACCCAGAGTACTCTGGTGCAAGAGACAGATTGGAGCGCATTCAGAAGAGATTCTTGAGGTACATCAGTAGCCGTTTTGGATTATCCTATACTTCCTATGAAGATGCTTGTAGGTGTCAGCATCTACTTCCACTTGTCAAAAGAAGGGAGATAGCTGACATCTCAACAATTTTGAACATCCTTAACGGCTCGATCGACTGTCCTCAATTATTGAGCAGACTATCATTGCGTGTGCCAAATAGAAAGACTAGATGTAATGAGCTCCTTTACATACCTAATACTTTTTCTAATTATGGAAGAAGCTCATTCATCTGGCGTGCAAGCTCCACCGTCAACACACTAATTTTAACAATTTCTGTTTGACTTATTTAATATTAATGCTATACAAGCTAGAGTGATTATTGCAAATTTGTTTTTCGATGATTAATTTTATTGAAAATTTACGATTGTAATTATGAATTTTTATTTTGATGTATTTATTTTGTCTTTTTCAAACAAAAAGACAAAATAAATACATCAAAATAAAAATTCATAATTACAATCGTAAATTTTCAATAAAATTAATCATCGAAAAACAAATTTGCAATAATCACTCTAGCTTGTATAGCATTAATATTAAATAAGTCAAACAGAAATTGTTAAAATTAGTGTGTTGACGGTGGAGCTTGCACGCCAGATGAATGAGCTTCTTCCATAATTAGAAAAAGTATTAGGTATGTAAAGGAGCTCATTACATCTAGTCATTCTATTTGGCACACGCAATGATAGTCTGCTCAATAATTGAGGACAGTCGATCGAGCCGTTAAGGATGTTCAAAATTGTTGAGATGTCAGCTATCTCCCTTCTTTTGACAAGTGGAAGTAGATGCTGACACCTACAAGCATCTTCATAGGAAGTATAGGATAATCCAAAACGACTACTAATGTACCTAAAGAATCTCTTCTGAATGCGCTCCAATCTGTCTCTTGCACCAGAGTACTCTGGGTTCCAAACTCAACAATACTTCTTACGTATGCACAATATAGTATTTTGTATGATTTAATAGAAGTAAAGCATTTGGAGGACCGGATGACGAACCCGAGGGCCTTCGACGCTCGAGCTACAACATTGTCAATATGTTTACTAAAGGACAGATCAGAGTTTAAAAAGATAAAAATTATGCGATAAATAGCGTAGAATTTGGATCCACAAAGTTTTCATGGTGAAAAACAAACAAAAACTGGCGTGGCGGCCATTTTGGATCGGACGTCAAATACACACTGAGCCTAAAAAAATAAAAATTCTGCCTATAGAAATGCTTTCAGATGGTGGGAGAGTGGTGATACAACTCACCGTTGAGACCTGTCAAAAAGGGAAAGAAAAACATGAATGGGAATGGGAATGGGAATACTGACCGCTTGTCGGCGTCGGTGATGGCCGGGTGGATGAGCAGGTAGGAGAGCATCTCCTGGCATTGGTCGATGTGGCGCTGATGACGGACGCAGTGGCGGACGAGATGGGGGACCGCCCGCAGGTACGCCTTCTTGGCGTCGTCGTTGCCGGGCCGCAGCAACGGCAAGTGGCGAACGAGGCAGCGCAGCTCGTCGCCGCCGCAGAGGCTGGAGCTGGAGCCCGAGCCGCAGCCGGAGCCCGAGTCGGCGGACGCGGATGCGGATGCGGATGCGGACGCGGACGCGGCGGCGGCGGCTGCGGCCAGTTGAGTGACGGCGCGGGCGTCGTTGGCGTCGGCGTCGCGCTGCTGGCGGTCGGCGTCGGCCAAGAGAGCCCTCTCGAGGTGGCGCGCGGCCGCCTCCTGCAGGAGTCGCAGCGCGGGCCACGGCGCCAGCCGCACGAGCGCCGTCAGCGCCACCGTCCGCTCGCACGCGCCCCACCGCTCGAACACACCCGCCAGCGCCGACACCTGCTCGTGGAACGGCGCCGCCTCCATGGGATCCCCGCAGCCTACGCCATCACCACCACCACCACCACCACCCCCCGCCCGCCCCCGCCCCCTGCTCCCCTGCACCCCTGACGCGTTCCGCTCGCACTCGCCCCCCGTCCCCGTCCCCTTCCCCGCGTCGCTTACGCCCTCGCTCACCATAATGCGCGACAGTTCGACCATGTCCGCTAACACAATCGATCACTCGCTCTTTTTATTTCGACTCCTTTTCGCTTCTCGCTTCTCGCTTTTTCCACTTTCCGCTCTTCACTCTTGGCTCCCGTTGTGCATTTCCATTCGTTATTTGCGTAATTTAATTTAATATTTTACGCGTTGTCTTTTCTCTCGTTATAATGTCGGTGCTGCAAATAAAATTATTACTTATTAAAATGCGCGACGTAGTGTGTTATATCTAGAGGTAGGATAGTCACAGTGCTATCCATTGTTCGGCAAACCTTTAAAAATGCATTTACAACCTTTGAACAATACACGGCCCCCTCAGACTCCGGTGACTAGTCATCATAAAGAAAAATAGTCTTGTAAAAAAAAGTTTTTTAAAAATAAACCTCTTTTATTTTTGTTTACAATATTAAGATATATAAATTATTATTTTGAATAAAAATACCAATAATTTTATTTTACTACCGCCATCTATGTATAAAACTAACGACTACATAGACGTCACCCAGATTTCGAATTTGCAACCTTCAAACGCGTCTTAAACGATATTTTATCTCTATCGTAACGGTGGAGGATCCATTTACTTATATTGATGACCAAAATGAGCAATATATAGCAAAGTATGAAAGCGATCGGATAAGAAGCAAATTTTTTCCTGAATTGTAATCGTAATTGAAACGTAAAGGAGGTTTGTTGAGGAGAAATTGTATGAGATATAACTTATATCTTAACAATTTCATACAAACAATATTTGGCTGTACGCTGCCGTTCGTGTCGCAGACGCATAGTGGGGTCAGAGCTTAAAAGAGGAAGGTGACAATGCCGATTGACACACGGAGTTTGACTTAAGATCTGACCGCACTATGCGTCTACGACACGAGCGGCAGCGTGTGGCCAAATATTGTTTGTATGAGATATATATTTATTTATAGTAGTTTTGGACCATTGTGGCTTTACAGGAAGAACCTAATGCGCCACAATGGCCTACATTTCGACGAAAGAAAAACAAAAAAATACATAAAATAAAAATAAAAAAACAGAAAAATAATACATAAGAAAAAGAATAAATGTACAAAAGTGTAAAAATCAAAAAATTAAATCCAAAAATCACATTCTTAGTTTTATATTAAACAAAAGAAAAAATGTACATAAGAAGAAAGAAAAAGAAAAAGTAACATAAAATAAAACAATATATAAATAAAAATAAAATCACAGCGAGGCCCAAATGGAAGAGAGTAGATCAAGATTCCACTCATACATCACATTCAAATTAAGAAAATAATGATGAGCGCAGGCTACCAGATAAATATGTTAAAATAATATCCGATAATCTACGCTCACCAAGGTGGAAAATATCACATTCAGGGATAACGATTTCATTGAGAAGTCGAATAGCTCTTGATATAGGAGCCATTCGAAAAAGAACTGTGCGAGCAGGACGTACAACCATAAAATGATGATGTCTACCACGCACATAATTATTAGGGACATAAAGTCCCAACTGTTCCAGCAACAACGGGCATGACGTATTACCACGCAGTAGCTGGAGAACGAAACGAATTAGCGAGAAGTTTCTCCGAAGTTCAAGGGAATTATACCCAAGTATGCCCAAAAGGAAAGGAGTAGGATAGAGATATGGGTAGTAACCATACTCTTTCTTATGAAGAAAACGAAGAAATGCTTTTTGCACTTTTTCGATAATAAGAGAGTACATTTGCTTCATGCGGATTCCACACAATCGCATTATACTCTAGCTTACTTCTAACAAGCGAGTTGAAAAGCAAGCGAGAAGACGAGGGGTTGGAGAATAGCCTAGCATATCTCAAGACAAATCCAAGTTGACGAAAGGAAACGTCAGCGACTGTCTTGATGTGGTTGTGAAAGGTGATTTGAGGATCAAAAGTGATACCTAAGTCGACCATAGATTCCACACGCTTCAACAACACGGATCCAATGGAATATACGTGACAATAGAGCGAATTCGCACGTCCATAACTCATAATGGAACATTTACTAGTATTCAGTTCAAACCCTAAACTGGAACTGAACTCTAAAACAGGGTTAATATCCGTTTGAAAGAGAGAGGCTTGCCTCTCATCCTTAACAGCAAAGAATAATTTAACGTCGTCTGCAAACAAGAGACATGAAGCATTGCGACGCACTACGTCGCGTGACACGTAGTATGTTATATCTAGAGGTAGGATAGTCACAGTGCTATCCATTGTTCGGCAAACCTTTAACAGTGCATTTACAACCTTTGAACAATACACGGCCCCCTCAGGCTCCGGTGACTAGTTATATCTCATACAATTTCATACAAACAATATTTGCCGCACGCTGCCATTCGTGTCGCAGACGCATAGTGCGGTCAGAGCTTTATATCAAATTCAAAACTAGGACTTTTTTTGCAAAAACATATTTCTAAATATGTATGTACTTCAATTACTTAACACGAAGATTCGCACGGTATTTATAGTAAAACCCAGAACTGAAAAAGAAATCCGGAACCGTAACTGAAAAAGGAATACGGATCTGGAACTGGAAATAAAAAGAAATCCGGAACCTGAACTGAAAAATAAATCTCGAATCGGAACTGAAAAAGTAGTCCGGGAACAGAACCGAAATCGAAATCGATATCAATATCGTCGTCATAGAAAATTTTTTTTTTCGATAACGTCACGGATTCTACCACCCAAATCTTACATACATACAGTAATCAGACCGTTGCGGACTTATGTATGTACAAAAATCGCACAAAAATGAACGTTCGGTGAAACGCAACTACAAAAATATATTTTCCGATACGTTGGTTATTTTCAGGAAACGTTTGGTGATTTGTTGTTGCATTAGTTTCATAGTTTAATTAATTATTAGGTATATAGTTTAATTTCTACTGCCATTTATGTTTTTTATGTTTTTGTTTCGAAAAGCAACATAGTTTAATTGATTATTAAGTATATACATAGTTTTAATTTCGACTGCTATTTATGTTTTTTGCGACTATATTTATAAGATTGTTAAAATTTATGGTAATTTAGGTCTGTTCGTTTATATATGTTTATTAAATAATTGTATGTGACTGTTTTTACCTAAATAAATAAAAATAAAAAAAAGATCACGCCAACACGATTACAACAACAACACAACACAACAAATAAACTATACATACATATATGATTTGGGTTTATTTGATTTTTGATGACGTTTGTAATTTAGCATCGCCGAGCGCCCAACGATCGAGCCAGATTTAATGCATGTGCGCAACAATCATGGGCCCATTCGGGGCCGACAAATTGAAAGGCACCCGGTTCGGTGATTATTCCGTACGAAAAAATTTCGCACACGTCACTAAAATCTGGATCACGGAACATCTAGCACCTGAAAATTCCATCCACGCGAATTATCATACTAAAGAGAACTCGATTGCCAGATATTCTTTATTGGCGATCGCAATGTGCGAAATAAACCGTGATGGACAGGTCTGACGAAAATGGGGTACTATGCTAATAACCAGAGGTCATCGTTGGATGGATGCTTTTCAAACAATAATAAACCGCTCCATTAGTGTTCAAAGCAAGAGCAGCACAGGGGTTTTCTTAGAAATTGACATTAGTGAATCATTTTTCGTGCAAATACATCTATCGAACGCTGTTTTTTCCTAATAACCAGAGCCTGCGTCATATTTTAGAAATTTTAAACTATGGCGAATTTTTATGTCAAAATTTAATAATTAATAAACCCAGAAAAAAACAACTTGGACAAATCGAAAACATGAATGAAATTGTTTTACGTACATATGTACTGATGTACATAGTTACGATACTACACCAGGGCCCCGATTTTCTCTTGACGGATCATCCCACAAGTGCACTAGGCTAGTCTACGGTCCCCGATTCGTGGGGGACCCCCTAAAAATGGCGTTATTCATTTGCGGGGGAAGGGGGGGATGACTGAAAATCAAATAGCGCCTAGGCCCCCAATAAAGTTGATCCGCCACTACATGCATACATGCAAGGCTGCCGAGAGGAATCCTGGGCCCTGGGAAAATAATTTCGGGCCCTATGACAAACTAAAAAAAAACTATTAGACTTACATACTAGAGAAATTTAGCATGAAATAAATACATGTATTTTTATGTAGAATAATATGAAGTTAGTCGGATGTCCCGACTCGGGGCCCCTCGAGTAGTTAGGGCCCTGGAACTTTAGCCCCCCCCTTCTCGTTGGCCCTGCATATATGTACATACATATGTATGTTTAGTATTATACGAGGCCTTAATACTAAACCGTCCGTAAAACTTGCCTCAAGTTTATGGCTTTTATTGTATAAACAAAAGTTTTTAGTTAAATTATCAATAATTGAAATATTTTATATTATATTTAATTTATAAAAAATCAACAAAAGAAAATTAGAAAAAATCAATTGAAAAATATTTTTTGACAATCGAATAAACCTTTATTTAATCGTAATGGAAAATATATAGATATGTATGTATTTGTACATTTGTATAATATAAAGAAAAAGGCTCTTTTTCTCAATTCCATTTACGGCTCATCCTTCGTCTTGGGCCCTGTCCCGTTACACTTACCTAGTAAGTCACTGTGTATGAATACTTAAATACGATAATAATAATGTGTAGTTCATTTGAGAAGCAAATAGATTTTTACTAGCTTTTTATTAGTTTCGTATGTGTTCGGCCAAGAAAATTTGATTTTTATACATTAACTACATCATGCAAAAAGTCAACGAAAAGATAAGAAATGGGGTAGAAACAAATGTACATATATTACGTTTTACAAAAAAGAAAATACACTTTTTTTATTGCATAATATTTATGTCTCTTTTTCTTTTCTAGGTACATAAATATATACATACACATGTATACCTACACACATATTTGCAAAATAAAAATAACAATGTACTGTCCGTATTCATACATAGACAAAGCAATTCCATTCATTTTAAATGTAATACACTTACAATGTGTTTAGTATGTATGTATTTGTACATATATTCTGCTTATACAAGTAATTAATAACATATGATTTCAAGCTATCTGGGAAAAATATCTTTGATTTTCATACCTTATAAAAAGTCTCGTCGATATATAAATCCTCACTTTTCACACCGTAACTCTTCGATAGAATTTCACTTTTATTTTCGTATTTAATAGATGCACTATTGGTTAGCTTATTTATATGTGGATTTTTTTTTAAATTGTCGTTTTCGCCTAAAAAGGTCGGTCCGCTTGTAGACGAATGCAGTGAATTCAATGTTTCAAGTCTACCTACGAAATTTTAATTATTGTCGACCGCGCTTTGGCGATGTTGCTAGTGCAAAAAATTATAGTTTCAAATAAAGGTATGGCAAGAGTTATCTGGTTTTTGTTTTTTAGACGAATTTTTGTTTCATTTAAGAAATACACATTTATATAAATACTTATTTATATAAATACATAATTAAGATATATAGATAAATAATTTGCAAGTTTGAAATCGTAAATACGTACATGTAAATTAGTGTGATACGAATATATGTATGTATGTACATTTGAGTAAAATATATGATGATAAAAAACTAACCAATTTAAATTTTGAATAGTAAAAAGTTGTTTCTTTTGTTTTTTTTTTATTTATTTATATTTGTTTAATCAAAACCTTTTCTTGTTCTTTTAGTAATCATTACTACATTATACTTGTGTAAATTTTCAACATGAAAAAAAAAAATTTAAACACTGTATCAAAAAATTTAGTTTTAATTGCATACGTACATATGTTTACATGACATTTATTTTGCATTAAGAGTTTAAATCAACAATTATTAATATCTTATTGATGATTTCCAATAGAATTTGTTAGAATTAATCGTAACATTACGTATATGTGTCCCATGATATCATTCAATAGTTATATTATAAATTGGAAAATAATGATTAAAATGGCCGCGTGCGTCCATTTTAATCATTATACGTAAGCCTCCCAGGCAATGCTAGTTTCGCAGCTATTTTCGATCATTTGGCAAATCGAATAATCAATTCCAGGTAAAAAAAATATTATATCACGTTATGTAAGATCTTCCCAAATTGAGGAATACTTATATAATTTGTTCATTTATGAATAAGTAAATATGAAAATAGCTAAATATTGTATTTCAATGCAGCGTGTGATTTATCACACTCTACTGGGGTTGACAACTTTCAATGCATCTTTTGAAATGTAGGTAAATTTTGGTTTACTGCCCAAATACTTTGCATCCGTTATTTTCTGTTTTCGCCGAGAATTTCCCACGCTAGCGTTGGCTGGGAAGATGTTGATTTATAAACAAAAAGTAAAACTATGCTACTAAGTTATTGTTTTGAGTCACTTTTATTTCAATTAAAATATTATGCAATAAAAAAAAGTTCAATTATATATGTATGCACATATATATTATTTTTTATCCATTCAATAATTTCTATTTCATACATATATATACAATGTTTGTCATTATATGTACATATATACGTTCATATAATAATATGTATGTATGTAATATTTAATGTTTGTACACTATTTTTGTATGAAAAATTCAATAATACATTTATGTACATAATATATTATAATATAGACGAAAAATATCTGAAATGGGAATAACGGTTCTCAAACTCTTATTTACAATTGTATAACCCTTCTTTTGAATGTCTAGTTTTCTTTCTTTTATTTTTTTCATTATCTCGGCGACGACACGTTTACCCTTCGTTTGCATACCTAGTCGTAAATCAAAAAGGATTAACTCGGAAATTTCACTTAACATTAGAGGCAAAGAATAAAAAGACGAAGCAGAGCTTTAATTTATCGACAAATTTGCAAATATCTTCTTAGGAGTAACAATTAGCAGACATTTTTTTTTGCTGAGGAAAGATAGTGTTTAGATGCAACTCTTGGAAAACGGTTATTCGAAAATGGATTACATCTCTTTGAAGATTTATTATCATTACAAATTTTCTCAGAAGGATCTTTAGGAATAGGCGATGAGCCTAATAAGATGCAAATTTTAACATGATTTACAAAATTTTAAATGGTTTATGTGTATTTAAAACAGAAAGTAGAACAGACCAACATGTTTTGTATTATATAATGTAATAAACAATACCTATTATGAATTTGTTAAAATTATTAATTATTTGATAAAAACAGATATTTTCTATATTGATAGTAATTTTAATCACAGGTTTAAAAAAATCTAACTTATATACATACATACCATACTACCGTTCCTGACATTTTAAAAATCATATCCTTTTACAATCTTTCTGTCAGGCGACGACTCACTGATGCTACATTATTTTTTAAGTTCCTAAATGGTTTCCTTGATAGTCCCGATTTACTGAGTAAGCTTGGTTTCAGGATCCCAGTTAGGTATTCTAGACACGTTGCACTCTTTTCACTTAATCCTTTCAAAACCAATTCCCTAAAATATTCCTATCCACAGCGTGTTTATCGTATGGTTAACGGGGAGCTGAATGACATTGTCTATTCGGTATTTCCTGGTTCCACGACATAAGGTCCTTGCATCAATTCGGGACTGCCATCAAGATAGTCTTGATTGATTGATCCATTTATATTTGTATTATATAATCTTTATCCAATTATATTATATTACTTTATGTTTAGTTATGCATTATCCTATTTAGACATATTTTTGTTTTTATTCTTTTATTTTTCATTTGTTTGTCTATTTGTACTATATTTATAATTTGTAAAAATCTATAATTGGGCTCAGATGTTATTTTGTTATATTTATTCTTTATTTTTATTTTATTTTATTTTTATTTTTATTTTTATTTTTATTTTTATTTTTATTTTTATTTTTATTTTTATTTTTATTTTTATTTTTATTTTTATTTTTATTTTTATTTTTATTTTTATTTTTATTTTTATTTTTATTTTTATTTTATTTTATTTTATTCTAAACAGACCATTGTGGCATAACAGGAATTCCTAAAGCGCCACAATGGTCAAAAAAAATAACACAAAAAAAAAAAAAATGCATTTCTACATCTGTTGTCTGTTGATTGTTCAATAAATAAATACCATGTGATGCAGTAAAACACTCGTACTAATGTGTAATATCAAAATATTTCTTTTTGATAATTGTTAACTCTTACAAAAACAAAAACAAAAATATATTATCATAAAATTCGAGCAACATTACATACATATATTATGTACGAAGAATGCATTACGTACATAGAATAAATTTCACTATTTCGCAGTCTTAAAAATATTATCTGTGATTCATTTGTCGACATTGAACTTTCTTGTATGTACATACATATATAGATATACTAGCTGTATTACCCGGCTTCGCTCAGTGTTTATAATATAAACCGCTTAAACATGACTAAGCTAATTTAATTAAAAAAAAAAAAAAATTAAAAAAAAATTTAAAAATTAAAAAAAAAAATAAAAAAAAAATAAAAAAAAAAATCAAAAAAAAAAATTAAAAAAAAAATAAAAAAAAAAATAAAAAAAAAATTAAAAAAAAAAATTTTTAAAAAATCAAAAAAAAAATTAAAAAAAAAATAAAAAAAAAATTAAAAAAAATTTTTTAAAAAATCAAAAAAAAAAATTTTTTTTTGCCTTCTAGGGCTTCGCCCTCGGCGCCCCCCTGAGCCTTTGCCTTCTAGGGCTTCGCCCCTCCACGCCCCATGAGCAATTGCCGTTTAGGGCTTCGCCCCCCTTAGTTAATGCCTTTTAGGGCTTCGCCCCTCCGCACCCCCATGATTAAATGCCGTCTAGGGCTTCGCCCCCCTTAGTTAATGCCTTTTAGGGCTTCGCCCCCCGCGCCCCCAAGATTAATTGCCGTTTAGGGCTTCGCCCCCCTTAGTTAATGCCTTTTAGGGCTTCGCCCCTCCGCGCCCCCATGATTAAATGCCGTCTAAGGCTTCGCTCCCATGATCAGTTGCCTTTTAGGGCTTCGCCCCCCGCGCCCCCAAGATTAATTGCCGTTTAGGGCTTCGCCCCCCTTAGCTAATGCCTTTAAGGGCTTCGCCCCTCCGCGCCCCCATGATTAAATGCCGTCTAAGGCTTCGCCCCCATGATCAGTTGCCTTTTAGGGCTTCGCCCCTCCGCGCCCCCATGATTAATTGCCGTCTAGGGCTTCGCCCCCCTTAGTTAATGCCTATTAGGGCTTGCGCCCCATGAGGCTGGGCCCCCCGGGCCCCCTTCGGGGCCCCACGGGGCTGCGCCCCTTGTGGCGCCCCCTTTTGAGCCCCATGGGGCTGCGCCCCATGAGGCTGGGCCCCCCGGGCCCCCTTCGGGGCCCCACGGGGCTGCGCCCCTTGTGGCGCCCCCTTTTGAGCCTCATGGGGCTGCGCCCCATGAGGCTGGGCCCCCCGGGCCCCCTTCGGGGCCCCACGGGGCTGCGCCCCTTGTGGCGCCCCCTTTTGAGCCCCATGGGGCTGCGCCCCATGAGGCTCGGCCCCCCGGGCCCCCTTCGGGGCCCCACGGGGCTGTGCCCCTGTTGGCGCCCCCTTTTGAGCCCCATGGGGCTGCGCCCCATGAGGCTGGGGCCCCACGGGGCTGTGCCCCACGGGGCTGTGCCCCTTGTGGCGCCCCCTTTTGAGCCCCATGGGGCTGCGCCCCATGAGGCTGGGCCTCCCGGGCCCCCTTCGGGGCCCCACGGGGCTGCGCCCCTTGTGGCGCCCCCTTTTGAGCCCCATGGGGCTGCGCCCCATGAGGCTGGGGCCCCACGGGGCTGCGCCCCCCGGGCCCCCTTCGGGGCTGCGCCCCTTGTGGCGCCCCTGGCGGGGCCCCATGAAAATACTCGCTTTGCGCCCCCGCGGGGGTGAATCCATTGAATCGAAAAAAACAAATCGGCGCCCATGGATCGAAAAAAAAAAAAATCGAATCACGTGTTCGATGACGTCACCGATCTACGGACGACGACGAAGACGACGACGAAGACGACGAAGACGACCAAGGATATTTACATACATACAAAGTCTCTTTCCAAATTATAGATTAGATTCTGTTGCATTAAACACAAACTCTTCTAATATGAATGGATTTTCTATGTATTTAAAACATTTATCAAATAATTTGTTTAGTATAAAGTAATAAAAAAGTGTAACACTTTTGTATAATAGTATTTTGTAACAATTTGATTTTTGCTAATATATGTAGGTATATAATAATATATAAATAGATTATTTGGGGTTTTTTAATAGTAGTATTTTAAATGTTGCAGTTTGATTTTTTATATTAAAGACAATTTTAAGGTAATACATGTTTGTACTCTGAATACCGAAGGGTCTCTATTCGCATAGCAGTGCATGCGACGCGGAAGCTAGGTATATTTGCTAATAACTGACCGTTTACCCCCCACCATTCGATTTTGCCAAAAATGCACCATGCACATGCACTTTGGCAGTCTTACCCCTTTGAGTTGTTCGGTGGTGGGCTATGGTGGTGGTTCATCGTCATTTATAGTGTGTGCTCACCTTGCATCAGTGGTCAGTTTGGCTCATCTTCCGTTATCTAGCGCAACTACGGATAGACATCAAAACATCATTAACCATCAGTGGACATTTCAAATTCAAAACAAAAGCAACTTTTGTATACAGAAGGCAATTGTAAGTTTAAATTTTCTATTAGTTGAATTTTATTTCATTTGTTTTTCATATGTCTAGTTTAACCCCGCAAAATCGGCATACATTTGTAACAATTTTCTTTTTTTTTTGATTTTAAGGAAATGGCGAATTTTCACAACAACAATCCTGGATGCGTTTTGGATTATTCGGGTCAGGCTGCAGGAGCTTTGGATTTATCGAGACATCGACGTTCTTCAGATCCTCACTGCAAAGATTCATCAGACTCTCACAGCAGCTTATCACCGAACAGTTCTCCAGAGCAATCCATTCAACTCAAGACAGAACCGGTAACGCATTACATAATCAACGATTTGAAGCATTCGGGAGGAATAGTTGAAGATCGTTATACGTACAAAAGTAAAAGTTCAAGATCACCATCGTATTATAGAGAAGCGTCAAAAAGTCCTTCGGAACAAGTCAGTCAAAGTTCACCGAGTTACGCGTCGTGTTATCCGGGAACTGAACATTTGAGCCAGTATGTGATGCAGGCAGCTTATCAGCAACAGATGCTGCTGCAGCAGAAGCCTGAAGTTGCCAAGCCGAAATCTGTGGATTCTGACGCTGTTTCTGAAGCCGGTTCTGATGGATCACACAATTCCAGCCGGCCTGTGTGTTCTATCATGTCGCCAGGAAGAGACGGAAAGGTGACCAGACCTTTCAAAGCATATCCAAAAGATCCTCTGAGTTTTACAGCCGGTTTTACAGCAGTTGACAGTTTATTAGACATGCAGTCCGCTGAAAAATATAACGCGTTCAGGAGGAGGATGCTGGATCAAATATGCGCCGCTAATGGAGGCCAAGCCACAATTTCAAATCCTCGGATGAGAAGAACGGTCAACACCAATAACAACAATAATAATTGTTACGCTAGTGATGACGGTACTTCTAAATTCGACAATCCACTGAAAAACAACACTTACACCGAAAGAAGGAAAAAGAACAACGAAGCCGCCAAAAAATCGAGGGATAGGAGAAGGATAAAAGAAGACGAGATCGCCATCAGAGCAGCTTTCCTCGAGAGGGAAAATATCGAGTTGAAATTTGAACTAGCGGCTGCTAGAAAGCAGCTCGCACTCTGTGGGAATCTTCCAGCCCAAAATTAATGATAAGCATTGCCAAAAAGTATATTTATTTAAATTTAAATATATCAACTTTATTTAATATGTACTAAGTATGTATGTAGATGTATGAGGAGATTCGACATATTATATACATATGTATATGTGTATATATAATTCATTAAAAAATATATTTTGAATTTCAACTTATAAGTATTCGATTAATGTACTTAACTATTATTATGAATATTTCTCCGGAACAACGTTTTTACGAGTTTTTTGTATTAACATTACACAATTGTAAAATGTCGAATTTATTTATTTTGCCGATTATGTTCGTATATGTATGTTTGATTTTATTTTTAAGATTATGTGATAAATTCTTGTCAAAGTGTATTATTTTTTAAATGTTATTTCATAATAAATGTAATTGAGTAATAATTTGGAAATTGAGTGTATTGTCGCGTTGTATGAAAATTATAATGACATCAAGTATGCATAAAAAATAAATATTGTGTGTATAATAATCCCGATTTTATTTTAATACATTTAGTTTTAATTAGTACTGTAAACAAAACGAATGTTTGGCTTTTTTCATTAAATACATAATTGAGATCGTTAGTCGTCGATGGTTTAATCGAATCTTAATATTATTTTTAATACTTAACACAGCATGCTTTATCGAAAGATTTAAAAAATATTCACAGCATTTTTATATTTGTATTTTTGCTATCAGGCTATTAGATGGTATATTTAGTTACATCAGATTTGGTTTCATCAGAATGAATTTATACACATAAACGTAAGGTTAGATTAGGTTAATAAACGCGGAAGTTTCATATTGCGGAAGTGTTGGTCAATGTGGGGGGTAGGCTTGAAGTAATGCAACAGCCCCTGAATAAGGGTACATTTGGCTTTATCGACGAAGCTCATTGAAGGGTTTATTGGTGGCATTTTGAGTGGTGAATTGAAGGGGTGATGGGCACGCATCCATTGGTCGAAATGTACCAAAGGGGTAGCTAAGTACCTCCCGACGTGAAAGAAAGGGGAGTTTTTCGAATCATTATTTACTGTTATTTTACTCACCCCTGTTTTATATGAGGGTTTACTTTACGTTTCATGTTGATCGCCTCCATTTTGTACGGAAAAGTATAGCATTAGCTTTAGCTTTGAAAAATTTCTGTGTTGTGACACAAGTATATTATTTCTGCAAATTTTTTACTCTACTTATAATTTTATTTGAAGAACTGACTAAGCGTTGATTATTTCATCAATTTGAAACAAAAAAATGCAATTATTTAGAACAAATTGAATCTCATGTTTTATTATGTAAATGTTACGTCATTTGTTGATATTTTTATGACGCATTCTAATGTAAGAAAGAGGATTAACATTGTGACTAAATATTTGATTATGTTTTACATTTTTTGGGAAATATTGTACTCGTTTAACTTTTTAAACTAAAAATGGGAAATAAAATAGTTTTAAAAATGAGATCGATGTTTGATTGATCTCTATATATAGTATTAATAATCCTTAATAATCGTAATCCTACATACAATATTTTTCTGTATACGAATAAACTTACATATATTGTGACTAATTTAATGTCATATTTTAATATATTCGGTTTTTGGAGCTAAAAATAAGTAGGTAGCCATTTTAGATATTGTATCCGAAATCTAATTTAAATTATCTTTCCAATATCGGTCAAATAGAAATTACTATTTCTAAGAGTTGGTTTTTTAAAAATTTAAGACATTCGACGAGTATCTTTCTATCCCGAAAATACAATTTCTGTCACCAATAATGCAATTTTTGCAGCTCATGTAAAAAGATTCTTATTATGATTTTATGATCAGTGGCGTGCAGAAGGGTTAGAGAGGGGGGTGCATCAAATCAAAGAACGAAATAAATGTGTCAATTTTCTAATTTATATCTGCAGATATAAACTTAAAGACATTACAATAAATGGAAAAAAAATTCACCATCGGCACTGAATTCTGTATGAATCTTAAGAAAAATCTATTAAAATTTAGTTTTATTTCAAGATGTTACATAAATTTGGATACTGATTTTTAAGCTATTTCGAAACAGATAGATTTTTTTTGTAGGGGCATACATACATACATACATATATATGTATACAATCGAAGAGTTAACCCTCTGCACGTCATTGTCTCTAAGCACTCCTCATAGACAGTTAGGTATTCATATGCATGTACTTCAATGACACATCTAAACTTTCAATATTATGAAATGTGTAAAATTAATTTGCAAACACTTCCGTTTACACATCATTATTTCGTATGTATTTCATTTTCTACGATTAAAATGTTCCGTTTTAGATTTGAGATATGATTTATATGACCGTTTTGGATGGTCGTTGACAAGATATTTGTTGGATAGAATGAAGCACTCGTCGCTTTGTTGTTTGGAATCCATTCAAAAATGTGATGCAGAGTTCGCGTTTAATCCGTAGCATTTCACACATACACATACTCGTTTTCCAGGACAAGGTGTAAGAAGAGTCAAATTGTAAAGCGTTTAGAATTAAGATGACGTACAGCGATAAAGACAAGAAGTAAGCCTGTTGTCGAATGATAAAAGGCACGTCAGCCTTGCTTAATTTTTTTGCACAGTTTTGCATAGACCACGCCGAGTGCACCGTTATTCGTTTCGCCTAAACTCTTTTTCTCAATGTGTAGCGCATTGTTGCACATACCCTGGCAAACAGTGGGTTTTTCTATACCTAAATGTATGCAAACTTGCCTTTCAGGGACTTTCAAGTCGGCCTACAAAACCATTTGCATCGCAATTCTTGAGACTTGATATTTTTTTATCAAACTGTAAAACTGTATTTTCTTAAGAACACACTCCTGCTTCTTTATCTTTATCTTTATCTTTAGTTAAACTGTATGACCCCATTTCTAATACACTGGATTTTGTGTACTTTTTACATTCACATGCTTATTATTGATTAAGACGTGATCAGAAATGAGTTTGATTCGTTAAGTTTTTCTATTTGCTCAGTATTAAGAGTAGATCTGGCTGGATGTCACTAAACGGAAAACTTTACTTTGAGATATTACTTAAATCAGCTGACTCTTAATTTTTTATTATTACTTAAGTAATAATAATAATAATAGCTTTTATTCCAGACGAGTAATAATAAACATTAAATAAAATTAACATTGCAATGATTTCGTTTGTAATAATATTTTCATTATATACAATTTTTTTAGATGTTTGGTACCATCTGGATTTTTTTCTAACCCTTTCTCTGTCATGGTCTTTTTTTTTTTGGTCTCGTTGGGCGTCTTCGTTTTGCATGCAATAACTTGCGATATTGGCAGAAAAGGGCGCATAACAGTACACGAAAATAATGGACACAATGGACCAGATTGTTATTGCCAGGAGACACGCATTTTTGACGAGTTTATGGCGTTTTATATGATATTCGCATAACGCCATAGTTCATAGAAGAAAGTTACCTGAGAAAGGGTTTGAGTGGTTAATCGAACCCGCCTACAGTAACCACAGTTTTTGGGAAAACCCGTTGCATTTATGGTTTTTATCAAATATGAAATACCGTAGGAATGCCTTTGGGCGCATGGTTATTAAAGGTTAGATTTAAAATTGATAGTACATCTTTCACTTTTGATTATTTATATATGTACATACATAATATGTATGTAAGAACAAGTCACCGGTCGAATGGAATAATACAGAATGCGTTGAAAGGACCTTCGGATCGTTTCGAAATCAACATTTTCGTAATTAAATACACGTTGTCAAATATACCTAAGGCTAGAAAAGTGTTATTCAAAGTCCGCTACATGCAATGATTATTATCAGCGTTTGAAAATTGCAATGTGTTATATTAATTAGAAACAATCTTACGCAAGGTACACTGCTTAAATTTCAATGTGTTATAAGTGGCCAAAACTCATTAAATATGTATACAATTTAAGCAGGCATTTGATTAGAATGTAAATATGTAGCATCAAGAAATGAACAAATATAGCTATACATATGTTCATATATGGGTGGATTTTACATATGATATCAAATAAAGGAACTGTATATAAATTGTGAACTACCAATGGGAAATAGTGTGTGAATGTAACTACCAATCAGAAATCATATTTAACCCCAAATCCTCTCCCCTATGGTCAAATATATGAAGGTAAACCTTTCCACAGGACACATGACTCATCGAATTAATTTTTAGTATGAAATAAGCCTACGAAGAATTCTTTTATCGTTTTTAAACGAAGGATGCATGTATATATGTATATGTAAAAATAAAGAACTACATAAAATGTGATATTATTTTAAATAAATTATACTAAAACACTATTTTTTTGCTTTCGTTTCTTACCTACTAATTGATCAATGTTACAGGTTAAAGCATACTGCGTTTGAATAAGTTTTGGTGTGCCATTTTATTTTATTATTTATTCAATTTATTCAATATATTTTGATTTTTCTTCATATGCATTAATTATTCAGTGATATTTTTCTACCAGTTCATCATCGTCGCAAGAATACTAATGATTGACAATAATTTATCAGATCGGAATCAATCCATATGTAATTAGAGCTGTCAATAGAAAACCCGGTCCCGGGGAAAATAATAATTCTGGGACTCTCTGGGAGAGGTACTAATTTTAGAGATTTCAAAACTAAAATATTACTCATTTCTGACGTATTAAAAAATAATTAAAGAAAAAGCATGCACCGCAGGCAAATTTTTTTTGTGTACCCATAATGTATATATCATTTTAATGACAAAATATAAATAAATACATTTAAGAAAATATAATAGGCAAAATTTTTTAAAGAAAACTATTTTTTTGATAAAAAAAAGCCTTTTTAAAATTATATATTTTGGAGTGGGATACCCCACGAGTGTAGATTTATTATTTGCGGCGGTTGTTAATTAGTTTTTTTTATATACTCTTGCTATGAGTTTTTCCACAATTTGGATTCTTTACATAGTATGGAGCCTGGGAATTTTTCCCTTCTCCTCAGCTCTGTATTTGATTTTGATATTGAAATGCTTTTTATTGTTTATAAATAAAGTTTACAAAACATATTATCTTTAGTCTATTATAATTTTTAGTTTCTGATCTAGTGTTCATTTTCTGTTTTACATTTTTTTGTTCGTATTAATGATATTATCTTATTTTAATGTTAATATACAGCATAATTTAACATACAGAAAAAACTAACAAAACCTGCTTACAATTACAGTATGTAATCGATTAACATAAGATCTGAAATCAACTATTGAGCTGTTTAATTAAAATTGTTGAAACCCTACTGTTAGGTATGTACATATGTATGTAATTTACATAAAATTTAATTGGGTAACGACTTGACGACTTCGAGGAAGTCGCCTTTTGTTGAAATGTTGATCGCCTAATGTGAGGTGGGGTTGCATCAAACAAGAAAATTTGTCGTTTATAATATTTTGCATTTGAAAATTCACAAATGACTTTGATGCGTAGGGTGGAGAAGATTGACCGATCGATGGGGTATTCGAGGTGAAACTTTCGAGAATTCGGGTTGTCGGAGATGACGATGGCCATTGCGAAACTCTGGTCAAATGTGAAATCAATATTACCACAGTGTACCGCAGCTGTGGGTTACGAATTCAACATCCGCAATTTGAGTGACAACACCGAGGAAGCCGTTTGAAATTCCAAATTACTATTGTACGACGGGTGAGGGGGAGGGGTGGCAGCAAAGGGGTTAAGCCGACGGGGTCGAGAGGACATCCCTGTTTATTGGCAACCTCGCTATTTAGTGTTATGGCGGCAACCCTTCCCTGAATCGTTCATGGGTATATAACATAATATATATGGTCCTATATACGGGAAGAGGAAATCTAATCAAGTCCACCATTTCACTGTGACGCATCGGCTTGCACCACTACACATAATGTGAATAGTCGTACATATGTACATATATTGTTAGTTCACATAATTATGTACATATGTTCGTACATAAATTGATATATCTAAAAACAGTGCTTGTCTAATATGTTATAAGACATTTGGAGATGCACTGAAAGATGTAGGGTTTGAATTTTGAATGAAAGTCGAACAATTGAACTGTTTTATTCATGACTTACGCATGTATGTACAAGTTGCTTGAAGACTCTTCATTCATTCAATTCAAGACTTGTAGATAGGGTTTTGAACTATTGTGCTGTATACACTAACATTAAAATTAGATAATACTATAAATACTAACAATAAAATGTGTAAATATGACAATGATAAACAAGGATTTGGTGATTATTCCGCAAAAAGTCCATCAATCGAAAGCTAAGCAACGCGAAATATTGTACTAGCGAGAACTAGAGTACCAGATGTTCCGTGATCGAGATTTTAGTGACTTGCGCGAAATCACTTTTTGCGGAATAATCCGTTTACCGATCACTCAATTAGTAACTATTAGAATAGATACATAAATGTGTGGTGATTGAAAAGCCATTAAGCCATTTTTTATCATAATAATGAATGAATGTATCTTCTCTATAATACAGTTATATTATATTGAAGTGTAATTGCTCAAAACTGAGTGTGAATCATTTATTTGATCCTCTTTGAACTTATGAAACATTTTATATTCAACTTAATTTGTCTACTTGAAGTAGCAATACTGCCTATAAAATATTATAATTGACGAAGAACACAGGAAGTTGACTGTCAAATATCAACTAATCAGGAATAAAACATGTCAAACTATAAACTGTCATCAGTACAAATGGTTGCTTGAAATTGCATTTCAATACATCTGTTGTTATTTATAGGTATAATATCATATTTTTTAGAAAATATCTAGATTATTGAACAGAAGCCCGTCTTCTTTATCCATGGTTATTTAAAAATAAATATTAGTTTAAATTTTAAATTAAATAAAGTAAAAATTTGTTTGAACATTAAAAAATGTTTTTATAAAATTCATAGTTTAAAATAAATGAAACTGTCACTTAAAAAAAGAGCATCATAACAATTATATTACCACAAAATAACCTTTATATATGGTCATATATGTAAGTGCCAGTGGTTTTTTGTATTAATGATATTTATATCGCCAAAGTTGGTCTTTTGAAAGCATTGTTCATGGAGAGCGTTTGAATTCCATGCAGCCTCCTATAAATTAAGCGTCAAACATATACATAATGTAATCTATCTAATATATAATTTCGAAAGAGACTTTATATGTAAGGTTTAATTTATTATTACTACGTACGTAAGGTTTGGTTGGGAGCATCGAAAACAAATCAAAGTTTCTATTACAAGGATATCGATATCGTTGATTATTATATTTTTTCGATTCAAATAAATTTAATAAAAAAATAAATGAATGTTTACTATTAGATTAGCCATGTTTAAGCTGTTTATATTACAAATGGCGAGCGAAGCCGGGTAAAACCACTAGTTATTAATAAGTACATGTGTAGCTGATATACATATAAGATAAACAATATCATACAAATTAAGTTTGTGTAAGATAGATCTAGTTTGAAATATCTAGTGGACTTGTTTATCAAAGAAATTTTACCTGGGTGAAGTTGGGTAAAACTTTGAAACATGACGCGAATTGAAATAACATTACAAATTTGGTTGCATTTCCTTGTCACTAACTGCATGTTGTTTCTCAATACTTTTATGTTGAGACAACATATATAATTGTACATACAAATTGCAACAATATATTAGATATAATTATGTAAATTATGTTCATGTATATCTTACGGTTTGTATTGATTTGTTGATTTCAATTTTGTTTACAATAAATACTATCTTAAACGTGCAAACAAAATTCGCTTGTTTAAATAGCTTAATAGTATGTACATATATTATCAAAATTACATAACATAAGCGATTGCGACGTGTTTTTCTAAAAGGCAAAAATATTTTTTTTACTCGCGAAGGATGAGTTCTCACAGTTGAAAGAAATATAGGAAGGAAAGCCATTCAAATTCGCTCAACCCTGAAGTGGCCAAAATCGTATACGCACTTAAAACCTACCAAATTGATACATCCGCAAGCGCAACAATAAGCGTCATATGAAAAAGTGCTTTATTTTTCAAAATTTTGTACACATTTCATATGTTAGTATCCGGTATGAGTTAGTGGCAAATTATGCGAAAAAAGGTTCAGTATGACAGTTGTTCGATTTGTTCACACGATTAGAGCAACATTTGAACAATAGTACATATTATAATGCAATGCTTTCTGTGTATTTACGCGAGTTGTGTATCAAGTTTGCAACTGGTCATGGCGACCGATAGACCCACAGTAGCTAATTCATTAATTAATTAATTTCGAACGTTTTTATTCTATGAAATATTTACAAGAGCGAAAGGATTGTTTGTTATAATAGAGCTGCTTCTTTGGGTAGGGTTGTTCCGTTCTAATCGGGAAAGGAGGATAAACGATGCGAATATAAAGTTACTTCCTGAAGTGCCACTTTCAGACAAACGGGTCGTGTTTGTTCAGCGCACACTTCGTACGGCAAACAAACATATCCGACAAGTTTTCAAAAAGGACATGAAAAAATCATAGCATCGTTTCCCGAGTACGGGACGGTCTGGCCAAATGTCGTTATGTCGGCGTAACAGTAAAATTGGGGATTATATTCGGGTTGTGTTCCGCAGTTTTGAAATTTTGACGCAGGAAAAAAATTTGCACCTTATGCTGCACCAGATGTTTCAAATCTGAAAAATATTTATACGAATAAAATTATATATATATAAATAACAGCTAGAAAGTTGGACAAAAAAAGTGCCGGAACGGCACCTGAGAGAATATTAATGGATGAAAGGAACAGGGCCGCACTTACCATAGTCCAAATGTGTGCAACGCACACAGGCGACTGAAAAAATTATATTCCGTAAAAAATACGAAACAAAAAATCGTACTTTTTAAAATTCATTAAGGTTATTTTGTTGTATACTTGTGGATTGCTGTTGCAAGTTTCAACTTGCAACACATCCGAACTGTAATTCGGGGAAATAACGGGATAGCAGGTATAGCGTCGGTCCGCATAGAGCTAGGTATTTTATGTTCTATTATCTTTGCGACTGTCAGATGTATTTCTTCAAGGATGTTGAGTATTGGTTGGTCATCAAAAAATAATATCCTAGATGTTGGATAGGGGGTAACAACACAATGTTTTTTTTTATAAATGAACTTGAAAACTTTCAGTCTCTCTTATCGTCTGGTCCTGTTCAGAAGTAAACGCTTTGGTTTTCCGGTTAATTTTTATTGTGATTAAAATTGTCTATAATGTACCCCGAATTAATATGATTTATACAAATACTGATAAAATTAAAGGGCGGCCGATTTAAGTTTGCACACGGGCGGCCGAACTCCTAGGCGCGGCCCTGGAAAGGAAGATAAATGGACAAAATTAGAAAAATGTGTGGAGTGATATGGATGAGAGTTGCGCTAAAACAGAGACGAATAGAAATGCTTTAAAGAGGTCTTCGTCCAGTAGTGGATGATGAATGATGACGAGATATTGAGGAAATATGTAATGGGGGACTAATAAAATATAATCTCCTAGAATCTAGGACCTAGGCCATTCATAAAGTGAATCGGAATGTATATGTAATTCCAATTCCAATTATAAGTAATATTATTTCATGCTTGATTGTAATAAGTTCATCTTCATAACATTTGATTGTGCAAGTGTAAAGGGCTGACAAATATGCCTTTGGAATTTCAGAACAATCAAGTCTGAGAATTATAATGTGTTTATATGACACAAGTTGGTTTTAATCACATTCCAAATAGTACAAGTGTGTTTTAAATATGTATAATTGTTTTGTTTGATAATGTGTATGTGACCATTTACATACATGCATGTGTACCTTTTCTTATGGGTAATGTCTATAAGTACTTATCTTATCCAATGGTAATTATTAATAAATAATGTCAAAACCCTACTGTAGATCAGTGGTGAAAAAATGTATACAAACGTGTGTCTAAGTATTGAGTAGTTATTCATATCAATTGTAATAGTTAAGGAAGTAGTTTGAATACCCCTGTCTAAAGCTGAAAAATAAATAATGTCGAGTGCCATTCGAGTGCATATGGGACAATATGGGTTTGTTTGCGGTGCACAAATGTCATTCAAAATATTTCACAGAAGGCTATTCCAAAAAAAAAGGATTTTTGAAGATAGGCGCACGCCATGATCGATCGCGATACAAATTAGAGAATAAAGACATGTGCTTTGTCGATTTTTCTATAAAAACTAAATAGAAACCAATGTAATACATATAATACCTGAGAGGTGATTCAACAACAATTTTATTAAATAAAAGTTGTCTTACTTATTATTGTAAATCTAAAAATGTAATAAATCTTTTGACAAGTAGCAACTGTATTGTAATTAATTAAAATTTTCATTATAATATAATCTTATATATGTATATAAAACAAAGAATTCTGATTGGTTGTCGTCAAATTCGTTTCTGATTTGTTTAAAATTCAAATAATTTTTTTTTTATCCATAACTTGCTATTACGCTTAAACTTCTAGATATGAAATTTCAGTTCAATAAACTAAAAGGTTTCTGAGAAAAACATTAAAAACCTCGATTCTCTATAGTAAAACTACTACTTCCGGTTCAGATAAAAATATTTAAAAAATATAAGGTTATAGATATTATTATTTCTATTACATGTAAAAAAATTTTAATCCGATTCAGTTAGCGGTTTGGGAGATAATTGAATTCAAAAACTTAAAAAAAAGAGGACACCTATAAGGGGAGGTACCATTTCCGGTCAACTTAAAAATTTGAAAAAAATTTACGTCGTGTCGATAAGAATTTCAGTAACCGATACTAAGTTTCGGTTCGATAGGACTAACGGCGTTGAAAAAATCCCCAAAATACACAGACACACACACACACACATTTTTTCTAGATCATGAAAACGTGATCAGTAATGGATTCTGAGTTCGAATCAGTCAAAATCTCGAGTTCGAATTTTCGCATGATCACAAAACTTCATCTATTGTTACTACATACATAGATAAAGTAAAAAAAACAACAAATGAATGTCTACTATTAGATTAGCCATGTTTATTACAATGTTTATGTGTAACGACTAGTTATTAATATATTTAAGGATATTGCACATTTACAGAACCATATTTTAAAAATAAATGACATTTTTGTAATTACAATTATTATGTAGTTGTATTAGGAAATTATGAAATAAAAAATAAGTACACATTTTATTTCTAGAATCATTTATTAACTAAAAACATAATAGGTATAACACATTTGTAAAAAAAAGCATTAAATTTATGACTGTGGTTGCCTAATAACGTGTGGAAGATCAAATTTTCCACGCACACACTTCAATTTCACTCCGGGACAATCTTTAACTCTAAAAAAGGAAATAAAATTCATAATATTTAAACATCATATATGCATACGTACATTTATTTTAAATATTTGCAATCGCATACCTTCCAACTCTGACTAAAACAATATTATGCTCTTGTAGGTTGTGACCGATTCCGGGGATGTACGCCACCATTTCTTTATTATTAGACAGTTTGACCAAAACGCATTTTCGATTAGCAGAATTAGGCTTCTTCGGCTTCTTGATAAGAGTTTTCAATACAACACCCTGAAATGATAATTTTACACAAACGATTACAAAATCAAACACACTACAAGAGCATCATCGGTGAATTCAAAATTTTACCTTAGCAAAGGGTGCGTTTCCTAGAGGATTACGATTCTTTCGAATTTTATGAAGGGGGCCTGTACGGTGCATTCTATAAAGTGAGGTCACACAACGTGACAAAATAGTCATGGGACCTCCTGTTGCAGCACCAAACGAAAACTTGTCGAGGATCGGTGGTGCAACTGCAACAGACAAACGCACAAATTAGCAAAATTTTACAGATATTAAAAAAATATATATGTTTGCATATACATAAACGAGGTCGTTAGGTTAATTAGAAAACAACTATCGTTGATTATCTAGTGTAACTGGCTCCATTGGTATTTATAATAATTTGTACAAATACATATGCATATGTATATTTATGTACGTCTTATATATCGTATTATACGAGGAAAATAAAATGTATATATAATATTTTGACGGCATATGCGTTCGAGTTTTCCGACATTTTGAGTGAATTTCGAATATTTATCATTTTGATATTCGAAAGAAGTGCCAGACCTCTCAGTTCAGTAAATAAGTTTTACTGTGCTGTGGAAGAGGGTCGAAATCGTTTTTTTTACGCATCATAAATTGAACATATGATTTCCAAATCGAAAGATATTCTCATGAACCACAATAGCTTTGCTATTTGCTCGCGGTTTACATAAATTTTACAATACGTTCCATTTCCATTTTCAATACGAAAATATATGAAAAACGTGGGACCTAATGTATGTAGTTCTTTCGAAAGATTTTGAATGTGATTGAAAATCTTATATAAATTTTCGCCTCTCGCTATTGGAAAGTCTGCGATTAATTCAAACAGGAAATTTTAAGGGATTTTTCCTTCAATGCTGAGGGTGTCTTTTGACGTATTGACGAGGGTGTTGCGGTAAGGGGTTGTATCACCATTTGTTACAAATGCCAGAGGCGGATCGGGACGTCCTCATCAAGGATTATTATCCCTAGTCCACATGTCGCACCTCCAGGAATTATATCCAAACATCGCAAGTCACAGCATGGAAGCCGTTAATTTAATTTCGTGGATTTTACTGAGAAAACACAACATCATCAGACGATATTATCTTATTTTGGCAGACAGTTTTGACAAGACGCGGGATATTCCTCAAATGCTACTATTGAATAGTCACCGATGCGAAGATCATATATCAGATAAATGTATGCATTATATTATATTTGGGTTTGTACATATTTCGCTATTTATATGAGCGATGAAAAATTGACTTCCTATTCTTATTGTATGCATAATACATGTAAAGGAAAGCGCTCGTATGTATACGTAAAAGGATTCGGCATTGCTTTCAAATGACACACGAACAATTTGTAAACAAGATATGATAAATAGTACTGTGGAAATTGGAATTTGTGTTTTACATTTGCCGCCGAATGAAATATAGCGGCATGTGACATTCACAAACAACTGAGAAAATGCTTTCGAAGGTGTAGGTATATCTCAATTGGAGTTTGCTTGTATGCATTGAAAATTGAGTAGGTATGAATATACATATATGTACATATAAAGAGTACGAATTATTATGAAATGCCTTCTCCTACTATAATCTCTTAGCCTAAACCAAAATAAGTTAAAATTAAATTTAGCGGATGATACATTATTTAAAAACCTTTTAAAAACTTTTAAAATCTTCTTTGACCCTGTTCGAAGACATTTAAACCAAAATTGGTTTATGACGCAAAGTTAATGCAAATATCGTTACCCCAGCATTTTCAAGGAAAATGGCTATATACGATACATACATATTGGATGCACGTAGAGGAAGTACATAACTTTTTTTATGAATATATCAACTCCAAAGAATGTTTAACCTATAGAGAGTTACGAAAAATGACACATTTTAAATGAGCCCATTTGCCCCATCTTAATCAGCCAGTAACTTGAAATGCTTTCGTTTATTTATTAATAATGGGTTAGTTATTATAAAATTTTTATTTTACCATGATAGCATTACGGGTTGTCCTTGAGCGACACCTATGGTATTAAATTTGAAATAGTAGGTAGGATGGTTTTGCTAATTTGATGAAGAACCGTTGCAATAATGAAATCGGATGAATTGGCAAAATCTGAGAGGAAACGATTGACTCGGAGTCACAGATATCTACACAAGTCTGATCAGCACCACTGCAGAAATACTTTCGAAAAAATTCTCTTCAATCGAGGTCAACCGAGGGCTTGAATCCGGTAACCTCTCAGTGGTTAGCATTAACGCAAACGTTTCAGTACAAGCGTTCACTGCTTCTCGTTCATGAATATACTAGTTCGTTCATACACAATCTATGGGATTTAGTTAGCAAGTGAGTTTTAAGTTACTTTAACTAACTTTAAGTACGCATGAAACTTTTAGCCGTCAAAACTATTGAGCTGTCAAAATGCCAAGAATTTAAAAGGGCAATTCTATGGAAACCACATTACAAGGTTGTTATAATTCCCGTTTTCTCTAATTGTTAAAATCTTGCCACCCAGGGTATGCACATGTACACAGAGGATGGGACAAACGATTGAGAATATTTTAAATTATGCCGAATAGTTTGTGCATGAATTAATAATTCAATTGTTAATTTGTTCTTTTGTGTACACTTCAACTGGCCAGATTGGTTTATGTATGAACAAATTAGTATGTATATGAACGAACGAGATGTACATTTGGACTGTAACATATAAATATGTACATAAATGATCAGATAATTTTGCCAGTTGGTTCATAATTTGACACATGTACATACATACATATATATGTACATAGTTATTAAGCACAATAAAATGATTTTTAAAAGCCGAAAATAGTGACTACCTAATTTTATAGCATGGAAATTTTGATGCATCCTATACAATTGTTTACAAACCAAATTCATACGTATGTATTTAGTAACTGATTTACTAATCTAATATTAAATTGCCTTCGGTGATGTTTCAGACTTTAAACCCTTGAAGTGCACGGATGTTTTCATAGTTTCTGAACGAGAAACTGAATAGACACTTGGTTAGTTATGCAACTTTCATCAAGTTTACATTCGATCAACACTTTTAGACAGATACATACTGCACTATAAGCATTCTTGTCATAAAAGAAATCGATAATACATACAATACATATCTATTTGTGCACACATTTCGCTCATATTTCTATAACTTCCTAGAAAAGTAACGTTGCTTCGCTAATCCCGACAGGTGAAACTTAACAGTAACCCATAGGATAGCAGACACCGTTCGCAAACACTCACAAAAGACCTCACGAATGAAAAAAAAAATGGTACACATTGGAGAAAGATGGCATGGACGCATTATGCACATACACATGGGAAAGCCACGAAGCAGCGCATCTCACTATGAATCCGTGCATATTCCGCAAAAATTCATATTTGCACGACACAATGGGCGACAATGGCCGGTAATGTTATGAAAAATGGCCGACGGGAGAGATGTGGTCAACCGGGACATAATGAAAGGGTTGGTCAGCCCCCATTATCGCGATTGAATGGGTCGCAGAAGCTGAGAGTCACCCTAGAGGACCGCAACAATGAGGCCCCCGCAAACTGCACATGCGTGTCGCAAATAAGGGATGAATTTAGATGTCAATAGACAATGGTGTGTGGGCTTCCTGTCGTTCATATCTTTTTGCGTTCGAACTGCATCGATGCGATCGCAAATTGCACCGGGATGAGTCGGCTCCGTGACGTGACACACATTGCAATTATAAGCGGGAAACGCTCGCTTACAATTACACACAATGCATATAATTGATTTTATGTATGTAGATATAGTTTGATTAGATCTGTATAATAATTCAAATATCAGTTTATATTTATATTGAAAAGCTCTGATGTGACTTTATCTACGTATACGAGGTATATACATAAGTATAAAAAATAAAATTCGTTCAAATATAATATACCGGCTATGAAAGCAGCTTCGATACAAATTGAGCGCAAATGTAGGGAAATACTTCCGGTTGTCGGATTTCGTTCAAATTTTTTTATTACTTAAAATCATTACATACACATTAAATATCAAGAAGATCAAAATAATTTCAAAGGTCAATATAAAATGAGGTTGAATTGTTTTATGGTCACAAAACCTATAGATACTTACATATAAAAATACGAATATATGCAAAGTGCCGTTGTAGTTCGAACCTTTTTTTAAGTGCTTCGATAAAGATCTATTATTTAATTTTTCTAAAAAGCCTACTTGATCGTTTGGCATGTTTTTATGCATGGGTATTTTGCGGGTATAAAACTAGATTTACCCATTTAGTTTTACAATATACAATATAATATAAATAGTTTCAATCGAAAGTAAATGAAGTTGTGAAATTTGGTAGAGTTTGATTAAAAATAAAATTGAAGATAATTAATTATATTTATAAAATATAAAATTTATATTTATCATAATAATATAAAATATAAATCACAATTTTAAAAGAGCTAATGACGCCTTTAAATAATTCTCAAATCTACTTGAAAGTAAAAGACGTACCAATACATATGTATACATATTATATTTATTTCTTTAAAAATACTTGGAAAGGAGGAAAAATCTCTGGAAGGGGTAGTTACAAAAAACAATAAAATAATAGTGACAAATATATAAAAATATTGAAACTATAAATATCAATTATATGATGTACGTATGTAGTTTTAGAGAATTAATGTTTCTTGTCGGTATTTGCTATTTTAATGGTGAATTTAAACTAAGGTCTCCAATAAACTTACGTACAGAGCACTAGCGATGATGCAAAAAAAAAACTAAAAAAATAGGCCACAACGTGAACAAACTGTTAAAAACCCATTACGAAATTGGAATTCCCGAGCTACTTAAAACGCCCGTCTTTTATCTATTAATACGTTTAAATTGTCATCAGTTTTTATACATAGCCTTTTTTAAACCGTAAAAAGCGAAACTCGATCGAGTGAAACGAAAGTCCCATTTTTTATCGCAACGAAATTAATTCTGCGTAAAACTCGGTATACCTAGGCGTGTCTGTGACAGACATTATGAACAGACAGTTATGCCTTTTTGCGATTAATTTCAATTTATTAAACGATTCACCATTTTTTCTCAATGGGACTAACCCGCACTTGGTAAATTCCCACAATTGTCGATATTGTAACATTAGTTAATATAAAAATTTTGCTTTTATATCTATGAAGTCGTTTGTATGAAAACATTACTCACATGGTTAAGATCCATGTTGTATGTATAATAAAATATTAGGCAAACACGAATAATATAACACAATACTCAAAATTTATTTTAATTGAAATTTTACCACATAGTAATACAAATAGGAAATGTAAAATCAAAGAAAAGTTCCATTTTAAAATAAAAGTTTTTTAAAACAGGCTTAAATTTGCTTCTCATATAATTTTGTAATAATAATAGCTTTAGACATTAAAATAACATTAGTATACCGATAACCTAAAAAGCACTTTATATTTTATCATACATGAACTCTATTGACGATCTTAATCATGACATACAGCGTTTCCAATAAAGAATTTCTTTAAATAGAAATTAATTTGTCGAATTTTGAATGAATGCATCTCAAAATTAATCTTAACCTATTAAAGTAAGATATTTTCTATTTAACGATACGCGAACTCGCCGTAATATTACCGGGAAAATTATCAGAAACCATATTAGATCAACATGTCTACTTCTGAGGGGAAAATCGAAACTAATTAAGCCTCAGCAAAGAGAAGACCCCGAATTTTCCCCGCACACAATATTTCCGAACAATAAATAATAATATTGGTTGAAACATTATATTGACTCCATTACAGCTAATGAGATATTGCGGTTACATGTTTTTGCGCACTAGCACTACTCGCCGAGTATACACAGTTTCGATTTTACCGAATCCTTTATTTTTTTTACCCCTAGCTTGTCCATCGTCCTGTGACAATGCGACCGCACAAGAAAAAGGATTAACGGAAGGAAAAAATTCAATGTTCGCCTCCGAAAGGCTTCAAAGTTTTCCAATTCTGCACCCACTCTGGGGATCTCGAAACAGTTTTGCAAGATGTACTTTAAAATCGTCTAAATCGAATACTTTATATACAACTACGTAGTACTCCACAAAGTGCATATGTACATACATACATACATACATATACACATGAATGGAAGGGTTATTGAATTTTCTCCCTGGAGAGAAATTCATCGTTATTTAAAATTGAGTATCCCGTGGAGCATTATTAAAGTGCCGTATTATTTTATGATCGGGAAAACTAACCGTCTTCGGTCAGGAAGTTTTACAGTCGATAGCTTTGAACGAAATGTGTTCCAATTATTGAAATATACAGTGGAAAATTTTACACCAAAAACGGTTTATGCTTTAGAAATATCTTCATCCATGTTTGATTGGGTGCTATAATGGCAAGCGCTCAATGTATGCTTTATGCTCAATTCTGAACATTTTGTAAGATATTGAGCAAATTTGTTACTATGTAAGAATATCTTCGAAACGGAAAACCATTGTAATTCATGGAGACTTCAATTTTATTTTGGAGAGAGTAAGAAGAGTATTATAGATATAATAAGTAAGAAGAGTATTATAGATATAGTGATCGTGCAATTGAGGAAACTTCAGGTGTGCTCTTATACCGTACAAGAATCATTACATACATACATATGTACATATGTAGATGAAGAAGTGAGTCCTTTTTCACATACATATGTTTGTCATATAGTTAAATCTGTTTAAACCATAGAAAAAAATAATTATATTAAACTATATATTTTACAGTGAATTTGTATTCCTTAGTAAAATTATACTTTCACCAAATCAGTAGGTGAAAGCGTATTATACAAATCAGGACAATAAAAACATGCTGTCAGGTCGGATGCTAGATCATAACAGCACCAATTGAATGAAAGGACAGAGGACTGTTCAGTAGATGAAAAATAGGACATTCCATTCAGGAATCACACGGTTCCCATATGAAGATGTATGTGTTTGGACAAACTGCAAAAGTTGGTCTAGCATTATCAAATTTGCCTTCTGATGTAAATAAACATTTATAAACTGCGGAAAACATAGAAAAACTTTTGTTGGAGGTAGAAGAAGAAGACACAGCATCGTATTCTGTGTCTTCTTAAGTATTCTGAATAAGAATTCCCTAAAGCGCCAGTGAAAGTAAATTTTCACTGTGAGTATGAAATCACTGTTTCATATTTACAAAGTATCAACTTAATCAGCTGAAATTGTTCGGGAGTTAAAAAATCCAAAGAAAAATGAAAAAGAGGAGATCTACTAAATGGTGACCGGAAAAGTGCACTCGAGATAGTTGCACTCTCGACACATCCAAACTTTCAAAGATGCTCAAGGAGAACTAACGCAAAATAGAATTCTACAAAAAAGCGTCAAGGGGTATTTGTATGTTATCCGAGGGTGCTAACCTTTTCTGTGGAATTCTATTGCGTAAGTTCATTTTGAGCGCCTTTGAAAATTATGACTTCTCGAAACTGCGCCACTATTCAGTGTAATTTAGTGCATCTTTCCGGGAACCCTACTAAATATATGTATAACCAATACGAAATTGCGGTATGATATAAACGTGTTCGAGTTATCCTAAAAGTACACATAAGCAAACAGACATTTTCTAAAAAACATAAAAAGGGATCGATACATAAATCAGTCAAAATTTCTCACGAGCACAATATTCACTAAAATAAACAAGGAGTTATTCATCAACATTTTTATTGACCGATCCGACATTGCGGTTAGCAACACGCAAAATAATATTTATATTAATAAACTTAATATTTATATAGAATACACATACGACCGATCATACACTATATCAACGCCTCTATTATGGTGTAATAAATTTCCACCACGTGTTACATATTGGGAATCTGTGGAAACGCAACGCACACGCGTGTTGTATTTTTTTCGCTTAGTCGGAAAAAAGGCCTCTCCGTGAACTTGGGAAATAAGTTGTCTCAAACGATTGTGTCCTCGGATAATACACGACAATGGTCAAATGTAATGGACGTGACAATAGAAACTGCAATTCGGGATGACCACACAGATTCTACCCACCACATACATAATATTACACATATGAAAGCGCAAATTCAATTTGACATCCTTTACAAAGGGCTTTCTGAGAAAAGTTTTCATTGTTTTCATATAACATAATGTGTTACAAAAATATTGACAAAATAAAATCTGAATTGCAATTTTAGCATATCAATGATCCGACTTCATCATATTGATAAAATACAAATTTGATACACTGTGCCTTCGTATATATGTATGTATGTATAATATTGTACATTTAATTTCCGTTGTGTGTTATTTTGAAAATCTGCAATGGAAAAGCCGAGATTTACATTTGAATTGAAATATGTGTCGGCGAAATGTTAACCAACAAATAAAATGAGAGATAGAGTTGAAATCAGTCCCTGGAGAATGAGTGGTGGTCGACTTGACAGGTAGATACCTACGTGAACCGAATGTTTCGTACCACTGTAATATTGCGGAAGTCCGCAAAGTCGACTGCAAAGCCAATTATCATTTAAAGAAAATGAAAATAAAATTTACAGAAATGGAAAATTTTTGTCGAATTAATACTAGTTATAAACTGAAGAAAAAACTATTCTGTAATATATGTTACAAATGTACAATACATATGTACATATACTCGGATAGTTGACGTATACATACATAAAAAATGCTTAAATATGATTAAAAAATGATTTAATCTAAAAAAGTATATATTCAGGCTAACTCGTATGTATAGCTGTCACACTGGAAAGCATTATGACTACACTTCTCCAATCAGCTGATAGCCGATCGTGATCACTAGGAATGTCCATAGTAATCTGAATTTACAAGGACGTCCTGTGGGCATAGGCAAGTAAGGCAGCGTCTAAGAGCGGCATATTTTGAGGGGCGGCAAACCAAAGAAAAAGAATTGAAATGATTATCTTGCATTCTAATTAATTGATTACTATCATAAAAACATATTATAATAAGAATTTAAAAAATATTAATCTTTAATATAATTATCATATTTTTTTTCGTTTGTGTGGTATTTTTAGAAGGGACGGCATTTTTAACGTCGCCCAAGGGCGGCACAAAGTATAGGGGCGCATTATGAATTTATATACATAGAACTATTACAAACTAGAATTTAGTCAAAAGTGTCTTGTATTTTTAGAATACTATAAAGGACATGCTTGCTAGAGTCTTTGCCTATATTTCATCATTTAAGATGATGAAACATAGCAAACACTAAATAAAAACCAAAACGAATCTATGTAAATAAGTCCATTATTCGAATCGATGGAATTTAAACGCTCTCAACAGTCAAATATGTATATATGTATATATATATATATATATATATATATATATATATATATATATATATATATATATATATTTTTTTTTTTTTAATTACTAGCGATATCTATTGGCCAACTTCCAAATTGTTAGTGAAGATCACAACCCGCATCCATAGCCTGAATCGTACTATCACTGGACATCGGCAATTGTTTTTCATTTTATTATCTGGTGTAACTTCTCAACGCCGTGTCGTCATAAACCAACCTGTTAAGTGGTTGCCAACAAACACACTTCCTTGACTACACAATGGCGCTTCATACTTTCGCGTCGGTAAAATCGTAATTACAAATATTATTATTAAGAGGTTACATACATATACATATGTATGTACGTGTATACACACCATGCAAACGCTCATTTCTGGAATACATACAGACATACACTGCCGATAGGCCTAAAATATAATTAATGTGAGGGGGTGGCATTCGAAGATCTAACGGGTCTTCCATTGTGTTCGGGCGAATATTAATTACGGCGTTAAGCCCCTGTTGCGATATATAAACTATCCGGGAATTGGACCATTATTCAAAATTGATTTCGGCAGGTAATATCACAATGATAGTGGGCGTCGTCATTGCTAAGCATTGTTCTGAAAGCTTATCGCGAACGACTCGATATCGAGGAAGGGGGGATTTGCGATTTAATTGATCAATAATAACCAACACTATCTATCTGGACAAGGGAATAACGATAATAGCGAGCTTTTCGAAAATATTGAACGTCAATTTTCGCGGTTTATCGCGGTTCAGATATGTATATTGTGCTGTAAAATATACGCCGGATAATGATCGCGGCAACAGGAAAATTATTCATGGCGGGACTCCCGTTATAATGGCATATTCGACCGGGGAATTTGCGATATATCATCGAATCAATTATCCCGGCCGGAAAATGATGAGGCTTTCCGTCGTAAATTTTACATTAACGCCGTTGAAATGATAACGGTACAGCCGTTAAGCTGATTTTAATATTCAACTGTGACACATATCGCTCTTGTCGATGAAAAACGTTTGAAATTTATAGGCGTATGCATGGGAAATTTGTAAGTGCCCCGATTAGTTATGATAGTTTTGATGGAATATTTAAATTTAACGTATTTTATTTTATTCCCCCTTTTTTAATGGCAACAAATTAAATGGCCAGTATTTTAATCAATTTCGGTATGTATATAAATCAATTTTCGGTCTGTAATTTATTACAAAATGGACAATATAAAAATCTGACGTACATTCGTCAGAACAAATAACAATGCCTGTTACATGTAATTGTCTATTAAGATCGTAACAATCTCGTGTTGATACCAATCAAAAAGTAATACTTGCCATTCGTCAAAATAAAACTATTTAAATGCTGACCTTTTATTATTTATACTGACCACTTGTATACTGAACGATGGATACTGACCGTTTAATATACAAAAATACTGACCTTTCATATTTAAATATTGATAAAAATAGACTAAAATACTTACCAGTAAAATACAAGCCTATTTTAATTAATTAAATTTCGTTGTGCGAAGAAAATTTTTTGACTATAAAAAGCAACGGAGTATGTTTGTACAAATAAACAAATAATCTTTTCATTGTCAAATTAAGGAAATATTAATTAAAAGATATTCGGAAAATACGATACATATAAAATTTTTATTCCAATTTTCATTTACATTTTTCCTCTCAAAGCTCCAAACGTGGTTATTATCTGAATTGTAATAATAATTGAAAATGCATGGCATGTTTTTATTTAAGTTTGGTCAATTATTATCAGTAGAGCCCGGAATCTGAAGGGGCTGTTTATTGTTCAAAGATTGTAAATGCATTGTTAAAGGTTTGCCGAACCTTTTTTACAAAGGATTTACAACAATGGAACAATAGGCGGCACGTTTCCGGCCCCTTCAGATTCCGACCTCTAATTATCAGACTTAGATGGCCAGGATGCTTTAACCCACAAAAAATGGTTCACTATTGTTAATTAATATTGTCCTACAAAGCAAGAGAGCAAAAAAAAAGGTTGACAATAGTGAACCATTTTTGTAGGTTAAAGCATCCTGGCTGCCTCAAATAATAAATGGGCAAAGTTATACACAAACATATGTACATCGATTGAACAGTATTATAACTAAGGTTCGGCGCGACTCAGTAATATTTGGACAAAAAATGGGTTCATCATTGTCTATTACAATGGCCAACCTATTTCTTTTACTCTCTAGCTTGTATTTCATTTTAATAGACAGTGATAAACTCATTTTTTGTCCAAATAGTACTGGGCCGCGCCGATCTCTAATTATAACTAAATTCAACCCATTTAATAGTGAATTGTATATTCATTCAATTTTTTTTGTCACTATATATTTTTATTGAAAAATTTACTACATTTTAATTTAATTTACTATAATATTTTTTATTGAAAAATTTGATATGCCATAACCCATGTGGTACAATAATTGTATTTTATGTCTAATACTTACTATGTACAAAAACTTGACCATAGGTGTCGCCTTGGGGCAACCAGTCATGGCACCGTTTGCTTGAAATTAATGTATAATAAATAAATAAATAATTCGACATACGAAGTTCAATTGTGCAATTGAACTTCGTATGTCGAATTATTTATTTATAGTGAAATGATTTTTTGAAACCGAAACACTGAACAATTTTCTATGTAATTTTAAAGAATGGACATTTTAATAAATCTAATGAATTTACAGACCAAAATGATGTAATAAAAAACTGACCAAATATTTTATTGCTTTTTTTAATTACAGAAATGAAATTAAGTGAATTAGAGAAATGAAATGAGGAGGAGAGCATTAGTTTTGATGTTTTCTTCCAAACATCATACAATTATGTAAGAATCTGTAGAACTGAATTTCTAATAAACAAGCATACATTTGCCGATGTTAGCTTTTAATTTATATAAAATTAAGTAAAATATTCCAGTGCATCGGGGACCCGTCTGGAAGTTGGCGAAAATTACGAATGCATAATGATCGGCGAACGCGGAGAGGAAATATTGTTTTTTCAACTTGACTTTATTTCTGGAAGGAAGCGATACTTCCTTCCACCGGGGAGTAGCGAGGAAGACAGAAGAAAATGTCTCCTCTGAAGACGAGCCTCGGGGAAAAGCGGGGCTTCTCTAATTGCTCGCTCGAAAAGTTCACCAAAGTACAATAGAACGAATTTTCCAACCGCGGCGAATACGTTTCCTCCTCCAGAGGCTTTCAACTACTTACTCTCTTCGTACGTTTGCCTCTCACCTAAAATATACGTATATATCTATATAAATTAATTTTTAAACTAACCGCAGTGGCTTATTGCTACTTGGATCGGCTCGCCAAAAAATAAATTCGTACGATATAAATTTTTAGATAGTTGGGAAAAAGTCGCGATAAAGTTGAGAGTTAGGATGACATTTCGGACTTTGCGGCACAGTATCCATTAGTCGGATTTCAGCTCGAATTTTTTTCGCGTGGTTTAAAAAAAACGTCGAAAAATTCCCGAGTTTTTGTGACCAACGTGCGACTGGGGGGAAAATCTTCGAATTTATTGCGGCAAAGGTAAAAAACCGACAAAGAAAAGGCGACAAATTCATCCAGAGTATTAAACCAAAAAAAGCGTAACATATTTTACAGCACGACAGCTATTTGTATGCAATTATATTTTGTTTGATTTTAAAATCCAGAAACGATTCTACAAAATTTATTAAATATTGACATTAAAACTCCAGTTTCACTATAAATCATATGCATGTATTATCAAATTATGGAAGAAGAAAAAAAATAAGATTTTTTTAAAAATTTAATTATAGGCGAACCAAAACTTAAATTCTGATGAACCGGATACTATTCTAATAGTTGTTTCACGGTTGAATTATCTCAGTGATTCCTGATATGCGATCGGTGTCTCGAATACGCAAAAAAAATCTTGGTAGTAAAAGTAAAATACTGTTTTACAGCAGGGGTATCTAAACTTTTTAGAACGAGGACCAAATAGGAATATTTTGAGTACCAGAAGAGGATAGGATCAGATTATAATTTTTTTCGGGAATTCTAGAAATTTACCAAAGTTTTTTTTTTATCATTTATGGGTTTTGTAGATGTTCTGGAGTGGACCAGACAAAAAGAGGCCACATATCAAATTTTGAACCGTACTTTGGAGACCTACATATGTTTTACAGTTTTAGACACTTTTCAGATTGTCAAATCAATTGATGTCAAAAGTGAGGGTAGAAGATATGAGATAGTGGGTATAAGAAGAACAGATTAAAGTAGAAATATAAAAACAAAATTCCTTTGTAATGAATGTTTAACCGTTTTCTTTAAAATGTGTCAAGCAAATGTACATAGTCTTGGGTTTTTGGAAAGATCAATCAGCTAAAATCAGTAAGCGAAAGCAGCAACGAATGTTCCAAAAGCTCATCTGAAATAGAATGCTGAAAATGCTGAACTGAGTAAGGTAAGGGGAAATAAAAGCAAAAAAACATTCTAAATTTTGAATGAGAATGTAGGAAAGGTTTTTCAAAAGCCTATCTGAAATATAGTAAAATGCTGAATATTTTGAACTGATTAAGGCAAGGAAAAAGACAAGCAAAAAATGTTCTAAAAGCTCATCTAGAAGAGAATGTTTTAAGAAGGATGTTTCAAAAGCTCATCTGAAAAATAATGCTGAACTGAGTAAGATAAGAGAAAGAGAAGCAAAAAATAGTTCTAAATTTTGGATGAGGATATTGTGAGAAAGATGTTTCAAAATCTCATCTAAAATAGAATGCTGAACTGAGTAAGGCAAGGAAAAAGACAAGCAAAAAATGTTCTAAAGGCTCATCTAGAAGATAATGTCGTTAGAAAGATACTTCAAAAGCTCATCTGAAAAAGAATGCTGAACTGAGTAAGGGAAACAGAAGCAAAAAAATTTCGGATGAAAATGTTGTGAGAAGGAGAAATATAATGCTGAATAGAGTAAGGTAAGGGAAAAGACAAGCAGAGAATGTTCTAAAAGCTAATCTGGATGAGAATGTTATTAGAAGAATGCTCCAAAAGTCTATCTGAAAGAGAACACTGAAGATGCTTAACTGGAGTAAGAGCAAACTAAAAAAGTCTAGTTTCCTCTTTGTTGGAGTGTTCCCATTTGGTCTACGTGGACAAGAATAATGCATCATTACTACCTAGTACGATATTTCTCAATAGCAGTACGTACTTTCAGTGGCGTGGCATGGAAATCTCCTATTTTTATCGCACAGCCTTGCTTATATGTGTGCTAGCAGGATACAAGGGGACTAGGTGACGTTATACCTTGTGTCTTGCTCGCACACACGTAAGCAGGCTGTGCGATAAAAACAGAGAGATTTATACGGCACGCCACTGGTACTTCCTACCTAATAGGTTCATGAACATTATACCACAAACGACGAGACTTCATATGCCGATAAAGTCAATATAGAATCGGAAACAGTTCGAACAGTTGAATCGAAATGCATCAATGACATGGTTCAAGCCTCTGTCATATATGTACATATATTGCATCTTGACTAGAGCCAACTTGGGGCACGGCGACAATGCACGGAGTAATGAAGCCAGCACCAGTGGTATTTGAACGAAACAAAAGCGTTTCGAAACGTAAACACACTTCGTTCTCCATGCTCGCTACTGTTAAATTAATATTTCGACCCGTGCATTCTAAATTAAACTTTCCGATGCAGATGTTGCCAATGCGCAGGCCGCACAACGGACGTGACGTGATGCTGGACCGTGTGCACTCGACGAAAGTCGAAACCACTTCTTCCGAGATTGCCTACCTATGCTTGCACGTACATCCCTTGCGAATGTCTTATCCATGATGTTAATTAGTATTTGGCGAGACATGAGAATTCTCATATTAGGATTATTACTATTTTACGCTCCCGACCGAGTTTCAACGACAAGTACATATAGGACAAACTTATTGTACGTCTCCTACTACTTAAAAGTTGTCGGACGTGAGCATAATGCTAGACTGTGGAGGTGTAGTTCTAAATTCGAGCGACTCCTGACTCCATTTTCGCGTTTAAATCACATTTAAAACATTTTATTAGTTTCATTTCGTTAGTTTGGTGAAATTTCCAACCGTTCGAAATTTGGAAGCTGATTTTTAACCACTTCCACTCTTCCGATCGCTTTTTGATATTTTACCGACAAATGTCAAGTAAGAAAATGTCTCTGACATGAAGCTAGAGGAATTTGATCATCAACGAAATCATTAAAAATTACATCGGAATCATCTGTCAGATCGACGTGATGACAGCTAACTATCCAAACGCAGCTTTCTAGCGCCCGTGCGCAACTCACAGTATTAACAGCTGATTGGGATCTACAAGTTTACATATATGCCATCAGTTTTATTTACAGTTAATCATTGACAGTTTTTCCTTGCTGTCGAATTCATTTAGGATGTAACTTTCTGTGTGAAATTCAATTAACGGAATTCTCGATTAGTTTTCTCTAGTGAAGGTAATATACATATGTATTAAGTAATTATAATAATAAGTAATATTACTTTATTACAGTTAATTTAGAAGCAGGTCGAAAAATATGCGATATCAATTGGTCAGCAATGATATTTGTGGTAAATGAACATGCATGGTGTGAAGCGTGTGTGGGGGTGCATGTCAAGGAACGAGGGAAGCGTGTATGGAACCGTAAGGCTTGTTCGACGTTAAGACGTATAAATAAACACTATCTAAGCTACTCCATGTGTATCATTTGGAACCATCCAGGAACTGCATCCAGGATCCTATATGTACATATGTATAGATAATATAGTTATTTATTTTTATAAATATGCACATATGTATTTTTAAGGGACTATTGGCCGAATGGACACTTGGCCGAACGGACACTTGACCGAACGAACATAAGGTCGACGGACATTTGTCCGAATGAAATTTTTAACTGTTTAAATTTATCGAATTTTTATGAGGTCGATCGAGGTGATTTCTGATTAATGTATCTGTTTTCAGTGAGTTATGTTTAATTTTGAGTAAGATATACAATAGGCCAAATGTCCGTTCAGCCAAAAGTCCATCGGCCAAGTATTCATTCGGCCAAAAGTCCGCGCACGGTATATACATATACATATACCAGGAAGACTAAACAGGTAAACTCCAATGCACTTTCCTGGCCAATTATAAACACCAATAAACAATCATGTTTATACAGTACCATGGAGACATCTATGGAAAAATTCGATAGTACTAATATTTCGAGAAATACATACATTTTACAGCGTGGGTAGCATATTTATAATATCAGCAAATTTGAGATGCTATAAACTCGAATTTGCGAGAGACATGAAAGGTTTTTGCCAATTTGGTGGAACCGTTTCAATGAAATCAGATAAATTGGAAAACTCTGATATGAAACGATCGACCTGAAGTCATATATCCAAGATCTACCCAGCAACACCGGACCAGGGAATGAACCCATGACCACTCAATTGAAAGCATTACACGCTAACCACTAAACTATGTAGCTATGTTTTAAGTAAATATATCGCTACTGTAATAAAGCTTCTCGATTAATTGGAATCGAGATCTGTGTAGAAGACAAACTTCAAATTTTAGATTGAATTGCCAATTAAATTGAAGCGCGATTTAGAGGTGATATAAAAGCGGCAGGAAAATTGGTAGCGAATTGATAGCATAATCAAAAAAAATCAAATAGAATATACTTTCATAAAGCTCCTTTCACATATTATATGTATGAGCAATGAAGTGTCGAATTTTATAAAGTAGGATCGTAAGTGGTTCAAGAAAGCTTTAAAAAAGCCTTGCATAAAACTTCAGTCCAAAAAGTGTACGACCTAATATCGAACATGATGGATATCAGCTTTAAGCTCATGGCGAATGATTGATGTTCACACTAGACCGGGGAGTTTAATATTATAAGACGCTGCCAGCATCGTGTAAGTTTTATAATATCAAATCGAATGTACATAGGTATGGACGTAAATATATACATACAAACATGTATCGAATAAGTAAGATTGATACATTTGGAATTCTGAAAAATTTAGATGTTTCGAGTGTTAAGTTGGGAAAAAAGGGCTAAATAGGGATTTATCTGATGTTGTAGATCTATTTGTAACATCTGCCGGATATTGACGCGTGGCACAATATACATTTCTACTGTTGGAAGATACATAATCTGAGCTTAACAATTTTTGACGCGTGTCACCAGTTTCCGAGAATGTAGATACATATGTATGTAAGTACACACATGTGCAGCACTTCGATAGAAAAAGGTTACAAAAGAAGAGGTAAATTGTTTCAAATGGATTATAATAGATTGAGTTGATGATTGTAGAGGACGTCGAATATAAAAGTACTTTTAGTATGTGTGTGTGATTTTAGTAGGATTTATTACACGGTTCAATTATTTTTTCTTTTAGACAATTTTTTGATGAGTTTGTAATTTATGTATGAATTTTTGTAATTAATTTAGATTCATTAAATAATGATTTTATTAGATTATTATTATAATAAGTAAATTAAATAATTTAATTATTATAGTAATCTAATACATATATAAAATTTCAAAAGAGACTTTGTAAGGTTTAATGTAAGGTTCGGGTGGTAGAACAAAACTTTTTTATATTATAAAAATTATTAAAAAGCTGTCATATTGTACCAACTATCAGTACACTTATACCCAGTTATGTAGTGCTAAAAAGTAGTGCCGGAGCGCTGAACTTATATCCCCCTCTTTAAATTTTTCGATTTGGATAGAATTTTTTTAAAAGTTTTGCGAAAAGTAAAAATAAATTTATATTTGAAGTATATTTTCTATTAAATAGTATTTTATTTTTAATTTATTTATCACTTGTACAATGTAAAGAAAGAAGGCGTCGCAGGCGGAAATATTTTTTCAAAATTAAAAAATATTACGGAAAGTTTGTGTGACCAACCCATGACTTTATCTATATATTTGAGGAATGTAAGGTCACAAAAAAATTCAATATTGAACCGTACAGACACATTCACACGTACCGGCAGCATTATGAAATACTAATAGCTATGACAGCATTTTCGATACAATTTGAGCGCAAATCTATGGAAACTTGCACAAGACAAAAGTTCTACTTTCGGTCGTCAGATTTTGTTCAAAATATTTTTATTACTTAAAATCACTATCAGTATTATACACATTAAATACCAAAAAAATAAAAATAATTTAAAACGTCAAAAAAATAATGAAATATTGTTTAAAAAAAAAAATACTACTTCCGGTTTACAAATTCTGACCAAAACCTTATCAGCTCTAAGTTAGTACATAAAGAATACAAATAAAAAAATTTCAGCTTGATTCGTTCAGGGGTGTGGACAGAATAGTGGCCACGACATTTTTGACCTTTTTAAGAGGAAAAAATCCCACTTCCGGTTTATTAAATTTAGTGGTTTTTTTATTATTTTCATCGAATTTCCGGTCAACATAAAAATTTACGTCGTATTGATAAGAATTTCAGTAACCAATACTAAGTTTCGGTTCGATAGGACTAATGGCGTTCAAAAATTCTGCAAACACACACACACACACACACATTTTTTCTAGATCATGAAAACGTGAACAGTGATCAATTTTGAGTTCGAATTAGTAAAAATATCGAGTTCAAATTTTCGCATATTCAGAAAACTTCATCTATTGTTACTACATATGTACATAGATAAAGTAAAAACTAAAATATTCGAATTATTGTAACTTGAAAGTTTCAAACGAATAGTCTGTTTGTCTCGATGTTTGTTTTCAATTTAGTTTTATAACTCTAAATCCATTAATTATAAGCTTATTAACATAAACTAAGCCATTGTACATAAATCTAAAGTCGAATTTTTCATGCTTTGGTGTTGTCAAAGTCTGTTATTATTTTGTCAAAGTTTATTTTATTCATTAATTCATATTCTATTGTCACTAATTAATATTCTATTGAGGTTATTTTTCAGGAGGGTATGTGTCCAGGAGGTACATTTCCGGATAATCCCGTTGCCAATGTGTTACTATGGCACTGCATACGGTTATACATATATAAGTATAAGAAATGGCATCATGTTAAACCAAGTTCACTTACATAGTAGTTTAGTTATTAAACTGCTAAATGAACTTGGATCAAGTATACTTAACTTTAGTACATTGATTCACATATGCATAAATATGTATTGTATTATAGTATTGAAAACGTATCGCTTAGTTAATAATAATTTGTATGTACAAAATTATAATGAGTATGTTTAAAATCATTATTATCTGAGATTATCGACATTTTTTTCTATATTGATAAAACGTCATTCAAAATTACTTGTAATAAAATTTGTATATAAATAATGTGGATATTACTAGACTCTTATAGGTTATGTTAAATTCAAATCGGAATAGATTTAAATAGAGTACATTTCAAATTTCAGGTTGTGAATTGAATAACCACGAAACGACATACAAAAATATACAAATTATAAATCACCAACGTACTAAATTAATATCATCAACATACCAAAATTGTTCGGTTTTGATACAATGGAAACCGCTGATGAGAGCAACGAAAATCCTCGGCGTAGGAAATTCATCTGTACGAAAGACAAACGAGGATTATTTATTTAATTTAAACAATGAAATTCAAATTAGATCACTTTAATATTGAAAAACTTACGATTTTAGGCTTCAAATGTGAGAGGCCAATTCGAGGTTAGATCACTAGCTGTCAAATTGTTGTGTGCAGTAGAAATCTGCACTACCGACTTAAGATGTTTTACACATTTTTACATTTTGCTCATAGATGTCACTATAAAAAAATATATTATTTTACTCAAATTTTTAATAACGCTTTTTTATAAAGAAAATTTCAGAAATACTTTATCTAAAATCTACTTCGCCTATGGCACGTCGATATTATATATATGATATGAGTCAAGGCTAACTAATCACGAGACGATCTCAAAAAACCAGCCGAATTTTTGTACGAGTTAGTGACATTGTGTGTCATTGCCTTTTAATGACATACATATATAGGTACATACGTAGCCGGTAGCTTATAAGTATTTATTCAGTTGCATAAAAAAGCCAGGACTTCCGAATCCGGCTGTCAATTCCACGCGTTAAAATATCAAAGGTTCAACGTTCCGAATTTATTTACCTGTCAATCATTCGCCTCGAAGTTTCCTACCTTAAAATGCGTCCGCGAAAGTTGTATGTACAATTTGTACTCGCAAATTAGCGTCCGTGAAATCTTACAAAGTTACAACAAGTCGTAACGAGACAACTTCAGTCAGCTAAAGGGGAAGTAAAAGACGAAGAAAAAAGGAAGAGGATGAATGAAAAAAAAACAATTGATTTATTAAAGTAGAACGATCGTCTCGCAATGTTCAAATAATAAGGGAGAAAAATAGAATTGTTAAGAATCGCACAAACACTTTCCGGGAATGAAAATACGGGGGTGTGAGCATGCGAAAGGCTTTGTGTGATTTTCTCAGAAAAGAAAATTGGCAACCTGAGATCACGTGCGACAATATTTTACAATACAGTTGACATCTCACACTTTCACGCGCCCTTCGATATTTCAGCTAGTTCAAGGTAAACTTGAAGGCTCAGAGAAGTGCTTCAAATAATTACATTTAATTTGACAAGATTTTTATAAATTATACAAATGGTCAAAAGCATGGGGCATGATTTACAGACATTTTTTTTTAAGTCAAATATTTTGTTAAGTACATATTTTATTAAAGTACATATTTTCAAGTCATTTTTATAAATTGATTACTAAGATTCGGCACCTTAGCGTGCTAAATGGGTTCACTATTCTCAATTTCTATTGTTAAACTTTTTTTTTGCTATCTAGAGAGCAAAAAAAGGCGTTGTGGCCTATTTTTCTCTATATATGCAGTTGGTGGGGGGATTTCAATATAAAATATAATATTGTAACGCGGGAACATGAGAGAGATTATCCACTGTCTAAGTGAATTCGTGGGGGAACAATAGATACCCCGGATTAGGCTAACGGGATTCAGTGAGTGCCCGAACAAAGGATACGCTGGAGTTCTCACAGAGCCTGGGCGAGTGGGAGCGTAAACAATAGACTCACCAGGGTAGAACTTTAAGTGCCCAGACAACAGACGCATTAATGGATCGGGGGAGCTATGCTACGCAACTTTATCCTTTATAAAAAGGTAAACACGGTAGATCAGATTCAGGAGTGAGCATTGGATCCGCGTGTACCTCTTGAATTGTTGAATAACGGTGGTGAAGTGACTTTGGCCTTTCATTTTGCAATAATATGTATTTAAATAAAATAACTTAACAAATACTATGTATTGTAATAAAAAAAATCAATAACGTAATAAATCAATAATTTTCGTGTTAAATATTTTAGATAAGATCCGCCGTTTCCTTTTTCTCTTTGTCGGAGATCGAATTCGATGGATGCTTTTCGCACAAAAAATGGTTCAATATTGTCAATTTCTTAGAAAAAGTATGCTTTTTCTCTCTTTTGTTTTGAACACTAATGGAGCGGTTTATTGTTATTTGAAAAACGTTCTTCCAACGCCGTTCTTTGGTAATAGACGTTATTTCTATTTGCCAGCAATAATGATAAGTTATACTTATCATTATTGCTGGCAGCTAAATAATGTCATGCTTAGAGAAAAAAAAAATCATACAAAAATAGTCTCAATGAACGGGCATAGCAGGTACTAATATACATTTAGTATTCATTGCAGCTATTTTCTTCCAAAATATGCGAGAGCAATATCAATTTCTTGACTGGTATTCGTCCTTCGTTAGTCGAAAAAACAAGGTTCACGACAAAAATATAAACTACGCCCAAAAGGAGCTTATCTGTCCAAAACTTGATTACAGCGACAAATAAATTAAGGCAATGATGCGTGATTATAATTTTTATCCTATATATTGCTTCCAAGAATTTTATAATGTTATGTGAAAATTTATATAAATAATTTTACAATACAATATTTTTCTGAATATCTATGTACTTGAATTTCATTCATTACAAATGCTTATAATGAAGAAATACTTCAGTGTAAATTAAACGTAATTCATTTGATGTGTATGTTTCTTCATTATATGTATCCTTTGTTTTCGACATGATAGCATCTTGTATTTGTGTCGTAAGTACTTTTGAGAAGCTGGCTCAAAGGAATCAAGACACCAGACGAATATGCCCCAGTGCACTGAAGATTTTCAACGAAAAGTTCGATTCGACAATGTCAAAAATTGTCTCGAATTGATTAATTAATTCTGTTTATTCGTCTTCAGTTCCGTTTGGGCAGTGGCTCTCAGCCTTTTTCTGTTTGTTTGGCGGCCGTTACGTCGGAGCCGGAACACGGACGTTTGTTTCATATTTGTTCGGCGCAAACATTTTTTTCCGGCCGTTCCGAATAAATTGTTGTTATTTGTGTTGTTTCCATTATTTATTTACTGGATTTCGGATACGCGTAAATGGACGAGCACGCTCTCACCACTCCCATCCTCCCGGAAAATTTTACCCACCCATCCTCGGGATGCGTAGCTTTTCCATGTAGAGAAATTAATTTCCGCGGAAACGTGATATGCGAAACAAATAAGGATCAATACGCTCAAATGTACATAGAATTTCTTCGTACACTTCTAACGACTAATTAAGTACTACGCAAACTTTGATGACTAAATATAATGCATAAAATAAAATTGGACGTACATAATTTTCTATATAAAGCATATACATGTTTATTAAAATGGCAGGAGTACCTCTGCAGGAGTACCACAGGGAAGCGTAATAGGGCCTATACTGTACCTGATATACACTGCTGACATCCCGACAAGCGAAGAGACATTCATTGGAACATTTGCAGATGACACAGTCATTATGTCATCGAGCGAGTCGCAGGCGGAAGCATTTGAACGCCTGCAGCGTGCACTGGACAAGATCAGCAAATGGACCAAGGACTGGAAAATGAAACTCAACGAGCTAAAATCAATGCAGGTCACATTTACACTGCGACGAAATAGTGTCAGCATTCAGACTTTCATAAACGGAATCCAAGTTTCACAAGCCTTGTCAGCCAAATATTTAGGACTGCATCTTGACTCAAGGCTTACGTGGAGGCATCACATTAAAAAAAAATAGAACAGATTCGAATGAAACAAAGAGAAATGCATTGGCTAATAGGAAGACACTCCAAATTAGACCTACAATGCAAAAAACTGATATACCAGGCAATCGTGAAGCCAATATGGACATATGGCATACAACTGTGGGATGCAGTAAGCCATCAAATATTGAAAAAATGCAAAGATGTCAAAGCCAGTTTCTGAGGATTATCACCGATGCATATCGCTTCGTCACAAATGAAGAGATCCACAAGGACCTTAAAATCAAAAAAAGTAAAAGAAGTCATCCGAGAATGCGCCGGGAGGCACGAGTTGAGACTGCACCGTCACCCTAACATAGAAGCGTTGCAGCTATTGGACACAACTCACCAGTAGAGGCGTTTAAAGCGAAAAAAGCCTCACGAATTGGTGCTCTGAATGTGAGAGATTCAGAAGCCCAATTCACAATTTTGGGGACGGAGTGATGATTCCGTCGTGCCCGTACATGATCTGAAGAGCAACGAAATCACTGGTGATGATTTATCGGGAATCGATAAGATGACACCAAAAAAAAAATATATTAAAATTTATATTTTTCCCATGATGCCATTATGGGTTACCCCCGAGTGACACTTACGATATTAAACTTGTACATATAAACATTATAAATTTGAAATCATATTCAAATAGTGGTGACAAATAGTAGGTTGGATGGTTTTGCCAATCCGATGAGGAACTGATTCAACAATAAAATCAGATAAACTGGCAGACGATATAGACATACATAGATAACGATCGACCTATAAACATCTGTCTGACTAGTAGTACTGCAGAAATACGAATAAATCCTTTTCTATCGAGGTCAACCCAGTACTTGAACCCGGGATCCTTTCGGTGGTTGGCACTAACGCAACCACCGAGCTATACTGATAGCGCAAATGGCGCTAAATTCAAATCTTGCGTTAATTTTGGAACAGCCTATATATATATATATATATATATATATATATATATATATATATATATATATAATACCATTAAGAATAACCGTAGCCTGAAAAAGTGCAAACAAGATCTTTTCTTAGGCAAAAACCAAATGATCGTAATCAGATCAGAGAGCGGAGTAATAATTAGTAATAGAGAAGAGATCATAGACAGAGTTTATACGTTCTATGCAAAACTTTACGAGAACAACAACGGTCAATTTCTCGCTCCATAATCGACACACGGACAAAGGGCTCCTGCAGTATTGCCTAGCGAAGTAGAGGCCGCGCTAAAAACTGCAAAGAACGGTAAAACCCCAGGGGAAGATAATATTCCCATTGACTTACTAAAATGTGGCGGCCCCCCCTAATTAATATCTAAGCTAGGCTTTTCAGCAAATGCATCCAGAACCAAGCTATACCAGAAGGATGGAATAACGCAACTATCATTTTAATACACAAAAAAGGCGACAAAAGCGATATCAAGAACTACCGACCCATTAGTTTACTTTCAGAGATCTACAAGCTCTTCACGAAGGTTATTACAGAAAGGCTGAAGAATATCCTCGACGAGAACCAACCTATAGAGCAGGCAGGGTTTAGGGCAAATTTCAGCACAATGGACCACCTCCAAGTAGTTGGCGAACTAATCGAGCGCGCCAACGAATATCAACGGCCATTGTGCCTAGGTTTCGTCGATTATGAGAAAGCCTTCGATACAGTTAGTCATAATGCAGTACTTAACGCTCTACAAACACAGGGAGTGCCGAAACCCTATGTGGGACTGTTAGCTGCAATATATAAGAATGCCACAGCTTTTGTTAAAATTTTTTCAGGTACAGATAGATTTAGCATAGGAAAAGGAGTAAGACAAGGAGATACAATCTCGCCCAAGTTATTCAATGCGGTGCTTGAGGGAGTTTTCAGGAACTTGGATTGGGATACAGCCGGAGTAAGCATCAATGGTCGCTTCTTGAGTCACCTTCGGTTCGCAGACGATATAGTTTTAGTAGCTCGTGATTCAGCTGACCTACTTATCAGACTAACACAGCTGGACAGGGAAAGTAGAAAAGTAGGATTAAAAATTAACGTAGATAAGACTAAACTAATGTTCAATAGTTATTGCATGCCTGATAGCATCCCCTTAGATGATAAACCAGTAGAAGTAGTAAATAATTATTTATATTTAGGTCAAATAATTGACATGTCTGGTAGTAAAAATGAAGAGATAAAGAGACGTATGAAATTAGGATGGAGTGCATTTGGACGGATGAATGCTGTTTTTAAATCAAAAATGCCACTCTGCCTGAAGAAAAGGATATTTGATCAATGCGTTTTGCCAGTGATGACGTATGGATGTGAAACTTGGACACTGAACGCCAAGATGCTAAATAAAATCCAATGCACTAAAAGAAGTATGGAACGCTGTATGCTTGGCATAACGAGGAAAGACAGAAAGCGCAACACGTGGGTGAGAAGCATGACAAGGGTAGTGGACATAGGGGATAGAGTGAAGAGATTGAAATGGCAATGGGCGGGTCACGTAGCTAGGAGGATGGACGAAAGGTGGACAAAAGAAGTGCTTGAATGGTACCCGAGAGAAGGCAAAAGAGTAAAAGGAAGACCGCAAGGAAGATGGGTGAACGAAATTAGAAAAATGTGCGGAATGAGATGGATGAGTGTTGCGCAAAACAGAAACGAGTGGAAGCGTGTTGGAGAGGCCTTCATCCAGCAGTGGATGGCGAATGGCTGTAAATGATGATATATATATATATATATATATATATATATATATATATATATATATATATATATATATAATTTGAATTTAGCGCCATAAAGTGTTGCCAAGGAATAAAAAGGACAGCGTAGCAGCTGATAGTTTGGGGTTATTTAAAATGAGAAAAAAATTATCAAAATAATTATTAATTAATTAAATGAGCCATTTCCTGGTTATGTGATTTCCCGTTTTGGTGTACTATTGTATTGCCGTTGGACTATTTTCTTTGGGGTTTTTAAAGTCTAAGTTTTTTTAAGTCTAAGGTCAACAATCCCACGACTACCTACACCTTGAAGGAGGAAATTGAGTGCTGTATCAATGAAATTCAGCCACATTTATGCAAAACGGTCATGGAAAATTTCAACAAAAGAATGCGTATTTGCTAGCAAAGCCGTGGAGGCCATTTACCCGATATGCTGTTCCATACATAACCCTGTGTTTTCTATTAAAATTACTTCTTGCGTGAATTTTGGGACACCTTTATATGTTTCTGTCATTGTTATATAACGTCTGTCTATCGAAGCGAACGTCACCAAAATTCGTATTTTTTGTGTCTATATGGAACCGAGATGTGTACCATGAAGCAGATAGAAGAGGAATTGACGCTTTTGAGATGTAGTGTTGGAGGGAGATACTAAGAATCCCATGGACCGATATGCGGACGAATGTCTTCCTTTTTGAGGAAATCAAGATTAAGGGTAGACTGTCCGTAATTTGCATGAGACGCATTTTCTAGTTCTTCGGTCACGTAGCACAAAGAGGAGAGCCTGGAAAAGCTGTTTGTGGTCAGTGGCGTGGAGGGAATCTATGTGTACATACATACATAGGAATAAACAGCTAATCAGACAGAAAACTTTTCCATGATCATAATCCTCAGGAATGTGGCACAAAACTGCTTATACATACATATGTACATATATAAATCAAAATAATCTCATTTTCAAAGTAAAACAATTTTGAAAATAAAGAACCTCAGAACAGTTTTTTTTAAATCAATGAAATTTTTTTATTTTTAATTTTTCCACTTTATACCTACACATATAATATTTATATAAAATACATATGTATATAGTATAGCCACAATCTCCATATTTAAATAGTGGCTTTTACGTTTTATAAAACCCGTTTATACTGCTTTATATAAAATCACAAGAGGTGTTTTAATATTTTTTCTTTTTTCACGTTAAAATATAAAGTCGGTGTGTGTTCTCCGTTCCGCTGTGTACGTTATTTTTTCGATGACGTTAAAAGCTTTCTCGTTGCACTTTTTTCCATATGTAAGCACGGTCACGTTTTTCACATTTCTTTTTAGTCAAGCGATATGAAACTGTTTGATGACCTGAGAGGATTTTAAAGCTTTGCAAATATTGTATGAGAATTTTTCGTTATTATTTACTTTAAAACCGTTTTTAAAACTGATATGTATGTACATATACGCATGTAGCTATGTACATACATATGAATATGTACTACGTATATAATATCTATGTTAATTAAAATTATTGATGTAATAAAATGAGATCTCGTAGACGTAACTGCATATTTATCACGACAGTGAATTTTGTGCAGCAGGTACATTTTTCATTAATAAATATTGTAAAACAATAGGCCAGATCATTTAGATCAGTGTTTCCTAACCTCTTTGTGACACGCTCCACTTCAATGTCTCAAAATTCTCCATGCCCCTCCCCCATAATTATATAGCTCACCAAATTCTAAAAACAAATAAAGGTCATAAGCTATTAATGTAACCATCATAAGTAAGCGGGCTGTATTACTAAGCTACTTACTAATACAGCCCGCATAAGCCAACATAAGTTATCAATATACTCTCACTGTATCTTATGGTTGATTCATCCATCTGTATTGAGAATTTTATTGCTCTCAACTTTTCAATAAGTTGTGTCTATACATCCTTAACCATCTCATCTATTCTATTATTAACAGTATTATTGCTCAATGGAATTTATTTGACATCTTTTTCGTCTATTTCCAGAATTTTTGAGAAGCTGGTACAACTGGTTTAACTTAATCATTTTCTATAGTATGATATTTTTCAGATTATTCTACTAGCTTCTATCTAACTAGCTTTATGAGTACGACTTTTGTCAGCATTTCGTGCAGAGAAAAATGAATTTATTGTCGATTTTTTTTCAAATTCCATCATTGCAATATCAAAAATAAATTTCGGCATATAGAATTCTTAACAAAAAAATATGTAACAAATATTAATGATTTGCTTATTGCCCCCCAAAAGTATTCAAATTGTCCCCCTGTGTGGCGTGCACCCACGTCGGGAAACACTGCTTTAGATGTATTTAACATAATTGTAAATCATTTTAACTGTTTTTTTATATAAAAAGTAGTTAATAGAATTACCCAAATAAATTGAGCGGTTTTTCGCTAGTCGGTAAAATCACTAGTCACGATACAAATATCGTAGATATCCATATCTACGACAGATACATCTTATGATGATAGGAACCAATAAATAAGATCTTTGTACATAAATAATTGTGAACGTTGGCTTTGAAACATTGACCAGCTAACTTTAATGATAGTACCTTTAGACTCGCTTGAAGAAAACAGCACTAAAATATTCATTTAATATGAAAAGATGTCACTATTTTACATATTGTATACATGTACATTAAATCCGATGAAAAATTTAAAGTAGTCAATCGTTTGCAATCTCTCGGATTCCAAGTTAGTAATATATAGTCGAAAGTGAAAGCTTGACTACACATGTACATAGAATTGATGATCCTCCCGAGAAGATCTACATACATGTACATACATATACATACATATCATATGCAGTGACCCTTTCACTTTTTACCATTTCTGTCTCATCTCATATGTATGATACTTCTTTTTTGATTTGTAATTGAAAACGACAGATACAGCCTATCAGCATATGCATACGCATACTCCACCACATTTTTGTGGAAATGTGTCTATTTATATATACAATGTAAATGTAAGAACACGGCAACGGATAAACCTTGCGCGGAAACGTCGAACATTTTTTGCACGGCTTTGCAAACAGTTGTACAAATAAAAGCCATTTTTTTTTTGTACACACATACACACCCCGAGTAGGTACATTTTGTCGATTATTTTCGATCGGTGTTTTGTCGGTGAAATGTTCACCAAAGGCGAACTATCGTCGGCCATTCGGGAATAGGGAGGCTTTGCGGGACGTTTACAGAGCCATCAGAGCCGTTAGAGCGTTCCGGTCGTCCAATAAATTGAACCGAGGTGTTTTGCCGCCAGGGAAGAGCAACCTTTCGGTCGGATGGTACCGCAAGAATGCTCCCAGAATTGGCACTATATATCCACGATGAACGAATGAACGCTTTGGATGCGGTCAAGGAAATGAGCACTCGAAATAAATTAGCACCTGTGTATGTTTGTACATATATATGTATATATATGTGTGGGTTGTTGCAATATCTATGTATATTTCAAGGCATTTCTTTTGAAATTTTAAGCAGTAGACGTTCGTCTATATATAATGTAAACTCTGTAGCAGAAACCTAATCAGCTTGCATCATATGAATGTACATACATACATATGTATGTTCTTAAACTCGACTAAGAGGAGTATTCGAAAGATATATTGATTCTGAAAATTTCATAAGTATGTAAGTGCGTGCTCAGATTACTAAATTATTTACTCAAACATACATTTAGTACTTTAAATATTTTAATAATAAATGTGATGAATTTTTCACGTTATTTTTGAATCTTGAGGAAAAAACAATGACGCATTTAAAAAAAGCTTTATATTTATGGAAAAAATAAACAAAAACAACAAAGTGAATCGAATAGAAATCACATATTAAAATACATATTAATAATTAAAAAAAATTAAAATATCATTAGTTTTGATGAAATAATAGAGGAAATTGATGATTAAACCCTAGTTCAATCATTAACATATAAAATGATGTGGAAAACTTTGAATTTTCCAAAATTTAAAGCGCTTGTTTATAGTTGTAGTTTAACAAAAACTATCCCGATGACTATAAGTAGTATTTCAAGTTGTATTATTTGTATATACCTAACAGGTTTTTTTAATTTTCCTGGCCAATTACAAACATTGATAAACAATTAAATTTATGCAGTATCAAAGATAAATCTATGGACAAATTAGATAATGCTAATATTTTGAGAAATATATACATATCACAGGGTTATAACATTTTTATATCAACAAATTTGAGTTGCTAAATCTTAAATTTGCGAGAAACACCAAATGTGGTGGAACCGTTTCAATGAAATCAGATAAATTAGAAAACTCTGATAGAAAGCGATCAACTTGGATTCACATATATCCAAGGTCTGGCCAGCAACACCAAGCTGGGGAATGAACCGATGACCCATCAGTTGAAAGCATTATTAGCTAACTATTGAGCTATATTACTAGTAATATTATAATAGGCAAGAGTTTTTGAAAGCAACTGATGCTTACAAAATATTTCTAAATATTGTACATAAGCATAAAATACCCGGTTGATACGATACTAGTCCACTCAAACCAAGTTCGCTTATTTGATCACTCGGATGTTAGTCGTAACGTGGCAACGTCCAAACTCGTTCTGAGTACACTCGTATTTTATGAGCTCGGTTTAAGTAGAGTTTTTAAATATTTAAATATATACATATATGGTACATATGTACGTGTATATTTTTTTGTATTTGTGCTTGTATAATACTTTATTTTACGTTGACGCTATAAAGTTATAAAGAGGATTTTAAAATATAAAAAAACACGTCGCTGATGCGGTAATTATAGCATAGGTGATAGCGTTAGTTTTGTAGAAGATGCGCTAGGTTTCAATTGAGTTTTCATATCGCTCAACTTTTAATGAACCAGAGCCGAGTATCAGAGGATGAAAAGGAGGCTATATATAATATATAGTGAATGTTGAATTTAGCAGCAACCATCTTGATTCGAGCGGAACATAAAAGGGATTAATTTTAATCGTTTGTCGTGTGCTTCTGAGAGGGAGAGAGAGAGGACTAGAGAGCGCACGTTGCTCGGCGACGCTTTTCCGTGGGAGATTTAAATAATTTATCAGATTTGAACGTGGAAAATAAGCCTTCAAATAAACACGTAAATAATGAGTAGCTGACTGGGAAAATTAGAGGCTGTGCTTTGCGGCAAATGAACTGACGCTGGTAGGCTTTTGTCGCCACTTTCGCCGTTGTGCCTGTGGAACGTGACTGCTAAACTAAACACTACACTTGGGATAAGGGCATATATTTGTCCGTCGACCGAGAGACAAATGGCGGGTTTGGTTAGGAAATAAGACGAAACGCATTAAATAATTTGGTTAAGGGGTGTATTATAACTGTTCTGTCAAGAGAATTAACAAGTCGACAATAAGCGCTAGTTAGTTGGCATGTATGAATGTATGCAAAGTACATGCCTGTAACGATTTGTTAAGTGTTCTCGCATTTTTAATTATAGGGATACGTTTATTACACCCTATGGTATATAATTTGTGTGTCACTTTCTAGTTTAATTAACATAAAGTTTTTGTTTGAAAATCTGCTGACGGTTGGGTGGACGTTTACTGTGTATAAAAGTTAAATTTAATTATGTACTAATGTGAAGAAAATTTTATGTTTTTGAATCGAAATGTTGAATTGGTTTATTTAAAAATAAATTGGTCAAACTTTCTCAATATCACCATACTTAGCCTATTAATAACGTGCCATCATTGGACTAGAGGTACTAGACTAGACCCCTAAAATCTTTTACCTGAAATTAAAATGATCAACAATTCGATTACAATAAATTCAAATCGTTGTCCATATTGATATTGATCACTCAAATTAGCTACATATATTCAGAAACCAGAATCGGCCATTCTTGAGGTAGTGGTTTGTTATGGTATGGTCTGCCACGTCATTTGCTTGCACGGACTCACCGTCTCGATTCCGTTCCGTTCGCAGTACTGGCGAACGGAACGGAACAAAATGTTTTATGTTCTATCGAAGATAAAACAGTTTTAAATTTACTTGTCTCTTCAAGCATTTATGGAATTTTCACTAAGAAAATTCTGATTTGTGTCGGTTAAACATCATTCTGAACTATTATTCTGGTTAAAATAACACATATTTTACATATACATACCACATACACATAAAATAACACATGGAATTTCTGGAGTACAACTATGGCGAGGGAATCGGCCCACGAAACGATTACCTCAGAATAATTAAATCGATGAGAAATGTTGCATTCTCGATTGATTGTTCGACGAATCATCAGAAGATTAAGCTTTGATGGCAAACAAAATATTATAAAGAAAAGTAGACTAAGAATATTTCTGTTACACTAAAATGAAAAAATATATTTTTTTATAAACTTAAATGAAATTAAATACAAAAAATTAAAATGAAAAGAATGATGACGAAGAAGCCGACGATTATGAATAAAATGAAATATATAATGGGGATGATTGTGATGAAAATGAAGATAATGAAGAAGATGAAATGTCTACCGTTGAAACCGCAATCAAAGAATTAAGCAAAAATAGTGCATCCTTAATAACAGCAGAAGGAGTTTATAAATTTTTAATTAAGAAGAAATACGGTCTCAAACAACCAAAAAGTTTTCACAAATTTTAGAAAACAGAGTGAATGATTTTCCGTATTATGTTTTGTAAATTTATTTTTAATTGCAATTTTCTAAATTATCTTTATATTATAATTTTACATATTATCTGTTTTATGTGTGTATTTTAGTTTTATATGTTTTTTTTTAATTTTCTTAAAATTATGTTTTATTAATTGTAATATATTACATATATAAATATAATGTAATTTATGCTTAGTACATAAGTAATTACCTTTAAATTTTCGAATATTCGAATAGCTCTTGATTTACTATTCGATATTCGAATAGTTGAAGTCGACGAATATTTGGGATCCCTAGTCTGATCTCATACTAAATTCATACTGTACGCATACTGTACGTTTTTTTGATATTTACTATTCAGATTTTTCACATGATTTAAAATTATAAAGTAAACGAAAATTTAATACATAATAATAATTAATCAATTTAATGTCTAGGGTGGTCGATGGAGTAGTTCATAAAATACATACGATTTAAAAATAGATTTTTTTGCCAACTCACGTGATTTTTTGATAATAAACTCAATTTTTTATTTGCTCACAGATTTATTTGAAAACATATATTACCACAGTTTTTTTGCGAACGAGGAAAATTCTTCGAATAAATTTGCGCATACATTAGAGCGAGACTATGAATAAGCGTAGTAAAATTTGATAGTATCCACTTGTGTTAATATTAGAGGTCATAGTTGGCTCGTGATTTATTTTTATACACATGTGCTAAATTCTTGATGATAAATTAAAACAAAAATAATTTAAGAATTGTGTGTCATCAATATACAAACATCTATGTACAAACATATGTATGTATGTATGTGTTATTAGTCATTTTCAGTGGAAACTTTTGGCGCGTGCTTTTATTTATATATGCATGTATTAAATTCTTGATAAATAATAAACTTTCGAATGAAACGTGATAAAGAAATGACACTTTGAAATTTGTTAAATCTGGCAGACGGAACAAGTGAGCGAACAGTTGCACAGTTTGAGGGGTTTATTTGCATAACGGGCACGGGAACGCGAAGGGTTAAAACTTGTAAACTCGGAACAAATATTTATCTTTAAATAAGACTGGCGAGGTGAAAATTGTTTGCGGACTTAACCCTCGAAAATTAAAGTTTCGGCGAGTAGGTGATAAATTGAAAAGATATTTGACTTACGGCCGCGTTTATTAATGACGAAGTTCTCGTCGGTTCCGACGAACTGATTTTTATGAAATTAATATTGACAAATATACTACATATGTGCGTATTATTTTTGTATACAAGTTTCCAATCTAAAAAGTTGTATATACGCCATACGTATATTCTTATTATTTACATACCATATATGGATTCATAAAGCATATTGTTTTTCACAACAATCTGAATGCAAATATTGTAAATTCTACATACATATGTACATACATATTTTTTTCTTTTTTTTTCATTTTTATATACTATTTTCTTTTGCTTGTTTTCTTATGTAGGCTATTGCGGCGCATTAACTTCTTCGTGTAATTCCACAATGGTCCAAAAACTATAAACAATAAATATATTTGTAATAATCAAAAAAGAGAAATTGACACTTACATATGTACGGTTCCATAGATAACACTATTTAATTATTATTTTTGTCTATGAAATTTATATTTATTTATTTATAATTTATATTTATTTACACACATTTATTTTATTTTACACGTTATCTACAAATGGTCAAACATTTTAATGTGAGTGTTATTTAAGGTCAATTACAAACATCGATTAACAGTCATAGAGACATCTATGGACAAATTCGCAGCATTTATACAAATAAGCGAAACTCGAATTTTGCGAAAAATAGGACAGGGTTGCCAATTTTTTGGAACCGTTTCAATGAAATCAAATAGATTGGCAAACTCTGGTAGGTAACGATCAACTGTGGAGTCACATTTCCTAGGTCTGGCCAGCAACAGAGCCAAGGATTGAACTCGTGACCACACAATTGAAAGCATTCCATGTTAACCATTGATCTATGCTGCTGTATATACATACATACGAAATTTAAAAACATGCATGTTCTTAAATGCAGATTTTGATGGATTAAATGCATGACTGCTGCTATGAATTTTGTGTAAGTATTCAGTCAATTAATACGATTAATTATTTAAAAGCACATGGTATTTTGAAAGTCAGATTCTGTAATATTACAAATTCTGTTGATTTTACACGCGTATTATATTTGCGTAGTGGGAAATTGTAAAGCGGTATATTGAATTTCAATTATGTATACTTAATTGTGTTCTCACTGAATATTTTATAATGTTATTCAAGCTGATCAAATAAACATGTCTGCATAGCACACTTTACATTGCAATACTCAAGTACAAAGGGGTTTGCGCTAATTTAATTAATTAGAAATGACTACATTTGAATTAATTTATTTAAAAATAAACATGAACGCGCTAAACCTCTTAAGCAGAAAACACAAAAATTACAACGTATTTGATGAATTAATTTAAAATGCATATCAGTTTTCATTGGGCACAGTTTACGATACATTTTATCGACACTAATAATAATTTATATGCCCACAGTTCGCTTCTTGTTCAACGATATCGCTTTGAATTACGGCCAAACTCGAACTTCATGTTCGAAATTAATTATTCTCACATTTAACGGCGTTACTTTTGCTCACAGTTCATAGATCACAAAATCGAATGAGTAATTTTGGGCATATATTGAAATATTTGACGGCCCATTTGACTTGAAACCGATCTGGATCGTGTCTCTTGACCTCCTTTTGATGAAGGGCAACATTTGACGACGCCATCTATCTATATTGAAATCGTGCGGTTCAAAATTAGACACGTGTAATGTACATTTAGATTACATCTCATGTATTATAAAGCACCAGAGGAGGTATTTCTAGTAATTTATGAGGGTTTAAATAATGTGTACCAAGTAAAAATCTCCCTTTCCCTATTCTCTCGGTAGTCAGCCGTTAAATCCGCGACTTTCACGGTGGGCACATTTAATGCTGGTTCACAGGGCTTACGGCTGTTTGTCTTTATCGAGAGAGAAAGAGAGAGAGGGAAAGGGTCCTGGAAAATGGCTGGGCTCCCATTAGGGCCGGCCCTTTCGTACTTAGCAAATTGATAGTGAAATCCAGGCGTATAAATCTAACAAGAAGTGTCGAGAGGATAATGGACCCGCGCGCTAATTGATATCCGCGACCGTTGCTACTGCCGTAGTCCTTTAAATGCGTTTGACGTTTATCGAAAAACATTATTGCAACGACCAACAAATATGCGTTAAGTAGAGTTTATATATGTAAGTATTCATATTTGAAAAAAAAATGTCACAAAAAACACACAATTTTTCATCTACGACATTAATCTAATATATAATTTCGAAAGAGACTTTGTATGTAAGTATGTATGTATATACATATGTAAGTATGTATGTAAGTATCTTTAGTTGGGAACTTCGTAAACAAAACAAAGTTTCTATGGCGACAATTCAATTGGTTGAATATTATATTTCTTTCGATTCAAATAAATTTAATAAAAAAACAAATGAATATTTACTATTAGATTCGATATGTTTAAGCTGTTTATATTACAAATATTGAGCGAAGCCGGGTAAAACAACTAGTAAACAATATAAAACACCGATCGAAAAATTAATTAATTAAATAAATTTTCAATAGACGGCGGTAAATTCTCAGCCAAGCGGAAAAATTGGCTTCGATTAGTATATATAGAAGTTTTTTTTTGTTATTATATCTTCGTCTACATTTTAGCAGTGACTATTATATAGTATATTTATGATTAAAAAAATAACAATTAACAAAAAAAATACAAGAGACCATTAGGGATTGCAATTTACCGTCAAATTTTATTTACTGGTAAACGACAAAAAAAAGTGGATTAAATAACTGTATGTTTATTGTTACTTGTACCAAAAATTTTAATGAACCGTAAGTATTTAAAAATAAATCTCAGGTGATCAATGTCATATAAATACATAAAATAAAGTCCATTCGTAATAATTGATAATCATAGTTGAAAAAACCGCCTGATGTCATTTATTACGACTTGGTTGGTCTGTGTTGCCACTGTAAAAGATTCATCAGTGTAGCCACTCTTCTGAATGCATCAATGGTACTACAAAGGAACTGCCAAACTGACAGAAGGTTCTCTACTTGCTACAAGTTTTACAATGAGTTACTGCTACTATGTATGTTACCACTTAACAAAGCTTCAAGGCCCATAACAAAAAATAAATATGATGATTTTACTGCATTGCATACCTCCTATTTATCAAGCTCTAAATTTTAGCCATTTTGTACATTTAATACTGAAAATAAAAAAAATTCCAATCTACCCAATCCAAAATACTCCATTTGTATCGATTTTTAATGCAATATTATGCCTGTATATTTGAAAATTTACCGGTAGCGAAATTTATGCGTTTTATTTGTAAATTGGTAAACCGGTAATGTAATCCCTAATGACCATGTGTTAAAGACTAGGTTTTTTTAACGATATTTTGATTCTTTGATTCCATCTACCTACCATATGAAATTTTGTAACTGATTATATTTATCATTATGGTAAATTGAGCAATAAATTATAACGAAAAATTGTTTTTTATTTTATTTATTTATACAGGTACACCTATTTATATTTTTATTTTACACAACATTTATCGTCAAATATTGTACAAAATTATTGTAAGTATTATTCAAGGCAATTATCAAGATCGATTAACAATCGTAGAAACATCTATGGACAAATTTGCAGCATTTTTTAAATCAGCAAAATTGAGATGCTAAAAGACTTGAAATTTTGCGATAAATAGGACAGGTTTGCCAATTTGTTGGAACCGTTTCATTAAAATCATATAAATTGGTAAACTCTGGGACAGAACCCGTAACCACACATTTGAAAGCAATACACGCTAACAACTATTCTATGCTGTTTTGTGTATAAATAAGATTTTATTGTTCCAATTCGATATATAATATGGAAATTCAAAGATTTTTTCAATAACTAAAAACACACAAAGTTATAAGTCTGTTATATTTGTAAGTGTTTTGTTTGAATTCTTTAAATTCAAATAATAGGGAATTCAAAGTTACGATTATAATATGTACATTTTTTAATCAAAATTTTTTTTTTTATTGAAATATTCACGTCATTATGTATTTAAAATACGGAGGGTGTAGTCACTCCATCTCAAAACCACTCTCTTTTTCTCCCATAATTAACGCAAACTCACTATGGAAAATGAGGTTTTTGCCCTCGAAGTGTTTGACCGGCCGCTCAATTTACCACCCTAAATCGAGTTTAGAAAACAGAATGGTGAGCAGCTGTCTTAATCTTCCACAACGGAGGCTTTCCAAACAAAACTCCTACCGCCATCTTCTTGAAAAACTCCTTCCTCAAGGCGATAATTCTTTCCTCTCCAACAGATTGAAGTAGAGTTGAAGAGTTGAGTCCAATTACATCCCCCAGACGAGAAATTGAATTCTTATGTAACGACGTATCCATGCTCTAACTTTTCCAGCTATAACTTTCCAATCATACACCACAATTAATTCCACAATAAGTATGCTGGCTTCTAAAAAAGCCTTCCCACTGAAATTTAATTAAAATCTTTAGTGCTTAAATTTAAATGTATGTACACTTGTGCTATTTCCCGCTGGGTAAGATAATACGAGCAGTATCATTATTATGATATATATATATATATATATATTTTGCTACTCGGGGGTGTGTAATTGAATAGGGGTTTTCTTATAAGAAACTCCAGTGGCGGTAACCGAGATTTAATTAACCTCTAATACACACGACTCCCTTAATTGTCTCATATTGTCCGCCTATAATTTATGCACCTAAGTCCTAGCCCCAGGTCTGCGTCTTGTTCCACTTAAGCCTCGACGGTAATAAGCTTTAGGAGAAGGTCATAAATATATTCGGTTACGTTGGCTCAAATACAGATTTTATTATGTGCAATTATTATGCTAAACGGTCGCTGATGTGTTTTCCGCAGAAGAGGAAAATTTCTACCCCACTGCGAGTATTTCGCTCGAGTGCACTGGCTCTTTTCCGCTGTTCAAGTCTGAAATATGTATTAGTATTTTTAAAAGGAACACCGGGAATTATATCATTGATATTTAATTATTTTTTATCTTTTTACATGTTGCTGAAACAAAAGACGAGTAATGTAGAAATATTTAAATTGAAACTGTGCACATTAAATATGAATGTGAATGTACATTTTATATTTTTTTATAACTTATTCAAGATTTTTTAATAACCATAGTAATGCACTTGTTAAGAGTTTTGGTGATTACAATAAGACGCCTATATCCTTCAAGTATATATGTATGTATATATGTACATATTTACATAAGTTCATATATAAACACAGTTCACCGAAACATAATCTACTTTAGATCGTCGATTTTGAAGAGATCTTAGACTAAATATTGGATATATGCATATATGTATCATGAACTTAAAGATTTTTTTCCTATTATTTCAAAACATTAAAATAAGACAATGTTATGAATACTAATAAAAAACATTGAAAACTAGAAAATAATCACTAGATGACTAGATAAGACTGAGCAAAAAAAATTTAATGGAACGGAGGCTATTCAATATTTAATAAGTCTGACTCACTGTATTCGAATATGACAATGATTTTAGTTGGTTTGCTCTCGTTTAAAAGATTTGAGTGTTTAAAAAAATGGGCAATTTTAACAGATTTTCGGTTTTAATACAAAATCTAGTATTGCTGTGCCAAAAATAATGATTGAAATCAATAGTTAGATGTTTTTTCTATTGGTTGTGATTTTTTATTGTTTTCAAATACTTCTAATTAATTTTCTTGACTTTTTATATAATATTATGAGCATTTCGCTAATTTTTCACTTAACCACTATAAAAAAATCACAATTAATAGAAAAAATACCTAACAATTAATTCCAATACTCACTTTTGGCACAGAAATATTACATAAATTTTGAGCTAAAGTATGCAAAAACCAAAAATCTGTAAAGTTGTGCATTTTTTTAAACGCTCATATCTCATAAATGAAAAAAAACTTGCAATAGCTTAAAATTAGTAAATATTGATTAGTCTCCGCTCTGGTAAGTAAGAAAACGTGATTGTTTGTTGTTGAGCGCACCTATAATTAGAATTGACCCAAAATTTATTTGGAACCTAATTTTTGAATCGTAAAAAGCATTTCAAAATTGAAATCAAATACGCTTTTAATAATAGAACTCATATGTTTGTGTTTATAATGGTTAAAAGTTTTTGCAAAAATAGTTACACTGTATTTTTTATTGTTTCTGAAATATAGCTTTTTATATGAACACAAAATATACATGATTATGATAATTCAAGGCTTCTTAAATATATGTATCATATATATAAAGACGGTAATCTGTGTGTGTGTGGGTGTGTGTGTGTGTCCTAACTCTCGCCGAACATAATGAATCAACCAGTATGGGGAAGAATTTTTTTTTTTCATATTTTTCATTTTTTCAGCTTTTTCATTTTTTTCATTTTTTTCATTTTTTCAGTTTTTTCATTTTTTTCAGTTTTTCAGTTTTTTCATTTTTTTCATTTTTTCAGTTTTTTCATTTTTTTCAGTTTTTCAGTTTTTCAGTTTTTTCATTCTTATCATTTTTTCAGTTTTTTAATTTTTTTCATTTTTTCAGTTTTTTCATTTTTTTTAATTTTTTTAATTTTTTTCATTTTTTCAGTTTTTTCATTTTTTTCATTTTTTTCATTTTTTTCATTTTTTTCATTTTTTCAGTTTTTCCAAGTGCATCAATTTCTTTCCGAAACCAGTCGATTCCATATCTTTAACTTTATTTTTATTCGAGTTTATTTTCGAAACCACCCGTTGAAATCAACGGGCCCTACACTAGTCATATATATAAAGACGGTAATCTGTGTGTGTGTGGGTGTGTGTGTGCGTGTGTGTGTATGTGTCATAACGCTCGCCGAACATAATGAACGAATCGATAAAAAACGATAAATTAATTTTTCGACGAGACGACTTTGTCGCGACTCGAACCGATCACCCCTCACTCAAATACCCTCTTATAGGTGTATTCAAGGTTGGGAGTTAACCAATTACGCCACGATCCAATTTGAAACTCTCCTTTTTTTTTAAACATTAATTGAAAATTTTCGCCATATAAAAATACGTAATAAAATTATTTTATTTAGCGAGGTTTTGAACCATTTTTTTATATATTTATTTTTAATTAAATTGAAATTGAAATTATTTATTATTTATATTTATATTTTAACGATATTCGAGAAAATTGATTTCATTCACTGCGGGCGCCGGGAATCGAACCTCGGACCCTCCGATTTGTGCCAAACGCGATGTGCTCACGAGCCCGCGCCGCATGCCATATCCTCGCCCGGGATACGGGTTGTAAATACACATCATATGAATATGCACTTAATTTGTGTTGTGTAATAATAATATTCAACGTTACGAGGTCAATGACCGTTTGTGTATAATCGGAAAATTTTACGTTTTGTTAACTTTAATTAACATTTTGTTAACGTTAACTTTAAGAATTGAAAATTATTACAAATAAAGAATTGAAAACTATCTATGAGAGTCCGGTTCCGGTTCCGGATTTTTTTTAGGTTTATACGAGTATATAATAATTTTATACCCATGCGATGATGTTTCATCGGGCTATTCACTAGTACTTATATGATAGTCAACGGTCGTTATTCTTTGCTCTAATCAAGTGCCTACCTTCTGCAAGCACTAGGTTATAATTCCCTCGAGTCACGACGTAGAGTATACATACATATGTATGTATGTATCTGGGAAGACACTTTTACAAGTTACTGGTTACTTTGGTGAGTAATCCTCAAATTCCTGCAGAATTGAGCTTCAATGTTCCTAGCCAACTCAAGTACATTAGATGCTGCAGTGTTTTCTCTTCTCCTATGGCACGTACCAATTTTATGGCATCGTCACCTGTTGCAAGGGGCATCAAGCTTCTCAAACAGATTTCCGATAGCTTGAATTTGTTTAATCTTAAGTGTGCTGATCTGGTTGTGTGATTGAATGTATAGTTTGAGATCGCAAATTTGTTTATTTTATTTTTTTAACATCCATGCTATTCTTGGATCCTTTTTTTGCTTAGCCATATGGACTACTTCTGCTATGTCATTAAGAGCAAGTCTGCTAAGATTTTTAATAAATTATTATCATGTATTAACTTTTAAATTTAAATTAATTTTCAACAAAACGACATTCGTTTTTGTGATATGTATTAATTATTCGACTACTATACATACATATAATATATAGGTATAAATGTAGTCAAAATTAAAATATGTATGTATGTATTTGAAATATTGACGGCTCTAACTAACGACCGACTCAAATTACATAAACTTGAAATTTAATAGACCGGAAATAATACCGGATTAAATGGAATATTTTTTTTTACATATAATTCACGATTTTAATCAGTTATGTTCCGTCGTAATTGACACATCGAATGGAAAAAATTACGAATGGATAGGGAAGTCCGCGTGGAAACCAATGTTGTGTTTTTTTTCGTTCGGGTATTCACGCCTTTATGTGCCCGTTCATCGACAAGGGCGAAAAGGTTAAAATCTAATAATAAATAATAAAATATTCACGATTCACAATGGCATGTGTCGCACGTTAGACGAGATGAGATCCGCCTGCAAATCGTGGCAAACAAACGTGAACACAATAAATACCGATTATTGTGCAATTTGTCGACATTGTTATCAACCATTGTAGTTGTGCGATAATTTTCATATATATGTATGTATATATATGTACATACATATGTACATAACAGTGAATAAAATTATCGCACTCCACTACTAGTGAATAGATGGAAAATTTCGTGAATTCCAACACACTACGATGCAATTTTACGCCAATTGAACAGTGGACTGAGTAAATTGCGAGTTAATTCGCGAATAAAAGGAACGAACTTAACACTTGCCCAACTGCGCTGGACGCCAAGCGTCCAGTTAAAAATGTATGTTTTAAGTTAAAATAATACCAAATCGGCGAGGTGAATTGTTGTAATCTAATATATAATTTCGAAAAAGTCTTTATATGTCAGTATGTATATATCTTTGGTTGGGAATTTCGTAAAAAAATCAAAATTTCTATGACGACGAGTCGATTTTTTTTTAAATTTAATAAAAAAATAAATTAATATTTACTATTAGATTCGCCATGTTTACACTGTTTATATTAAAAATACTAAGCGAAGCCGGGTAAAACAACTAGTTAGCTTTAAAAATCATTTATTCGTGTAATAAATGCCAAATAATTTTTTTATTTTATTTATTTTTCACATAGATATATGTATACCAGGAAGGCTTGACAGGAGACCCCATTGCGCCTTCCTGGACAATTAATTACAAACAATGCAGCATTTTTTTTATTATTACATAAATCAATGTATTTCCAGAAGCTGAAGAACACGAAATAACAATTAATTTTAATTAATTAATACATAATTAATCCATTTTGACATCTATGGATTTAAGATTTTGTGCATAATTTTTACAAATTATACACACAATAAATACAGAAGATTTGTGACAACAGGAAAGGATTTTTTTGCCAATTTGAGGAACCGTTTCAACAACGATCAGATAAAATTGGCAAATTCTGATAAGATACGATCGATTTGGAGTCACATATGTATATCCTCAAATCTAACCAGCAGTCGGCGGATCGAATCAACTGATCACATGGTGCTAAACATACACGCTACCATTAAGCCAAACTGCTGGCTAATAATATAAAATAAGTGCAAGAAATGAATGAAATAGCGGCCGAAGCAGAGCCGCCATTCCAAGGCGTATATCATTCTCACATTGATCGTTGAGCGCGACGTACTGAATTCCCATCTCTCTCGTATCTGTGAGGCACATGTACACACAAGGAACTTCCCGCGAATATAATTATTTCTGTTGATATTGATCAATGTTTTTATTTCGTAATGAAATAATTGAAATCATAGAGATTTTGTTCAGAAATACATAAAATATGAAGACCCTGTATTCAAGGCAAGTATTAACAAGGGAATGAATGACGAAGTATAAATATGTAATTATAAATACGTTCATTAATATCTGGCTTTGTCGAGTTTGATTGCTTTTTTTGAAGATGTTTCGATTGCATTACATACTTGTTAACTGCTTGAAATTTCCCAAGCGCAAAATTCAATCCGATAGCCGTCGTTTTCGTAACTTACGCCGCTTCGCAATTGCGTCGCACCTGTTTAAGATAAAAAAAGTGTTAACATTATTGGATTTATCCCTCAAGATCGCAGTTGATTTTATGGCGTTCACGTGAGCTTCTACAGAACAAACCAGTTTGTATGTGCGGGGCATGTAGGCCAAACGATCTCTGCATTATTATGTACTTTTCACGTGACCGATCGAACACTTTATAAATAATCATTAATTGGCGAATAAAAATGACGAAGAATTGATGCACATCGTGACATTTATCACCTTGCATAATATACGTATAATAGTCGCGTTAATCGAATGTAAAAACGTGTTTGATTGCGCGCTTTCCCATCGAGGCATGCATATACACACATAAATATGTATGTATACCAACATTCTTTTTACAGTATCCGATTAATGATCCCGGTCCAAATTGATTTTATAGATGGTTACGATTGTGTCTTTCACCGCTTTCAAGATTTGGATGAATTCAGATCAACCGCGTCCTTTCAGACGACTGATTTTATCTGACAACTAGTGTTGTGCCCGTTGATATTTCAACGGGTGGTTTCGGGAAAAGAATTGATACATGCATTAAATAAAAGTTGGATGTATAATAAAAATAACAAACAACAACTGTTGTCATCGAGATCGCAATCAAAATCGATATTATGGCTCTTGGTAATTCTAAAATTTCTTGTTTTGAAATCTCCATGCATTTCGATGCACTTGCACATATATATATATATATATATATATGCGAGTGCGTATATATATATATATATATATATATATATATATATATATATATATATATATATATATATATATATATATATATATATATATATATATATATATATATATCGCAGGATGTATTTATGTATAATCGGTGGCCGTCACCACATCGAAAGTCGAAAAATCGAAATATTTATTCTTGTTTGCTTACCATACATACTTATGAAGAGCGGGTAGTATATATATATATATGTAGCAGTGGCGTGCCGTAAAATTATCTCTCTTTTTGTCGTACAGCCTTACTTAATTTGCGCGAGCAGGATACAAGAGGAACAGGCTGTCTCTCTTGTATCCTGCCCGTGCACATTTAGTATGGCTGTACGACAAAAAGAGAGAGAATTACACCGCACGCCACTGATATATATTATATATACAGAGTACAGTTTACCATGCATACATTCATTTCGATCTTTCGACTTAAGATCTTTCGATTTTCCATATTTGCTTTCCGATATTTGATTTGTACAAATTAGCATGGGTATAAATGTATGCACTTTTATGTACATATGTGTGTTCTTTTCTGTATTCACGGTGCATTTTCCTGTATTCTTATCGAATTCTGATAGTCGCAATATATATTTTTTTTAATCTCCATACTTGACCATGCAAAAAAATATGGTGACCTGACAAAGCCACGCAGAACAAACTCATCAATGCCGTACTGAAAAACTTGATCGACAAACCCGCGCCGTCAATTATGCCCAGTTTTAGAGCAATTAATATGTTTTAATACTATTAAATTCCAAAACTATGTATTTTTAAAACGTCATTTAATTTATCTAATTATTAAAAATCCAATTACGCTCTTGCAAAAATAATGTTATGCCTACGCTCTTAATATTATGCCTACGTACAATGTCAATTATGTATGTTTTGATTACTTTTTTTTGTATATGAAATATATTCTTCTTCCTAATGCCTTTTCGACATCTGGAAGTTGGCGACCACCTCGTTGATTATTTGCAGAATATAAAGTAGGAATAACCTGCGCGGCTATGTCGGCGTACCACTGTCATGCGCGCCTTTGTCGGAGTGCCAAAAAACATACATACATACATCCTTCCGTTTTTATATACATATATAATATTATATTAATTAGGATAACGTTTTCTCCGCGTCATTTATTGTTTGTGTAAAACTGTGAATTAATTTTTAATTTCAATTTGTAAATCGGTGTAACGAAATTTTCTACAAATTTTATCGATTTTTACTAACCTCTTTTTAGCTCGAAAGCGATTTTGTCGTGTGGCGAAGTTTGGGTTCTTATCCGATCGTTTTCATACTTTGGTCATCAATATACATATGTAAGTGGAAGTGTCATCCGCCATTACGACGGTGAAACATAATCGTAATAGACATGATTGAAAATACTGCATCGTATTAAACGGTGACATTTATCTGTCACATTCATCATTCACTCGGTAGTTTCAGCCTTTCATTAATTTTCGCCCCGCCATCTCGCTATGTCAGATTTAAATTGTTTAAATGCATATAACTTTTGCTTTTTTCATTTTATATTTTATTATATAGAAAATATGAAAAAATATTTTTCAAATTAAATTGGTTGTGAATATGAATAAAATACATATGTATCTGACTCTCATTACGGTATACGATCCAATCAATATTGTCACTGTGATTTGATTGCCTGAAGTTTATTACGTCATTATACTAATTATACCATTAGGCTAAATGCTAATTGCATGAACAATCAGTCGTGTGATTGTTTATATACGAAGCAGAGGTATTCAAATACAAAATTTAATCGATTTTCACTTAATGTCATTAAAGAAATACCCACTAACGATCCAAGTCTTTTTTATATATATTATTTTATACAAAAATATAATTAAAAAATATTTTATTGCGGAATTTGTACTTGCATACATTTATTCGCAACGTGTATGATATTTTTACGTTCAAAGTTTATTTAAATGCACCGCGTGTCGGAAGCGCGTGATGAATTTAAATTTGGCGCGAAAAGCCGACGTCAGAACTCGTTGACGTTTAGCGTGTGGCCGTAACAGGAAAAACATTGACCTTTATGAAAAATAATATAATTACTTAAGTATTAAATTCAACATTAATTACAATCATTTATGTATTATTATCCAGAGTTGAGAAATTGAAGTCTTGAATTTTAATTTTTTGACGGTTGGAGTTGAAATTTGAGCTATATTTTTTTTATAGACTGCATACATGAACATATTTGACAATGATGTTCAATGGTGATGAGTTGTTCTCAGGTTCGAAAGATATCGGTAAGGGTTTTGCTGAGCATTTTAAATCTGCATTTGTAGACTCATTCACACAATCTTCGAATAATAATTTTCAAACAAGTTATTCCTCCATTCTGTCAGTATTCGAATTTGATATCAGTGATATGGGGTATGGGTTCCAGAAGCTGAAACCTAATAGATCTTTTGGTCCTGACTTTATTCCCGATTTTGTTTTGAAGGGATGCAAGTCCAGATTATTATATCCTTTGGTTCATATCTACAATTTATCACTGAAATCTTCTCTGTTCCCTGACTCTTGGAAATGCACAAAAGTCACTCCAATTCACAAAAATGACGATAAATCCTTTATTAATAATTACAGACCAGTAGCTATCGTTTCGGCACCAGCCAAATTATTCGAAACTACATATGTATATTGCAAAGATTACTTTATAATCATTGCAATCGGTTTATCATAGACTAACAGCATGGTTTTCGTTCAGCACGCTCTACGACTACCAATCTTTTGTCTTTTTCGAACTTTGTTACTAAATCTCTAGAAGCAGGGCATCAAGTTGATGTGATCTATACCGATTTTGCTAAAGCTTTTGATAAAGTTGATCATTCAATTCTTATTCGGAAATTGGCCAATTTTGGTCTATCAAATAATCTTACTGATTTTTTAAATTCTTATTTAAGTAATCGTCGTCAGTTTGTTTATTTTGATAACCATTTCTCTGAAGTGTACCTCACATCAGAATGTTTTATTTTATTTGTTTTTTTATTATTGTTGTTTTCTTATGTGTTTATATCTTTTATTTTATTTTATTTATTGAAAAATCAACAGACAACAGGATGTACATAGATATGTATAAAAAACAAATAGTAAATATATAATATATGTAACATCCGAGTCTAATAACAGATTTTTACAAAGATTATAAAAAAAAATGAAAAAGATAAATATGAGGAAAACAAATGAAAAAGAAAATAATAAAGGCTATAATATGACAAAATATGTAGAACATTGCATAATTAAACTATAGTATTAAAATATTTAGAATATAAGAATATAAGAAGAAATTGAAATTTACAAATACATATAAAACAAATGAAAAAGGTAAATACAAAATAAACAAATGAAAAGGAAAAGAATGAAAGCTATAATATGATTAAATAGCTTACACCCAGAATGAAGAAGAAGAAGAAGAAGAAGAAGAAGAGGAAGATCAAGAAGAATATCAAGAAGAAGAACAAGAAGAAGTATTTGAAGATTATGAATCAGGTGAATAAATTTCTCTACTTTTTTTTAATTTCCATCGCTTTTATCATTTCCAACCCTTGCCAATATATGTTATTATTCAATAGTTTCAAACTAAACAGAATCACAACAGACCTGTGGAATAGGCCTACTGGGGAAACCACGTTAAAAAAAAACGCGCGAAGTACACTACCTATGAGGTGGCGTGGAAACGTGTACATATTATGACAATTACAACTTCTTGAATCGTTATATCTCAGAAACGGTGACTCTTAGAGAAAAAAGTATCGATACATTTTTTATAGATAATTTTATGATCTACAATTTTTGTCTGAAGTAATTTTATGATAAAACTTACCGTTTTGCTGAAAATCGCGAAAAACCCATATTTTTGACCTTTGACCTCAGGTAAATTTTTTTCCAGGTATCAGAATGATGAGAAGTTTTGACATGTCATTTATAATTATGTTTTGAACAATTTTACTCACTTTCAGCTTGGTGTGGATTTATGTACCTTCACGCTTATTTTTTAGTCTAATTTGACCGGACTATATAGGTATACCTAGAGTTCAGAGCCGTGAAACCATTGTAGAATATTCCAAGTCCTTTTTTTTTAAACATTAATTGAAATTTTTTTTCTCGCCATATAAAAATATGTACATAATTATAATAATTTTATTTAGCGAGGTTTGGAACCATTTTTTTTGTTTCCATATTAATCAATTAAATATATATATATTTTTAATTAAAATGAATGATATTTTAACGATATTTGAAAAATAAAATTAATTCGATGTCTCGGACCGACCGCGGATCGAACCTGGGCCGCCCATTCGCATGTCTTGGCTTTAAACCAGTACACCACAATGGCCAACAAAGAAGGCGTTCTAAATTTAATATATATACATATATGTAATTTATAATATTCAAGGATGCGAGGTCAATGACCGGGGTTTGTTTATACTTAATTGTGGGTATTGGGTTTTGTAAATTAAACATTAATTTTTGCTTACGTCACGCAATGTAAAAATACGTACTTTTCATATTATCCGATTACGATTTGGATTTCGAATTCAGGTTTTATAATTTTACTATTTTTTTTATTTCATAATTTAATTGGCATAGCCGATTTCCGATTTCTGTTTCAGTTCCGATTCCAATTAATTATTAATATTCATATTGTAACTTTTTTTTAAATCATGTATCAATCCGAAAGCACCCGTTGAAATTTCAACGGGCATAAAACTAGTAAATACATATGTAAGTAGGTAAGGTATTGTTCATGCATTGCATTTTCAGGTCATCGCCATCAAGTGTTTTATTATATGCGGGAAGTAAAACTTTTGAAGCGACTTTTTTATGGGATGAAAATGATTGAAATTCAGGCATTCCTTTTCGGAAGCACGAATGTCGATTTTTCAAAAGTCAAGGTACCCTTCATGGACCTTCCGGTCAACGTTTGAATAGTCTTTCACGGTCAATGCTCTCACTCTCTGTTGACAATTCGTTCAAAATAAATAGGTATGGGTTTTTCTATCCGATTCGTTTACTAGTTCACGGTCGGTTCCGTTGATATGTCATTGACATAAAAATGACCAGGCCGTATGAGCCGTTTGGCGATTGATCGATATATTAGTATAATCAGTACGTTCAATGTCTCATTTATTACAATCGAAATTGATAATTAGGAAGTGAATAAAATTACGCTTTTGAAATTTCATTAAAATTACGCTTTTGATTTTTTTTTTGGGTTAGTATTTATTTTTTGCGAGGCATATTCAAATGTGTATTTCCTTCTGTAGACATAAAGTGGATTGTGGCAGATTTGTTTTATTATCAAATTAAGTTTGCAGCCACTGCATTCCAATCTCAAGGGGCATCTAAAATCACCTTGGTCACGAAAATCAACAAACATAAGATCCCATTATAAAAGTGACGTTAATTGGCTGAAAGCTTCTGATTTGATTTAAGAGAAATGCTTGAGAAATGTATTTGAATATGAATTAAGCTTAAATTTGTATGTATGCATGTTTGAATTCATTTACATTATTAACGTGTCGTGTTGAGTACGTTCAAGGATAGCTTCTTTTCATAATCGGTCAAATGAAAATGTAGATTATTATCTGTTTTTTTTTTTGTTTCGATCAAATATTTGGAGACTTTAATTATATGGGTATAATAAAAAATCTAAGTATAATTTCGATGTCAATATTAAACCGTTAGTTGAACCATAAATTGATTATAAACATCCCTGCAGCCTTATATAATGTTGAAAAACGAAATGTTTTAGCATTAATTTTAATTTTTCATTATAAAAATTTAATTTATAATGAAAAATTTTCTTTGAGATGTAAAATATTTTCCGTTGAAAATTCCCTATTCAATATGGAAAATTTTAGAATAACCTTCACTTAACCGGTAGATTTATATTCATATTTATGGTTATAATATATTCATCGTACATATATTTTATTATAATACATTAACATACATATAAAAGTTTTTGTACGTGTAGCTTTTTTTTACCATTGAAAATTCAATCACGTTTGTTGTGACGACGTCGATTTAAACTGGTTATAACTAGTTTAATCAGTATTTTACTAACACAGTATGGGGAAAAAGTCATCCTTTATTGCGAAGTAACACACTAAGATTTTTCATTTGCTTATAAAAAACATAGTTCCTAATTTTACCCGTCATAATAAATTTCATATGTAGTTGTCTAAATCTATTACAAATGGGTAACTGAATACGTACATTGAAGGAATTGTATTGGCTGCATTTAAATACCTATTCAAATAATTGCGCACTGAGCTGAGCAGATATGCAGTTCGATTTAATTAATTAATAGTATGTATGTTAATTGAGATGAGGTTTATTCAACGCACCCAAAAGCGTTCCTGTGATTTAATAATAGTTGGATCGAACGGTTTTGGTTGATTTATAATATTTTAATTCAACAAATAGTTTAATGAGAACATAAATATAGAAAATTAAATTTTCGCATTTCAAATGAGTGAAATTTGCTCGAAAATTAGTCTCCTGCATACATTTTCATACTCAATTGGTATTAAATGTGCAAACACCTCTGCAAATACTGTTTCTGAGTAGCTTTCAAACGAAACGGAGTGACGTTGAAAACGAAGCGTTGGTTTTTTTAAAGCACTTATACGTCTTACATTTTAAATACAATTATTTATAATATATATTAATTTTCGTATATTCGAGACATATTTTTTTTAAATTAAAATTATATTCGCTTTAAACTAGATCATGTTGAAAATTTATAACGAATTATCGTACTTAACTCAATTTTACAACACGTAACTTACTTACTCATCGCGATAAATATTTATGAAGTATATTCAATTTTGAATATATATTTATGTAGCACATGAAAAAGTTCCCAAATTAATTATAATATATTAAAGTAGTTTTAGGATCAGCGTTTTAAGGTGTGTCTTGTATTATCAACAGTTCCTTTTTTTTTAATGCATATGCATTTTTTTAATATGAAATATTTTCAACATTATTAAGCGTTTCTGAGTATTTCGAACAAATTTCCTCGAAATCTGCAGTAGCTGTTCATATATATACGTATGTGCGAATTTTTTCTGATATTCATACGTATGTAATGTACATATATATATGATTCAACGATTATGTTGAATATTGATCAATGTTTTTTCACACCATTTTACATTTCACACATTACAAATTAAATTTATCCACAATATAAAACATATAAGATTCAAAAGAAAAAGATGATTGTTTTTTTACTGGAAATATTCATAAAATTTAAGTGGGGTAAATCAAATCCTGCTCGTGGAAAACTAACGTGCAGTAAATCGAGTTTGCTTGGAAAAACAACTTAGATAAATCAAACACGCTCTAATTGCTCGGGTATCTCCCGTACTACAAACTACGCTTACAGTAATGATTAATAACAAACGCATCTCAGTATTAATCTGTTGATGAATTGAATTCATTAACTAAACGCCAACAGTTCAACATAACGGCATCTTCATCGACAGTTTTCACCGACTTTTCCCAAACTCGCCCACCAAACCGCAGACTCTCATATCAAATATCATACACACACATATGTATATGTGTATATATGATAGTATACAGAAACACACACTAAGACACGATTGGAGATACTTTTTTATGTATGTATGTATATATGTAGATATATATTGTCCGAAAGTAAACAGTGTCGGCTTACTCATTCTCGCCTCGACACGGCAAACGGTCAAGTTTATTTACAACGCGCTGCTCGGTCGGGTCAAATCGTGTGTGTATGTTCACCGACCGGCCAGACATGCAAATTGAGCTTATGTAACTGATGAATAAATAAATAAATAAATAGTTAGTCCGCGGCTATAAAGTGGTGGGCATCGGAGGCCGGTATTATAGATACACCTGTCGTCGTTCAAACGGCAACAGTTGACGTTACGCTCCGTGCTCCGTATCACGTTCGGTCGGATAAATCGTCGTTTGAGACCGTTCAAATTTAAAGAATTTCAATTCAAATTCAAGAAGAGGATTTGCGGAAGAGCTTACTGCAAATTTTATTTGGAAAAGTTTGAATACGTACTGTTAAAGTGTTGTGCTGTGTGGGTTTCGCGTCTTCATATTTGCAGAGCGTTTATATCTACGAAGGAAATTTGTTAATCGAGGTATGGTATTTGAATTTATTTATTCATGTTTAAATAAAGCGTCAGTCATTTGGATGTATCAAAAATGTAATGTATAACTAAAATTTATGTTTGTACACAATTGCACGTTAGATTTTGTAAAGATCTAAATATGTTTGTATATTCTGTCTACATATGTACATATGTATATTGATTATCTTTTTAATTTTTTTTTTAATTTGAATATAAACACATAACCTTTAATTTCAAAATACATTATCTTTTCCAAATAAAAGACGACATATTGATAAATAGTTTCTTTACCAACCAAACCTAATCTTAATGTATTATAAATGATACTAAATTAATATTCATCAAATAAATATTGCACGTTTGGTCTAAAATTAATTATATTACTTTATTATAAAATTTTATATTATACATGCATTATACACTATTTTAAGAAGTACTATAATAATTTGAATGGTACATATGTATGTACCATTCAAATTATTATAGTATGTATGCATGAATTAATCAAAAGAATTTCGTTGTGTCCCATTTATATTACATATGAAAAAACATTAGTAGATGAGATCAATCAATCTGTCTAAATAATAATATAAATCACCGCTAAACATAAATTTAAAATCGACACAATTTCAATGAAATCGATACGGTAGATCATTTTAATTAGCCGGTTCTTGTGCGTGCTCTACTTTCGACTGCATTTCTAGTGCATAAATTGTATCACAAGACACGCATAAAATGAATTTCATTGAATTAATAAATCTAACATTTCGTAAAGCATCAACATTGCCAAAGTATTGTCATCGTGGGTGATAAAAGTTGTTATTATTTGATAGGCATTACGTATGCTTGCATTAATACCATGCTGATCGTTAGAATGGAAAGTTTTATATGAGTGAGAAATGTAGAGAACATTCTATGTATGTATTTATTTCGACATTAAATATGTATAACGTTCAATGCATTACCGTTTTTTTTAATTTGAAAATGCGCAGTTTAGCCGTAAGCGTTTTTTTTTCAAGGCAATTTGCAAATCTTTCCGATTAGCATACAAACGAAAAATTTAGATAAGTTAGCACTTTGAATTATCGCGCAGAATGTCTTTGATATTATTGATGCAAATGAAAACACATCAACATTTTTTTCTTTACATTCTTACGAATACAATTTTGATCGGTGAAAAATTTAATTTTGTACCGGAACACTGACTGAAGGTCTTCGTTGTTTTTCTGAACGGTAGAGAACATATGTTTGTTATTAAATCAGGTGTCGATGTCAATATATAAATAAGTGTTTGTACAAATTATCACTTGAATAAACGTGAAGTATTATCTCGCGCTGGCATAAGCTGAATTCTTGATCTGATAATGATGAGGGGGAATGTTTTGCGGTTAAAGTTTTCCAAACGAATCAGTTCGTTTTATTTGTTTATTTCCTATTTCTATGCAATTAAAAGTTTTAGGAGAAGAAATGCTGATCTACGGTTCGATATTGAGAAATGCATTCGTGAAAATAATACCCATTCAAGAGTTCGAACTTTAATTATCTGATCGAACTTTGTTCAAGAGGAATTACATTTTGATAAAACCTCGAACGATTTAACCCTTTGAACTCTCAAGACCAAATTTTACTACATAGTTATTTCTTGATATAAAAATACCTTATTAGTATAGCTGAAGTACCTCATGTCAATATTTAGGATTCCACACAATCGCCTACAAATATTGCGAATTTAGTTGAAACTTGCTTGAGTGGTACTTATCAACAGTGTTATATGTGTCATTATTTTTTTGATATAATAAGATTTCAATGATAATTCAAGATTACAAATATTTTTTATGTAAATACACATGTAAATAAATCAATAAAGTGTGTAATATATTGACATAAAATAATAATGTTAATTAATTAAGAGTGATAAGCGTTAAACAAGAGTATAAATTTGCGAATAAAACAAAAGTATAAAAACGAACCACTATTGATTTATAGAAAAAAATACTCTTTTTATGCGACGACACGAATCTGTAATGCATTAAGGTCAAACAACAAGACCTTTATATTTGTTTAGATTTTTTTAATATTGTGTATATATTTTTGTATCCGTATTCTGAAATTTTTAATATATATGTATATAATATAACGAAATGTTACTTGTAATCTAAAAACCGAATTCAGATGTATATTTATAAAGAGCGGAAAAGGGGAAATTGAAACGTCACAGCGTGAAAGAAAATAATGCAAAGTGATGAGAGGCTTTTCACTGACAGAAATATGTTGTTTACGTTATTGTCAAGATGATTGAGCACACGAACGAACACGCTTTATTCACAAAAACACGATGTAACTTCGCATTATTTTGGTGAAAAAAAACCCCCTCCACCAAAAGTCACACTAGTGATCCACGTAAAATTTTCACCAAATAATAAACTACACTAATGTGTTTACACTGAATTAAACGAATGTCAATTAAATGCAATTTAAAAATCGCAAACAGGTGTTACGTAGTATTGCGCTGAGGCAGTTTAAGTCACTTTCTTTTTCACCTCTCCTCAGTTCTTTTACCGGTATTACAAGGTTATCTGCCGTTACGTATTTATTGACAATTGTCAATATGGCTTAGTATAAATAATAATAATTTGTTATTAATTTTAGCATCGAATTGCATGTCTGGATGATGTAAGCTTAAATAAATAAACGGGGCGTCTGCTCGATAAATCACATTGACGTTCGAGTAAATTACGATACATACGGATCGTTTCGGATAAAAGTTATGCGGATTTAATATCTGTCTTTGTGAAAATTACAAATTATTCTCGTTCCATTTTAATGAACTGTCATTTTTATAAATGAAATTGTGTAAAATTTTATGATTTATAATATACATATGTACGTAAGTTTAGTTCTGATGTGTGCCTTAGTGTATGTATGCATGTACGTTGAAAGAACTACAATTAAAATCTAATCTCAAGCATATACTAATTATTATGTCTTCAACAGGAACACCGTCAAGTCTTGTGCAAACAAAGGACTAAAACAAGAGCCAATTCGGGACAAAACTCTGGATAAAAATTCCCAACAAACAATGGAAGCGACATACGGAAGCGTCTACAAAAAACTTGCTTTGGTATGGAATTGTTTTTAACGTTAAAAATACCTTAAAATATTTTCATTCATATAAAAAAAATAATTCTTCACATCCTTTTCGTTCATGTAAAATTAATTAATCGTAGTAAAGTGATGCAAAATTCAAAAGAAAGGATTGCGTATGAGAGAGATGCGGGTGGAGATGAATAGTAATCGTTGGTAGAGTTGCGGATGTGGCTCATTGGGTTTTCCTGATTGATTTGTATTCGCAGTTTTGATTTTCAGAGAAAAACTTTTGTTTTCGTCTGTCATCGAGGATGCGTTCTGGTTTCTTGATTCGAATGTATACGTCATACGATGGATACGTCACGGTTTCGATACGTGACAATGGAATACGATTGTCCTTTGTGGTATGAGACGAGAATTGTGAATTTGCATGATTGACGAAAGCAGAATATCCAAAGGCATTTAAATAGTTAAACATGATAATATCATACTTTTAATTTGTTTACAACTGACGTTTCCATTATTGTAAATTAATCGCAACGTAAATTGTATGTTGTTGCACTAACGTTCCCAGTAATGTGTACGCGTTGGAAATTTCATTGTTATAAAAAAACGCAATGTTATTGTAATGCAATAACAAATTCCTTTACTTCACTCCGGATATAATACAATCTTTGCGGATAAAATATATATTTGTAGCGATCTGTTGGGTAACAATTTAGACGATTTGTCGATGCATTAATCGGTATGATCAATCTTGGCGACAAACTATATATGTACATAGTTAATAGATGATATTTATCAACATACGTAGTTTTAAATATGACTCCGATTATAGAAGTTCTGTCTATGCTCTGAGAATCGAATTATCGTAAAAAAGTTAGCTGCAATACAAAGATCTCTACGACAGACAAAATAAGCAGAAAATTACTTCTCCGTGGGCCTCATAAGGTTTCCGTCTACATAATTATTAGCATGTGACATACATAAACTCAATTACACTCTTATATGTACATATATCTGCGACTATATAATTGAACTGTCAATTAATCTCTCCACCTGTCTTCCAGATTGTAATAAAAATAAAAATTATAACCAATAAAATCATATATTTCAAAATAATTAACCTTATCTATATAGGTAGACAATTTTGTTGAAATTTCATTCTTGTTTGTATTTTCTTTTACATAACGAGAATCAAGGTGTTGAAATTTCCACGAATATTAATCAAAAAAGAAAATTTACACTTAAATTTGTTTTTGTCATATATTTATTCTGAATCGGCAAGGGCATTCTGTTCTTATGCTTAAAACTTCGAAAATGTAATTTCCTTCAGAAGATTAATATCATTAATAACTTTCAGTCCAGCGATTCTTAACAATATTGTCGGCTTGCATTATTGTCAATGTGATATAATATTACATCACAAAATCAGAGAATTTAGTACATTATATTATACTTGTTTGTGTTTGAATAGATACATTTGCGATAACGATATTTCTCATTTGTACCTTACAATTGACAATAATGATTGAATCGATTTCAATCAACAAATATATTTCTACATAAGTGTTTGCAAATCAGTAAATAAATTAATTGAAATATTAAGTGTTTGTTTTAATGTGCAATTACAATAACAAGTCAGATGCCGTGTATGTGACAGTCTACCGAGAGTAAATAAAAATTGAAAGTTAATTACACCAATGTGAAGAAATAAACAACGACTAGTTTTAAAATTCAAATACTGACGACATACATTACTATTAAATAGCTTTATATGTATACAAACGCTTATCGTCGTATTCTCATTGTTTCAGATGTGTTCATTAGTGATGATGGGCCTCGTTAAGGACTCGGATTCTGCCCCGCTGGACATAGCCTCAGATTCTCAAACTTTGGCCAGGATTTTGTGGAAACGATCGCCGATATTTATAGAAGTGGAGCACACGACCGCATCGGATCTGCCCACTCAGCACAATTTGTACGATTCGACTATTTCTCATAATGGCGGCGAACCGTTGTCCTTGTCGACTAGCTCAATTAAGACGAGTTCTACACTCCTGAGAGGTCCTTCGGTTTCAGGAAGTGCCGTCATAAATTTGGTCGACCACCAGATCGTGCAAACGCACGATCATCCCTATAAAGTTCATACGGCTGAAGATGTTTTACATACTCTTTCTGATGTAGACGTTATCCATCCAAACGCCCATGCGCTATCTACTTCTAGAAAGACTACAATAACGACGAACGTAGGACATGTCGTTGATGAGAAAGGAATTACGCCAGTGGTTACTCACGATATAACCCACATACATGAGAGTGTGGCTCATGTTACTGAAGATGAGGAGCATCTGAGGGTTTTGCCTTTGCAAGCTGTGGTTATAACCACTAGGGAACCAGAGCATATAGTCTCAGTACCGAACCACGAAAATAAAGTGTCTCACAGTCATGAAGCGACTAAGGATAAAGGAAGGAAGCACAGGAGGAGGAATATATACAGAGAGGCTGTTGGTGGATATGGAATTGGTTATAGATATGGTGGACAAGGTGCTGGTCATGGGTATTATGTGAACTTTTAAGAAACTGTTACGGATCGCTTATTGGTACTAATGATCTAAAAAAAAAAACGTTGAGCGTTCGATCGCAATCACAGTCTCACAATTGGATGCAAAAAATATTGTTATTTATATAAATGATGAGACGAAGGTTGTACGCGATTGAGACGACATTTTAACAGACCTTGAAATAATGACACGAATTCTATTTATCAAATGGTACGTGTACGAGTCATTTTAAATGCATTTTTGATATAAATTATACAATTTATATTCATGCATTAGTAAAAAGGATTCTGTTAAAGAAAAATGAATAAAAAAAGCACAATTGAGTGCGTGGGCTAAAAGCTCCTTTATATTAAACGGTTAAGCCTTTTATAAGCTCTTTTTTCTGTAAAATGAAAACAACGTTAATGGTTTTCGGATACTCTGTCACGAAATGTAAATTTTGCGACAGTGGAAAAAAAAAGGTAAACCGAGTCCGAGTGGACGAATAGACAGAGAGAAAGAGAGAGTGGAAAATCGAGAAGATTTTTTTTGTTCAATTGAAAATTTCCACAGTATTTCAATATGTATTAATGTGTGAGCAAATACTCGATAAACGTTCGTGCGAACGTGAAGACAGAGCAAGAAGTAGGGAAGAAAGATAAGGAAAAAAAATGAAGCAAGCGTAATTTAGTTTAGTTTAGGGATCGTCTTGTTAACTTTCTTCCCAGTTTTCGTTTGCAGAGATGGTTAATTAGATTTGGTGTCCTTTTTTGTGAAATGTCTACCCACTTGAATCGGCATCGCCGATAGAAGAATTCGATTACTGCAATAAATCGACGACAGTCGACTAACACTGTAAATGAAATGTATATGTATGCTTTAAATTAAATTTTATTAAACCGTAAGAAATTCAATTGAAATATATGTTTGAGTGGAAAGGAAATGTTTTTCGATAGAAAAGATCCAAAAAGTTAGTTACAATGATAAATTATATGGAACAATTGGTTCGATTTTCATTCGGTTCCCTGACATTTCCCGACCGGTTCGAATATAATCCGAGCGATTTGATATATTTTTCAAACTGGACGTATTTTTTTTGTGTATACAAAATATGTAATAAATATTATTTTATGGGTAACTAAATCTGTACAAAATAATTCCAGTTAATAAATAAATAATGATTTTAATTATTAACCGCACATTTTTTTTCAATTATTTATAACTTCTTTTAAATGTGATTTTTTTATCATATACAGTCAGTCAGTTTGCTTAATTTGTACAATCAAGTATGAGTACAAATTAAGCAAATCAAATATGAATCAACGTTTGAGACTAAATATCCAAGAGGTGGTATCTACTGAACTGATTCGACATCCACATAAGTAAACGGGATATATATATATATATATATATATATATATATATATATATATATATATATATATATATATATATATATATATATATATATATATATATATATGTGTATACATGTTCACACATATATAACATTTGAAGAGATAGAATAGCATACATAATTTCATCCCAAAAGTCATGTCTAGACGTGTAGTAATGTTTCAATTTAGCAAATAGTATACATAGTGGATATAGCGAGCACTAATTGCTAAAGTTCATATAGTCCACAAGGCCGGCATAATTCGAATTTTGGCCCAAATAACCCATCAAAATGTTAATTTACGTGCATACTTGCAAGCCTCTCAAGGTCGCAAAAATCTCCACGTGGTCCATTTTCACAGGTCAGTTGTTGTGTTACACGGTCAAATTAAAAGGAAAATTGTGCGAAAAGTTCAAAAGCGCAGCGAGAGTAGCTCGGGTTGATTTTCTAGGATGTACATATGTACATTTTGGAAAACGTTATTTTCTATGTGAGCCAGTGTACATCTAACTGGATTCTAAATGATAATAAGAGAAATATTATTTGAAATTTCTGTATCAAATAAAATAGAAGCGTGCAAATTGCGCAACTAAATGATGTGGGATTTGTGTACATAGTTTATAATTAATACATAGTTTAGTTCAAGTAAAGATAAAATGTATATATATTCATATGAATGAATTTGGTAGTTATATAATATGGGCAAAAATAGAAGGTGATACATACAAATAGAAACATAAAATTAAATAAAAATAAGGTGATATTGGAAAATAAGGTACACGAAGATACTATTTATTTATTTATTTATTTGGAAAATTTACAGTTTATTAAGTTACATAGATTGATAGTAAAAAAAATATAATTATGTTAAGTAAACCATTAATAATTTTCACATATAGGTAAAAAAAAGAAAAGCTCAAACATTTAAAATAAGAAACAAAAATGATAATAGAGTAAGATAGTTAAAGAAAACAAAAAAAGAAAAAAAATAGAAATAACAGTATAATAAAAATATCAAAATAATAAGAATAATAATATGATAAAAATTATGAAATAATAAAAAAAATATAATATATAACAAAAAACAAAAAGACAAAATAAATACATCAAAATAAAAATTCATAATCACAATCGTAAATTTTCATTAAAATTAATCATCGAAAAACAAATTTGCAATAATTACTCTAGCTTGTATAGCATTAATATTAAATAAGTCAAACATAGAAATTGTTAAGATTAGTGTGTTGACGGTGGAGCTTGCACGCCAGATGAATGAGCTTCTTCCATAATTAGAAAAAGTATTAGGTATGTAAAGGAGCTCATTACATCTAGTCATTCTATTTGGTACACGCAATGTATGAACTACTGTGCTTATTCATTTGAGTTCATATTAATTTATTGTTGTACTTTATATGTATGTACTATTTAGCACGTTTATTGTATTTTTCCTTATCTTGCAATGATGCTGAATTGATTTTTATATTGTAGATATATCAGTATGGCTGTTAGCAGTCAGCTATATGTATGAACAAGATAATTAGGCCCCCCAGACACGTTGCTTAAAATATCAAAATCTACATACATATTATAAATAAAAATAATAAATATTGAAAAACCCAATTTAATCAAATGTAACGACATCTATACATATACAACAAAATGAAAACGTATTTTTTTATATATATTATTTTTTAAACTTTTTTTATGATTAATTCGCAGAAAAATTAAAATAATAAATATATATATACATATATAAATATCTATGTATATATATACGTATGTTTTTTTTTAGAATGATACATATATTTTGTGAGTGTAAATTATAATAATTCTAACATATAAACAATAACGAAATGTTTATAATGATTTATAAATTCAACTATAGAGGGAGTGCTTACGTTATTGCATTCAATGTTTAATCAATTAAATAAAATTTCATACATATTAAAAACTTATCAGAAAGGCTATGTAAATTATATCTCAGAGTTTTATATTTCATACATTTGCGTTGATATAGAATATCATTTCACCTTTTAGTTTCAAACACGGTATCCAAACTCGCAAAGTTTGCTGATTATGCACCCGGGCTTCTATAATATTATACCCATATAATACTATGACCAACTTATTTCAAAATTGACCGTATTAAATTCAAAAGCCTTACTTTAAAAGTTTTAAAAGAACTTCCCGTTGGTTGTTTTAATATTTTGCGGGTGCAAAGTATAACGGGCAATTTTCGCGACGACACAAAAAGTGATTGCCGGTTGAAGTTATGGGGTAAGAAGGGCGAGAAAATTGGACTATACGTCAACGCGGCTCGGTTAAATTGAATGAGAGAATATTATATATACCATACACGTGCACATTATGTATTATACAGGGTTGGGAAAAATTCACGCTCCAGTACTTACATATGTATGTACACACACATGTGCGTAAGTTTGTATAAGAAAAATTGTTTTCGAATCGTACGTTCCGCGTGGTCCAATTTGTCGATCGGGAATACGTTTAATATTATACATACATATATGCATTTAATAAATATTTTCGTACGTATGGATGAAATATATACACACGTGGTTAAAAATAGACTAAGGCAACAGTTGAAATCTTTGTTTGTTCTTGATTTTAATGAACGTCGCATCGAGTGATGAAATTTCCGTGGAATGTAATTAAATTCATACCGCACGTCGTATGGTTAGTTAATAAGATTTGTTAAGTCCCGGTTATACTCTCAACATTATTTATTGATGATCACGCTTATAAGAGCTACTTTAGACAGGAAGCATGTACATAGGAGCTAAAATACTGAACAGTGTGAACCAAACAGTGGTTTCCTACTATGTCTATGTAGTATAAACAGAACCGAAGAATAAAGTTAGCAATTTGATGTTTTGATTTGTTAAATGGTTGTCGGTCATTTTTGCATAATGAAGTTGCAGTTATCAAAATATTTGTTATGTGGGTTGGATTCTTTATTCAGAACTATGTATGTAAATACGTCAAAATAATTTGGAATTTAGTACATCATGAAACGATATTATTGGCATTGTTTAAGCAAATTACATATTCATATATGTATGTATGTATTTATAAAGTGGTTCAAAAAACTTGAACACAGTCAATAGTATACATATTTTTTTCTTTGATTCAATCAATGATGCACACTCTTCTTAACAGATTGAAAATTTTAAAGAATTTATACAAAACAGCGCAAATCGAGATGTTGAATAACTCGAATTTTTGTGAGAGAGATAGGACAGAGATACCGATTTGTTGACATCGTTTCAATGAAACCAGATAAATTGGCAAACTCTGATCGTAAACCATCGACCTTGGAGTCTCGTATCTAAGGTCTGGTCAGCAGCACACACCAGGGATAGAACCCGTGACCACACAGTTGAAAGAATTACATCCTAACCGTTGATATATGATGCTGGATATATAAATATATACATAGATATCATGCTAGGATCAAATCATAATGACGTTGATTTGAATTTTTGATACTTTTCATTTGGAGCGTTGCACGAATGTTATATTACATATATTAGAAGAATGTATAATATTAAGAAATATTCAAATGATAGTGAAATTAAATATATTTTAATAATTAAAGTTGACATTGGTTTCTTCGGTTTGTATAAGGCTTTACATCTCGTACATATTTACCAGAGAAACACTGAATAAACAAAGCCAACGTAATATGAATGCTCTTTCAACCAATATATGTATTATATAAATTTGAGTTGTGGGTAAAAATAAAACTGTCAAATCCAGTCAAATGCCAGTGGGCGGAAATTTGATAAGCGTATGTGTTTATTTAAAAGCAAAATTAAAAAAAAATTCAATACACAAACATACATGTATAAGAAGGAATATGTGATGTAATGAATGTTTTTATTTATTTAAAACATTCAAATTCAACCATAGTGAAATTACAATTTGTCTCAAAGCGTCAATATGACCAAAAAAGTGTTATTGAATTCGTATGAAATATGCATGTATGATTGCGAAAAATCATCGAATCAATTATAATAAATGTTGCAATGAAAAAAAAATCATTCAAATAATTCGTATTAAAAGAAAATGGTATTGAGCTGTCAGTTGCGTAAAAAACATTGGTATTGATCGGAAAAACTGATGAAAACCGTGACGTTTTTGAATTGTCAACCTTCACGGTTTTTCGCGGCCGTTTTCACCTTTTCCCCAATTTCCTGTACGCCACGGTTTTCCATTCACAAAAAATGGCCAGGTTGTGTGGGGTCTCTCACGCGGGGGAGCTTTTCACCACAACAACACCGTCCCCATTCACCCCCTCACCTCGGTGGAGGGTGTTCGCACATGATTTATTATTTCCCCACTCGGGCTAGGTCAAGAAGTGGCATGAATTATCGTGATATCGGTGGGTTTCAACCTTGAAATTGTATTTATGCACCGATATTTAGTTCGCTGCTCACGCGGAACACACTTTGAGTGGCCGTGGGCTGGACAAGGAGGGGGGTTATTTGGACCTTGGCACGTAAGACTGTAAATCAACTGGTAATTAACACTCCTATTCACGGTTTGGTGGTTAGTGTTTTGCCAGGAATCGATAACTGTGATTTTCTCATTAGCTTAACACTTCTTTTTTACTTCAACCTATAGGTATTCGTTTAGTCAAAGTCGGTTTAACACAGTGGTAGATTACTCAATTATAAAATGGATGTTTCAGGTTCAGTTCTCATGTAATGCTAAAATTAATCTTGCCTGTTTACTCATTGGAGACATTTATTGCTATAGATTTTATTTTAATTCCAAATTATTTTAATAAATTAAAAATCCATTACACATAATATAATAGGATTTGTTTGATAATACATTTTAGGCAGATTCATATTACTTCTTAGGCAGATTCATATTATTTTTAATAAAACCCATTGGAAATCAGCAACAAACTTTTTAAAGTGATTTTTCATCAGTTTTATTGTTCGTAAAGTCAGATAAGTCAAGTTATAATTTGTTCAGTCTATTTTAAAGCAACTGAGAAGATTTTGATGCTATATTTACATAAGTTTCTTTAACTGGGTCGGCTTTGTTTTGAAAAAGTACATTAAGATTGGTATCTGTTGGTATGAATTTTCTTAGGCACGTTATATGTACATATAATACTAGTGGTTTTACCCGGCTTCGCTTGATATTTGTAATATAGACCTCTTAAACATGGCTAATCTAATAGTAAACGTTAATTTGTTTTTTTATTAATTTCTTTTTAATTTAACAGCCAACCAGAAATGAATTACACACACACTAAAAATGTTTTTACTTTATCTATGCACGTAATAACAATAGATGTATGTAGTTTTGTGATCATGCGAAAATTCGTACTCGAGATTTTGACTTATTTGAACTCGGAATCGATCACTGATTGCGTTTTCATAGTCTAAAAATGTGTGTGTGTGTGTCTGCATGTATGTGTGTTTCATCTTATATTCTTCAAATACAGTTATGGGTTGGTCACATCCGATTTTTTTTTATATATAAGTGATCCAGAACTGAAAAGGAATCCGGATCCGGAATTGAAAAACGAATCGGGATCTGGAACTGTAAAAGGTATCCGGAACAGGAAATGAAAAAGAAATCGGGAACCGGAACTCAAACAGGATCTTACATGCAAAGTCTCTTTCGAAATTATATATTAGATTAACAATATTGAATGTGTCCGAAAGAAAATTTATATATTTATTTATTAAAAATAATATATTTTTTAAAAACATTCACACCAAAGTGTTTCTACATATGTCTTTATTTATTTATCCATTATAACTATATACTCATCCCGACCATTGGCGCCACCACAGGCTGCCTAAGGTGACGCCTATGATCAAACTTTTGTTAATATGTAAATATCAAATACCATAATTACACATAACGATTATACACAAAATATGAGTTGAAAACACTTTGTGACAACCCTTGCCTCAACTCTTCCACTGCGGAAGCCGCTATAGCAGCTCCGTCATATGTAGATGTTCCTCTTCCCAATTCATCGAACAAAACTGAACAGTTAATTGCAGCGCGCCTCAATATTGCTGCAACTTCACTCAATTCAACCAGGAAGGTCAACTCTCCCGACATTACATGGAAATCGTCATCGCCCATCGTCTTGCAAAAATGTTGAGATAATTGATGCGATGACGATTGAAAGGTTTCATTCAATCTATTAAATAAACTTTTCATTCTTACTTATTATTAATACTTAACTAAAGAAATAATAATAAGACTATAGAAATTCTTTCAAATAAATATAAATATACATATGTATATCTGGATATACATACGTACAATATATAGTGTTTTTTTATACTTGTCACTATTAAGACTAATAAGTATAAACATATTAAACATTTGAACGTAAATAAATTCCTAATTAGTGTTTTTAGTTCTACTTATATACAATGCAAACAAAACATTGGTTTAAGTATTTGTCTTGTCTATCAAGTAATCGTATCTATATACGAAGTATCAATATCACGTTTTAATGCGTCCCATCTATCAAGTAATCGTATATTTTTTTTCTTTCTATCTCTTTGAAAGGTGATGGTAAACATATACATTCACAATTCCACATGTATCTATTTCCATTTTTACTCTAAAAGATCAAAACAATTTCAACGGGGGTAACGTTTCAAGTACATATGCCACTAATTAAACAGTAGATGTAAATTTAAATTTAGATTAAGCCATTTGATTGTCGATGACCTTAGAGTATTTTCGGTAAATAAATTCGATGGAAAATAAATAAACAGGTGGATACGTATTTAGCACTCGAAGCGTGGGATCGAATCAGACATGCTGCGGGGGCGCGACGAGGGAGAAATTTTCGCGGTTTTTTCCGTTTAATTCGGCAAATAAGGGTTACAAATTTGCCGGTTAATCTCGTAAAGCCTGAAAAATGTATAAAGTATACACACTCCAACCGCGAGCTATTAATCCTCAGTAAGCGTCAGTGGTGCGCATGCATAGAGTGGAAAAGGTATGGGGATGAAAAAAAAAACACACACACAAACAGGAATAAAAAACACATACGGCACACGGACACACTAAGCTCTAATGGAACGGATTTTGATAAAGTTGGTCCAATCGACCGGATCGTCCGGATTATTGTTATTGGTCGGTCGTTTCGAATTCAATTTGAGAAAATGATGGATGCGAATGCGATGGACGCGTAGGGGATAGTTGCCGAATCAATTTCAGGATTATTGCCTTTTCGTAAACAAATCACTGTATTGGGTTAATTCAAATATACACATGTAGCTTCCTTCTCTATATTATAGATGATGGCATGTTTTTAAATAAGCACATGTTTATTTATTCATTTATTTATAGCAAATGAATATATAACAAAAGTAAATATATGTCTTGGATGAAAATCCTTTTTCTTATCTATGTGTATTTCTACTTTTCCTTAATATGATTCTATTAATCAACATATATGGGGAGAACATAAAGAGAAGAATACTCGGCGGATGGAATTAAAACTTGAAATTTGTATTGAGGATTTTGGCGCCTCTAGATTTTGAAGCCTGGGACCGTTGCTCCCTTTGCAAGGCTCAATGTATACGATCAAGTAATTGCAGATCGCACGGTGAAATGACCATAAACCAAGCGCATAGATGAGGTTAGCCTTGGTTACTCGCATTCGACTTTTTCACACTTGTCCTTGAACCTTTGCGGCCCTTTCACCTTTAATTTTCACGTTTATTACAAGGCTCTTCTATATTTAACTTCGCTCATTGGTCTGACATGGATATTATATCCTACATTCTATTGATCGTTTTGAAACTTTACAATTTAGACAACAATATATATTCAAATAAATTCCGCCAGTACAATGGTGACAAATAATTGTAATAGAAACGTAAAAAAGGCCTTATGGTAAGTAGCCTTATTTATTCTCCTTTCCGCCACCCTCTCGCTTTGTCAGATTTCAATTATTTACACCTAGTTCTTTTTCTATTTCACACTTATTCCTATCTTAATAAATTTGTATTATAGGTTCTCACTATCCCTCATATACATTTTTATTTCACTCATAGGTTTTATAATTAATGCTAAAATGTTCATATTATACTTCTGATATACATACATATGTATGTATGTACATACGTACGTGTTACGGCCAAATTTTAAACGCTCATTCACAACAGCTCGGACAGATTTGGTCTTTCTAGCTTGATTTATATATTTATACTGCGATATTTTACAATCCTTTTATCATACTAGATTTTATAAGCCATTTAAAGTCATCACATTTCGTTTTTATAATCCTACATGTCCAAGATTAGATCTGTCAAAACTTCGTTGTTGAAATAGTGAAAAACATATAAAAGCCCTGTAAATAGAAAATGCAAAAATGTACAAAAAAATTCTATCCAAACCAGACCCAGTGATTTGTTTTTAATTATAATAATTATTTAGTAGTTTTTATCTAGCTAGCTAGATAAAATACCGGAACAACTGACTCGTGTACCGGGACATGAGGATACATATCTATAAACTGGAACATGTCCTGGTCTACCGGGACGTATGGCAGCCCTACTTTAGCATTTGTCCTTGACCTTGTATAATAGATATATGATTTCCGAATATTTGGCTGTATTTTCCACATGTATTTTCCTTTCAAATATAATATGTATAAACTGTTGATTTTTCTTCGGAAGACTTACATATATACTTTTTGAGATGATTGTATATGTATGTTCAAGCCCGTTTACCGTTAAAAAAAGTTTACTGGTATTTATGTATAAATCAGGTATAAACTTAAGCAAAAATCCAATATATCACTTATCCATAGAATTTAAAGAATACATTCGATAAAGAGTATTATTCTTTTCCTTGTTGTTGAAATATATTATTGGCGACTATCCAATTTTTGGGTAACATATCGTATTATAATTTCATAATGAACTATCATTGAAAAAAGGCTATTGTGTGAAATTAAATAAGTAAATAATTGGGCGCTTTTACCATTTGCTCGAGTGCTAAGGAGATAATTATGTACAATTGTCGTATAATTGAGATTCATGTTGGATATTAGTGGTGCATTAGTCGAATTACACACCTGAATTATAATCTACGTACAATGGCACATTGCAAACTTGTATCAATTCGAAAATTTTGCATGAGTCTGGGTTTAATCTTTTGTAAAGCATGCTGATAATTATCGGCTCAAGTTTAAAGCTGTCTTAAAATATTCTATAATATAAACATTAGAAGTGATTGCCGATACATACATACATACATCGGCATATAAAAAGTGCGATAATCGAAATGGATTTTTCACATAGGGGGGATTATCCTTAATGAAGACGTATAATATTGAAAGTTTGCACAATACATAACTAACTTTAAAAGAACTGTTAAAGTAAATAATTCCAATGGCGCAATCTAAACAAACAATAGGGTAACTTACGATGCTTTCAGATTAGGAAAGTTTCTCGTACGTACCTATTGTATTAAATTTTGAACTTATACCCCATTGTATAATATAATACATTGTGGTATTTACTAATTGGCGTATTGCATTTCGATTGCACGCCACATAATTCGTATTCCGCATTGTAATTTGCGCAAAAAATGCAACGAAGCTCCGACACGAAATGCAGTAATACCGATCAACATACATATTTCCGATACGATTGCATCGATGCACGTGTGCCTCGATTGGTCGAAAGCAATAAAGAACCGTTAATTGAAAACGAATATTTGATAATTGGTATGTCATATTTTCAAGTCATAAATATTATAATCATAAAAGTTCATGTATCATTAGATATTCCGGCAATATATAATATTATATTATACATTCAATGGAAATGTATCAAAAATATTTAATTGGTTTTTTTATATTTTACATATATACAGAATATGAAATGAGCTTGATTTTCTTTATAAAAAATTCACATGTGCGTATAAAAATATTATTTGAAAGCTTCATTGTAAAAATATGAGTATTATTACAATATTTTCGCATAATACTTCGCGTATAAAAAAGCAATATAAAATTATATTTATGACTAAATTGCGCCACGAAGTAAATTTTACAGCTATTGTTTTAAATAAATTTAGAACCCCCTTGGAGCTTGGGGATTTTAGTGCCAAATGACTTTCCTGTTTTATGTCTCGCGTTTACAAACTAAAATCGTATAAAACACACACACATTCACCAGATAGCTTAACGATATCGTCTCGCATATAAAAAAAGAGTAACCACAGCTCGTGAATAAACAGACATATCACCGTGTGTATGAAAGGGCGAGCAAATTACATAGATATGTACCTAACGCATATTTCACCGGTCAAAATACGCGAAAACATAATAAACAAGACGCACACAAAGAAGATTCGCATTAAAAAACAATAATAATAAATAAATCGAAAAACAATACGAAGGAGTGCAAAAATAATATCGTAAAACAACAAAAAAAAAAAAAATTGCGTTCGAAAATTAAAATACCTTTCACGTGTAACAAAGCATTAACTCGATTATTTTTCCATTGTTTGCCGACTCGTCCGACATGTTTATTGTGCCCGGCGCGTCGACAAAACGCGCGAAATGATGATAAAAATAATAACGAGCCTTCCGACATTCCCGTCTCTAAAATTCGCGAATTCCCTTCACATCCCCGAATTCACGAAAAAATAACACGGCTGTTGTGAAAATCCGCAGTATAGGAGTTAATTGGGCGTGCAAAGGTGCGCGATCGCTGACCGTACACATTTTCCCACCCCCCCTTCTCTCCTCCCCGCTTTTTACTGAGTTTTCCGATTTCCCCTCCACCGATATACCGTTATGACTTCCCGTGCAATATTAGCGATTATATATTTTTTCCCCACTATCAGCGATAATCTACGGCAGCTGGAATGAAAGTTCACGCTGACGTTTGTTATTTATGGATTATCTTCGTTTATTGCCACACGCCACAGTGGCCGATGGAATGGTTATATTTATCGATTAGGATAGCTAATTTATTAACTATACATATATTTTATATTCAAAGCTGATCAAACACTTTCAACTCTCCACAAAGATGTCTTTTTACACCTAGCAAAAATACATTAGACGTCTTAGACGAAGGGTTCCTAACCAGTCGATCGCGAATCAACATTTGCTCTTAATAATTAAGATTCTGAATTTTGAAAATAATAATAATTTCTGAAAATAATAAGTCTAGCAATAGTAATTTCTGATGAAAATAATAAGTCTAGCAATAGTCATCGCAATGAATTTTCCAATGTATGTGGGAAATTAAGAATTACAGCTGATTGAATTGCAGGCTGACTTTACTTTGACACAATTGAAATATTTGGATCATAAAAAATATGACAAAACGTCTATGACATATTTATGAAATTTTTTAAATTATTCTGTTTTTGCAGTTAATCAAAGCCTTTTAAAATGAATATTTTTAATTTATAAGCAAAAAAACAACAACAAAAAAGTCGGTCGCCATGAAAATTTAAATGAAAAGCAGCTCTCAATCCAATTTAGATGAAAAGCAGATCCCGATTTTGCCTTTCTCACTTTACTTACATACAACTATGTATGTATGTACTTTATTCTTATTTTATGGCTGCTAACATATATGTACATTTTGTACTCTCAATGGTAATATCTGATCAAAATTATATGAATCACATGAAATGTCTTAAAAAAGCTGTGAGTTAACAGACAAAGGAAAAATTAAAAACCTAGATTATATGTATACTCTTTATTGGAAGGCTTCAATTAGGTTGGCTGTTAAGTGATGACAACAAAGTTGAAGCCGCATCGAAACACTTGCAAGAGTAATTACGGATAAAAAGGATTGATTTGAGTTTATATTCCAGAGATAATACAAGATAAGTTTCTTGTATAATCATCTTGACAAAAATATAAAATTTTGATTTAGGTTGAACTAGAAAGAAAACGGATTTGTTTTGTTGGTGAAAATAATCTGAAGCTTCGATGTGATTTTTAATTTAAAATAAAATTTACTAATCTGGTTTCAAGTGAAAGATTTTTAGGTTGATTATTTTTTCTATACGCTAAAATAATTAATTTATTTAGGATTAAAAATTACTTTGTATAATTAGATGTTTTAAGTTAGAAATCTAGCGATAAAATGATATTTTTTTCGAAATTAAAGGTAAATGCCAAACCTTGAAAATAAATTTATAATCACAGTCAATCTACTATATGTAGTTAGATACAACATATCATATATTGAATGTATTTTAGTTAAAATGGATTTTATTTTCATAATCTATACTTTTTAGAAACACATGCATACATAAGTAGTCTGTTTATACAACGACCGCAACGTGTTCGTTCCGGGGCCCCGACCAGTACTACGGTCAATTTACACGTGACGGGACTCGGAAACCGGGCAGGGTCAAATAATGTTACATGTCTCTGTGTGGTTGTATGCTACTTACCGTGACGATCTGAATAGACGAAATTTGTACTGTACCACAACAATATATTCCGAAATCGTATGCATTCAGCAGTTTGTGTGATTAGCCGTGGCGTGTACTTGTGTATACATATGACACGATCCTATCAATGTATAAACCGACCTTGATTTTTATTAAATATATGTAGCTAACTAGTTGTTTTACCCAGCTTCGTTCCGTATTTTTTTTTATTTAATTTATTTGAATCGAAAAAAATATAATATTCAACCGATTGAATTGACGTCATAGAAACTTTGTTTTGTTTACGAAGTTCCCAGCCAAAGATACAAACTTACAAAGTCTATTTCGAAATTATATGTATGTACATATATTAGATTGGCTAGTATGTTGTAAAATGTCTGTAGGCCATTTTACTATCATTGGTTTTAAATACCGTCTACGACTTGTACAATTTTGTCCAATTTAATGATTGACCAATTTATTTTGTTATTTTATTTTGTCCAATTTATTGTACGAATGGACACTTGGCCGACGGACGCTTGGCTGAATGGACAGTAAGCCAAATTTTTAATTCTTTAAATTGATCAAACTCTTTAAATTGAACCAAATTTTCTTACCCTTTCTGTAATTGTCAATATTTTTAATGTTTATAAACAACTAGTTGCTTTAACCGACTTCGCTCAGTATTTGTAATATAAACAGCGTAAACATGGCGAATCTAATAGTATATAAATATTTATTTGTTTTTTTTATTAAATGAAAAAAACAATTCGACTCGTCGTCATGGAAATTTTGACTTGTGTACTATTCCCATCCAAAGCTACTTATAAACATATGTATCTAAAAAGTCTCTTTCGAAATTGTATATTAGATGTAGGCTTGAAATATTATTATTATCAGTTGTATGTTTTCTTCTATATAAAATGCCACAGTTTTCCCTTCTCCTGTTCCACGTACCAATTTGATGGGTTAGTCATCGGTTACATGGGGCATTAGGCTCCTTAACCAGATTTCTGTTAGATTGGATTTGTTTAAACTTCAGTGAACGAGGCCCTGTATAATTTTGGATCGACAACGTGTTCTAATATTATATTTGTTCAGATATAGCGATTGTTTATTTGTCCGTTATGCAAAACTATAGTTTTCAATATAGGACTATCAAATTTGGTATATTTTCTCATAAACTCATCAAATAATAAAGTACACCAAATTTTCTGATTTTTTTTTCACGCACAACACTGGACAATTCGGTTAGAATATTACAAAATAAAATACATATATGAATAAAGTGGATATGTATGAACGTAAATACATACATGTATGTACATATATACATATGTACACAGATTTGGGAAAAGATACGCTGTCGTGTGTGTCACTATGGCGAAATTGTAATAAAGAATATAAAAAAAAGGTTGAATTCAAACTGTATTCTATGTATTTTTTGAACCATACTTATTTGTATAAATGTAATGTGTATTTGGGTACCATTCGAATCGATTTTCATGAAAAAAAAATCTGTATTTTTTCAGATTGAAAAATCAAGTTGAACTAGCGAGAATAACAATGACGCGAGCTCGAGTTGTGAAAGGACGAATTCAAAAAGACACTTTGAACAAGTCAAAGGCGTATTTGAATGAGGTTTAGAATTCTCAATAAGCGAGAGGGGCCAAGGGATTAAATAAAGAAACGTCTTTTTTATACGGGTACCATTGAGAGCGTAGAAAAAGTACCGGAACATGAATGGAACCTGGAAAATTTCTCAACGCCTCTTTAAGGCACCCTTTTAGAGAGGTTCCGTACACCATTGTGGAGTGGCGAGACGGAGAGAGATTACTCCCAGATGGAAGAGACACGGATCGGGAAATGACTCTTCGGCTATTAAAAATTAAATCGACGATTGTTACCGAGTGGGAGGGACACGACAGTGGGTCAGAGTTGGAAAGGAATGGGGGGTCGGTCCGGGTCGAAGTGGATTTTTCGAGGTGGTCCAGAGTGGCATCCTTAGCATATAATGCGATGTGGCCGTGTCGTTGACAGCTCAATTATCACGTCTGAACAACGCCCGTTATGGCCGAGTCATGCAGGGACAACGAACTGGGGGGTCGCACACGGTGCTGATTTCATTTTGTGTATTATAATATATTATATTATCATATGTACATATATACATTCATATGTATGTATATGGGTATAGCTTATGTAGTAATCGCCCTTCGACTATATTAATAATTTTAATTTAGTGTTGTTGATATTTACCTATGTACGGGTCTACCTCACGGCACCGAAAGTGAAAAGGTCGAAAAAGCAAACATCAGAAGGCAATGATCGAAAATCGAAAGATGCGGTGAAATTATCTCTCTTTTTGTCATACAATGTGCGCGCGCAGGATACGGGAGGAAAAGCCTGTTCCTCTTGTTCCTGTTGTATCCTGCTCGCGCAAATTAAGTGAGGATGTACGACGGAGGGAGAGAGAGTTTTACCGCACGCCTCTGATATATACATATATATACTAACCGTTTTTCATATGTATGCATGGTAAACGAACATTTTCGACATTTTCACAGTCAAATTTTTTACGGTCACCCGTTTTTTAAATCGCGCGATTTTTCTATATCTTGGTGTTGTTCGATCGATGTCTCAAAATCTGTCAATTTCCTGTTCAAAATGAATATTGGAATCTATAGTCGGGGATTTTATCTTTCATTTGTACTACTTTTGAGCTTTCAAATCTCCCCAAGTAGTCGTCCAGTTCAAATCAAAAGTACGTATTTTCACTTGGGATTTTTTCCCGCTGTTAATAATATTTTATATTGAGTATTTTCTATTGAAACATGTTTATTGGGATAGGTTCTGGCCACGCTATTTTTTGTTTTTGTTTAAAAGGGTTAATTGTAAGTGTGCTGAATTTTAAATCGGTAAAATTGCGAGCTAAAAGCTCATACTAGTATTTACTCGTATTTACACGAATCTGAATTGAATTAATAGGCATAATATATTAAATTGTTTTTATATAATAATTAAATAAAATTCCACGTAGAATAATCATATTTCGACTATTCTTGTGGATTAATAACAAAAATTCTATTGATAACTGGCTTACCTCGATAAAATAAACGAATCATTAAAATTTATTTCTCCGCGTGAAATGTTTCTTTTTATTAAGTCCGTTTCAGAAGCAAATACTTTTCAGTGTGTTCTTACCTACTGTAACACCACGCATATAAATGTGGCACGGGACGTGCTTATGGTTTCCAGCTGTGATGGGCGTATCTTCATGTCATTATTAATTCATACCGTAATTACCGTAATCAATCAATGTCAAACCCACCCATGTCAATACAAAGATAAACTATCAATACAGAGGGTGAGTTTTGATAAGGATTGCAACGGCATAGTTTAGGCGTGCTAGCGTTTTATACATGTGCAAAACTATAAAAAAAAACCCCTGCCTCGTACCGTGTGTCTTCACCGTAAGCTACGATTGTTGCTTAAAAAGTACATACGAGCCTTTAATTAAAAATTTTATCTAATTTAATTGAAGTACATATACATTTGTACAAATGTATGTTCGTAAAAAAATAATTATATTTCAATTATAAAATACATACATATGTATGTACACAGTTTTTCAGTATTTCGAAATAAAAACGCATTTTTCTAAAGAAAAATTTGTTTTTCGGCAAACTAAGGACCACGCTAAGAGTTGTGAAAATTTGATTTAATTTAAGATAGTATCATTACTAAAAGATGCTATGATGAAACATAAAATTGCAGTGATGAAGATGAGGTCATTTTGCGATATACATACATACGTCTATTATATACGCTAAATTAATAGTCATCATTTGCAAGCATTTAAAATTTTCGTTTTGGAAGAGTGATGTATTTTGAATGGCAAATGATTTTGTATTGAAACAGTAAATGTGTTTCGAATCGAAATTAAACGCGACGATTTGCAGTCTAGCCATATTTTTTCTCATGAATAGTGAATCGTCTCACCCAGTCTGGTGCAGACACAGAATATTTCCAAATGCTAAGAATATAACTGAATTAGAGAACTCGAATCACTTTACGTGAAAAATTACAACGATAATAAATAGGGGAGGTTGGATTGAGTCGTCTATTCACGAGAGCGCCCTACAGATTTACCCCGTAAAAACAAAACAAAACAAAACGTGAAAAAGTAATTTTATATATTGCGATTATACGCGTGCTGAAAAGTAAATATAAACATGTTGAAAATAAATTTCATTTAACGCGAAATCGTACTGCTTTTTTAAACGTCCCGCTTGAATTATTCCGTTGTATTTTGGCCGTAGCACGCACATATTTAGGTCCAAGGCCGTAATCACGAGTAAATTAAATGCGATAAAATCGGCTACGCACTAACAAGATTTCCTATAAAATAGAACACAATTAAAAGTTTTAATTAATGCACATTTCGGCAATGAAAAGTGCAACTGAAGGTCGAACCTATGTAGTAATTGCCACACCAAATCAATTATACTATGTATTTAAATTAGCACGCTAATTTTTGGATAAAATTCGACCACACTTTGAGTAACAATAAGGCATTAACGAAACCTAAATCACGTAATAAGTTTTACATGTACTTGCTCTCGTGACGCAGTGTTAGCAAGCGTGTCATTGTCATGACAAGTTGACAACACTTTCGAAAATAAAAATAGGGTCAAAATGTGCGAAAACTACTTAAAATTCCGATACAAGTATTTTTTACGCATTTTTTATTATACCTATTATATAAAAAAAATGATTTTTTATCGCGAGAGTATAATGTCAAGGTTTTGTGTGTAAAAATATGAAAATTATTAATCTAAAATAATATGTAAGATAAGTTCGCGTGATGTTCTAGTTGAAAACACTCATTATTACCTACTTTTCAAATTATTTTCATTAATGATAGCATCTTGCGATTAACTATAAAATATTAAAATTTACACTTCTACTTTTTTCATGCACGTTAATATTATATAACGATACGAACAAATTACATTAGCGATATCAATTGAAAACAATTCATAGTTGTATACGTGGAAAAAATGGACCGATTCATTACTATTGTATCAGTACTGAAAAACATATGTACATACATATATCTAGTGTTTTTTTTTCAAACGCAATAATTAAATAAATCACTTAGATCATTACCTCATTTCATTGTATGTATACTATTTCCCACATACATATTTTAGTAACCTTGGTCTTTGATATCCAATAATGTCATTAAACTGCAAGATTGCTCCAATTCTCACATATTGTGGCATATCTATGTGTGTAAATGCTAGTCAATATATAGATAGTTCCTTTAATAACTGATCTTTGTATTGGTATGGATTTAAAATCGTATTATTGTTAAATGGACTATTAGGCATTTAAAATAATCATTTAAAAGTTATATGTATGTTTATGACACGGCCTTTTTGCAAATAAGCCAAGGCCTGAATTATAATACTAAAATAAAAGATTTTGGAACCCTATGCGAAAATGAATAGTTTTTTAATTAAAAAACATGTTGTAATTGAAAGAGCTTTTCATGTTAATTATTAAGTGAAGTAAGCGTCAACTAACTAAATAATGGTCCGCGTTAATTAATTCCTTAGAAAATGATATACGAGAGGACTTGTAATTAGTGCTTAATTTTAATAATAAGTCACATAAAATTTATTGCTGTGAAGCAATAAGTGCGATCTTTAATTAATGTTAGAAAGTATACATAATACTAAATTTGTTTCCTTTCGGTTCAGACCTTCAAAACCTGTTGCGACCTTCTTGATATATTTTTGCACGCATTTATAAAATTTAATTAATTATTATTAATACAATATGTATAATTCTAATATTTTTCGTTGTTTCATTAATGTACACAAGAAATAAATTTGAAGCTCTCGCATAATTTTAATATTAATTCAACAAAATTCAGCATGATCAATACGAAACGTATGTATGTACATATATTTTTCGCAGATGTTATACGTAGATATGTAAATATATTATACGAGAAAAATGAACACAAAATAATACAAAAGTCTACAGAATTTTTCATCCGGTAGAAAGATTTTAATTAAATTTCTATCATACATATACATATGTACATATACATATATGCATATGAATGTGGATACAATTCATGTTAAAAGAGATCAAACACAAAATAATACGCTGAAATATACATATCTGCATCAGTGAAAATTTTACAGTTGAATTTTCGACACAATCTCATAGATATTATGAACAGTGGAAAATTAATATCATAAAATGTCAATTATCAAGCCATAATGTGTGCAATATGAGAGTTAATAATGTTAAGTCCACTGTGATAATTATTAATAGAATAATGGAAAAGTGTCATAGCCACATTTCCCTGAAGCATTTACTTACCATAACATCTAATGATTCAATCTCCATTCTATAGTAATTGGGTTAATAGATCAACTTGGTACTTTAAAGTACCTAATTCAAAAAAACATATATGTACATTATATGAACAGCTCATTCAATTCGTATACTGAGATAATTTTGAATTTTATATAACAAATCATATAAGACTTTTAGTGGCATCATTGCTACTTCTAGTTGACATTAAACGGAATGCAAACCGACCTCGACCGATTGATCGAAGTCTCGTCAGAACAATGGCTTTAAACGGCCCAACCCAACCCGGCCCGGTGGCCGCAATTCGTGATTGAAGACTATGGTGGCCGGTTCGTGACTGTTGGTCGTTATCTGGCAAAACAACGGTCCGATGCGGGGGTGCATTCTGACACCCCTCAATCTCACAGACGATCAAATTATCCATGATTTTAATAGGATTTCGATACCTGTGTTTGCAGTCGAGTGTAATGTCTGTAGAATACCTTTAGGTTGCAGTTTGATTTTTGACATAGAAATATATACATACATACGTACACATATTCGTGAGGGTACATTGTTAGTATAAAAGTACATATGATATACATATAATGACAATAGTAATTAGTAGGCTGGGTGATGTACAATCAGTCTTTAATATTGCGTTAAAGTTTTATGAATAAATAACCATAATAAAAAGTAACTTTTGCTATTTTTACAAGGTTTTTCTTAGTTTCATTTATGCAATGATAGGTGTTCCCTTCCCAAAACTCTTTCGATTGCTTTGAAACTTTGCCATTTTGCGAGGTTTGGACCCCGATAGAGATTTAAATTGTTTCCGCTTACTCGATAATAAAATATAATGGTAATAAATATGCTTAAAATTCAAAAAATCTCGTATACCTTCGGGTGATTGACCAATGCATGTTTGACTTTCAGCCCTCCACTCGTGTTGTCAGATTTTAATTGTTTAAACGCCTATAACTTTAGCTTTTTCATACTATATCTTATAAAATTTTCATTAAAGGCTATCATTATCTCTCATATATATTTTGATTTCACTAATAAATGATATAATTATTGGTATTTGCAATGAAAATTTACAAGACAATAATGACAATGACAAAATAAATTAATCTGTTTTTTAGCATTTTCATTTAATTCTTACATTTACATTTTGAAATATACAGATAAATGTGATCCAGCAAAGTTGGTGTTCCGACTCGCAACAAAATAGCGCAGACAAAATCACGCAGCGTCAAAACAGTGCAAATCGCTGCTGATAAGATTCCTTATGTTTTCAATCACAAACAACTACGCACAGAATCAACAATTAAAAAGACTTAATCCTTAAGTTCATTTAATTCGATCTAAATATTGCTAACTTTTTCATGCCAAATTATGTATTCATTCGACTCCTATGTGGAACTTTTATTGTTTCTGTGGTTCTATTAAATTTCTTGTATACATTGTTCTTATTGTATTCATATCAAAATTTATATTTTTGTGTTTTCATTTATGCTTTGCGCTGTTTTGTCGGCGCTATTTTGTCTTGTGCTGTATATTACGGAGCCATCAAAGTTGATAAGCTTACGCCAAACGATTTAAAAATAATATACTGCTGCCAGTTAATAGTCGGTTAAATTTCACAGGATTTTTATTTTAATTTTAAAATTCAAGTGGCCTATAATTGTTAACTGACCAGCAACTGTAGTGTTTAATGTAAACTATTGACTCTTTGATTGTATGAATATTGATCATTTCAAGGTTTTTATAGGCTTCACTCTTATTTAATACTAGTGTTCTGCCTGTTGTTTTTAGCGGGTGTTTTCGGAAAGGAATTGATACACGAATTAAAACACAGTGAAATTATATTTTAAGTGAAAATATATTTTCACTGACGTTTCAGTGAAAACATAACCAGTTATATTTTCAGGGTTGGTTTTATTCATTTAAGATTAGATTGTTAGGGTTGGTATTATTTATGGGTTAGGATAGGTTAGGTTAAGTAAGGGTTGACTCTATTAATTTAAGATTGCGTTGTTAGGGTTAAATTTTAGAGTTAAACGTTGTAAATTCATTGTTTGATACATTTTCACTGCTTGAATGGGTGAAAATATATTTTCTCTAGTGAAAATATATTTTAACATATACTTTCACTGTAACATATAAATAAAGTAAGGTAATTAATAGGCGCGCGCGCACGTAATGATAATTATATTGATGACCAAACCGAGCAAAATAGCAAAGTATGAAAACAATCGGACAAGAGCGCAAATTTATTTTGACTAGTGATCGTAAGTGAAAATAAGAAGAGGTTAGTAAAAAGTGCGCGCATTACACGTTCACCAATTGAGCTCGTTCGAAATGATGAATGAAGTGTGTATGTGTATGTGTCACTCATCACTAGAGACCGGAATCTGAAGGGGCTGTTTATTGTTCAAAGATTGTAAATGCATTGTTAAAGGTTTGCCGAACCTTTTTTACAAAGGATTTACAACAATGGAACGTTTCCGGCCCCTTCAGATTCCGACCTCTACTCATCACTCAGCCCGACGTCACATGACGCGCCACCCCCCCCCATTTCCCCGCTACCACACTTCTTACGGCGAGCGTTATCTCAGACAGACATACAGACAGTCGGAAAGACACACAGAATAGCGAAATTATATATGTATACGATGATTTCCACAGTAACATTTATTATTGATATGAAATTCTAGTTCTTTCTATGCTAAGTGAAAGTTCTAACACTAAAATATTTTGTATGATGAATAAGTCATCCATTGAATATGATTGAGTAACATATGTATATGTAGATATTTATAAAATAATTAATGTAAGGAATTTTGAAATATAGGTATATACATTTATAAATTTATGAAATATAGGTATAATACATCTAGCTAATACATCTAGCTAAAAATAGTTGAATTCAAGTAGAGTAAAATTTCCAATTCGAAGATCGAGTGTACTGCCTTTTGCTCGCTTCCAATGTACGTGTAGTGGGTGTCGATAATTGAGCGAGCACTTCGAGTATCTACCCAAGGAACTTAACAGAACTAGTTTGCTATCTATCTTTAATACTGGAAAGCGTAATTGCCAGTAGTAAAGTACCAAAAAGACGGATACACCTCGTGCCAAAGAAATCGATGCGCGTGTAAAATTTTAAAGGGCCGATAATTACGCGCGGTTCCTTCCTTTGTCTCAAATAATTGCCGTGCACGCAATTATCAATTTAATTGAATTCCACACAAGGCTCTTTATATCCTTATTATACATACATTTATTTAGAAATTACATTTTTAATTGAAATTTAATCGCAGAGATATTTTCCAATTCGCCAAGGAAATTTTCCCCCACCGAGGAAATAAATACGAAAACGGATTTAATTAACAATGTACATACATATATACATTCAAATGTACATATTTGAAATGACGGGGTGAAACTAAAAGCAGCAATATTTGCTGGATTGTGTTTTAAAAATGTTCAGATTTGCGTATTGAAATATTCTCTGATTAAAACCGTTCTATCATATCGAAGGATAATAAGAATATTACAAAAGAGGCACATACATAGAACAGTTGTATAGTTGTTGTTTTTTTATATATACAAAATATAAATATCTTTCAAATGTACGATTAAAAAAAAGTATTATACGTTCTACAACAATCTGCATTGGGTTTAATTTTGAAGCGATATCGAATGCACTTTCCAGAGACGAACATTTCAATTCAAATTGGCTGATCGTTTTGCAACGTCGATGGAATAACGTAAAAATTTGCATTTTCCGTTGAAATTTTTAATATCGTTTTGTGATATTTCATCCTATCATTACCTGAAATGTTATTTCGAATGCGATTTCATCATCGGAAATACGTTGGCACGTTTGTTTGGTCGAAATGTAAATTTTCCAACATTGTTAAACAATATTGATTTATATGTATGTATTTACTTCGAAACTGTAGACAGAAAAATAGTGTACGCAAGGTGGGTATCTAAAATTAATTTAAAACTTCTATCGATTGATATAAAGTAGTTCAATTGATATATTTTACATATTACATACATGTACTTGTTAATTAAAGGAAATTGGTTTTGGTTATATGAAATGTATATACGTATGTATGTATGTCAGTAAACTCACAAAACAATTGAAAAGTTATAGAATGCCTCGAGGCACACCTATAAGGTCTGGTCTTTAAGTAAGAAAACAATGAAATTCTATTATACGAAAACTTAACATGTTTTTCTTTTAATGAATTGTGTCAACAACCTTCGCTAACTTTTAAAAGTTAGGTCGAAAAATAAATTTAACAATGCCTTGGCCAAATAAGGTCGTTTTCTTTTAATGAATTGACAACAGACGTTCGTTTGTAATAATAAAACAAAATATATGTTGAATGGATCAGTTTTTTACCTACATATTATATGTCTAAGTATGTTTGCTTTAATGATTATAGTTTAATGTAAGTATGAGCCGTTTTATTTGAAAGTAGAGGAAGTCTTATTTTTAGTTCCAAATACACTATTTCTGTTGTTCTGACTTAATTCAAAAATCATTATCACTTCTTTTAGTTCAATGTGTCCAGAATCTTGGAAAAGTAGAATAAACGTATCACAGGTCATCAGTATTTTTAAATATTTGGTAACGCAAAACATTATATTCAATGTTTTGCGAAACATTTCGCGAAATGAAGAAACGTGGACTTATGCCACTTTAAAATATAACGACCCACAGTTGGTTTTTATTATGGTAAATACATAGATTACCTAAACACAATCTGCTTTAGGTTACCGACTTTAGATGTATTAATATTATGTATTAGATGTACTATGAGCATTTATAAGAATTGTAAATAGGTTTTTGAGCTCTTTTTCCTATTATGCCGTACATTAACATTACATAGAATAATATAATACTATGATTACTAACAAAATTAAATTAAAATTGTAAAATAGAAAATGATCAGTAGATCAGTAGCTATTAAAATAGATATAAGATGTATTGTGAACATAATTTAGTAACAATAAAAAACATTTAAAAATCAAAAATACACAGTAATTATAGAAAAATCGAAGGTTATTCAAATAGCGAATTTAATAATATGAATACCTTTCTATATACATGTATATATATATATATATATATATATATATATATATATATATATATATATATATATATATATATATATATATATATATATATATATATATATATATATATATATATGTATAGATACATCGTTACATGCACATACATATATACATACATATGTATGTAAACATGTACATATATAAATTAGTTTATAAGTAATCATCTTTAGACCCATAGACCGCACGTTAAATTGGTATATGACTTGATTATTGAAATCAAACAGTAAAAAATATTACTAATATATTTTTAATATCTATTAGAATTCCAGGTCAATAAGATCCGACAAAATATTTCATTTTGAAAGATAATAACACATTTACTATATTTCGATCGCATGAATAATACATAGATGTTAATAAAGTTTGAAAAAAAGTGTATCGAGGAGAGTGTTGTTATTTTGGCGAATAAAGTTGTACACATACATATGGATGTACATATGTATTGGTAAATTTGTATGTAATACCATCATCCTTAATAAACTAGGGAAGAAGGGAAAATTCTCCATTGTTTGTTTGTCTCCGGAGAAGAAACGGAAAACGTGAAGGGACGAGGAAGAAGAAATTATTATATCCTGTATGAATGTAGAAATGGTATCAGAAAGTTGTCATAAATATGTAAGTAAATCAGTCTATTCCAGATAGGCTACAATCCTTAGCCACCGATGGCAGAAAGCAATGAATACGAAAGTGTAAACAAACGTACGTATTTTCATTTTCATAAGTATAATATATATTATGTATGTGAATTCTATGAAAAAAAAAATGCCTATTTATCTTTATGTTCATCGCCTCTGGATAAATTACGTGACAATTGCAATTTTCCCCGGAAATTTGCCGAATTTTCCAACAAAATTACTAGGCACGTCATAAAAAGTGACAATAGACGAAATTTTGTTGTTTCTTCTTCCGGATACGATTGTTTTCTTTATTATGGTCGTATATAGGACAGAATTGCCAGCTTGCCGGACCATAGCGCATCACAGATGCAGGGTTTCCCCCCAATTTTGTTACGTGTTTTAGTATCGACCCCATCCCACCCACCATGTACACGATACAGCGTGTAGTAAAAAAGTATAGTATTCGACAGCATCCTGATGCGAGTCGTAAATATGCACATAAAACGGGAAAACTTTCGCATCGTAGTCGGTCCATTTGGAGTTCTGATTGGCTGGAAAGCTCCCTGCAACCGATGTGAAAGTTTTCGCTCGAAATTTTCTTTATATCGTTCGAACTTGGCGATTCGGTTGAATTGTTTAATTGACAAGGGTTTGTAGTTTTATTTCAAGATTTTTTTGTACCAACCGAACGTTTCGACTGGGACAATTGGCGAGTTTGATAGAACAACACATGTCAATGGAACAAAAATGAAATGCATTTGCATTGTTGAGCAAAGCTAACAAGCTGCCGGCTGTTTCGCTGGGAAAAATAAAGCGTAAACGAAAGGCATTGTTTTTTAACCTTTCGACATTTTATGCAATATAATAATCATAAAACTGCATAATACGAGTCAAATGTATAATACATCCATATATAACTATCGAAATGTACGTAATATACACACAAAAGATAGATATAATACAATTTTGCTAAAAATTGTAATTGTGAATTCAATTGCCTATTTGGACATTAATATTGTATCTATTTAAATGAAATACAATATTTTCGTATGTAAAATCTACGTATGTATGTATGTATGTATGTATTATAACGTCATATTTAATATAACATCAAGGATAAGAAAATAAAATAGGTGTGATATATTTTATTTGACGATCGACTGTCATTTTTCTATGGAATGTGACGAAAGAATTGAAATGCGTCTGCCTATTTATATAGCTGGTCAAATACAATAATAAATGATGAGTGAAAACGTCAAAGGAATTCCTATATTTATTTTAAGGGGTGGAAAATAGGATATATATTTTTTTACGAGTTCGCTTTGAGGCCGCGTTATTTGGTTAAGCTAATAAACGACGAGTCCAAAAACGAATAGCCTGAAAACGAAATTACAACCTTATTCTTTCGCATCGAATATCCGTCGCCGTGCCGTGGAAATCGTTAAATCAATAAACTGTACGTAGTACAGGGAAAAGGTTCACGGTTTCGCCCTTCAGGGATACTATCCCCCGGATAATAGCTTTGGTAATCTCGTTCAAACCCTCCCGTCTTTGCGAAATAATTGCCTTAGCGATGTAAAGCTACCAAAACCGAAAAAATTGCAGTAAATAAAAATAATCCTTAAATTTATATAGAGCTCTCAAGGTGAAGGACATTGAACAGAAAGGGCGCAAAAAATTTACTTGGATTTCGAAGGATTTTTAGTTACTTATGTACATATGATTGTGTATAGTAGTTAGTTTTATTCTTATTTATATGTAATGGCTATTTTTTTGGATCAGATTTTTAATGTGTTTGTGGCCAGAATTTATATAACTTTGGTTAGAATTTTTATCAAACGGTCACTATGCATACTATGTGCATATACATTTTTTTTCATCCGATTTTTATTTTGAACAAAAACTGATTTTCATATGTATATCACATTTATATAATACTAGTGGTTTTACCCGGCTTCGGTCGGTATTTGTAATACAAACCGCTTAAACATGACTAATCTTATAGTAAACACTTTATTAAATTTATTTGAATAGCTTTATTTTATATAAATTTATTTGAATATTCATTTTTTTTATTATTAAATTGACTGTCACGAACAAACAAACTATATACATATATACTAAGCCTCTTTCGAAATTATATGTAAACCAGAATCCGAGGCCTGCACCCCCCAGGGCCGAAGACGAATTTATTTGTCGTCATGGAAACTTTAACTTGTTTTCGTTTCCCATCCAACTATAGTTATAAAGTCTCTTTCGAAATTATATATTAGATGAAGAATTGGCTTAATATATAGTACGTTATTATAACTTACTGAATTTCTGTAAAATTTTCTATGTAGTAATTATTTTATTTATTGCCAAATTCTATGTAATAAACTATGTTGTAATTATTTTATTTATTGCCAAAATTGAGGTTTAAAATATTTTATTACGAAAAAGTTAAGTATTATTATTAGTCGAATATGTACATATATAGCTCTTTCAGAAAAATTTCGATTAACTCTTTATATTTATATATAATATTGTGTCGTTGTTTACCAAAATTCATATATACATACATACATATGTATATCTAAATATACATATGTAGATATTTTTGTATTAAATCAAGTGAAGGAATGGAGAAGAAAAAGCGTGTGCTATCTCATGGTGGTATTTTTCTCATTAGAGAATATTGTCGTGTGCAAATAGTGACGTAAAAAATCAGGTCACATTAGAGAAATAGCTTCTGTGAAAAATATTTCTGATATTCTTCTGGAAAAAACAATATTGGCTTTGCATAATAGTGTACTGAATATTATCAATTCACACTAAAAATTAAGAAATTTTACAGGTTTTCATGTAAAGTAATTTTTTATTCCCATTGTATATTAATTATCGTACATTTAACATACTATAATACTTACAAGAGATATACCGTATGGGTTTTCAGCTCACGCAAATTAACAATTAGTAACGCTCGTTAGCGCGTACAGATTGTCACGATAATAAAAGGCGTTTTGTCGTTTTCGACTATACTATGTAGTATGTATGTATGTAGGTACACGTTCGTTCCCCTAATCTTAAATGCTAATATTCGTGCCGAATTTGAATGAAACGTTTCAGCACAATTGAAACGTGCATTAATAAAGCTCGGCGAACTTTGTAGCCGAGTTTGCTGAAAGCTTTAGTTGTTTAGTAATTAATTACGTACGATATGACAAATGGCCGAAATGCACGACTTTTATTACCAACAATTTTCACCGATTTCCAACCGGGAAAAATAAATCGAGATAAGAAAATCACATTGTTTAAGTATGATTGTTAATGCTTGAACTTGAACTCGACTATAAAAATAAATACACGTAACTAACAAGTCGTTTATTGACATTAAATGGACAATTTTTATTTGTAATTTTTTATTTAAAATAAAAAACGGCTTATGCTTTCAAGTGCTAGACATTTCTCAAGGTCTTTAGTTTACTATAATATACGAATTATCAGTAGATTTGAGCAAAAATTATCATAATTTTCTGTAGTTGAGAGCTATGCAATACAAAACTGACCAAATATGGAACGATCCACGCGTTGCTTCAAAAAATAGCACTAGAAAGTGGAATACACTATTGCAAAAATCTCAAAACGAGCTCGGACACGTCCATGCTTTTCTTCAGCCGTCGGGTTTTCTTTCGCGAAAAATCCTAAACACAATAACGACTTTTGTACAGCGCATTAGAAGGCGCGTGCTAAATGTCTGTCCAATGTTTCCGTTACCCACGTGAGAACGGAACAAACTCAACGTACGTGCATTATTCTGTTTGCGAAACGATAGCCTCCGGAGTGGGGACGGAGAGAAACAAAAAAAATAATAAAGAACCTTAAGAATCGAACGTTTCGCGAAATTTTCGACCTCTCGATTGGCCGAGCGAGCACGGGAAAATTGCAACTTGCACGTATATAAAGGCTCACTTGGGTAGTGCCGAGTATCATTCGTTCTTTCGGCATCGACAGTTGCACGCCTACAACCCTTACCAAAATGAAATTCTTGGTAAGGAAAAATATTCCACGATTATCAATCTAATTCGTAAGCTAATATTGTTCGACTATACATTCTTTAATGGTGCCATTTGATAATAGATCGTTTGCGTACTCGCCATCGCCTCTTTGGCCGCTGCCGAAGAGCCTGCGAAGAAAACAGAGAAAAGAGGTCTTCTCGGTTTGGGATACGGAGGAGGTCTCGGATATGGAGCCGGCGAAGGTTTGGGATACGGTGGTTTAGGATACGGCGGTCTTGGAAACGGCGGCTATGGAGGATATGGCGGTTATGGTAAGTGCTATCATGAATATTAAATTAGTTTAAAAAGTTTACTCAATGTAAATGATCGATTTTATATTATATAATATTATTTTGCAATATATTTAAATATTTTATTTGAGTGATAACGGATTATTAGACTGCCTTCTTTTTTTTAATTTCAAAACCATAGAAATGAATATTTTTATTCCTCTTTTGGTACGTGGCCAACTTTTTGTTTGAAGTATCAAATTACACACCGAAAATAGAACATACGGCTTCATATAGCAAATTATTGAATATACATACATATATGTATATTCAATAATTTGCGCTCAAAATGGCTCTATCTTTAAACATGTATAGGCAATTTAAAAAAAAATGAATATAATATTAACGGTTAAAATTATTTAATCTAAATTTGAGGCTATTGATCAATTTATTACTTATTGGGAAATATAAATGTGTTACACGTCCAAAAATTTTATAAATTTTTCCTCAAATAACCATTAATATTGTCAAGGAAAATAATTTTTTTCAGAATGTTCAATGAAAAAAAAACAAGATAAAAAAATTATATAATATTTTATATTCATGCGCCACAGGCTGATTGGTTTTCTTAAACGTGTAAACATTATTAACAAATAAAACGTTATTAACAAATAAAATAAATACAAATTTATTTTATACAATTTTCATTTCTTCTTTTGTTTATATAATTTTTACCAGAATATATTTTCTTTAAAAGAAAAAAATGAAACAAGTTAAAAAATTAAATATAATAAAAATATTGTTTTTTTACAGTTTTTTGAAAATAATTATGATGTAAATAATAACACAAACCGATTGTTTTACAAAAAAATTCTTCTGTGCAACAGTAGACGAACGAATCGGGCTAAATCAAACAATTTTAAATAAAAAGCACATAAAAAACGGGACGTATGGACACACTACTTTAAAGACACTCGAGCCCTTAATTTCAGGATTTAAGATTTCAATCTGTGTACCTTGTAATATTGTTTAATTTCTATTAATTAATATACTTTTTTATAACGAAAGTATTAGACAATAACAACTAAGTAAAATCCTTTCTTATTTTTTTATAATCTTCAAACGAATTTAAAATTTATTTACTTAAATTGTATACATATATAAATATACATTTGAGCACAAAGGCTTGTATAGGCATTGATTTTATATATAAAAAATAATTGAAGATTGAAGATTATCATATTCATTTGATAATCTTCAATTAAGATTATCATATTAATTATCATTAAAAAGAAGATTATTAGAAGATTATCATATTCATTGAAAATTGAAGATTATCTATAGAAGCGACCTTGTCCAAATTTTTCAAGCGTAGAGAAAACATTTTGTTTTCGCAAATATCGTTACGGAAGGCAAGTTCTCACGCTATTGTTATCGCATTCACTTATTCGCATAAATGTAAATTCGAACAAGCAAATAAAATTATACAACAATCCAAACGGCTATTAAGCAATTAATTTCGTATGTTTAACAAGCCGGCTTAATAATTCCACTATCGGCGTACAAATTTAAATAATAATTAATCGTTTTTCTTGCACGCGCATAAAATACCCGATTGTGCAACGGAAACACGAAATTGTGTAATTCGGATTCGCGACAACTTGACAGGAAAATGCACGGCATCGGTTCGCGGAAAATGACGCCGATTTGTGCGTGCCATTCGAAACAATTAATACGCGCAATCGTCCACCGCAGTTTGCCAATCTGTTTTGAACTCCGGCACAATGATATCAGTCACGTATGGTATCACACGCAGTTCGGTTTTTGCCATTGTTGCGCAAAACTGCCGCTAAATGCAAAATTACACGTGCGAATAAACACACGTCCCAGTTGGATCGCTGCGCTGTGTGAAAATGCATTTCCCATACGCTTTTTCTTTTTATCATTATATAACGTACACTCACGAATGTATGTCGTTGTTTCGCTTTTATTTTTAGGTCACGGATACTTGTCACCTTTGTCAGTATCTAAAGTGAGCTATGGCACCACTCACGGAGGGGGTATCGGATATGGTGGATATGGTGGACTTTACCCCGGATATTCTGGAGGCTTGGGAGGATATGGAGGATACGGTAAGTAAATTTCCAATTTTCCGATACAGATCAAGCGGATGCGTAACGCTTTTGTATGATTTTTTTTATCCGGAGGATGTCAGTTTTAGTATGACTTTTAAATACATGCTTAAATTGGATAGAAGTATTATATTATCACATGTATGTACGTATATTGAAATATATATATATATATATATATATATATATATATATATATATATATATACATATATATATATATATATATATATATATATATATATATATATATATATATATATATATATATATATATATATATATATATATATATATATATATATATATATATATATATATATATATATATATATATATATATATGTACATTATTAAGAGCTGTATAGAAATACCTTGAAAAGCATCCGATTGCTTCAAAATTAAGAACTTTTGTATGTATATATTTCCAATTTCCGAGTCAGATGCTTTTCATAAAAAGTTACAGTCTTTGTTCAAAATCAAAACCGAAATTTTCTTATACTTTTGAATTGAAAAGAAAATATCAAAATGATGTACATACATACATAGGTATAGATCGCAATACAATACAATACAATGTACCTATATAAAGAAAAAGGTGAATGATACAAGTAAGCATTTTCCTTTGTGAATAAATGCAAATCACGTCGAAACGAGCTGTACGTATGTATATAAATCGACCTTTTCATATTTTTAATTGCTACAATTTATTTATCGATTTTTTTAACGGTTTCTATTTTTACACGAAAAAGTATCGCATTGGCAACAATCGATAATGTATCGACGGATGCTTTGGGAAAAATTCAGTAGTGAATCGACGCGTGAGAAAATTTCGTTTCATTATTCCCTTGAATGTGTACAGCGTGTGCCGTTATTAAAGGCCGTAAAAATGTATACTCAAATATTTCCTTTTTTCCCATACGCAATCCCAGCGAGCATTGTGATACCGAGACTCGGAAATAATACTCTACATAAACATATATATTTATTTTTTTGAAAATCGTGCGTGGAGTTTTCAAAATCGTATACGACAAGGGTCCAAATAAAAACCTCCATGAATATTAAACGTATTTTCAGGTTTTGTAATAAGAACCAAACACAAATCATACCGTCTCGAGTGAATAAATTCAAGTCGAGAAAGACACGAGTGGAAGTGTTGTTCTCGCAGAGAATGAGGTGCATGCATTTGCGGTGCATTCAATATGCATTGCAAATGCTTGAAATTTTGAACACGACCAAGATTTGCATGGTTGCTACAGCAAATCCTGATTAAGATCGTCCCTTTTGCATATAACATGGTTGTATCGGATTCCGAGTTAACGGGATGCATCCTACACGTCCTGAAACATGGCTGCGCAAATTTGATTGAAATAATGCACTTTAGTTTTTATTTTGGCAACAGCGAAGCTCAAACGTTGATGAATCATAGATTTGAATCCAGACCAGTTCATCAGTTTCTTCTATGACTACCAATCATTGCTAAAATCCAACCTATCCAAGTTTGATTCGCTCGGAATATGTATTGAAATTATAAAATTATTTATTAAAGGTCTCAACGGAGGATACGGAGGACACGGAGGACTCGGAGGACTCGGAGGAATCGGAGGATACGGATATCACGGACCTGCAATCAGCTACTCCAATCAAATCGGATACAGCGGACACGGTCTCGGTTATGGTCTCGGATATGGAGGACACGGTCTGGGACATGGATACTATTAAATACGACCGAAATGTGATAATTCACGTGCAAATTCCCTGTAATCGTTACCATTTAACCTCTAAAACGCACTTTTAGTGTGTCATCGTCATTTTTTACGATGCAAAATGTAAATTTATTAAATTATTTCGCCTTGTTTCTATACTTACATACTTTATTTATAGACGTATTTTTGTAAAGATCTCTAAAATGAATAATAATATTTTTTTATTATTACATGTTTTTTTAATTGGAATTAATTGTAAGCCTATACATATTCATACATACTTACATACATACATATTTACATATATAGGTACATGCTATAATTTTGAATCCATATTTATCAATATTTAAACGTTCATAAGCACAGTGTATAAAAAGTGCAATCATAATAAATACTACTGGTATTTTGCTGTAAGAGTATAATATTTTGTAATAATATTAATATTTGAGAATACTCAACTATATTTGCTTGTTAATAGTATTGTGCCCGTTGATTTCAACAGGTGGCTGCGGAAAGAAATTGATACACGAATTAAAATAAATTTATATGTTATATATAAATATAGTAACGTATTAATAGTAACTATTAGTGAAGTATAAAATATATATGTGAGATAATCACTGCCTGTAATGCAAATTTAAGATAAAGTGTGAAAAAGACAAAGTTATAGGTGCTTAAACAATTGAAATCTGACAAAACGAGTGGGTGGTGGAAAGTCAAACATACATATGTATAAGGCTACTGGCCACTGACGTAGCCCAACTGTAATTGGCTCCAAAATTTTCGAATTCTTAAACGTGTTTATTACGATTATTTTTCACCATCGAATTATCGGAAGCGATTTAAATTTCTATTTATTATTCATGAATATATATGTGTATTCTTTATTGAGTTAAATTTAACGTTTTTTGTATTATATATGGTTTTGTAAAATATACGATAAATTTCGTATAGTCGGCATTACCTTCACCCATATTACAAGCTTTGTCCAATTCTATTACGATTCACTTTGAAATTTCACAATTTTTTAATAAGTCCTACATTGGACACACTAAAAATTTTCCATAAAATTTAAGGGACGAGATTTCTTTTGCGAAAAGGGGGAGGAAAAAAAAGCACGAAACATAAAAGAATATCTTCTTTACTCGCGGCTTTGCGGTTTCGCAGCTCGTTCGTTTTTGTCGCGCGTAATCCGAAAGGAATTAGCGATTGAAGAAAATATCAAGGAAAAATCTGGAGCGTAAATACGCGGGATTACGTAGGGCTTCCTCCCCCCTCTTCCCTCTCTCGTCCTTTTCCCATCCTCCCGATGGCCCCGAGCGGAGCCCCGCTTTTATCGCGACGCGGCGGGCTGATCACTTATTAAAGTCCCGCTTCTTGGGCTTCCAGGAACGGTTCTCGATTCGGCGAGGTCGCATGTAATATGCAAGGCCTTTACCCGACCACCGTCATAATCATGTAATAATGATTGCAAGACGATAAAGAAAAGCCTCGATGCGAAGGCGAATTCTTTCAGCTTCGTCAAAGTTACATTGTCGACGGGGAAATGTCCACAGTGGATGTTGGGAAATTTAAAATTGATTGCAGAAAGTCAACAGTGGGGGCGTCGCATTTCAAATTTTTAACGAAACGGAAAATTTCTCGGTGGTATGTCGTATGAATTTATCTTTGGTTTCAAATTGAAAATCGATTTTAAGCTATAAAAATTTCATCGTCATCAACCCTTCATTTTTATCCACTTGGTAAAAAAATCTTTAATCCAAAATTATTTATGTATTTATTTTGACTTGGACCATTATGGGTATTACAGGAATCCCTAATGGGTTGAAATATAACAAAAAAAAGACAGAGATAAAAAAAAATATGTATCTACAGACAAAATTACATTTATAAATAATCATAAAAAACAATACCATTAACAAAAGGATACATAAGGTATGCAGTAATTGTAGCAAAACTTGGTGGTTGCATTATTCCTAACCACCGAGAGATTCCCGGGTTCAAACCCTGCGTTGACCTCAATTGAAGAGAATTTATTCGGAGTATTTCTACAGTGCTGCTGGTCAGACTTAGATATTTGTGACTTAAAGTCAGTCATTTGCTACCAGAGTTTGCCAATTTTTCTGATTTCATTGTTGAAATGGTTCTTCATTAAATTGGCAAAATCATCCAGCCTACTATTTTTCACCATTATTTGAATATGATTTCAAATTTATAATGTATAAATTATTTTTTTCCATCTTAATACCATAAGTGTTAGGTAAGTTAAGGAATAAAACCTATGGGCTAAGGAATAAAATCCGTAGAGTCAACATGGTAAAATAAAATAAAAAAATAAAATTTACTAAGTCATATTTAATGCATTTGCACCTTTTTGTTCACAAATCCATTATACATACATATGTACATACATACATTAAATAAAATAAAAATCTCTTAATTAAAAGTAATTATGAATTATATACGTAAAATAAATATAAAAAATAACTAAAATACAGGTTAGAAGTAGGGTTTCCCGGGAATTCACGGAATTTTTGCTGTCCCGTGTCCCGGGAATTTTTATCTCGAATCCCGGGAATTGAATTTAAAAAAAATTTGAAAACATACAACATTTTCCCGACTGCACGGAGGGAAATAATAAATCAAATACACAAAGAATCTTAAAATATTCTCAAAAATTAAAATCGAAGAAAGAAGAAGCCTAAAACTGATTTTTTTAACACAAAATTTAAATAATTCAGATTTTATACCGAACAAAACATTCTTTAAATGTTGTAATAAAAGCAAATGTATATCCTACGGTGAAACTATTATGAAGCGAGTATATCCTTCTCGTATTGACGAAACTCTTTTAGATTCGGATGAAGATGAAACAATTGTGTGTTTGACGATGAATGAAGAATTAAATAAGGAGTTATCAAAGACGAATATACAAAATAACGTAAATAAAAATAACCTCGACTTTAAAAAATAAATTAAAATATACATGCTGACAGGAGAAAAAACTGATAATTTAAAAAAATTGTTTTCGTCCCTTTTAACAATAAAACCAACTTCGACCGAAACCGAAAGAGTTTTTTCCATTGCTGGGAATTTTTGTACCAAATCTAGAATTAGACTTTCGGATTCTCATTTAAATATTTTAGTATTCTTAAGAAGCTACATAGTTTAAATAAGTTTACTTTTATAATTACATTTTTTCGAGTCCATAGATATATTACGCATTTTTCAGAATAAAAGTATGTTACTAGTTTTATATATATTATAAATATTGAATATTGAATAAAATAAATGTTGAATCTATGTAGTATGTACATATATATTATATTATAGTAAAAAAATAAATCGATGAAATTTCCTTTCGTCAACAGAATAGCGGATTTTATGAATACATACATACATATGTACATATGATATGTATCAATAACTAACTTAATTCAACAAAAGCACTCCATCCCAGTTCCATTATTTGTTTTATTCCTCTTATTTGAATCTATTTATACATACAATTTGACCCAGATGTAAAAGTCAGCTACTAAGTTTAAGAAACCTAAACTCGATTAAAGTTGTTTGCCGTTGTCGTCTTTGGAAAATAACACAAAAAACTTAATAAATATTTATTATAGGTATATTAGTATGTGACCCCGATCCTTTCGACGGGCAGCAGACGAACTTCGTTACCTATCGAACTAAATTATTATAAATCGGAACGAACGTTTATATTTGGTAGGTGGGAATTTCAATTTGAACTGAAATAGTTTTACCGTGCGCGTATAAACATGATAATACCACTACAAAATGTTCGTATTATCCCGGTGCGTATCGTACGCTCGTACGAACGATAGAAGATTACGACATACTTACGCAACATCTCGTACACAGGGCATATTTCACCCTCAGATGGTTTAGCGAGCGGGGGATCCTTTAAAGCCTAATTATGAAATACTCCCCTCGTTGCATGCCTACTACTCCTCCCCCGAAAACGCTTTGTACCTGGGCATTCCCAGTTTGCTCCTAGCAGCTTCCTCATTGTCCATTATTAATAAGGAAGCCAGTGCGTGTAATTGAGATACGCAATCACGGGCGAATAATTTTCATTTCTCATATCTATTCATATATATGTACATATATGTATGTATGTAATTTTGCAAATGTATGCATATTTATTTCGCGTACCTCCTCAAGCTTGGTGATTTCTTTTTTTAAATAAAAGTAACGATTTCTCGGATGCTGAGAATTTTGTATGAGAGAAATGCTCAAAAAAAAAAAAAATACAGCGAATAAAGCCCCTTTCGTAAATCCTATTTCTATAAAATTCGATTACTCCGCAAAACGTGAGAACAGTATTAGGTGAACCTTATTTCGCTTCTGAAGGTATTGGTGTAAAAAGCTAGCTTCGGTTTTCTAAAAATCTGAACAAAAAATTACTATATTACGGAATACCCTTCATCTTTGACATCTCAGAAAAATATTTCTCGTATAGCTTATACGCTAAACACAAATTTGCATTTTATTAATCAGATTCTTATAATTTTTCTATGATTTACATCAATTCGCTTGAAAGCCTCAAGCAATTATAGAACATAAAATATGCAGCATCAACCATATTTTTTTCAGATCTAATGTGCATACATACTACATACAAAGTAGAATTGAATGAATAGTTATTAAATAATACAATATATTGACATAACTTTTAATAACATCTGGTACTCAAGTCGCTTATAAGAAAGTTTATTAATATATAAGCTTAAAAATACCATCGAATATTAAACTTAACCCAACCTATAATAATAAGCTAGAGCTCATATGTGTCACATAATTAATTTAAAGCATAAGTTGAGCGCATATGGCTTTCACTTTATGGGACACTTGATAATATACAAGTGCCTACTACATTTAACTTCACACATTATCCTACTTGGCTTTATCTGTCGCTTCCGGAAGACCTTGTTCTTGTGGCATAGCAAGTGTAAAGTCTAAGTGAATATGAGGATGACATATGTAGATTGTATTGGACATGAAGAGGTTTTCATTCAGTGATGGGTGATGAAAGGATGACTATTATGATGACATATATGAGAGGATCTCCTCTGGAATGCTTTGCAAAACATGTATGGCTCATTTAGAGATTTTTGGACTAACATACATAAATACTAGTATCATCGATGTTATGGGAATATATAAAATATTACCTAACCACTATCCATAAACATTATTGCTATACCAGAGGTAATCCCGCATTCATAGCGATTTTAAAGGCGACACTTTTTCATGTACGGATAGATATATATAGTTTTGCGTCAAATTAATATATTTTATTTTATTTCAATCGAACATGTATGTGCCTTTACAGATCGCTCCAAGGCGACAAGTGTACTAATACAGATATAATACGATAATACAATTAATACAAGCATTTTTTATACAATACGAATTCATACAAACATTTTTTTTGCATAAGTTTTATTATAAAAAGGGGTGAACCTCAACACGCTAAATAATTTGAGATTTGTAAGAGAGATCGGAAAGGAAGTTCCAATTTAAAAGAAACTTTTCAATGAAAATCAGAAAAATTGGCAAACTCTGAGAGGAAACGATCAACCTGGAGGTTCAAACCAAGGTCTGGCCAACAGCTGCTACAGGGAATCGAACCGTGACCACTCCACTCGAAAGCATAATATTCTATACACTAGTCCACGCTGCTGGTTGCTGCATGAAAAACAGGTAACGTACATATATGGTGCAACGAGTAAAAATGTTTATGTAATGTTTAATTATGTACTTAATAATACATGTATGTATTATATTATTCATCGATTCTTAATCTGTTTAGCACATCCGCCGCTTTGGAGCAATCTGTTAGGCGAGTGTGTATTATTAATTGAAAAAAATGTAATGAAAAAAAAGGTTGAACGTTGAAACGATTTTATAGAAAATTAACGACAGAGAGAGAGATACTCTAATGGTACCCAAGAGAACGAAGAATCAAATTCTGTCGATGTTAGAAAAGTGTGTGGAGTTAGATGGATGAACGTAGTCAAGAATAAGAAATGAAGGAAATGTTTTCGATATTTTTCTCCTCAGATATGATATTGAGTACGTTTTCGATAACGGATTATATGAATTATCCTTTATGTGAGCGTATAAGTCACTTTTCGCGAACGTGGAGCATAATGACCGGCCATTATGGTCCTTTGAAGGCCCCCCGAGTATTTTTATTGTGCCGAGAAGGGATGAATGGAATTTAGGGCGGCGGTAATTCACGATGCTGTTTATTCGATTGTGTATTTACTCACGCGCACCGCAGATTGGTGTTCGCCGGACATTCGAGAATTAAAAGTTGGCGAAACTAAAATGTGTAAAAATTGTATCGTTAAAATTTGCGTTGCTAATCTCGAAGCGCGGAGTTTGTGAACTCGAGTCGCGAGTGATAATTTCGCAAAGTTCTCGTCGACTTTGAGTAGCAATTTAAAAGTGTTCGAACCTTAAAATTTCGCACGGCAACTTTGAATAATCAGTCACATTTTGTGTTTGAGTGATTTCGCAAGTGTTTGATTGTTCGGGGAAATTGTTTGCGATGTCGAAAATTTTGTGCCACTCGTTTGTTATTTGTTTATAAAGAAACTTTATAATTTTTAGCGGAAAATTTCGCTCGACAATTGATTGTGTAAGAAATTTATTTTTGAATATACCTATTTATGTATGTGAAATTAGGATATTTCTTAGAAATACGTTATGCTGAAAAATGAATCTTTATTTAAACATCGCCGCAATCAATTCTAATTCGACCAATTTAGCAGAATTTTTCATTTTGAACCCTCAAATTTTACATAAGAAATGGACGCATATTTAAATTTGGTATATGTACATATATGATCCAAAGCAATGATAGTCATATAATTTATGAAATTCATTAAAAATATTATTATTGTACATGCATATGTAAAGATTGTCTAAAAATAAATGATATTTGATATAATTATTTGACGTTAAAGTTTTCGGAAATATAATTTGAAAATAGTATGCATTTGAAATGTAATACGTAAGAAATTTATACAATTATGAGTAACCAAATTGATATAGGTTTTTCATTCCAAATTAACCCTTTTTCATTCCAAATTGACCTTTTTCTTTCATTTCAAATTAAACCTTTTTCATATCAAATTGACATTGAAAAGGGGTCAATTTGAAATGAAAAAGGTTTAATCAGAAATGAAAAAGGGTACATATTGTAGGTACTAAATGTGTTCTACGAATTAAAACCGTTACATGTGTTTAGTATCATTTGTCGTGAAACGACGCATAATGGAGTTAATATGCAATATCTATACCTAAAAAGATCTCAATTTTTAGATAAGTGATCCACAAAGAAGTTAGTTTTTTATAAAGAAGAAGAAGAGAGGAAGGTAAAAAAATTACACTACAGACTGTATTCTGCTGAATCGAGGAAAAGAACCATTATTAGAGGTATTTAAGATTACAATATTACCAGTCACGTCTCATGTAGAAAACAATAAAAAAAAAATATAATTTATTTTACGTATTACTTCAAGTAAAACACGTTTTCATTCTAAAAATTACACAAAAGTTATCTTCTTCGTTGGTTTTGATGCTTTTTCCTTTCAGAGGTTGGCGACCATTCGGCACTATACTCAAGAAGAGCTTGGTTGTACAGAAAAACCCTTCAAAACATTTATTTTTCCAATTACAAATAATCCAAAAGTTTTTTCTATGTTATCTTTTTTGCCATTTATTTTTCTTTGGCGGATTGGATATACATATTAGTTTGAATTTTTAGTCGTAGAAGACATTGCGTAGATATGAGGTGTTTCATCTCACGTACGATTAATTTCATATATTTATTTTACTTAATGTAGATATTTACGTAGTAAAAAAAGATGAAATTTTGTAATCATGTGAAAGTTCAACCTCGATATTTTGACTGATTTGAACTTAGAGTCGGCCAATGATCACGGTTTTTACGGTTTAGAAAAAATGTGTGCGTGTTAGGATATTTTTGTCTAGGTATTTTCGAAATAATTTGAATACCGTTAATCACATCACACTGAAGCATATTATTAGTTACTGAAATGTTTATCATTACGGCGTTAATTTATTTCACTTTTGTATAGTATAAAAATACGGGCACATAGTATACACATGTACATATATAGTACAGGGGATTTAAAGCAGGCAAATTAAAAATAATACCGAGAATTTTTGATGCAAATCGTACATTAAACTTATAAGGGCATGTTTTGCCTTTATTTTACTAAAGTCATGCTCCTGTACTGCGGTGAACGTAAATTTTTATATACAAAATACGAGACAATAGTATGAAACCTATTACTTAATATTCATATCACGCGCATCCTTCACAGTTGGGGCCACTCGTGCGTTAGTGTCAAAAGAAATTACATTAGGAAATTATTAATATATTTTTCAGGATTTTCTCCGTGCTCACACAGCGGCTGGGTGAGCGTTAATTTAAAAATACAATAAAAATGAATACGAATAAAATGATATTTCATCACATATGCACATACATATGTAGTTTAAAACCGGGTCTACGTGACGTAACAGAATGTTAAACGACAGAAAACGCAAATATCAGAAGGCAAAGATCGAAAATCGAAAGATCTTAAGTCGAAAGATCAAAAAGAAAAAGGTGCATGGTAAGCGGTACATACTCACTTAATTTGCGCGAGCAGGATACAACAGGAACAAGAGGAACATGCTTTTCCTCCCGTATTCTGCGCGCACATTAATGATTTAATTAATGTTAATCTTTCGATTTTCGATCTTTGCCTTCCGATATTTGCGTTTTCTGTCGTTTAACATTCTGTCTCGTCACGGAGACCGTATAAAACCATACGTATGACGTACGAGTAAATTGCTATGACTCGTGAGTGTTTTCATAATAAGATATGTACATATATACCAATTATGAATAGGTATGGTATAACGAGGCGTATCTACGTCATTTTCAGCCGTTTCAATGGGCAAAAAGTAAACCAGAATCAGGGTCACTGAGAGCGCAGACTTTCTAACGAATTTCTCTGAATATGACTGTAACTTATTTAATTTCATTCGAGTTCGAGTCCCCAAAATCCCAAATTCACGGTAAATCTGTTAAAATTTAATTAATTAACCCCCCCCCCCTTCAGTTAACTCGTCGAAATCAACCGCAAACTCGTTGAAAACAAAAGTGCCGAACGTTTTAATTATTGTTTAAAAATTCAGAGATAATCTTTGATATACATAATTAATGTCACGCGATTTTTTTAAAATATATGGATGGATTTGATTTTAATCCTTTTTAAGGCAAAATTATACACGTGTATATTATATATCTATAGGTCCCAAATATTCGTAAAATCCATCATTCAATTATCGAATATGAAATTGGTAAAATATTCGAATAATCGAGTATTCGAATATATTATGTATATATGTATGTACTTATATATTGTATTTTATTTACATGTAATAATATGTGCCATAAAAATGTACATATTTTTCCAAAATCTATTATGATATTTTTTTTTTGTAATATGTTATTAATATGAATATTTTGTTCGATAAATGTTATATTATACTGTCAGATCAAAATATAAGCAATAAAACCATAAAGAAATTGAAGGACGATTTAAATTATTTATGTACATATGTATGTATGTACCTACATATAAAAATAAATAAAGTATGCTTACATCCGCAAGTTTTGTAAATTAAATCTCCTACCTTCACTGCAATCTAAAAAAATTCGGGTGTGACCAACCCATGACTTTATCTATATATTTGAGGAATATAAGAAGGTTACAAAACAAAATTCGATATTGAACTGATGACTATGATTAGTGATACAAATTGAGCGCAAATGTATGGAAACTTGCACAAAACAAAAGTTCTACTTCCGGTTGTCAGATTTTGTTCAAATTTTTTTTATTACTAAATATCACTATCAGTATTATACTCATTAAATATCAAAAAAATAAAAATAATTTTACAGGTCAAAATAAAATAATGAAATATTGTTTAAAAAAAAATACTAGTTCCGGTTTACGAATTCTGACTAAAACCCTACCAGCTCTAAGTTAGTACATAAAGGATAGAAATATGAATTTTCAGCTTACTACGTTTAGGGGTGTGGACAGAGTAGTATGCACAACATTTTTGACCTTTCTACGAGGAAAAAATCCCACTTCCGTTTCATTGAATTAAGTGATTTTTTTTTTATTTTTACTTAAAATCACTATTTTTATTATACACCATAAATATCAAGAAGCTTAAAACAATTTAAAAGGTCAAAATAAAATAATGAAAAAATAATGAAATATTGTTTGAAAAAAAATACTACTTCCGGTTTACGAATTCTGACCAAAACGTTACCAGATCTAAGTTAGTACATAAAGGATAGAAATATAAATTTTCAGCTTAATATGTTCAAGGGTCTGGACAAAGTAGTGGGCACAATATTTTCAACCTTTCTAAGAGAAAAAAATCCCATTTCCGGTTTAGAAAATTTAATAATTTTTTTTATTTTCATCACATTGCTACTAGAATTATACTTGAATTTTTTTGTGACGAACACACATGTTTAAGGGGTCGAAAAAAATAGTGGAAGAAAAATTGAACAAAAGTAAACTGCCACTTCCGGTTGACATATGCTTACTAAATTTTATAAATAACTTGATATTAAGCTAAAACTTCTAGATATGAAATTTCAGTTCAATAAACCAAAAAGTTTTTGAGAAAAACATAAAAAACTTCGATTCTCTAGAGTAAAAGTACTACTTCCGGTTCAGATAGAAATATTTAAAAAAAATAAGGTTAAAAAATTATTATTTCTAACATATTTAAAAAAATTTCAGTCTGATTCAGTTAGTGGCTTGGGAGATAATTGAATTCAAAAGCTTAAAAAAAAGAGGACACCTATAACGGGAAGGTACCATTTCCGGTCAACTTAAAAATTTGAAAAAAATTAACGTCGTGTCGAGGAAAATTTCAGTAACCGATACTAAGTTTCAGTTTGATAGGACTAACGGTGTTTAAAATATCCCCAAAATACACACACACACACACACACAAACATTTTTTCTAGATCATGAAAACGTGATCAGTGATCGATTCTGAGTTCGAATCAGTCAAAATCTCGAGTTCGAATTTTCGCATGATCACAAAACTTCATCTATTGTTACTACGTACATAGATAAAGTAAAAAGTGCTATCCTCACCAAACCTCTCCCAACCTAACCTAACTTACATCACCGGATTTAAAGAATTTAAAGAATTCGACATTTTAAGATATACAAAAAAAGTGCTATCCTCACAAAACCTCACCCAACCTACCCTAACCCAACCATCCCCGGAATCAAAGAATTCAAGATTGTAAGATATACACAAAACTCGCGCACCTCACTAAACCTCTCCCAACCTAACCTTACTTACATCTCGACATTGCAAGATATACACAAAACGTGCTAACCTGACCAAACCTAACCCAACCTGACCTAAACACCACCGGAATCAAAAAATTATAGATTGTAAGATATACACAAAACTCGCTTACCTCACCAAACCTCACCCAATCTACACCTAACCCAACCTTACCCAACCATCACCAGAATCATAGAATTCGAGATTGAACGATATACACAAACCTAGATATCCTCACCAAACCTAACCCAACCTAACCTAACCATCACCGGATTCAAAGAAATCGAGATTGTAACCTAACCTAACCTAAACCAACCATCACCGGAATCAAATAATTCGAGATTGAAAGATATACACAAAACTCGCTTACCTCACCAAACCTCACCCAATCTAACCTAACCCAACCATCACCAGAATCATAGAATTCGAGATTGAACGATATACACAAACCTAGATAGCCTCACCAAACCTAACCCAACCTAACCTAACCATCACCGGATTCAAAGAATTCGACATAAAAGATATACAAAAAAAAATCAAAGATGTATAGATTGTAAGATATACACAAAACTAGCTAAACTCACCAGACCTCACCCAACCTAACCTAACCCAACCTTACCCAACCATCACCGGAATCATAAAATTCGAGATTGAACGATATACACAAACCTAGATATCCTCACCAAACCTAACCCAACCAAACCTAACCATCACCGGATTCAAAGAAATCGAGATTGTAACCTAACCTAACCTAACCCAACCATCACCGGAATCAAAGAATTCGAGATTAAACGATATACACAAAACTCGATTACCTCAGCAAACTTCACCCAACCTAACCTAACCATCACCGAATTCAAAGAATTCGACATAACAAGATATACAAAAAAAGTGCTATCCTCACAAAACCTCTCCCAACCTAACCTAACTTACATCGCCGGATTTAAAGAATTCGACATTTCAAAATATACAAAAAAAGTGCTATCCTCACCAAACCTAACCCAACCTAACCTTATCATCACCGGATTCAAAGAATTCGACATTACAAGATATACAAAAAAAAATCGAAGAATTATAGATTGTTAGATATACACAAAACTCGCTAACCTCACCAAACCTCAAACAACCTAACCTAACCCAACCTTACCCAACCATCACCGGAATCATAGAATTCGAGATTGAACGATATACACAAACCTTGATATCCTCACCAAACCTAACCCAACCTAACCTAACCATCAGCGGATTCAAAGAAATCAAGATTGTAACCTAAACTAAACTAACCTAACTAAATTTCAAGTTATACAAAAAAAGTGCTATCCTCACCAAACCTTACCCAACCTAACCTAACCCAACCTAACCCAACCATCACCGGAATCAAAGAATTCGAGATTAAAAGATATACACAAAACTCGATAACGTCAGCAAACTTAACCCAACCTAACCTAACCATCACCGGATTCAAGGAATTCGACATTAAAATATATACAAAAAAGTGCTATCCTCTCCAAACCTTTCCCAACCTAACCTAACTTACATCACCGGATTTAAAGAATTCGACATTTCAAGTTATACAAAAAAAGTGCTATCCTCACCAAACCTCACCCAACATAACCTTACTTACAACACCGGATTAAAGGAATTCGACAATTCAAGATATACAAAAAAAAGTGCTATCCTCACAAAACCTTACCCAACCTAACCTTACCATCACCGGAATCAAAGAATTCGACATAGCAAGATATACAAAAAAAGTACTATCCTCACCAAACCTTTCCCAACCTAACCTAACTTACATCACCGGATTTAAAGAATTCGACATTTCAAGTTATACAAAAAAGTGCTATCCTCACCAAACCTCACCAAACCTAACCTAACCCAACCTAACCCAACCATCACCGGAATCAAAGAATTCGAGATTAAAAGATATACACAAAACTCGATAACCTCACCAAACCTAAACCAACCGAACCTAACCATCACCGAATTCAAAGAATTCGACATTACAAGATATACAAAAAAGTGCTATACTCACAAACCTCACCCAGCCTAACTTTACCAAACCATCACCGGAATCAAAGAATTCGAGATTGTAAGATATACAAAAATCTCGATAACCTCTCCAAATCTAACCCAACCTAACCATACCATCACCGAATTCAAAGAATTCGACATTTCAAGATATACAAAAAAAGTGCTTTCCTCACCAAACCTCACCCAACCTTACCTAACCCAACCTAACCAAACCATCACCGGAATCAAAGAATTTGAGATTAAAAGAAATACACAAAACTCAATAACCTCACCAAACCTAACCCAACCTAACCAAACCATCACCGGATTTAAAGAATTCGACATTACAATTTATACAAAAAAAAGCTATCCTCACCAAAACACTCCCAACCTAACCTAACCCAACCATCACCGAAATAAAAGAATTCCAGATTGTAAGATATACACAAAACTCGATAACCTCACCAAACCTAACCCAACCTAACCTTACCAACACCAGATTTAAAGAATTCGACATTACAATTTATACAAAAAAAAGCTATCCTCACCAAACCTCTCCCAACCTAACCTAACCCAACCATCACCGAAATCAAAGAATTCGAGATTGTAAGATATACACAAAACTCGATAACCTCACCAAATCTAACCCATCCCAAACTTACCATCACCGGATTCAAAGAATTCGACATTAAAATATAAACAAAAAAAAGCTATCCTCACCAAACCTCTCCCAACCTAACCTTACCCAACCATCACCGAAATCAAAGAATTCCAGATTGTAAGATATACACAAAACTCGATAACCTCACCAAACCTAACCCAACCTAACCTAACCATCACCGGATTCAAAGAATTCGACATAACAAGATATAAAAAAAAGTGCTATCCTCATAAAAACCTCACCCAACCTAACCTAACCCAACCTAACCCAAACATCACTGGAATCAAAGAATTCATGATTGTAAGATATACACAAAACTCGATAACCTCACCAAACCTAACCTTACCAACACCAGATTTAAAGAATTCGACATTACAATTTATACAAAAAAAAGCTATCCTCACCAAACCTCTCCCAACCTAACCTAACCCAACCATCACCGTAATCAAAGAATTCGAGATTGTAAGATATACACAAAACTCGATAACCTCATCAAACCTAACCCAACCTAACCTAACCACCACCGGATTTAAAGAATTCGACATTAAAATTTATACAAATAAAAGCTATCTTCACCAAACCTCTCTCAACCTAACCTTACACAACCATCACCGAAGCAAAGAATTCCAGATTGTCAGATATACACAAAACTCAATAACCTCACCAAACCTAACCCAACCTAACCTAATCATCACTGGATTTAAAGAATTCGACATTAAAATTTATACAAATAAAAGCTATCTTCACCAAACCTCTCTCAACCTAACCTTACCCAACCATCACCGAAGCAAAGAATTCCAGATTGTCAGATATACACAAAACTCGATAACCTCACCAAACCTAACCCAACCTAACCTAATCATCACTGGATTTAAAGAATTCGACATAACAAGATATTAAAAAAGTGCTATTCTCATAAAAACCTCACCCAACCTAACCTAACCCAACCTAACCCAAATATCATCGGAATCAAAGAGTTCAAGATTGTAAGATATACACAAAACTCGATAACCTCACCAAACCTAACCCAACCTAACTTAATCATCACCGGATTCAAAGAATTCGACATTACAAGATATACAAAAAAAGTGCTATCCTCACCAAACCTAACCCAACCTAACCTAACCATCACTGGATTTAAAGAATTCGGAATGTTACCTAACCTAAACTAACCCAACCATCACCGGAATCAAAGAATTCGAGATTAAAAGATATTCACAAAACTCAATAACCTCACCAAACTTAACCCAACCTAACCTTACCATCACCGGATTCAAAAAAATCGAGATTGTAAGCTAACCTAACCTAACCTAACCATCACCGGATTCAAAGAATTCGAGATTAAAAGATATACACAAAACTCGATAACCTCACCAAACCTAACCCATCCCAAACTTACCATCACCGGATTCAAAGAATTCGACATTAAAATATATACAAAAAAAAGCTATCCTCACCAAATCTCTCCCAACCTAACCTTACCCAACAATCACCGGAATCAAAGAATTCCAGAGTGTAAGATATACACAAAACTCGAAAACCTCACCAAATCTAACCCAACCTAACCTAACCATCACCGGATTCAAAGAATTCGACATTACAAGATATAAAAAAAAGTGCTATCCTCATAAAAACCTCACCCAACCTAACCTAACCCAACCTAACCCAAACATCACTGGAATTAAATAATTCAAGATTGTAAGATATACACAAAACTCGATAACCTCACCAAACCTAACCCAACCTAACCTTACCAACACCAGATTTAAAGAATTCGACATTACAATTTATACAAAAAAAAGCTATCCTCACCAAACCTCTCCCAACCTAACCTAACCCAACCATCACCGAAATCAAAGAATTCGAGATTGTAAGATATACACAAAACTCGATAACCTCACCAAATCTAACCCATCCCAAACTTACCATCACCGGATTCAAAGAATTCGACATTAAAATATAAACAAAAAAAAAGCTATCCTCACCAAACCTCTCCCAACCTAACCTTACCCAACCATCACCGGAATCAAAGAATTCCAGATTGTAAGATATACACAAAACTCGATAACCTCACCAAACCTAACCCAACCTAACCTAACCATCACCGGATTCAAAGAATTCGACATTACAAGATATAAAAAAAAGTGCTATCCTCATAAAAACCTCACCCAACCTAACCTAACCCAACCTAACCCAAACATCACTGGAATCAAAGAATTCATGATTGTAAGATATACACAAAACTCGATAACCTCACCAAACCTAACCTTACCAACACCAGATTTAAAGAATTCGACATTACAATTTATACAAAAAAAAGCTATCCTCACCAAACCTCTCCCAACCTAACCTAACCCAACCATCACCGAAATCAAAGAATTCGAGATTGTAAGATATACACAAAACTCGATAACCTCATCAAACCTAACCCAACCTAACCTAACCACCACCGGATTTAAAGAATTCGACATTAAAATTTATACAAATAAAAGCTATCTTCACCAAACCTCTCTCAACCTAACCTTACCCAACCATCACCGAAGCAAAGAATTCCAGATTGTCAGATATACACAAAACTCGATAACCTCACCAAACCTAACCCAACCTAACCTAATCATCACTGGATTTAAAGAATTCGACATAACAAGATATTAAAAAAGTGCTATTCTCATAAAAACCTCACCCAACCTAACCTAACCCAACCTAACCCAAATATCATCGGAATCAAAGAGTTCAAGATTGTCAGATATACACAAAACTCGATAACCTCACCAAACCTAACCCAACCTAACTTAATCATCACCGGATTCAAAGAATTCGACATAACAAGATATACAAAAAAAGTGCTAGCCTCACCAAACCTAACCCAACCTAACCTAACCATCACTGGATTTAAAGAATTCGGAATGTTACCTAACCTAACCTAACCCAACCATCACCGGAATCAAAGAATTCGAGATTAAAAGATATTCACAAAACTCAATAACCTCACCAAACTTAACCCAACCTAACCTTACCATCACCGGATTCAAAAAAATCGAGATTGTAAGCTAACCTAACCTAACCTAACCATCACCGGATTCAAAGAATTCGAGATTAAAAGATATACACAAAACTCGATAACCTCACCAAACCTAACCCATCCCAAACTTACCATCACCGGATTCAAAGAATTCGACATTAAAACATATACAAAAAAAAGCTATCCTCACCAAATCTCTCCCAACCTAACCTTACCCAACCATCACCGGAATCAAAGAATTCCAGATTGTAAGATATACACAAAACTCGAAAACCTCACCAAATCTAACCCAACCTAACCTAACCATCACCGGATTCAAAGAATTCGACATTACAAGATATAAAAAAAAGTGCTATCCTCATAAAAACCTCACCCAACCTAACCTAACCCAACCTAACCCAAACATCACTGGAATTAAATAATTCAAGATTGTAAGATATACACAAAACTCGATAACCTCACCAAACCTAACCCAACCTAACCTTACCAACACCAGATTTAAAGAATTCGACATTACAATTTATACAAAAAAAAGCTATCCTCACCAAACCTCTCCCAACCTAACCTAACCCAACCATCACCGAAATCAAAGAATTCGAGATTGTAAGATATACACAAAACTCGATAACCTCACCAAATCTAACCCATCCCAAACTTACCATCACCGGATTCAAAGAATTCGACATTAAAATATAAACAAAAAAAAGCTATCCTCACCAAACCTCTCCCAACCTAACCTTACCCAACCATCACCGAAATCAAAGAATTCCAGATTGTAAGATATACACAAAACTCGATAACCTCACCAAACCTAACCCAACCTAACCTAACCATCACCGGATTCAAAGAATTCGACATAACAAGATATAAAAAAAAGTGCTATCCTCATAAAAACCTCACCCAACCTAACCTAACCCAACCTAACCCAAACATCACTGGAATCAAAGAATTCATGATTGTAAGATATACACAAAACTCGATAACCTCACCAAACCTAACCTTACCAACACCAGATTTAAAGAATTCGACATTACAATTTATACAAAAAAAGCTATCCTCACCAAACCTCTCCCAACCTAACCTAACCCAACCATCACCGAAATCAAAGAATTCGAGATTGTAAGATATACACAAAACTCGATAACCTCATCAAACCTAACCCAACCTAACCTAACCACCACCGGATTTAAAGAATTCGACATTAAAATTTATACAAATAAAAGCTATCTTCACCAAACCTCTCTCAACCTAACCTTACACAACCATCACCGAAGCAAAGAATTCCAGATTGTCAGATATACACAAAACTCAATAACCTCACCAAACCTAACCCAACCTAACCTAATCATCACTGGATTTAAAGAATTCGACATTAAAATTTATACAAATAAAAGCTATCTTCACCAAACCTCTCTCAACCTAACCTAACCCAACCTAACCCAAACATCATCGGAATCAAAGAGTTCAAGATTGTAAGATATACACAAAACTCGATAACCTCATCAAACCTAACCCAACCTAACCTAACCACCACCGGATTTAAAGAATTCGACATTAAAATTTATACAAATAAAAGCTATCTTCACCAAACTTCTCTCAACCTAACCTTACCCAACCATCACCGAAGCAAAGAATTCCAGATTGTCAGATATTCACAAAACTCGATAACCTCACCAAACCTAACCCAACCTAACCTAATCATCACTGGATTTAAAGAAATCGACAAAACAAGATATTAAAAAAAGTGCTATTCTCATAAAATTCTCACCCAACCTAACTTAACCCAACCTAACCCAAACATCATCGGAATCAAAGAGTTCAAGATTGTAAGATATACACAAAACTCGATAACCTCACCAAACCTTACCCAACCTAACTTAATCATCACCGGATTCAAAGAATTCGACATTACAAGATATACAAAAAAAGTGCTATCCTCACCAAACCTTACCCAACCTAACCTAACCATCACTGGATTTGAAGAATTCGGAATGTTACCTAACCTAACCTAACCCAACCATCACCGGAATCAAAGAATTCGAGATTAAAAGATATACACAAAACTCGATAACCTCACCAAATCTAACCCATCCCAAACTTACCATCACCGGATTCAAAGAATTCGACATTAAAATATATACAAAAAAAGTGCTATCCTCACCAAACCACCCCAATCTAACCTAACCATCACCGGAATCAGAGAATTCGAAATTGTGAGATATACACAAAACTCGATAACCTCATTAAACCTAACCAACCTAACCTAAACATCACCGGATTTAAAGAATTCGACATTTCAATTAATACACAAAAAAGCTATCCTCACCAAACCTCTCCCAACCTAACCTAACCCAACCATCACCGGAATCAAAGAATTCGAGATTAAAAGATATACACAAAACTCGATAATCTCACCAAACTTAACCCAACCTAACCTTACCATCACCGGATTCAAAGAATTTGACATTACAAGATATACAAAAAAAGTGCTATCCTCACCACACCTCACCCAATCTGACCTAACCATCACCGGAATCAAAGAATTCGAGATTGTAAGATATACACAAAACTCGATAACCTCATCAAACCTAACCCAACCTAACCTTACCATCACCGGATTTAAAGAATTCGACATTAAAATTTATACAAATAAAAGTTATCTTCACCAAACCTCTTTCAACCTAACCTTACCCAACCATCACCGAAGCAGAGAATTCCAGATTGTCAGATATACACAAAACTCGATAACCTCACCAAACCTAACCCAACCTAACCTAATCATCACTGGATTTAAAGAATTCGACATAACAAGATATTAAAAAAAGTGCTATTCTCATAAAAACCTCACCCAACCTAACCTAACCCAACCTAACCCAAACATCATCGGAATCAAAGAGTTCAAGATTGTAAGATATACACAAAACTCGATAACCTCACCAAACCTAACCCAACCTAACCTAATCATCACTGGATTTAAAGAATTCGACATAACAAGATATTAAAAAAAGTGCTATTCTCATAAAAACCTCACCCAACCCAACCTAACCCAACCTAACCCAACCATCACCGAAATCAAAGAATTCGAGATTGTAAGATATACACAAATCTCGATAACCTCACCAAATCTAACCCAACCTAACCTTACCATCACCGGAATCAAAGAATTCGAGATTACTAGATATAAAAAAAGTGCTCTTCTCATAAAAATCTCACCCAACCTAACCTAACCCAACCTAACCCAAACATCACCGGAATCAAAGAATTCAAGATTGTAAGATAAACACAAAACTCGATAACCTCACCAAACCTAACCCAACCTAACCTAACCATCACTGGACTTAAAGAATTCGACATTACAAGATATACAAAAAAGTGCTATACTCACAAACCTCACCCAACCTAACCTTACCCAACTATCACCGGAATCAAAGAATTCGAGATTGTAAAATATACACAAAACTCGATAACCTCACCAAACCTAATCCTACCTAACCTTACCATCACCGGATTCAAAGAATTCGACATTGCAAGATATACAAAAAAAGTGCTATCCTCACAAAACCTCTCCCACCCTAACCTAACTTACATCGCCGGATTTTGAGAATTCGACATTTCAAGATATAAAAAAAAGTACTCTTATCACAAAAACCTCACCCAAACTTACCTAACCCAACCTTACCCAAACATCACCGGAATCAAAGAATTCAAGATTGTAAGATATACACAAAACTTGATCACCTCACCAAACCTTACCCAACCTAACCTAACCATCACTGGATTTAAAGAATTCGAGATTGTAACCTAACCTTACCTTACCCAACCATAACCGGAATCAAAGAATTCGAGATTAAAGATATTCACAAAACTCGATTACCTCACCAAACCTAAACCAACCGAACCTAACCATCACCGAATTCAAAGAATTCGACATTACAAGATATACATAAAAGTGCTTTCCTCACCAAATCGCACCCAACCTAACCTTACCATCACCGGAATCAAAGAATTCAAGATTGTAAGATATACACAAAACTCGCTCACCTCACCAAACCTCTCCTAACCTAACCTTACTTACATCACCGACTTTAAAGAATTCGACATTACAACATATACAAAAAAAGTGCTATCTTCACCAAACCTCACCCGACCTAACCTAACCCAACCTAACCCAACCATCACCGGAATCAAAGAATTCGAGATTAAAAGATATACATAAAACTCGATAACCTCACCAAACCTAACCCAACCTAACCTTACCATCACCGGGTTCAAAGAATTCGACATTACAAGATATACAAAATAAGTGCTATCCTCACCAAACCTCACCCAATCTGACCTAACCATCACCGGAATCAAAGAATTTGAGATTGTCAGATATACACAAAACTCGATAACCTCACCAAACCTAACCCAACCCAACCTTATCATCACCGGATTCAAAGAATTCGACATTACAAGATATACAAAAAAAGTGCTATCCTCACCAAACCTCACCCAATCTGACTTAACCATCACCGGAATTAAAGAATTCGAGATTGTAAGGTAAACACAAAACTCGATAACCTCATCAAACCTAACCCAACCTAACCTAACCATCACCGGATTTAAAGAATTCGACATTACAATTTATACAAAAAAAGCTATCCTCACCAATCCTCTCTCAACCTTACCTTACCCAACCATCACCGAAGCAAAGAATTCCAGATTGTCAGATATACACAAAACTCGATAACCTCACCAAACCTAACCCAACCTAACCTAATCATCACTGGATTTAAAGAATTCGACATAACAAGATATTAAAAAAAGTGCTATTCTCATAAAAACCTCACCCAACCTAACCTAACCCAACCTTACCCAAACATCATCGGAATCAAAGAGTTCAAGATTGTAAGATATACACAAAACTCGATAACCTCACCAAACCTAACCCAACCTAACTTAATCATCACCGGATTCAAAGAATTCGACATTACAAGATATACAAAAAAAGTGCTATCCTCACCAAACCTAACCCAACCTAACATAACCATCACTGGATTTAAAGAATTCGGAATGTTACCGAACCTAACCTAACCCAACCATCACCGGAATCAAAGAATTCGAGATAACAAGATATTAAAAAAAGTGCTATTCTCATAAAAACCTCACCCAACCTAACCTAACCCAACCTTACCCAAACATCATCGGAATCAAAGAGTTCAAGATTGTAAGATATACACAAAACTCGATAACCTCACCAAACCTAATCCTACCTAACCTTACCATCACCGGTTTCAAAGAATTCGACATTGCAAGATATACAAAAAAAGTGCTATCCTCACAAAACCTCTCCCACCCTAACCTAACTTACATCCTCACCAAACTTCACCCAACCTAACCTAACCCAACCTAACCCAACCATCACCGAAATCAAAGAATTCGAGATTGTAAGATATACACAAATCTCGATAACCTCACCAAATCTAACCCAACCTAACCTTACCATCACCGGAATCAAAGAATTCGAGATTACAAGATATAATTGGGGTTTTCCTGTAAGGCCTTCCTGGTATATATGTAAAATAAAAATATATGTAAAATAAAATAAAAAAAGTGCTCTTCTCATAAAAATCTCACCCAACCTAACCTAACCCAACCTAACCCAAACATCACCGGAATCAAAGAATTCAAGATTGTAAGATTAACACAAAACTCGATAACCTCACCAAACCTAATCCTACCTAACCTTACCATCACCGGATTCAAAGAATTCGACATTGCAAGATATACAAAAAAAGTGCTATCCTCACAAAACCTCTCCCACCCTAACCTAACTTACATCGCCGGATTTTGAGAATTCGACATTTCAAGATATAAAAAAAAGTACTCTTCTCACAAAAACCTCACCCAAACTTACCTAACCCAACCTTACCCAAACATCACCGGAATCAAAGAATTCGAGATTAAAGATATTCACAAAACTCGATAACCTCACCAAACCTAAACCAACCGAACCTAACCATCACCGAATTCAAAGAATTCGACATTACAAGATATACATAAAAGTGCTTTCCTCACCAAATCGCACCCAACCTAACCTTACCATCACCGGAATCAAAGAATTCAAGATTGTAAGATATACACAAAACTCGCTCATCTCACCAAACCTCTCCTAACCTAACCTTACTTACATCACCGACTTTAAAGAATTCGACATTGCAAGATATACAAAAAAAGTGCTATCCTCACCAAACCTCACCCGACCTAACCTAACCAACACCGGATTAAAAGAATTCGACATTGAAAGATATACACAAAACGTGCTAACCTCACCCAACCTAACCCAACCTAACCAAAACATCACCGACATCAAAGAATTCTTAATTGTAAGATATACACAAAAAAGGCTTAACTCACCAAACCTCTCCCAACCTAACCTAACCCAACCATCACCGGAATCAAAGAATTCGAGATTGTAAGATATACACAAAACTCGATAACCTCATCAAACCTAACCCAACCTAACCGAACCATCACCGGATTCAAAGAATTCGACATTACAAGATATAAAAAAAAGTGCTTTTCTCATAAAAACCTCACCCAACCTAACCTAACCCAACCTAACCCAAGCATCACCGGAATCAAAGAATTCAAGATTGTAAGATAAACACAAATCTCGATAACCTCACCAAACCTAACCCTACTTAACCTAACCATCACCGGATTCAAAGAATTCGACATTTCAAGATATACAAAAAAAGTGCTATCCTCACCAAACCTCACCCAACCTTACCCAAACATCACCGGAATCAAAGAATTTGAGATTGTTAGATATACACAAAACTCGATAACCTCACCAAACCTAACCCTACCTACCTTACCATCACCGGATTCAAAGAATTCGACATTGCAAGATATACAAAAAAAGTGCTATCCTCACAAAACCTCTCCCACCCTAACCTAACTTACATCGCCGGATTTTGAGAATTCGACATTTCAAGATATACAAAAAAAAGTGCTATCCTCACCAAACTTCACCCAACCTAACCTAACCCAACCTAACCCAACCATCACCGAAATCAAAGAATTCGAGATTGTAAGATATCCCCCACCCTCGATAACCTCACCAAATCTAACCCAACCTAACCTTACCATCACCGGAATCAAAGAATTCGAGATTACTAGATATAAAAAAAGTGCTCTTCTCATAAAAATCTCACCCAACCTAACCTAACCCAACCTAACCCAAACATCACCGGAATCAAAGAATTCAAGATTGTAAGATAAACACAAAACTCGATAACCTCACCAAACCTAACCCAACCTAACCTAACCATCACTGGACTTAAAGAATTCGACATTACAAGATATACAAAAAAGTGCTATACTCACAAACCTCACCCAACCTAACCTTACCCAACTATCACCGGAATCAAAGAATTCGAGATTGTAAAATATACACAAAACTCGATAACCTCACCAAACCTAATCCTACCTAACCTTACCATCACCGGATTCAAAGAATTCGACATTGCAAGATATACAAAAAAAGTGCTATCCTCACAAAACCTCTCCCACCCTAACCTAACTTACATCGCCGGATTTTGAGAATTCGACATTTCAAGATATAAAAAAAAGTACTCTTATCACAAAAACCTCACCCAAACTTACCTAACCCAACCTTACCCAAACATCACCGGAATCAAAGAATTCAAGATTGTAAGATATACACAAAACTTGATCACCTCACCAAACCTTACCCAACCTAACCTAACCATCACTGGATTTAAAGAATTCGAGATTGTAACCTAACCTTACCTTACCCAACCATAACCGGAATCAAAGAATTCGAGATTAAAGATATTCACAAAACTCGATTACCTCACCAAACCTAAACCAACCGAACCTAACCATCACCGAATTCAAAGAATTCGACATTACAAGATATACATAAAAGTGCTTTCCTCACCAAATCGCACCCAACCTAACCTTACCATCACCGGAATCAAAGAATTCAAGATTGTAAGATATACACAAAACTCGCTCACCTCACCAAACCTCTCCTAACCTAACCTTACTTACATCACCGACTTTAAAGAATTCGACATTACAACATATACAAAAAAAGTGCTATCTTCACCAAACCTCACCCGACCTAACCTAACCCAACCTAACCCAACCATCACCGGAATCAAAGAATTCGAGATTTAAAGATATACATAAAACTCGATAACCTCACCAAACCTAACCCAACCTAACCTTACCATCACCGGGTTCAAAGAATTCGACATTACAAGATATACAAAATAAGTGCTATCCTCACCAAACCTCACCCAATCTGACCTAACCATCACCGGAATCAAAGAATTTGAGATTGTAAGATATACACAAAACTTGATAACCTCACAAAACCTTACCCAACCTAACCTAACCATCACCGGATTCAAAGAATTCGACATTGCAAGATATACAAAAAAAAGTGCTATCCTCACCAAACCTTTCCCAACCTAACCTAACTTACATCACCGGATTTAAAGAATTCGACATTTCAAGTTATACAAAAAAAGTGCTATCCTCACCAAACCTCATCCAACCTAACCTAACCCAACTTAACCTAACCCAACCATCACCGGAATCAAAGAATTCGAGATTTAAAGATATATACAAAACTCGATAACCTCACCAAACCTAACCCAACCTCACCTTACTATCACCGGATTCAAAGAATTCGACATTACAAGATATACAAAAAAAGTGCTTTCCCCACCAAACCTCACCCAACCTAACCTAACCCAACCTTACCTAACCCAACCATCACCGGAATCAAAGAATTCGAGATTTAAAGATATATACAAAACTCGATAACCTCACCAAACCTAACCCAACCTCACCTAACCATCACCGGATTCAAAGAATTCGACATTACAAGATATACAAAAAAAGTGCTATCCTCACCAAACCTCACCCAACCTTACCTTACCCAACCTAACCCAAACATCACCGGAATCAAAGAATTTGAGATTGTAAGATATACACAAAACTCGATTACCTCACCAAACCTAACCCTACCTAACCTAACCATCACCGGATTCAAAGAATTCGACATTGCAAGATATACAAAAAAAATCGATATTGAACTGATGACTATGATAGCGATACAAATTGAGCGCAAATGTATGGAAACTTAACAAAACAAAAGTTCTACTTCCGGTTGTTTGATTTTGTTCAAATTTTTTTTTTACGAAAAATCACTATCAGTATAATACTTATTTAATATAAAGAAAATAAAAATAATTTAAAAGGTCAAAATAAAATAATGAAATATTGTTTAAAAAAAAAAAACTACTTCCGGTTTACGAATTCTGACCAAAATCCTACCAGCTCTAAGTTAGTACATAAAGGATAGAAATATAAATTTTCAGCTTAATACGTTAGGGGTGCGGACAGAGTAGTGGGCACAACATTTTTGACCTTTCTACGAGCAAAAAAATCCCTTTTCCGGTTCATTAAATTAAGTAATTTTTTTATTATTTTTACTTCAAACCACTATTTTTATTATACACATAAAATATCAAGAAGCTTAAAACAATTTAAAAGGTCAAAATAAAATAATAAACAATATTGAAATATTGTTTTTAAAAAAAATACTACTTCTGGTTTACGAATTCTGACCAAAGCCCTACCAGATCTAAGTTAGTACATAAAGGATAGAAATATAAATTTTCAGCTTAATACGTTAAGGGGTGTGGACAGAGTAGTGGGCACAACATTTTCAACCTTTCTAAGTGAAAAAAATCCCACTTCCGGTTTATAAATTTTAATATTTTTTTTTTATTTTCATCACATTGCTACTAGAATTATACTTGAATTTTTTTGTGACGAACACACATGTTTAAGGGGTCGAAAAAAATAGTGGAAGAAAAATCGAACGTAAGTAAACTGCCACTTCCGGTTGACAGATACTTACTTAATTTTATATATAACTTGGTATTAAGCTTAAACTTTTAGATATGAAATTTCAGTTCAATAAACCAAAAGGTTTCTGAGAAAAATATAAAAAACCTCGATTCTCTAGAGTAAAAGTACTACTTCCCGTTCAGATTCAGATAGAAATATTAAAAAAATATAAGGTTATAAAAATTATTATTTCTATTATATTTAAAAAAAATTCAGTCTGATTCAGTTAGTGGTTTGGGAGATAATTGAATTCAAAAACTTAAAAAAAGAGGACACCTATAAGGGGAGGTACCATTTGCGGTCAACTTAAAAATTTGAAAAAAAATTACGACGTGTCGATAAGAATTTCATTAACTGATACTAAGTTTCAGTTCGATAGAACTAACGGTGTTAAAAATATCCCCAAAATACACACACACACAGACACACACACACACACATTTTTTCTAGATCATGAAAACGTGATCAGTGATCGATTCTGAGTTCGAATCAGTCAAAATCTCGAGTTCGAATTTTCGCATGATCACAAAACTTCATCTATTGTTACTACGTACATAGATAAAATAAAAATAAATGGAAAATTTATAATTAGCATACAGGTATTATTAAATAAAATTGCACGGCAATATGTAACAAAATAACGTGAAAATTCACCAGCTGTATATAGTCTCCATTGTGTACAAGCGCCTTCGCTTATCAATCATCTTCTTCAATAAATATTGCACACAATTAAACTAACACTGATATTGATTATAATGTGATTTAGAATTATATTGATTTTTTTTTAATTAAAATTCACTTTAAACGAAAAACAAATGAATTTATTTTTCACAGGTGAAAGAAAAATTCTAATGAAATATGAAAAATTACTAAAAACCATTTTGAAAAACACGCACTGAAATCACTTTGTATCACAAGACGTTCTAGCTAATAGTTACGGGTAACCAGTACGAATGATGATTTCTCTGAACTAAAAAAGGCGGATGCTGTCTACGAAGCACGGATTCGTGGACGATAATATTCAATAAAACTATAGCCGAGACACTTAAATTGCGATTAATTTTCTGCTTCATTCGTGAACGATATAATTGTATTGATTGCGATTTTCGATACGTAATTAACGCGTAAAATATTCGCGCACAATTTTTGTCTAGTGTGAGGGTCGTCCGTTAATCGTCAGCTGACATTGAATAAAAATAAACAAGTGAATTAAATTAATCAAATTCAAACGCACGTACATACGATCAAAATAAATATTGTATTGTATATAATATGTGCTTTATTGATGTTATATTTATCTTTTGTGTGATTATGTTTGTCGAAAATATAATATAATAGTTCCGTCACTGCAAGGTCTACACCGAGACTACTTCTTACTTTTGTAAATATTAAATGCATTAAATTGAAACCATATTGGGTACATCTAAATTCTAAAAGGATTAATAATCTATTATTTACATACAAGCTTACAAAGTCATTGAACTTTGATAAGATAAGAATATCATATTTTGATTGATATTACCATATGGAATAGTGATAATAATTAGTATTAAAATAGTACTTTCGTTATAGAAATTAGTCAGTACATCCTAAAAAGCCAATTTATTATCATCGGGCCGATTACGTGCTCATCTTCAGTCCAAGTTCAGTGTTGGTCTGCTTTATCTATCACAGTGATAAATTAAATTTTTGTATATATTTTAAATTTAAATTTCATTTTGTGTCATAAGTGCTATTACAGATTACCCCAAAGCGACACCTATGACCAAAAGTAAAAATTTGTACAAAATTCCAAACGCATTCAATAATGTAGTTAAACACACAATTTAACAATCAACAAATTCGGATTTGCGAGAAATAGTATTAATACAGCCACAATTTGAATCATTTACCTCTTTACTGATAAATGATAGCTTAATCAATGAGCTATCTATGCTGTGGCCAAATAAAATAAAGAACTTGCTTTTCGTACAAAAAATGGTTCAATATTGTCAGCTTCCTGGAAAAACCATGCTTTCTGCGCTCTTACTTTGAAAATTAATGTATGATATGTAGAGGTCTATTGTTATTTGAAAAGCATGGAGCCAACGCTTACATCTGGTCATCATCCCTCAACAGTCAATTTGTTCTAAAATAAAACACTTTTATTCTGAACATACATATGTATGTATGTATTTACGTACTTCAATTTATATCTAACTAGTGGTTTTACCCGGCTTCGCTCGGCATTTATAATACCAATCTAATAGTTCACCAATCATTTTATTAAATTTATTTGAATGGTTTTATTTTATTTGAATATTCATTTGTTTTTTTTTATTAAATTGAACGTCACGAATCGCGAAACAACAATAGTTACATACAAAGTCTCTTTCGAAATTATATATTAGATGTGGCTATGAATTATGATAAATATTAATTTTTGTTATTATATAATAAATGCGTATATGTATGTATGTATTTGAAACACCAGACTATACGTAAGAACACACGTAGTATTGGCTTATGAAAGGTGTCTCACGAGAACCGTTCAAATATCTAAACCTCACCGAATTCTACGACGAAGGTCGTCGAGAGGGGGTTGTAAATTTTCAGAAACAAGTACCCGACCTCAGGATTGATAATCCTCTTATTGAAATAAACAATCCGGCGATTTGTCAACACGCCAGGTGCGTATTGTGTATAGGGCTTGACGTGCGCGTCGTTTCAGCCGGTGTGGTTTCAGTTGTGTTGTTTCAGAAGCAGACGCTGCCACCTCCTTTCTCATCTCAACCCTTTCGTTCCATCCTATCTCCCACCCCCCCCCCCCCGCTCTTTCCGTGATCTGAAGCATCGCTAAATTGTTAACCCTTAACCGGGATGATGTCGGTCTGATAACGAACGAGCGCCGATATGTTCGTTCTGGGGATTCAATGGGATGGGGTGAGAATAGGCGCCTGAGCGAGGTAACTCGCCTACCCGTGACGTTTATTGAAATTCTAATTTTAACGTTGTCGAGCCACCCCCGCTCATGCCAATTAACCGGTTGAAATGTTGTCTTGTCGTATAGCTTACCTGGCCCATCTGTAAAAACGGCACTAACATTGGCGACGAATTCGCAAATCCACGTACGTTGCTACGTATTGGTGGATAGCTTTGGGTAAGTAAACCTTTAAATTATTATTTTGTAATTAAAATTCAGAAAATAAGAGTATTGAAGTAGTTCTGTGTCAAATTAATACATTTTATTTGATTTTAATCGAACATGTACACTCGCTTTTACAGATTGCTTCAAAGCGATGAGTGTACTAATACAGATACAATACAATAATACAATCAATACAAATATTTCATACAATGCGAATTCTTACAAATGTCATCCACAGTGACATCTATGGAGACATTTTTGCAGCATTTTATTAAAGAAATTGGTGAACCTCAAGACGCTGAACAACTTGTTATATGCAAGAGAGATTGGAAAAGAGATGCCAATTTACGAGAATCGTTAAAATGAAAATCAGAAAAGTTGGAAAATTCTGGTAGGAAACGATCAACCTGGAGTCACAAACCAGGGTCTGGTCAACAGCTACTACTAGTGGGAACCAAACCGTGACTACTCCACTCGAAAGCATAATATGCTAACCACTAGTTCACACTGCTGATGGGATATTCCTACTGCGCAATTATTTATTTTATTACATACATACATCATATGTGCCATAACAGGAATTACATTATTTTTGTACATAAGTACTATTTTCCAAACATAGCAATACATAGAGTGACATCTATGGACAGGTAACAAAATTTTTGATACACATATAATTTGCATAAAATACATTATGTAGGTAGCATATCCCACGACCTCTACTATTATTCAATATCTCTACCAGTGCACCAAGCTGTGATTCATGGTCATATTGAATAGAAAATGTGTCTATATGTGTTTGGGTATGTGAATTATTAAAATATAAAAATATAATTAACCAATCTACTTTGTTATGGAGAGGGGGGGGGGTTGTTTATATTACATATCAAATCATCATAATCACCATCATCTACAGCCACTCACCATCCACTGCTGGATGAAGGCCTCTCCAACACGCTTCCAATTGATTCTGTTTTGTGCATCTCTCATCCATCTCACCCCAAATTTTTTCTTAATTTCGTCTACCCATCTTCCCTGAGGTCTTTCTTTTATCCTTTTACATTCTATCGGGTACGATTATAGCACTTCTTTTTTCCACCTTTTGTCCATTCTTCTAGCCACGTGTTCCCTCATTGCCATTTCAATCTATTTACTCTATCCACTATGTCCACTACCCTTGTCATACTTCTCACCCACGTATTCCACTTTCTGTCTTTCCTCGTTATGCCAAGCATACAGCGTTCCATACTTCATTGAGTGCATTGGATTTTATGTAGCATCTTGGCGTTCAGTGTCCAAGTTTCATTATGCCGAGCATACACAGTTCCATACTTATTTGATTATATATCAAATAAAGGGCATAAAATGATTCAACAGAGTAGAACGGTTGTCAAAATAATAGGTAAGATATATTTAATATTTTTTAGTGATAAAAATAATCGTAATTAATAAATTCATATAAAAACTTTTATGTATTGAAAAAAAACGGAAACTGTATGGTATGTAGATAATCCTAAGGAAATGTGACTTATTGTAATTCAATACTTTAAAATATCCGGAGAACCATAAAGATCTCCTTTGCCAAGCCTACTCTGATAAATTGCAGGATGTGAAAATGCATAAAGAACTAATTCCGGCATCAAATATATATGTATGTAAGTTATGGGTACGTAGTAGAATACTACATATGTAACTGTTGTCTGAAGTAAAAAAAAATCTTGAAAATCAGATGAAAATCGAACAAGTGCTTGAACTACACATTAATTTCAATTTAAAATTTAATTGATGTTAAAAAATAGCCAAAGCCAACATTTATTTTACAAATCACCGTTAGTTGCGGCCGTTATTTTTCCGAGCTTAATATTATACAATATATCAGAGTTTGTTCCCGCAAAAGCGTTATTTCGGATCAGGTTTCAATTTTCATATGTGTGTACTCGTATATGGTAAGTTCAAACGTTTATGACCGTCGATATATCGCTATGGATTTTTGTTTCTTTTGGACGACATCTACTACGGCGTGGTAAAAGCCTTTTGAAATTCTATCCGTTTCGCATTTATCAATATAAATAAATCGATAGAGCATTTTTCAAAGTGACGGGCGTTTTCTTTTCAAAAACGTTGCATTTTATCTCTGAAGCTCGATGGAACTTCGACACACATTAAAATAATTTATCGTTTGATAAATTATGCTTTATGCTTTATACGTCCTCTAATAAATTTCCGCTGATGTACGAACATGTATTTAAGAAAATATAAATAACGACATCTATCAACAATGTTTCGAACATCTGATTGTAATACTTTTGTAGTTTAATCGATACAATTCTAAGCGTTTGAATTTTTTTAAGTGGCAATAATTTGGTGGGTTTTTAAAACATTTACGTGGAAACTCAACTATTATCTAAATGAAATGGTAAAAGTCTCATTGGAGCATTTGTAGGAAGATATATATTTGTTGCTTTGTCACCATAAGTACATACTAGGGATTGTCGGTTTTCAAAAGCCCGGTTTTTGGGCTAAATTTGTAGCATTAGAAAACCGGTTTTTAAACACTCTTTCTATATATGCTTTATTTTTTCAAATAAAACTAATCATTAATTTGAGAATCCGTGACTCATCAAACGAAAATTTTTATGAAGATCTATTGTGAACACATATGTACATATGTATTATATGGATTTAGATGTCTTAAATGAATGAAATATTTTTATCGGATTTAATATGTCATCTATTTGATGTAGGATTTTTTTATACAAATATTAGCGAAAAACCGACAAAAAGTTTTAGCTGGTTTTATTGGAATATCCAAAACCGACAACTGGTTTTTTTCAAATGTACATACATATGTATAATATATGTATACGTACAATGTGCTCTGTGCATCATTTTTGAAGTAATGGGTTCATCACATCCAAATTTTTATATTATCAAAATTATTGTAATTTCAAGTAGTATAATTGCTTGCTGCTGCATCTTCTCATTTGCATTCTTCATTGTATGTTCGATGGATGGAACTGCTACACCGACCGCCTTGAATAGACATAAAATTATTATTATTTATTATTATTAGACTTATTTATTATTATTTATTTATTATTATTATTATTATTATTATTTATTATTATTATTATTTATTATTAATATTATTTATTATCAGTAATATTTATATATTTACTTATGTATTTATTTATTTATTTTTTGTTTACTATTTTTCAATACTTTTTTTTTTTTTTTATTATCTATATATTATTTATATGGGCGTTGGGGATTGCACTATTCTCCTCATCGTCTGGAATAAAAGCTATTATTATTATTATTATTATAATAATTCGACATAATAGTAGGGTGAGTGAGGTTTGTCTTTTGTATGGATTATTTCCAAGATCTATTGCCAATTTAGAATAATCGTATAATATGTGATTTCAGTATAATCGTTCAATTTTATATGCACGTTTTGAAGTTTGGAAATTAATATTATCCTTTGTGACGGTTGTAAATGGACGCTCGCTCCGAAGAATGTGAGGAAAATAGCTCGCAAGGGTCCCTTTCCAAATGAAAATTGAAAATGAATATAACTTTCTCATATTTTACAGATAAACGTTATCTCACCTCGACCAGTTGATATGGAATTGTTGGACTTTCCGCCTATGCAAGGTCCTGAATATTTCTATACATATAGGAGGGATAGAATGAGAGGTAGAAATTGAGGAAAAACCCCACGTTTTATTGCCCGAAAAAGAATAGTTCCTTTCCGGTTTTATTACGACGACAACGCAAAATTACACGTTTTCCCTTCACCCGAAACGATTTTTATGGGTGAATCAATGGGCGCAATTAAAGGGGACGATCTTTACTTCAGTTTTTCTAGAGGGAGGGCGGGTCAGAGTTGTCGCCATTGTGCGACGAAATTTACTCACACAAACCAAAGTGTGGTATTTTAAAGCGACGCTGCTCAAAGTCTGGTCTTCGGACAGTTAGCGAGAAATAAGGGTACTTCAGGCAATTAATTAAAAAAATATATGACAGAATTGTAATTAGAGAATATATGTATATGTATTCATATAATACTTTGCCGAAAGTACTAATAGAATTCCATAATATTTTCGGCAAAATTGATGTTCGAACTTTTATCAAACAAAATACCAAAATACAAAGGTATTAACGTAATCGTCAACAATCTTAAATAGTCTATCTACATATGTACATATTGTTTATCAAACTAAATGTATATCGTAGTAAATTATAAGAGGCGTATCAATTCAATATTATAGTTTTAAACAAAGTATAAAAATTATATAAAAAATGTGATTATAGTTGTAGACTGTACAGCATATGTTTTAATGTATTTCTGGGATTCTTAGAACGGCAAACTTTGAGCAGCACTCTTCTAAAGCACACAAGACGTGGAACTAAGCTTTTTAAAGGCTTTTGTGCAAGAGAATGGGTTACATTTTCAGCGCAGCATGCGCTTGCAATTGTTGCCGAATAATTTAATAGAATATAACCAGAGCACAAGTATGTACACAATATTAACAGTGAATGGATTATGTATTTGAATACCGCATATTTTATATAAAATAAAAAGTTTAATGAGTTCAAAATAAAGGTCTTTTTATGAAACGTTCACGAAGAAAAAATTGAAAGTTTCAGTAATTTAATGTCAGCTGTACGAACGACAAGTCCTGAAATCTAATTTGATCCTTTGGCCACAAAGGACGAATAAAATATGAGACGGTTAATTGAACATGAATATATACTGTTGGATGTCTACATATGTATATACATATGTAGGTATGAAGTATACCTAAAATAGACACATTTTCTCATTTTGTTCGGGGGAAAATCATTAATTCAATGCGAATATGTTTGAATATACATTGGGGTATTCATGTTTGAAAGAGAAAAAAAATCGGCATTTATATGTATAAATAAATGAGTTCCTACTTGAAATAAAATAAAAACGTTGTATGATTAAATTTTCTTCGATAGTGTTTGTATACCTAAGTTCATAAATACATACATACATCCACATACAAATATTAAGTAAGAGAATATCTATCCACTATCACATAGGTTTGATGAAAATTATACAAACCTTGAAAGCTTTTATCATAAGTCAAATTCGAATTGTCAGTTCTACGGGCTTCTCACTTTCTTGAAGCACCTGTTTGTACACAAACATTGATCTGCGTGCGAAGCATGGATCATTTTGAACATTAGTATTTGATAAGTGAACCACCATCGCGTTAGAATAAAGTATCATGTTACAATTTGTAAAGTTCAACTACATTTTCTCGCTCAATCTAAAGTTGGTACATACATAAATAGTTAGGGAGAAATTAATAGACTTTTTAATGGGTAGCAGACGATTAGAACTCAAATAAATACATTCCAACATACTTTTATAGATGTAATTTTTTTTATTAGATTTGAGACGATATGTTTTAGACGAATGTTTAGCCTAACATGTAAACTCAATGCGCCTCTCTGGCCAATTTACAAACATCGATAAAAAATTATATTTATGAAGTATCATAGAGACATCCACAGACAACTTTGAAATACAGCATTATACAATAATCAAGAAATTCGAAATTCAGATTTTCGAGAAATAGGATAGGTTGCCAATTTGATGGAACGGCTTAAAAAAGAAATTAGATAAATTGGCAAGCTCTGATGGGAACAATCAACCTGGAGTCACATATATCTAAGATTTGGCCATAAATATTGGGCCAGGGAATGAAACCATGACCCCCTCAGTTGAAAGCATTACAATCTATGTTGCCAGTTAACGTTATGTTCACATTGCAATTGAAATTTTAAAAATAATTAACTGATTCTTGTATAAAAATATCTCTACCAGAATCAGGTAATTTTAGACAAAAAGGAGGTTCTTCAAAATTAATTAATTTTAATGAAATTTATTCAATGAGAAAATTCGAATTCATAAATCAATATTCATATCAAAGATTCGTGAAAATGTTATATTGAGTCTCAAAGGAAACTTTGCGAAAGTAATAAAAATGGTAAAATAATTGCTTCGTAATTGCTGGGGATCGATATCACAGAAAACACACGATATATGTTTTTGTATGGAAAATTTCGAAACAAAAAAAATAATCAGATGTGTAGTAAGAAGTACATACATATATCTATATTATTTATCGATGTAAATATATTTATGTATACATATACATACATATTTACTTGTAAATACATTTAATATATTTATATTTCCAGGAAAGATGTACATACTGTACCGAAAATAGATATTTGTTTATGATATTTTATACATTTATTTCGACTGATATTAATCACGTATAAAGGTGTGTTTATACTAGCACAGTGACGACCGGCAACTGTGCGTAAACAACAGAAAAATATTCTTTGGTACACTCTACATACATATATGGATACATTCATATATTACGTAATATTTACGTGACGCTTCCGATACAGCAATAACCGACACGATCCATTCATATTATACGACAGTACACGTCACCAAAACGTATCAAGCAGAACCAGCTTTCTTTGGCCAGTGTGGAAATATTCACACATGACGTGAGGCATAGTAGCGAATATACTCGTACTAATGAAAGTGCTGCTATACACATATGAACGTCATATTGTGACAAACTTGACTTTACGAAACGACATAATCAATATTGCACCGTATCGTTGAATGCTGTAATATTTGTATATGTAAGCTGATTTTGCCTTGCATTCATCCAAAACAAGTCTGACCATACCGAAGCGTGCGCTGCTGTATAGAAGTAGCAGTGCAGTGCTGTGTATGCAGTGCTGTGCTAAGATTAGTAGCTTAGTAAACGGGACTTAGTGTGTTGTATTTTTGAAATCAATTAGATAAACCTGCCTGCTTACTTTCTGCAAGTATCAATATTAATAATTTCATATATATACAGTTGATATAGTTTACATATGAGCCGTTATATTTGAAAGTGGCAAAAGTCCACTTTTCTTCATTTCGAGAAATATCTTGCAAGACATTAAAATAAAAATATTCAAAAATACTAGTGGCCTACAATACCCGTATTCTGCTCTTCCGAAATTCTTGATATATAGAATTAAAAGTAGTGATAACAATTTGTGAATTAAGTCAAACAGAAATAGTGTTTTCGGAACTATAATAAGTTTAACGACTTATATTTATTTATTTATTTTTACATACATATAAATATATATACCAGGAAGGCCTGACAGGTAAGCCCCAATTACAAACAATGCAGCATTTTTATTACATAAGTCGCGAATTACGAGACACTAAAAAATTCGAAATCAAAGAGACATCTGTGAATTTAAACTTGTACATACATTTTTAATGTAACAACATCATACTCACATAGTGATGACATAGTGGGTAGGATGGTTTTTAGCCAATTTAATGAAGGAGACGTTTCAAAAATGAAATGAGATAAATTGGCAAACTCTTATAGGAAACGATTGATTTGGAGTCACAAATATCCAAGTCTGACCAGCAGCATTACAGATAATATTCTCAGAATACATTATTTTCAATCGAGGTCAACTCATGGGATCGAACCCAACCACCTCTCGGTGCTAACTTAGTAATAAATTAGTAAACATATGTACCTTTGTAAGATATCGCCATTCTATGAATACATTTGCCAAATTAGTATATGGCATACGACGGTTAAATTACCGAACTATTTGTTGAGTTTCTCGAAGCCATCTCAAATCGTCGTCGTTTTTATTATACATGGTGCTCATCTTTCAGTGCTATTTTTTCAGAAAAAAGTGCGCCAGTGACATATAAATAACAATGGGTGGTAACAATCGCGCCCCAACGACGCGCTTTCACCTACGTAATGTATAAAAGTCAAATTCGTGCTTTCCATATGTAAAATGGGATTCACGTGACGGGGATGAATAAATGTATGAGACTGCGCACGCAACGACTTTAACGAATAATCAAACCTGGTGTGGGGGTGCAAAAAGGGGAGGAGGAAAATTCGAAAGAGGAGTGTGCGCCTCACAACGGAAGAAAAGCTCCACGCTGGAAAAAACGCGGAAAATCTAGCGCGAATTTTCAAAGGAAAAGTAAATTTTATACACTCACTGACAGACCTGCAAAATTTAGCCAAATTTACCCCCCGAAGCCGTTGCGTGGATAAAGTTTCCAGTTGCCATTCAAATTGAATACAACGATACTATATCGTAACAAGCGAATATTCCAGACATCGTCAATAGTTTGGTAAAAGTTTAACAACTGATATACACACGTACGTACATGATATTAAACAAGTTGAGAATAATTAATAGTTCAAATTCTGAAGCGTCTACACCACACATTTATGTATGTATGTACATATAAAGTAGCACAAAAATAATTTAAATTGACAAATATTTTAGAATCGATTTATGTACATATATATATATGTATATATGTTACAGTCGAAGTGTATTTTCAGTTGTAATATAATATATTTAAACCGGAGCTTCGATCATTCATATTCGAATACAATTCAACTATTAAATTATATCTCTACAAGTGCAAATACAATTTCAACAATGTACGCCAGTTTTAATATAATATAACAGTTTCTAGATATTATGAGTAAAGGTAATGAGTATCGTATTACGATAACTCTAAGGATGTGTTTAAAACAGAAATGTGACTTTCCAACTCAATTTACTAGTCGAGTGACGTTATCACGAAAACCTTACCTTTCCATCTTACCTGGTACCAACTTATAAATGTACATATGTACATAGGTAGTTGAACTGTAGTTTCAGTTGTAATATATTTTGACCAGTTGGAATGTACATAATTCGCCATATGAATCAACTTACGTGGGTTAGGCGGAATACATTTCAACTGGTCAAAATATATTACAACTGAAAATACACTTCAAATATAAAGGTAGTTGGTACCAGCTTGGGTTGGTACCTTTTGAAGTGGAGAAGATAAAGAGTACGTACATACATACTTAGATACATAGATATCTAATTATAAATACATACATATATAGATACGAAAAACGACCCTTTAAAATTGAGTGTTCGCAATCATGCAATATTCTAAGAATGAGTGGGAATGTCCTAATCAACAGAAAAAATACCCAGGGGGGCGGCTAAGGGTTTGGGTTTGGGAGGGTTAATTGACGAAAGTGTTCCCTTAAGAGGCGTTGAGATCCTGTGCCGAATAAAATAAGCAAAACTTTAATTTGATATTAAACAACTAATTCATTAAATTAAATTTCCACTTGATATACATACGTACTGTTATGTACCCCGCTTATCACTCGAGTTCCCACAATATCAAATGTACTTTTCACACGCTCATATACGTGAATAACAAAACCATAAAAATTCCTGTAATAGGATATTCAGATAACACAGGAATGTACCCAGCCCATAAGATAACAAATCATTTATATAGATCACGATTCGACCGCATTAGTCAGTCATCGCCATCGACTCCGCAGATGACAGTCGTCAGTCATCACCATCAAGACACCGATAGAGGTAGTCATCGCCATCGACTCCGCAGATGACAGTCGTCAGTCATCACCATCAAGACACCGATAGAGGTAGTCATCGCCATCGACTCCGCAGATGACAGTCGTCAGTCATCACCATCAAGACTCCGAGAGAACAGTCTTCACCATCGACTCGAGAAAGCAGTCATCGCCATCGACTCCGCAGTGACGGACAGTCATCATCATCGACTCAGAGAGTGACAGTCGTCATCGTAAATACTCCGAGAACGTGTCCTCAATTAACGATCAGCACAGCAGCAGAATAAAGTGAACGAAAGTTATAGTGAAATAGTTCTACGTGTCTCCTATTATAAAAATCATAGTTCCATTATCTATCGGTTTTCCGAATATATCTATAATATAAGATAACTGTAACATTTTAATAACAATAAAGAAACTTGGTTGGTTAACCAAGTAATAGTAAATAAAATTTAAATAAATATCTCCCTGGAACGTGACAGTACATATTGAATAAATACATACCTACATACATATACATATGTATGTAGGTATGTATTTATTCACTTCATAATATCGCGTATTCGTTTAAAATTTTGAATTGATTGAGCACAAATTAGGTTATTAATATTGTGATTATCGTAAAAGCACAAACAAATTGATTCTAATTGGTTTGGATTTTAATTGGTATTTGGACATATGTACGGATTCGATTAATTTGATTTTGATTTTGTCGTGAGGCAACAGGAAATTCAAAATATTATGAAATGTATCGCGTATTCAATTATTATCATAATAACGAATAAACAATACTAAACAAGATTTGCAAAATATTAATAATCACAAAAGATTTATTTATTTATTTTTATTTTACATACATATATTCAAATATACCAGGAAGGCTTAACAGGTAAGCCCCAAATGCGCCTTCCTGGTCTACATAATTATTACATAGATACATGTAAATCTAAATATCTGACATCTATGGTCAGTATACATGTATTACAAACATCGTATTAATACGATAAATAACGATGAATAACTTTCATGTAACAATACGAATTTTATATTCGATAAACAACCACAGAGACATCTATGGTGAGCAATATGGCGAAACCTAAGATATAACAATAACTAAAGGTTCGCAACAGAAAATTGGGAAGGAACCGCCAATTTTACAGGAATCGTTTCAATGAAAATCAGAAAAATTGGCAAATTCTAATAAGAAACGATCGACCTAGACAAATCAAGGTCTGGCCAATAGCGAGACTTAGCGGGGATTCGAACTCGTAACATCAAGTACGAAATATGTAATTCAACATTCACCACTAGACCACGCTGCTGGTTAAGTTAAGATTTCAGGACCACATTTAATTCAGAGTACCAATTAATTACACTGAGAAAAAAAATCACGTTTTTTACCTACCAGATTGGATATTAAACAATTTTTACTAAATTTGACCCGTTATATTCGAATATGATAATGATTTTTGTTAGTTTTTCATAGTTTATGAGATATAAGCGATTAAAAAAAATGCACAAAATTTACAGTTTTCTGGCTATTGTGACCAATAACTCAAAATCCAGTGTTACTATGTTTAATGTGAGTATTGGAATTAATAGTAACATGTTTTTCTTATTGATTATGATTTTTTTTGCTTCAAAATACTTATAATTAATTATTTAACGTATTTTAAAAGTAAAAAATGTATATAGTTTTCCCGTGGGCATGGCCAGTTTTATTTTTCAATATATTTTTTACTATCTAAGCGTACTAATTAAAAACGTTCGTATATCATAAACAAGAGGAGCAAACTAGTAAAAATCGTTTTCATATTAAAATTCAATGGGTCAAACTTAGTAAAGATTGACAAGTATTCACTCGGGTATTTTTTCGTTGTTGCTTAGTGTAATTTTAATATTCTATATTTTGCATTTGATTAAGTAAAATACGTCATATATAAATTTTTACTTGAAAGTCTCATTGTTTAATTTTTGTCTATTCAATTTGTAGGTATACATATGTATGTACATACATATAAGCCATTATAATTGATAATAGCATTTTCTTCATTTCGAGAAATATCTCGCAAAACATTAAATATAATGTTTCGCGTTTAATAATATTTAAAAATACATTTATTCTGCTTTTCCGAGAATCTAGACATTCCTAAACATCAGTGGAGATTGACCATCACTCGCCATTCAATTTGAGGTAGAAGTTTGTTAAATATGTGTGTTCCACGGAACATACTTTGGGAAACCCTGATTTAAAAATAGTGGTGGCCTGTAATACGTGTATTCTGCTCTTCCAAGATTCTTGACATATCGAATTAAAATAAAGTGATAACAATTTGTGAATGAAGTCAAACAAAAATATTGTTTTTGGAACTGAAAATTGGACTTCCGCCACTTTCAAAATATAACGGCTCATATATTTAAAGCCGTTGCAAAACATTTTGGAGAAGGTCGGTGTAAGAAAAATGTCTCAAGAAGTAAACTGTATTAAACAGCAAAAAATATATTACAAGCGTACTTTAATTATACACATAGAGTTATAATAATAAAAAAATAAGTAAATTTCCCAATCTGAATATTCAACAAATCTAACGTATTTAGGATTTTTCACGAGCTATTTCTTCAATATAATATAATACATACATAGGTTCTGACGGAATTAATCGTTACATTCAGTTTTTATTATGACAGATTATACATGTGTATTTTATAAATATAACTTTCGCGAGTTGGAAATTACATGGAGCGAGTCATTACTCTACTTTTGCATCGTTCTACTTATGTGCACAAGTATGTATCATATTGCACTCATAAGACGTAATGTCAATGCAATGTGTGGGTACCGATTGCGATCTTTGTCGATTCAATCCAGTTAGCCGATGTATGTATGTTTACAAAAAGGTCACGTCGAGACGTGAACCGGATGGCTTCGAGATTAAAACAAGCAATATTATTATTTATCCGATTCAGTTCAAACGTTTGCATGTATGTAGGTGTGGCGGGTTTAGCGCGAGAAAGTTTTAACATACATACATACATAGTTACCGTACATATCTTACATGTCCAATTATTTTTTATTCCCGCTCGGTTATGATGTGAATTTATGTTGTGCAAAGAGTTATTATGTGTGATTATTGACTCACTTAATATATGTAGCAGACCCTTGATACGAAGAATACCTATGTACATGGTATTTATGACTAGAGTACTCGTTGAACACCGTGGCGTGAGAATATTGAACATTTGTTTAGATTTTTACTATATCTATGTATGTATGTAGTAACAATAGATGAAGTTTTGTGATCATGCAAAAATTCGAATTCGAGATTTTGACTGATTCGAACTCAGAATCGATCACTGATCACGTTTTCAGACTGAACATTTTTTACATGTAATAGAGATTATAAATTTTATACTTAAATATTTTTAAATATTTTTGCCTTAACCAGAAGTAGTACTTTTACTATTATACATATATTGTATCTAAATATTATTACTATTAGGTATTGCATTAGATATATATACCATTTAATGCTTATTAAAAATATATTTATTTCTCTTTTTTTATATTTTAAAGAACCAATTTCTATGTTGATTTTCATTTTTAAATGCTTTTTATTATTACGAAATTATGTTCACAATACATCTTATATCTATTTTAATAGCTACTGATCTACTGATCATTTTCTATTTTACAATTTTAATTTAATTTGGTTAGTAATCACAGTATTATATTATTATTAGATAAAGTAAAAATATCAAATAAAATATAGCATAAGGAATGCCTTGCACCTACAGCCAGTTTCAATAAATATGTAAGAAACAACTACAAATACAAAACATCCCTGTAAGGCCCAAATGGAAGAGAGTTAATCAAAATTTCACTCATAAATCACAATCAATCATGAAAACAATGATGAGCGCAGACTACCAGATAAATGGGTTAGAGTAATTTCCGACAATTTACGCTCACTAAGGTGGAAAATATCACATTCAGTCTCGGCAGCAACGATTTCATTAAGAAGTCGGATAGCTCTTGGAATAGGAGCCATTCGAAAAAGGACTGTGCGGGCAGGAGGTACAGCCAGCAAATGATGATGTCTACCACGCACATAGTGAATAGGGACATAAAGCCCCAACTGCTCCAGCAACAACGGGCATGACGTATTACCACGTAAGAGCAGGAGAACGAAACGAATTAATGAGAAGTTTCTCCGAAGTTCAAGGGAATTATACCCAAGCATGCCCAAAAGGAAAGGAGTGGGGTAGAGATATGGGTAATACCCATATTCTTTCCTATATAGGAAACGAAGAAATGCTTTTTGCACTTTCTCAATCATCAGAGAGTAATTTGCTTCATGCGGATTCCACACAATCGCATTATACTCTAGCTTACTTCTCACAAGCGAATTGAAAAGCAAGCGAGAAGACAAAGGATTGGAGAATAATCTTGCATATCTCAAAACAAATCCAAGTCGACGAAAGGAAACGTCAGCGACTTTTTTGATATGGTTGTGAAAGGTGAGCTGAGGATCAAAAGTGATACCCAAATCGACAATAGATTCCACACGCTTCAACAAGACGGATCTAATGGAATATCCGTGACAATAGAGTGAATGTGCACGTCCATAGCTCATAATTGCACATTTGTTTAAATTAAGTTCAAGGCCTAAACTAGAACTGAACTCCAAGACAGCGTTAATATCAGCTTGAAGGAGAGAGGCTTGCCTCTCATCCTTGACAGCAAAAAATAATTTAACGTCGTCAGCAAACAAGAGACATGATGCATTACATAAAACTCTAGGGAGGTTATTAATAAGAATTGTAAATAGTAATGGGCCTAAAGTGGACCCCTGAGTAACACCAGATCGAGTAAAAAATGAAGGAGATTCATAAAGACCATATCTAACAAATTGCTTCCTATCACTAAGATAAGAAGCAAAGAGTTTAAGAAGACGCGTTGAAAAACCCACTTCAGCTAACCTGATCAAAAGAGCGTCATTATTGACTTGATCAAAGGCTTTACGAAAGTCAAAGTAGGCTACATCAACTTGCTGACCAACGTCAACTTTAGACATGATCAAATGTGTGAAGCAGGCGAGATTAGTGGTAGTGGAACGACAGGGTGTAAAACCATGTTGCTCATCACACAATAATCTTTTAAACTGCGCAAGAATCAAACGGTGAAGGATGATGTCAAAAATTTTGGGAATAGCCGAGATAATAGCAATAGGTCTATAATTTTCAACCTCATTTTTAGAGCCACTCTTATGAATAGGAATGACTCTAGATAATTTCCATTTTTCAGGATAATTACCAGAAGCAAGAATATTTTTTGACCATTGTGGCGCTTTAGGAATTCCTGTTATGCCACAATGGTCTTTTTAAAATAAATAAATAAATAAATAAATAAATAAATTATAATGTTAATCTAAAGCATAATAGGAAAAAGAGCTCAAAAACCTATTTACAATCCTTAAATTTCTATGTTGAAAGTGTTGGATCTCTAAGCCTTTCTACTGAGCTTAACTTAAACATTTCCGATACGGTCTAGGTCCTCATTTTGTTCCCAACATAATTTTGGATGATCGAAATCTTCAAACCGTGCGGGAAGTCAAGTACCTGAGACACCTGCTGATGGAGAATCTCTCCGATGACCGTGACATTGAAAGGCAAAGACGAACAGTTTGTGTAAGAGCAAATATGCTAGCAAGACGGTTTTACCACTCCAATATAGAGGTAAAGGGACAATTTATTTACAATTTATTTTAGGGACAATGTCCTTTTATACTATACTGGTGAATTATGGACGAAATACAAGCAGGAGGCACTGAAGAGAATACTATACATACTCGTACAACAACTAAGTTACAATACAACAACTGATACTGAGCTCTCTTACGACTACCGCGTCGCAGATGATTGTAGAAGGGTACGTGTCTCACTTTGAAGCCTTTTTCAGGATGAGAGCGGCCTCCCTACGTCATGCATCTGTATCGAGCGCTCATTAAAACACTCGCGTCAAAATTATGAATGAATGTGTGTGCGTCTATGTTTGTACGCTTCTGCACATCTGACGCTGACGCCATCCGTTCCAAATTAGGCATTCAATATCAGGAGCACATGTCAGACGTCCAGATCACCACTTCCCCGCTACCACGCTTATAAATTACATAATTATATGTATATAATTTATATGGATAATGGGGATTGCACTATTCTCCCTATCTTCTGGAATAAAAAGGTGATTTCAACTTATTAAAATGTGATGAAAGTTATTGAATATTTGACAAACAGAGCCATAAAGTGCTAGTTTGTTTTACCTTATTTCTTTCAAGATGTTTAAACACAGATATAGACACTTGTTGTAATATTTGTTCTATGTTATAGACGGAAAAAGATACCAACCAACATTTACATCATACATATGTGTCGTATGAATATATGTATGCAGCATTCTAAAAGTTTTGTAAAATGGCGCATAGTCTCCCCACAGCCTTAGTTTACCTATATATGTATATATAATAAAAATTACCATTAACACGAAAACCATGTGAAATGCAAAGGAGGTATGTAAAAATGAATGTCTGTCTGTCTGTGTGTCTCGAATAGGCTCCTAAACCATTGAACCGATTACGATGGAACTTTCAGGATTTGTTGTATGCATGTCTGGGAAGATTACTGTGAAATAAACGGGAACGGAATGAGTGTCAATGCAACGTTACAACTCTTTTCGCGTCGCGACCAACGTGTTCACTGCCTGCGTTTTTCCGACAATTGGGAAAGGGAAAGAGAACGGGAACGGGAACGGAAACGCGAACGGGAACTGGAACGGGAATTGCATGGGTTATTGTGGCATTGCAACGCATGCCGGGTTCGGCTAGTTCTAAATAAAACTTAACCGATCTAAAACATCAAATAAAACCCTCAAATTCACCGAAAGTGATGTTGAACAAGTCAAGCGCCACAAATTTCGACACCTACTCTACTGATAAACGCAAGCTCGATCTCTCACGCCGCGGCAACATTTTCGCATTAAAGTGTGTCTTACAAGTTTGATAGCAAATTGTTACACAGTACACATTTCCAAGTGGAAAATCTTAAAATATTATGTATGCGCAAGTCGCGACTTCCTTCTAACTAATCCTTGTCACACGCATACACATATGTACGTACGGGAAAAACCACCGCGAAGGGGTTTAAAAGCTAGAGGGTTCGTATGGCGACGACCGTACAAGCGATACGTGCCTTCGTCGGTCTATGGGATTTAATAACAAAGTTTTGACGAGCCGCCCCATATCGCACTAGCGTGTTTTATACATACATATAATATACTATGCTGTGAATATGGTCATGTCTGAACAGTCTCGCACCACTCGACCTCCTTCCATGATACTAATTAATTTGTAACGTAGTCTTTGGTAAGAGTGATGGCGCTGCGGTTTGTCAGGAATGATCGGCTTGAAGCGTACAATTTTAGCAATTCTATCGATTAAATTGTGACGGTATTAAACTGACATAAGGATTTTATGTTGATAAAATCACCTGCTGATGGGTATGGTTTAAATTCAGGTAGGTTAATGATTAACTAAGTCAGAAACTAACTATCTATCACACTGGCTCATAGAATTCTGCATGAACAATTATCATCATCATTTGCTGGCTGATATCATCATCATTTATAATAGACATCATCATTTGCTGGCTGTACCTCCTGCCCGCACAGTTCTTTTTCGAATGGCTCCTATTCCAAGAGCTATTCGACTTCTTAATGAAATCGTTGCTGCCGAGACTGAATGTGATATTTTCCACCTTAGTGAGCGTAAATTGTCGGAAATTACTCTAACCCATTTATCTGGTAGTCTGCGCTCATCATTGTTTTCATGATTGATTGTGATTTATGAGTGAAATTTTGATTAACTCTCTTCCATTTGGGCCTTACAGGGATATTTTGTATTTGTAGTTGTTTCTTACATATTTATTGAAACTGGCTTTAGGTGCAAGGCATTCCTTATGCTATGTTTTTTTTATTTGATATTTTTACTTTATCTGTTATTATTAAATGCTATTTTTTATGTTTATGTATGGATGTATTTATGTTTATGTTCAAATGTATTTTTTTATGTATAATTTATGAGTATATTATTTTCGTTATGTATTAATTTATGTTTAATTGTTATTTTGTTTTTTTTTGTGTTATATATTTGACCATTGTGGCGCTTTAGAAATTCCTGTTATGCCACAATGGTCTGTTTAGAATAAAATAAATAAATATGTAAATGTGTCCAGAATCCTTTATTTTTATATTTATGATGTCATTACAGGTTGCCCCTGAGCGACATATGTATATGGTATTAAACTTGTACACATATACAAATTTATAGATTATAAATTTTTAAATCTTATTCAAATAGTGGTGACATAATGGGTGGGCTGGCTTTTGCCAATTTGATGGAGGAACCGTTTCAACAAAGAAATCAGATAAATTGGTAAACTCCGTTAGGAAACGATCGACTTGGAGTCACAAATATACAATTCTGACCAGCAGTACTACAGAAATACTTCCGAATAACTTATTTTCAATCGAGGTCAACCCAAAGCTTGAACCTGGGAAACCTCTCGATGGTTAGCATTAACGCAACCACCGAGCTATATTACTGACTATGAAGTATTTGGATAAGTATTATAAATATGTACGTAATTAGAACGGCATTTCATCAATCTATATATGTATTTGATTAAATAACGGATAGCAGTCATATTCTATACAGAATAGTATTCAGGCAGATTATTACACTTGTTTTATTATTCATGTTTAATATATTTTTACGTGTAGAGTTCACCGGCATCTTGGATATACATATAACTTGTCTGCGTGTTAGCTTGATCGTCTTCATTACTTGCTGAGTGTCTACATATCTATGCTGGCTAGCCAAAGTACAAATTCTATATGAAAATAAAATCAAAACTATAAATTAACATGTGTCATAAATGTAACGGCAATACCGGAAACGTGTCGACAGTCGAATTTGACCCGCCAAATTTAACGATCAGGAATGAGAATCGAATATTTGACCACACACACGTTCGACAGTCGCATTGCAAAACCGAACGGGTGAAAGTCATGAAAGCCCATAGTCCTCCTGTATATGTATATACATACCTGTGTCTTAACGGGTCAAAAGTAAGGGACAACGCCGTTTTTAATTAAAACAATAACGATTCACCCGTAAACGACCGCTCGTTATATGCGAGTTTTAAAGCTCATCGTTGCCTCAATGTCTGCAACGCAGTATAGTATAGTACGTATGTATAGTAATTGAACGGGGAGCTTTTGTAAAATTGCGAAATTTTTCTTTTGATATTCCCCAAGGAAATCTTATGATAGCGATATTAATTGCATTCCATTTTATCTTTCATTTTTTTAAATCTTATTTTTGATTGATGGTTTGTTTGATAACCTCACGCACATTTGTATGTATAGGTATATAATATGAGCGCACAACGATAAATATGTACTTTCCAACGATATCAAATTTCTGCGAAAGACATCACGCATTTCATATATGTATATATTCATAATTATGTATATGAAATACATATGTAGATATATTGCGTTCGTTTAGCGCCAATGTGATAACTTCACAAGATATATGTAATTGTTCAGGGTAGCGTTTTACATGTAGTGGATTGGATGAATGAGAAAGATCAATTTTAATTATTCACTCCGGTTATGTACAAGTATGTATATTTATTTATTTATTATAAAAAAATTATATTAACTATAATATCATTACGAGGTTTGTCCCATGGCGAAAGCAATGGCAAATTTATAACATAATAATAAAAATACATTTAAATAATGGAGAAAAATGAGGATAGGTTGGCAATTTATTTGGAACCGTTTCAACAATGATATCGATATCGACAAACGATCGATTTAATGTCACATATATCATGGAGTCAAGGAATGACCGAATGATACCGGGTTAGGGACTAAACCCATGGTCCACCAGTCGATGGGACTATACGCTAACCACTGAGTTACATATTTTGTTAGTAATATATTTATTTAAAATACTTGGAAGAGGTGGCATAGCCGATAGACCCAATGTGTTTGCTAATTTATAATGTCATAAATAAAATACAAAATAAAAATAATACATAGAAAATATAAATCCAAAATCAAATTTAAAAATTAAAGTTTAAACTGATGAAAACACATAAATAAAACAGAATAAAAGAAACCGAAAAAGAAAAACTACAAAATCTCATTACTTTTTTGGTAATTATCAAGTATATGTTTAAAATAAGTTACTAGAAGCTACTAATTCATTTGGTAGACTATTCCAAATGTTGACCCTATTTGAAAAGACTATTAGAAGTATGATGAATATATTTTTGGAGTCTGAGAGAATGACCTCTTAGATAAGAGGTCCTACTCTAATAGGTCATCGGACAATTATTGTGATTATTTATAATTTTTTAAACTTCGTTTAGATCGCCTCTCATCCTACTCGTCTCCTATGAGGAAAGATTCGTTATTTTCATTCTCATATCCAATGAAAGTAATTCATGTTCGAAAGGCATATTTGCAATTGTTCTCTGAAGCCTTTCAATACATATAATGTCCTTTCTAAAACGATGTATGAATGTAAATACTTAACTATCTATTAACACTATTGAAAAATCTATTAACGTAGACTTTTTCACGCGGTTTTGATTTCACAATTGACATAATTTTAAATACATATCATGTTGTTTTTGTGATGAATAAAAGTCAGTTGATCATCAATTTGAAATTTAATAACAGAAAAACATGCTTTGTAGCCTAAAAATTTAAATAAAACGCGATTTTTTGTATCAATCGATTAAGTGGAGAAGCGATGGTTTTCAGTTGCAAGTTCTGTTAATTTTATTTACTAGTATATAACGGGTAATTTTGTATAGGATTGATATGCATGATTTGAAATTAAATTTGTAAACTTGGTCAAAAAAATTGAGACGTTATTTTAAAATGTATTAATGTGCTTAATGGAGTATGAAAAAAGGGATTGCAACTGCATTAATAATTCAATTTAGAAAAATGGCGGACTTATCATCATTTCGTTCTAAGGACGTGCTTAGTACACGGATTCGTTTGCGCTACGAATTCATGTCATTAACGATTTTATGCACGTTTGCGTTGCGCGTAAGCAAGAAACTAATTTTCGTTGCTAGTTACACGTACTTCTACTTTGTGTTCACGGCTGAAATAAAAAGTATATGACGTGTGAATGTTTGGTTCGTTCTGGGCAGATAATTGCCCTAAAGGTCGTGACCGAATCTGACGGCAAAATTTGAACATTCCGACAGGTGACAACGTCGTGATTACCGTGTTGAACGAATTTACATATTTACATAGTATTTATTATGTTTCACTATAAGTACTTCATATCAATGGCTTCAGGCACGATTTCAAATTTTCGAAATCGTTAAAATTACCGCACATACATACATATATATGAATGAACGTATCATAGATATATTCATCGTTAGTAAACGGTAATAATCTTGACAATGGCTGCTTACAAAATTTAAAGTAATCTTAGATTGGCATATGATGATTTTCATAACCTGTACTTCACCTGTATGGAATAACGCCTCGAATACTAACCTTTCCAACGTCCAAATAATACAAAATAAATCCCTAAGCATAATTTATAATACACCCATATATACAACATGAAAAAACTGCATGTCATAAATAATATTCCGTTTGTTACAGACATTACTAACAAACTAACCAACAGATTCTATGACAGAATCACTAATAACCATACTAACACACTTATGAAGAGTCTCGGCGATTACAACAAAATGTCTATACCCTTCAGGTATAAACACAGATTACCTAAACCCAATCTGCCTTAGGTCATCGAATTTAGAGATTCTTTAATTAATATTATATATTAGATGTATTATGAGCATTTATAAGAATTGTAAATAGGTTTTTGAGCTCTTTTTCCTATTATGCTATACATTAACATTATAATAATATAATACGATGATTACTAACAAAATTATATTAAAATTGTAGAATAGAAAATGACCAGTAGATCAGTAGCTATTAAAATAGATATAAGATGTATTGTGAACATAATTTAGTAATAATAAAAAGCATTGAAAAATCTAAATAAAAAATTATGATAATTTTCGATCTTTAAGGCAACTTATTTATTCGATTTCATTCAAAATGTCAACAAATTGTGAATTGGCACATTAGCTTGCAGTAATATTTGTATCTTATTTTAAACGCATCTGTCGACGATTTTTATCGTTTGATTTTGAACGCTTCAATTGCATTTTGTTGCTTTAAATGTGTTCAAATATTATCAATTTATTATATCGTATGAATTCTAATCGCAGATATCTTAATAGATACCAGATATACTGACTATTCAATACATGTAAATTCAATCACCATTTATAAGTCAATATCTAGTTAGTTCTGTCGTTTATTTATGTCGAAATAATAAAAAATCGAATATTTTAATATATTTATATATAATTTAATTTAAGAATTATTGGTATGGCTAAGATTTCGACCGCTTTACAAATTCAACTGTATTTTAATGTGTTTTTAGCACTCAGTTAAACGTTTTATAGTACAAATTTTAAAATACTGCCAATTAAAATAATCTTATAAACGCTTGATATAATTTTTGAATAAAATTGTGGCTTTCGCCACATAATTAATTACGCATATTTCCGGTCGCCATGTGAGAAATTTAAATTTTCCCACGTAAACGATTAATTGCAAGGCTTGGAAAAAATAATCGATTAATTTAAAAACAAAGTGACTTTGCCTTATCGGGATACGAACTAACTGAACGAAAACTATTTCCGATCGTTTTATTTTTATTCAAATTCAAACGAGGACTGTTTCATGGAACGGCTGTAGAGGTAAAATTGTGGGTGGTTTGGGGGCGGAATTCGGATCCAATAAAGGTGTCTCGAATGATCTGAACGACCTATAAGATCTAAATTAAATCACAACAACTGACACTCACCGTGTTGGAATGTGAAAGTCGAGCGGTGAGTTTCCTGCGTACTTACTACACTCTCAAGAAGATGTGTTATTAATTTAAATTGCACCACTTTCCGATTGCGACAATTCTACTTTTCAATACGAAAAGTATACGACTCATAGATTACGATTCAACGTAAACGAATACAATTAACGATTTGTGGTTTTTCCTAATGCGTCACATTTATCTTGCCACTGCGTCATCATTCACGTTTAACAAAAAGCCATTTTGGCAACTGGAAAACTTTTGCATTTTTCGGTTGATTTTATTCTTGCAACGATCATTTATTTAGCTTTTTGAAAAAGCTCTGTACGAGCGGTCAATTCGACGTATCATTTGTCAACGTGTCCGGAGTCCGGAGAAAGAGCATTGCAGAATAAAGTAACAAAACTTGTGAAAATTGATTCTTTCCGTTTTAAAAGGCGGATTGCTAGATTTTTCATGAATCGCCCTCTCTTCACTCTGAATTTATTTAAGTAGTACCAAATTTTAATTTTTAAGTGAAATGCGCTATAACTACATACATATGTATATCACGCTCTTTAAAGAATATATTATATGGTACTTCTAGTTTACAAACATTTAAAAAGCACCAAACACATACATATGTATGTACATATATAAGAACAAAATGTCAAAATTTAGAAGTAATAAGATTTCTTAAATTGATTTCTTATTCTTCTTGATTTCACAAAAACACAGAAAAATTTGCTCACATGCATATTGTATGTATAGTTATAATGTATTGAAAAATGTTCTTACGTATTGACAATGATTGATTGATATTGACTTGACTTTGTTCTAAAATGATATTTTATAACGATAAATAGTTGTATGTATTATGTACATATACACACATATATTGGTTGAATGACTTTTTTAATAAAAAATATTTTTACCATGGGATTGCCCCCAAGGTGATACCTACTGGCCAACATTGTACATATGTACTGTATGTAAATTTATAATATTATTTTAAAATTTAAATAACATCAAAATTATGATGACAAATAAGGGTAGGTGGCCAATTTGGTAGGAACCGTTTCAACAATGAAATTAGGTACATTGATACAAATTGGAAATTAGTTTAAAATATTCTGATAGGATGCGATTGATCTGCAGTCATATTTAAGCCGTTATAATTGAAAGTGGCTTCAGTTCACTTTTTCATTTCGAGAAATATTTCGCAAAATATTAAATATAATGTATTGCGTTTAAAAATATTAAAAAATACTGGTGGCTTGTAATACGTTTATTCCGCTTTGCTGAGATTTTGGACACATCTAATTCATAATAATTTATGAATTAAGTCAAACAAAAATGGTGTTTTTGGAAGTGAAAATTGGACTTCCGCCACTTGTAAAATATAATGGCTCAATTGTTGCTGTTTTGAACTGTATTTATTTATTTACATACATACATATCTACATATATTCAATAAATCGTCCTTACACTTTTTTCGTGGAAGTAATTACGCAATGTAATGATAATTGTGTCTTAAATTTAAAATGGTCTATAATATAAGGAGAATATCAATGAAAGACATAAAAAATTTTATGTTGGCAAAAGGCTTAAAATGTATTGTAGATGTAGAATTTAATTTTAGGAGCGTTCACTTTATATATCTTTTACAATTTACCGTTTTATCATTGATCCATTTCACAGAATTGCTTGTGACAATAGAAAGAGGTTACTTTTGTAAGTAACTCGTCTCTTGATAATGACGGAGTCGAACGGAAAAAGGGTCGCGCTCTCCCTTTTTCGTGTCGATTGTTCGATTCGTAATGCGGTAATTAATGTCACAAGAAATGATTGCTACCGCTCTACGGGAGATGCCCACTTGGTCTTTCGCCACTTTTCTTTTCTTGTCCTTGTGAGAGGACCCACCGATCTTCTGTAAATGGAAGGGAGAGTAAATCAGAGGAGAGCCTGGCACACCTCCTCATTAGGCGGGACCGGTGAATGAGGTCCACTCCGGCAGCTGAAACCCAGCATGGATATTTCCCTACATTTTCGTCCGCTTCCTATTCAAATATAAGTTTCCAAGTGATGTCAGAGCTCTTTGTGCGTGTGTGAGAAGGGGACTTATAATAAAATGCAAATTGAAAAGGGTTTTTCATACAAAAAACTTATTTTAAAAAAATTCGCGAGGTCTTTCTCAATGTGACTCCTCTCGGAACAAGAGTCGAGCAAAAAAAGAGTAAAAGATATCTTCTTTAATAAAAAAAAAATCTGCGAAATCCTAACAATGTGACAATGTAATAAACCCAGCTCTATTTATTAGAACATATCATAATTCAAATAAATTTAAATTTGCCATTATAATTTAAGCTTTTAGAAATCGTACGTCATTATAGTATCATTTATCGTAGTTTTTTTTTACTTTATCTATATATGTACATATGTATGTATGTATGTACGTAGTTACTAAAGATGAAGTTTTGTGATCATGCGAAAATTCAAACTCGATATTTTGACTGATTCGAACTCAGTATCGATCACTGATCACGTTTTCATAATCTATAAAAAATGTTTGTGCTTGTGTGTTAGTATAAGTGTCTGTATATTTTGGGAATATTTTGAATACCGTTAATTTTTAAGTTGAAATGGTACCTCCCATTATACATAGATGTCCTTTTTACTTTATCTATTTTTTTTAAGTTTTTGAACTCGATTATCTTCCAAACCTCTAATAAAATCAGACAAATTTTTTTTACATGTAATTAAAACTATAAACTTATACCGTAATATTTTTTAAATATTTTTACCTCAGCCGAAAGTAGTACTTTTACTTCAGAGGATCGAGGTTTTTTATGTTTTTCTCGGAAACCTTTCGGAGTATTAAACTGAGATTTCATATCTAGAAGTCTAAGCTTACTACCAAGTTATACATATATGTATATAAAATTTGGTGAGCAGCCGGTAACCGAAAGTGGCAATTTATTTTAGTTTATATTGATATTACACATATTTGATATTTTATTCATGTATAATGTTTTGAAGTGAAATTGTACTGATATAATGGTGTTACTAAAATTATCATAATCCTAAATAGGGGACTCGTGTGAAAGTGTGGAAACATCGGATCATTGCCTAATACGAAAATACGAAATTTCTGTGCCAATTGGAACCCAGCCCATCCTAAGTATCATTGACGACATTGTATTTCAGATTTGCCAAATCTCAGCGGGAAATAAATTTTATATACATATAATATAATGTATTAAAATTAAATTTAATTGTTTTCTATATGTATACTACTGTATAAGATGCACAAGATAATGTATTGAAAAATATAAATTGATTTAATATCACTATGGTTTAAATTCACTCTAAAATTTCTCGATTCCAATTATATTAATACATAAATGGGATTAGAGAGAATTGCAAATTTGCTAATAGCGAGTCGTTCGAATGATAATAATTAAAGATGTTAGTGGAAAATTGGTGAGGAGACCTTCGTCTGCACAACTACCTACATATAAGGATTGAATATAAAGTAGGCATTAAAGTCAACTCGATAGGACGAAAATAATGTTGAATCAATTTAGAACCAAGAAAAATGTAAATGCGGCCTGGAAACTTTCAGATATCTCTAAGGTATGTTTATATAGGGATTGAATGGACGTGAAAGGAAGCTTAAAATATGTACTCGTTGAATCTAGTAGTCAAATTGAAAGTGTATGAAATTCGATTCGTACTACATAGACAAAAGTTGCGCATATATATATACGACTGTATATTACAAAAAAACAACTAGAATTCGACGTTGAGAAATTGTATATTGTACTCGGTATTATAATTGCTTTTAAAAACCAATTTTAGTTCGTATCGAAACGTTCACCAACCATCGCCTTTTCTTTATTACTTATTTGGAAGCGTTCTTACAATAATAACACGACTACCAAACAAGCCATAGGACGATTATTATCTACGATGAGAGTGAAAGACGTGATTGGAAAATGGGCGTTTTGAAAGAACACTTATATGTTTCATTATTAACTACGAATAAATTTTCAATTGAAAAGCCTGACGTGTGAATAAGCTATTGGTAGACTTTTGAATGACAAATGACACACCGGCACTCATCCAATTAATATGACGGAACGAAATATGTAGTTACAAAATTATATAAAACAAACTACAGCTCATTCAATAAACATTCATTTGGGGGTCTACAGTGGCTTCGATTGCAAATAAACGCACATACACATTGTAATATAATATTATACGCAAATTAAATATTTATGTTAAGTATGGGTCATACATATATTCAATATTAGTGTAAACCTAAATCAAAGCAAAGTTAATACAAACATGAAACATGCGTGTAAATTTGTACATATGTATACCTATATACATACATACATTGAATGTAGATTAAAGCAATTTCGTAACACAAACTTTTTTACGACATAAATCTAAAATTACATTTTTTATGGGAAGAAAACACACTGTTTGATCGACTTTTATGTTATATTTCATTGATTTTGATTCGATATAATGTGTGACTTCAGGTCGAACATTTCCTATCAGAGTTTACCAATTTATTTTTTTTATTTTATTTTTATTTTTATTTTATTAATTGAAAAATCAACAGATAGGATGTACATAGATATGTATAAAAAAACAAATAGTAAATAAATAATATATGTAACATCCGAGTCCAATAATAGATTTTTACAAAAATGAAAAAGATAAATATAAGGAAAACAAATTAAAAAGTAAAGAATAAAGGCATGACAAAATATGTAGAACATTGCATAATTAAACTATAGTATTAAAATATTTGGAAAAGGTTATAAAATAGAAGATAAGAAGAAATTGAAATTTACAAATATAAAACAAATGAAAAAGGTAAATACAAAATAAACAAATGAAAAGGAAAAGAATGAAAGCTATAATATGATTAAATAGCACATTACATAACTATCTGATTACATTGGAACGGTTCTTACAAAGAATGTATGAATCGACCTCTGATGAACAGCAGTGTGTAGATTTATTATTGACAGGGCTGTGGAGTCAGAGTTGGAGTCGCGGAATCGTGGCGTTTCAAGCGAAGTCGGAGTTGGAGTCGGATTCGTAAAAAATCAACCGACTCCAACTCCTATTTCTTATTCTCTTTAATTAATAGCATTACGGTTTTTTTTTCAACTAGATACTCCATCTTTATTGTAAGTAACTCCACTAATAAATTGAAATTAATTAATTCATTTATAAAAATCATGACTTTAAATTACATTATAAATAAAATCGTTGAATTGCACTATTTTGATGTGTATTAGCCAAAACTGACTATTTCCTTCGTTTCATACTTATTTTTACTGTTATTTTTAAATTAAAATGATTTCTTTGTTAATGAAATTCATACACATGCACTATGAATGTATGTATACATATATGCACTTACTTTTTATTTGTACCTATTTCATTACCAATAATTTAAAAGATTAGGATATACATAGGTCAATTTTTTAATTCCTTTCATTTTTATATTTTGAAAATCGCAATTTTATAAAAAGTCGATCTTATTAAAATCATCAAAGCATAAGTCGGGTTCGTTAGAATTTTGAAGCGACTCCACAGCTCTGGTATACATACAACACATATCTAAAACTGATGAACTCGATTCGAGTGCACTTAAACTAAGTTTGCTAATTTGGTCACTCGGACGTTACTCGTAGAGTAGCAAGGTCTGAGTAAAACAATGCACTCGTATAGTCTTAACTCTGTATAAACCAAGTGATAAAAATTAAAATTGTAAAATTTTATTATATAATAGAAGTAAAATATATACTATATTACTATCATTAGTGTGTCGTAGATTTTAAGATAAAAGTTGACAGTTGACCTACGGAGTCTGAATTACTTAACGAATGTGCCTCAAAAAAAGCCGCTTAATGGTTAAGTCACTGGATATGTAAGTATCTGTGTACAACAATGGCATTCGTTCGTATTGACAATTTGCGCAACGTCTCGAGCGAAAATTGTAACAAAAACGATCCATTTATACGGTGAACGGTTGAAAGAAAGGCTGCCGAGAGAGAGAGAGACGAGCCACTTTTACCGGGGCATTGAGCCCAAAATCGTCTCGAAAAGACTGTCGTCGGCTTCGGAGCACCTGTTCAATGGGAAACGATACCCATTGATCATCGGTCGATGTATCGTTACGCCTCTAGACCGTGTTGCGTAACACGTGTCGTGTCGTCGAGCGCCGCGTAAAAAGAATACGCACTCCATATAAGAAATGTCGAATTATTTTTTCCTCGGTATGCGGCGAAAACTGCTCGCTCTCTTTTTTGTGCCAATTATGCGGTGACGAAAGCCATTGTTTTTAAATTATGTATACCTTGAGGAATTTACATGAACAAATCAGGACGACTTTCTGTTCGGTGAGGTTTTGATAAAAAAAATCGATACGCGCTCGTAACTCACAATTTTGTAGAGTTTATCTTGACGCGAGTGATAAAATTCGCCTTGATCGCTAAAGATTTATGATGAAAAAAGCTTTTCTAGATTATGAAAAATTTTCTGCCAAGATAAAAAAAAGACCCAAGAGTGATTTTTTAACGCGAAATCGACATGCATTTAACTCAGTCATTAGTTAAAGCTTACGTGCGTGTTACATTGCTCACTTCAAACACGTGTTAGTTTGAAAAATTGAAAGAATTTTAACAAAATCAAAGGCGGAATTTTCAAAAGAAAGCAAGCCATAGAAAAATACCGTAGAATATGTGAAAAGAAAAAACAGTTCGATTGATTTATGAATGCTTGTACTCTCGAATTCGGGCTCAAAGAAAGTGATCTAATAGCCTGAAGCAAAAGTACTCGTTGGATGTCAATATATTATTTAAAATTTTGCAATCGAACTATCAAAATTTTCATTCGCATCAATTCATTCTTAGATTTTATAATCTTGGCACAATTTAAATCCATTATAAACTGGATTTATACTTTTTATTGAACTAATGATAGTAAAATATCTAAATAAAATCTATGACATGGAGTTTTTCGTAATGTTATATTATATAATGAATATCAAATAAATGCATATCATAAAAACATATAATTTCTTAAAAAGCAAATAAATAGGTGTCATACAAAAAATAGAATTTTTTAAATAGCAAAATTTAAAAAAAAATCTAACGATGCAGTTATAAAAATATTTTTATCCATAAAAAAATATTCTAACTGTACTGAAAAAAAGGTTTTAGTTATTGATGATGTTTCTATGTATACAAAAATTCTAAGTCGTTTTAACACTATATTTTTCGTATACTGAATAGGAATTTATATTTCTAATATCTTTATATAGAGTGTTACAACATTTTATTAGAACCTTCAACATACACACATATTTCATTTTTGTATTTTCACCTGTCATTTGCCACACTTTCAAAATAATAGCAAATTGGATTCACACATCGCGTGCGAAAAGTCGAGCAAATTGCGCCAGTCGAATCGAAAACGTATATTTTTCGCACTAGCTTAAATCTATATATAATACTCACTTATCTGTATATAATATATAATAACATTGCGAAATCGGTTGATTAATGCGGTAAAAGTTAGTTTAACCGGCGAAATATCATAACTAGATGTTACCGGATGACAAGTTGTTTGGATGACGAGTCGAGTTTCGCGAACAACGCAAATTGTCCGACGACAAACAAGTAAAATTTGACCCAAACATAACTAGACTTTTAGACAAGTTTATTTCGAATCCACTTATTGCATAGATTTGCATTTCTGTTACATATATTATTTTGAGTTCCATATTTGTGAATATGTGGAATAATTTCAATGTTCACACGCGATTCTGTGATGCAATCCAAGTCTAAAATCCACACCTATGTAATAAAGGATGTAATAAAATATACATTTTGTAATTCTCGGTTTGTAAATAGAATGTTATCTGTGACGGGCAATATTAGTGACAATTTATTGTTGTTGCGCAATCATTCATCCAGTTGGGATCTTTGTTGAGAAAATTTCGAAAGTTAAATGGATGGAAAAGGTTTTGTATTTGTTATAATACTACGAATTGCCCTCGCAATTGTGTATGTACACATGTACACAGGCCGGAGCGAAAATCGCAAATTTTGGATTTCTATTAATGAATCTAGAAGAAAACTTTTTTTTATCAAGGGAACGTTACATAAAAAATAGCATTGATTTTAAACAATGTCATGTGCCTTCAACCAATCGATTTATCTCGACGAAAATTAAAAAAAAAAAAATATATATATATATATATATATATATATATATATATATATATATATATATATATATATATATATATATATATATATATATATATATACATATATATGTATATATAATATAATATATATATATGTATATATTTTTCATATTTCTCTTGTTGACAGTTGACACTCATTAATTTTAGATTAAATGAGTCATTTATGATAAGGTTTTTCTGATAAGCGAGATTTTAAAGTCACCAATTCGTCAGAAAATTTCCATTCAAAGATCGCCGCGGTCGCAATGGCTGTTTGCTATAGAGGAAGTGTTTTTTCAGAAAATCATAATTTTTCCATGTTACCGTCAATATGAAAAAATGTCGTCAAAAGTCTCCACGTGTAAAATATTTAAATAGTTAAATTGTCAAAATATGTAAAATATTAAAAAATTCAAAAGTCTCCATAAATATTTAAATTGAAATTGCCGAAAAATATACGAAAATTTAGAAATATCATCCCAAGGAAACTCTCAACGACTTAATAATTAAAGTAAAAAACTGTATTACATGGAATTAACGAATAGTATTTTATAAATATAAAGAATTCCGATTTTAATTAAAATTTGGATTTAAATTCTTTGCAATTCGGAGTTTTATTTTATACAAATTTATTTGAATTGTTTTTTTTATTAAATTGACTGTCACGAACAAACCAACATATGTTTATAGTAAGGCTCTTTTGAAATTATGTGTATACCAGAATCCGGCGCCCACACCTCCGCGACTGCGCCCCTTAGGGCTTCACCCCCCTAGGGCTTCGCCCCCTGGTGCGAAGGCGGCTTCGCCCTCAGCGCCTTTGCCCCCGGGGACTTCGAATCCTTTGAATCGGAAAAAATCAAATTATTTGTTCGATGACGTCACGGATTTACGACCCATCGAACGAAGGTTACATACATATGTACATACAAAGTCTCTCTCCAAATCATATATTAGATTTAAGTGACTGTTCCGAAAAATATTTAACTGTATTATATTTCCCATTTCAATTGATAAATTGTTACAGATTTTATTGATGATATAAATTACTCAAATATTCGTGGCTCAAACTATGTACAATATATGGTGTTATAGAACAAAGCGGTTTATGGAAATGATACAAATATTTATCTTACATCAAAATTTGCACAAGAAGCACTAATCGGCTATTCTCGTATGAGAGTTTGCTAGACGCACACTGAAGTATGTGATGGTTGGAGGTTATTCAGGTACCATTACTGATAAATCCATAGGCGATAAGAGGTCAAGGGAATAAGACAGGGAAAGGACGGGTTGTGTCCATAAGTCTGCAAAGTCTGTATTGAGCCTTGGGAATTTTGAGTCCATTGAAGGCACAAAACGAATCCGACGTGTTGCCAATAAATCGTTCTAACTTTCCTGATATACAATTTACGCTGGGAGAAGATAAAATTTTTGTTATATGAGAATTTCATAATTGTTTTTGACAGTAAAAAAGATTCAAAGAACATTTCTATGAATGTTGCATATCAATATGTATTACATATAGAAAGTAATGCTGAAAAAAACTTCGTGTTACGTTCATTCGAAATCGTTTTATCTGTATTATATTTAATTGAATAATTAGCAGTGTGGGTTAAACCGACGTGTATTACTCATATTCTAAGTTTAAATATAAATACTCGATGTGGGCGTTAACTATAATTTTACTGACCTATTATGTATTATGAATTACTGTAATTTGTAAACGTTAAGGGATATTTAAATATTCCATTCGAACAACGAAAATGACACGTGATTTAAATCACCTGTGATATATTTAAGAAATCATACATTTAGTGTTTTAAAATATTATAATAAAATCGAGATAAGTTAGTTTATATTTGCTTATATGACGGCGAAAACGCGTGTTAATTGCGCAATTCAAGCACGCGAAAAGGCAATTGTCAGCTAACATCATCCACGAGTCTCGTTCGATGTCAGTAATGACTTAATAATATTTTGTATTCATTGCTTACTATAATATTATTTTTATATTTTATAAAGGAAATCTGCCGAGTGAAAATCATTTCGTTTGAAAAATCTTCACCGTTAGAATTTTCAAAGCGATATATCGAAACCGTTATGGTATGCATACGAGGTAAGTTTAACCGAAGAAAAATATTTTCATTCATTGGAAAATCTGCGTGATATATTCGCAGGCTCCTTTTTAAATATCTCGAGGCGAAATATTGCAAAGTCAATCTCGAGTGAAATATATGCACATATATAGAAGTTCCCATATAAAAATTCCACACAGCAAATTTTAATACAACACAAATATTTTAATGCGCGGCAAAATTAAAATCAATTTTGATTAAAATTGTACGAATCGTGTTCCGATTTTTATTTGCAAATACATACAATATATATCTGGGCAGTTGGTCACCATTTCGTTTTCACAATGTAAAGGGCAATCCAAGTTATGGTAATACAATGACCACAAGCATTTCACGGTCCAGTGCTCAAAGTAATAATCACAAGTTCATGGGATAAAGCTTATTACTAACGAGAGGTCAGACCGTTGTTATACTTAAATAGAAGGGTATCTGAATAGAAATCGGCCCTATCATTCATATTAATTGCAGACGAATTGAAAATTTCGAATTTAAATTATTATAACCACCAAACTTTACATTTACGCTATACATATGTATAGGTACATATGTACAACGAGACATGTATTATATGTGGAAAAACATCAAGTTTTAGTCAATTTGGTTTGGATTAACAACGGTGAAAACTTCAACACTCAGAGTGCTACAAGTATACGAAACTTCAATTTGAACTTTATTATAAGTGCAATGCAAGAAGTTTCTTGACTGCACGAAATGGTAAACTTTCGTGTACATTCAACTTACTAGTTTTTCCTTTCAATCTAATTTTTTCCTATTCTCAATTTTGTACGTAATTCAACCTTTTAACTGAGGTGTAATTTTGCGAATTGAAATTTCACATTTAAAAAATAAACGCTATCGAAAGATAAACATCTTTGAAAGTGAGTTAATAATAGTGTACTATTAAAATAATTTAACTCGTATATATTATATACGACTACAATAATTACATAGATTCAAAGCAAAGTAAAAGGGCACTCTCTACAGAAACAAGTACGTGATATTTTATTTTAAATTGCATACTAATCAATACAAACTTCACTCGACTTGGATATTTTTAATATTGTAAGACTTCCGATTGGCTAATTTAAAATATAATATTTTAATATGGCGACATTTACGTTTGTTGGTTTTTTGTATCACGGTCAGACAGATGCCGACGACCTGCCACAGGCAATGGGTCAAAGCAATCTGTGAAAGGCCATTTAACTCATTTGGACAAATCTAAAATTTTTGTACACTCTGATTTGTCGCCACGGTGAAATTGACCGGAACGTTTTGAGTGAGATTTCGTCGCATTGCTTCTGCAATCCCTTTTCCCTTGATAGAATCAAAGTACTGTCACTTAAATTACGAGTGGTTTTCATGAAACTTGAAACGTGGACTGTGCTAAGATTCGTAGATTGTTAAGAGTAAATTTCAACTCTACCGCATATTGTTTGTATTACACAAAAGGTGCTCGTTCACTTTTCTTCGTGTTTTTACTTTTCAAATAAAAATAAAAATTCAATTCATATTGAAAAAATCACGAGATATTTTATCGAAAACTTTAAGTTTGGAAAAGTAGTGTATAAACTTTTCAAGACCTCATGAAATAATTTTTTTTTAACAATGGATAGAATTCTACTGTGGAAAAATACAAAAATATAGGTCAGGGGTGTTGAACTTATGGTATGCGTGTTCCAAGAGGCACGCCAGACAATGTGGGTGTCACGCAGTAAAATTTGAAATAATTTTCCAAACATCTGGTGAACGTATTTATTTATTTAAATTTATAATTCTGCATGATGCTATTACGGGTTGCCCTTGAACGACACATACAGTATTAAACTTATACATATAAAAATTATAGATTATAAATTAAATATCAAATACAAATAGTGGTGAGTTGCCATTTTTTTGATGGGGAACATTAATGCAACGACCAAGCTATACTGCTGGTTATTTTCTTTGTATTTTATGTTACATGTGTACATGTAAATTACAAAAGCGAAACTTGTGAACGCAATATTTAAATACACAACAGATAGGAAACGGGGTAGGTTTGTGAGGTAATTCTCAAAGAAGGGGAGGCTAGGTTAGAGTAAGCTCTCCAGGATCTTACTTTATCTCAACATTTCGTAAAGGAGGCCGCATACCTACATACGAGTACATATGTACATATTTAAGACGCATGCAGCATGCACGCTGTAAATTCTTCAGGAATAGAGCTACCAAATATTTTATTTATTCCAATATCGAAATAAGCTTTAAACTATTTACACTGATATACAAAACTAAACTTATTGAATGTTACATGAACTAAAGAAGGTGTTAATTATTTTTAGTAGATGTGTGACCTCATTTACACTTTCGGCTGCATAAATTGAATCCATTATATCACGAATAAGGAAGTTTTCATTTCAAATTAAATTCAAGTATAAAAACAGTCTTAAATGTTCTAAATTTTTCATTAAAACATTCTAAAATGAGACTGCTTCAAGCATATGATATAAATCGATATACATACATATATGTACATATGTATATTAATTTATAAAATATACATATACATAACCAGCAGCGTGCACTAGCAGTTAGCATATTATGATTTCGAGCGGAGTGGTCACGGTTCGATTCCCACTGTAGCTGTTGGCCAGACCTTGGTTTGCGACTCTAGGTCGATCCTTTACTTTCAGAGTTTGCCAATTTTTCTGATTTTCATTGAAATGGTTCCTGTAAATTGGCGTTTCCTTTCCAATTTCTCTTGGAAATCTCAAGTTATTCACCGTCTTGAGGTTCGCCACTTTCTAAAATAAAATGCTGCAAAATTTTTTCCATGGATGTCACTTTTTGGATGATGAATTGGCATTGTATAAAAATGCTTGTATTAATTGTATTATTGTATTGTATTTGTATTAGTACACTCGTCGTTTTTTAGCGATCTGTAAAGGCAAATGTACATGTTCGATTGAAATAAAATGCACTCTCGAGACATTTCAAAGATGTTTAAGGAGAACTAACGCAATACAATTCCATAAAAAAGCGACAAGGGGTATTTGGATGTTATCCAAGGGTGCTAACCTTTTTTTTTTGAATTCTATTGCAAAAGTTCTTTTTGAGCGCCTTTGAAAATTATGACTTCTTGAAACTGCACTATTCAGTGAAATTTAGTGCATCTTTTCGGGAACCAAAATAAAATATGTAAAATAAGATAATTTTATACAGACAACGTAATTGAAAGGTGGAAGTTTCAGTATGAAAACAGTCTTAAATGTCAATATAATTATTCTATTGATACATAAACAACGAAACTGTTTCATTAAAACATTCTAAAATGAGACTGCTTCAAGCATATGATATAAATCGATACACATACATATATGTATGTATATTAATTTATAAAATATACATATACATAACCAGCAGCGTGCACTGGCAGTTAGCATATTATGATTTCGAGCGGAGTGGTCACGGTTCGATTCCCACTGTAGCTGTTGGCCAGACCTTGGTTTGCGACTCTAGGTCGATCCTTTACTTTCAGAGTTTGCCAATTTTTCTGATTTTCATTGAAATGGTTCCTGTAAATTGGCGTTTCCTTTCCAATTTCTCTTGGAAATCTCAAGTTATTCACCGTCTTGAGGTTCGCCACTTTCTAAAATAAAATGCTGCAAAATTTTTTCCATGGATGTCACTTTTTGGATGATGAGTTGGCATTGTATAAAAATGCTTGTATTAATTGTATTATTGTATTGTATTTGTATTAGTACACTCGTCGTTCTTTAGCGATCTGTAAAGGCAAATGTACATGTTCGATTGAAATAAAATGCACTCTCGAGACATTTCAAAGATGTTTAAGGAGAACTAACGCAATACAATTCCATAAAAAAGCGACAAGGGGTATTTGGATGTTATCCAAGGGTGCTAACCTTTTTTTTTTTGAATTCTATTGCATAAGTTCTTTTTGAGCGCCTTTGAAAATTATGACTTCTTGAAACTGCACTATTCAGTGAAATTTAGTGCATCTTTTCGGGAACCAAAATAAAATATGTAAAATAAGATAATTTTATACAGACAACGTAATTGAAAGGCGGAAGTTTCAGTATGAAAACAGTCTTAAATGTCAATATAATTATTCTATTGATACATAAATAACGAAACTGTTTCATTAAAACATTCTAAAATGAGACTGCTTTAAGCATATGGTGTATTTTAATATACGTATGTAAAGTTCGATAATTTTATACAGACAACGTAATTGAAAGACATCACACATGCAACATGATAAATACTATCAAGAAGCGGAACATGCCACTGCAAAACCCATTGCACTATACTTAAACTATTAATAAATAAACATAAACAACAGAAATGAGCAGTTGTTCATTGAGCCATAACGGGCAATTTTAATGATTGAATTACGTGATTAACCCTTATAAATCGTAAACATACACGGCACATATGAAACCCCACGTTTTTAATACGGCCACCCCGATCGTATATTCGCGTTTATTTATTATCATCGCGCGCACATTAAACAGCTCTAATTCATTCGATTTGGCTAATAAAATAGAATTATCAATATTAAAAAAACAAAAAACAAACGTGTTTATTGCGGCGAATTCACGCTTATGTAATACATATGTACATACGTAGCCAAGGTCTCAAATTTTCCTCTTGGACGGTTAAAATATTTACGCGGATAAAATTCGGTAAAAAGGGTGTAAGTTATGTGTAGCGAGGCGGATCGTGCAGTATGGCCTTTATTTACAGCGAGATAACATTTATTAATTAAAGTACCTGTGTACACGTAGAGCCTTCCCGTGACACGGGGCCATATTTGCATAGGTGCTCCGTAGGCAATCTATTTGCGAATAGCTTTACCCCTCTTTAGCACCCCACTCTCGGGGAGGATTTTAAAGGGGATATCGCTCTTCGCCTTCGTTCCAAATCCCCGCTTATTTTAATTTGGATTTTGATCGTTAATTCGATAACGTCGTACATCTGCAGACTGACTTAGCATCGCAAGTGCTATACAAATGTTGACAATGTTCAAGTGCGCGAACTTGATGGATTCCTTCAAAATATATATGTTGATTGATTACAAATATTCTGGATAATTTTGGATCTCATATGTGTCCGACAAAGACTATTAAATGATCCGATTCTTAATTATGAGCAGGTAATGATCTGATATTATTATGAGTAAGTAATTATTTCAATAAAAATATGTTAACTTTTATACAAAATAAAAATAATGACAAAATAACAGATAATTAGAAAAATATAAAAATCTTTCCAAACTATGAAAAAGAGATGAAACTCAAAATTACCATCACGGAAATGAGACGAAGGACTCTAGCATGCATTAAATATCGGCATTTGATGATAAACAATAATTAATTTTAACAAAATTTTTGTTTTATTTGACATTGGAAGTCAAAAATAAAATCGCTTGGGAATGACAACCTTTGTTCGGCGCACTCCCTCAGTTTGATTTTTACAGCCTAATTCAAATAATTGGCATCAATCCTTTAAGGCTTTGCACTTGGCTTCATAACACCCTGTATACATATGTATATTAATGTGTGTTTGTGAATATATGTGTATATGTGTGTGTGTGTATGTATTTGTTTGTGCTTATGTGTTTGTGTGTATGTACTTTTGTTTTTCTCATTTCTCAATTGGCCAGGAAGGTGCATTGGGTTTACCTGTTAGGTCTTCCTGGTATATACATATATAAATAAAACAAAATGTTTTAATGGTATACTTGGATTTTTGAAAATGACTTGAGGGGATTGATTTTAAGTGTTTTACAAAATTTTGCAACGCTTAAAAATTGCACAAAACAGACTCCTTCCCCTCTTCTTTGAAACAAAATTTATTTGAATAGTTTTATTTAAATAAACATACATACATACATACATACAAAGTCTCTTTCGAAATCATATATTACATAGTGTAAAAATACATTTTTTTTTTATTATTTCATTTATTGGATTTTTATATTGCAACGTAAGAATTCTGGACCAGTGTAAAGTGGAGAGTTCCGAATGTGCAGGGAATAACACTTGTAGGGTATTACGAGTTTGTGGGAATGCCATTTGTAGGAAATAACGTTTACGGAGAATACCGGGTCTGTTCGGACTATTGCGTGTCAAGAGTACTCGGCTACCTGCCTTTAAAAGAAAGGATACACAGTGTACTGGACGGTTCTGTGTGAACCTGTTAAGCCGTAGAAGTTCTAATTTAATTTAATTGAAGTTTTAATTTAATTTTTCGTAGCTAAATTCTGTGAACCGAATTTGGCCTATTATTTCGACCCTGAACCCATCCCTTATGCAACAATGTGAACAATAATAGATATTTATCATATTTTTTTGTATACAAATAAAAAGTCAGAAATTTCTCTTATTATATTTCTATTTTCACCATGGTGTTATAACGGGACTTCCCCCAAGGCAACACATAGCCAACTTTTTACATATGTATGTACCTACTATATATTAATTTATAATATTATTATAAATTTGAAATTAAATTCAAATAATGGTCAACAAATGAACAAACGAGGGTCGATGGCCAATTTGGTAGGAACCGTTTCAACAATGAAATCAGATCAATTGGCAAACTCTGGTAGGAAACAAATGACCTGGAGTCACATATATCCAAGGTCCGGCCAGTAACACTGGATCACGGATCGAACCCTTAACCCCTTAGTTGGTTAGCATTATACGCTAACAACTGGGCTTTGTTGCTGGTTAATGTATGTACATATTAACAATCAATTAAAATTCGTTCATTATTTTTTTAGTTCATTAATTATTATCGAATTCGATTCTAAAGTTAAAAAAAAAGTTACATAATATGTACATATATTTAATAAAACAATTATTTCTCTTTCATACCCTATTTTCTAATATAAAAACATTTAAATAATGGCGTTCATACTTTGCAGTTAATTTATTTATATTCCATTTTGAATACTACAAAAAATCGCAAGAGTAAAAAAAAGCTCAAGCTGAAAAAATTGAAAATTAAAATAAAAATGTGCGAAATGAAAATAAATCCGGAAAATTTGCTTCTAGAACGTCGACACGTTTTGCTCGTCCATATTAATATTTACTTTCATATGGATAGCTACGTTTTAATGTCCAGATGTCATAAATAAAGGTCTTCTCGTACCTTTTTCGGCGTAGAATTATTCATCAGATATGAAAAATCACTAAAAAATGTAAAAACGCTAGAAATTGTGCTAAATTTTAAAATTTATTTAAAAATATACAGAAAAGTAGAAATTTTGTCACGTTTAAGACCTTTAAAGCGTATCAAAATAAAAAGCGACAATTTTAACACAATTTTTTTTACGTACTGGCTTGATTTTCTCACTATCAACATTTACAATTTAACAAATTAGATCCACCCCAATTGCGATCGGAGCTTTAAAGCGATCGAATGAGCATTTAGCCGAACGTTGACTCGAAAATTAGCACACAGTACACGTTCAAAGGTCAGCACAAAACTGGAAATTGTTATATCAATTTACAGGGGATATTAGGATAATTACGAGCGCGTGCGAGTAAAGGGGGGCAACGAGTGCGGTCGCCGAGTTTTGCATTAAAATATATTTTCCGATCCGCTAATTTCAACCAGGTAACTTTAGGGAACGTGGCGAGAGACATGGGGGGGGAGGAGATGCTGTTATTATTTTTGGTAGTAAGAGAGAGGTATGGAAAAGCGAAATTTGTATAATAAGAGCGGAGAGGTGTAATTATTATGATCTCGCGAATTTCCATTATGGGTGGATCCGGTTACGGCGTGATTATTAAATTTTCTCGCAAAATAAATACGCGAATTAATACGCTCACATTCCGTCCCTACCCTCCCCCCTGTCCTCTTATTATATCGCTGTGTGTATATTGTTTTCGGCAAATGTTTATATATTAAATTTCAAGGGGAGGGGGTAAACATGAATAGCTTGGGTTACAGTAACAGGATAAATAATAATAATCAATAATAATTTTAATAATAATAAGAAGAAAGTCAATTTATAGCGGTCGGTGGAGTAACTCCATGTATCGAACATACAAAGCACGCTTTAAAGATCAAAGAATTGAAAAAATAAAATATCAATTTCGACTTCGATCTCGATTTTGAACTGGAGATTTCGTCGTAGGGAGGCTGCCTTCATCCTGAGAATGGCCTGAAAGTGAGGCACGTGTCTTTTTTTTTTAAATATTTTTATTATGAAGATAGTGTATGTAAATATGGGCAAAAGCCCGCTTATACTATCCATCACTGCACGTCAACAGCTCGTCACATCTATGCACGGAAAAGACTACTTATATTCATCCTATACAGCACCGCCAGTGTTAAACACGGTCATACCTGTTTTGGACGAGTGTAAGGCAAAATCGGATTACATTGCAGATCTTAACGATTCGTATCGTCGAGTCAATATTGTCATAAATTGACGTTTCCAAAAATATTCATATGTGCATTTTAGCATTTTCGATAGTATGGGTGCACTCGCCACTGACGTCATGTCACGCGTGAATATTCACGCGTCACGGACAAATAAAACTGGTTCTGCTTGAAACATCCGTTCCCGGCAACAAACAAACAATGTTACGATGTACATACACGACGACGTAGGGAGGCCGCTCTCAATTTTCTCAAGAACGTGCATTTTTTTAAGATTTTTCTTGTGAAGATAATGTATGGAATTATTAGTAAAAGTTCGTTTATATTATCCATCACTGCAGGTCAAGATCTCGCTAAATCTGCTGCTGTAAACGCGCAGCTTCCGGCTTGAGCCATACTTGTATAAACGAAACTGAATATGCAGCGCTATTAATAAAAATCATAATAAGTACGATATGCATATATTGTACATACACACGTATGACATATTTGATTGGGTATTAAGAGGGCTGGACACCAGCGCCTTGTCCATACAAACGTATTACACTTCTCCCTTCCTCAATTATGGCACTAGAGAAGAGACTAAAATTGCAAAACTATGAGTCATTAAACGTGTAGGCAATTTCATGAAACGGTGATTTACATTGGTCGACGTTTCAAATCTTGTTATTTACACCATTAGAAATTTTCGAATTCATTTAAAAAGTAAAGTTTTTTATTTTACCATAAATTTATTTTGGCGTATTTCCAAGTATCGCACAAGCTTAAGAGGGCCGGACATCAGCGCCTTGCCCATACACATGAATTACACTTCTCCCTTCCTCAATTATGGCACTAGAGAAATTATTTTTTAATATGCTATGGATATCTACCATTGGCATGCATCTTTTTTTATTTATTTGATTAGCTATTTTTTATAGGAGCTAGGAGCCGCCAAACATCTTTAAAATCGCCTCTTTTTTACACCCACGAAAAGAGTCCAGCGTGCTTATTTAACGGTCGATTTAAAAAAAAAATACGCGCACAGTTGCATAGAAAATATTTTTCTCATACCGATGATGAAATTTTTTTAAAAATTGGTCCAGTTTCGGAGGAGAAATTGGAGAATACGAAACCTCGATTTTGTCGATTTTAAAATACGTATTATCTGGTCGAAGCGCAAATGTCGCATTCACTCAATATATATATATATATATATATTGTTGCATTCGCTCAATATATACATTCACTCAATATATATATCGAAGAAAGGAACGGCAACAAAATTAAGATTTCGGGTGTACAGCCTTCTTAATTAATCCATTTCCAATTTCCAAATAAATCCATTGTATGTATGTATGTACGTACATATATAAACCAGATTTAGCAACGAACTACGCCCGGCTGCGAAAGGGTTAAGTGAACAAAATCAATAGTGACTCTCGTATATCTCGTAAAGTCTCCAACTATAAAAACGTTTTGCACATAAAACTTGATATTTCACATTAAAATTTTATTATAGGATCCCATTCCGGGTGCGTTATGAAGCTGCCGTCTTATAACTTATAGCTGCTCATCACTGGGGCAAGTCGTAACAACTAGAATTTCCATATCTAAAAACGCTTATCAGAAAATTGATTTTGGATTAGGCACCTATTCTACCCCTAAGAATATAGCCGTAGTGTATAAATAGCTTATACAAGTCAAACTTTGAAATATTGAAAACAAATTAGTTCAATACGGCTCCCCACACATTAAAGTCCGATTACATATATTACCCAGCAGTGCATGTCAACATCTCGGCATATCACTGCACGGAAAACACTGCTTTTATTCATACTATACAGCTACGCCCGTTTTCAGCACGTTCATACTAGTTTTGGACGAGTGCAAGGCAAAGTAGGCTTACATATATGTAGGTACATTACAGAGCGCAATGACAAGACACAATATTGCTTGCGTCGTATCGTCGAGTCAATATTGTCACAATATGACGTTTGGAAAAATATTCATATGCACATGGCAACACTTTCGTTAGTACGGGTGCACTCCCCAATATGACTTCACGTCATGCGTGAATATTCACGAGTATTGCGTGAATATTACAGTAGCCACAGAAAACCTATTCTGCTTGATACGTTTCGGTGTGGTCTACCTCACTGCACCGAAAGTGAAACGCCCGAAAACACAAATATCGGAAGGCAAAGATCGAAAATCGAAAGATCTTAAGTCGAAAGATAAAAAAGGGTGCATGGTAAACGGTACTATGTATATATAATATATATCAGTAGCATGCAGTGAAATTATCTCTCTTTTTGTCATACAGCCTTTTTTAATGTGCGCGCGCAGGACACGGGAGGAAAAGCCTGTTCCTCTTGTTCCTGTATCCTGCTCGCGCAAATTAAGTGAGGATGTACGACGGGGGGAGAGAGACTTTTACCGCCGCCACTGATATATAATATACACTAACCGTTTTTCATATGTATTCATGGTAAACGAACATTTTTGAATTGCATGCGTTATTGTGGCATTGCAACGCATGCCGGGTTCAGCTAGTAGGTTTATAATTTTTTGTATTATCAACATACAGAAGTATAGAAGAGTGTTTGAAAATGGGTGAAATATCATTAATATAGAGTAAAAAAAATAAGGGACCTAAATGCGATCCTTGAGGGCTCCAAAAATAATATATCTACATAAGTGACGATTTAAAAATGTACACATGTAGATAAATCTGAGATTGTCTTTTGCATATTAAAATAAAATGAAATAAATTATTAAAAAGAACTACATAGAATGATGCTTTGAAATAAAAGTAATAATATAGTTGTCTAATCAGTCCATAATCGTCAAAGCAACGCGAAAAATGCTTTAAACTCAAACGAAATGAAATTCTCTAAATAGCTACAATGAATGAAACTATTTTAATAATGTCTTTTATAAATCTAAATCTAGAATCTTTTTGTAAAACAGTAAATACGGTATTTTTTTGAAATCTTAGAATAGAACAGGACATAAGTGAATTTTATTTTATCACATGTTTCTTCCCTTTGACAAGCAGATGCTTTTCAACTCCAGTAATTTTATTTCACTTTAGTTTATTTTATATATTTTATATGAGCCATTATATTTGAAAGTGGCGGAAATCCAATTTTAATCTCCAATAACACTTTTTCTGTTTGACTTAATTCACAAATTGTTATCACTTATTTTAATTAGATGTGTCCAGAATCTCGTAAAAGCAGAGAAAACGTATTACAGGCCACCAGTATTTTTAAATATTGTTAAACGCTAAACATTATATTTATTGTTTTGCGAAATATTTCTCGAAATGAAGAAAAGTGAACTTATGCCACTTCCAAATACAACGGCTCATATGTATCACATATGCATTTTTCAATACTTCAACTGGCCTAAGTACGTTAATCAAAGCGTACTGTGTACAATAACACCTATTGCCAGTGACATACGAACGCAGAATTTTGCAAAATTTGCATAAATTCTCACCTATACTCTTTCTTTATATTAATATAGACACGAGACAAGAAATCCGCATCAATAATGCGAGTTTCGCGTGTTTTCATGAACGTAGGCAAATTTGCATGCTCTGTCGTTGACACGTTCAGCAGTCAACGAGTATATGTACGTATGTACAGACTCTCATCATACACATCAGTCACTCTATAGGAACAAATTGGCGATTATCGGCTTTAAATTAGCACGACAAATGCCTGACACTTTCATTATCAGTACAATTAATAATACATAAATTTTAGTATCAGCATGTTTGTTCTCCGATGGTGAGTTTCTTCGGTGCGAAAATCCTCTCCTCTCGTGTTTCTTTTTCTATCTGTAATTCGCAACGGAAATAAACGACTGCAAAAGTTGGTTGTGTACATTTTTTAAGTCGTTTACGTTAGTTTTATACTAACGACCTTTTGTATTGTGGCGCCGTTGTTGGGAAGTTTTAAAGCGATTCCAAAATTGGAACATATTACATTGAAAATTATGTTGAAAGTACGACGAAACTTTTGAACCATTCCGATGTTCTTTTATCGCAGTATACGAATAATACCATATGAATGGAACGTGTAATAATCCACTCACTACATTCAAATGAAGAGTGCGTATTTTATTTTTATTTTATTTTATTTTATTAATTGAAAAATCAACAGACAGGATGTACAGAGATAGGTATAAAAAACACAAAAAATTTATTTTTTTTTTATTTATTTTGTATTTTGCTAACTATGTAAATTTGTATTGATATCGTTGAATGCGTGTATGTATGTTGTGAGTTAATTAGCAGTAAAAACTGTATATATTGTATATTAGTATATCATAAATGTAATTATTATTGTGTTTATATATGTAGGTATAAAAGGAAAGTCATGTTTTTTTGACCTCAAAGACGGGCATAGGATGAAACATTCGAAAAAAAGGTGTCTTTTCTAAAGAACAACAGTTGGCAATTAAATTACTGAAATATACGTTGTATATCTTTACGTTAATTGTTATTAATTTATTACATTTATTTTGAACCTAGATTTAATGTCAATTTTTTGTATTTATTTACACAATTATTTTTCTGTTTTTGATCAAATTATTCGTCAAATCCATTCATACATCGAATATTTTAAATTAATGAACTTTTGAGTTGCGGAAAAAAAATTTTAAATTATGGTTTCTTTTTATCCATTTATTTTCAAAAATGAATTAACATTCAACAACATGAAAACATTCGATAACGTTTTTGCCTTTGCAAGAAAATCCGGAAATACCCTTTAAACCCGTAAGACGTTCAGGAATGCTTCCGCAAGTGGAAAATTCTCCGAAATCGTTGAGGCTCAAGGGTAGGTGGGGTAGCATGAAAAGGACGATTCGCAATAGTCTAACAACATTTTAATTTGTTACATTTTTCTACTATATGGTGAGTAAAATAATTTCAAATTTTAAAATACGTTTTAAATTGAGTCATTAATACATATTTGTATGACCTTTTCCGAATAAAGTTAGATAGCACTTAGTTTATATAACTATATATGTATATGCAATAGATATGAATAAGAAGAAAATATGAGCTCGGTATGCGGTGTCTAGTTTGTTTGAAATAAAATATCATTTTCGAACGATATTATATTATAATATGTGAAATATTGTCATTCGCAAAATGACAAATAGCTTAGTTTGCGCACACCGTGGGCAAAGGACCTGGTCGGTCTACTACGGTCGGCTATTTACTTTTATCAAATTATGTACGTGCCGGCGTCTCGGACGAGGGAAAACCTTTTAAACGAGAAAGAAGATGGAAAAAAAAAGATGGAAAAGAAGTCCGAAAAAAGCTTAAGTTTCACGGTCCGTCCGGCCATGAATAAGAATCAGGTCCGACTGAGGGCGGCTCATCTCTCGGGGCGCCCTTTGTTCTTCCGGTCATAAATTAACCGTCTGCGCTTAGACGTCTTCCTCACTCACTGCTCTGCTCCGATGGCAGTAAAATTTCAATAATAAAATGAAAATTGAAAAAGTTCCAACCCATCTTCTCTTCTCTATCCTCAGAAACGGTCGGATTTGAGATCATTATGAAAAAAAATTGAGTTCACTCTGAGTAACGGCAACTTTTTCTTATACAAAACGGATTCGTATAGTGCATAATATAAAGCCAAGGAATTATTAGAAACAATTTCGTAGCAAAATACGCACTCAAAACATAAAACTTACTCAATTAAATGATACTCTTTGATTATAATTTCGTTCAAAAAAAGTTTGATGAAATTAAAATCAAATCAATAAGAATATTCATTATCCATCTAGTTCTTACGTCATAAACAACAGCATTATTCAACTCGATTTAAAATCATCTTCTGTTCGAAATAGCACGTTTCGATAAAAAAAAATCAGTAGGAACCAATCCTTATAAACGTTGTGAAATTAAAAATTGCTAAAAATGTGTGAAAAAAAATATATTTTTGACTTATAAAACTCGCTAGATAAATAGTGATAAATATTTTAAAGCAATAAAATATTAAAATCAATAGGAAAAAAATCCGACTATTGACTTCAATACTTACTTTGCGCACGCACATAAATACTAGATTTTGAGTTAAAGAACGCAAAAGCCAAAAATACTAAAAATTGTGCATTTTTTAAACGCTCATACATCATAAACTAACTAACTAGCGAACTAACACAAACCATTATCAAATTTGAATTTAGTGAGTTTTTCATATTTTATTTGATACATATGTATGTACATACATACCAGGAACGCCTGACAGGTAAGCCCCGATGCGTTTTCCAAGCCTATTACAAACATCACTAAACAATTGTGTTTATGCAGTATCAGTATCATAACCAATATTTTTAACACCTAAACCAAATCCATCTTTCACGATGCTCTCCAAGAAGCAGAGGGTATTAAGCTAGGCGGCGAAATAATCACCGATATGCTGATAACACGGCACTAGGCGCTGAAAATTTAGCAGACTTGCAAAGATCTCTAGACCGTGTACATCAAGAAAGCAATCAAAGAGGTCTGCGCATAAAGAAGACGAGATTAAACAGACATAATGCAAACAGACACCGATGATCTAACGTTGGATGGAGAGGTGTTAGAAAGATTCAAAAGATTTCAATACCTGGGTACTTGGTTAAATGAATAGATGGACCCAGATGAAGATTTAAGCATCCGCATCGAGATGGCTAGAGCAGCGTTTATCAAAATTAAGGCAGCGCTTACAAACAAGCATCTCAATCTTCGAACGCGTTTGAGATTCGCGAAGAACTACGTCTGGTCAGTGTTGCTATATGAATGCGAAACGTGGACTTTGAAGACTAGAATGATCAGCCACATCGAAGCTTTTGAGATGAGGGTCTACAGGCGTATTTTTTTGATTTTTAAATGCTTTTTATTATTACGAAATTATGTTCACAATACATCTTATGTCTATTTTAATAGCTACTGATCTACTGATCATTTTCTATTTTACAATTTAATTTAATTTGGTTAGTAATCATAGTATTATATTATTCTAATTCTAATGTTAATCTACAACATAATAGGAAAAAGAGCTCAAAAACCTATTTACAATCCTTAGAAATGTTCATAATACATCTAATACATAATATTAATTAAAGACTCTCTAAAGTCGATGACCTAAAGCAGATTGTGTTTAGGTAATCTGTGTTTATACCTCAAGGGTATAGACATTTTGTTGTAATCACCGAGACTCTTCACAAGTGTGTTAGTATGGTTATTAGTGATTCTGTCATAGAATCTACTGGTTAGTTTGTTAGTAATGTATGTAACAAACGGAATATTATATATGGCATGCAGTTTTTTCAAGTTAGTATATATGGGTGTATTATAAATTATTTTTAGGGATTTATTTTGTATTACTTGGAGCTTGGAAAGATTAGTATTCGAGGCGTTATTCCATACAGGTGAAGCATAGGTTAATAATGGTAATATGAGCGCGCGATATAATTTTATTTTATTTAGCGTTGATAAAGAACTATGGCGATTAAATATTGGATATATTGAGGATATACCCCGCATCGCCTTGCATTTCGCTGCCTCAATGTGAGGTGCCCATCTCATTCTTTTATCGAACGTTACTCCTAAATATTTTATTACTGACTGCCATTTCAGACTTTCTCCAGAGGGGATTTTCAGATCTGAACTTGGCTTATGCTTTCTAACACTAAAGAATATGGCATCTGTTTTGGTTTGATTAATTTGAATTTTCCACTTAGTGAAGTGTTCAGTCATTGTTTTAATTGCAAATTCAAGATTTTTAAGAATAGTGTCTGGTTTTTTGCTACTTGTGAAGCAAGCGGTATCATCTGCATATAGGGCTATGTGACAGTTTTTTGGAATAGGTATGTCATTTATATATATGGAGAACAAGAGTGGGCCAAGCAAGCTCCCCTGCGGAACGCCAGCTGCGATTATTTTTGGAGACGATAATTCATTATTTACGCTAACCACTAACTTTCTACGAGTTAGGTACGATTTGATGATGAGAATTAGGTAGTTTGGTATTTTGTTAATAAGGAGCTTATGAATGAGTCCGTCGTGCCAAACCGTGTCGAAGGCCTTTTCTATGTCGAGACATACCATTCCGGTACTTCTCTACTTGGTACTTGAGGGTCTACAGGCGTATGCTGAAGATCCAATGGACCAAAAAGGTCTCAAATGAAGCTGTCCTCAGCATGATAGGGAGAGGCATGTTTCTGTCATCAAGCGGAGACAGATGAAGTACCTTGGACACATGATACATGGTCCAAAATACGAATTTCTCCGTTTGATAACCATGGGAAAAATATAAGTTAGGAATTGGATTGCTAGGAAGAAGGTGCCTTGTCTTTGAAACATGCGTATGTGGACCGATATGAGCACCCAAGACCTGTTCCGAATCGCTGAAGACTGATGCGGATATCCACAAATAATCTACGAAGTGGTCGCCAACGTCTAGATGCGGACAAGACATTAGAAGTAGAAGTATCATAGAGATAGAATAGGTAGAATTTTATAATACCAGCAAATTCTAATTTGCGAGAAATAAAAATATTAAAAAAAACTATATTAATTACGTATATAGATAAATTTCATTCCGTCAAAAATAATACACATGTAAACATTCACTTATAGTAAATTTGATTGAAATTTAATCGTCAAAATCTTACGTAGGCACATCTCATAATTTATTTCATTCCACCCAGTAAGGTATAATCATAGAGCTAAGCATGAAAGTTCCTGGACTTAGCTGTACCGCAGAAGGTCGACGCACAATAGACCTTATTTACAATGGACCTATGAAGTTGAATCCCCTTGATATTTACGAGTCAAAGGCATACATGGTATGAATATGTATTAATATTGCGACGTACGTGTGCGGGAAATATCCGGCGACCAAACAGTGGATTATCACACGACATCGGCCTAACCCACCCACGGAAAGTTTCATTAAGATTTTCTCATTAAATGTATAGAAATATAGTCTCAAATTGAATATAACTCGTATACACTGAAAACACCCCTTAAGTTAAATGCACAAGTATATTATATAACAAGTATTGATTAAAATCTGACCACAAGTTACAAATGTTTCGAAACTGCCGTTATATTCCTAAAAGTTTTCCGATTTATTTTCATGTGACTTTTATACTGTGCAATGCGTGCAATCGATTTAAATGAACGACTCTTCCCAAACAACGACCCAATGATCATTGATCTTATTATAATAAAAAATATATGCATGAGATATGGTTTTTCATTCACAAATATTAGTATGCTTTATGTAGAAGCAGGCTATGCAAAAATATCTGAGATGAGACTAGCTGGACCAGAGGGAATAAATAACCTTTGCAAACTTTAATCTCGATTAGTCAAAGTGGTATGAATATCCTAGGAATTAGTTCTCAGTAGGGACCACTTTGTTTAAACACAATAATTTTCGAAACATTTTGAACATTTTTTATGGTTTTAACCACATTAAATATCATAATTATATCTACATACATATTTATCATACATATATAATATTCGAATCGTTATATACAAATTTAATTTAAAATCTTAAGTAATTTGATACAAGAAATAAATGAACCTTATATAAACTAACGGACGTGAACGGAAGTATAAAAGCATGTGGATATACACATGTATGTATAATGTATAATATATATATATATATATATATATATATATATATATATATATATATATATAATATATTAATATACACATGTATGTATAATGTATAATATATATATATATATATATATATATATATATATATATATATATATATATATATATATATATATATATATATATATATATATATATATATATATATATATATATATATATATATATATATATATATATATATATATATATATATATATATATATATATATATATATATATATATATATATATATATATATATATATATATATATATAAAAACGGTAGGTTTGTGGGTATGTGGCGGACTCGTCAACCAGTACGGAGATTTAAAAAAAAATTATAATATATAATATATATATATAATATATATATATATATATATATATATATATATATATATATATATATATATATATATATATATATATATATATATATATATATATATATATATATATATATATATATTATATATATATTATATATTATAATTTTTTTTTAAATCTCCGTACTGGTTGACGAGTCCGCCACATACCCACAAACCTACCGTTTTTATATATATATATATATATATATATATATATATATATATATATATATATATATATATATATAAAAACGGTAGGTTTGTGGGTATGTGGCGGACTCGTCAACCAGTACGGAGATTTAAAAAAAAATTTAGAATGCCACAAATATATGTTGTGCCTAGATATATTTAATAAAATAAATACACGCGAACGAGGCCCACAACCAATCAGCGTTAAGTGGTCCACGTGGACCAATTAAAGCAATGACTATACATTCTGATCAATGGGTGCATTTTAAGCATCCGATTTAGGTATGTATCGAGGAGACGCGGGGAAGCGGGGTAGCAGGGAAGTGGATACCTGAGCGTATTGCTCTTGGTATTGAGCACTTGACTTGGAGTGGGTGACGTCAGCGTCATATGCACTGCGTGGGAGAGCAATCCATTAGTTTGGTCTTATCTGCGTTAATTTTTTATACTAATTTCTATATACATATATGCGCTCATCATTGCTTTCATGATTGATTGTGATTTATGAGTGGAATTTTGATTTACTCTATTTCATTTGGGCCTCACAGAGATGTTTTGTATTTGCAGTTGGTTCTTATTTATTGGAACTGGCTGTAGGTGCAAGACATTCCTTATGTTATATTTTATATTTGATATTTTTACGTTATCTGCTATTATTAAGTGCTATTGTTTTTTTATAATTATGTATAAATGTATTTTTGTATGTGTATATACATACATATGTTTATATTTATTTTTCTTTCTTTTTTTCTTTTATAAGACATTCCCTTCTTTGTTGGTTTTTATAATTTGTAACTATTATTATTATTATCCGCTATTTTATAGCATATTATTTTTAAATGTGTTGTTTGTGTAGATATATATATATAAATATATATATATATATATATATATATATATATATATATATATATATATATATTTTTTTTTTTTTTTTTTTTTGTTTTTGTCATGTATAATTTCTTTAGTTATTATTTCGTTTCTTTTCTGTTATATTTTTGGCCATTGTGGCGCATTAGGAATTCCTGTAATAGTACAATGGTCCAAACTTTAAATAAATAAATACATACACATACATACGTAAATCTGTAAATTGCATATGGTAAGAATAACGTGAAACGGCAAGGATATATTATACATACATATGTATGTTTGTTTTACATATAATATATACAGACATTCAAAATGTATGTATTATATGAATATAACGACACTTGTATCAATATCAATTATGTAATTTGTATGAATGTATATTTGAAACCGTAACATCAACTTCTAAGCGAATACTATGAAAACACAAAACCCAAACGAGAAGATTAGCATATGTTTGAAGGGTAAGCGTCCGTAGATAAGCTGAAATTGAATTATAAAACAGTATAGTACCGTCAGTAGTATAAGTACGACATTTAAATTTTAAACCGCATACTCCGAATGTGGAAACCGTTTGCATTTCTAAATACGAGTGAACCCCGAGAGCTTTCGCAAACGGCATAATGCAGTCACACCGCAGCATTCGCATGGCAAAATCACTCTACTTACGTACATACATACGTTTTAAGCTGACCGGATTATCGAGGGGTGTGCTTTGACGTCAATTCTCACATGTTTGGATATGTGGTTTTGCGACTATTGTGCTTCAAATGGATGTCCATTCCGCATTCCGATTTCCGGTATGCCCTTAATTTGCCAACTCTGGGCTAAAATGCGCATCGTATAATTCATTCGCGATGAATGCATTACTAAGTGACGGGACGCAGTGCAATATTCGATGATTGTAGTTTAAGCAAGAAATTAAACTGGTGCTATACACACATATGTATGTACATAAGCAATATACAAAGTATGATTCGACAACTGGAACAATTATTATAATAATTTGAACCAAGTGAAATAATTTGGAAAACTATTCATACACTTATTCAAATAAAACGGACCAAATGAAGAGAGGAAAACTGGATTAAACAAGTGTACAGTCGTTTTATTCCAGGGAGAGAATACTTCCGGAAATTCTTCTTACTGACTATCTTCTGATTTGTGGTTTGGATTGTATTTATAAATTAGTTGTGATCCAGAATTATTATTGGTATCGTTCTTCTTACTGATTAAATATAATAGGAGAGGGGGAAATATGGCTTAATACTTTCAAATGGCTTAATACTTTCAAAGATCGTATTGAAATACTAAATGTATATATACATATATATAAATATATATATATATATATATATATATATATATATATATATATATATATATATATATATATATATATATATATATATATATATATATATATATATATATATATATATATATATATATATATATATATATATATATATATATATATATATATATATATATATATATATATATATATATATATATATATATATTTATATATATATATATATATATATATATATATATATATATATATATATATATATATATATATATATATATATATATATATATATATATATATATATATATATATATATATATTATATATATATATATATATATATATATATGCATTTATGCATTGACTTCTATGGCGATCAGTACGAGCGTTTCATTCTCTACGCGTCTTTCAAGTTCATCGTTCCAATATTAAGTTCGAGATTAAAGTTTGTTTTATTCTAAGTGAGAGTTAAACGTATAATATTAAAAATATAATATGAAGATTCATTAAACAAATGTCTTACATTTTTCATAGCTTTTATTGAAATTTAATAAAATAAAAATGAAGAAATATTGATTGATTGGGATGTTGATTGAATCGTCATCATCTTAATTAACTTTTTAAAAATACAAACTACCCTTGGAACGTAACAAAATAAACAACACTTAATATATATGCATGTACATATGTTAGAGACTTGATACTGAAAATATCATCTTGAACGCAACCAACGTGACTTTATTACAAAGTTACAAACTTTCCATCCATATATGACATAATTTTTCAATTTCCCTTCTCACATAGAGTCTTAATGAAGTAAATATTTATTGATTCCAAAAAAATGGCGTTGTGAATGAGGATTACTCGAAGATCTATACAATGAAATGAATAATAAACATTAAATTCGTATTTTTTACATTTCAGCTTGAAGTCACACTGTATACGAGCACTAATTTCAAGTGGTTGACTACCTGTCGATATGCCAAAAGTGAATTGTTGTAGCGTTATGCAAATTTCAATTTGAATAATAATGACGAAGCACAGATCTACACATGTATATATGTATGCGATACTAAATGAATATATGTAGTACATTTATATAATATAATACGTGAAATCCGTAATAGCCATATATGTATGAATAAATTTGATTTTTAATTAAACAAACAATCTGGAATTGGAAATGGGGATGAAATAAATTAAATATAATAGTTTAACGTAGCGTATGTACGTATATGTATTTACTAGTATGTGTGGAAATGTACGCGATTAGCGATTCCAGAGGTACGTGAAAGTTCAACGGATAGTCGACGGTCTTCGGATAGTCGGACGAAACTCTGAAACAAGTGGATATCCCGCTGCAAACTTTAATGGTGTACCGTTGTGTATGTGTCTCTCCAGACTATGGTTTTTATGGTTGTTTTCCACCAATACGGGGCCTCGTTCGGTCGCCATAAAGATGCATCGTTTCGAAGTGCCGCGCCGTAGCCGTGTATACATAATATGTATGTAGGTCAGCGATTCTTACCCAGGATGCAAGCTCTCTTGGGGGTTTGATATGTTGGTGATAGTATACCTTAAGATTATTATTTTTTAAATAAGAGAAAAACAAATCGTTCTTAGAAAATTTTATAAAAATCAGTGATAAAACTGCTATGGGCCATTTTATATAACGGGATTAACACATTGACTTTTAGTTAATAGGTTTTCCTCGTTGATGATGTATTCTTATGTATGTATGTATCATATGAAGTATCAAAAGATAAATTATTGTAAAATATATGTTGGTGATAGTATATGTACTTTAAGATTATTTTTTCAAAAAAAAATCGTTCTCAGAAAATTTGATAAAAATAAGTATATGGGCTATTTCATATAACAGAATGAACATATTGACTTGTAGTCAATAAGTTTTCCTCATTGATGATGCATGCATATGTATGGATGTATCATATGAAGTATCCAAAGATAAATTATTGATTTTAATGTTCATATATTAAAGTTAAAGATCTTTAACTTCTTTCAAAACATAATGAATTGAATCTGTATTAATATAGCTAACCATATTAATACGTATTTATTTTAAGAATAAAAATTACATAATAGATATCTATGTAGATAAAATGTGTGTATGCGTATGGAATTAGCGGAAATTATTAACTTATTACTTTATTTATTTTTTTCAATTTAAAAGGAGAAAAGAAAGAAAATACTTTTAATTGGTTTAATCTTGAAAATATTCCATTACAAATGGTTTCATTTAAATTTTATATTCGGCAAATTATTTGAAAAAAAAAATAAGAACCGAAAAACTGAACTTATTCTTGTTCCAAGAAAAGTTAATTGGTTTTTTAATACTTTACGTTGAAGTTCTGAGATTATACCATATACATATTTACATACAATTCGAGTGGAATTACGTATTCAAAGAAAAAAATTGTACGGTAAAAAGGCTAAGAACCACTGTTTCAGGTATCCACATCCATTTTCTTTCGGAAGACAGCATCGTTAACTATTCACCGCGACCATCACTAACATTTTTCGAGGCAAATTTATTTATGCGCGCGCATGAAGTTTTTCCGCGCGCGCGAAAATATTTCACCGAACGACAAGGAGTCTGGCGGAAATTGTGTCGTTGGGAAAATAAGGCCGTTAATTGTATTTTTTCAACGGAGGAGGGGAGGAGCTTTAACGAAATCTCTCTTACGGCGAACAGGAAAATTGGTTTTCTCCGTTTGCGAACAAAGAAAATTGAATCCCATCAACAACAGATATGAGAAAGGAGACCGTTAAATCAAAAATGATTAGTTCGACGACTAAATTGCGCAATTCTGATGACAGTCAAAAAGTAACAACGATACAGTTTAAAACCGAGACATCGCCCGTTTAACGTCAAAATGAAACGTATAATTTAAATTGCTTTCGATCGAAGACACTCATTATTGTTACCTGTCAGAGACGAGTAGCTTAATTTTACACGTTAATATTATACATTCAGCATTATATGTGGGTACATTAGCTTTGTTATTATTGAACTGTGAGTACATATTTATATAATATCGAATCCGATAAATGGCATGTGACAATTTGTAGCCGAAGGTAATAAATCATCATCGATCAAACAGCCTGGGAATTTTGATTAAATTTCGGAAATTTATATAATAAAATTGAAAACATCGGTTATTGATTATTTGTTTTAAACAAAAACATTTCCGCTTATATTTTTATTCAATTGTGAATTTATACGAATATACTCATACATAGTTTATGTAGACATATTTTTGACTCTTGAATTTAATTTGAATATAACTTAAAAGTCGTGAAATACCATGATTGAGAGATTTAACGATTAACGATCTAATTTTGAAAATTTAATCGTTATGTTTTGTGACAGATATCGTAAAAGTTGTGAAGTATGAATATAAAAAGCCTTTATTACAATATTCGAGTCTAATAAGAACAAATTTATGGTAGGTAACTTTATGTTATATTTCGATTATAATATTTTAGCTGTTTTTGTTTGAAATTGTGAAATAATTAGTATTACACACTATAATTAATTATTAAAAATATTAAAGAATACTTGCAAATAGTTTTTATTTGATTTAAAATCACGTAAGCATACACGTGACAGAACGTTTAAAAGAAAATTTTCGTTTTATTACATATACTTTTCATACTTCTACATATAATTAAAACATTATTGTTTATAATTAGTTACACGCAACAAGAATTTACAATAAAATTCTTTGCGACAACCAACTATTTTAATTTGATTGACATCCTTAATCGCTCCTAATTGTGATGTTAGAAACAACTCTGTATACAAACGTAACATATTTTAAAACAACTATTAAATTGACGACGATAAATCACACCACCATTATATATCTATCTCGACTTAATGTTTGACTATAAATTTTCCGATATCGACACGCACGCAGACAAATTGTCAAACAGCTTAGCCACGATAATTAACGGATGAAAAACGAGCCTGGCTATTATGATATACATACATATATATGTATATGAATACGATAATATACATAATACGCATATAATCTGGGGCGATTATTAATTAAGTTTTAATTCAGAGACGACAACGCGATACGCGGCCGGGCCAATACGTTAAATCAATTTGGCGGGCGAGACCGGGAACATGTCGTACATTATTCAAATGGCGGCAGTTAAGAGGTAATTATGCTGATGATGACAAATTCAGACCAATTTTCCCGGAGCGCTTTTCGGCTATGAGAGCCAAGATCAGGGCATGCTTAATCGACTCAACGCGACCTACGAGCGCATCCACGAATAATGAATATATACGATGAAGCGGATAAACCAGACGACATTTAAATTCGAATAAGACGGAGAGATCTTTACATTTATTTGCGATTCATATTATGCCATTTTTGATGTAGAATTTTAGCGTACATATGCTGGGTTTCCCGGAAGAATGCATTGAATTGCACTTCATAATTTTCAAAGGCGCTCAAGGAAAACTTGCGCAATAGCATTGTACAAAAAAGGGTTAACATCCTCGGATAACATATAAATACCCCTTGATGCTTTTTTTGTGGAATTCTATTGCGTTAATTCTTCTTGAGCATCTTTGAAAGTTTAGATGACTCTAGAGTGCGGCACTCTTGAGTGCATTTTTCCGATCACTGTACATATGTATGTTAGTGGTAGTCGTAGTAGTAGACGAAATAATGTTGACTTTAAAAACCACTATAAATCTGGGACTAATCTTAAAAATTACATGATCTTTGTATTATAATTGAATTGCTTAAAACACAAGACACACAGAGTGGTACGCGGCACATGTAAATTTTTTTTAGATAGTTTTGCACATGAAAAATAACGCTAGCACAGCTGATTTTTGCCAGGCCAAAACTCACCGCCTGGCGTGTTTTCGATGATGTATTTTCCTTGTATTAATAGTGATCGATAACGGTGATTCCCATTTTTGAAGAAATGTGGGAGAAACTTGTCGATATAATACGATCGTACGAATTAACAATGACATAAACACATGCCAATTCACAGCTTAAGTCGACCTAGACATGCCCTAGACCGGGTCATTTGGAAATTGAATGATGAATTGAAACACTTATGACTTCAACTACAATCAACAAACTTTGCAGTTTCATTTCAATATTTTTAGCTCGCGAGGTATTTATACTAAACTATGGGAGCACTTTTTGTATTTTTATTTTGGTATCATAGGAAAATGAGGTGGAAAAAAGTAGTGCTGGAATAAAAAAAAAGTAGAAGGGTGAAAATGTAAAAGGATGAAAGGAAGGTCACAAGGAAGAGGTGTGAGTTGAGATGGATGAGAGTTACGCAAATGTGTGATGACCAAAGATCGGCGTTAGAAAGCTGATTTTAGTATGCTTAGTCAACCATGTTTTTTTTCGCTCCCTTGCTTTATACGGTAATGGAGAGGTCTATTGTTATTTTAAAATCATCAAGCCAACGCCGAAGGCGAAGGGATGACGATTTTGACGCCCCCAGATTTTGAAGCCCGGGACCATCGCTCCCTTCGCTACGATAAGTAATTGCAGGTCACACGATGACAATATGACATGAAACGAGTGCAGGGACAAGGATATGATTAGTTTTGTCGACTCGCATTCGCACTTGTTCGTGGCTCCTTGCCGTCCTTACACCTTTCATTCTCACATTTATTTGTTTTTGTCTGATTAACTTATGAGCATATTTTTTTTGCTCTCTTGCTTAGTAGGACAATAGTAAATGCCAATAGTGAACCATATTTTGTGGGTACAAGCATTCTGGCCGTAGAAGTCTGCTTATGAGTCATAAGCCATTACTAATTGATTGCTATATATAGGTAGAAAACCGGGAAAACTAACTCATGGACCGGGACACGGGGACACAGATCATAAACTGGGACGTATGGCAGCCAAATGGCATGACAGCTTCATGCTACCTAATATCCGATATTCAATAATTCGAATATCGAATAGTTCAAAGATTCTAGAGCTAAAATTTTATTAAAAACCGAAAAAAATAAAAAGTAAAATCAATATTAAATTTAAAATTTATCCTAATCTATTGAGTGAGAATTATCCATTTTGGAATAAAGTCAAAAATACTAAAAATATTGGTAATGATCACAGATCAGGCACGTAGCCGGAATTTTTTCTTCGAGGGGCTCATCTCGCTTTATCGGAGTCAGGGGAGAATAACTTAAAATAACATTGTAACACTTAATCAAACATTGGATTGAACTAAAATACTGATTCAGAACTAACTCATCTACTATGATTGTAACATAAAATTTTATAATCTACGTCTTCAACAATAAAATTTAATCTATATCATTTTGAAACATCTCAGACTCTCTGTCTCACTTTGAATCCGTAAATTCTCTAAAGCATATTTTAAATCGATTTTGATTGAATATTTGAAGATCTCCGTTTTACAACCACTTACATCGATAGCGTTGATTTACGTTTGTGTTAATGCGAATGCTCGAGACGTCCACGTATGTCATCTGAAGTGTTTATGGATGGGTCAGAGGCAGTGTATGGCCCTCTGAGGAGGATGCCACTCACGATGCACTCTGCTCAATTGGTCCCTGAGGATCACATCCATATGCAGATATATCGAACCTGCATCGGATTAAAGAAAATCCCTATCACACACTTAAGTGATTTCCACATGTAAAGTATTCGCTGCGTGTAAGCCGACAGGGAATATATGTATGTACACTGAAAGTCTCGATAGAGATGGAAAACTATTGATACTTAAGCGAGTGTGTTTTATTTGTATATTTATACGTATATAGGCGGTAATCTATAAAAACCGATTGCGTGAGCTTTTATCATACTAATTTTCTCCATTATCCCCCGCAGAAAAATTGACAGCTCCTCTCGTATAAATCAACGTCTTATTTTCCAATAACCGAAGAGGGTCGGTGTGATCGCGTAAAGGCAGAAAAAAAATATAGATTATTCTTGGATATTGGCTAGGGGTGGATCGGGGGTGGGAGACGAGGGGTTTGGTTTATGGCCGGGACAATAAATTAGTTCCGAATCTCGGGAGTGTTTCATTTAATTTGAGAAAAAAGAGAAAATCTCTTTTGTCACTCGGCGAATGATGAGACGTCCGTGAATAATTAATGATGGTTTCGCTACACCACCTACAAAAATCTTTGCTAACGTCAAAATTTAATTCGATGCGAAATTATACGCTATATTTTACAGAGGTTTATAATTAAAATTGAAAGCTTGTTAATATTTACTGATACGCAGGTGTGTATTTTATATATTATAAATTGTAAAACTATAAAATTATATATGGAATAGCTATAAGAAGTTGAAACTTTCGTGCAAAGTCATAATGCTCTAATAAAATATCGCTGTAAAATAATGATAGTGATTATAGAGATGCTATCATAATATTTTTCAATGTTTTAGGCCTTCCTTTAAAGTATGTACAAACAAAAGTCGATGGAAAATTACCTTATAGTACCTTCCGTACATTTTTCTCCGTTAATATTCTCTAAACTTCTTTTCTCTATCTTTGAAGTTTCATTATATTTAGTTTTGATATCGAAAAAGAAGTGAGTGTAATCCTTTCTATCCTCCTACGTACACATATTATGTATAGCATAATATTTATATTATTCATACAAAGTGATAGAATACCGGCTAAAAATAAGTCGGGCTGACCGAAAGGGAAAAGAGCATTAAAAGGATGTCCCAGAAGGACGTGGGAGAGTCAATTGAGAAAATTACGCAAAGACCGGTTAAAGATCTAATAAATTTACATTTGTTTATCTGGTTATTGAAATGCTTTCATACAAAGTTGACACAATGTATAAATAAATTCTACTATTTTTTTTACTTACATACATACGTTCTATACTTCATTACATAACAAACTACCCAGTATCATAGCTTGGTGGTTGTGTTGATGCTAACCGTCGAAAGGTTGTCAGTTTCGATCCCGTGGGTTGACCTCGATAAAAATAAATTATTCAGAGTATTTTTATAGTACTGCTGGTCAGAATTGGAAATCTGATTTAATTGTTGAAACGGTTCTTCGTAAAATTAGAATAAACTTTCCTGCCCACTACGTCACCGCTATATGAATATGACTTTAAAAATTTATGATCTATAAATTTATATACATATTGAACAAATTTAACGCCATAAATATCTCTCAAGGTTAACGCGAAAATGGGAAATTAAAAATATAAAATTGGGTACATTGGCTATACCACATTTCAAGTATTTAAATTTGAAAATGCTAAAACTGTTTCAATGAAACGTAAATATTTTTGAAAATCTATCTAGGACAAGAAGCAATAAATTAAAGATTAAATTCGGTCTATATATGTATGTAAATGTACTGTTCACTGTTTTATTTAATTCAGTGCGGTTTGATTAAATTAATGTCTAGCTATGTACATATATGCAAGCATACATGTCTAAAAGATTAAAATTTATATCCAATAAAAAAATATATAATATTTATATCAAATTAATTAGGTTGAATGTACATACATATGTACATATGAAATGATTATACATATGAGCTTTTATATTTGAAAGTGCCGGAAGTCCAATTTTCAGATTTCTAAGACACTTTTTCTGTTTGATTTATTCATAAATTGTTATCGTTTATTTTAATTTGAAATGTCCAAAATCTCTGAAAAGCAGAATAAACGTATTACAGGCCACCAGGATATTATATTTATTTTTTTGCGAAATATTTCTCGAAATGAAGAAAAGTGGACTTGTGCCACTTCCAAATATAAAGGCTCATATGATGTACAAATCTATAAAAAGCCTTCTATTCATAGACTGTAATAAAAACAACACATTTTATTACAAACTGCATAATACATATATGCATGTATAAATTTAAAAACTTTATATTATATATGTATGTATATAAAGTTTGATATTTGTCCGATATGTAAATCTACAGTATTTAAATTCAAAATCACATTTGTAATACTATTTTAAAATAAAAACTTGATGGCTTTTTGGAAAAGACGTAGCCAGAGGTCATGAGGCTTTCATACTATTTAATATTTATATTTTTCCTGAAAATTTCGCTTTTTTATTTTTTTCCAACTTTTACCCGCCCGAGCATCGTCGATAAATTTGGCAAATAGTAAAATAAAACTATAAACAAATAAAATAAAGTGTTGAGCGATAGCAAAGTTCAATACATACATGTCAATTTCATAACTCATTCATTGAAGATTGAGAGAATCCAAAAACGGTTTCTCAGATATCTTTATATGAAACAGTATGGTTATTATCCTTGGCTATATCCTAGTGCATTCCTATTAGGGGCGTTAGGTTTCAACTCATTGGAGTCTCGTCGGAATACGTTACTGGGAAGGCACTTTTTTAAGCTGTTTAATGGGATAATACACAATCCTCAGGTTCTTAATGAATTTAGGTTTTATGCACCTAGTAAATTCAGGGACTTGAGAAATCGTGATTTGTTTGTTCCTCCTGTGGCTCGCACAAATATGTTGACAACGGCTCCTATATCTAGGGCGATATATCTGCTCAACCGGATTTTTGGTGAAATTGACCTCTTCAATATAAAATATGCTAATCTGGTTGAGTGGTTATTGAGGAATGCCAGTGGTTGATTTTTCCTATTATAAATATGAATGATTGTTATTTTTTTTATGATTTTAATGATGTTGTGTTAATATTGTTATTATTATAAGTTATTATTACTGTTATCATGTTATTATTATTGAATGACCGGCACAGTAACGCGTTGGAGCTCTCTGTAATGTCACTGTGGCTAATATGTTAAATAAATAAATGTACATATGTTTACACGGGAAAATTTTAGGTAAGCGCCTCCATACGCGATACTGAATGGGGAATGCATTTAAATGCAACAATATTTATTAGATTTGCATGCGCTATCGGACAGCGTGAAAAGCCGATGATGCAGTGCACAAACGAGCAACAAAGGATGTATGATTAAATTTCCGGCTTTCAAAACCGCATAAACACCCGGAAACCTCACACAAAACTACATACACACACACAATACAAACCATACGTACGATTCCGTCAGTTAATTTGAACCAGAGACCGTTGCCCAACCGACATCCGAAATATAATCTTCCGTATCGGATAGTATTGAATTTAAAATGAACGGCCAAAAAGTGAGGTGTCGTCGTCACAATGCGTGCGGTAGAGATGAAAAATTAATTTCCCCATTGACGTTTCTGTCTGTCGACTTGCATATTGTCCCTGCTAATGGTATCGCTCGCTCGCGATACATTTTCTCTAATTGCCCGGCGTTAAAATATATTGTCGGCGAAAAGCGAAAATGAAATTAACCATCCATTTGTCACAAACTTGTGCAAAGTGAGTTAATGGAGGCGATTGTTCGGGTTCGAAATGGCGCTTTTGAAATTTTAACACCGAAGACAAAAGAATGGCCGTTATGGGGCCAGACACTATGGCGGTAGCCGCTAATTACCGCTATGTTGTGTAAGGAAAAATTTAATTTCGCTTATGCTTTTTCCGCAGCGAAAGTGGTCCGTTTCGTCCGAATTTGAAATGTAACTAACCTCGCCGAGTAGTAGGTATGATCATAAAAAAATAATATTAAAATTATACCAACTTAATGTGTGTAAAGTTCTCTAGAAGTCGCAAGATTTCGAATGCTGATAAGTGATGAGTGTTTTCATTTGATGTGGAATTTTATTTAAAGTCTTGTACAAATCTGAATATGTTGCCGCTTTTACGACTATGAAAAGGGACTTTCAATGAAGGAAACTCATCGCAAAAAACGTTAAAGTTATCGGTACACTCATGTAATTGTCGAAACGACTTAACTGAAAAAGCAATTCGAAATGAATTGAAAAAACTCTGGAGATACTAAAATTGCAAAACTATGAGTCATAAAACGTGTAGGCAATTTCATGAAACGGTGATTTACTTTGGCCAATTTTTTAAATCTTGTGATTGACACCATTAGAAATTATTGAAGTAATTTAAAAAGTGGATATTTTTATTTAACCATAAATTTATTTTGGCGTAACAGAGTATTTCCAAGTCATCAAAGAGCTTAACAAAAAAATAAAAAAGGCACAATAGTCGGAATGAAAATAAATCAAAAACAACAAATAAATAACATTAATAATTTTAATTTAACAATAATTTTATTGTTTTTTTGTAAGACCGCTGTGATGAATGGGGGGTAACATGTCAGGTCACAGCGGTCATTATTTTTATTTTTATCCATTCTTTTAATGTATATACTATAATAATATGTATTAAAATGGAAGGGATGTGTGTGTGGGTGTTTTAAATTTGAGGATTATCAAAAGTCATTATAGGCGTTACCGACTTTGGTTGTGACTTCGGTTGCTACTTCGTTTACGACTTCGAATACGACGAAAATTTTTGTTATTATTATTATACACTAGTTGTTTTATCCGGCTTCGCTCAGTATTTGTAATATAAACAGCATAAACATGGCAAATCTAATAATAAATATTAATATGTTTTTTTATTAAATTTAATTGAATCGAAAAAAAATCGACTCGTCGTCATATAAATTTTGACTTGTTTACGAAATTCCCAACCAAAGATACATCTACATATACATAAAAAGTCTCTTTCGAAATTATATATTAGATATAACTTTATTTTAATACGTTAGCAATTCCTGTTCCGAAACCACCCATTGAAATATTAAAGGGCACAACACAAGTTTATTGTACTAATAAAATATATACATATATAAATATAAAAATAAAATAAAATAAACAAGTTTACGATCTGAAATTAAACAGTATATTTTAGATTAAACAAATCCAAGTTAACAGAAATATGGTTGAGGAGCTTGATGACCATTGCAATAGGTGAACAAGCTATCAAATTAGTACGTGCCACAGGAAAAGAGAACAAACTCCGGCATCCAATATACATATGTGAGTTGGCTAGGAAAATTAAAGCTTAATTCTGCAAGAATTTGAGAATTACAAACCAAACAGTTCATGTCAACCAACCAAAAAAACATTGAGCTGACATAATAGAGACAGTTATTGAAAAAGCATATAATTTTTTTACGTTCGAATAGTCTCTATTGTAATCGATGTTACTTTTATATAAAGTAAAAATATCAGATGGATTTCGTTATATAACCAGACAACATTCTGAAGTCATTTTTGAAAAATCCTATACAAAATATGTATACGTGCTGTGTAGGGGTGTATTTTAATTTTTGCTGGATTTAATTTTAATAAAAGCGTACTATATGTATGTACTACTGTGTTCATTAAATTACGTTTCGTTATCGCGAACGGCAGACGTCCGTTATTACAATCGTGTTTGTATTTTGAATTTTGATCATATTTAACGGTGATTATACAAAACGAAAGCTTTACTAAAATTACAACCAATTACGTTTGTTGAAATTTTATTAAATAGTGCGCATAATATAGATATAAAGTTTTGCGGTGTGTTTTCTCTGAGTGAATTGGGGTTTTGATATATCGGGCTATTCTCTCTAACGAAACGAAACAAAATGAACAAATTTTAATTGCATTAGCATTTTTAATTAAAATAATAATTTAGCATTTTTGTTATTGTATCTATATGTATGTACGTACATATAAACAAAAGTTTTTCTAAAAAATTAAAGCTTATCGCTATTTGATATTACGATTTTAGAGAAGCATAAGTTTGTCTATGTAATTAAAATTTATTTTTACCTTCCGCATTTTAATAAATTTAAAATATAAATTAATTGTAAAAATATCCATTACAAAAACAGCAAATGTGAAAAATTGTGTTTCATTTTACATTAGTTGTTTAAATTCATTTAAAATATAAATTAATTGTAAAAATATCTATTACAAAAACAGCAAATCTGAAAATTTATATTTCATTTTAGATTAGTCGTTTAAATTCATTTAGAGATCAGGAGCATCATTAGCCTTTAACCAATAAAATATCTGATTTAAAATATGTACATATGCATGTGTAGGTATGTATATCAATGTTTTATACTCTTATTTGTTTTAATTGAAGCTCTAGTAAAATTAATATAATATTTACTTGAGTTAATATGTATAATACTACATATACAGAAAATGTATGTATGTATGTATGTAAACGTAATATGTATAATATTACTAGACAGCAGATTAGTACGAATCGTCTTTGTTTCACAGATAACCAAAGCACGCAATCAATACCTTCATTATTAATTTTAATTATTCAAACTTTAAATATCTGCCGGTGATGTTGCGGTTAACTCCGTATTTCGGATAAATTCCATTGTCACGGTTAAAATTAGTCGCATGAATCATTCACAAGAAACGGAATATCGTCTCGAAACACATACATATACACATAAGATATACATATTAACATCATCTGTGCGAATGACGAAGCTCGTAAGCGCGTAATAAACTTACACATATTGCGCTTTGTATCCCGACGACGATCAAAAGTTAAGTGTCAGTGATATCAACGCGCGCCATTAATTTCAAACCCGCACTTCGAGTAATAATGTCAAAGTTGAATATTTCGATTTTATAATAATAACGATAGTGATCACATCGCTTATGCGAAAATATTATGAAAGCTATCGCGAATCCAGTTCATCTGATATAATTATGGCGAACGATCAAATAGACCGTGGGCGCACAGGTAAAACCGATCGTGTCACACACATACCCATTATACCGCACAAATTTATTCAAAATATTGTAAAAACTGTGTCAAATTGGCTTTTAAAAGCCTACAGTGCATTTTGATATGAATTTCATTAAAAAAGGTCACGCATAATCTACCTATGTACCTATATAAATACAATTCAAGATATGGAGGTGATTGAAAGCGTATCCATTTCGAATTTGAAAAATCGAGCTTTTGATCAAAATTAAAAGTGGAATATTTTTATTACATTTTTTATCTATAACGGCTCAATTCGGATTGTAAAAACCGATTAAACGTTTCAGTCTCGGCTAGCTTTGATTCTAGACTTTCCACTTGGCGTGCAAAGCGCCTCTCCTGCCCCTATTTAACACTCCAGCAATTACACATTTTTTAAAAGCTTATAATTACAACGTGGGAAGGCTGAATTTTATGCGTAATATTTTTTACGATGGCAGCGAAACTGTTAAAGCGGGTTTATGACCGCTTAGAGCGCGAGCTTTTGAGATTTGAACCAGCTTTACAACGCACACGTTCGTAAATCACGTCAAAGCATACACCCTTACCTACTTATAAACGTAATTATAATATTTGGTGCGTATATTAAATTTGAAATGTAATATTCCGGTGAAGATACGTTATATGTACCTATGTACATAGGTAGTATAGGATGAAATTGCACGCCCGTTGGTCGTTGCGGTTTATCAACACCATTTTCGGCGATGACGAAGTATTGCCATCGACGAAACTAGCGCCACCACTGTGCAATTTATATCGCTTTGTTACCGCTAATTGGCTAATTTGGTTTCGGGATATTTAGCTTCGAATGCAAGCTGATGTTTGAATGCCGGAATGTGTGCGGAAAAGTGCAGTGAAAACTCATCAATTAATTTTTTTCGGGTGCTATGAATGACCTGTTTTAAATAAACGTATTTCACCGAAATCAAATGAAAATGTGTTATTTTTGTTGTGCATGTGCATAATTGCGTTTATTTTTAATATGAAAATTTGGCTTTATACCAAATTTAGCGACGATTTGGGGATACCTTTTATGTCACTATAACCCAATATGATGTAAAAATAAAATAAAATACTGATTATTATACAGATACTGGATATAAATATGTATGTACATATGTATACTGGAGGTACATATTTTATAACCAGGTTGCATTTTGGTAAACGACTTCACTGTGACTTAAAAATAAAACACTAAATATGAAGATGAAATATATAGTTATTTCTTTCTGTTTGACGTGATGAGCTGTGGAGTGAAATCTAAAATAAAATTTTGTCTATGGTTATAAAATATTATAAATATATAAAATATTTCTAGTTGGAAGGCTAAGAATTAATTATAAAACAATACTTTATCGGATTGGACGATTTTGAATCGAAATACAACAAAAATCCTATGTACATATGTATCCATAAATTCGAAGCATTTCTGATTAATAATATCAAAGTGGCTGTTTCTGTATACGAAACAGTATAAAATTTACACTTTTAAACATTTTAATTTAAGGTTAAATCGTACGCGGACTTATGGCCGAATGGACGTTAGGCCGATGGACGCTTAACCGGACTAGGCCGACGGACGTTTTGACTGAACGGACATTTGGCTGTGTATCTAAATTACTCGAAATTGATATTTTTGATAAATTTAAACAATTAAATATTTTATTCGACCAAATTTCCGTCGGCGTAATGTCCGTTCGGCAAAGCGTCCGTCGTCCTAGTGTCTGTCGGTCAAGTGTCTATTCAGCTTATAGTCCGTTAATCGGCTAAATTGAGGACAAAAAGTGATTTAGAAATAAACATAAAGGCATTATCGATATGTAAATATATATATTGCTTGAAAAGATGTTTTTTGTGACTTCAATTTCAAATCCAAATACAATAAAAATGATTCACATTATTAAAAGTAGCACCTTCTGTTATTTCGTAATTTATTTTAAATATAGCGTATCTCGGTAAATACGCCCTAGGATTATTTTTTCAAACAAATTTAATCAAAAAACTAATTTAGATACGTTTGGTAAGAATTCCGTGTTCAAAATATACCTACGCCTCAATTATCGCATACATTGTTTTATTGTTAATTTAATAGCTAACCTATTTCAAAGGGAACAAATTTCTAATTTATTATCCAATTAGTAATATCCATCAATCATTCATTTAAAATGAAATATCAAGGGTTCCGATCTTGCAAAATATGTACATATATTTAAAGGTAACAGAAAACGATCTGCACTCTATAGAACATTTGATGAAATATCAATTAGTTTTTTTATAGATTTTATTTATTTAGGACACGAATAGGTGCGACGTCCGCCATTATTACCGTACAATAAACACGAGTCGAAAGCCCACTAACTGCATACATACATATACACACAATCTGTAACAAATGCGTAAAAGATTACGCGATATACGCCTGGAGATATTGCGAAATGAGCCCAGTTTAGAAATCATCTAGATCGCGCAGTGTACCTGTTAATTTTTCCGAAAGATCACAGGTCAAAATCGGCTAATTGCCGACCGATTATAATTCGCAAAAACGGCGATATCCCATATCGAGCGAAAATTCAGCAATAATATGTATATACGAATGTACGCCCAGTGTGTCTATTCGACCTCTGAACATGATCAAATTTTAGAGCGTGATTTATGGCGAGTATCGAACGAGCGGTTTTAGGCGTTAATATAGTCGGTTTTTATTTCGCACACAGCCCGACAGAAAAATATCCCTTTTTTATTTATTTTCGAGGGGGCGTTTTTAATAGGTATTCAAAAATCGCGTCGAATTTTCGATTTTGGCAAACGCGGCCTTCTCTATACATTTATTTATTCGCAAGGCTTGCGATTTTTTATCAGTATGCGGCAAAAATTTACTGCTACATTGCACGAAAATCGTCGACGTATTCAAAACGAGAAGATTAATGATTGTATAACGAGTTCGTAAGTGACAATATCTGGTTAAATTCACGCATATCATTTTGAATAGACGCAGAGAGATTTTAAATGTAAATCGGAACACCTATGTGTCCATAAATTTAGTGTAAAAATTCAATCGGTGTAAATATAATCATTTGTACCAAAATAAACATTGTAAAAAAAACTCACATGTTTTTTTATAATTTACTAGTCATATCGCCAACCTTTGATGTATCCTAAAATAATAATGAATTTTGTTTAATAACATAAGAAATTTAATTTATATATGTATTTTCAAACATGGAATTATAAAAGTACATACTTCAAATGGAATGTCTTCATAATCATCAGTTGAGCATCACAGTTTACATTCACAGAACGCCATTAGAAAGATCACACACCAACTATTCAAAACTACACAAAATTAATTATTAATTAATTTTGAGTGCCCGAAATAAAAAGAAAAGTATGACGACAGTTAATTCAATTGAGTTGTATTTAATTAAAAATTAAACGTGTCAAATGAAAATTTAGAGAGTCGCAATGATAGTTGCGCTATGTTTTTAGCGTGACATGTAAATAAATTGAAAAAAAATCAAATGTATGTATGCGGATGTTATAAATAGATATTTCGATAGTGAACTTGCAAATATAATCGTCTCATTTTTCCGAGGCACGCAATATAAAACAATTATACTATCGCTCTAGCGAAAGTAGAATTGGATCTATGATAAATTCCAATTTTTTTATTATTATTCTGCTAATCGTATGCAATAAATCTTTCCAGTAATAATATCATTAATTTTAAACGACTATTCAGAGAACGTATTTTTATATAAATTCAAATGCATCCATTCTAGTCATTAGCTAGGCAAAAAATGTAATAAATATGCGTAAGAGCATAATATAACATAATGATATGAGACGTTTCATTTGAAAGTAAAATACGATTAATTTTCATTGTTTTACGATAATACGATGTTTGCTGAAAAATTTTTTACCACTTTTTGATCTGAGGGATTAAAAAAATTTCATTTATTATATATGTAAGTCAGCAGTATGGCTCAGTGGAAGCGTGTATGTTTAGCAACAAGTGATTATTGGGTTCGATCCCACTATACTGCTGATTAGACTTATGTAAATATTTGTGAGTCCAAGTCGATCGTTTCTTATCAGAGTTTGCGCGATTTTATCTGATAATTGTTGAAACGGTTCCTCAAAATTGGCAAAAAATCATCCTACCTGCTGTCACAAATCTTCTATAATTTAATCTATCTACAATTTGGAAAAAATATGTACAAATCTAAAATCCATAGATGTCTCAAGAGATTAATTAATTGATAATTTTTTGGTCTTCAGCTTCTCGAAATACAGTGATTGATTTATGTAATAAAATGCTGTATTGTTTGTAATTAATTGTCTAGGAAGGCGCATTGGGGTCTTCCGTCAAGCCTTCCTGGTATAATATCTATGTAAAATAAATAAATAAACAAGGAACGCTTGTAAGACGAAAACCATTTCTTTCAACCTAAATAAATTTTTTTTAGTGTGGTAAATATAATATAATATAATCCCAAAATTTGTTTGACCGCATACGTCCCAGTATCCTCAAGGAACGGCCTTTGAATATGAACAATAAAACATTGAATATAAACAATAAAACAATATACGAAGACGTGAGCAGTTTATTTCAAGTACTCCTCAATTTAAATAAACATTTAAAATATCCATATATTTTTCGATCCGAAGGTTCGTTTCTCTCAAAGGGGTACGTTTCCTTTCGGAAAACTTTTCACGTTGGGAAAAGAGATCGGAGTTATTTAATGCATCGAAAGCACATATCTTCAGACTCCACCCCGTGAGTATAACACTATCTACGTAGACACATCTCTTTCTCTAGAGTCGTTTTAAACTCGTTATAGGAGAAGGACGGAGTAATTTGCAGGAAGGAAAGTGCAAGTTGAGAGTGACGCTCACTCTTCTCAAGACTGGGTCACATTCGTGAACCGGATTTCTTCAACATTTGACGGTTTGTGAACCGGTTTTTTCGCTCGACGACTGTCGTATAATATGTATCTACTGTGAGTGTAGATAACCACGTGGCGAAAGGGTCAAACGCAACGAATGGAGAGTTAATGCATCAATATAAATGTGCATACGAGCGGGGTCAATACGAAGCTGCATCGAGTGCACGATTCACCGAAAAATTGATGCATATATATTGGCAGAAGTATGTGCAGATGAATAAAAAAGAAAATACTCTATATCACATATACAATATAGAGAATATGTTTTTAAACTTATCAATTGAAGTTGATCTATGGATAATTACGTCCCAAAAATATCCAAAATTCACAATTATGATGTATTTTTAAATAAACTGTTTTGTGGTAGAAATGGTTTGAAATAAATTTGCAGTCACATCTTAATAACAATAGCCTTCTCTATTCATAAATTAGTATAATATGAAGTCCCGTCAGAATGTTATAGAAAACTACTATAGATTAGTTACATATATTAGTCGGATGAAAGACAAATTTTGTGAAAAGATGAAACACTAATAATTGAAAACAATGGTGACTTCAATAAAACAAAAATACAGGTTGCATTTAAAATAAAAGAAACAGATGAAAAATCTAACTACCATATACATACATATTTGATATTATCGAAAATAAATACTGTTTCAAAAGAAATAATATGTATTTACAATGGAGTTTTGCTAACCGTTCCTTTCTTTAGTTACATCTATGTACATAGATGTACATAATTATAGGGCAATAGAATATCACAAATGGAATACGTGGGTATGAAAAATGTGGTTGATCCACTGGTGAAAGTAAAGAGATTAAATGGGTGGGTTTCCTAGCTAGAAAAACGGATGATATATGGACGAAAGAAGTGCTCGAATGTTGCCCGAGAGAATGCAAGGAAGGTCACAGGGGAGAGGGTGGATGAAATTAGAAAAATGTGTGGGGTGAGTTGTATGAGAGTTGCCCAAAACAGATACGAATCCATCAGTGGATATCGAATGGCTATGAATAATGAGGATGATACTTTTCTTAGAACACGCAATATATGTACATATGTAATTGAAAGTACATATATACATATTATGCATTATATTGGAATAGCTTTTACTATTTCGCAAAATTTTGATTTATTTTTTTAATGTCTTATTGTATAAATTTTTTTCCTTTAGGGATGTTAAATAAATATGAAATATTTAAAATAATATCTGAACCTTTAGGTTCATGGACTCGATTATTTGCTTATGTACTTCAAAGAAATCTGGTATGATTTTTCTGTGAGTGAATTTTATTTTGTTTAAACAGCAATTTAAGTGTAAAATAATTTAAATGATATATATTCATGTACTGCAGTATTTACAGATTTGAAAGAAGCGTAGATGTAACCTACTATTTACATATAATATATGTACATATTTATGATAAGTCGGTGTAAATAAATTAAATATCTCTTTGCATAATAAAGCAAAATTTTGAAGAAAAATGATTATATTTAAATTGATAAACTTTTTTGAAATTTGAAAAGTAGAGTGACCTAGTCAAATATTGAGTCATCTTCTCATTTATGAATATTAAACTGATCCTGTATCTACTATTGAGGTAATAAATTGTTCATGATGGAAACCGAACCCCAAATGACCACCACCCAAAGCCAAAGGTTATGGTGATTTATATTCATATCAACATTCATACGGTTGTTCTGCTATAAATTATTGCAATATTAAACAATAATACGTACAATTACCCATTAATCGTGCTCGCGATAAATGAAAGGTGTAATATTCAAATAGTATAATATAAATTACAGGCGGGTTATTAATAATAGTTTAAAGATACGACCGGATAGCATTTTATGTATTTAGGATTGATGAATTATCGTACAATCTTAATTGTGGAAACAATGGACGCTCATGCTCACTTTCCGCTCAAGGGAGATTTGCGTTCGTGAAACAATGCATTATGTTATAATATTGTATATTGTGAATTGGTTAGTTCGTAAATCAAATTAGAATATAATGTCAAAGTTGTGCAATATTTTCTAATCTAAAAGACGACTTTTAGATTAGAAAATTATTCAATACATGCATTATAAAACGATGTTGCGATACTTAATGAGTAATCAAACGATGTTGTTGAAACTCGGACAGTTTAATCTTCCGAACTAAAGCAAGTTTGGTTTACGCAGTTTACATATATAATGCTCAAATGGGTGTAGCATGTTTGTGGAGTAAGTACATATATATACTATGTATTATATATACACATGTAAGTATAAAAATATATAATTATATAGGTACGAATATTTTTTAGGGAATTCTGACACTTTTATATGTAAATATATAACGTAATATTTTCATTCATTATTTCGACGCTTTGATTTATCTCCTATTTTCGCAAAAATTTAGAATAGGAACAAAGGAATTTAACTGTTTTACTCCGCATAGTAACTTTTTTAATAACATGCAAAGTTTACGTAAGCTTTCCACCCGCGAAGAGGAGGAAAAATATGAATTTCAGTTTTGAGACGCCTGACGAAACAAAATATGAGCAAATTGCAAATTCCACATTCATTTATAAGTTTTTTTAATATTGTTCTTACGATATATACCGAGACGTATTAATAAAATATGCAATTAAACTGCGAGCGAACTTTTTGATATAAAGCATAGTACGTACATATGTACATAGTTTTTGATAGTCAACATAAAACTGTTGGAAACTTTTTAAACTACAAGTTTACTACACCTGCAAGGATAACGTACGATTTTGCGGAAAAAATCAAGAGCAGAGCGTCGTGTTGATACACATAACCGGTGTTTTGAGATCGAACCGACTTTTCCGTTCAGATTAAGATGTTTCGCGAAAGTATATAAGGTGGTATGGCTCGTGTTTGTCGGCCACTCTCCACTAACTTGTTGTTCCACCAACTGCTCACTAACGACAATTACCACTCACTTAACTGATCGACGATTCTATAAATATAAACAAAGTTACTAAAACCAACCAGAGTGATCTTTAGAGTGACCGAAAGTGCAACCCAAAGTGATAAAAATGAAATCCATTGTAAGTATTCGTGAGTGTTTCGATACGAGCATGCATATACATACTGGGCATTTAAACAGAATTGTTGAAATTTCGACAGGCGATCGCGCTGTTCGTTTTGGGGCTGGGAAGTGCTTTGGCCAAGTCTGAAATCAAAGATGGAAAATTGAGCAACGAGAAGAACACGGAGAAGAGGGCTGCAATCGAATTACACGGAGCGACTGCTTACGCCACATCGGCTCCAGGTTTGACCGGGGGTAAATCAGTTCACAGTGAAATCAAATAAAAAAATAAAATAATATAAAAAAGGATCCAGACTTAGTCGTAGTATGATATTTTTACGGTTTATGCAACAATAAATTCATTTGCGTCCCGTTTGTACCAGTGTCGCACGCTCCAACAATTTTGCCAGCCGTCACAGCTACTCCTGGAATTGTCTACGCTCCAGAGAAACAAATCATAGCCACAGCCTCTCCCTCTCAGGTGAGTTATAAAAAAAATCTCATAATTTTACTGTGTAAACACAACGTCGTTACGCGCAGAATTCTTACCTGAAAAAAATGTTTTCAGCCCGAAAACGAAACAGAAACAAACGTTCGTACGTTTCCGAGCTAAGCATCATTCTAGAATTTGATTAAATTTTAAAGTAATGACGCAGGGATTGTAAATCTCTGAAAATGAGACCAATTTGAATAAGACCCATATATAAAAATGAGCCTTAAAATATTGCTGAAATTTCATTAGATTTGGTTGGGTTAATTTTAAAAAGTATCTCTGATTTGTGTTGTGGTGAAGAATTGGTGTTCAAAAATCAAAAAAATTATTAATTTCATTCATAAAATTATAATAATATAATTCTAACATTGCAAAAATCATTATTTTAATACAACTTATATGAGTGTGAATACAATACTTTCTTTTTAAATGAATTTCTATTTTTAATTTATAAAATTTCAGCAATATTTGAAAAAGAAAATGTAAATTAAATATTTTTTTACTTGTATGTATGTACATACATACATATGCAGATGTAGATTAGTTATTATTTAGAAGACTGATAACACTGAGTAACAAAAATCACGTTTTTGAGTAACAAGAGCAGAGGCTAATTAATCTTTACTAAATTTGACCAATTAAATTCAAGTATTTGATAATAATTTTTGTTGCTTCGATTGCTTATGAGATACGAGCGTTTAAAAAAATGAGCAATATTTTGGCTTTTGTGGTTTTTAAATCAAAATTTAGTATTGCTGTGCTAAAAGTGATTAACGGAATCAATAGGCAGGTGTATTTTCTATTTATTATGGTTTTTTTCGTTAAATTAATTATTTGTCGAATTTGTACATATATTAATTTCTCTTACACATTTTTTTCGCCAGTTTGATTTTCCACGTTTAAAAGGCCATTTTTTAATCACTTATATCTCATAAAACTAGAGTAAACCATCAAAAATCATTATAATATTTGAATTCAGTGGGTCAAACTAAGTTAAAATTGTTAAAAAGTCTTCGCTTTTTTAATTATCTTTTGTTGTTCAGAGTAATTATTCGATCTCAAAAAATGCAAGGCATCCAAAATGCCGAATCTCTATATTTAGAATGTAGAAACACTGACATTTTAAAATATAGAATGATAAAGTCCAAAGAATTCAACGTCCCCTCGTAGAGGAAAATAAGACGAATAAATATTCCCCAATACAAGTGAACGCCGAATTTTATTGATTTTGTTATTTAAAATATTAAGTCGGTGCATATATGTACGTACATATGTATATTTATTAAGGGCAATATTATTTATCTGAAAAGTACACGATAAGTGTATTTGTACAGTTTCAATTTTTGCTCAATATTGAATTTAAACCATCAGTAATAACATTACGTAAAGGAGGCTTTCAGCAAAGTGAGGGAAACTCTAATCTACAATTCACAGAACGGAAGCGCAAATGGAATCCGATTTAATATCGACTATTAAATTCCAAGTATTAGAATGAGAAACATTTATGTACAATTATATATAGTATATAGGAAACGCAAAAGCATACATAAACACTGTCGTATTTATAAATGAAAGAGAACGAGCCAACATTACATATAATCGCGCCGAGCAAATTCATTGATGTAAGCGTCTGGAATATAGTTTTGAAATTTCACTCGCACGACTATTACATTACACACATTATTATAATACAAGTGTATACCGCATTTCCATTGCGGGGAAAAGCAGTAACGTAAAGGCAACAACAATTCGGAATATTCCAGACGCACGTTCATTAAATTTTTAAAAGCCTCAAGTCTCGCGGTTAATTCGCGGAGCTTTAAAGCTCGGGGCGCGGAAAAGCTGCCGCATACTTACTACCATCCGTGGGGGTCTTCGCGTGAAATTTCGCGAGAGTTTGCGTAATAAAGTCAACTTTTTGTTTATAGCCTGCATCGTGGTCTTTAGATATAATGTCTCCATCGTCCTTTTACGGCCTTTTCGTAAAACAGACTGGCCCCTGCGCATTCGGTCTACGAGAGTGAGAGAGCGACGAGGGCCTTTGATGGATTATGCAAAGGGGTCCTCAAACCTCGCACTTTCAGCCTGCATAAGAAATGTACATAATAAAAGCGGTCAGAATAAAAGAATCTTTATAGGATGACTTTACATACACACCTGTCGGGATATTTTTCAGACACACCTGTCGGGATATCGGCATATATGGGTCGTATAAGATCATCGCGCTCGGTCCGTTACACGTATAATTAAACACTGTGCAAACAATTTAGTACTTTAAATCCTTAAAAATAACAGATTAAGTCGGCTGAAAATTAAAGCCAAACATTTGACGAAGTTTACATTATGTCTGCATATTCAAATGCAAGTAAACTTCTATATAATGAAATTCACTTGAGGTTTGACGACTTGTGCAAACAAATCTATGTATGCATATACAATTAAATTTTAGCATGCATTGTACATATGTATGTAGTTTGTACACATTTGATTTTTCTTTATACATTTTCACGTTGTTTGAATAAACGGAAACTAAATGAAACTTTGCAAAGTCACTCTTTAATATCTACAGTAAATAAAAATAATGGAATAATTTTCCTTTCTAATGGCTCTCACATTGTAGGAGCAATTTGATTCTATTGGCATTACAATAGTGTAAGTTTCACGTGAGAAATTTTATGCCACGATATTTTTCATTTGAAAATGGATATAAAATCAATTAAAATTTTTAAGTGTTTAAATATATTTCCAACCATCTATCATTTATTTTATTCAAAAAAACTATCATACGCATTTTAGGCTAATTAAATGTAAATTTATTTATATGTACATATATAAAAAATCATAAATACAGATATAAAATTATATTTGATTTTTAAATATTACTAAATTACGTTCAAAATACATCTTATATTTATTTTAATAGCATAATAAAATTATATAGTATGTATACGTTCAATTGATTAAAAATAGCAACAGTTCTTAAAACTTTGTTTCAAAAATGATCAAACGCTTTTTTTTTGTAAATTTCATACTTGTATATACATAAATTTAGTTTGATTTCAAGACATTTATAATCAGTTTGTTTTATGGATGTACATATGTATATACTGATTAATGGAAGTGATAACTTCTTCAGGATCAAATTCATTGTTTCGATACGTGCTGGTGACGTTAGAAAAAAGTTAACCGAATCACAAAAGAACCGAAAGAAAATGGGAGAAATCGGCTAATACGATTTTTAACCATCTAGACGGCGGATTTACGTAATCGCACGGGACGGGATGTCGGTTAATTTAACTGCGCCGCGGCAAAACGAGAAGTTACCGTATATTTAACGGTGATTGATCAACAGCTTACATGTCTTCGGTAATTGATTGTCCACCGTTTGAGAAAGTGAGAGTGCCTCACCTTTTAAAAATAATAATAATAGCGTTGTTGTGATACAATATACGAATACATGTACATACATATATACATATTTTTATTAATATTACATATACATATATATCTATCTTAATGCGTATGTATTAAAACATACTCGAAGTTGACCTACGAAATTGACGTTACACGCATTAAAAATTTTCGATCTAAAAAAAAGTTTGCATGAGATTCGAAATCATTCTATTCAGTGAAAGTGGTTCAACGAGTATTGTACGTATGATATACATATGAAATAAAGCGTAAACATATTTTGCGTGTTTTTTTTCGATTGAATTTATATTAAAATAGATGCCAGGAGATTTGCGATAACCTGTCTGCCGAATACATTCGAGACTACTACGCTTATTATTTGCGATCAAAACGTATGTTTGTATAGATGTAGGTAATTTCATAGGGTTCAATGGTTTTGCGTCGATAAACTTGTGAGAGCATACATATTCTCGTTTGAGGTTCAATATATTCAGGGATTTGCTTAGTTTGAAAGACGAAACTGCGATAATTGGTCTGCGCTTCATGTACTGAATAGTAATTTCGAGAATTAGGAATAATTTTAAAATCATGTTGAATATTACATTGAAGGAATTATAGAGCACTTGAGACGCGTCGCTTACAATGTTCACATATTAGGAAAGAATATATATGTAGGTATAATATAATAGCTACATATTTTAAGAGCCTCTGAATGACATGCTAAATTAAACGAAACGATTCAGCTTCTGAATTGTTGAATCAGCAATTAAAATAATGGATTATCGCCTAATTTATTTCGATTGGGATACAATTGTTTAGGGCCGCTAGCTATCCTCTCCGGTGCTATTTTTTTCGTCTGCGAGCGATTTTCATCGACCGAAATAAATAAATTGCTGACACTTTCTCGATTTCACTTTCACTCTTCGCGTTTAAAATTACATCTGAGAATGACGTCCTTCTAGATGGCTCAATCTAATTTGAACATTCCACGGTGAAATTTATACGAGACAATTAAAAAGGCCCCCTAAAGTGTTTCTTTCGAATTACTACACATAATCGAGTCCACAATGCGTAATCCGATAACGAAAAAGCCGTCAAGAAGATTTAAAAAGCATTAATGTCACGTCCAATATATGTATGTTTATAGTCATCTGCATTTGTAACGGAAGCAGTCTAGTATAGTGTTTCCCAATCAGTAGCATATTTGCATATAGCACGTATTGAACTACAATATCGAAAATACTATTGGGTTGAATAAAAAAAATAAACTTTATTAAATTAATTCGAAGTTCACAAATTTATAAATAAACCCTACAATTTTCTTATGATCAATGTTTAACAAAAACACTCATCTGAGATCTGAGAACATATCATACTCACAAACTTCAAAAATATATTTATTAAAAAAAATAAAGATTCCTTCTTTTCAAATAGTGTGGTTATAATTATAAATGGTCTAATAAATAAATTAGTAACTTCAAGTAACCTAAACCTTCGATAAAATAAACTTGATGGTTAGTGTAGCCTCTTTTTTTTCGGTTTATTCTTATTGTATTTTTTTAAATTTATTTCCACCAGTTTCTGTTTTTATTATTGATAAATCCCTGGGGCCATCGACAATGTCGCCTCTTCCAAGTATGTTTAAATAAATACCCAATATAATTATTATCAAGTCGACTAATAATAAGAATAATACTATATAAAATAACCAAAATATTATATATTTTTTTATACTTATGTATATTAAAGTCACAAAAATATTCAGGGGAATAGATCATTTTCGAAAATTTTGGCTTAATTTTTTGCAATTTATTTGGTTTTTTCTTAGTATTCTTTTATCTATTCGTAAGTTTACCTTTACTTTACATAAGTTTAATTTTTAGTAAAAGCTTCGGATGTACATATATCCAAAAGAAACTGTCAAAGTCTTCTTTTATCCAAACCATTCATTATCTACTTTGTACAATGTCGAATTAACCTTTCAAGGTTAGCTTTAAATCAAGTAATAAGAAGCCGATAAATTTATTCGATTATTTATATCTTCAATCCCCCTACAATAATATACAAAACTCGCAATATTTATTCAGTTAACACATTTCAATGTATATTTAACACTAAAGAGGCATACATCTACCTCCGATACTATGTACTACTGATCATTAATTTTTCTAAACTGGTTTTTTCAAACTTCCCTTTACGTACACGGTCCCACTTTCTACGTTAGGTTTTACGCTAACAAATCTGCCCGGTATGTGAAAATTGAATCTACAAAGTATGAATTCAAATTTATGAGGGTTTTGATCGGAAAATTAGCAGTTTGTCTTATGCTTTCAAAACAAACTGGAATAAACAGATACTATGAATGTCGACTCAACAGTTATTCAAGGGTTTACCTCTCGTACGTTACCGTGTTTGAGCACAAAGCCCATTAAACATATAATACTACTGAATTATATATTTAATATATATTCATATATGTATGTATATGATGTGCGTCTTATATATGTATAGTGATAATTACGGGATAAGTATGTTCATACGTAATACAGCAGTTAGACGGTGACATATTGAGTATGTGGAAAACTGATTCGCTATATTAGCACACATAACTCTTACATAATCAATATACTCTCTAAAGTTTAATATGTGTCATGTGTATGTGTTGTATGAGCACAAGTGGGACAAGTATAACACGGGACGTGTTTAAATTATGTATTGCTTACTTTGATGGAATGTTTGCACCTACGTACAGTAAACAGTGACACAAATCCTCATAACCAGATTATAACATGAACGTAATTGATTTTTTTTATTTATATATATATATATTTATATATATATATATATATATATATATACATATATATATATATATATATATATATATATATATATATATATATATATATATATATATATATATATATATATATATATATATATATATATATATATATATATATATATATATATTAAAATGCACCTATCAAATTTGTAATACTATTATTAGTTTTTATTCAGAAAAAAATAAAGAAAACTGATTAAATATAAGATGGCCTTATGCATTACCGAATATGCAGTCATATAATGTTTGAAAATTTTAGTTGATATATTTTCTTAATATATCAATATTCATATGTATATTGTATTAAGGTATAAAGGTTATAAAACACTCTACTTAATATTCCATACATTAATGGGAGTGATTATGGAATTCTACATCTAAATTCCTATTTATATTAAAAATACTTAGATATATTATATTCCCGTTAAAAATTATGGAATTTCTTTAATACGTGCATGTAATATTATTAAATAGTATACATAAACCCAAGCTATAAATTCTATAATGTCGGAATTCTCATTTCAGTGATAGTATTCGCATTATGAGATATTTTATTGAAGAATTCGAGATTGTTTTATCGTTTAATCAAATTCCGCGATACGCCTAGCGAATTCCCACACTCAATCAATACACACAATACACATTTATATCGAATGGAATATTAATTTTTCAGCTATACGCCAAGCAGTCGCCGCATATCGCCAAGATATCTGATGCTGTACTGGCTGGTCATCAACAACACTATTCGGGATTGCTCGCGAATCAATTATACCAATCTCCTCAGGCCTATCACACTTTGTCGAAGGTAATTAATTAATTAGCAAAGTGTTTCATCGTGTTTATTCTGCAGACGATAAGTGATCATTGTATTAATTTTAATTGAATATTAAGTATTATTAGCAAGTTGACTTGTATGTACATACATACATGGTAGCACAAATGTACATATAAAGTTTGTCGCATTGCTGTTTTGTCTAATACGTTGCAGAATTAAGTTCTTATGAACCATTGTATTAGTTAGAGAACTTACATAAATACATACATTACGTATATTATAATATATAATATACGACACTGCAGTAGGATTCAAGAAGTATGTATGTAGATTTGCATGAAACATTAGAACCGAAATAAACCAAATACATAGTTCCGGATGATAATTAAGTTTTCGGCAAACTTTTTGTTATATCTGCCCTGAATAATATTTTCAGAAAGGAAATTTAAGGTTCATAAAAAAATCATTAAAATAAATATGAAATTTAAATTATTATAATTAAATTACAAAGAAAATTAAATTAAATGTATTATCATAAAATAAAAATTAAGCACGGGAAAATGTATGTATTTTTTGAGCTATAATAATACGTCAGACTAGTATGCCGCATCTTTGCGTTTAATATACGCGCGTTAAAACATCAGAGCACGTAGGATGTAAAGAAATAATTAGTAATTTAAAGTAAAATCAAAATATTCAAATTTTATATTTATAATAATTTTTATTACTACATTAACTATATTTTGTAATAAAAATTCATTGTATTATCACTTTTTAAAGTAGGTTGAAATATAGTAAACACACGTCACGTTATTCTGCCGCACTATGTAATACAATATATTTCATCATAACTTTGCAAATATACCAAATTTAATTTTACAGCTTGGCTACAACGGACAAAACTACGCAGTGACATCACCAATTGCAGCTCAATTAGCCTATTCTAAACATCAAGTGTATCCTCAACAAGTATACGCCCAGCAACAGTACGCCTTGGCTCAAGCACAACCCCAACACTACTCAGCTTACACCCAACCCCAAGCAGTCTACGCTCAAGCTCCTCAAGTCAGCTATGTTCAACAACCTCAAGTGTCTCACTATGCCCAATCTCAGGTCTTGCACCCACAAGTTTCCTACGTCCAACCTCAAGTTAGCTACCACCAACCACAAGTTAGCTACCACCAACCACAAGTCAGCTACCATCAACCACAAGTCAGCTACCATCAACCACAAGTCAGCTACCATCAACCCCAAGTGAACTACCAACAACCCCAAATCTACCACACCCAACCCACTCACCAGGTGGCCTATGCTCAACCCCAAGCTGCCGTAGCTCACGCAGCTTATACTCCGGCTATTGTAGCTCAACCCACTGCTAAGTTGGCTTATGCTCAACCTACTGTTGTAGCACAACAGGTCAGTTTCAAATCTGCTCAGTTGCTATATAATTCAGCTATATTGACATATATGGGATAAATATACCTTGGATTGTATTTGCAGGTGTATGCCGCTCAGCCAGTTGCTGCAAAGAGTGAAGGTGCAGTTAGCTACGCCAGCTTTTCCCAGGGGCATGGAGGAAATGTCCAATATGCTAGTCCCGTCGCTAAGGTTGGTCATAAAAATATATGACTTTTTATAACTAGAAGATAAAATAAAATCAGTATTAAATGAAAGGTCCGGGTTGAGATTAAAATTTCAAAATAAATTATCATTTTATATCCATTGTTGTCGTGTTGCATACAAGCGAGTAGAAATTTTAATAAAACAGCACATTCGTACGATCATATTTACAATTGACGACGTGTTTGATTTCAAGAGCTTTGAAAATAATCCTATCGATATTGCGCTTTTGGAATAAATTAAATAAAAAAGTATAAAACAATCATATACATATAATGCAAACGATTTGAATAAAATGTTTGTATGTATTCACTATTTTTTGGTAGAAGGTTTTTTTGTAATAGGTTCATTTTGAAAAGTGGTCGGGAATATTTTTAGTGGTAGGACCTAAATCGGGAAAACACCACGAAATCACTAAATTCTGAGAGTCACGATATATATTTTTATGAAAATATTTATGTAATAAATTAATTGGCTTAAAATCGCGTTTAATATATTATAAAGTTCAGAGCCTCATGATGCATTTGCAAATCTTATAATCTATTAGGAAATGATTTTCAAATTTTATATCTGTATATAGAATTATATTACATTGTAGTGTATTTTTTCAACCATACACTTTAAATTTGACTGGATTTTTAAAAATAAATTAGATCTGAAAATTAATATGATAAATATTGTAGTAAAACCACTCTTTAGATAAAACAATAAAATATAGAAATGGTGATGGATTTTAAAATATATATGCACATACATCTGTAAAAATAATACGTACACATATGTACTAATATTTTAAAATAGAAATAAAATAAAGTTTGAGGATCGTTTTATGTTTCCTACTCTACTGAAATAGTAAATGATGTTGAGAGCCGCACTTTATCATACAAAGAACCGCATGCGGCTCCGTAGTTGCCGGTTCCAGACTAGTGGTTTAGAACAGCGCTAAGATTATTGAATTTAAAAATGAATATATATGTATATATAAATAATATTTATATTTTTAATCTAAATCAGGTTTGTTTTAAAAAAAAATACGTGTTGAAAGTTGCCAGAACTTCTGTATTCTCAAAGTTCCAAAATAATAATTCATTTACATATCTATGTATGTATAGTAAAAATATTAAAACAATTTTTAAAGATGAGAAAAATCAAAAAGAATCGTCGACGACATTGAATTCATTTTTTAAGCGTTTTTTGCTATTCTATTAAGAATTATTCATAAGATCGATCACAGTTCCGAGAAGTCGACTTTGAGGTCGTTTTAAGCATTTTTGCATTTTCTTTGTGAATTTCGTAGAAGATGTTCACAATGAAAGTTCTCTGTGATGAAAAATACATCATATGCCTAAGGCTTTATGAAAAAATCTGGGCATATAAAATATGCATTTTTATGAAATGGAAGAACGAAATACGTATTACAAATATCGAGGAAATATATAATTTTTTTTCTGTTTCAATTAGGCTTTGAGCTATGCCACTGCTCCAGTAGTTGCTGCCCAGTCTGCAGCAGCTGTTTTGGCGAAGCAAGTGGTTTCACCAGGGGCCGCCGCACATCTGTACCAGTCTCAATACTATCAACCGCAACAGCAAGTGCAACAAGTGTATGCAACACACGAAAATGCCCAACCGCATCTTTACTCGTCCAGTGCCAAAGTTTCGTATTCGCAACCTCAAGTCGCGTACACCACTCAATATTTCGGAAAAATTGCTCAAGGAAATCCGGTCGCGTACTCCGGATACAACCATTGAAACGCTCAATAAATATTGATCAGTGATACTATTATATTATGCACATGTTGTAGATATATAATGTAATTGAAAGTATTATTATTATTTTATTATTTCTTTATTAGTGGTAAGTTTGAATAGTTGCCATAATCCATCATTTATCATGTGTCGCCATCATCTTCATTTTATTATTTTTATTTACTGAATTGTTATAGTTTTTTTTTGTATTATATTTATAGTTGTATAGATAGTGCTAGAAATAAAGAAAATATTTAAAAAAAAACTTTTTGTTTTGATTTTTAAAATACAAATATACATATGTACGTACATTACCACCATCATAATTTGCAGAAGTTCACCATCCACTGCTGGATGAAGAACTCTCCAACACGCTTCCATACATTTCCGTTTTGTCCAACTCTCATCCATCTCACCCCACACGTTTTTATGATTTAGTCTTTTCCATCTTCCTTTTACCCTTTTACATTTTCTCGGGTGCCATTCCTGCACTTGCTTTATTCAACATTCGTCCATTTTTTTAGCCATTTTAATAATTTTACTCTGTCCACTATATCTACTAACCTTGTCATACTTCTCACCTACACATTCAGTTTCCTATCTCTCAATTTTGATAAAATTAAATAAAAATAAAGAAGAAGAAAACAAAAATTTCAAATGATTTTCACTTTCATATCACAAACAATTTTACACTTATTTTTTATTGAAAAAAAACAGAATTACAATATATGTACATATATGTAAATATTAAATGTACATTGACATCAAAAAAGTTTCTAAAGATTAATAAAAACAACGAAAAAAATAAAAACAAAGAAGAAAATTATTGAATAATTGTAGATACGGGATATATGTATGTATGTATATGTATATAATACATGTGTATTTATTTATTTATTTAAGTTTGGACCATTGTGGTATTACAGAAGGCCCTAATGCACCACAATGGTTGAAAAAATACAGAGAAAAATAAAGATATATACATACATACATATGTATATACAAAGACATAATCATAAAAAAACAATAGCAGATAAAGTAAAAATATCAAATAGAAAATGTATGTATGTATGTAGGTACTATGTAGGTATGTACAAAGAAAAATGATCCAAAAATATAAATTTAAAGCAAAGAAAAGGAACAACCAAAAAGGTCAATATAAGGGGGAATATTGTTGAAAGAAGAAAAAGATATATAATGCATACGGATAGTATATAAATCAAAATCTCGAGTTCAAATTTTAGCATGATCACAAAACTTCATCTATTGTTACTACGTACATAGATAAAGTAAAAAGGAATCACAGGAATGGTTGGCAGAGCAGACATTAATATGAAATAATGAAGAATTACAAAGGGAATTACTTAGCAAATTATTTATTAGCACATACTTTATTAGATAGTCTAAAAGAATGATGATACATATATATGCACATTCGTGCATATATAATTACATACATATGTACATATGTAGAAAAAAAAGTTCAGATATCTCTTTATCTAATGATTTCATAATGGTTGCCATTTCACTAATTAGATCTGTAAAAATTTGCATTTGAAAAAAAATCACGAAAGAAAGTTGTACAGTAAAATTACATGCTTAAACGACATTCTTGAAATTGTGCATTAATTAATCCACTAAAAAGTTGCAGTATGTAAGTGTATTATGATATGCATATGATTCAATCAAGTAAAACAAAAACCACCTCTACGAATAATAACCTGGTATATTCCGACAATTGTTTATTATTACTATAATATCACATCCAGCAGCATGGTTGGAGAGGTCGCCGGGTTCGATTCCGTGAGTTGACCTCGATTGAAAGGAATTTATTCTGAGTATATTATCTGTAATGCTGCTGTTCAGACTTGGATATTTGTGACTCCAGGTCGATCGTTTCCTATCAGAGTTGGCCAATTTATCCGATTTCATTGTTGAAACGGTTCCTCCATTAAAAATGGGCTAAAAACCATCCTACCTACTATGCCACCACTATTTGAGTATGATTTATGAACAGTAAAACTTTATGTAAAAGTTTAAAATTCATAGATGTCTACTTAATTTCTAGTTTTTCAGTGTCTCGTAATTCAGCGACTTATATAACAATAAAAATGCTGCATTTTTTGTAATTGGCCAGGAGGGAGCATTGGAGTTTACCTGTTAGGCCTTCCTGATATATATGTACATATATATACATATGTATGTAAAAATAAATAAAATAAATATATACCTACAATCATACAGAATGTTAAAATGTCACGCTTCCTATTTATAATATTCTAAATATGTAAGTCGTTACGATAATTTTGCTTTGTTGAAACTATTAATCAACGTCCTTTTGGCGTATAAAAGTTGGATATATGTATGTAGTTAAATTCGAACATGAACAAAGCTCATCTGATAAGACATTTACAATCATCAATCAGTTCAAATATTCGATAAAATAAATATTAAATAATGCTATATTAGCAATATCCTAAAAAAATCGATATTATTAATACAAAAACGATTAGTTTCCATCACAATCATTAGACATTCATCAATTGTATCCATGTAACCGTTTAATTGCGCGATGTTTTGACTGACCGAGCACCACAAAAAGCAATGACCACTCAGTTACGTATCGCCAGTTAAACGGGTAATGTTACAAGTACATAATTGATCAAAACACGAACGGCAATCAGTACGTATGAGAGAGCAGAGAGAAGGTTCAAGTTCATTTCGGGCACAAAAAATCAATACAAAAAGTCGATTGCGGCACATCGTTATTACAGAGAAAGGCAATCATACCAAATATACGTAAATTTATGTACAGGTGTATATTTGTATTATATATACACAACTGACATTGTTCACCACGCGACATCAGCCTGTTCTCTTTCACCCACACGTCCATCATAATGAGACAAGATCGTTTGAAAGTCACGTTCGTTCATCCGTAATGGATTTGGCAACGCTCGTTTCTATTACGCCAATACACGAATACGCTCGCAAAAAAGGTTCGTAATTTGTCGAAAAACTCGTTCGGACCTTCACTCTCGCCCGCGACACTGACCTCAAGCCTTGGAAGAGACAGGTTGGTACACGACCACAGCATCCGAGCCGTAAAAGTAGCCTCTTGCCGATCATATATAAATATATTTTTTTACTTTCTACGTTTCGTAAACTGTACCACTTTTACTTTCAACGAGAGTGCCGCGCAGAATGGAACCGGTGCTTCTGATTCATCGGCGAGGAAGTTGCCATGGAAGTCATCAACCCGATACAATTATGTAGGCGGAATTGGGGAAAGGTTCCAATTTGATTTAATCGGCAATTTAATGCAGAAATTTAATTTGAATTAGCGTAAACATGATTTTAAAAATGTCTATATATTATGAAAAACCACACATTCATTTTAAAAGATGTATAAAATATATATAGGCAGCAGTATGGCTCGGTGGTTGGGTTTTTGCTTAGAGCCGAGAGGACGCCGGGTTTGATCCCGATCGACCTCCATTGAAAAGAATTTATTCTAAGTATTTATGTAATGCTGCTGGTCAGACTTCGATATTTGTCGATCGTTTCCTATCAGAGTTTGCCAATTTTTCTGATTTCATTGTTGAAACGGTTCCTGATTAAATTGGCTAAAAACCTTCCTACCTCCTATGTCACCACTATATGATTATATACACTATGATTAATGTACAATAAAAAAAATATGTAGAAATTCATATGTGTCTCGTTAATTTCTTTTGTCTTTTAATTCATCGACTTATGTAATAAAAATGCTGCATTGTTTATAATTGGCCAGGAAGGCGCATTGGGGTTTACCTGTTAGGCCTTTCTGGTATATTTGTATATATGTATTTAAAAATATGTATGTAAAAAATAAAAATAAATAAAATATGTCGGATATTTTTAAGCGGAAAAAAATATATTTCTCGTATAATATGTAAGTTATTCAAAGTCCATTTAATTCAAATACATAAGTATAGAAATCTGTATGCTCGGCACAACGAGGAGAAATAGGACACGGACTACATGTGTGAGAAGTATGATAAGATTATTGGATATATTGGAGAGAGTGAAGAAATTGAAATGGCAATGGGCGGGCTACGTAGGTAGAAAAATGTACGAAAGGTGGACAAAATAAGTGATGGAATGGTACCCGAAAGAATGTAAAAGGGTGAAAGGAAAGCCTCAAGGCAAAATGTGCGGGATGAAATGGATGAGAGTTGCACAAAATAGAGATGAATGAAAGTGTCTTAGAGAGGCATTCATCGACTGAACGGCTGTAAATGATGATGATGAAATAGTATATTAAAAATAATAAGTACACTTTGAATGATTTTTTTGTAAATATCACATGAAATTCGCCATCTTAAAGCCGTGCTATTATTTGTCTCAAAAAATAGATCTATCAATTTTTATGAATATTGTATTTTTATGAAAATTGTATCGTTTCTAAAAACAAGAAATACTTATATAATATAATCATAAAATAATATCACAAAAATGATATTTTGCATTATTTTTTAACACCCGAATATGTAGAATACTTATTCACGTTCGAAAATCTTTTGAAATATCGGATATTTTTTTTCCATTTAAATATAACTATACATTGTATTATTATACACGTGAAAATGATATGTACAAAAAATCAACAAAGCATTTTTTTGATATATGTAGAGTGAAAAAGTTTTGAAAAAATGATAACTTTCAATAACTTGATTTAGTGTAGACTTTTATTATTGAGTTGGGAATAATCCTGTAAGACCAAATATGAGTGTTTAAACATAATATACATATGTATGTATATTTACATATGTACATTAATAACGAGCGCGACAAGTCGTTTTACATAAAATATTGATACACAATTCACAATTTGTATAATAGATGAAAAAAAATTTAGAAGAGACTGTACATTAGGCCGGAGTGAAAAATTCGAATTTTGGATTTAAATCGAAGGAACTAGTGGAAAACTTTCGTTGTATTTAGTATTCTGTGCCTCCAACCAATCGATTTAATTCGACAAAAATGTCAAAGAGTAGGCTTTTTCATATATCGCTTTTTCGAGAATAGTCTTGATTTTTTATTATTTAAAAAAAATAAACGCTTATTATTCATCTATTGAAGTTTATTTGGCTCTATTATGATTAGTTTTGACTGATAAACGAGAATTCCCAGAAGAGAAGTCCCAGTTTCACTCAAAAGTCCCCATACAAAGAGCGTCGCGCTCGTAATGGGTGTTTGTATGGGGGGAGCTTTATTTTGAGAAAATCTTTTTTTTTTCATGTTTACCTGATTATTTTGAAAATAAAATTCAAGGTAAATGAGAAAATAATAAAATGAGAGATTCTTTCTATTATGAAAAAAGAGGTATATGAAAAAAAGCTACTTTTTACTAGCGTCTTCTTAGTTAGAAATTTTATCGAGATAAATCGTTTGGTTGGAGGTACAAGACATTGTTTAAAATCAATGAAATTTGTTATTTAACGTCCCTTGACTCAACCAAAGTTTTCCACTGGGTCCATCGAAGAAATCCGAAATTCGCGTTTTTCACCCCGGCCCAGTGTACATACGCGTATATATGTATGTAGAATTCCATTATATGTATAAAGTAGTGCATGACGTAGGATGTGGATGTGTAACGTTTGTGGAAACTTTGAAAATTAGACACCGGAGAGCTGTTCTCTGTAATTTAGTATACTGCTAAAGCTGAAAAATGATACATTACACATCATTTCGAATGTAATCAAGAATTTTTAGCAATATTTCACGTATATAGTTTTATTATTTCGAGGCAGTTCACATCGTGTTAACGTAATAAATGTGTACACTACTATTGAGATGAGCTTATTATATTATTATTCAAAACTGAAATATTAGACCTTTATATTTAAATATGGTGCGTAATTTTCCATTTTTAATAACGTTTTTTAGTAATTCAAAATTTCACAATCATACGATGAAAATGACTATTATATAAAATATGTAAATGATTAAAAGTGTTTATAAATACTATATATCATATTATTATCATGAAATATTTATACGCTCGCACAAAAGAGGAATTAGTTCAAGTAGAGACATAATATTATAACACTCGTGTGTACTTTAAAGAATTTATATTTACATATATTTCACCAAATTATAAATAGATTTTAATAAAAACTAAACATAATCCAAAAAAATAAATAAATATATCAAAACGCGCTTTCAATAATACAAAATTCAGTCTAATATTCAAGCATAGTGAGTAATGATTTTTAAATTCCTACTTTGTTGTACATACATATGTACATATATTGTGTGAAGAAATATTGCATTTCAAGTTAAATTATGTGTAATATTTTCTACAATTGTGTGTATGAGAGAAATATTCATAATATCAAACATGTAGGCAGTATATAAAACTTAAAAAAACGTAATAATTTAAATAACAAACTGTAGAATACGTTTTTAATATTTATTCACCGGATGATAGAATAACAAACGGCTGTTTCGCAGACTGGATTAATATAATTCTTCCTCGGAAAATTTTAATACACATTACAAAATATTCCACTGTGAAAACGTGCAAATATGATAACTGAAACAGACACTTTTCGTCGAGAAAATTCGTCGTGTGAAAATAGTCGCGTGGAAAAAGCGTGGCATCTTCTCGTATAATATAATATTTGATACTGCATTTACGCTCTGAGTGAATTTTCAAGCACTCTATCGTTAACGGACAAAGTATGTACAGGTTTTCATGTACAGAAATGAAATAAAAACGTTCAGATATTCTCTAACGAAAATATTTCATCTCTGACAAGAAGAAAAATTACATTGTCACAAATGTAGGGTAAATAGCGTTGCACAGCGCTGTAACCGACGGGGTGTTCCGACACGAAAATGTAAATTTCGTTTTGATACGACAATGAATGATTCTTTCATCGCAATCCTCTAATGAAACAGTCCGAGAATAAGACTACATAAAGAATACAAAAATGTTCGGGTAAACTGTTTTCATACAATATATACCTATATTATATTATATACACAATACAAAAGCTTTGTGATTAGAATTAAAAACACAATAATACCAAGACTACTCTGCAATATAATGTATTTTTTTATCAGTTGAAATCTGTGACTTTATATATACTATGTATCGATATAAATGGCGACACATGTATCTGATAATACCAGCTGATATCTAACACGTGTTATCGAGACGGCACACACTGAATTTTGTATCACGACATTTGGGACATGTTTCATTGCCTTTAACTATTTTTGAATGTTGACGAACAGTGCACTCGTTTATATTTCATAATATAGATAAAAATCATGTGAAATTGTAATGAAAAAATAATCTCTAAGGAAGCTTATTTCTTGTCATGTTTATATGAACAACCACTGAAACTGATTGAATCAAAATCGCTCAAAGTCATAGATGCTTGATTAGATAACGTATGATCAAAATCCTCATTTGGACCAATCATATTCGATTCGTCTATTAACATACTCCTATAGCAAGCGTAATTCAGTACCCCGACTTTTGAGCGACAGTCAAAAGCGCCCCGACATTACCACTCGGAAATTAACACTTGGCGACAAAACCACCCCAGCAAAAAGCGCTTGGCGACAAAACTGTGCCAGATTATATGAAAAAAATATTTGATTTTGACCCAGTAATCACTCATTGGTTCATGTCCCTTTTGTTTAATTTACAAGATTATGCACAATTACGTCACCGGGAATTCACTTATAGATTATGCTTCAGTTATATTAATCAAATCGAAGTCTAAATCAGAGTAGAAATTGATACTTTAATTTTTTCATATATTCTGGCGCGGTATTTTCGACTAACGCTTTTTGCTAGGGCGGTTTTGTCGCCGCGCGGTTATGTCTGTCGCAGTTTTGTCGCCGCGCGGTAATGTCAGGACGGTTATGTCGGAGCCCTTATTTACCGATGTGGTTTTGACTGAACAACCTCTTCCCAATTTAGTACAATCTGTTGGAATTTCCACGAGGCTACTTCTGTCTATTTTTATCTACTCCTGTCTAGTTATATCCTGCAACCAGGACAGGCGACGACCCACTTAACGACCCACTCTGTGACTTCCTTCAATTTTTCCCTTCATAACAGTATGCACATCTTCTCTTGAAATGCCTGACGTAGTTGAGTTTTCTGCGCCAAATTACTTTCAATAATGTTCATTCTGCATACACTTTTCATAAGAGAGTGTCGTTCATTCCAGGAGATGCGGAGCATTCTCTGATAGCATCAAAGATCGAATGTTTCTGTTTATACGTTACTACTCATTGTAAATACGTTTAACGTCCATGATTCACAATTTCGTGTTTATTATATGTATAAAAATTGTAATAATAATTGTACACAAAAATCTAAAAATAAACCATAGATGTCTCTATGATTATTATTTCTGTACTGATTAATTGTTATATGCTATGTATTCTGATTGTATATGTATTATTCTATTTCTGACCGTTATCGTACACTCGTCACATTGGAGCCATCTTTAATGACGAGTGTATATTGATTGAAACAATAAAATAAAATAAAAAATTAATAGTATAATAGTAGCTTCTGAAGGTCTATTCGGCCATAAAAGCGGTATCATCGGCATATCTGATATTGTTTATAATTCTGCCGCCAATTTTTATCCTTTCACAACGTTATTGTATTGCCCGAGTGAGTACTATTATACATACTTCCGAGTACAAATGAAATAGCATAGGAGAAAGCAAACAGCCCTGTTGAGAAACCTACCCCGTCTGTGTTCGACTTTGGATATACATATAATACATAATAGAAGCTATGCAACCATCTTAGATTTCAGTTCCTTTCAAGGTTTTAAAAATCTGATCTTAATTAACATATGCACATAAATAAATGTTCATATTAAATAAATGCTTTAGTATTATGTTTGGCGTATAAATCAGCGAAAATTCAACGTCAACTTGTGAAATATCTCCGTCCGTTCCGTTTGCCTGTGTTCGTGCGGGGCGATACGTTTCACTTAGATACGAACGAATTAGGATTACGTTGTTTACGATCGTTCATAAGGTTGAGTTTCGCTCGCAGGACCCTCTGTCCATTTGGCCGTGCAAATTCGCTATGATTTAGTGTTGGCCGGGTCCTTTTCACCCCGGCCGCCCGGGCAATATGAACTGACTTTGGCCGATGGGGTTGGCGTTGATTTATCCTCTGTGGGGTTTCGGCTAAAAAACCGTTTTTACCCCTCAACTTCCTCCCCCCCACCCGCATCACTTAGATTTATGATAAAATGTCAAATAGGTGCTCCCGCATACCTACTTACCGAACGGAATGATCCCCTGCCCCCAAAACGTATGAAATCACATTTGACCGCCCGAAATTCGAATTCTGCCATTGTTATGCTAAATTCAGCAAAGGCTCGATTTATTCGACTTAAAATATAGCCCGACAAGATTCCACGAGAACACTATTTCTGTTGAAAAAATGTTGACTTTATAATCGATATAAAGTTACTATGGTTTAATTTGAAAATAAATAAATAAATTTATATTGATTTATTAATTTTATATAAAATTTTACCAAGAAGACCTAACAGGCAAATCCAATGCATCTTTATGGCTAATAATACACGTGTAAAAAGCGCTTTTAAAAAAAACCCACCCAAAAGATGTTGCCTAATAAATATAACTGCATGACGCAGTGAAAAGGTCAAAATGTTCAGAATTATCATTGAACGACCGTAATACATGAAACAATTGCTGATTGCATTGACGTTCACAAAGAAAACCGACAAAACTATGATAATGATGCTTTTTTTTTTGTAAAGCGTCTCTAAAGCTACATTATTATTATATGTAGGTATGTAAAAACAATAAGCTGATTACTAGTTCATCATAGTTGAATTATTTAATCTATTAGTGACTTAAAAACATACATATATGAGAAAGTATTAAAGCTTGTGATATGAAGTTTATATGAGATGAGAATAAATGAGAGTGAAAAAAGTAACTTAAGTACCACTGATCAAGTCTTCAGTCCGTGTGCTGCAAGGGGCTGTCATCGCTTCAATCTGACGCAAGATTCCGATGTAATTTTCAATGATTTAGTTAATGATTAAACTCCTCTAGCTTCATATCGGAGACATAAGATTACTACAATGTTCGCTAGCCCCCGTATGTCAGTAACATATCAAAGCGATCTAAATAGTGGTTCAAAATCAGATCACAAACTTTTGACCGGCAAGAATGTCACCGGACTAACAGAAGCTAGTAAAAAGCTTGTGAAAATGTCAACAAATACATATGTATGTAGGTATAAGCGATAATTAAACGCGAAAGCTAAACGGGAGCGGCTTATCGATACAGTGGCAATTCGACGCACTTACCCTAGGGACGGCCCTGTGATCCGCCCCTGGCTTATCTACGCCTGTTAATGCGTTAATTGCGACAACACGTATATGTATTTATTAGGGTCACTTGTCTCCAATGTGGACCAGAGGCTAGATAATGAGACTGCGGTGTACCCGAACTATGTACAATATATTATGTGCGTTCGATTCATCTTTGTGATTTATTTATGTATTGTGACCGGATGCATTTCACAATGAAAAAAATATTCGACGATTAAACCTACGTCCGGTCACATTTTTAATCGGGAATATTTTTCACTGTTGAAACGATTGGTAATTGGAGAACTTCGAACTAAAGCTAAACATATATTGTATATAAAGCGAGAGGTATACATACATAACGTACATATTTGACAGTTTGCAATGAACAATTTCCTGTAACGACTAATTGCTTCCGGTTATATCAAAGATTATTATGAACAATTTCCTTTTGAAAGCAATGTAAAATTCATGTTTTTTATGTATTGTATTTATTTAATATCCTATATTTATAATAAAATGAAACTTTTTTAATGCTTTGGACTAGCATGGGTTCGAATGAAATATTTTCAGTAAAAATCTAATATTAATTAATATTGAATAATGTGTTTTTGAGGAGACGACGGATATGTACCTGCAAATAGGCATAAGTTCACTTTTCTGCATTTCGAAAAATATTTCGCAAAACATTAAAGTTGATGTTTTGCGATTAACACTATTTAAAATACTGGAGACCTGTAATACATTTATTCTGCTTTTCCGAGATTCTAGACGTATCGAATTAAAATAAGTGATAACGGTTTGTGAATGAAATCAAACAGAAATAGTGTTTTTGGAACTGAAAATTGGACTTCTGCCACTTTCAAATATAACGGCTCATATACAAACGTATACTAAAATTTTCCCAATTTCATCAAAAATCTATTGATGTGATTTGATATATTAATATTAACATTTAAAAAAATCCGCTAGCCAATGTGCTGGAATCAGAGCCTCCAGGTAAATTTGTGTGTATTAAGTTAAAATCTGCAAGGTTTGTTATTGTAATTAGCTATAAGAATAATTTATCATATATTAAACGTCGAATAATGTAAAATAAGTGCAAAACATGAAAAAATGAGGTCTGAAGCAGAGCCATCATTCCAAGGCGGATATTATCCTCATTCCTTTCACATACCGAGTTGAGCGCGGTGCGTACTGAATTCCCCTCTCTCCCGCATCCGCGAAAATAATTATTTATTTTGATATTGATAAACGTTTTTATTTCTTAATGGCATAATTCGACTCATAGAGGTTTTGACGAGGAATACATAAAATAAGAATACCCTGCATTCAGTATATTTGGAGAAATAAAATAAAATATAAGTCCTGGTCACTCGCTATCCATCACAGTGCGATAAGTGTTAAGCAATTATCGAAATGCATTGTTTGTAATTAAATGTCCAGGAAGGCGCATTGGGATTTTTCTTTCAAGCCTTCCTGATATATGTATATGTATGTATCTATGTAAAATAAAATAAAATAAAATGTATACATACATACATACACACATACATAGATACTTCTGATAACTAAAAATAACCAATTATTTTATACGAATATCAACAAAGCATTCAATTAGTACATACATATACATGTTTAATATCGCGATGCATTCATAAGCTCATCACTCAATTAGTATGCAACACATATTTAATAGATGCATACAATACATTCATTCTGTTTTCCATTTCCTGCCACGTCGTTTACCTCTAAACTCCCGGCCGCTAAAATGCTAGCGAAAATAAACAAACAAAAAGAATAAGGGCGCAAATGCGACCGCAAAATAAACTGTGCACTTTGCAAATGAATAAGCGCCCCGTTCCACACCTTAAGCGGTTTCCAGTGTACATATGTACTTAAAACAGTTTTTCTCATTTCAATAGCGAATTTCCACACAAAGAAGTATGCTTTCGCTTAAAAATGTAACATGGTATGCGCTCGACACCATTTCTTTTTACCATAAAAGTAAGCCCGATTGTAAAATTAAGCAAAAATATATATGACATTGACATATCGAATATACATACATACATTCATCTATAGTTACGTACATACGTTACACTCACTCACACGTTTTACGGTACAAGTGTACGGTCGGGTAGTTGTATTTTATCTAAATAAAAGGAAAGCGATATTTGCTCGCCAGCTGTCTCACTTGCGCCGAATATAAATCACGTTGACACAAGTATTTCATATCGTTCTTTGGAAATTCTGCGAAAGTTTTCCCGGATCCTTTTCCCACCCAGAGATACTTATTTAAGATGGGTTTATATGGGATTTATCGTACGAGGAGATTTGCATCCAGCGCGAAATAATATATCCATGTGTCCTATTGACATTTGAATATTGATGGCCAACATACAACGCTGACGGATTATACGGGTGTGGTCCAAAAACCACATGTTGGTATTTATAAATTGTATATTGAACATATTGTATGTACATAATACACACAAATGTATTTATGTACGCATGCATATGTGCAAGTGCAAACTAATGATTCGTAGTACAAATACCGTCATTTGATGCACACAAGCAACTTGTTCTCAATGTATTCAAATATTTACAGTAATTTGAATATGAAGCGATATATGTATGTACATATGTATATGCGCATTTCAATGCAACACGTTATATGTTTTTCCGACATACATATGCATGCATTTTATTATATTTATTTATTTATTTTAAACAGACCATTGTGGCATAACAGGAATTCCTAAAGCGCCACAATGGTCAAAAAATATAACACAAAAAAGAAAAAAAACAAAATAACAATTAAACATAAACATAAATACATCTACATACATAAAAAATAGCATTTATAATAACAGATAAAGTAAAAATATCAAATAAAATATAGCATAAGGAATGCCTTGCACCTACAGCCAGTTTCAATAAATATGTAAGAAACAACTACAAATACAAAACATCCCTGTAAGGCCCAAATGGAAGAGAGTTAATCAAAATTTCACTCATAAATCACAATCAATCATGAAAACAATGATGAGCGCAGACTACCAGATAAATGGGTTAGAGTAATTTCCGACAATTTACGCTCACTAAGGTGGAAAATATCACATTCAGTCTCGGCAGCAACGATTTCATTAAGAAGTCGGATAGCTCTTGGAATAGGAGCCATTCGAAAAAGGACTGTGCGGGCAGGAGGTACAGCCAGCATAGCATATTTTATATAAAAACACGTATGTACATGCATACTTAAGTGTGCATATACATACATATGTAGAAGGTTTTTAATGAAAAAACAAATTAATTTAAATGCTAGATGTAGCATTTAAAATATGCGAAGGAGAATCACATTGATTTTCTACCATTTATAAAATTGGGTCCATCACAACGTATCAGATACAAAAATAATATTTGTAAAAGTCGTGAAATTTCACTGAATAGCAATGTGCATTTTTAAAATTTAATTTATATTTAACCATGATGCCATTACGGGATTTACCCCTTAGCGACACCTATTGTATTAAACTTTTACATATACATATATGTACATTAATAGATTATAAATTTGACATCATAATCATTTAGTGGTGACAAATAGTAGGTAGGATGGTTTTGCCAATTTGATAAGGAGCCGTTTCAACAATGAAATCAGATAAATTAGCAAACTCTGATAGGAAGCGATCGACTCCGAGTCACAAATAAACAAGTCTGATCAGCAGCACTGCAGATTAACTCTAAATAAATTCTCTTAAATTGAGGTCAACCCAGGGCTTAAGCCCGGGGGTCTCTTGGTGGTTAGCATTAACGCAGCCACCGAGCTACACTGTCAATTTTGTCTGCACAAAAGGATGTGGTTTCCATTTTCGAGAATGATAAGGAAATGTTATTAATTGATTATCACCCAAAAGGCCATCTATAAAGGAGATCAATGCTCTAACTATTTGAACCAACTGAATCAAATTAAATTTTATTCAAAATAGAAAAAGATTGTATATTATTAACCAAAGAAAAAAATCGTCTGGTTAAAAACTGATAGATGTAATAATAATAGAAGTGGCCTTAGGCGTCATAGTGTTGTAAGATTTTGGTACGGCTGTCGCTATACTAATTAGTTTCCGCGACAGTCGTCTTCAGTATGCATTGTGCATCTTTTAACGATGCACTTTTCCATCTTGCAAATAATATGAAGAAATGTTTAGGTTTCGCCTGATTTTCTCCATAGATGTCTCTATGGATGATTGTTGAAATATATGTAAATATTTCGTATTGTTACAAAAAATTAAAAATGTTATAATTCGTATTTGTTTACGACGTTTATATTAATGTCCATAGATGTCTGATGTTATTTCGATTTATTTTTATGTTGATTTGTATGTATAATAATATATGTATTGTATGATGTATCGATTATTAAACTGTTTGGCACATTCGCCGCTTTGGAGCGATCTGTAAGGTGAATGTGCATGATTAATTGAAAATGAAAATAAAATAAAATCTGACAGACGTCGAATAACAAACACCACACACGACTGTGACGGAAACTAATTAAGTATGGCGATAGCCATACCGCAATCTTACAACACTATGACGCCTGCAGTCTAAATTTCTTTGAATTATGTGGAATAGTATTATAGTTAGTTGTATGTATGTTACTATTGTATATATACATATGTATATATGTATATATATGTACATATATATGTATCAATAAAAACTCCGTAAATACTCTGTGGTCAAAAACAAAACTTTAATGTTATCTTCAAGAACCATTCTAAATTCACCTCTATATAAAATTTTAAAACTATGTCTGCGAAAATGAGGTCAAAAAAGCACGTTAAATATGATAAAAGTGATACGATATAAAGATTGATAGCAGTTTTTATTCTCCCTCGAACAAAATGATACTTGAGATACATATGCGAGGTTTACAGGTTAGTGAATATATGTATGTATGTATGCACCTCTGGCTACATTTTATTGCGATAAGCTAAGTTTGCGAGAGTTTCTTTTAAAATATTATATATGTATTTTATAGAATGTGGTGGTACAAACTACATATGTACATGTCACTATTATTATATCTGTGTATAGATATTCCATATTAATATTTAAAAGGAATAAAAACAAACAAAAGAATCAAACTTTCAACTACTGAATAAAACAATTGAATTTTTTGTTAGTTGATTTTGTTCCTCACTTCACGAATATTCGCAACACATATTGAAGATGGGTCGTAAATCCGTTGATTCTCCCGACCATTCCGTGATCATCGATACCGAATTGGTGCAGCAAAATATCGAAACGGACATAGTCGCACATTTTTTTACGCTGGAACAACTGTCGATGGTGTTGAACACGGACCTAGAGATGGGCATGACCAAAGAAAACGTCACAAAGCAGATGGCCATCTATGGACCGAACGTGCTGGAGAAGACCAAGGATCGTCCCTTGTGGAAGATTTTCAAAGACAACATGTTCGGCTGGTTTCCCGTGATGCTGTGGATAGGCGGATTCATGTCAATAACGATTCACTTCGCCCAGTATTGGGTACATTTGCACTCGGAATCCAACGAGAACCTTTACTTGGGAATCATCATACTAATGGTGGTCATTTTCACAGGCTTATTCGGGTTTCACCAAGAGGCGAAGAACGTAAAAGTAATGAAAGGTTTCGCAGATATGATGCCGAGCTATGCGCGCGTGGTTCGCGAAGGTAGACACAGATTGATACCGAGTGCCGAGTTAGTTTTCGGTGATCTGATCGAGATGAATGCCGGTGAGATTGTACCGGCTGATGTGCGTTTGATTGAAGTCAATAATTTCAGAATTGATATGTCGGCCATTACTGGTGAAACCCAGGCACAATCCCGTACAATATATTATACAAATGATAATCCGTTTGAAACAAAGAACTTAGCTTTCAGCTCTTGCCTCATAAACGAAGGAAATGCTAAAGGAATTATTATAGCAACAGGTAAATTTACAGTCATTGGAAAAATAGCAGGCTTGGTCACTCATGTGAAGAAAGACGAAGCACCTGTTGCATTGGAGATAAAGCATTTCATCAAAATAGTCAGCTTTATTGCTTTAATTATGGGTGGAATCTTCTTCTTAATGGTTTCATATATGCAAGACAGCTGGATTGCCGGGTTTTATTACATGGTTGGAATAATAGTTGCGAATGTTCCTGAAGGCTTATTAGTTACTATGATAATTGCATTCACTCTGACGGCTCAAAAGCTGACGAAGAAAAATTGCATGGCGAAGAAATTGCAATCCGTTGAAACTCTAGGCGCCATATCGATGATATGCACAGATAAAACTGGCACACTTACAGAAAATCGCATGTCGGTGTCGCATTTGTGCTTCGACAATCAAATTTTCGATAGAAACGACGAACTGCTAAAGACGAATTCCGTTTATAAACCAATCGCCTTTGCGGCGAGCCTCTGTTTGAGAGCGGAATTCGACCTGGAGACTTCAGTGGACATCAAAAATAGAAAAATAATTGGAGATGCGACCGAAATTGGAATTCTACGTTACATGGAAGAGACCTTTTCGGCGACAAAAGTACGAAAAAATAATCCGAAACTGTGCGAAATACCGTTCACGTCCAAGACCAAGTATCAACTCTCCATACACAAGATGCAAAAGTCCAATAACAGACAGCTGGTGATGAAAGGCGCGCCTGAAATAATTATTTTCTTGTGCAAAACTATTCTGTTGAGCTCTGGCGAAACGGAAATTACCATGGAAATAGAACAAAGTTTACAAAAATTGATAATACAACTGGGAAATATGGGAGAGAGAGTCATAGCCTATTGCGATAGTGAACTGCTCGTCGACAATTTTCCGGCTGGTTACGTTTATAACGTTGAAACTCCGAACTTTCCCATGAGCGGATTTCGTTTTTTGGGTATGATATCACTTATTGACCCACCTAGGGAGACTGTGCCGTATTCGATCGAAAAATGCCGCTCGGCCGGCATCAAAGTGATCATGGTGACGGGAGATCATCCGATAACCGCTCTGGCAATATCCAAGAAAGTCGGAATCATATCGAAAGATAGCACGAACGGTTACGATTCCGCGTTCAAGATAGGAGCCGATCCCAAAATGTACATGAAGACAATCGACATATTCCATTTCGACGCTGCCGTCGTGACCGGAGAGGAGCTGAAGGGGTTTTCTAACGCTCAATTGGATCGATTGTTGAGCGAGATGCGCGAGATCACGTTTGCCAGGACGACTCCTCAGCAGAAGTTGCTGATCGTCGAATCCTGCCAGAGGATAGGACACGTGGTCGCCGTAACCGGAGATGGCGTAAACGACGCTCCGGCTTTGAAGAAGGCAAACATTGGTATAGCTATGGGTATAACCGGAACGGACGTGTCGAAAGAAGCTGCAGATATGCTGCTGCTAGACGACAACTTCTCATCGATCATTCTCGGCATCGAGGAGGGCAGGTTGATATTTGACAATCTAAAGAAGAGCATCGCTTTCATCCTGACGTCTAATATTCCCGAAATGTTGCCGTTCATTCTGCACGCCGTTATTGGTATACCTTTGCCTTTGCACGCCCTTTTAATCATAGCCATAAACGTGTTGACCGATCTGTGGCCGGCTATAAGCTTCGCTTATGAAAACGCAGAGGCGGACATCATGAAAAGACAGCCGAGAACTTTGGACGAAAGATTAGTCACCAGAAAACTAATCATGATGGCGTACTTTCAAGTGGGACTGTTGCAGGCGCTTGCCGCAATGAACGGATATTTCGTCATATTGTACATGTACGGGTTTACGTTCAACGAGCTGCTGTTCAGCAGAGATACGTGGTACAATGAGGAAAATGACGATTTTCTAGATTCGAACGGACAGGAGTGGACATTCGCCGAAAGACAGCATTTGGAAATTTTGGCTCAAACTTCGTACTACGTTTGTATGGTCGTCGTGCAGATTTCCGACTGTCTCATATGCAAGACAAGGAGGCTTTCCCTGTTTCAACAGGGCATGAAGAATCACATGTTGAATTTGGGAATTTTGACGGAAATTGTCGTGTCGCTTCTGATAGTGTACGTACCCATTTTAAATCATTTCGTGTACACAGCTCCGGTGCCGTGGGTTATTTGGCTAACTGCTATGCCATACGCAATCTTTCTTCTAATATTGGATGAATTCAGAAAGTATATGATTAGGAAATATCCTGGAGGATGGTTCGAACGGGAGACGTATTTCTGAAATGTTATAAGTTACCAATTTATAAAAGAATGTCGATATTTTAGTATGAATAAATTAAAATTTTGAAAGCGGTTGAAACTATTTTATTTATCACATCCAGCATCTACAGCCATTTGCTATTTGATATTGTTATAATTGCTTCTCATATGTATATGTAAGTATTTTATTTAATTTTAACACATTTGTACAAAGGTTATTTTAAGATTATATGAATTAAATGAAAACTGTCGTGTTTTATGTAAATACACATAAATGTAGAAGAACATGGAAAATTTGGGCTCGAAGATGAATAAATGGAGTTTATATAATCATTAAAGACTTCCTTGAGCCCTTCATTACAAATAGGACGCACTGTGTTATATTATTCTCGTAGATATGATATATTATCATCATTCACAGAAATTTGCCGTCCACTGCTGGATGAAGGCCTCTCCAACCGCTTTGATTTGTCTCTGTTTTGGTCTCTCTCTCTCGTGCATCTATCTCTCTTTCATGCAAATCTCATCCATCTCATCCCACACATTTTTCATATTTTATCCACCCATCTCTCCTTTGGTCTTCCTTGCATCTTTAACATCTCTCGGGTACTATTTGAGCACTTCTTTCGTCCATCTATCGTCCGTTCTTCTAGCTACGTAACCAGCCCATTGCCATTTAAATATTTGTACTTTCACCAATATATCAATCATTTATTATATCATATGTCGTTAATATGTATGTAAATTTTTGTAACGGGACAATTATAAGAAGTATATGATAAGTATTCATATTTTTATAAAAAAATATAATAATAGTTACAATTGTAAGTATAACACATGTAGCAAGCGGGAATATTATTAAAAGTTGAAGATATGAAATAGAAATGTCAATTTATATTTTGAAAATAGTATTGATTTCATAATTAAATCTTTCCAACTAACATGAAAACAGATATGAGTATCTGAAATTTATAAATTTTTAATTATTTTTCATGTTATATACTCTATTTTACCTGCCCAAAGTCTGCTTAGTTTGCTTTCGCATATTTCTGAACACTATTCAAGAATTTCCTTTAACATTAACTTTTGATATCATCCACGCGTTTCTAATTTTTACCCATATATAATTCCACATCCACTATTATGTAAGAAATATTATATAATTTAATTAAAGAAATAGTTTTATTTGACAAGTTGTAATATTTCCACCAGGCAACACTTCAAAATATCAAACCTACCGAGTTGAAGAAAAATACATACACCATAATATAATCGTTGTGAAATTCCGATTGAACACATCCTGAATTAGTACAACATCCGATCGCAATAGAAACAGGTTCATCGACCGGCTTATTTTTTGCATTATTTTTATACACGAGACAATTTCACAACATCCTTTAATCAGCGCTAAAGATTCGATACTAATTTTAAACAAAACTGACAAGCGAATTAGCGAATGTCGGAAATGTTCGCAACAAAACAGTCAAAATCGTATAACAGCGTAAGTACACAATGAATTAGATATTAAAATATCACACACACACACACACTTTATATCAACGTTATTTATACTAAAGACATACCTTAAGAGCAGGCAGAGATCTTCAGAATTCAAATCAACTGGAAAGTCGGTTATTTTTCAACAGTGTCGAAGAAGACTGTTTATCTAACGCGTCTCCAACGCAACATCGCACAAGCGTAGTTGGCCGTAATATCCACATATCCGACCTACATACATTCGCTTGAAAAGATGATCTCGCGATAATTACGAGTAGGTGAGTACTCACCTGTAAAATATCGGTGATTTATCGTAAACCAGATCCTTGAGCCGTGTTTAACCTCGGTCAAAGTATGTTTTCTGGGGGGACCGTGTTGCTGTCAACGGCGGCTTACCCCGGCTCTGAAGAATCCCAGATGCCTGCATAAATTATTCCGTTTCATAAAGCGTTTCCTCCACTTTGTGAGTGTACGTATATATGTATGTATGTATGTAGAGGACACGGTCGTTCCCGGTTGTATCCCGGAATTAGCGGGACTCGTTTCCGTTTTTAACGACCCGTAAATAATTAATAATTCTGAATCGTATGCGGCACGCTATTATTTTGTATACATATATCTACTGTCGGTCAGGGGTGTCTCTTTAGATGAAAATTTATCAGAATTTCAGTTTTTTTAATAGGATTGTGCGTTGTTGCTTTTTATTTATTAATCTAAGTGCAATTGTGTTGGGATAATTTTAAGTACTTGCTAAATACATTTGTAATAATTAAGTACTTGCTCAATACAAATGTATGTATGTATGAAGATCTATATTTTGCTAGTGCAATTGGTTTTGGCTCGTAGTTTTCGGGTTAGAATTTTATTACGTTTGTGGTGAGAATTTATATCAAACGGTCAGTATACAAAAGGCCAAAATAAATCTTCGATATTCAGAATGTATACTGATTGATTAGAATATAAACTGAATTGTTAAATAAAAAATAGATCAGTATTCAGTATTCTGAGTAGATCAGTAGCTATTACAATAGATATAAGATGTATTTGAAAATAATTTAATAATAATGTTGCGTAGGGGTGGGTGGAGGATCTAAGTAAAAGGCCAAAGTCGTGTCACAGCATTTATTGGTGATTAAGGAGATACACACACCGCCAGTGCTCCGTGCAGAATGTCTTGATATCGCCTAAGTACCACCTTATAAGGGGCAGGTCTCTCAGGGCATCTTCGACGTCCGATTTGTTTACCTATTGTTACGGTCACGTACTAGATGTGCCACGGAAGTGTCCCACGCTACCGCTGTCGGTTCTGAGAACTCTACTGGAATGAGACCGCTACCCCCGCTAAATGCATTCGGGGGAGATAATCCTCGAAACCGATTATAACGGTCACACAGTCTCTGGGATGCTACTCGGCCTAATCCGATTGCACTTACTCGGCCTAATCCGAGTGTACGTAACAATAATAAAAACTGGATTGGTTCAGAATTATTTTGAAGGATGGTCCGAATCTTTATTTTTAATTGGCAATAGTGTTGTTCCTTCTGCAACGTTAAAGATTAGTATGAATAACTGGTCGATCTGTCATTCGCATCTCGGTTCTGCAGTTTCAGATGCTTTGTTGTCACCTATAATCAACTCTATGAAAAAAATGATTAAATGCCAACTGCTTATTATTTTTGACCATTCTGGCCATTAATTACAACCATTCTGACCGTTTTTATGACAATTCTAACCATTTATTATTTTATTATGACCATTAATTATTTTTACTATGACCATTTATTACTTTTATTGTAACCATTTGATTTTTATTCTGATCCTGAATTATAAAATTGTGATCAATATTCGATTATTATTCGGACCAAAGTTTATTTAAATTCTGATCATTTAATTTGTTGCAATTGTTTTTGACGTTTCAAGGTACGTTTATAATTATCCAACATTGCACGTTAACAGCTCGGCACAACACTGCACGGAATAGATTACTTCTATTCATGATATGCATAATACAATATACGTCTATTCATAATAACCTCCAGTTTTCAGCACGTTAATACTTGTTTTGTACAAGTGCAAGGCAAAAACAGCTTACAGAGCGCGATAATACAGCGCAATATTGCTTGTGTCATATCACCGAATCAATATTGTCAGAATATAACGTTTTAAAAAATATTAATTTAAATATTGAAGCGTTTTCGTTAGTACTGGGGCACTCGCCACTATGACGTCACGTCATGCGTGAATATTTCCACACTGGCCAAATAAAACGGGTTTTGCTTGAATGTTTCGGTGACATGTACTGTGTTATATTATTTTATTATTTATTTTATTTATTTACATATTAGCCACAGCGACATTACAGAATACTCTAACGCGTCACTGTGACCAGACATATATGCATAATACAAATAATATACCTATATAAGAAAATTATCGAGACATCTATGTTATATATGTATGTATATAATAAATTTTTGAAATCATATTCAAATATTGGTGACGTGGTGGGTAGGATGGTTTTTGCCAATTTGATGGAGGAACCGCTTCAACAATGAAATCTATGTATTTATAGAGACGTACCGTGTAATATTGACAGCAATTATTTATTCATAAGGGCCCTTCTATTATTATTATATTTCTATGTGTACTAAAGACTATTTTTCGTACTGATGTTTACGTGCAGTTGCCGGCTTGAGCTGTGGTAGTATAAAATAATCTTAATTCGTTACATATAATACATATGTAGTAGTATCTTCCATTTTCCATAACAAATGGTTACTAACAAAAAATTTAATACATACATACAGAATTATGGAGGATGATATTTTATTTGAACAAACATACACCCACCACAGTATCCTTACAGGTTACCCCGATTGGACACCGTGGCCGCAATAATCATATCTGTATCGTATTAAGTAGCTTCACTCGATATAGAGTTTGTTTTATTGAAAATAAATATTGAATTTCAGCTGGTTGTAAACAGTCAAAGAGAATCAATAGAAAGAATTTTCATTTATTTTTTATTTGAAAATTTAAGTTGATACTCAATTGTTTTTATTAACTACATTACACATAGTATTAACGGACAAATGAACAAGCATCAGAGAAAAGGCAAAAGAAAATATTTCCACCACAACTGAGTGCTTCAGGACATCTAGGGAACAGTTGTACAAAATTCATGTTAAGAAGAGGTGTTGAGAACGAAAGGTTTGTGATTGAACATAAAAGTGAATGGACAGCCCTATAATGACCGACTCTCTAGAGTGGCATCTCATACTTTACCCTGTTCTTTTGTGATCTCGGATTGTTCTCACCGGTTGAATAATTGATCGCGGTGTGAGATTACGTTTTGTGTTTGGATACAGTAATTTTATATAATCTGAATTGATGTTCGTCGTCCACGGGGGGTCGTATTTATTGCCGAGAGTTCGGAAAAGCGTGTTTTTCGCCGTTTTGCAAACGTTCGACGGTTTATCTTATTTCCTGTTTTTCACGGTCAGGACGAATCTCAGGTGTAACGTCGAAGAATAAATTATTGAGTGTGACACAAAACAAGCGATATAAATTCAGAGCGAACCTTCACGTTGAATTGTCGGAGCGACGTGACGCATCGATTGGTCCTCCTTGTGTCAGAATCCTTCAGGTTCTGGCTGGGTTTATAAATTAATTTTGGTCACTGAGTTGCTGATTAGGTTTTAAAGTATGTAAATAATATCAAACATATTGATAATTCAATTAAAACAATGACGGATTGTTAACCTATGCTTCACCTGTGTGGAATAACTCCAAGGTCCAAATAATACAAAATAAATCCCTAAAAATAATTTATAATACACCCATATATACTGACTTGAAAAAACTGCATGCCATAAATAATATTTCGTTAGTTACAGATATTACGAACAAACAAACCAGTAGATTCTATGACAGAATCACTAATAACCATACTAACACACTTGTGAAGAGTCTCGGTGATTACAACAAAATGTCTATACCCTTCAGGTATAAACACAGATTACCTAAACACAATCTGCTTTAGGTCATCGACTTTAGAGAGTCTTTAATTAATATTATGTATTAGTTGTATTATGAGCATTTATAAGAATTGTTAATAGGTATTTGAGCTATTTTTCCTATTATGCTGTACATTAACATTAGAATAATATAATACTTTGATTATTAACAAAATTAAATTAAAATTTTAAATAGAAAATGATCATTAGATCAATAGTTATTAAAATATTGATAACATAATTTAGTAATAATAAAAAGCATATAAAAATCAAAATCAAACATATTGATGTTAAATTTAATCGTAAAAATATTTTACAAATAATTCATTTTCCAAACATGTAAACATCGCTATTCCATTTTTATGGAAAGCAATATTACAAACTATAAATTTCTTATTGCGTCTTAAACTTTTAACAGTTTTGATTCTTCCTTGAATTAAATTTAAGACTTACATTGTGGTTTATATACGAGACGTTATAATTGAAAGTGGCATGAGTCCACTTTTCTCCATTTCGAGAAATATTTATTTTTTAATGCGTTGGGCTAGCATGGGGTTTGAATGAAATATTTTCAGTAAAAATTTAATATTAATAAATATTGAATAATGTGTTTTTGAGGAGACGTCGGATGTGTACCTGCATATATGAGTCGTTATATTTCAAAGAGGCATAAGTCCACTTTTCTTCATTTCAAGAAATATATCGCAAAACATTAAATATAATGTTTTACGTTTAAAAATATTTAAAAATACTGGTGGCCTGTAATGCGTTTATTTTGCTTTTTCGAGATTCTGGACATATCTAATTAAAAGCAGTGATAACAATTTTTGAAGTAAATCGAACAGAAATAGTATTTTTGAAACTGAAAATGGGACTTCCGCCACTTATAAATATAACGGTTCATATGAAGATTAAATTAAATAAATTTTGGTAGAAATTCGAGTAATTGAGTTTGCTAAAATAATTGAGTTTTTATATTGAATGTGCTATCAATGTAGATGATAAAATTTTCATGGAAAAGATGTTAAATATTATAAAAACATTTTGGTACTAAAAATTTCCAATTACACACATTGCATAATTAAAGCACGTTTTGCTCTTAAATACAACTCTTTATTTCATGGCGTTTTAAAAAAGATTTCATATTAATTTTTTTTTTAAATATACATACATAGGTCAAATTTAACTTGTTTGCTGAAAATGTGAAAACTTTCTTTACACCTAGTTTATTGAATTTATTTTCTATAAATTTAGTTTTTAAAAATATAATTTTATATAATATTAATTTAAAATGCGATGGGCAAAATGATTTTCATCCTCGGGAATGGCTTGCTAATGAATCCTTTTCGGTTTATCATTGCTGAGGTAAAATTTGGAAAAAATACATGCGTTGCAATCGAAATGGTCCTAATTCACAATTTATAGTCCAACGGTGAACAGTTATCGCGAAGATACCATTATTTTCGTCTTTGAAACCCTAATAGGGAGGCGAGATAACTGTTAGAAAACAAAGTGCATTGAACCGATTTTTTGCATAAATTTTAAGGAAATAAAATTTTAACATACTAAACATAATATATGTATGTCAATATATATGTTGGTATGATGGTAGTATACTACATATGTTTTGCGTGAAAAAATTGTGATAAAATTATATATGTTTAACTAAGTGCTTTCATTGTGGCGTCTTAAGGGAAGAAAATCGCTTTCCGCGTATAAAAATGCGAAGTTTGATCAAAAAGTGTTTGTCCGAAAATAATTTAATTGTCGGATGGCAAAGTCGAGCCGTCCATTGTCGGTGACAATTCCACTTTCCGGTTTCGGTGATGGTTTTTGTCATACACAATGGCCGGTGTGACGGCCCCCATTTGAGCGATCAATCTTCTTATAAAATCTTCTTTCCGACAAGTTTTATCTCCTCTTGAGAAGTTCGGAAACGTGACCTTTATATACTCGCACACGTATTTTTCTTTTTTTCCTCTCTCCGTCTTTTATCTTGCCGAATCGATAGGCGACCCATTCAAGAAATAACTCTCTTCAAATGGTGAGAGTGCCCTTCCTTCCGTCGACGGAACTATGATGGCGAAGAACCACCTAACAATCCCTTGTAACAGCTCTTTTTCGTCTTGAAATTATTGAATATTTTGAAGTAACTATCGCAATGCGCGACGATCCGACGAAAAAAGTCGTATACCTACAAGGTATTCTTCTTTGAAACTCAATAATGAGGGTTTTTTACAAAAAAAATTGAAATTTTAAGCTGTTGTTACGTATAATATAATACACGTGTATTATAAATACATACATGTACATATGTAAGTCGACTTAACAGAAATTAACAAATTTTCCCATGTACATACATATGTACTTGCCTGCAAAGATGTATATACATACATACATGTATGTATGTATGTATATACATCTTTGCTGATGATGCTTTGACGTATGAATTCATGTTTAATAAATTTATTATTAAAAGAAAAATTTACTTAAATCACATCGCGTTCACAGACGAATCGATAAAATTTTACAAATATGAAAATGTGTATGTGACGTGGAAACAATTCCGAAAATCGCTTTTTTTGCATCATCTGTTCAATTTCTCGTGATTGATTCGCTTGCTTTCATATTTTAGACGTTTTGCATATTCCAACTTTTCCTTTAGAGATTTCTGACACATTTTCGTATTGTGAGTAGGATTTATTAAAAAAAAAAGTCCTCGAATTCAAATGCCAAGTAATGGTATGTCTTGCACACGAATAAAATAGAAATTTATCGTGCAGCTCACATATTACAATATTTTTTCTTTGAATAAAATCAAGGGGTAATCAATTTGAGAGATATTACGAATTTGTTTTAATGCAATCAATTTCTTTATTCATTCAAATAAAAGTAAAAACGGCTATTGGAAAAGGTGTCCAGTCAAAAGCGCTCGGTAAAAAAGCGCACCGACATAACTGCGAGGCGTCATAACTAGAGCCCGGAATCTGAGGGGGCTGTTTATTGTTCAAAGATTGTAAATGCATTGTTAAGGGTTTGCTGAACCTTTTTTACAAAGCATTTACAACAATTGAACAATAGGCGGCACGTTTCCGGCCCCTTCAGATTCCGACCTCTAGTCATAACCGCGTCATAGCCGTGCGCCGACAAAACCACTGCAAAAGCAGTCGGCGACAAAACCGCGCCAGCATATGTATATGAAAAAACTAAAATATCAATTTCGACCTTAACTTCATTTTTAATATTTTTACATACCTCCTTTACGTTTCACTTACGATTAAAATTCAGGAAAAAGTTTTCCTCTTATCCGATCGTTTTCATACTTTGCCATATTGCTCATTTTGGTCAGCAATATACGTAATTGGATCCTCCACCATTATGATGGTGCAAAAATATCGTGTAAGACGCGTTTGAAATTTGAATTTCTGAAAAGTGCCTGACGTCTATCCAGTTTTTAGTTTTAAACATAGATGGCGGTAGTAAAATAAAATTATTGGTATTTTTATTCAAAATAATAATTTTATATACAAATTATAAAAGAGGTATGTTTTTAAAAAACTTTATTTTATTGCACTTGCAACCGAAATTTACATAAGTCGAAGTTGATATCTTATTTTTTTCATATGTATGTATATACTTGGGCGGTTTTCTTTCCGAAGGCTTTTTGCTGGGGCGGTTTTGTCTCTCGTTTTTTTGTCGGGGCGGTTACGTTGGGGCGCTTTTGTTTCTCGCGCTTAAGTCGGAGTAATTGAAAAAATACAATCGTTCTTCTGCTGTACATATTTATATACATTTCACTGGCGATAATTTGAATCTGAAAACGTAAAATTTATTTATAACTGCAATTGGTTTCGGTCATCGATTTTTTAAGTGCATTCATAACTAAGCTCACTTCCTTAATTGAAGTACTTTTGTTAATTAAAGTGAACATGGAAATTGCACGATAGTCCTTATCCTTAGCCATAATTATTTCCTCTCGGATGGCGTTTTAAATTAGTGCAGCTCAAATTAAACTAATTATGATATATGCAATTAAAACGCACGTATGTACATATGTGTGTATGTATGTAAATAAACGCTGGAATCATACACACACGTGTGATATTATAAATTCCATTGAAATTTAATTAAATTCAACGGGTCGGCGGAAGATTTTTTTATTTCGTTCGCTGAAAAAGTGAAAGATAAGCGCTCGTATGATACGGTAGTGTGCCGTCTTTCATCCAGTGGTTCAGTGAAATATCTCATGAAACTAAATCAGAATATACTTTTTTGATATATGGTCCGTTTTTTTAACCCGTCGGAAAACATTAAGGAGAGCTGACAGCCTGACCGAGGGGTATTTCTATGTCGCCGGTCTTCTTATTATAAAAAGCTCATGACAAATGGTTAAGGATGATTTATTATAACCGACGGTAGTGTATCGCTGACAATCTACTCCCCCACCACACTTCTCACCCTCTCTCCTTATTTTTCAACCCCCCCCGTACCTCACCTACAGCATTTATCTATTATTTTATAAATCAAATTTTGATGGAAGATGCCACGTGAAAATTGCTTGCGCTTAAGGAAGAGTTAAAATATTTTTCATCGCGTTACGCGGTCCATTTTTCATTTTGAAACTTTAACTTTCGTATTATGGACGTTTTCGTTACTTTATTTTTTTAAATTTAAATTAAAATGTGATATTAAGGTTTAGTTAAATTTTTTGTAGTTGATTGAAGCGTTTCGTTGCGTTGAATTGCAACGTTGCAAAAAAGTGCGATTTATTCACATTAAAAACTAGTAAAACAGAAGTAAAAAGTTTCATATGTACATATGAAAGATCAGGATGCAGGTCACACCAGATATTTATTAATATTTGGTGTGACCTGCATCGGAATAATCGTTTATTGTACATATTTATTTCTTTTATTCATATACATATGTATATATTCCAGGAAAGCCTAACAGGTAGACCCCAATACGCTTTCCTGGTCAATAACATAACAATCTTACAGTTTCATATATACAGAGTGGGCAGCATTATAATATCAGCAAATAATAATAAATAATAGATATCTTAACAATAAATAATAAACTTCAGGCCTGCCATAGGTAAAATGCCCTATACGCAGTTGCCTCATCTCTAAGCAGTCAACCCATACACCTATACATTCTACATAAACATTTTTTTCTTCATATTCATAGTTCAATGAAAGTCCTGTGTACATATGTACATACAATGCACATATCCAAACATATTGTACGATCTCTGTAAAAAGATATTAATTACAAACCGCAGGTTAATAAAAAAATAAATTGCTTGCAAAAATAAAAAAAAATGTTCTAGCCAAATTTGCAGGGCATGGGAGAGGGAATGCCGATTTTATTGGAATAGTCACGACAGTTGAGTTGTTGAGTTAGATAAATTGGCAAACTATAACTGGAGACGATCAATCTGAATGTTTTCATAAATAATAAAGGTGAATGTTTAAGATGAAACTTAAAAAGTTTCTTTTTTCCGTTGTGTATATTGTACTTTTCAACTTGGAACAACCAAATTTGGTATATCTCATGGTATTATCACTTTTATTGTACACAGATGGTTTCTGAAAGGGATTAATTAGATCCCGTAGTCAAGGAGCCCCCACATAAAAGTCTCCAATCACCAGATTTTTTTTCGCCAAATCAAAAGAACTTGAAAAATAATATACTGCACATACATTTTTTGGCATATATTATCTGCAAACCATGCACAGCCCCCACCCCCACATATCTTCAGCCACAGTGCACCGGCTTTTGGAAAACTACCCTGCGGAATATTTTTAAATTCAAAAGCTTCTTTCATTTGATCTCGCGTACAAACATTTCTGTTCGCTTTTTTAAATCACGGGTGAATGTTTGCATGTATGTACATATGTATGTATGTATATAATATGTTTTTATAATGACGTTAATATGTCTGCATCGAGGAGGTCGATGTGGTTGGGGGTGGGCTTGTAGGCGGCATTATGGCTGGCATATATAATGCAGGGGATGTGCAAGTCTCAAAGGAAATCAGCCCCCGCGTCCCGGAACAATGATCCTGCGGGAACAATGCCGTACACACTTGTATGAGGAGACCCACCTCTTTCTATCGCCACGTTACGTGGACAGAAGTGCACCGGTAATTAAAATCATCTGTGAACGTTGTACGTCGATGGATGGTATGTAGTTGGCCTCTCGCTGGACCAATCCACTCGTTGTGACGAATTGGATATTTCATTTATGGCTTCGATGCTTTGACGTAAAACCACACACGTGTATGTACATACATATATGTATGGTTCGGTGATTATTGGTCACAAAGCGCTCGCCCAAAAGTCACTGAAATTTCTATAATGAAATTTATGAAGCCGAAAAGTCCATCATACTAACTATGTATATCTATCATACTAACGAGAACTCGAATGCCAAATATTCCGTATTCGCGATTTTCATGGCAAAAATTGTCTTTTCGGCGATCGCAATGTGACAAATAATCCAATTACCATATGTCCGTATACATATATGTACATTCGATAGGGTAAATATTAGCGAAAGGCGCAACACAAGTGTCGTATTTGTAATAGTCTTGAATAAAGCAATAATAATGACGTTTTGTAACAACTATAATTAGGTAGTTCGCAGTATTGCGTGAAAGTTATGCAAAAATGTATGAAATCTTCTACGAAGTCCCATAAAAATAAATCACCGTTATAAGAGGTTCTATTGTTAATTTTAATGATGTTTGCAAAGAATGTAAGCAGGGGGTGGAATAAATGAATCCTTGTAAAATAGCAACTCTGTTATTTTCATTTTTGTGAGTAATCTTAAGCAGGGCGTATTTACTTATGTATGTACATATCATTATATGTACATATGTATGCACATGTGAAGGTGCATGTAATATTTTCGTTGGCACTGCATCGAAACGTGCATCTATTCAAACTGCAATGCTCAGCTCCCATGATAGATTATTGTACCATATATTGTTATATAGAAATACTAGCTGTATTACCCGGCTTCGCTCAGTGTTTATAATATAAACCGCTTAAACATGACTAAGCTAATTTAATTAAAAAAAAAAAAAAAAATTAAAAATTAAAAAAAAAAATTTAAAAAAAAAATTTAAAAAAAAATAAAAAAAAAATAAAAAAAAATAAAAAAAAAAATCAAAAAAAAAATCAAAAAAAAAATTAAAAAAAATCAAAAAAAAAAAATCAAATTTTTTTTTTGCCTTCTAGGGCTTCGCCCTCGGCGCCCCCCTGAGCCTTTGCCTTCTAGGGCTTCGCCCCTCCACGCCCCATGAGCAATTGCCGTTTAGGGCTTCGCCCCCATGATCAGTTGCCTTTTAGGGCTTCGCCCCTCCACGCCCCCATGATTAAAAGCCGTCTAGGGCTTCGCCCCCCTAAGTTAATGCCTTTTAGGGCTTCGCCCCCCGCGCCCCCAAGATTAATTGCCGTTTAGGGCTTCGCCCCCCTTAGTTAATAACTTTTAGGGCTTCGCCCCTCCGCGCCCCCATGATTAAATGCCGTCTAAGGCTTCGCCCCCATGATCAGTTGCCTTTTAGGGCTTCGCCCCTCCGCGCCCCCATGATTAATTGCCGTCTAGGGCTTCGCCCCCCTTAGTTAATGCCTATTAGGGCTTGCGCCCCATGAGGCTGGGCCCTCCGGGCCCCCTTCGGGGCCCCACGGGGCTGCGCCCCCTGTGGCGCCCCCTTTTGAGCCCCATGGGGCTGCGCCCCATGAGGCTGGGCCCCCCGGGCCCCCTTCGGGGCCCCACGGGGCTGCGCCCCTTGTGGCGCCCCCTTTTGAGCCCCATGGGGCTGCGCCCCATGAGGCTCGGCCCCCCGGGCCCCCTTCGGGGCCCCACGGGGCTGTGCCCCTGTTGGCGCCCCCTTTTGAGCCCCATGGGGCTGCGCCCCATGAGGCTGGGGCCCCACGGGGCTGTGCCCCTTGTGGCGCCCCCTTTTGAGCCCCATGGGGCTGCGCCCCATGAGGCTGGGCCTCCCGGGCCCCCTTCGGGGCCCCACGGGGCTGCGCCCCTTGTGGCGCCCCCTTTTGAGCCCCATGGGGCTGGGCCCCCCGGGCCCCCTTCGGGGCCCCACGGGGCTGCGCCCCTTGTGGCGCCCCCTTTTGAGCCTCATGGGGCTGCGCCCCATGAGGCTGGGCCCCCCGGGCCCCCTTCGGGGCCCCACGGGGCTGCGCCCCTTGTGGCGCCCCCTTTTGAGCCCCATGGGGCTGCGCCCCATGAGGCTCGGCCCCCCGGGCCCCCTTCGGGGCCCCACGGGGCTGTGCCCCTGTTGGCGCCCCCTTTTGAGCCCCATGGGGCTGCGCCCCATGAGGCTGGGGCCCCACGGGGCTGTGCCCCTTGTGGCGCCCCCTTTTGAGCCCCATGAGGCTGGGCCTCCCGGGCCCCCTTCGGGGCCCCACGGGGCTGCGCCCCTTGTGGCGCCCCCTTTTGAGCCCCATGGGGCTGGGCCCCCCGGGCCCCCTTCGGGGCCCCACGGGGCTGCGCCCCTTGTGGCGCCCCCTTTTGAGCCTCATGGGGCTGCGCCCCATGAGGCTGGGCCCCCCGGGCCCCCTTCGGGGCCCCACGGGGCTGCGCCCCTTGTGGCGCCCCCTTTTGAGCCCCATGGGGCTGCGCCCCATGAGGCTCGGCCCCCCGGGCCCCCTTCGGGGCTTCACGGGGCTGTGCCCCTGTTGGCGCCCCCTTTTGAGCCCCATGGGGCTGCGCCCCATGAGGCTGGGGCCCCACGGGGCTGTGCCCCTTGTGGCGCCCCCTTTTGAGCCCCATGGGGCTGCGCCCCATGAGGCTGGGCCTCCCGGGCCCCCTTCGGGGCCCCACGGGGCTGCGCCCCTTGTGGCGCCCCCTTTTGAGCCCCATGGGGCTGCGCCCCATGAGGCTGGGGCCCCACGGGGCTGCGCCCCCCGGGCCCCCTTCGGGGCTGCGTCCCTTGTGGCGCCCCTGGCGGGGCCCCATGAAGCTACTCGCCTTGCGCCCCCGCGGGGGTGAATCCATTGAAACGAAAAAAAAAATCGGCGCCCATGGATCGAAAAAAAAAAAAAATCGAATCACGTGTTCGATGACGTCACCGATCTACGGACGACGAAGACGACGACGACGACCAAGGATACATACATACATACAAAGTCTCTTTCCAAATTATAGATTAGACTAGCTGTATTACCCGGCTTCGCTCAGTGTTTATAATATAAACCGCTTAAAGATGACTAAGCTAATTTAATTAAAAAAAAAAAAAAATTTAAAAATTAAAAAAAAAAATAAAAAAAAAATAAAAAAAAAATTAAAAAAAAAATAAAAAAAAAATTAAAAAAAAAATTTTTAAAAAATCAAAAAAAAAAATCAAAATTTTTTTTTGCCTTCTAGGGCTTCGCCCTCGGCGCCCCCCTGAGCCTTTGCCTTCTAGGGCTTCGCCCCTCCACGCCCCATGAGCAATTGCCGTTTAGGGCTTCGCCCCCCTTAGTTAATGCCTTTTAGGGCTTCGCCCCTCCGCACCCCCATGATTAAATGCCGTCTAGGGCTTCGCCCCCCTTAGTTAATGCCTTTTAGGGCTTCGCCCCCCGCGCCCCCAAGATTAATTGCCGTTTAGGGCTTCGCCCCCCTTAGTTAATGCCTTTTAGGGCTTCGCCCCTCCGCGCCCCCATGATTAAATGCCGTCTAAGGCTTCGCTCCCATGATCAGTTGCCTTTTAGGGCTTCGCCCCCCACGCCCCCAAGATTAATTGCCGTTTAGGGCTTCGCCCCCCTTAGTTAATGCCTTTTAGGGCTTCGCCCCTCCGCGCCCCCATGATTAAATGCCGTCTAAGGCTTCGCCCCCATGATCAGTTGCCTTTTAGGGCTTCGCCCCCCGCGCCCCCAAGATTAATTGCCGTTTAGGGCTTCGCCCCCCTTAGTTAATGCCTTTTAGGGCTTCGCCCCTCCGCGCCCCCATGATTAAATGCCGTCTAAGGCTTCGCCCCCATGATCAGTTGCCTTTTAGGGCTTCGCCCCCCGCGCCCCCAAGATTAATTGCCGTTTAGGGCTTCGCTCCCCTTAGTTAATGCCTTTTAGGGCTTCGCCCCTCCGCGCCCCCATGATTAAATGCCGTCTAAGGCTTCGCCCCCATGATCAGTTGCCTTTTAGGGCTTCGCCCCTCCGCGCCCCCATGATTAATTGCCGTCTAGGGCTTCGCCCCCCTTAGTTAATGCCTATTAGGGCTTGCGCCCCATGAGGCTGGGCCCCCCGGGCCCCCTTCGGGGCCCCACGGGGCTGCGCCCCTTGTGGCGCCCCCTTTTGAGCCCCATGGGGCTGCGCCCCATGAGGCTGGGCCCCCCGGGCCCCCTTCGGGGCCCCACGGGGCTGCGCCCCTTGTGGCGCCCCCTTTTGAGCCCCATGGGGCTGCGCCCCATGAGGCTGGGCCCCCCGGGCCCCCTTCGGGGCCCCACGGGGCTGCGCCCCTTGTGGCGCCCCCTTTTGAGCCCCATGGGGCTGCGCCCCATGAGGCTGGGCCCCCCGCGCCCCCTTCGGGGCTTCACGGGGCTGCGCCCCTTGTGGCGCCCCCTTTTGAGCCCCATGGGGCTGCGCCCCATGAGGCTGGGCCCCCCGGGCCCCCTTCGGGGCCCCACGGGGCTGCGCCCCTTGTGGCGCCCCCTTTTGAGCCCCACGGGGCTGCGCCCCTTGTGGCGCCCCTGGCGGGGCCCCATGAAACTACTCGCTTTGCGCCCCCGCGGGGGTGAATCCATTGAATCGAAAAAAACAAATCGGCGCCCATGGATCGAAAAAAAAAAAAAATCGAATCACGTGTTCGATGACGTCACCAATCTACGGACGACGACGACGAAGACGACGACGACGAAGACGACGACGACGAAGACGACGACGACGAAGACGACGACGACGACGACCAAGGATATTTACATACAAAGTCTCTTTCCAAATTATAGATTAGATATATATATTATATACGTAATATTATTGTAAGATGTCAATACGCTGACATTCAATTCGATTGTGGTCCCTGAGGTGAACGTCTGTACCTTTCAAATACATACATATATTGTAAATATAATATAAAATATATATTTTTTATGTTTTTTTTTTATTTACATATAGCCACAGTGACATTACAGAATACTCAAATGTGTCACTATGACCGAACATATAAGCATAATACAAACATTATATGTAAGAAAATTAGCGAGACATCTAAATGTTATAGATAATAATTTTTGAAATCATATTCAAATAGTGGGTAGGATGGTTTTTGCCAATTTGAAGGAGGAACCACTTCAACAATGAAATCAGATAAATTGGCAAACTCTAACAAGAAACGATAAACTTGGAGTCACAAATATTATACTCAGAATCATATTATATTATACTCAGAATTTATTTTTTAATCTAGGTCAGCTAACAGGATTTAACCCGGTGACCTCTCGGTGCTAAGTATCAACGCAACCACCAAGCTGGAGTGAAAAATGCGATTTTTTTTGTGTTAGATATTTAAAGAAACTCGGCTTTCATATATTTTTTGTTATAAATTATTTTTTCTGCCATACAAATTAGCACCATAGACTAGTTTTTAGCATACATATGTACATATAATGCTTTCGAACAAAGTGGTTCCAATCTTGAACAAAATCGTTCAATCCCACCGGTTGCTGCTGCCCATACCTTGGATATGTTACTCCGGGTCGATCGTTTCCTTTCAGAGTTTGCCAATTCATTTGATTTCCATTGAAACAGTTCCAATAAATTGGCAACCTTTACCCATTTCGAGTTGTCCCAAAAAATCCCCAAAATACACACACACACACACACAAACACATACTTTTTTTTAAATACCTCCTTTACGTTTCACTTATTCTAGATTATGAAAACGTGATCGGTGATAGATTCTGAGTTCGAATCAATCAAAATCTCAAGTTCGAATTTTCGCATAATCACAAAACTTCATCTACTGTTACTACGTACATAGATAAAGTAAAAATTAAAGCGTTACATACATATACACATAAATAAAATATATAAATATAATATAATAGAACATTAGATGAATGACTTTTGAATTGCATATCAGATTATTCTGGTAAGTTTGACCTATTACAGTTTGTAGACCGCTGGAGTAGACGGGCAACAAAGGGTAGATTATCTGCATTCGTTTATGTGCAAGATCCTGTGTGCCGGTTGAGTGGGTCGCTAACAACGAAGAGAATCTCTAATTCCTACCAGTTTCTCAGAACAAAAGCTTCGACACAAAAACAACCACTCGTGTGTGACTATGTGTGCTTTGTACCCCTTCCAAATGCAAATGATAGTGCAATTGTTGTACGTGTTTCCCATTCACGTATTTTGAATTATTACTCTTACTGCGAAATGTGATACAATATTTTGGTGTTTGGAAACACCTCTAGTTGGAAAAGATATTCTGTATTATGGATAATGCGTGAAAAATATTAAAAAAAATTCGGATGTGACCAACCCATGACTTTATTTTATTTTATTTTATTTTTTACATATATACCAGGAAGGCCTTACAGGTAAATCCCAATGCGCCTTCCTGGCCAATTACAAATACAAATACAGCATTTTTATTATAAGTCGTTGAATTGCGAGACACTGAAAAAACTCGCAAATTAACGAGACATCTATGAATTGTACATAAATTTTTATTGTACATCAATCAAATTTTTCAAATAGTGGTGACATAGTAGGTAGGAAGGATTTTTAGCCAATTTTTTTTTTCCGGGAATCGTTTCAACAATGAAATCAGAGAAAATTGGCAAACACTGATAGGAAACGATCAACCTGGAGTCACAAATCCAGGTCTGACCAACAGCATACTCTGAAAAATTAATTTTCATTCAGGGATAGAACCCGGCACCTTCTTGACGGTAAGCAGAAGCTTAACGTCCGAGCTATGCTGCTGGCTATGTATTTCAGGTATTTCTATGTATTTCTATGTATTTCTATGTATTTCAGGAATATAAGGTCACAAAATAAAATCCGATATTGAACCGTACACACATATTCACATATACCGGCAGTATTATGAAATACTAATAGATATACAGCATTTTCGATACAAAGTGAGCGCAAATGTATGGAAACTTGCACAAGACAAAAGTTCTACTTCCGGCTGTCTGATTTTGTTCAATTTTTTTTATTACTTAAAATCATTATCAGTATCATACGCAATAAATATCAAGAAGATTAAAATAATTTAAAAGGTCAAAATAAAATATTGAAATATTGTTTTAAAAAAAAATAGTACTTCTGGTATTCACGAATTCTGACCAAAACCTTATCAGCTCTAAGTTAGTACATAAAGAATACAAATATAAATTTTCAGCTTGATACGCTTAGGGGTGTGGACAGAATAGTGGCCACAACATTTTTGATATTTCTAAGAAGAAAAAATCTCACTACCGGTTTATTAAATTTTTTTTTTTTTCATCATATTGATAATTGACTTCTATTTTTTATTGCATAATTTAAATGGCATAATCTATGCGATGATATTTCATCACTTCGGTATATGTATGAATATACATATTATACATATTGGATGTACATATGTATAAAACAACGGACGCGATGTATTACATATATAATATGTTTATATATATGTATATATGCATATATTATTAATTATTATTGTACATCGATTTCGATTCCTTTTTCCGTTCCAGTTCTCAATTCCTTTTTCAGTTTCGATTCCCAATTCCTGTTTCAGTTCCGAATCCCGATTCCAGTTTCAGTTCCGATTCCGATTAATTATTACCATTCGTATTGTAACTTTATTAAATCATGTATCAATTTGTTTCCGAAACCACTCGTTTAAATTTTAACGGGCATAACACTAGTTTACTAATAATTATATTATTTTGAAATATTTTTTTTATTTTGATCGATCGATGAACACATATGATCGTATAAATATACTACACGTTTAATATACATATCAGCCGTTATATTTGGAAGTGGCATGAGTCCAATTTTCTTCGAAAAATATTTCGTAAATCATTAGATATAATGTTTTGCCTTTAACAATATTTAAAAATATTGTTGGCCTGTAATACATTTATTCTGCTTTTTTGTGATTCTGGACATAACGAATTAAAAGAAGTGACAACAATTTGTGAATTAAGTCAAACAGAAATAGTGTTTTTGGAACTGAAAATTGGATTTCCGCCACTTTCAAATATAACGGCTCATATGGATATTTGATGATTTTATAGGATTTCGGTTTCATAGATTTAATACCAGTTTTATTCACCACCGGTATACTAAAGCTTTAAATTCACTATTCCGTTGTTTGTAAGCAGGTATTAACCAAATAGGATTGTTACTTTGATCGTCTTCTATAAATGCATGTTTCCAGCGTCACGTGTAAATTTATGTACAATATGTACCTGCTGCTGATTCTAGTGTAGCTTTAGCGAAACGTTTACTACAGTGCATTCATAATCCATTCGTCGAAATCCAACACTGCATAACATATCCCCGTATTGAAGTGCAAATACATATTTACACATGTTATATATACATATGTACATACATACATATGTAGGTCGTATTTTACAAAATAAATACAGCATCCACGCAACGGAGGCAAGCAAGCAATCTTATATACAAAAATCGACAGTCTGACTTGGTATGATACGAAACGTAGCACAAATATGGATATGTCATTTCAATGTTGAAACCAAATACTCACCTCTGGCAGGGCTTTTCGAAAATTGCATGAAAATGTCGAGGGTAGGTTTCGGTCTTTCATCTTGTTTGATATTAATTTCAAGAGATATTAATTTCGGTGTGTTTTCCTCCAATATTCTTCGCATCGTCTCTTAATTAGTATCTGCATTGTGATAATTTGAATATTTGTGGTGACCTTTCGTGGAAATTGGCATATCTAATAAATATGGAATTTGAAAATATGTATATGTATGTATTTACATATGAAATTGTGTATAATTCTAATAAATGTTTTTTTGTCTTTGCCTTGTTTAAGTAAGTACAAAATGAAAATAATGCTACGAAGAAAGTTTGAAATGTTCTTATATTGCGGTTGCGATAAAATATAGGTAGCGGTTGAAAAGATTAGAAATATTCGTTTTTAATGACTTTATCATCCATTTTCGGTTTGTTACTGGATCGTTTATCTTCGTTTGCGTTTCTTCCTTGGAGATGAGAGGCCATCTCCCATTGTGTCGAAAGTTTGTGTCGAAAATTCGAGAGACGTCTTTGAAAATTACTTTTAAAATTATGAAAGTGAAGGTTTTCCGTTTTTTATTCGCAGTTCATTTCATCAATTCGATTTGGAATCTCTTCAATAATGATCAATTACGATGATGATTATTTTTTTGTTTCGATTGTGATTCTGTCTTATGGGATGGATGAGTGAAATGAAAAATGCTGAAATAAAGTAAACATTTTTTTATAAACAGCAGAAATCTTTACAGTAGAGTATTACAGTATCGTAGCATCAATATGATTAGCTCATTTTTTCCACTTATATTGTAACATGTACATATACACATATATATATATATATATATATATATATATATATATATATATATATATATACATACATACATATATATATATATATATATATATATATATATATATATATATATATATATATATATATATATATATATATATATATATATATATATATATATAAAGTTTTATATATTTATAGAATTATCTCTTTGAGAGCATTTTGATAAACTATGATAATTACAAATCTAAAACATAGTATAGATTATTTGAAAGTTTTGCATAACAAAATGAGAATTTTACAAGTAATTTCAATAAAAATATAAAGCGTTATTATTTACATTAGAAAATATTCCATTCATTTCATGATAGACATATTTTTGCTAATAAAATAAATTTCATCTCTAGTTATTAAACATTTATACTTTGTCTACAATGATTCTTTTATATATTTATATGTAAATTGGAATAATGTATAATATCTACAACTTATACACATTATAAGTAAATAAAGTCTTCAGCTTACATAAAAGCTCAATACATTTGTATTATATATATATATGTCTATATATATATATATATATATATATATATATATATATATATATATATATATATATATATATATATATATATATATATATATATATATATATATATATATATATATATATATATATATATATATATATATATATATATATATTTATTTATAATTTAATACAACAAAGTTGATGCACTGCATACATTGAACAATAAGATATTAAACTTTAATAATATAAATATATGATGAATACTGGTTTTCAATATGAAAACGTAAAACATAATAATAAATACACACTGGACTAAATGAATTTTCTCGTTTTGAATAAAGAAAATGAATCGTTGGTATGATTGTCCATCATTATTCTAAATAAATTAAATTAAAATAATTTTTTCAACACCTTCCAACACTTCATGTAATTTATTTATTTAGAATTTAAATAAAATAAAATTTCATAAAAACCATAATACAATTAATCTGAAATGGTATTTTTACAAACCTTTTCTAATAATTTGTGATGAAATTAAATAAAAAAAAGCGTTATTTGGCTATTTTATTTGAAATTTAGAATATACATATTGAGAACAGGTTTTTGAATTTTAAGTATCATATGCAACTGATTTAATATGAATTATTCAAATTCGAGAGTGTGTTTGAGACTCGGGTAATAATTCCAACCTGGTACGATAGGCTATCGATGTTATAACGAGCACGCGAAACGAATAAAGAAAATTTTCCAGCTCGTAATATGTAATGGAGCAAAACACTTAAAATATCAAAACAATTTAAAAGTACTCTCGAATCGAAATATCATCACGATACCACCGATGTACAGAGTTCGTTCGCCGAAAGCCTAAGGCTATTTTCATTCGTTATACGGTAATTTAATGTACAACGAATATTATTAGTTACATAGGTACAACATTTGCAGCATGTCTACATTTATTTTTGACGTGAAACCCTTTCGACAATTATCGCGGTACAATCGAAAGGCAAACTTTCAAAAGTATTATTGGAAATAATTTGATGGGAAATTTAAATTTCAACAATTGTGAATAATTCAATAGTATGTTAAATTTTATTTACATGTAACTTTTTATCATATGTATTACCTATTTATTCAATATTTGGATATGTTGTGAGAACTATAATATAAATATCTATTGCACAAAGAAATCTAAGGTGATATGTTGTCACACGGAACGATTAGCGAGTTTTGTGCTAGTTGAGAAACTGTTATTTAGGAATATTGTAAAAATGATTAATCTGCAATCAACAACGGTCAATTGAACACGTATTATTTACGTTTTTCAATTTAAGCGATCTATCACAGAAAAAAAATACCCATTGAGTACAACATACATATATTAAATTTTATATTGAATATTTCATTTTTTTCTTTTTAAAATCGTCTGTACATATATATTATTTCATTTATATGTATAAAAGGGATGGAAGTAACGATATATACAAAATTACAATGATTTTCAATATTAATAATAACAATACAATAATTCGAACCATACATAATTCGAAGTGTCAGATATGGTATTGTATTTTTTTTATACACGTATCACTTTAATGTCTTTCTTCACTGGTTTCATATTATATAATAAATTTATTTATTTTTGTAATTAATTTAAGATGATTCGCTATCACGGTCGCATTATAAGGTTATTGTTTTAACATTTCTTATGTTTAACAATTATTATAGTAATAATATACAAAAACTCTTTCACGCGGTTCACCACATTCACAACCATTGTATAGGTATATTTATTGCGTGATTTGTTTAAATTTTCATTAATTAAAATCATCTTTTGTTTTATATTTTAAGAGTTAAAATACATAATTCGTATCAGTCATTTAAAATAACGATTTATTTTATGGTGCCAAAACTGCATTCTTTTTACACGGTCATTAATGCATTTTTAATCGTGCAAGCGAAACCGCTTACGATCATTAAATTATTTTAAACGTTTTTTTACCCTGTGGAAATGCGTCGATTTTATTTCTTTGTTCATTGTTAAGTTGCTATAATTTCGATAAATTAACACTTTCAATATTGCAGAGAGTGATCAAAGCGATGATTCAATTTGAAAGTTTTTATACATAGGTAGAACAATAGGAATAGCATACACTACATATGTACATACATACATGATGTATAGAATGCGGTGGAAACAATTAGATGATTGTTATCTTGAAAATGAACACTTCAAATGAAAATTAAATAATCGCTAGTTAAATGAAAGTTTATTACATTACATAGAATTACGCTAGAAAATTTTTTTTTGAATATAATATCACTCAGATGAGTTTCGCACGTTGTTGAACATTGTTTTCACATAATTTTCCTCAATATTATCTCTGAAATTTTTTCATTGTTATTTTTCAACACCTAGATAGCTTGAAATTTGTGAGAATATACTTTCTTCTTGGAATAGCCGTACAGAAAGAGACAACTAAGGGCGAAAACACACTGAGTGGTACGTGGTCCGTGTTGTTTTTTTTCGATAACAACACGGACCTGTTGCTATCAAAAATTTGAATGATTTTGATACTTTTAAACATGTGAAAACAATGCAGCAGCCCTAGTCCATATACATATGTACATGGTACACAGTCCCAAAAATCACGCCACGGAGTGTTTTCGGTGATATTTTATTGTATTTATCCTTGCTTGACAGTGATCTACAAGGGTGAATCCCATATTTGAAGAATTATAGGAGAAACATATGCACTTTGCACGTGCAACTGCACCTGAATTCGGTTTGGGGAACACTCATTGTCACAGCAAGGACGTAAAGTTCCGTACTATTCAGTGTGGTTTCGCCTAAAGTTTCAACGGAATGGGCAACAACTGGGTGGATGCACATCAAAGTCACGTTAGACATATTATAATGCCTCTTTTTTGACACCAAATTTCAGAAATTAAAAAATATATAGGGATTGTGCTGAATTAATTGATGGATTGTTCTCGACAGTGTGTTGAGTTTTGCTCGAATACCTCAATGGTATTATGTGTGCTTGTGTTTATTTTCAAGATACTAATCGTTTGTTTATATCCGCCTAACGTTGTACTTACTGGTTAGTATTAATTTATCGAAATTGTATCGCCTTAAGCTTTTTTATTTTTCATTAACAATACGAAATTTCGTCCATCGCGACAATGTAGATTCGTCAATATCGAAACACTGAATGTGAATTGCATCTAGTGATTTCGCATGCCTCTGGAGGCTCTCGACGATTCGGTCTACTGGGTGAACACGACCATGTAGTCTATTGGCTAAGTGCCCATGTGCATCAGCTTCTTGAAGGCCTTCCTGAACTCGGGGTTGAATATGGTGTATATCACGGGGTTGACGAAGCTGTTCATGTAGCCGAGCCATGTGGTTAAGATGAATGCAGTCACCCCCGGCTGACACTCCCACCCCAGTTTGGTGCACATGGCGTCCATTATGTTGCACGTGAAGAACGGCACCCAGCATATCAGGAACACGCCTGCACATACGATAAAGATGAAATTAATACATTTAAATTATGATTTCGCACATGTGATACTGTCTATTGTATCGTGGCGGAGCTTTTTGTCGTCAAACGCGCTCGTGCGCACAATTGGCGTTTGTTGATTTTTTTCGCGAATAAATTCGACGCTTTGTCGCAGTGAATCGGCGTGTGAAAAATTGCTTCCGAACGTACGTTCTGTGACGACACTAACTGTCGGGTGTTAAATCACGGAAAAGTTTTTCTTTTTTTTTCCTGAAAAAGAAGTATTATGTATTGTATAACATAAGACCTTTCATGGCGATAGAGCGATAGTGGCTTCCATTTTCCCTTAACGAGTTATGTATGTATGTATGTGTGTACATATATGTACATATATATGCGATACAAATAAATCACATGAGTTTTGGTATTTTTTGGAACTTGTATAATAATATTGTGTCCGGTCAAAATCGCGCGAAACCAAACCGCCCCGACGTAACCGCGCCGATGTAAGCGCTTAACATCAAAACCACGCAGCGACAAAAGGGCGCGCTGACAAAGCCGCGTAAGGAAAAAGTGCGCACCGACAAAACAATATCAATAATAATGCGTTTTCAAATTTTAGTCGTAAATTTTGATTTATATTATTATTTTAGTTTTTTAAATGAGTTCAAATAAATATTTTTTGTTTTTTTGACGGGCCGTTTCTATAAACAATAAATCGTTTTGTGCGAAATACCGATCGTTACTCAACCTATGTAGGGTAGGGCTGCCACAATTGTCGAGATGCCGACCGGGACAGTTGGAAATTGAATGATAAATGGTAAAATTGAAATTTTGAGCCATATCTTAAACTAATTTTGATTATATAAAGTTACTATTTTGCTGTCAAATTAAATCTACCGATAAATAAAAGAACTTCTAAATGGTCAATTTTCTTAAAGTTTTTATTTAAAAGCAGGAATGATATCTTTGCATTTATTTTTTCACTCAAAAATTCAGGAATTTCCCATTCATTTAAAGTTTGCGTTAAAATTGGATTTGAAGCGATTTCGGCGCCTCTAGATTTTGAAGCCTGGTATCGTTGCTCCCTTCGTACGACTATATGTATACGATTAAGTAATTGCAGATCGCACGGTGAAAAGGTCACACGGTGAAATGACAATAAATTAATCGCGGAGACGAGTTTGTTGACAGCGTGATCGTCGAAGAAAAGATCATCCTGGGTAAACATAGATCGACAGTCGGTATTCAGCACGATTGATTGTTTATTGAATTTTATTTTTCCCAATCATAAATAATTAAAATTTTACGACTAACATTTGAAAACGCACCATTATTTTTGATAATTCAATGTTTTCAAACACTAGTTGCGCGATTTTATCGACGCGCTCTTTTGTCTCACGCAGTTTTGTCCCGCGCGCTTAAATTGTAGTACCAATGTAAAGTTTCGATTTAACGAATACCAATATAATGAATTATTTTTACGTTCCCGAAGTTTGTTAGTTCTTATAAAGAACTTTCAATTTGTTAAAATGATATTTGTTTTTTATGACATTTAAAAACTAACAAATTTATCACAATGTACATGAGTGTTTATATTACACACATATTTTTACAATATTTAAAATATATATTTTATATTTATACATATATTAGAACACGTGTTCGAATTGGTTGTACTTAGGATTGCAAGCAATGTATCGGGGTTGATTAAAATAGTAGTACATACAATAATAGCGTATATGTATATTTGATTGTTGTAGGAATGACTGGAAAATGTGTCACAATATCAAATTGTATGCTAAAATTAATCCATTATATCGACCAGCTTCGTGTTTATAATCGAAAATGATATATACATATAGAAAGTTGTTGTAGCCGGCAAGTAGTGAGTTTGGTTTAAACGGCTTTGTTCAAATTGATGAAAATTTGATACGTCCATCACGCCGTTGATTTGAATGGTAAATCCCCAGATCTCAAATTAGATGCTGATTACTCGCTACAGTGGCGTTGATTTTAAAATGAATAATGTTCATTTTAAATGGAATAAATAAGGCGGGAGGTCTCACCGAGTACAATCGCCAAAGTCTTCGTCGCTTTTCTTTCTTTCTTCGCCGATGACTTTTCTCTTTTCTTTTTGCTCGCTTTATTCACTTTGTAAATGGTGAACCTAGAGGCCGCCGTGGCTTTTCTTTCTTTCTTAGAATTTCCAGACCCCAACCTCGTTAGCTCCTCAGCACACCGCACCACAGTTGATGCAGTTCTATATGAAACAAAAAAATTCGTTAAAGATATTAAAAAATAAAATAAATTTATTATATACATAAATGTATGTACGTACATATGTATATGTACATATGTATGTACAAGTGTAGATGCATAGGCTGTTCATAACCATAGGTTATTACTGCATTGCATTGGATAATTTACCACAATGACTGTTGTAGGTAGACCATTACATATCATTGGCACAAATTCAATATTGGCTACTAATATGAGAATCAATTTACGTTTTAACACACATAATTAAAACATAAATTATCGCTTGAGACTTGATTGATTAAGTAAATTAAATACGAATTTAAATTATGCTATAATTTCCCCATGTAAAAATTTATATAGATTATAAAATTTGAAGTCATAATCAAATAGTGGTGACATAGTGGGTATCATGCATGGTCTTTGGTAATTTAATGGAGGAACCATTTCAACAATGAAATCAGATAAATTGGCAAACTCTGATAGGAAACGACTTGGAAATCGACTTGGAGTCACAAATATCCAAGTCTGATCAGCAGCACTACAGATAATACTCGTTTCAATCGAGGTGAACCCACAAGATCGAGCCCGGCACCCTCTCTTTATGACGTATGGATGTGAAACTTGGGCATTGAACGTTAGAATGCTGTATAAAATCCAATGTGTGAACCAAAGAAGTATGGAACGCTGTATGCTCGGAATAGCGAGTAGAGATTGAAAACAGAATACGTGGATAAGAAGTATGAAAATGGTAGTTGATGTAATCGAGAGAGTAAAGAGATTGAAATGGCAATGGGTGGGTCACGTAGCTGGACGTAGACGAAAGAAGTGCTCGAATGGTACCTGAAAGAGTGTAAAAGTTACAAGGAAGATCACGAGGGAAATGGATGGATGAAATGGATCTTATACCTGATGGAGAAGAGTTGCTAAAATAAAGATGAATGGAAGTTGTGGAGAGGCTTTTAAATAGTAGTGGATTCTTTTGGAAACATAAACATATTATTTTTATAATTATGTATGAATTCAAACAATTCTTTTGTTATGTATGTACTACTTTCGAATATCCGTAAATTATAAATTGATGATTTTAAGTATTTATTTTATTGTGAAACAGTATTATAAATTAATCAGCATGCATGTACATATGTATTACGTAAAATACAGAAAACAAGGTGTAGGTACATATTATTGTATCACATGATGATTTTCGCAACAAATTAATGGTTTTTGACTAGTTTATTTCAGAAATTAAATAAAAGTGCAGACAAATCGTTGTGACATGAACGTTTATGTCCATTTTTTTATTGAAAGAGAACATAAAATGGAGATAAACATGCGCCCGTCTTGTTAGAAGACAGAATTAGTATTAAACATAGCCGTTTATCTCGATGCTTGTTGTCGCATTCTTAAAAGCTGGTTTTTTGATAAATATATATGTAAATATAATATGTATATTAGCTTACTTCATGGGTAACTTTTCTACTCTGGGTGAACTTGTTGCCCCGTTCTTGTTCGTGAATGTTTTGATGGCACTCTTCGAGAAGCTGACACTTCCGTCTTTGTGCTGCGCGACGACGGCCACTTGAGGTGACTGTTGCTGTTGACTTTGCTGTTGGTTTTGCTGTTTGTTTACTGCAACTCTAGGGCTATTTGGTCCAGAAGATGCCTGCTCTTTGATCGGCTCTTCCAGATTCGAAGGAGCATAGCCAGAGTCGTTGTTGCCATTTGCATCGTTGTGGGGCGCCGGTGAAGCCAAGGAAGCCATTACACTTTCGAAAAAAAACATTGAATTAGTACATATGTATGTACATTTGTCTGTAGATTATATACAAATGTATATGTTGATGATATAATGCTACGATATGGTGCTTGAAATGAGCATGAGAGATCTTAAGAAGCACTCAATTAGGTGATGTTGATTAATTACACCCCCTTCCACCTCGTTCGCGAATAATATAATTGGATTACTAATACGTCAAATTAGTCTTGAACACAGGGAATGTTTGACGTTTGCGTTTGAAATGAGATACGCGAATTATTACGCACAATGCTAGTCACTTCTGGGTTATCCTATTTTGGTTCAATAAAATTACGCTTGAGGAATTTGTGTCGTATCTGTACCGGCAGTGTTAATACATATTTATTTTTCAATTTTGAATTATATATACATAGATACATTTATTTGTGTACAATGCATAATTGTATAAAATTTGAATGTGATATTTCCATCGTATAATTGAAATGCCTCGTTTTGTTAGTTTTAATAATATAATACAAATTTGCCTATAAATAAATTTCCAATCGCTGAAGGAGCTTCAAATTTGTTTGTAAAATAAATATATCAAAATTTTGAAATAGTTTTAGAGAGCGCAAGGGGATGTTTTTCAATTATAGCTTAAGCAAATTATCAATGGGTTCAAAGTTTGAAAACTACTACAATTTTTAGTTGAAGAATTTTTCAAGTAACAACAAATTATTCAGACAAACCATTTTCAATTTACAGCATTCAAAGCGTTGACTATTAAAAAGGATAAAGCATCTTAAATATGATATATAAAACGTAATGTAATAAAGAGTTGTATTTGATCATAAAAGTCCTATGATTATGCATTGTAATTGGAATTTTAATTACAAAAATGTTTTTGTAATAATTATTTTATTTATGAGAAGAATATTTAGAATATTTTTTTTAGGTAGCGATTTCGTTTCTTTGTTATTTTATTTTAAATGATTAATATTATCTTTTTTATTTATTTGAATTCGAGGAACACTTCCTTGTTATCGATATGATAAATTAATATATCTAACTTGAAAATTGTATTTATCTATTTGAATCTTTTCCATGAAAAATTTGTAATCTAAATTGATAGCACATTCAATATAAAAACTTAGCAAAAATTATTTTGGCAAACTCAATCATTATAATCTCTTCCAAAATTTGTTTATTTTAATCTCCATATGAGCCGTTAATTGAAAGTGGAGGAAGTCCAATTTTCAGTTCCAAAAACACTTTTTCTGTTTACTTAATTCACAAATTGTTATCACTTGTTTCAATTCGATATGTCCGGAATCTCGGAAAAGCAGAATAAACGCATTATAGGCCACCAATATTTTTAAATATTGTCAAACGCAAACTATATTTAATGTTTTGTGAAATATTTCTCGAAATGAAGAAAATTGAAGCTATGCCACTTTCAAATATAACAGCTCATATAATATTTTTTTATGCATAATACTGAATATATATTAATTATTTATTTAAATTATTTTTTTTGTATTTTTATCGCATAAAGGTAAATATGTACATACAGGTATAACAAACAACCAACAAAAAGTAATATAAAATACATGAACCGGTATCTGATGCGAAAGTCTACTTTTCTGAGAGCACACTTGATTTCACAGCCATCTCCGAAACTTTTTCCGTAAAAAATTGCGGCGATAAAATGTATGTATGACGTACGATACACAAAAAATACGAAACATATCACGAAGAAATAAAAATCAACAGTCAAAATTGAATTTCTATACAACCAAGAAAAGTGTTACTGGAATTGACATAAATAAACATTTACGCGTCTTTTAGGCAATCTGAATATACAAAAATATTCTATTTTCATCAACAACTTTTGGGTTTAAATACATACACACTTTTTTAAATTAAGTAAAAATATAATTTACAGCGAATATTATTATTTTGAATTTAATAAATTCAAATATAATATTAATATCGATGGAATTTATTTGTTTCAAAATGGACAATTTCTTGATGACCTCGTTTATAAATTTATATCTGAGAGATGTCAACGTATAGAGAGACCTTTTCGATTATGCGGACGCCGAAAATAATAAGCCTTTGATGATAAAATAGATTAAAGTTTGTACCGTTAGCGGTCTCGTCCGATCTGATTCGCTGACCCCAGCTAATACAGGCTAACCTAACCTAACCTATACGTTTGTCGTTGAAACAATACCGGCACACTTCGTATCAAATGATCAAAACACCCCTCACTCTCTCCTCCCAGTCTTCATGGAAATCCCTTCAGCACTCCGGACCAACCCATCGCCGTCATTTTCATTCGAATCCCTTTCAAAGTTGCGTATCCGAAACATAAACACAACCGAAAACTAGAGAATTGAATTTTAACTACAGTCGAAAGCCGCCTGACCACGAACGTCGTTTCAATCATAAATATTAAAACGATTTCAACTTTAAAATCGTATATATTGTATATTATTATATTATAGTAAATAATTATGAATTATCGTGGTGTTAATAATTAATTAATTTGTTTGAATGTTCGAATCTTTTTCAATCAAAATATGTAAAAATTTTGGAAAGCCATTAAGAAAAGATTGACAATACAATAATATACCAAGCTGGTATCCAAAAAATTGCGTACCGACAATAGCGCGCAGAGAAACTACGCGCTGACAATAACGTGCAATACAAAAGTAAATGAGGACATATGTATATTCCCATTGATTTTATTTTAAAAAGGATTATAATATTTTTAGTGAAACTGAAAAAATCTATTTCAACGTCGATTTAAAAAGCAATGAGTTTCTTTCCGAACAGTCGTTTGTATATTAATTTTAATTTTCAAAACCCACCCACTAAATTTAAAACTTCGTTTTCGAATTTTGAAAACTTATATTCCCATTTAACATATATCCCCATTGTCTAATTTTTTATCTAATTGTCTTCTTGCTGCTGCATCTTGCCATTTGCATTCTTCACTATATGTTCGATGGATGGAGCTACTCCACCGACCGCCTTAAATGTACATTGAATTGATTGATTGTTCTTATTATTATTATTATCATTTATTATTATTATTTTCAATAATGTTATTATCTATATATTATTTATATGAGCGTTGGGAATACTATTCTCCCTATCACCTGGAATAAAAAGTTATTATTATTATTATTAAATTTCCATTGCGAAATCAAATAAAACCAAAAAAGATAATTTTTTCAATATTTTTAAATTTGTTCGCGTGGTTTTGTCGGAGTTGTACTGTGAGCTTTAGCCATGTGCGTAGTTGTCTTGCGCGCAATTGTCAGGATGCCCACCAAGCTGAGTTAAACTAATTTTGTAAATAACGTTTAATTGTTTTTGACTTACGGTAAATATTATCAGTGTTGTTTATGGCTATTTTTAAAGACATGTCAGAAAATAGAAATAAATACTCAAATATCATTTAATCTTTTGATTATGATTTTATAATTTCAACTCGTATTAAATCTTTTATTAGAATAAATCATGATCTTCTAACGTTTGACGCTTTAGTTAATATTAGAGAAGGCACATGGGTATCAATGTGCGACATTCTGACAAATGTGATGGATTTAGGTTAAGATTGACAGTTGTGGAAATTCGCATAGCTCTTTCCCTAATTCTGTAATAAATTTAATTGATTGATGTTAAGACACAATTTAACTATTTAATACAATATATTAATATTATGGTATAATTTCATGTACCGATGGAAATAACCGTGAACTGACAAGTGTTCGTTTTAATTTGAACACAATTTTCGTTTAGTATATTAAATTTTGTAGTATGTTCAATTTTAAATTCAACGTTTGTAATTTATAGTGATATAATAGCTGGATTAAATTTGCGGTATCAATTTTGGTAAAGTAAATTTTTACACAATTAAACGAATTTATGTTCAAAAACGATGAAAGTTATTTTAGGGGTCTGTTTTTTGCGAAGTTTTGTTATCTTGATATCAATTTCAATTTCAACAAATTTCACATTAAATTAATTTTGTCGTGAATTAGAAATGAAAATTGGCCTCGAAATTTAATACGCTCTTAAAAATGCTTTTATTATATTGTGTGAGAAGTTTATTCTTTCGCAAATAATAATTCGTTCAGAATGTGAAATATGTACGTATATAAATAATATAATCCACAACACCGTTGGTCTATGTATACAATTATTTTGCAATTTAGGTAGTCAAAATGACTTAATTTAATTTTCAGTTTTCGCACAGAGCTATCACTAATTAAAAACAAATTAGGCATTCTCTTTCGTTTTGAAAATCGTCTCGTCCCTCTTCATTATATATTTTTAATGACTTTAAACGACAGTTTAAATTTGAAAACGGATTTTTTTACTACTCACTTTCCAGCTTCTTCTACTACGGTGGCCAATATGAACTCGGTGGATTTGTCATTAGATATTACATGACACTCGTCCGCGTCCACGTCAGGAGATCTGCAAAAAATAGTAAATTCAAACTATACTTATACAAGTGCGTAAAAATTAGATTGATAATAATGGTCATACGATGCGTAGTAAGGACGAGGTCCTGTAAAATCGGTCGGCGAATGTGAGCCCAGAACCTTTCTCTAATTAATCAATTACGAGCGAAATCCCCAAGAGATTGCCAGACTAATTGAACAAACCACTGACTTATGTATAATATACTGAAACGTTGGTCTCCATTAGATATTTCTGAAAGTTGTACGCTCAAAATTAATTTGAAATATAAAAAAATATATATATATATATATATTTATTTTGATTACCATTGAATATTATGCATTCTACTTTAGAGTGGCTTACTTTTATGAATTTTCTTTCTGTGTGTGAATGTGATTTTTAAAAAGTCCAATTTATACTGTACGAAGAAAAAATTAGCTCTCTTAGAAGGTTTACGAAATGAAATGCTATCAAACTTAAGTCGTTTACTTTTTGTTTTCATTCCGTCCACAGATTTCTTTTCTTTTTTTTTTCATTTTAAATAATCGAAATAAATGTGATCAAAACTTATTCGACAAAGTTGAAGTATTCAACTATGTATCTATGTATATACGAATTTATCAGTGTACTATGCGTATTTACTTTTTTTTCTTTTGTAAATTGAAGTATTTTTAAAAAGTCCATTACTACATACATATGTATTAAGCTTCGTTTAGAGTTTTGATAAAACTTTTTTCGTTTACTTAATTCCTTGGATTATATTACGATATGTAGTTGAATTATGTTAATATTGTGAGCGTCTATAGCATGTCATGTACACACACAACGCAAACTGAATAATGTTGCGAAAATTTACATACACAAACAACTTAGACTTAAAATTTAAGCTGACGACTATGACAGACTGAAAGGAAAAGTTATAAAATAAAATCTCAACTGGATCCACGGGGGGACGACTGGCCTTTTCAAATCTACGGAAGTCATATTTTCAGTGAAAGCAAGAAAAATAGCGCGTTCCGTCTCCATTTTTCTGGGGAAAATTAAAAGAAATAAAATCCTTCGTAATTTTCCTCTCAGATTGCCGTTTTCCGTTTAGAGTTTTCGTTTGATTTTTTTTCTCCGTCTCATATATAACAAAAAGCTCGATACATCCGATACTGCCTTTGAGATTTAATATTATAATTTTTGATTACGTGCCACTCGTTATTCCACGAAAAAATTATCATTTTTAATTAAAGTAATTTGTTTTGATGAGAGGAGACAGAATGAGAGACATTGTGATATAAAATAAGCTCGTTACGCTTCATTTTTGAAACGAGAGCTTATATAAATTAATTATTGATTCCCTTTCATGGATTACAAAGAATATTTTATGAATTTAATAATCAATACAGGTTGTCAAAACAAAATGGAACAAACTCCATATTTATTTCAACTTTTAACAATATAGAAAGATTAAACGTAAACGAGATATTTTTTGTGAATCTCATTAAAACAAATTTTGGGAAATTAATGAGATATTATAATAATATAATATATGTTTGTATGCACATATACATAAGCACTCAGATTATAACGATAATACATATATTATACATAACTTGGTCAACGTACATATGTACATAACTCACAAATTCTACAACATAGGTTGTAGAATTTGTGAGTTTCAGACTTCCTTTAAATGTACCTTTGCCAACTACGCAAGCCAATCTATTGAAGGTACTAAAATATAGTTTTCCAACTCCTACTTCCTTCTAAATACATTACAAGACATCCTGTTCACAGGCAAGACTACAAAGTAAGTCACAATTAAAAATAAGTGCTTTAGTATCAATTGAATTTTAGCATCGAAAAATTTTTGTTTACAAATGGAATTCGCTCAATGCATAAACATTCACTCATTGTTATAACAAAGTTGCTTTTTTACAAAAAATCATTTATTACTGTTGTTTTATACATACATACATACAAATTGTGAACATAATTGAAATCAGCATTTTTTTCTTATATCTTGATCTTGATAAGACTTCATACAAATTATAATATATTTGGATACGGAATGTTTGTAAGTTGCCAAGACATCTTCTCACTAACGTTATAAGTTTAATTTTCGTTCCATCCAACGATATTAGTATTATTGCAATGTTAGATATAATTTCGAATTCATAATGTTTTTAAAGGCAACGAAAACACTCATCTCAGATGTATGGTACCAAAAAAATTGGAGATAGAATAGTTTAAATTTGGAATAATCAATCTAATGAATTAGTAACCTGAATCATTTTACATTATTTTTACAAGGTGATTTTGAACCATTTCCACTCTCCCGATCGCTTTGATATTTTACCAACACACGGAGGTTAGCTCTAATTAAAATAATCAAATGTCTCAAACTTAACCAGCAACCAGGGTTTCAGTCCCACTAATTGCTGCTGACCAGACCTTGGATACGTGACTGAAATTGGCAACCTATACCCATTTTCTCGTAAAATTTCGATCTTTTCAGCATCTTGACATCTATGGATGTCTCTGTGGATCGATGTTCAATGTTTAATGTAAATATAAGCCGATATATTTGAAAGTGGCATAAATCCACTTTTCTTCATTTCGAGAAATAATTCCCAAAATATTAAATACATACATACATATATTGTTTTGTGTTGAACAAAATTAAAAAATAATTGTAATACGTTGATTCTGCTTTTCCGAGATTCTGGACATATCGAATTAAAATAAGTGATAATAATTTGTGAACGAAGTAAAACAAATGTTGTGTTTTTGAATTTCTTAATCTGGATACCACCACACTCGTCGCTCTGGAGCAACCTATTTAAACGATCGTGCATGATTTATTGAAATAAAAATCAATAAATAAATAATGCTAGATGAATTTAATTATTAACAAAATCATCAAAATCGACTGTCAGATCAACGGGATGACAGCTCTCTATCAGCTGCGGTTGAACAGATATAAAAATTACTTTTTACACATATGATTATTTGTCGAAAAAAAATTTATGATTTACAAAAAAAAAATATGGGTTTTTGTTCGTTACTTCTTATTTTTAGTTTTACATTCTAAGACTTTCCTTTTTATTTCTTTGTATGTTATACAATATTAACATATGTTCATTTTATTTGTTGCTTTGTAATTTTCTAAACTGGTTGATAAACTATTTGGGTCTATCGGCTATGCCACATCTACCGAGTATTTTAAATAAATAAACTTTTTCATGTCACGTCTACTGCTAATATGTACCTTTGTGAATGGTACACAAATGCGTGCATTAGGCCTCTAGTCTATTTATAATCTATAATTGTAATCAGTTTCGTACGTAACAATACGGTGCTTTCATAGCATATTCTCGGCATGCTCTTGAACAATGTTAGCCTATACATGGAGGGGAGTTTTCACGCCGATTTTCCTAGTGCTCATGTGCTGCCATCTGGCGTGGCAGGGTCAGATATGTCTCGATTTGCGAGGAAAATGCTCATAGAGAGGACAAAATGGGCGGTGAAGTTGAAAGCATCGGCGCTCAGCCATACAAATCGAATAAGCGTCGTTGGCAGTGCGGGGCGTCAAAGTCAATTAGGCGCCTGGCGCAATCCTCCCTGTCCAAATCAAATTTTGGCATTTCAATACGATACTGGAGATATTCAGGGGCGCTTTGTTCTGCCACTTAAATGCGAACCCGCACAAGCCAATAGCGCCACACAGGCCCGTGCGACTTGGGACGCAACGTACCTACATGTATAATATGTAGGTACATACATATGTACGTGTACGTATGTCCAAGATGATATTCTTGAATACCGGGACTAAATTTCAGCACGTCTTTTCATGTAAATCAGCTAAATGATACGTCGAATATTCTTTCGTAATATTTTTTTGAAATTTTAGCTTTATAATGAGGGGAGTAGGACTAGACCGGATAAATAGAAAACAAAACGCTTTATATAGTTTAGTAGGTCGCGGTGACGACACCTACCGGTTGCTTGGGAAATTATATCCAGAGACCTAACTAGGATATACTTTAAATAGTAATTTAGGAAAATAGCCACCCCCCCGCCGTTTTTTTATAATTTTCAAATACGTCCATTACGTAAACTATCTAAATTACCATTTTCTCATTTAACACTAGCAAAATACATATATATCCAAATTCAAAATAATAAATTCAATTAAAAGAAGAATATTTATTTTTGTAAATATGTATTTAGAGCGAAAGATAATAATCAACATTTAAAATAAAAATCATATAAAAAGTCTCAATATAATCAACCGTGATTTTTGGTTTAATTTTTAAATGCTTTTTATTATTACGAAATTATGTTCACAATACATCTTATATCTATTTTAATAGCTACTGATCTACTGATCATTTTCTATTTTATATTTTAATTTAATTTGGTTAGTAATCATAGTATTATATTATTCTAATGTACAGCATAATAGGAAAAAGAGCTCAAAAACCTATAACCGTGATTTGGCGTTATATGTATGTATGTATGTATGTATATAGAATTAAAACATGTTGAATAAAGCCTCATTTTTTTTTAAATTCAAATTTTTAAATGTACATATTTTTAAACTTAATACACTCTGTTTATTAATTTTACATTATATTCTTTCTTATTACATTATTGCGATTTAGAATTATCGATGATTTAAAAAATATATTATATTTTCTAACGTGAACTATGTTCCTCTTTCTATGGTCAAATGTTTGACTGATATTTTTCTTATAATATATTGTATTATATAATATTATTTTGGTTCTTTGTACATATGTATGCTTATAAAAAAAATATTTTTATTTTAGAAATTTCACATTTAGTAAATGTTTTGCGAAAAACTAAAAGAAAGACGTTTTCGAATGCTAATTATGGCAACACTAATTACGTGTTTAGCATTCAAATAATTGTAAAAAAAATTTAAGTATACATTTTTTGGTTACTATTCTATTGTCCTACGTAGTATCATTAAAATTGGAAGACTTTGTATTGTATAAGCTTTTGTAAAACAAGTTCCCCTTTTTCGTCTTAATTTCATATTCAATATTTTTTTTGTGTTCAGTATGTACATATGTATGTAGAAGTTTTGTCGTCAAATAAAATACAAATGTATTTATGTAAATATATTGACTATACATATTTCTTTGTGAATCGTGGTCTTAATTTGAAGATTTCCAAGATTGTCAGATTGTCAAGATTGTCAACACCAGAAATATACATACATACATACATATATAGATCAATGGTTAGCATGTAAAGCTTTCGATTAAATGGTCACGGGTTCTATTTTTGGCTTTGTTGCTGGTCAGACCTTGGATATATGACTTCAAGGTCGATCTTTTATTTTCAGAGTTTACCAATTTATCTGATTTCATTGGAAACGGTTCCAACGAATTGGACATCCTGTCCTATTTCTCGCAAATTTGAGTTTACAGCATCTCATAATTTGTCAAAATGTATCCATTGATGTCTATATGATAACTGTAATATTTGTAATTCGCCTTGAATAATATTTATGTACAATATTGACCATATATGTCGCGTTTATAAAGTAAAAATAGGTGTATGTCTGTATAAATAAAATAAAACAGAATTGAAATTAAAAATTATGATTACTGATTCTGAAAATTTTTGCCACAAATCTCGTCTTAGTGCGGTTCAAATTAACGACGAATTTAATTTATTGTTAACCTTCAGCGTGGCACAATTTTCTAAAATTCTTTCGAAAACAAATTTAATTTAAAAAGTGTCTCAGCTACAAAAACAAATTACGTCAGCAACTTTAGAGGACTATTACTTTGAAATAAAATGAACAAATTCGCGTACTTTCCGTAAGTTAATGCCGTTTTGATATTGCTAATGTATTGTGTCTTAGCTATTATCGTAATTAAAATATAATATTTCTTGGAGAGAAATAGTCTTGTCGTAATAGTTCATCGTTCATACAACTGTAATTAGCAAAATGGAAGCTTTTTAGGAACATTGCAGAGCATTCTCCCGAAAGCTCTTTATGCCCGAGCAGAGAGAAAAGATCGTTTCACGATTAAGTCCCATTTATTGCAGATCGAATTTTCCTACTATTCTTCCTCGGTAATTACAGCGAGCTTCATAAGTACCGCTCAGCATACATCACGGTGCAATTCAAACATTTATTTCCATTATAAAATTAACCGTCAAATAAATGGGAAAATCGATATTGCCAATGAATTTAAATATAATTAAATTACTAAATTCGATTATCTTTCAAGCGCATTTTTTGCAAAACGCCATTACATATAAAAAATAATACTCGAGCCACCCTCGCTCCCCCTTTGGTTTCCGATAAATAGTGAAAATGGCATAAGGCATTCGCGCATAAACAATATCGTTTTCCATTTCATTTGGTACAGATGGAATCAAGACGTGACGAGCATTATCCGCACTGACCCAGCAGTTATTGCCCCATTTGCGGAACCTTTTCCTTTTAAAAATATTCACACATCTTGGTCTATCGATATATTTCATAGGTACAGAATATTTTGAGCTCATTCTTGACGAATTGCCACTTTAACATTTTGAATACGGGCGTACGAATATATAAATTTGATCACTCATACAAATAAAAATATATTTTTAGATCCGAAAATGAAATCATCTGTTATGGAAAAGTCCGTTGCTAGATGGAAGTCTCTCCAAAATATTTCCATTATATTCTGGCCAACATTCATACTCATTTTTTCAACAAAAGTTAGCTTTTTCATCTGTTTATAGTTTGACAAACATAATTTAGGTATCATCAACTACACTCAATCATCGTTAGAACATTTTAAATTATTTAAATCAACCCTTTTTATGATTAAACTGGAGCGATATGAGTGGATAGATTGTGAACAGGTAGATTATAAGTTATATGTACATAGGAGAGAATACATATACATATGGTATTGTTGACATTTATCAATATTTAAATCTATATTTGTATATTGAGAAAGCTCATCTTCTCGTTCCACGGTCGAACCGCTTGCGGTCCCTTACAAATATTTGGATAAAAACAATCGATTACAATATAAATTTAAGCAATCTATGTACTTCTCCTTGACGTGAATCTAGGCTTTTTGTTCATATCGTCCCGCAAAACCCCTTCAGACCCTTGTCACTCGAAAATATAAAATTTCCCAAATAAAATTGCATGATTATTGTGACCCCCCCCCCCCCTAGCTCTAGACGGAAAGAGACGGGGTTAAGTTATGCTTGACATTTTTATTAAAGGATATTAAAGGTCCAAATTCAATATCTCGAATATTTGTGTTGACCTGACACGAACAAACGGTTCGTTCCGAATAATCATCGTGTAATTGTTTCAACGCAAAAGGAAATCTAGAATATGTAAAATGAGCATGTGTAAATTTAGTCACTAAAACATTATTTTTTTGCTGTGGAAACTTTCCGAAAGTGTAGAGATAATGTGAAATTATATTGCCGCAATACTACATACATAGGTGTGTTATGTCAGGGGCATAGGATTATATTTAACATATTTTCTTATTCATGCCATACAAGAGGGTGTAAATTTATGTGATTGTACAATGTGCTTCAAATTTTATTTCCCTGCTTCAAGTTACCAAAAATGGTCCCACGGCGATGATAAATAAGATTTGAACAACGAAATAAGAGGCTGCGTTTTCGAAATTACGCGCTTTTGTATCTTATATGTATATATGTAGGTACATATATTTTGGCGAATGGCCGTCGGAAATTTCGCCGAGATGGGAATTTCGGCGAGGGTTCTAAAAACGTAAACATTAAAATGGGTTAACTAGAAGGTGTTACCTTTCGCCCCCGTCGTCGTCTTCTTCGTTGCTACCAGATGCTGTGTTCGTGGGTTTCTCTTCTTCCGGTTTTTTCGTTGGTCCTAAAGCCGTTTCCGCCAATCTTCTTGTCTGAGCTACATTTTCTATAACGGATCCGGCTCCTACATCTCCAGGAAGAGGTTTACTCCTAGCCGCTCGCTGCTTCCGAGCTCTGTTACGTAAAGCCTGCAAAAAAGACTCTCGATAAATAAAAATAAAATTATAAATTAACATATGCTATTTAAAGTAAAAAATATACGCTCAATGGTAAAATAGACGAATGTTTCTTGGGGCAGAGTTTAGATTTAATTTTGTGTACTACTATCTGAACCACTAACTCTCGTTTTCTAAAGGGGTGATTTATTAGCACTGTTATCGTGCACAAAATAATCTCATTATACAATGGAGTTGCTCCAACTTACGGAACCTATTTTGCATAATAAATGGCCATAGCACTTGACTAAAATCCAACGCTGGGAATGCAATCTGTGAATTTAATGCTATTATGCTTTAAAAATACATATTTCGGTCATTTTTTTTTTTTGTTAAGTAATAAATAAAATACTAAATTTAATTTTGAAATTTATAAATTAAAATTCATTATTAAAAATGACACATGTAAGGCAGATTTTAATTTAAATTTTATGCTCAAACGATCACAACATGTGACTCGTTATGTAGTACAAATGTATATATGGGAACTTGTACGGGAATCACACCATCTAATTTATTAGACTAATTAGGTAAGTTTGGGATAATATTGTGACGTCAATCGAATATTACGCCTATTTAGCATCGAATTTCGTGACTCGTCACAGTATTATTAACTAATGTTGTGCCCGTTGATTTCAAGGGGCGGTTTCAGAAAGGAATTGATACACGAATTAAAATAAAGTTATATGTTATATATTAATATAAATATAATGTAAGGTAATTTATAGGCGCGCGCGCACGTATTAATAGAAAAAGTTGAGTGCGCGCATTACACGCGCACCGATCCAACCCGTTTTCAAAATGATGAATTAATGTGTATGTGTGCCTTCGTGGATTATCTATATGTGTACGCTCCCACGCATGCTTAGGCGCATCTGACGCTGACGTCACCCGTTGCTTGGCCTGACGTCACTCGGCGCTCAATATCAGGAGCATTTGTCACATGCTTCACACTGCCCCCCCCCCACTTCCCCGCTTTCCCGCGTCTCCTGGACACGACTGGTCGATGCATCCGCTAGATATCCACACACATACCGACAAACATACATACATCGCGTCCGTTTATATATATATATGTATATATATATATATATATATATATATATATATATATATATATATATATATATATATATATATATATATATATATATATATATATATTATTTCAATTAAAAAAATCAGAGTATAGCAAATCAGATAGTGTGATTCATACAATACAAATTACATACGATATACAATATTATATTAAAATAGCATTTGTTCTTTTTAAGAGCATTGAATTATACTTTACCGAGTACCAAAACTTTCATGTATGTACATATGTATGTAACACGCTGTAGGAAAATTACTATACATATATACATACATTTTGCACGACCGAAATTTTATGTACAAAATATGTATGTACATATAGCATGGGTAAAAAATTAGTACAGATAAGAGGCCGAAGTGGAGACTTATTTTGCCTCAGAGCCTATTAAAACGATACTTTCGGTTTTCACGGTCCCCGTTTATTCCCGTTTCTCATATATCATAACGTATAAAGCGCACGCGGACCGCATATCCACCACCCCTGAATATGATATATTGGGTATTCCAGAGGAAATGGTTGCATTATCAGTGAATACACTCAACGAGGTTGAGTGCCTGTTGAGCACCATCAGAAGCCAACACTCTTGACCTTTACTCTACTTATATTATTATTACATAAATAAATAATAATATAAGTAGAGACATAAGTAAAAAGATAAAGTTTGCGAAATAAAATTTTTAATTTTCAAAATGTTATTCCAAATTTTTGTGAAGAATAAATTTTGAAATCAATTTCATTTTTTTAGGTAGAGATGTTTTGTAGTCGTAGAATGATACCTAAATAATGCATAATAAGATTCAGCACAGAAATTGTAACGCTTGATTTAGAAGTAATAATTAATTTTAACAAATGATATTAGAATAGAAGTGATTTTATAAGAAAGTATATACATAGTTGAGTCAAATGTAAATATAATGAATGGAAGCGTGTCTTTATCAATGTGCATATGTATGTTAGTATATATTACATTATATATACTAGAGGTTGGTGTATGATGTGTCAATTTTAATGATGATTATTCAAATATATTTGAAGAAAGGCTATTTTAAATTTTCCATTTAAAAGTGAGACTTCCAGCAGGAAATAGTGTGTGAGATTTATCTTTGTAGTCTTTTCTGCTACAATAATGGATATTATAAAAGTAGATGCAAACCCAGCAAAAACCTCTAGTCTGCAAATTTCAAATATCCTCTGCTGCTGCTAGTAACCCGTTTTATTTTATTATAATATACATAGGTTTTATTTTTGGAATCTCCAGGCGCATTAATATGTGGTTAGAAGTAGAATTGCCAAAGTTAGTTTTAACTGTTTATTCCACTGTGTTTAATTTATCTATTTTTTTTGTTAAAATCGTTACTGTTAGAGAAACTAAGCAGTGAACTTTTGGGGGCTGAACATAATTACTAATTTTACTCTTCGTCTAATTTCTGTATTATATATGTGACTATTCAATTAGATTTACAGGTACTTTCAGATGGGAATTCAGATCAAACTTTCGTCTGTAGTTATGGTAATTTTTAAGGTATGCCTGAAGATTCTTATAAGATTTTAATGTCATTGCAATTAAAATTAACTATCTAATATGAGATTTGCAAAGTTTATATTATATTGCGTACTTTTTTTAAGACGATTTCATATTTTTCTTAACCAATGGTACGTACATACATACATACATATGTATGTACATTAGGTCGAAACCAAAAATATGCATTTCGGACTGTCATCGATGGACCAAGTGGCAAACTTTTTTTATATACATATGTATGAAGGGAATGTTAATTTAAAAAATTCATTGGTTTTAAACAATAGTCTGTGCTACCAATCGATTTATCTCGGCAAAAATTTTGAAAAAAGGAGGTTTTGATTTTTTTACTATTAAATAAAAATTCAGTAACCTATCATAATCGACCCAAATAAACTTTAATAAGTGAGAATTGAGTGTTTATTTATTTTTTAATTTGTATTTAAAAAATCAAAAGTATTCTTGAAAAAAGAGATATATGAAAAAACCTACTTTTTCGAAATTTTTGTCGAGATAAATCGATTGGGTGGTGGCACGGGACATTGTGTAAAGTCTCTGCTTCTTTTATTTAACATTCCCTTGATATAAATAAAGTTTTTCACTGTGTCCATTTGTCCATCGATGAAAAGCAAAATTCACGTTTTTCGCTATGTACCTACCTATATAATATATATTTATTTATTTTGACTTAGTTGCTAGCTATTAATGGTTTTAAAGCATGTCAAATATGTATTAAATCTGTGTAATGCAACTGAAGTATGCATCATTGTACGAATGCTATTATGAATATTGGCAATATATGTCTGTAAGTCGTTTAAAATCGTATAAACTTATATATAAAATTTATTTGAATAAATGCTGTGATGATAAGATTTTTCTGTTTTATTGTAAAATCATGCATTTAATGTGGTTTTACATAAATATAAATTGTACAAGCTGAACCCGGCATGCGTTGCAATGCCAGAATAAGGCATGCAATTCCCGTTATCGATTCAAGTGATGGTTGGAGCTTAACTAACGTCTCTTCAACGCCGTCATAAACCAACTAGTAACGTGGTTACCAACGAACACATTTCCTTGACTACACAATGGCGCTTCAAACTTTCGCGTAGGTAAAATCGTAATTACGAATATTATTATTAAGAGGTTTTTTCCCGTTTCTTTTTCACAGTAAGCTTTCCGGGCATGTATACAACAAATCCAGAAAGTCAACTTATATTATTTATGGAAAAGCAGGTACATAGTAGTTAAAAATGTATTGAATTTGTACTGATTTTTTCATACATGATTGATTAGTATATTTCTGTTGAATTATTCTAGGAATAGCACGTGCATCACATTTGCAATTTTAAGTTAAAAGTTTCATAGCAAATTTGAAAATAGGTAAATGTGAAAGATTTTATCTTTATTATCGATGTAAAAATGCACCAATCTCGTACTTTTAACTGTCCGCTTGTTACCTGCTTGAATCGGCCAAGGGTTATTTTACTAATTTGTTTTGAATATTGTGACGAGGAAACTGACCATGATGAACACCAGAACAGATCTCTCCCTAAATTTTATTTTGTCATAAGTAGTTACTCGAAAATAGTTATACCATTTTGCTTAGTGTCCAAAAAGCACTAAGAGTATAATGGCCAAATAATGCTTTTGTACTTTTGCTAAAAATGTACATATTATTTGCAGGGGGCCCACTTCGAAAGCCAGGCCCGGGTTATTTGAATACCCTTTCCCCCCTCTCGTCGGCCCTGTGTATATGTATGTTATATTTTTATCCAATTGAATTACGTACATATGTATGTATATCTATAGCTTTCGGTTATGGAAATATGTATCACATATACATACCTACATATATATGTATGTGTATTCACGAGTAGGATATGTTCTAGAAAAAATGGTGGCGTATTTATTCGTACACTGTAGACGTTAAAATGATAAAATGAAAGGGAAAAAGCAAGTGAACGTTTTTATCAACTGAAATATTAATACAGCACATTTTCAGTGATACTCGTGGCTGGCGAGAAAGAGGATGAGAAACGAAACGATGGTAGGGATTTTAGAGCCGAATTTAACGCTGAATTTATAATTTTGAATACGAAATTAGCCACGAAAAAATTATCTGAAGGCGCGCGCGCAAAAGCGGAAAACTGGGAACAACAATTTCCGGAAATGTTGGCAGATCCCAAGTCGGGGAGAAGAACAAAAAAAAAAATGGCGGATGGCGTCGGTGGTTCAGGCAAGGCACTAGGCGGCTAATGTCGCCTTTTGGCCGTAAGACGCGGCCATTTAGCCGGGCTTTTATTTACAAAACACCCTCGGCTGCCATGATTATTTCGTTTCTTTTTCATTTCACTCCCGTTGCCGTTTCCCAAAACAGAACACAATGCCGTTCGCTTGTCAGAGCGTGAAATTAAATTAGCAGGACTTTTTACTCTCAAATGTGACGGCTCGTTAGCGCCATCCGTGTGCATGGCATTTTTTTTTTTTTTGAAGTGTACAAATATACATAATACCCCACATTGCCTTTACAAACGTGACCTTATCTAAAGTGTGAAACGTATTTAGGGGCTCAAAAATAAATTATCAAAACCTAGATGTATAAATATATGTGCATATCATAAGCAGCAGCGTGGACTAGTCGTTAGAATATATATGTATGTATACTTTTGAACGCAGTGGTCATGGGTTCGAGGCCCACTGCTGGCCAGACTTGTTTTTTTTTGACTGGCCAGACTGGTTTGTGACTGTTCGAGGCCCACTGCTGGTTTGTGACTCCAGGTCGATCATTTCCTATCAGAGTTTACCAATCTATCTGATTTTCATTGAAACGGTTCCAACAAATTTCTCGCAATTTTCGAGTTTTCAGTATCTTGACTTTCACTGATTAGTATAAAAATGCTGCGAATTGGTCCATAAATGCCTCGTGAATTTAGAGTTCTTCTGCATCTCGAAATTTGACGATTTATACAAACAAAATTCTCAGAAAAATAAAAATTTATCGATAGATGTATCTATGATACATTGTTAAAATGGTTCTAAAAATGTATATAGATGTTTTTAATTGGCCAAGAAGGCGCGGCGCATTTGGGGCTTACCTGGTTGGCCTACCTAGTATATATGTATGTAAAAACAAATATATTACATACATTCGAAAAGGGCGCATTCATTTCCATTTTATTTACATACATATATGTATACATACATCATCATCGTCATTTGAATCACCTTTTACTGCTGGATGAAGACCTCTCCAACACGCTTCCATTCATCTCAATTTTGCGCAACTCACACTTTTTTAAATTTCATTCACCTATTTTCCTTTCACCCTTTTACATTCTTCCGGGTAGTATTCCAGCACTTCTTTGTCCACCTTTTGTCCATTCTTTTAGCCACATGACCCACCCATTGTTATTTCAATCTCTTGACCCTCTCGGCTACATGTATCAACTATCCTTGTCATAGTTCTCACTCACGTATTTCGTTTCCTGTATCTTCTCGATTTGCTAAACATACAGCGTTTCATACTGAACTTGCATGCATTGATATTTTGGCATTCAATAACCAAGTTTCACATCCGAACGTCATCACGGGCAAAATACATTGATCGGACAAAGTGAAATTTTGGATTTAAAAAAGGCGTTTATTAAGCCGAAGTTGTATGAGATGTTTTCTCATTTTATACTTTAATATAATATAATGGATATTTTGATGAATCCAATAAAAGTATAAAAACAGACTAAAGTAAAAAATTGGCCAGTCAAATTTGTACATAAATTCATAGTAAATGATCATTTAATTCAAAAGCCAACTATGATTTATATTTGAGCAAAAAATTAGATATCTTTTAGTAGTTTATATATTATTTTTACTTTTATCGTATTGAATATTTCAATTAGCGTATTTAAAAAAATTCGACTGTGCCTTTTTTAAGATTAGTCAAACCCGGTGGAGCATAAATTGTATCAAATTCACATATGTAGATTGTTATATTGTATTATATATATACTATTCATAATTGATCACGTTTAATCAATTATTCATTTTACGAAAATATATGTAGTAATCCACGTTGCAGCGTATGTTTCGATAAATGCAATTGTATAATGTAAATACATACAATGAATTTCGACGCAGCTTTATCATCCGGTACGAATATGAAATTCAAATAAAATAGTTCTGTCGGATTGTGAAAATCGTTTCGAGAAGGTTATTCGTGAATTAAGGCTTTTAGAAAGGATAAAGCCAGTTAACAAAGCTGCCAAATCCCGTTGGTATTGTTGAGTTTGTAATTTTCACGACACCGTTGCCTAAAACTTGGGCTAATGGCGTCGAACTTTTATGCTGTGTCGTTGTTATTCGAGCACGTGGATCTCATGACAGACTCCGGAAAAAATATCGGCAACCCAGAAACTTTAAAGAGGCACTAGTTCTTCATAATGGGGCCATTCACCAACAACGCCCTGAAGGAAAGTGACATTTTCTAGCTATGAGTTCCGTCGAAAATTTGAATTACTCGTGTGCTCGGGTCACTTATCACGGATGAGAATGGCTCAAATACATACATAATATCTCGAATGTTATATATAAATATGAAAGGATATTGCGGTCATAGCACGAGTATAGAATTTATATTCGAATCTTCTTAATGTTCGTATTATAATATTGAAAAATATTTTCTCATTTTATTAAAATTAGATAAGTATGACAATGGGTGTGTTTCATCCCCTTATCTTCAATTGTTAGGCATTTTCGGGTATTTAAACGGTTTTATGGATTGTTCAGCCCGAATACTACCCTCATATTAAAAGCACTTCAACGACGATTATTACGTTTACGTATACATATGTATGTATTTATACGCTTACATTTCAACGCAATAAAATTTAAAATTAAGCGATTTTTGCGCCTTTATTTATAATATTATTAAGAAACTGTGGTAATTATAAATAGAATAGTAAATTAATCGTAAAAAAATATATTGAAACATTAAAAATTCCGGGATTTCACACAGTTTTATATTCCATCCCGGATAAAAGTACATATTAAAAAAAGTATAAGTCGAATGGTTTTGCACATCTGTTACAGTTTGAATTGTTTTAAATACAAAATTATGCAACATATTTATATTTTTTTATTAATTCACAAGAATAGTCAAAATATGATTTTTCTAAGTGGAATTTTATTTCATTCTCATATAAAAACAATTTAATATATTATCAATATAATTTCAATTCAGATTCGTGTAAATACGAGTAAATACTAGTACGAGCTTTTAGTTCGCAATTTTATCAATTTAAAAAAATGGTGTGGCCAGAAAACTATCCCAATAAACATCTTTCAATAGAAAATACTCAATATAAAATAGTATTAACAGTGGGAAAAAACCCCAAGTGAAAATATGTTGTTTTGATTTTTGATTTGAACTGGACAACTACTAAGAGAGATTTGAAAGCTGAAAAGTACTACAAATGAAATATAAAAAATCCAACTATAGATTCCAATATTCATTTTGAACAGGAAATTGACAAATTTTGAGACATCGACCGAACAACACCAAGATATAATATATCTCTGAATATCGAGCCAATCAACATTTTTTATTACCAGATTTGTGTTTACTGGGCATAGATCTATAATAAAAGTCATATCTTGTCTCGGAACCATTGTTCGTGTCGAACAGTGTAATACAATAAGAATAAACCATAAAAAGGAAATCCATTAACTTTTGAGAATTCATCAAGTTTATCTTTAAAGAGATTTAGGTTACTAGAAGTTACATTTATTAGGTAGACTATTACAAAATTTAACTATGTATGTACTTCTACATATTTGAATAGAAGGATTTTTTTTTTAAAAAAGGCAGGGAAAGAAAATATTTTTTGTAAGAAATACATACATATATTTTTGGAGTAAGACATTATATGTAAGTAAGTCAAATTCATCTAAGAGTATGACCTCTCATATAAGTGTTTTTTTAAACGTTAGAAGGCTTATTATCGGACAATTGTAGTGATTATTTCTAATTTTCTAAACTTCGATTAGATCGCCTCTGATTCTTCTGGTCTCCAATTTGGAGAGGTTCATTCTTTTCACATCCATCTTGTATGAAAGCGATTGAAGCTCGAACAGCATTTTTGAAAATCGTCTTTAACATACCTATACATCCTTTTTAAAATGAAGGTTCCAAATAGTATATGCAAATTCCAATTTAGGTCTAATATATTTAATAAACGTTTTACAGGATTTGTACATACATATATTAAATTGATGTTGCATCTCACATAAAATGATATTCAACAATATCAAGGATAAAATTTGAACCGAAATAAATAAAAAGAGTAAGAAAAACGTTTCCTTTATATTACGAATCGGAGAAAAACGACGACGAAAAAGAAGCAGAATAAATAACAAATTCGAAGCGATAAAATAAATCGCAAAAGTAGTGCAATTTGAATAAAATATTGTGGCCCTCTTCAAGGAGAGCGGTGGTGGGCAAAAGAGAAAAAAAAAACATTTTTCGGCTTGAAAAAGTTTTGACGAGGGGGGGTGTAAGAGGGTTTGATGATTCTTTTTTTCTTTTTTTTTTTTGGGAAGTCAAAGTTGGAAGGCTTTGTCACGGTGGCTGTGTCTCTACCCATAAGTGCCTTAACGCGCATCCTATTAAGTCGGAGCGTAGGCGGCAACGTTCATACGTTCAACTTCAGGTTCACCTATTTAAAAGTTTGACCACGACTGAACGTGATCATGCTGCTGCCAGCATCGATTTTAAAACTATCTTCATGTACATATATGTATTTCATAGATGTTGAATCACAGGAGAAAATTTTAATCGCAAAGCTGACACTATGGTGAATTAGTGATTATGAATGATTATGTTTTAAATTGTACCAGTTTGAGTGTCTAAAGCAAAAAAAAAAAATTGTCAATCAATATTGAATTATTACTTTCCGAATTAACTATGTGTTAAGTTTATAATTGTATTTAGCACACAATTTCAGTCGATTTTCATTTATTCGATACCAAAATCAGGCTTCGCAAAAGGGTGATCAAAGTTTCTGCTCATTTCGCGGAAGGTCTAATTCACAAATCAATTAAAGTAATTAACAGAGTACCTGATTTGTGCGAATTTCCATCGTTATCCATATATATGTACATTGTATAAGCCCTTCTTGAATCGCCGTTGTTCGAGTGGGGTTGTTCGGCTAACTTTTACATTTAATTTCGCATTGAAAACTGTCGACCGACAAAAGCACGCCTTTCTCGGTTTCGATTAATCGGCATTGTTCGAATTTATCATATTGCAATTGTGTTTATTCGAAATTGGGCTAAGGGGTGTGTTTGGTTCGGTTTGACAACAACATTAAACCAAGGGGGTAACATTGTTCCTCCATTTGTGGCAAAATGTTGGTTTTATGTTTTACACGTACGCGACATTGCAAACATCGCCGCATACGAATTGACCCGTAAACCGAGTTCAGTATTCCGTTTGCTTCGCCTTATACTCATAATCTATACTTATTCCAAGTGTATGTTCATTGACAATAATGCTTCTTTATAGCTGTTCGAACTACTGACTCGATAGGTAATAGCCTAAATTTATATGTAATATATGACTGCTCTTAAATATGTAGTGGGTTTTTAAAGAAAAATGTATTTTTATTTAACCATATCATATGTATTCAAACCAGATTTTCGTTTAAAAGTCAAAGGTATGATACTTATATAATTTCAAATGGTTAATCTATGTTTTCAGTGTTTATAAAAAATAATAAAATCAAAAATGGCATTAACATCCATTTATTTGTTAAAACTTATTTATATCTAAATATGGAGGCATCTGAAATTATTATGAGGTATAATTTCAGATGCCTCCATCTTATATTTGGGCGAATGAACGCCGTATTCAAATCCAAAATGCCACTGTGCCTGAAAAGATCTTCGATCAATGTGTCTTGCCAAGTGATGAAGTATGGATATGAAACTTGGGCATTGAGCGCCAGAATGCTGCATAAGGTCCAGTACACTCAAAGAAGTATGATACTCTGTATGCTTGGAATAACGAGGAGAGATAGAAAAAAAGGAATATGTAAGTTAGAAGTATGACAAAGGCAGTTGATGTAATGGTGAGAGGAAAAAAATTGAAATGGCAGTGGGCGGGTCATGTAGTTAGAAGTGCTTGAATGTTACCTCAGATAATGTAAAAGGGTGCAAGGAAGGACACAGGGGAGATGGGTGGATGAAATTAGAATAAAAAACCTTTAAAATGAGGGGAATGAGAGTTGTTCAAAACAGGGACGAATTGAAGCGTGTTGGACAGGCCTTCATTCACCAGTGAATAGCGAATCGCTATGAGTGATGATGATTTAAATCCATAGTGATCATATTAAATAAAATCTAGCAAGTTTAAATTTAATTTTTAAAACAATTTCATGTATAATATCTGTATTCTCTTTAAATTATTTTTTTATCTCATACAAAAGTAAAAAGAATGTCTGAAGAATATTTTACTTAGTTACAGTTCAATTAATATAATTATTTGAAAAAACATTTTTTTATGTCAAGACGTAATTAGTAATGTTTGTAATATGTACATCATTAAAAGATGAAGAAAAGTTGTATTCATTTAATATAATTTTATCTGGGAATTTATATGGATGGAAATATTAAAAAGGACGTGAGTTGAGCGAAATTTTTAATCTGCAAGTCGGAAACGACTCAAAACAAAGGTAAACTCGTGTTTAAGAAAAGCAGAAAACGTTCATTAAAAATTTCCTGCGAAACGAGAGGTATATTTACAACGCTTTTCATCCATTCGAAAATAATATAAATATTCAAAATGGGACATTTCCATTGATGTAATAAATGTGAATGAGAAACGATGCATTATTCAAACTTTAAATGAAAGCTTTCCCTTCTTTGTAAGCTGATTTAAAATGGTTTAATTACAATATTTTACTGCCACAAGTAATACTCGAATCTTTATACTAATTACGATCCACTGATTCTGAGCATGATATTGCAATTGTTTCATTTACATAAGTTTCCGATAGATAAGTTAAAAATTAAGAAATTTCTCAATTTTTAATGCCAGCCGATGTATAACACTAAGCTTTAGCACATATGTATGTACTTTAGAGTCTAAAATATATGCTAAAAATGTGAAGGCTAAGAGTTGAAGATATTGAATTTATTGATCAGCAGATCTGAATTTTAAAATATTTTTGAGTTTTAGAGCCGATGCGCTTATAAAACTTTATTTCCTGATGTTATTTATTCATTGAAATTCAATTTATTAGTATTTACTATAAAAAAATCATTTGAATTTTCACATACCTTAAAAATATTGTAGTAAAGGAAGACCATCATAATACAGGGTATGTAGAACGAGCTGAGCGAGGAGTATATGATAAAATCGCTGTTGTAAAAAAGGCAAAGGTCCGGCAGCCGATCTGGGGTATTGTTCAGACCTAGGACTATTGGAGATCCGATTGCGGCACTGATGACCCAAACGAGCACTATTGTCAACCATACCCGTCTATTGTTCTTGTGCTTGGCGTACTTGATAGGCTGCGTTACTGCTATATATCTGTGAAAATAAAAAAAAAGAAATCTTATTACAAGAAAATTTATGTGTAATGATTGAACTGTTTTGCGTGAGAGTGAGTTAAATGTAATGGAGATAATGTGCCGAAAATCGATTTCATGTGCGTATATGTACATATGTAGATTGATTCATTGGTGTAATCAAGATATCGTTCGATTGTGTGTACCTCTTCGTATATAAATCAAGGTGAATTTATTTGGTTTTAGAATGGAAAGAAATCCCTCGGAGGAATAGAGTTTGTTTCGCTGCAGACACCATTTATCAGAGGATTATAGAAAGAGTTCATGTATTTAAATTATTATCAAAATCCTGCAGGCTTTGAAAAGTCGCCGGATAAATATTTCAAATTGACGGGAAACCTCGTATTTTCTCGATCGAATTTTCCGAGGATTAATTCGCAAAAATCAACTAACTTTCCCGAAATTTAATCCCGAAGTAGGTTGTACTAAACGAACGAACAAACGTTGAAATTTGCAAGAGAGAACTTCGGCTAAGTAGATCAAAAGTTTTTTAGACCGTTCGAAAGAAATAGTTTTCCTTTACCTTCAATACAAACTAAAAAATATTAATTCAATTTTAAACAACCGTGCAGGAAGTTTTCAACGCTAAAACTGCGCTAAATTATTTTTTAAAACTAAATGTGCTTCATTTTATATTTCAGACTCGCCTTTAAATGCATAATATATAAAGAAAATGCCGGTTTAGATGGAATTCTAAAGGGTTACATACCCAAAGAATCCACAAAAGGTTTTAATGGGTTAGAAGTACCGGAAACTAACTATGTAGTTAGGAGAAAGGTCTTCTACACTATGCTAATGTATTCCGGATATTCATGAATTTAGATTGATTTATTTGTAAGGCACACCAGAACAAAGATGTCTAAACTTTTTGCACAATTTATCATTGTACCTATCGATTAAGATGAATTAATAATATGCCTGAAATTACATACAAGTGCTGTATATATTTTTTAATAATATTAAGTGGGTTTGCTACTTGTTGTAGAAATTATGTTGTCGTTTCTCTTTTTTATTTAATATTATTATTTCGGAATTCTTTTTTCTCGAAAACAGCGCAACATTCATTTTATTAAATGTTTGAAATTTTTGTTACCCTTCAGGCTTGGGAATGATTCAATTTAGGGGAAACACTTAAGGCCTTATTGCTAGCTCTCCAAGTGTAAGGGATTTAACTTTTTTGAGTTATAATGGGGAGGGGTGTGTAGACCGAGAGCTATTAAGACGAGTGGATATTTAGCACCATCTGGCAAAACAACTTAACTTTATTGAAGGATATTATTATTTGTTGCGGAAGTTGAAACTCCGTGACACTATCTTGATGTCTAATAACATGCCGAAACTCGGCGAATTTCTGCGTCTGATGAAATGCGTTGTAAATTTAATAAATCGACATGTTTACGACCCGATATGGAAATATTTGTGGTTTCGCCTTTGTGTGTGTAATAAAGGAGTCGTGGGGTTTGCACTATTAAGTGACATTTTTTGGCACGTTTTGAAGCCACTTGGCAAACAGTATGGTTTTAACGGCACTCACGGTTTGAAAACGCCTCTTCTATAAAATATAAAGCTTTGAGATGTACTTTCAAATATAAGGTTCAATCGCATGGTAATGTCTCTCTGACAATACATTAATTTGAGTGCATTTGTGCTCCTGACGAATGTGCTTACAAATCCTCTCGAGGATTTTTGTGAAATATCAGATTTTGTGTGAGGTATTTTGTCTGCGTCTCAGACTTATCTTAGGCAATAATAATATTTTGCGCAAACATATGTACATTTTTTTGTTTCATGGATCGTGGCAGTTCTTTAACTAATTTATTATTTATTATAAGTTTGATACAAGCTATGTTTTTTTTTCAATAAAATAAATTAAATTTATATCTGAACTTTATGGACTTTCAAATATATTAATTCAACTAATAGACTCTATGTATATACATATGTATATAGTACTAATGCTTTTACCCGGCTTCGCTCGGTATTTGTAATATAAACCACTTAAACATGACTAATCTTACATTTTAAAACATGAAATTTTATAAAATTTATTTGAATAGTTTTATTTTATATAAATTTATTTGAATACTCATTTTTTTTATTATGAAATTGACTGTCACGAATAAACAAACATATATTAATAAATTATATATGTTTAATTAATAAACTTAAAAAAATTAATTAAAAAATTAATAAACATATATTATTAAACATATATTATAAACATACTCTTATAAAAAATTATATGTATACGAAATTATATGTATACCAGAATCCAGCGCCTGCGCTTCCTAGGGTTTCTCCCCCGGTGCGAAAGTGGCTTCGCCCTCGGCGCCTTTGCCCCCGGGGACTTCGAATCCTTTGAATCGATAAAAATTGAATTATTTGTTCGATTACGTCACGGATTTACGACCCAACGAACGAAGGTTACATATGTACATACATACAAAGTCTCTTGCCAAATTATACGTATATTAGATATTATTTTCAACATTCATACTAGCGTTTATTTTTATTTTAATATAAGTGTGTTACTTTTAACGGCAGTTTTAAATCACCCAACCATTTCGGAAATTTTTTCACATCATTATAATCAATTTTATGTATATTTAAAAGTATGAACTTTATTTAAATATTATTTGTTTATATTTACCAGCAACATAGCTCTATGGTTAATTATTTCTACTGAGGGGTCATAGGTTCAATCTCTGGCCCGGTGTATCTCGCAAAACATTAAATATAGTCTAGTTTTGGGCTTAACAATATTTTACTGGTGACCTGTAATACGTTTATTCGGCTTTTCCGACATTCAAAGAAGTGATATAATTTGTGAATTAATACCAACAGAAATAGTGTTTTTGGAACTGAAAATTGGACTTTCAAATATAATGGCTCATATGTGACTCCAGTTTGATTATTTCCAGTAGAGTTTGTGATTTATCTGATTTCATTGTTGAAACGGTTCCTAATAAATTGGCTACCTACCCTCATTTATCAACATAATTTGATTTTAATTTTAATTTATATAATCTATATACATATGTATATATAAATCAATGTTTGTCTGTCTGTCACGTATGCGTTCCTATACCATTCAACCGATTGCAATGAAACTTACAGAAATTATTGAAGTTTATGTAAAAAAATTGGCCCAAAAACGGGAACGGAAACGGGATAAAAGGGAATGAGTGGCATTGCAACGCAATAATTTCAAATGTTTTCACGTCGCCACCTGAGTTGTTAGTGTAAAATAAACAAACAATTGAATAATTTCAAATGTGTTCGCCGGCTGCGTTTTCCCGGCAATTTATCATTACTGTAATTTAATTTGATTATTAAGTATTAATTTGAAACTGAAACATTCACTTAACGAAAAGTATCGAGAAACGGGAACAGGAACGGGAACGGGAACGGGAACGGGAACAAGATCGGGAACGGGAATTGCATACGTTATTGTGGCATTGCAACGCATGCAGAGTTCAGCTAGTAATATTATAAATTTATAAAAAGTTGACCATAGGTACCGCCTTGGGGAAACTCGTAATGACACCAGTTAAATCATAAATTTTCAATTTTCATTTTCATAAAATATTTAAAAATATATCGAGCGTCCTCCAAGTTTTACAGTAGGAATAAGTATTAAATAATGTGATATAATATTCATATTTTAATTTAAATAAATAATTTGATGTTAAGTAAAAACCTAAATATATACTATTAAGTACACAGGGTTTGCTTTAGAGTTGAATGACTTGCATAAAATAGAAAACTGGCAATGACAGATGTTCGTGAGTTTTCGTAGAAAAAAATAAAAATTTCATATCCGGTGCGATACAAACTTTTTTCTTTATTAACGATAACATACATGTGCGGTTTTTTTATTCACAATACAAGAATGTGCCGAGTATAGGGCGAGTACTAGAGGGAACGAGAACCCTCCTGAGAGTCTCTAAAAGGGCCCCGAAATGAGAGTATTCGAATCTCTTTCGACACGGCATGAATGAGTTGCCACCAGAACGCAGACTCTCCACCATTTTATAGAATTTGATACAAGTCTTACCCTATTTCCGGCTTGGCTTTCTAGTTAAGTGCGTTCCCGATTCGGCAGAGGCGGGGGTAAATTGAGTATATGAAATGGTACGATGAGAATTTTTCGTCGAAAATAATATTTCAGCGTTGCTTCATTTAACGAGAAAACACAGAAGTGAAGAGGGAGCGAACACTGCACCGAAATCGGGAAATATTATACGTATACACATAAATGAAATTTATTTTATGGCATATTTAATGACCGCGAAAAGCAATGTATTACAAACATTTAAATTTGAATGAATTTTTTAATGAAAGTTATTATTTGAATCATAAAAATTTAATTCAAATAATAAATAAAAATATATTTTTTTGTTTTTTGTCTCATCAGCCTGACATTTTGATTTGCTGATATTTATAAAGTTGACACATTTTTCCGTAATAATAATAATTTTCACATTCAAAACGATGACGGGAACATGAAAAAATGTCAATTTTCTAAGAAGATTGTTTCCGCCATATAAATATATTTGGAAACCTTATTTTAAAATAGACGTTATATGTTTAGAAAGGGTCCATCGAAGAATGCCTTCCGAACTGAAATCACTTTCATATGATATGACATTGAAAATAATTAATTTTTACACTTATTATCTAATTGAATTCTATAAAATTATAATTAAACATAACGGTTGTCCAATGATAAGCCTCATTACGTTTAACAATAACACTCATCTGAAAGTCATACTCTTAGACTCCAAAATTAAATTTATTACAAAATAATTAGACAATCTTCTTTTCAAATAGAATGGTTGAAGTTCGGAACAGTCTATCCAATGAATTTGTAACTTAAACCTTTTTGAAAATAAACTTGATGATTTCGTTAAAATAAATGGGTTTTTGAGGTTCTTCCCTTTTTTTTAAGTTGAGATTATGTCTTGCAGTTCATCTAGTTTATTTGATTTTCGTCTATTTGGAGTTGTTAATATTTTCTTTTCGGTTTTCTTTGTTTTTGATTTTTTTTTTTTCATTATCTTATTTTATATCTTCTTTCTGTAAAAATATCATTACATTTTTCGCCTATCCCAAATAAATGTATGGAAATGTCTGACAAAACGGTTTCTTTGGACTATCGTTTATCAGTCAAAAGTAATCAAAATCGACCTAATGAAACTGCAATAACAACATGCATAGGTGGCTTTTGAGCATTTATTTTAATTAAAAATATTAAAAATATCTCAACTATTCTAAAAAATCCAATAAATCTTTTGCTATGAAGCACGGGACATTGTTTAAAGTAGATGATTTTTTTTTATTTAACGTTTCTTTGATACGATGCAAGTTTTCCACTAAGGCCCGTAATGGGAAATCCAAAATTTACACTTTTCGTTCCGGTCTAATGTATGTATGTACACACAAAACCTATCCAAAACTACTACTTGGCGCATACCGGTTGTCAAAAGATCAAGATCGCCTGCTTTTCGCTTAACAGGAAACGGAAAAAGAGCTTTTCTCCACTCAGCCGTATCGGTTCACTCAACACATTTATACTCCAATACCATGAGGCGGTGCTTATTTATTTCGAACGGCACAGACGGCCATTGTTGTGTATATCCGAAATCGTTGTGGCGGTTAAACTGACGCACACACATTTGGCTCGTTTAATATCTACGCCAGCCTTCAAACGTATATTATCTTTTGTTAGCGAAATGATAGCCGGAGAAAGCCTTTCTTCTCTAATATATGTGTGTTTTATTTCAATACATAACTGAGACTTCACCATAAAGTGAACTAAGACACGAGAAAAATCTCTCAACCATACCATTCATAAACAAGTGCAGATTTATATAGGAATGCTTTACATACTACTATATACATACATACATATCTTAATGTATAATAAATATTGCACGTATTACATTAGACAATAGGACAGTAGAAGTAGTTAGAAATTATTTATATCAAGGTCAAATCATTGACATATCCGGAAATAAACAGACGTATAAAATTTGGATGGAGTGCTTTTGGGCGAATTAACGCCGTTTTAAATCCAAAATGCCACTTTGCCTGAAGAAAAATCTTCGATCAATAAGTTTTGACAGTGATGACGAGTGGATTTGAAATTTGGACATTGAATGCCAAAATGCTAAAAAAACTCCAATGCACTCAAAGAAGCGCTGCATGCTGGGTATAAGATTTGAAACGGAATACGTCAGTGAGAAGTATGACAAGGGTAGTTGACGTAGTGGAGAAAGTGAAGAGATTGAAATAGCAATGGGTGGGTCAAGTAGCTATGTAGAAGAACGGGCGATAAGTGGACGAAAGAAGGGTTTGAATAGTACCTGAGATAATGTAAAGGGGTGCAAGGAAGACCACAGGGGAGATGGGTGGATGAAATCAGAAAAAAATGTGTGGAATAAGATGGATGATAGTTGCTCAAAACAAAGACGAGTGGAATTATGTTGGAGAGCCCTTCATCCAGCAGTGGATGGCAAATTTCTGTGAATAATGATGATAATATATCTACGAGTATTATGTATACATATAACACAATGAGTCATATTTAATGGACGGTTAATTTTATATCTCCAAATTTTTACTAATCAATACACAAATTCATTTGTTTATCTTCGAGCCCAAATTTTACACGAGCCCAATCTTAAATTAACATTTGTGCAAATATTTATAATGTCAAAATTCAATTAAAATAAATTAGAACATTTACAGATATGAGAAGCATTTACAATATAATCAAAATCTAGTTAGTACATACATACCTAGCTATAGACTCGTCTGAAGATGTTATAAGGGTTTTACTCTAAACCTCTTAACCTCTAAGCGAATGCTCTGTTGTCTGACCCGTGCTTGTCCTTTAATTGTAAACCTAATGTAGCTTAAGAATTTGGTTACTAAACTTTTGATTTTAATTTTAAGACTTTGAAGATTTCACGGTATGTGAAATGTTTGGTAATTGAAACTGTGAAGAATTCAGTTAGTGTGAAGTTAACACGTAACAACCATACTGACAGACAATAATCGTCGCGGCTTAGAAGCCACTCACTCCTATACTCTCCAAAACACTTGAGATTGTTTGATTCCTTAATGTTTCCCAAAAACGATTCAAAAGGGTGTCAGATCGTTAGCTTTAAGCGACAATTTAGCCACGGTATTCTAATAGCCGGGTGAAATTTTCAACATTTTTATTAAAATAGACGACACTTTTTAGAATTAAATATTCAAAGCAATTCTATCGCATATTCGTAAAAAAATTTAATTCAATTTACTTTTTTACGTTCTCAAATTAAATAACTTCCATGCATTTTTTTATTATTTTTGTTTCGTCTTTTTTTTTTCGAGCGAAATTCGTCGGTGAGGGAAAAACATGTCCTGGCATAATTGGATCATGCTTATTCATTTACATTAGGAAAAATATGTCAAAATTTCGGGATGGGTATGTTTAATCTGCTGAATGCTGAAAAGATTCCTTTGACTCAAAATAATCAAAAAGCCTCATAAAATAGGTCAATTGTACACATGTATAGGTAAAAAAAAAGCATTACATATATGGACAGTAAGTAATTAAATACGCAAATAAAATATTTTATAAATTAAATTAAATTGAATGCAATCCATGTCTTATAGAATTTATGTTACGATTTTTGGTTGTATACATACATACATATGTCTGGCACGTACACATGATTCAATTTACACCTTGTGCACGTTCTTAATTTTCCGATCTCCGAAATAAAGTAATATATATATATATATATATATATATATATCGGAAATTCCTAGCACCGCAATCCCGGTGCTGAAGAAAACTTCCGGGATTGGAAGCACTAATATATAGGTATATAAAACCAGTAGCGTAGTCTAGTGGTGAATGTTGAATTATCTCCTACTTGATGTTACGAGTTCGATTCCCGCTAAGTCTCGTTATTGGCCAGAACTTGATTTGTCAAGGTCGATCGTTTCTTATCAGAATTTGCCAATTTTTCTGATTTTCATTGAAACGATTCCTGTAAAATTGGCGTTTCCTTCCCAATTTTCTGTTCCGAACCTTTAGTTATTGTTATATCTTAGGTTTCACCATATTGCTCACCATAGATGTCTCTGTGGTTGTTTATCGAATATAAAAAAATCCGTATTGTTACATGAAAGTTATTCATCGTATTAATACGATATTTGAAATATCTGACGATAGATGTCAGATATTGTTTAGATTTACATGTATCTATGTAATAATTATGTGGACCAGGAAGGCGCATTTAGGGTTTGTAAAAATATTTATATGTTTATAATATGTTATGTATGTATATATATATATATATATATATATATATATATATATATATATATATATATATATATATATATATAATTTTCTTATTGGGAAATGGAAAGGGGACTTATATTTTGTGCAAATTACGATCCCGTCTTCATTTCTGTTTCATCTTTTCTAAAAACACTTTTTATCCCCACAATCGAATACGAGATACGAGATTTCTTCCGTTTAAACTCAGATTTCATCCTCTCGTCAATATATGTAATACGAGATAATACCCTCGCAAATTACAATACTAAACAATGTAAAGTACTACAAGATAAATTATTCAGCGCACGATATTAAAACGCTTGACATATACATATACATACATTAAAAATTTGATCTAAGCGACCGACGTCGATGTATTATATTATATATGATAGTACATTGAAAATTTACTCGTCCGACCTTTCGATGGATTATTGTGTGAAGCTCACGCATGAAAGGTTCGCATCTCATCAATAATTCATTAAAATGCGAATCGGAAACAATTATCGAACGTATAAAGCGGGTGCCTAGACGACGTCGGAGAGGATGAAGGGTATGGAAAATCGGTTAAATGACATTGTACCGACATTCGAAATAAGGGTAAGTTCATTGACGTTACCTGTCTATGGATATTGCGACCAGGTTGAATATACTGGATGTTGAACAGATCACGTCCATTGCTATGTAAAAGTCGCAAACGAACGGCGGCAGACCCCATGTTCCATTGAACTGCAACAAAAAAATTCAAATTGAATAATATAGTCAATAAACACATGTTAACATACCTAATAGATAATAAGAAGGCATTTTTTTTACGTACACTTGTTAGCTCAATTGTAGGTACTTACATAGTAAATTTAGCAAAGGCAATATTTTTTCACTTGGGATGAACATCGCCTTATAATCTACAAAAAACTCAAATTTAGCTCTTCTCCTATATTATATAATCTTATCATCTAACGGAAAATTTATTCGAGCCAGTACATTAAACCATAACCCGTTGACCTGTAACATTAGCATGTGAAAAATTAAGCGATTAAATTTTTTCCTTGTGTTTTAATTTCATGCTCATGTACGTGTGAATAGAAAGGTTGATCTATAACTTCAATGAGAGTTTCAAAATATAAAATTAATAATGTAATATTAAATAATTGACCCGTAGAATGTACATACATAATATTATAATCATTAATAAGGTCGATTTTCTATATACTTTTATCCTTCCTTTTTATGTACTTATTAGGGTTTCTTATTTTATATATTTTTTAATTCCTGGAATCCCGGGACATTTGATTAAAAAATATAACACAAAATTTAATTTTTTAATAAAATTAAACAGTATACCTATCTTTTACCTGAAAAAATGTAATAGTATAAATAAATTAATTTGAAATATCTTCTTAAGAACAGTAAAATATTTAAATGAGTTTTAATTGAAATGTTTTTTCTTGAATACGATATAAGAATTCATGGGACATGGGTTACCAGAAATTCCGCGAGTTCCCGGGAATTTTTGTCCCGGGTCGATCCGGACAGGAACCTTAGTACTAATATTTATAATACCAATGAACCAACTACACAGATTCGTTCAGCAACAGGCAGCTTTTGACAGCTTTTTGTCGCCGAGTCGAGTCCAAAGGTAATTGCAGAAAATGATCATAAATCTTTAATATCACGATTGTGAATCATAAGGAATTCAGCTAGAGAGAATCAATTATATTGAATGGAAATATCAGCTTTATAAAAATAAAGTATTTCAGGCATTTTAATTGAATATATTTTTGACATTTTCAAAACTAGATCGATTATTAGCCTCGTATTTACTCTATTCTATGTAGATTTCATTAAAAAATAAAGCTTTATATTATATATGTAACGTATTGATATTATATTACAAATGTTATCAACAAATCAAATCAGTAAAATGATATCACCAAATTCATCAAAAGCTTCGAAATGTGATTAAAATCACATTAATCATATTCATAGTTGCAACGAACATTCAACGTTTGCACACATTATAGCATTCGGAAAATGATAAATCCCCGATATAATAAATTATGCGCGTCAACTGCATTTGCATGGTGCATTTCCAGTTACAAGGGAAACATCACTCTTTGTACATTTTTTTTATTTATGTTATTTGCTCGTACCACAAAACATCGTTCGGTTAGCAACGACTTTGGCAAACAGAAATTGCAATGTTCACGGGCCATGCACGCGCCTTTAGACGTTACGAATGGCTACCCCTGCATCCAGAAAATCAGATTGCATTGTCTTATTTTATTTCAATGGGAATTGTATACATACACATTCAAATTAGAGTTTTTACATGTGGTTATTATAAAATCACAATCAAATTAGCGTGGAAATGGTACTACATATCGGACGAAAAGCATTCAACGACATACACATTATAGGAGTAGTTATTGATAGGCTCTATAATAAATAACTTTTTAGTACATCTTCACGGGAAATAGTAACGGTTTATATAGTCGTTTGAGCTTCTTATCGATTGAAGTTACAACCACAATGTCTCGGATATCATCTTCACTTTAAATGGCCCGTATAAATCTAAGACGACTTCGAAAGCGTATATTATTCTAACTAAACCCCATATTTTGTAATACATGAGAATCTATTATATGTAAACCACATATAATATATCAAAATATTTCATTTCAACATGAATATTTTCTATTATATATACATATGCATATATGTATGTATGTACATACGTAATAAAATATTTTTACACAACTTGATTAATTGAGAACATTTTTTCCAAAATCAGTTCGAATAGTCGTACGAATATTTTTGAATTTAATTATTTGTAACATTTATTTATTTGAAAAATAAATATGAACCATTTTTATTTTCATTTAGATAGAAGGAGAATATAAATGCCTTAAAATTGTTAATCAATCCGAAATCAAATCTTAAAATACTGTAAAGTAAAAACAAAACCATAAAACAGAATTCCAATATATTATTTTATTTCTAACAATGTCAATGAAAAGTAGAAGTCCAAGAATGGGGAGTGCAATTGGATAAAAAGCGTTGTAAAAGCTTAAAACTTTCCAGACTTTACGACTGTACCGTCTCATTTCGCTACAGTATCATCAGCTCGTCAAAGAAATCGCGCAAAAACAGTATTCCACCACCATCCTCGTTTCACCTGTTTAGTTTTATTCATCTGAAGACTTTTCTCATTTGTTATACAAGGACTTTATATAATACGTATATGGGTACCTGTGGACTGCAAGATATAACTATTAAGATACAATTATAGACACCGGTACAATTTAACCCTTGTGATACCATCGCGATGGAATCTAGATTAATGTGTATAATATTAGATGAACCCTTCGATGATGGTCCGTAGTGATGAGGTACATATTATATTATATATTATATACATATGTATGTATGTATCATACATACAATGCGGTTTGCCTTAACACTCTGCGCGCTCGGTCACGTTTAGTGCGCAGTTTCCTGACGTGACTCTGGGTCAAAGTCGTTTCCTTTAATTACCGGAAGCCACGGACGTGGCCAATTAACCTAATGCAGAAGCGAGAGCGAAGATTTTTAACCCCCGCTATGCGATAACCCTTTCTGTGTCGCCGATACCATAATGACAGGGTTTCCGCTCTGACGAATTAACGCGCTCGACGACAATATTCAGGATTCAATTCAACTGATTTTTGTTTAAAAATAATTACCACTAATTGGAAGGAATTTTTTCATAACGATTTTCTTTTTTATTTAATTGGATTCTAAATTCAAAAAGTACGAATATTATACACAATTAGCAGCAATACTTATTGTACAAACAGATTATTGCGTCAATGCGTTTATACCAGATTTTGTATACGTTCAAAAAATTATCTTAAAATGAGAGTGGAAAAGTAACTTTTCCCACTGTTTAATTGAGTTGTCGTCGCTTTGATGTGACACAAGATTTCGATGTAATTTTGAATTAGTTCGTTTATGATTAAACTCCTAAACTGTCGTAGACATTAGTTTACTTCAATGTTATATAATCTCCGTATGTCGGTAAAAGAGTGGAAGTAGTTCAAAATCAGATCACAAAATTTTGACGGACAGGAATTTAATGTCTTTAATTTAATTTAATGAAGAGTGAAACTAACAATAAAAATACCTATGCTTAACACTTGCTTTAACTGTGCTAAAAATCCGATAGACACTATGCTAGACTCCAAGCGTCCAGTTGAAAATGTGTGTTCGAGGTTAAAATAATGCAAAATCAGTGAGGTTAATTATTTCGTCGAGGTATTATTCGGATAACATCGATTAATAAGTGCAATAAATAAAAAAAAATGACATCTGAAGCAGAGCCATCATTCCAAGGCGGATATCATTCTCACACTGGCCGTTGATCGTGGCGCGTACTGAATTCCCCCTCATCTGTGAGGCACGTGTGTGTACAAGGGACTTCCCGCGAAAATAAGTATTCCTGTTGATAATGCTCAATGCTTTTATTTCGCAATGGCATAATTCAAATCATAAAGGTTTTGATGAGGAATATATAAACTATGAAGATCCTGCATTTAGTATAATTGGAGAAATAAAATAAATTATAAGTCTGGGTCACTAGCTATCCATCACAGTGAGGCAAGTGTTAACTTCAACTGCCGTTTTCTTTAATATCTTTTAGTTTTTTATTAAAAAAAAAGTGGCGGATTCCAAATACAATTTTTCGTATGGGTCAGTTCTATTTAACAAAGACGAATTGATATTTTTATATATCGTATTTGATTTATGTTAAATAAATGTACCTATTTTATCAATTTTGTAAGAAACCATTTGAGCAACGATGCAAATTCTGAATGGGCAAAAGCTTTATGGTTATTTTAATAGCATTATCCAAAGCTTTGAACAGACGTAATAAACATTAAACCATCGAGAAAATTGCGCTACAATTTTTCTTTTTTTTAAACATCAAATATAATTTTACAACTTTTGGGTACAACACAGGTACTGTGTAATATTCAACTCGTAATAGGCTAGTAGTGAAGTAAAAATATATATGAGAGATAATGATAGATATATATGAGAGATAAAGTTATAGGCGTTTAAACAATTAAAATATGACAAAACGAGTGGGGGGCGGAAAGTCAAACACGGAAAGGCTACAGGCTAGTGGCAAAGGGTTCCTGTCACCCTATCAAAAAATTTTGCATTCTTAAATGTGTTTATTACGATTATATTTCACCATCGAACTAGCGGGAGCAATTGAAATCTCTATCGGCGGCCAAACCTCGCAAAATGGCAGAGTTTCAAAGCGATCGGAAGAATGTAGAAATTTTGTCAGACCGATTGATGAAGTAAAGCTAATAAAAACTTGTAAATAATAAAAAAAGAAACACAATGAGTTCAGATTTCATAAATCTCATTCTACATATGTATATACCAGCAGTATAGCTTAATGGTAGCGTGTATATTTAGCACCAAGTGATCAGTGGGTTCGCTCCACCATACTGCTGGTTAGATTTGGGGGCATTTGTAACTCCAAATCGATCGTTTCTTATCAGAGTTTGCCAATTTCATCTGATCATTATTGAAACGGTTCCTCAAAATTGGCAAAAAAATTGTCTTTGACAAATCTTTTGTATTTATTGTGCGTATAATTTGTAAAACTTATGTACAAAATCCAAATCCACAGATGACTCAATGGATTAATTCTGTGATTAATTAATTAATTGTTATTTCATGTTCTTCAGCTTCTGGAAATACAGTGATTTATGTAATAATAAAATGTTGCATTGTTTATAATTAATTGTCCAGGAAGGCGCATTTGGGGTCTTCCTGTCAAGCTTTCCTGAATCACTTAATAAATAAACGTACATGTACATTTGTACATATATACAGTTGAGATCTCAAAACCCATTGTTGATATTGAGTAATGATTGTTCGTGCGTGCGTGCGTGCGTCGATTTAATTAATCGAAAGACAATAATCATGATCTGTCGATAGCACTCGCTTCGGAAAATTTCCTGTAAGTTTTCCAGAACATATGGCAGAAGTTGAGGAGGTGGAGCCGGGAGAGGCGTGTCTGAACTTGCCTCGGGGCCAAGTTTGACCACAGATTTGTAAACTCTCGAGTAATAATTTGGAACCGTGTTGTCGGCTCGACACGCTAATAGCAGCCACTAGACGTAACATATACTCGTACGAGCGCATACAATACGCAGTATACATATTCTTACATCATAATATACGCACAATATTATATGTAGGACGTTCAAATAGTTCCGGTAGAGTGGTTAATATTCGTACACTACGTAGTGCTATATTTACAATTAATTAATGCGAGCATAAACTTCTTGGCACTTGTTTTATCAGGTAGTGCTGCTCGTTATTTGCAAACATGAAATTGAAAAATTATATTCGTATTTAACCACACACTTATGTATATTTATCGAGACAACATATGTATATTTTATAATAAATCTTTATAATGATGAAATTGAGAGAAAATCGAACAAATAAATAGGACGTGTATATGTTATGGGCATATTTGTTAGGAATTTTCCAGGAACTTTATCGTCTGATACACTGAATTATCATCAAGTACATGTATGTAGATCAAATAAAGCGGTTAGTTTGATATTTCATTATGTCCCTGTGTATTTTTAAAGTACATCTGGATGGTTTCAGGTTCCATATGTCCCAATATTGTCCTGAACAGGCACCCGCGGCCGACATGCAAAGTCACTTACCGCTAGTATATATGTCCTTATACCGTTTCACGGGTCGTTAAGGGTGTTTGGGACATAATATACAAACGCATGGGTAATATAAAATTTTAAAATGGCTCTAGTGATGTCTTTGAAAATCAACGAGGGTGTAATTTGATAAGCGTGGACATACGCGTTGTGCCAAGGTTAGAATGTGAGAGAAAGTGGTTCAAATATATACATAGATTTATTTATGTAAGCTAGTAGTTAAAATAAAATATATGTTTTGTTAAAAATAATGGAGGAAAATATTTATGCTCTCTTAAACTATCTGAACTAATTGAAAGTGTAACTATTATACATATGTATATGTAACGGTGTTATGTGAAGCATTTCAGTAAAAAGTTTATATTGTTGCGTAAGGGTAGGTTCAGGATCTAAATGAAAAGCTAATATCACTTCACAGCATTTATTCAATGATTTGGGAGGTCCACGTGGAACCACCGGTCACTACAGAATATCTGATCTACCGTGTGTACCTCTTTATAAAGAACAAGTTACGCAGAACAGCTTCCCTGATCCTGTAGTGTATATATTGTCTAGGCACGTTAAGATCTACTCTGGCGAGTCTGTTGCTTACGCACAAACTCACCCAGGTATGTGAGAGCTTATTGAGTCCCGTAAGCCTAATCCGGGGTCTCTTTTAATCCGGAGAATTTTTGATTTATGAAATCTACTCCAGGTATAAAAAAAATGTTCATTTGTACTCCAAATTTACAATGAATTTTTTACAAATTTTTGCTGCATATTGATGAAGAAGAGTTGTAGAAAGTAAAACGAAAACTGTTATTTTAAATTCCTTTCCTAGTTTTTTAAAATATATCGTTATTTGCATGTGATGCAACTGATAAGCTTCGCTTTGCGCTGGGTGTATGTATGTAGGTTTACCTAAACGCAGAGTAAAAGTATAAATAAAAAATGCTCCAAAACTCTGTATTATGTACGAATTCGTGTTTACGTTTAAAGTTTTAGCGTTTACAATCGTACAAAGGACAACGGCGTACAAGGATAAAGAAGACGGAGCAAATAATTAAATAATGAGGAGGTTCGGCGAGGTTCTGGCGAGGTTCAGATATTAGAGGGTCTCTTGCTGTCCATAAATTAATATTCAAAACGACATAAATAGGGCTTAACAACCGACTTCGATTCATCTTAGAAACGAGACCCCGATGACGGTAAACGGCTACAGAAATCCACTTGAGCAAACTCTGTACAACTAACTGCTTGCGCCTTTAACGACTACTTCAAGTTCCGGCTCTCTTATTATAGGCGACCGCTCAAATCGTCCACTTTAGCCTCTGTTCAAATCTGCAATATACATATATGTACATATATATTACAATACAATGTACAATTATTATATGTTTGTACGTATATTATTCAAAAATCAGCAAATTCTATTTTCGAAAGCAATTCGCGAGATCTCTGCAAGTTCGGTATAATTTTATTTTCAAAAAATCATTTTATTTTCTCTTCTAATACAACGAAATTCTATGCACACTTCAATATTAACAGTGGATTATTTTTTTCTTTAGAAATATGAGAGTTAAAGAGTGGTAAGCTATTGAAATACAAGTTTTATTGAGTATTCGTTTAATTGCTCAGTTTATGAAGTGGCCGACCATTTTATTTGTTTTCCAATTTTCTCTTGTTTGAACTATTTTTCGATACTTCAACTTTTATCCGCGTAAAAAAATAAAATCCTCAATTTTTTCCACCACTGCTCGTTTTATTTGTGTTTGTGTGTTTTTTTATCGTGCAATTGGTGGAAAACTTTTTGATGTATTCATTTTAAAGCCCAGATGTACACGATAAAATAAAACAAAGAAAACTATTACTCAATGGAAGAAAATTTAAAAAATATTAAATATTATATTTAAAAGGTATTTAAATATTATATATATTTTTTATACAAGCTAAAAATTAAGCTTTAATAAATTGTGAGATTTACGCATTTTTGTAAGGTTTACTTAATATCAAGCTACACACATATGTATGTACATACTATGTACATATGTATGTATGCATCATAGCTCGGCGGTTGCGTTTATGCTAAGCACCAAGAGGTCACCAGGATCGATCCCATTATTTGACCTCGATTGAAAATAGTTTATTTTGAGTATAATATTTAATACTACTAGTCAGACTTGGATATTTGTGACTCCAAGTTGATCGTTTCCTATCAGAGTTTGCCAATTTTTACGGTTCCTCCATCAAATTGGCTAAGAACCATCCTACGCACTATATCATCACTATTTGAATATGATTTATGTACAAGTTTAAATCCATAGATGTCTCGTTTATTTTGAGTTTTTCAGCGATTTATGCAATAAAAAATGCTGCAATGTTTATAATTGGCGAGGAAGGCGCATTGGGGCTTACCTATTAGTCCTTCCTGGTATATATGTATGTATGTAAAATAAATGAATAATATGAATATCAATGTAGATTTTAACGATCCTCCCGGGAAAAATTTGTTTAAATTCAATTGTAATTTTCCAGTAAAAATATAACAGTTGAAACGACTAACCACCATTCTAATTACATACATAGAATAAAGCAATAGTGGTAAAGTGCAGAATATAAATAGAGGATGTGAAAAATGAGTTGATAAAGCGAATAAGTCACAGATTTCAAGTTATTTAGGTTAAGAGTCGCATTAGTTGGACGGCTTGTACACTTCTGTGAACATTATAAAAAGTCACGGACTTCATATCTGAAAATTTGATAAATTTAAAGTGATTCGAGCGTGGACGGCAATTGCTGATACGTCGAGAATGAGACCTAAAGTCTGCAAAAATGTCATCAGACCGGGTGTTATCAGCACTCGAGCATCTTCGTTCAAGCGTCAAGGGACGGAGAAAAAGAACACCTTTTCTATTGTGACGATTTCTAAGAGTCACTCAAACGCGAAACTTCGCCATTCGCACAGTTCACCCCCACACAATAAAAGTATTTATTCGGGTGGTGCTGGTCATCTTTTTTTTATTTAGCTTTTTTGTTCTCGTTCTCCTTTGGTCTCCTTACTCACTGAGCTCAAAGGGACGTTGTTCAGATAGCTGGTCTCTGAACGGAGGCTTTCATTCTTGTTAAAAATATACTTCAATTTATTTATAAAACGAGGATTCAAAAGATACGATTCGGATGAGGAGACTGCATCTCAAAAAGTGCATGAAAGACTTGAAGATTATTTTGAGATCGTTGACAAACATATATATGTATGTATGTATTTTCATATCTCTTTTTTTGGCACATTCTTAATATTTTAAATACAAGTGTTGTGCCCGTCGATTTCAACGGGTGGCTTCGGAAAGGAATTGATACACGAATTAAAATAAAGTTATATTTTATTATGTATAAATATAGTGTAAAGTACATAATTTATAGACGAGCGTATTAAAATTCTCCCCGTTCACCTACAGCAACATAATGAATGAATGTGTGTATGTGTGTGTATGTTTGTGTGTATCTGCGCATCTGACGCTGACGTCACCCGTTCCAAGTCAGTTGCTTAATATCAGTAGCACATGTCAGACGCTCCACACCCCCCACTTCTCAGCCACCCCGCTTCCCCGCGTCTCCTCGACGCGATTGGTTATCATGCCACTTCCCTATACATAACGTATACTCTTGGTATTCTAAAATTTGTTTTTTTTTTTGTAATTTCCATACTTGTCCACGCGTCTGCCACATATTATACATACATAGATACCTAAATACAACGCGTCCGTTTTTATATATCTACATATATTATATTACTACTTGGAGAATCAATGTATGTATGTTCTTTAATTAATTTATATTTTACCATGATGACATTACGGGTTGCCCTTGAGCAACACCTATAGAATTAAAAATGTACACATAAAAACTTATAGATTATAAATTTGAAATCATATTCAAATAGTGTTGACAAATAAGTAAGTAGGATGGTTTTGCCAATTTGATGAGGAACCGTTTCAACAATAAAATTCGACAAATTGGCAAACTCTGATAGGAAGCGATCGACTTAGGAGTAACAAATATCCCAGTCTGATATTCATAAATGAATAAATTCTCTTCAATCTAGGTCAACTATGGGCTTGAATCTCTCGGTGGTTAGCATTAGCGAGCTATACTACTGACTTTGATACGTTGAGTAAAATACCTTAGATATTTAATTGATTTTATACCTTGAACTAATTTCAGGATGTAGACTACTTTAAACAAGTAAACTTAATACAATCAAAAAGTTTATATAGCTTCCGAGAACATTGAAGTTGACTAATGAAACTTTTGTCTTTAATTTAGAGTCAATCACTCTTTAGAGCAAAAATGCTATTTAATCATTTTATAAGAATAAAATAAAATAATCTTCCCAATGAGCTTACGGGCGTATTGTGAAGTCAGTGGCAAGTTCGCTTTAAATTGGCAAATCTTACCAATACTTTTGTGCGGCATTATAAAAGGTAAGAAGGAAATGAAATCGGATTATAAAGTTATTGTTGTGAAGTCTTATAGTCCTGCGGGATCAGGCAGCTTATCTTTCCATTATGTTAACTGCAGCCTCTTCTTCCATATCATACACAAAGTAAAGTAATGGACCCAAGGAGGAAAATTCAATTTACTTCCCAGCCGTACCATCGTTATCAATGAGCCATCGATTGTACAGGAGATAAAAGTGAATTACGTATATAAATATATTCCTAATTACGAGTGTATAGGCTTTAGTATACGAATGTGGCGAGCACAGCAAAATTAATCGTGTAAAATTTGCGATATGAGACTAGACTTGCAGATCGGCGAAAGCGAGTCGCTAATGAAACGGGTATCCACGTAGCAAAATTACATCTTGATGAATCGTGATTAGTGATCCAATTACTTCGGAGCAGTGCGGGGGAGAGATGGGCTCCCTGAAAAAAAATCGCTTCATCCCACGTAATCAAGGAACGGGTAAATTACTCTTTACGTCTCCGAGGTTAATTGTATGCTATGGGTTTTCGCTTATACGCGTGGAATTCGTGTGAAAATTGCTTTCGTTCCTGTAATTGTATTCCCGTTTTTTCCACGTCAAATTCAAACACCTAAAATTATTTGCACCATAACGTCTATCGATAATTACTATGTAATAGGAACCAAATTACGTACTCTTTCAGTTTATGGTCCAGTGGACCTAGTCGAATGAAGTGATTTTTCTTTCATTTCACTATGTATGATTCGTCTTGTTAAATATTTGATCCAAACCACGAGGACTATATTTGGACGTTATACATATGTATTTTTATATATCATATAATGTTTTGTGAGAAAATTAAACTTTGAAATTTATTAAATTTTAATCATCATTTACAGTCGTTTATATTTTTTCAACTGTATTAGAAATATGAACTAGAGTTATTTCTAATACAGTTACATATATCGTAGACGATGTGATTAAAACTTCTTCATTCAAATAGGACAAATATGTAGTAAAATATACATATAGCAGCGTGGCCTACTGGTTAGCATATAATGCTTTCGAACAAATTGGTCACGGGTTCGATTCCACTGGTTGCTGTTGGCCAGATATTGAATATATGACTCTATGTAGATTGGTTCCTACCAGATTTATATTCATTGAATCGTTATCTGTTCATTGAGAGTTATCTAGTCATTGAAACGGTCCCTAAAAAATTGTTTAGTATAATATGTATAGTACACTCGTCGTATTGATGCAATCTCTAAAAAACAAGTGTGCATGCTAGATAAAAAAAAAAAAAATATATATATATATATATATATATATATATATATATATATATATATATATATACATATATATGTGTATATAAGTATAAATATATTCTTAAGCAGCGTAAAAAGATAAAGAACTTGCAGGTCTTAATGATCATAATTCGTAATGAATAGAAGAAATAAAGATTTATCTACTTTCATCAATACCGAAAAGATGATCCCAATCAAATTTAATTGTATAAAGAATGCTTGATGTATGAATATTCAATCACCACAAAATGTATATATAAAATCGATCATAAAACTTTGAACTATAAAGAATGAATTAATTGGAGCGAATTCCGTTTTTATACCAACTGGGGACCATCCCACAAAGCACTATTGCAAATACACGAGTCATTAATCTCTCAGCGCACCTGGTCTTTGAGCTTATTTTCTATGGATTTTCCGGGATTTTCTCGCGGAATATCGTCGCCTCGTGCTTTTCACTTCGTCGTCGACGACAAATAGACTTATACGTGTTCGCTTTGAATAATTCATCAACACGCATTTGGGGAGAAAACGTTTCCAAATGTTAACCACACATTTGAAAAATAAGCCCGTATATAAAACGTTTTACAAATCAATAAACTCTAAACACGAAAGAGCACACCCACTCATCAGTACGTTTTGATCTGTTATAAATATATTTTCTCAGTGCTGATAAATCGTATTAAGTCTGATCACTCGTCGATAGTTCGCAGCGTCTATACGCAAGCTGCCACGTGGTGGTTATGGGGCTTATGGGGAGGGTGGGAGGGTGAACGGCGACCACCCTATTAAAGGTGATGGAACTTGTGTGTTCGAAACCGAGAATGCCTAAATATGTCGAAACCGCGTGCCCAATACGCGCCTAAGATGTTTTAGACCCGAGACGTGACGTTCATGGTTTTGAAATTTCTTGCAAATTTGACACGAAAATTGACGATTACTTAAGAAAAGAATCATCTTTTTATCTACGATTTTTTTAAATCGCGTCAAAATTGATGACAATTTTTTATATTTGAGACCAATTTGCTAATTTTAATTTCAATATTTATTTGAAAAATACTAATGTATGAAATTCATTATATGAGCCGTAATATTAGAAAGTGGCGCAAGTCCAATTTTCAGTTCCAAAAACACTATTTCGGTTTAACTTCACAAAATGTTCTCACTTCTTTTGATTCTTCGGAAAAGCAGAATAAACGTATTACAGGCCACTAGTATTTTTACTTACCTCTTATTAAGTTCACATGGTTTTCATGTTAGTGGTCATTTTTTATATCTCTTATCTCTTATCCGATCGTTTTCATAATTTGCCATATTGCTCATTTCGGTCATCAATATACGTTAATGTATCGTCTGCCATTACGTTGGAGATAAAATATCGTATACAATGCGTATCAAATATGCAGAATCTCGGATACGGTGACGTCTATGACGGTACGGCAAGCTACTATAATCTATCTTCAACCTTTTCGCCTTGATATGGCGATATCAGATTTTAATTGTTTTAACGCCTATAATTCACTCTATATTTTATAAAATTTGCTCTATATGTTCTCGTTATCTCTAATATTTAAATATTTATAGTTTTAGCTCTCATATGTATATATAAATTTCAAATTTGGCGTCTATCTTCATGTAATGTAATACACGATATATATTGATTTATGGCCAAATATGTCAGATCTGACATTTCACGGCTAAAAGTATATCTCTTCACAGAGTTTTATCTGCGAGATAAGTATTCAATAAGAAGTTATGTTGTATCTAAGTGTTAATATGATTTACAATAAGCTTACATACATTTAGTTTTTTACAATAAGCTTACATACATACATAACATACAATTATTAGTTCAACAGCTACCCATAACCTCAAATTTCATTGTTTATTTCTCCAAAACAAACTTTCTAACCAATACAAGCTTCATATATATACACAGATCAAACAGTAATAGTTTTATTTTTAGTTATCAGCTGATTTATTAAATATTGTTAAGCGCAAAACATTTAATTTAATGTTTTGCATAAGTAGACTTCTGCCACTATGTCAAATATTTAAAAATGTGTAAAATATTTATAAAATATATAAAATATTTAATATCAAATATATAAGATATTTAATTATTATGTATACATATTTGAACAAGTTTCAGTCCAATCTGTAGAGCAAGAGGTTAAAGAGATTATTTAATCTTGATGTTTATAAAAAAGGGGAGACCTATTGGAGGAGGTACCACTTCCAACTAGCCCAAAATTAAAAAAAATTACAACGATAATCGTTTATGTCATTGATAAGTCTCAGTTTGATATACGAAATACAGACACACATACACTAACACACGCATACGCACACGTGATCAATGATCGATTCTGAGTACAAATCAGCCAAAATCTCGAGGTCGAATTTTTCCATGATTAAAAACATTAGTGATGAATAATAGACATATTATATGAATTAAATATATTACTTTAATGTGGATTTTTTATTATAACATACGGGTTTGGTGCAAACGATCGAAAAGCGCCAGACAGATTGAACCACAGATTAATTGGATGGCTGCTTTAAACGCAATTCTCGACTTCACGAATGAAAAATTACACATCAGATGACGAGTAACATATAAATATGCACATATATTTCGAAAATTCCACTCCATCATAAATAAATAAATAAATAAACAAACAAAAATGTCAACTGTCCAAATGTGTGTTAAGTATTATACGTCACAATATGAGTGAATTTATTTTCACCGCTTTCCATTTATGATATATCGAATATAAGTTTATTAATCTGTTTTCATTAATTTTAGCGGAGAGTAGATACGGACTTAAAATTTATTACGGGCTATCATCTACGGCAAAAGGTTCTCACAAACTTGGAGAGAGAGAGAATGGTAAATATTTACGAAACAAACAAATTTTCACGTGCGCGTTCTGTTTTTAATCAACAAACTTTCCTATAACACACGATAAGAGCGTATTCACATCAAGGGGGGTGAGAAGAGTTACGTTACGTGATTTTCCACGTATTGAATGTGAAAATCCTGATCAAATCAGAATATCATCCGGTCTTCAGATGATGAAATGAAGACCTACGAGTACATGCCAGCAATATGACACGCTCGGCAGTTACAAATTTTCCGCAAATACATCCCGTCTCGCACATGTGACGCTTTCCCGTTGTCGAAGTTTCCGATCCCGTTGAATTTTCCGCACAGCTATATAGCACTCACTCGTATTGTGTATCATTTTCTCGAGACGTACATAATTTTGTATTTCGTGTTTTGTATGTGGTTGGTTTCCGTGTTAGAAGATCGTTTTTTGCAATCTATTATATCCGAAGCGTTAGCTTCACCTTGTGTAATTTTCATTTTATTTTTAATGGCGGCCATCATCAATCAAGTTGACTGCAGAAAATTACTGGATTTAGCGAATGGGAAAAGCTGTGTCGTGCTGCAAAATGCCTTGTTTTCACACGTTCATAATAGAAATATATTTATTTTTAGCGCCGACAAAAACTACTCTTTGCGAAGTAGCCAGAGTAATGGATGCGAATTTAACGTAGGACTCTTTTTTTTCCGAGTCATTCATTACTGTTTTCACTTATTAAGTTAGATTTATAATTAATTGTAATATAAAAATGTTACTATAACAACGTACTACATATATATGTTGATATGTTGTACATACACATATAGATTTATGGTCTTTTAATTCATTCTTTCTTCGCTTCAAATTAAATATTTTATATGTACCTTGATACAGATGTATACCCTATGTATTTTTACGGATATATTTTTTATAAAAATAGGTTTTTTAATAAAAAAAAACCTATTTTTATCTATAGACTAGACGATATTGAAACCCTTCATTGAAACCTTAACGACAGTTCCTCGCAGGGTCGCTTTAATGCGAGTGAAAAATCTTTGAACATTTTATACATATTATATACGTAATACATATTTAAGTAAAATATTTTTTGAGTGAGATTATCCTGAAAAATTGTTTAATATTACATTTTGTATTTTTATATCCTTCTCGTAAGTGATTTTTGGCTTTTGAATTTTGTTATATTATTATTAGGTATTGAAAAATCGTAGATAGCAAGTGTAGAATGACTTTATCTTAAGACTTTCAACTAAGAAAAAGAAAATATAACATTTATGTTATTTACAAAGTCCTTTAAGGCATTATTAAAATAAATAAAAAAAATCACATTTCAATAATAAAAAAAATACTATAAGTATTATAAAAAGTATCTTTAATTATTAAATTTTACAAATTAGCACACTATTTATTATTCCGTAGATGAAATGTTTCATTATCATTCATATAATATTTACATACATATGGCCGGAGTGAAAAATGCGAATTTTGGGTTTCTCACGATGGACCCAATGGAATCAATCATCAGTCGTATCAATGGAACGTTAAACATAAAAATTTAGTCGATTTTAAACAATTTCCTTTAAGTTAATCGATTTATACCGACAAAATTTTCGAAAAGGTGGGTTTTTTCCATATATGTTTGTACATATTTATTTAAAATAATTTAGATTTTCATACTAATATTCAACTATTGCAAGTTTGATGGGTCAAAGATTTGATTAATAAACGAGATAAAGTCGATATTTTGACATAAATTCCCATCAAAGCGCCAAACGCTATTTATATTGTATTTGTGTATATACATATGTACATATGTATGTATGTGTAAGTGTATATATTTGTATATGTGTATCTGTAATTGTTATTGGCCAGAAAGGCGCATTTGGTTTACCTGTTAGGCCTTCCTGGTATAAATATATAAATAAAATAAAAAATAAAATATTATATGATGGTCTTTTCACAAAATCGTAATTTTTCCATGTTATTTTCTAATTATTTGAGAGCTTCTTTGGGTATCTATCTATCTTTACTTAAAATACAATTTATGTTATTGTTTATTTTTAATTACATATTTTTAATTTTACCTTTGGGCATAGCTTTTGGGCCGCCTCCTTCAAGTATACTAAATAAATAATTGAAATAATTGCTTATTTATTTCCAGACACGCACACTAAAATGCTTTAAATTTTCATTGTTGAAATTTTAAATTTGAAGTCATTTTTTTATACGTCCGTCACATTTAACAAATGTCACCACTTAATTCAAGTTGTCTACTGTTATTTTTCACCTTTTTAAAGTGCTCAGTGAAAGCACTGGTAAGCTTTTTTGGCGCTTTCAATATTTCCTGTTTCATTCAAATGTGAACGAAATAATTTTGTATGTGTGTAACGAGCGGAATAAACAAAAACAATATTGCCGTAATTTAAAAATGAATAAAACACGTTCCTACTCCGCGATTCACATCGTTTGGACAAAGCACTTAATGGGAACTTTTTTATATCCTCACGAGGGAGAAGAGAACAACGTTTTTCTCCATTACAACCAACACATTTCACCGAAATATCTACGTGACATTAAAAAAATACACACCGCAAAACCCATTCTTTCCACGACAACGCGTCACCAAAAATGACAAGAGTTAATACGCGTAACATGATTGTTTGTCCCATAAAACTCTTAATCGCTCGTGCAAACTTATGACATTCACGCTTACGCTTTTCGTATCGCGAGAGAAGAAACTTTAATACTCTGACAAACTACCTACGAGTGCTAGCGCTTATCCTCCTTCAAAATTTACATCTACGACACGTCATTCATTATTTATGTCGTTTTACAGATTAGAAGTAGACATAGAACTCGAATTTATTTCAATGATAGATCACTCTCTCACAAATTGATAAATTCGACTTATTTGTACAATCGTGTAACATTTATTCAACGATTCAAAAGGTCCACACGGATCCATCGCTCACTCTAGAATAATCTGATTTACCGTTTGTACCTCCAAATAAAGGACAAGTTGAACACCATAGATTCTTCCATCCATTTATGTATCTATTGTCTAAGCCCGTAAAGGTCTACCGTGATGAGTCTATTGTTCTGTGAGAACTCCAGCGTATCCTTTGTTCGGTCACTTACTAAGTCCCGTTAGCTCTGTTGTTCCCGAGTCTCGGGGTCTCTATTGTTCACCCACGAATGCTCTTAGACAGTGGACACTCTTGTCACATGTTCCCACGTTACAATATTAAAGAAAATTTAAATAAATATAATGATAAAATAAGAATGAGACTGAGAATGAAAGTTACCGGAATTTATCATTAATTTATTATATCTTATATACAATATGAAATAAAAAATACCTATATGTATAAAAAAAAATGCTCGAAAGACATTTTCTTAAAATTGTATTCCATCATCAATAAAAAATTAAATTCTACTTATTTATATTATCTACTTATTTTAATTCTATGTTCTGATAAAATTAAAATAATCGAAATTTATCATTAATTTATTTTATCTTATATGAGATTAAAAATATAGCTTAATGTACATATATAAAAAATGCTTGATAGAAATTTTTTGAAAATTGCATTTCAATAAATAAAAATTCAGCCGCTTAATAGAATAAAAAGTATTTCATAATTTGTATGAATTTTCTTAATTGAATCGTGAGAACTCAGTAGAAATACGGTACTTAGCAGTATATTCATATATTAAATATATACATGCGTATGTATACGAATATAAACCAAAATATTTTCAGTCATAAAATTTGAAATGAAATTCTCTTGAATGAATAATTGAGTCGCGTAAAAAATTTCCTTTAGTTAAAATGAATTAAAACGTACCTTGAATTTAATTTAATATATTAATATATTTGAAAAAATTTCAATATCACGTTGTATTAAAACGAAGCTGTTAAATTTTCATGTGAATACCGTATTTTGTGCGTTATCTCGCTTTCTAAGTAGCTTACATTTACGACATGACACTCCCAACTGCTTCTCCTCTGGTATCTTATGAATTTTTGCAGAGTGTGGGCTTTATAAGATTACGCCTCAGCAATTGTGACACTTTTACGGCGAGTTAAATTTAATCGATCGATAAAATTTTGTACTTGTACTTATGTATGTACGCAAAGAGATCAAAGAAAGGGCTCTATCGAAGAATACTCACGGTCGACGGGATATATTCCATCGGGAATATCTCGGTGAACAATGGCTGTATCCGGTGTAAAACTTGAATTTAATTAAAGAGAGAGAGACTGCAATTAATTACGCGCTCGATTAAATATTTTGTTAAAGGGGCTTTAATCCGGTGCGATGTTTTGTGCCGTTCTATTACTTTTGTGCGTGACCCGTTCCCAGCTCCTATACAATTAATAAATTCGCAATTTGGAACCTCCGAAGAACAAAGAATCGAAATCAAAGTTATCTCCGTCACAAAGGCGAAAGTTTTCAGTCTTGAAGTTTTCGAGGCAAGTTAAACAGGATATTGCCCACTTTGCGATATTGATTTTGTCTAAAGATTTCCCCGGGGAAATATTCTAAGCATTGTCTCAGGCCCGCTTAACGGCGGATCTATGGATATTTCGATTCAATCAAAGCCACGGGCGCAATCTTTATTCGCAAAGCTTCATTTTTACATACAATAGCGCAAGATCTTCAATACGTTATACAAATATCTATTTATCTATGTATATTTTATTTTATTTCATACATAAATATCTGACATAAGTGCCATGACAGGCTGTTCCAAGACGACATCTATGGTAAGACATACAGCAAATTTACAAGAACACACTATATGTACATAGTATGTAGGTAGCATATTTACTGAACATATTTATTATACTTATATACATATATGTATACTTGAAATAATTTTACGAAAACCTCGGGACAGAACACATAAAAACGGGACTGTCTCGGCCAAAACAGGACGAATGATCACCCTACTTTCTAAGGTATTTCAGATCTTTTTATCAATGGCGTAACTAAAAAAAATTAACTTGATTACAAAAGTTACCAAAGTATTGTCAAACTGGTTCTTTCTCAAGAATTCGATACTAATCTATTGATGCTTCGTGTATTTAACATATACATATTTATGTACCTTTGACAGTTATGAAAAATACAATCCAGGCAAGTAAAAGTATACTTCATGATTCACCCTTACGCAAGAGATATGTTTTATATAATATATGTATGTACATGAAGGTAAATAAAATTTCATATAAGCTCTCCAAGGTACAACTTGTAGTCTACTCGAGTTACATATATCCATATATATGTAGGTACAAGAGTACACAAATATTGAAAAGCGGATCGTACACTACTCATATATGTATGTATGTACATATGAGAGCTAAGTACATATGTTTGAAGTATATGTATATATGTACGTGTAATGGCGATGTCGAGATTTTGTAAACATACATGCACCTTATTATATAATGATATTCAACGCCAATTCTGAACTCGAACACTCGAGGAAATACTTCAATACCACCCTCACTCTGTGGAAGTATTTTTTTTGCGAATGAAATTATGCAATAATGGATGTGACTTTCGTGCTCCATTTTAGAGTTCGACATGACGCCAAACCGACACGATTTTAATATCAAAAATTCATGTCGAAGGAGGCGACGCTCATACGTGTCACGACGTTCCAATCAAATAATGTGAAATAGGACCTTCGACGTTTTCAACGGCCTTCAGGCTCGTCTTTCAGCACGCGAATACAAATTTAAATTTTACATAAGCAACCTCGTTCAAAATAAACTAAACACGCCGAGAAATATTAAAGTGCACGAAAAGCTTCTTTTTCGAATTTATGAATCTATGAATTTATATGAAATTGTTATATGTACATATGATAAGAAAATACGATAAAAATTTCAGTTTAAAAGGATTAAATCATCATATTATAATTAATAAAATTATTTCCAAAATGCACAGACGAACAGACTAACGTTTTTTAAAACCATGAAAATGTGGTTGGTGATACAAATCAGTCAGAATATCGATGTCGAACTTTCTTCAAATCGGAATACTTTCATAATAGCAGTGGAGGTATACTTTTACAGACGTTTTAGCGAATTCATATTCCAAAGTCTTTACATTTACTTCTGATACTTCTATTACTGTTGTGTCTACTTCTTCTACCGCCAACACATTTTGTCAGTATCTTCTTTAGTGTTTAAATTCTAATTTATATCAGAAGGAAAATTTGATGATATTAAATCAACTTTTGCAGTTTGTCGAAATATTTGCTATAGCTTTATATGAGGACCGTTTAACCGACCTATTTTTCATAAACTAGACAGTCCTTAACCGTATCTTCCAATTGATGCTAATTATCATCCAAGTTTACAGCATGTTCTCATTTTTGTCCTGATTTTTTTGTCGTTTCCGTTGATACGAATTGCGATATTTTACCGAGTGCATAATTATGTGCACACACACCACTAGTATACAATAAATAAAGTAAATAGTAAGTTGTTGTTTATTAAAATTTCAACGGCCGTTATAACATTTAATGTTGAATTAAATAATTTTTCTACAAATTAGTGAAAATAAACTTTTTTTTTAAGCTTTGAATCCTTACTGTGATACCAAAACTTTCTCCAAAGTACTCGTATTTGTCGTATTTCGAGTGAAGGCAATAGATTAAAATTGCTACTTAAGAATGAAGCCCGGAGCTCGGGTTTGTTAAACAACATTTTATTTGGAAGTACGAAAGTCTTTAACTGCTCCAGATTATTATTATTTTTACTTTTAATAATTTATAAATATAAAGCATGCTTGGTATAACGTGGAAAGATAGGAAGCGGAATGCGTGTATGAGAAGTATGACAAAAGTAGTGGATATAGTGGACAGAGTGAAGAGATTGAAATGGCAATGGGCGGGCTACATGGCTAGAAGAATGGACAAAGGTTGAAAAAAGAAGTGCTAGAATGGTACCCGAGAGAATTCAAAAGCGAAAAAAAAGAACGCGGGGAAGATGGATAGACTAAATTAGGAAAATGTGTGGGGAATGTGGATGGGAGTTGTGTAAAACAAAGACGAGTGGAAGCGTGTAGGAGAGGTCTTCATTCAACAGTGGATGGTGAATGGTGATGAATTCCTTAAAATCAAATGGCATCAAACAGCAACTTAAAAGACGTCCTTCCTTAAGAAAAGTTGAATTAAGAAAATTAACTTTTATTTTTATTTTATATCATTTGTAATTCGTATTAAATGTTTTAATTTTAATTCGGAGTAGAATTTAAGAATTTTACAGCTGGAACGGAGCAATTAAAAAATCCGTGTGCTTGAAATATTTAATTAAAATTGGAAATTCAACGGAATTGTGGCAAATTCCAACGGTTATTCAATTAAGATTTTATTGGATTCGCCAAATACATGACATGCGACATTTTTTATTATTTTTTTGAAAAATAAAAATGTTGAAATTAATTTTTTTATATAAATAAATCAAATTCTTCCGATTTTAAATTAGTTTTCCCTTTTTGATGATTTTGTATTAATTAATCGGAATCGAAACTAAAACAGAAATTGGGAATGGGGAATCGGAACTGAAACAGGGATCGGGAACCAGAACTGAAAAATAAATCCGGATCCGGAACTGAAACAGTAATCGGGATCCGGAACTGAAAAAAGAATTGGGATCCAGAACTGAAATATAAATCGGAATCCGGAACTGAAACAGTAATCGGAACTAAAACATTAATCGAGGCTGTCGCCCCTGGGCGGCCTAGGCTGCTGCCGTCCCCAGGCGGCCGCCCCGAGCATTTTTATACAATACGTTCACTACAAGCATTTATACAATACGAATTTATACGATCATCATCAATAGAGACATCTATGGAGAAATTTTTTGCAGTATTTTTATATAAACTAGCGAACCTTAAGATACTGAATAACTCAGGATTTGCGAGAGAAATAGGAAAGGGGATGCTAATTTTTGCAGGAACTGTTTAAATTAAAATCATAAAAATTAGCAAACCCTGATAGGAATCGATCGACCTGGAGTCACATCCCATCCACAAAGACATCTATGGAGAAATTTGCACCATTTAATCAAACCAGCGAAAAATTGAGATTCTGGGAATTTGAAAAATTGAGAACTTTACGAGAGAGATAGGACAGGGATGCCAATTTACAAGAACCGTTTCAATGGAAATCACATAAATTGGCAAACTCTGATAGGAAAAGATCGCCTTGGAGTCACAAACCAAGGTCTGGCCAGCAGCAACCAGTGGGATTCGAGCCTGTGACTATTCTACTTGAAATCATTATATGCTAACTACTAGTCCATGCTGCTAAGCTTGTCCTGGTTAAACATTGGATTTCGAAATAAATACAATTTTTGAAAGACTTGGTCCACTGTTGAATTCTAGTGCCTACTTACCCATATTGTTCTGCGTATGAGATGAGACTGTGCGTGAAAATGAGAGGCATGACAAGTGACGACGTGTAGTGTGTCAGTCACGCCCTCCCATACAAATAAAACGGAAAAATAAGGGCACGAACGTGCCAGAAGCGGGACGCTCTTCCATTACGACTCGTATGTGCCGAAGTTTTTCACAAAGTGAGTGCCTGTGAAATTTTTAAACCTTTCGATATTCAAAACAAAAAAAAAAAGATAATCCGCGGAGGGCAATATCGCCTGCCCTTTTTTGTGATATTTATTGGCCGCGAAGAGAAAACAGTAGACCGTGTAGTATAGGAGCGCCTTTGAGAGTGTTGTTTTTTTTCGATGCGCGTTCGAGCCTTATTAAGCCCTGTATATTGTATTGTATTAAAATCCGATACCCGAAATTCGGGTATAACGCGTATTTTGTGCGTGTTCTTTACGAGTTTACCCATGTTCAATATACGCAAGCGGCCGCCTAATATTCAACGTTATGTACGATTTTGCCTTGGAAGCGTATCTCTGCAATTTTGTCTATTTTCATTTTCTCACTTTAATATCGGCGAGTTTCTCCTTCCAGATAGACAGTCGTATGAAAAATTTAGTGCAAGTTGTACAATGTACCGTATGTACGTACCAATCACACGTGATGGCGCAAATAAATCTGATGGTTTTCGGAATGAAATAATACTATTATACAAACAACATTGTTTGTAGGTACATATTTATATAATATATACTGTATATGTATGTATTTTGCTGTTTTATAATGCATTGGGATGTGAATTGTAGGGCGTTGTACTTTTGCTTTAAAAAATTTATAAAAAAATGATTATTTTGCACTTGTATGCACATAGATATATGTATGTATGTATCTTACTACTTCACGTTCAAACTATAAATTATTTTTAGTGGTTGTATTATATACACAGCACTAGAAGGTTTTTTTATAATATGAAAAATAGTCATACTGAAAATACATATGCAGTCATAAATTAAATATTTAACGGCTGAAAATCATGTAACATGAGGGTGGATAGGAAAGTAAATATAGTACATAAACATATGTATATAATAAAATACATTGCAATATTTTTCAAAACCATTCTTTCACTGCTTATGTATCTATTGAAAATTATAAAATATTATTAAAAACCAGCAGCGTGGACTATTGATTATCATATATGCTTTCGAACATAGTGAACTCGGATGTTATATATATATTATATATTTACTCTTTGTTTTTATGCATGTCTACATCTTGTTGTCTGTTGATTTTTCAATAAATAAAGTAAAATAAAATAGTGGTCACGGGTCCGAGACCTAGTGGTTGCTGCTGGTCAGACTTTGGTTCGTGTTTTAATTTGTATACGAGATACTGAAAACTCGAAAATTACGTTTCAATGAAAATCAGATAAATTGGCAACATCTGATAGGAAACGATCGATCTGGAATCACATACATGTATATCCAAGGTTTGGCTAACAGCATTGGGTCAGGTAATGAACCCATGACCACTCATTTGAAAACATTCCACGCTAGCCACTGAGATGTGTATGTTGCTGGTTATATAGTACATGTATCTAACAACGAATCATTGTTTTCGGTTATGTATGTACATAAATATAGTTTTTTTAAATTAAAACCTCTAAATTTGATATACTTTCTTATCGTACTTGAACTTGAAGATGGTTAACTTTGTACAAAAGTTAACCATCCATTTGTACATTAACCATTTGTACATTTTTTTTACTATTTTTCGAGTTGGCAGTAGTTTGTTTGTTAATAATAATAGTTTGATTTATTGTTTATTTAAATAAAAATAATTTAGAAACATATATAAAATGTGTGTATTTAGTTCTTTGAACACCGCACAACTCTTTCAACTTTTTCACTCCACTCACAGACTACAAAGGATGTCGAGTCCTGTGGCTTTAGAAGAATGTAGAGCATAATGGAAACAAGATCTTTTAATTTATTTTTAGTTTTGAAATAAAAGAATACCGTTAACTCTCAACTCTAGAGAGCAACACAACAAAAAACGAAAATGTAACAGCAAAAAAATTCCAAAATCAACATTAAATGTGACAGATTACAAAACCGAATGAATTTTGCAAACATTACAACGCACACATGCATAAGCGAAATAAAATAAAAATGATTAATGAAATCGCCGAAAGTAAAACGTAACGTTCACGTGTATTGCGCATTCGCCTGTATACATTATTATTATGAGAATGGATCGCATTTTTGATTAATATATCTTTATATTGATAAATTGCGTTTGTGAGCAAAAATAACGATAGTTGCGCCGGGAAACGTACGATGAATTATTTTCATATATAAATTGCGTTACCGTGTTAACCACCATCATTTATTCTTTCGGGGAATGATGTATGAAACGAAATTTATTACTAATACACACACGTGTATAATGAGATTTTATTATTACGTGAGATTGCGATACACATACACACACACAATTAAGGTTTTGCCGAGGTCAATAATTGAGATGAGCACCGGCTTTCGGCGGCACATCGGTTTACCCGCGAAGGGGTTAAAATAGACCCCACGCAAATTACATTCGAGCTTAATGGACGCTTAAGGTGAACCGCATAATGGCACTGTTGCAACAAGGACACCTTACTGCCTGTCGCATGCCACAACTGCCTCGGACATTTGCCCTAAAAACGTTAAGTGCCATAAAATTACTCGAACTAACTTAAAACTCGGATGAACAGACCCTTCAAATGTAACGGGTGCCATTTAACAAATACTTGGTATCAACCGAATTCATTTATATACATATATCGTATATAAAAACGACCGCGATGTATATTTGTATGTGTTAAAATAAAAAAATTAAAATTTTGTGAAAAATGTATTTAAATCCTATTATGAGTGTAATGCACTAATAATGTGTTTAAAAAAGGATGCGATGTATGTGGGTATGTGGGTATTGGTCAGACCGTGGACACACAACCAATCAGAGTCAAGTGGTCGAGGAGACACAGGGAAGTGTGGTAACGGGAAAGTGGGGAGGAGGGGTGGAGCGTCATGTGACGTCAGGCCGAGCGACGGGTGACACATACACATACATCTATTAATTTCGAACGGGTTGGATTGGTAGGCGTGTAATGCGCGTATTTTTACTGCAATTAATATGACGTGCACGCGCCTATAAATTACTTTACATTATATTTATATATAGCACATGTATAACTTTATTTTAATTCGTGTATCAATTCCTTTCCGAAACCACCCGTTGAAATCAACGGGCACAACACTAGTATGTAATAAAAATTGAGCCAATATTAACTAGTCGCCTGTATTTATGATATTTGGTCAGTAATTTTGTTTAATTTGGTTAGTTAGTTATATTATTGGACACCAACTCTGCACTAACTACATACATATTTGTAGTGATTTCATATATTTTTTTTGTTTTTTTTTATTAATTAAAAACAATACAACAAAAAGAACAGTTACATTTATGAACATATCTTCATCAATTTGCGCCAACTCATTGGGAATACTCGCACGTATCCACAGATACATATTTGACTTTTGTTTTCACGTACATATGTACATACATATTATATGTATGTATATACAATGTGACATAAATCTGATTTAATTTCATTTGCGATCGTTAATTATACGGAATTAATGTGATCAACGAGCTTTGTGTCGACAGTTAGCGGAAGTGTTGAACCCGCACATTGCGAATACATGGATTTTGAAAACGGCTAATAGAATCACATTTTCGCCGATTAACCTTTTCGTTGCCGAGGACGCAGCTGGCGCTTGCATATTTTTTATTATTTCGCGAATGTTACACGCTCGCAACAGTCTGTGTATGATTAATGCCGTGTGTGCGTACGCTGAGTTATATTATAATACGTTTACGAAACTGGAAGAGACGTCTTATGTGATTTTGGGGATAATTCAACAGACAATAAAAAATATAGTAACGTTTTTTTACGATTTAACGTGATGTACATAAATTGATTTCCAAGATTTGGATGGCTTCGGAAATCCTTTCGGAAGTGAAGCTCAAAGAAAAATGTAAAATTCCATTGGTCACTTTTTTTCCATGCGGTGAGAAAAGTTGTACATATTCTCTCACCACGTATACTAACTGAATCTACTGGTGTGTGATACGATATAGTTATTGTGGTTCTTCCTTTTACCTTAGGAACTGTAATTGAGTTTCTTTTCCTTCGTGAAAATAAATACTGACTTATTTGTTGATTAAATTTTATTTAATTTATCAACACAGCACCGGATGTATTATATTACAGTTTTCCCAAAACTCTCACACACAGGAAGTATTCTAATCACTTTTATGTATGTATGGCGGAGTATATTAAATTACAACTGAAACATTGTTCATATTCATATACATATGTACATGTATAAGTTTATATTTTCAATGTTGTTTATATTTACATATTAATTTATAATCAAATTTAATATTTCTCATATTAAATTTGATATCAAATGTGTTGGATGTATTATAATTATTCAAAAATCAATTATTTTTAATCAAAATATACGAGTTTATTCACTTGAATTATCATTAATATTTTTCGGCATGTTTTTCTACGACTAACTTAAACCGCAGACTTAAATATTTTCTGAAAAAGTTCCACTTTTAACCCTTTTCACCCGTATGTCAGGCTGGGCTCGACATGTGCCCATTTTTAATGTAAACCATGAATAAAAACTATATTTTTGTAATATACCGAATCAACCAGTAAATTTTTAAGAACAGTTTTATCTGTGTTTTAGAATTTTTGAATATCCAGTGTTTCACAAACCTGCATTTTTGTAAAACAATATTTTTGTTAAACTATTTTTAAGAAGTCAAAAATTTTGATTTTGCTGGAATTACTCACTTTCATTTTCCTAGTTAAAGTACATTCATTTTTTTTTAAATACTGTTTAATCATTAATAATTACGAGAAGATGATATATTTTTTTCTAAATTTATTTTTCCTTTTTGGAAAAATAAATTTCATATAAATTAATCTCGAGCTGGCAAAACTTCAAATAAATTCCGAGCGGAAAGTGCAATAATATATAAAATTACTAAGAATTTTTTTATGAATAAATATACAGATTTTTTATTTCATTTGGTATTTCATCCATTTTGTATTTAATTTTTTATCCATTTGGTATTTCAATAAAAACAAATGACATATTGAAAGTCTCAATCTTATTTTATTCTTTGAAGTACATAGAAAGAACTAGTATTAATGTATTTCGATAAAACGAATCAGACAAATTGAGATCCACTCTAATATAATGATACCCGCTCTAATATAAAGATTTTTTATTTTTTATCCACATGTATATATGTATGTACATATATATACTAATATGTATATTCATTTCTTATTTAATATTCTATCCTTGCTTTGTAGAATTTATTATAAATAATAAAAGTATCTACGTATATACAAATGTATATATTACATTTTTGATTTTTAAAACAATATAATGAAAAATATATAAAACTGTAGTGGCTGAATCACAGTGACATATTAGATAAGAGGGTTCTGTCTCGCAATAAAATATGAACCGATTTTATATTTCATATACAAGGATAGGATACACATATGTACATATATAAAATATACAGGAAAAGTTTGAAGCAGTACCTAGATCGACACGCACTTTTCTCGAAGCAGTTTATCGATTCCGGCCCTAACTATATTATTAAGAATGCGAGGGTCCTTTCTCGACGACACTGAGAGGGATACATTCATGTATGTTTTATTGAATGGGAGATCAGCTGAAAGGGATACGCCCTCGGAGAGAACCAACTTGAAAGGGTTAGGGCCACTACATATTGCTTCACCCGAAATATTAAAAAAAACTTTTATCCAGTCTGAAAGATTATGCGAAGACACGAAACAACAATAAACTATCTGAAAGTGTAAGTGCACGAGTACCGGATATGTGTATATATTACAGAGATGTGTGTGTACGCTAACGCGGAATGATTTATATGGGTGAAAGCGTATCTATATCGAAATTTGCCCGTCGTATCCTTAAAATAATAAAAATTGCAGATGTAATAAATTTGGGTGAGCACCTTTTCTTTTTACACGGTACAACGTTTCGCAACGTGAAATTGATGATGTATACGGTGCAAATTTTATTAGCAGGTAATATAAAACGCTAAACGTAGGTATGTTTATAAGCACTTAACGTCGAAAATTTGCGCTCGCCCTCACTATGAAATACAAGCGTTTTTTTAAATTGATCTTTTTAATTTTTCGCTTACACGAAGAGACGAAATGCCGGGTATAATTTTGATGTCGCAATTTAGACTGAGTAGATCATAAGCTTTGGCTTAAAATATTTTTTTTTTATTATCATTGGAATTTTCATATTTTGCTTTTACCATAATTCTTATATGTAAATAAATCCTACAAACTTTTTCTTTATACTCTTGGGTATCGTTTAAACATTTTCTTTATCCATCTGGTGTCCAACCTATCATATTCTTCGCATTGTTTGTTTGGTAATTTGTATATCAACTACTTGGGCAATGCATATATGTATGTACATATTTATCTTTCAATATCCTATTGCTATTTTCATTACAAAATTACATGTGAAAATTTTAGAAACTCAAACAAGAAACGCCAATAAGCGTCAATGATTAACAAAAAAATCTCGTTTTTCTACTTACCAGAGCGGAAACTAATCAATTTTTACTAAATTTGACCCACTTAATTCGAACATAATAATGATTTTTATTGGTTTCTTCTCGTTTATGAAATATGAACGTTTTAAAAAATGCTTAATTTTCACATCATGGAAAAAATAAGTAAAAAAAGTTTATTTTTGACGTTTAAAATTCGCTAGATAATTAAATATAGGGGAAAAAATCCCAAAAATAATGGGTTTTTATTTATTTTCATCACATTGATACAATAAATATACTTGAACTTTTTCGTGAAGAGCCCACATGTTTAAGGGGTCGAAAAAAATAGTGGAAGAAAAATCGAACAAAAGTTAACTGCCACTTTCAGCTAACGGATGCTTACCAAATTTTATACATAGCTTGGTATTAAGCTTAAACTTCTAGATATGAAAATTAAATTTAATAAACCAAAAGGTTTATGAGAAATACATAAAAAAACCTCGATTCTGTAGAGAAAAAGTTCTTCTTCCAGTTCAGGTAAAAATATTAAGTATAAAATTTATAATTTCTATGACATGTAAAAAATTTCAGTCTGATTGGTTTAGTGGTTTGGGAGATAATTGAATTCAAAAACTTAAAAACGAGGACACCTATAGGAGAGGTACCATTTCCGGTCAACTTAAAAATTTACGTCGTATCGATAAATTTAGCAACCGATACTAAGTTTCAGTTCCATAGGTGTCTAACAGTTCCAAAGGCCTAAATCTCCAAAATACACAGATACACTCACATTTTTTCTAGATCATGAAAACGTGATCAGTGATCAATTCTGAGTTAGAATCAGTCAAAATCTCAAGCTCATCTATTTCTACTACGTACATATGTAGATAAAGTAAAAAAATTACCATTAATTCCAATACTCAGTTTTGACACAAAGATACTGGTTTGAGTCAAGTACTCCAAAAGTCAAAAAACCGTAAAAACATTGAGAATATCAAAAAACTGTAAAAACAAACAAGAAGAAACCCACAAAAATCAATGTTATATTCGAATTTAGTGGGTCAAACTCCACTCCAGTAAGTAAAAAATGATTTTTTTTTTGGTGCTCAATGTTATCTTAACAAAACCAATCTGTTTGAATAGCATGCAATATTATGTATGTACAATATATTCTTTATTAAGATGTTAAAATGTATATTGATATCTTCTTCTTCTATCAACTATGTATATAACGATGAATTTTTATATGTATGTATGCTATTCCGCAATAAAAATCTACAAATTTCAATTTAGAACCAAAAAAATTGTTATATAAATTCATGATTCTTAGAAGGGGTGGCAAAACTCGTAAAATGATCCGTTTTTTACATTGTTTTTCAACTTTTATTCATTCGAGCAGCATTGGGTAAGTCGATAAAATTTTACAACATTATATTTTTATCTTAAACTGCATCTTTATACATATGTATTCGCTTATAATTTAAATGAAACGATTAGACTAAATTAAACCCTACTCTTAAAGACTCGCCGGAATTTCGACCCATTTGAGAACTCGCATATCAGAATTCCGACTGTCGCAATTATGACTCAAAATGTGACACCACGAAGAGAGCCAATGTTACATAAATGAAAGTCTAAACTTTTCGAGAGCACGAATATAACGAAGCAAGCATAGAGAGAGAGAGAGGAACGATCCTGAGAGATGGTCGTAGAAACTCTCCTCAAATGATACCCGGCGGGCTAGTGAGGTTTCGAGTCATATGAGCGAGACTCGAAGGGATAGTGCGAATGAAATTAAAATGTGGTGTGAGTTAGCCGGATCTGAGTGGCATCTCAAAGGGTTAACAGGCAGTAAGCGACCCCCTACCCCGTAGTTTCGTGGTCGGACCGACCCCCTCGCTCGTACATCAACGTCAATGTGCCCGTCGTCACAAACGGTACACCCCCGTTGTTAATCCGAAAGAATGCCCCGAAATATTCGACCGGCAATTTGTTCCGTCTGGTGTAGGCCTCCGAATACTTAACGGCGAACTTTTCGATTAAAACTGCCACTCCGGACCTGACTGAAGGGTGTGAGTTTCGGGAGGAGCGAACCCCCTCTTCCACCTCGCGCTATGGTATTAGAAGAAGATCCAGGCGCCAAAATACAATATTTGAAATTATTTAAAAGAAAAATAAACCTTATTTGTGAAGTCTTTAATTGATCGTCTACGTATACCCGAGGGAAGATATTAAAATAATCATTGAGAGAGCTCTTGAGTAAGCCGTCCCCCATTTTTCCCTCCAAAAAAATATTTATAATTAACCAATCATATTTTTTTAAACATAAGCTATTACGAACTATGAGATTTAACCGGACAAAATTTCATTACATTGCTTGTGTCACGTTCTTAAATACAGCTTGAATTAAATATGTATACATAACAATTTTTATTTGTTTACTTTTTACAAACTTTTTCATTCAATTTCAAAAACACCAGCCCCGTCACCCTTCCCTTGTTTTGTGTCAGTAATTTGACCGGAGCAAAATAGCACAGATATGTTAGATAAGTCGACATATTCTGACACACGAGGTGCGAAGAGACACCTCTGTGAGGGACAGTACATATAAGTTCATTATAAATTTTAGAGTCAAGTAATTAAGATATATTTTTAAATTAGCTTGATAGCTAAGATAATATATAAATAAATATAATAAATAAATAAATGAAAACTGGTTTATATAGGTACTTAATGTCAACCAAATCCATTAACATACATATATATATATATATATATATATATATATATATATATATATATATATATATATATATATATATATATATATATATATATATATATATATATATATATATATATGAATAATCAGCAATATAGTTCAGTAGTTAACGTATAATGCTATCAACTGAGGGGTCGTGGGTTCAATCCCTGGCCAGACCTTGGATAAATGTATGTGACTCCAGGTCGATCGCTTGCCATCAGAGTTTCCAATTCAACTGATTTCATCGTTGAATCGGTTCCAAGCAAATTTGCAACCTACCTTAATTTGTTATCACTATTTAAATATGACTTCAAATTTATAATAATAATTCTTCAAAATAGTGATTTTTAAGAGACAAAATGTGAGAATTATTTTATCTCAAATTTCACAGATTATGAAAAACTAAAACACTTGAATATTCAGATTCAATTGTTGAATATATTTTACGCTATAATAAATGCTTTTAAAAGCATCTACATAATATACATTTGTATATGATAGATTTTTATGAAATGCTACTATTTATATTATTTATTACAATTTTGCCATAGTGATATTACAGAGTAGTTCCAAATCGGCACTATGACTAAACAAACAAAGAATAAAAATGACCGCTGACAAGAAAGCCATGTGAAACGTAAAGGAGGTATGTAAAAAGTATACAACAATTTTAAAATAAAATGAAACCTATTCTAGCATAAATATAAAACAAATACAATAATACGAGCACGTTACGATCTCGAACTGAACAATCAAAACCAGATCAGCACATTTTAAATTGAATAAATCCAAATTGACAGTAATCTGGTTGAGGACCTTGAGCTTATGTCGTGTAGAAAATCTCACATGTTTGAGAGGTAAAATATTTTACAAAAAATGTCCGTTTCTTGACAAAAAAAACACCGAAATGTTAGCTTTGGAATGTCCCAAAAGCAATCGAATTCATTTTGCAATACTTTTTATTGAAATGTAAAAATAACAAAGCCAAAAACGAACGCACCAAAAATCAAAACCAAGATATAACAAGACATGTACTATTTATGTATGTACTTATTTGGGCGTAATTTCCAAATTAATAATAGTCACAGTACAATTTTTGGTTTACACAATTATGTCGAATTATTCATAAGTTATTAACAAAGAATATTATAATAAAATACGTTTATTGAATTATATTTGCCTCCTGGATCATCAATTGGCCCCGTAGTGCGTTCGTCCGAGTAACTTCTGATTTATTACATGGGTCAAACCGGTACGGTCACGTCTAGTTTTAAGGGCGACTCGAACTCCATCGTCCACCTTCAAACGGAATGATATCCCATTTTTACCATTGTCTGGCTCTTTCTATTTTTCTTTTTTTTTCATCATCCATTCCTTCGTCTCATTTTCGCGGCAGATGTGACGAACTCGCGGTCGCCATTAAGGCGAAACACAGCCCCAAAAGGCCAACGATAAAAGGGAAACAGGCAAAAGGGCCACACGCATTACCGTCATGCCGCTCTCGTAGTATTACACATTTTTTCGTTGTCGTTTGTTTCGTTTCATTTTATTTTATTTTATTTTTTACCGTATTAAAGAGAGCCTTGCGAGCTTATTACATCGCTCACCTGGCTATATATGAGTTCGTGTGTGCCTTTGAAGGGTCATTTCGTCGTCGTAAATTCCTGATGAACCATGGAAGGGGCGGATAAGAGAATATTGCGAAATTTTTCGGATTCAATTTTCATTTTTTAATTGTCTTGACTTTAAAAATTAGCTATAGTTTTCGCACACCCTGCATCAATGGAATTTCATCGTTATAATTTTAAATCATAAATTACTATTACATTAAAGCTTCAGGCGCTTCGCTCCAATCAGACGTTAATTTCAAAAATTCATAAACTTTTTATGACTGTTCTTAATCTCTAAATAGATTCAACAAGTAAGTTTAAATGCGTTTAGATAAGCGTAAAGAAAAATGTTTTTCTAATATTTAATAAAGTTATTTCATCATATTCCATGTTTTTAAAAATATTACTTTTGACGCGCTAATACATGAAAGTTAAAAATTTTTGATCATTCTATGATATTTTGTGAGTCATTGAGGATTGGTTAGAAGTAAATACAATATTCTCACGTTGTTCCGTTAATTTCTGTAGTGAGACATAAAATAACATACATATAATCTATATTTATATCGTTGATTAAATTTCTAATTACAATCCGGCAAACTCATATCAATCAAAGGTTATATCTCATCGTACATAAAATTGTTCGTAAGAATACATTTCAATCTAAGAGTGTTTTAATTAAATATGATATTATCTGAAACGAATCTAAACGTACAAACCGTGATGATTCATTGTGAGGAAAGAAAACAGGTTCATAATAATATCGTACACGAAGAAAGTCTAATCTTGAAAAAGAGATAAATATGAGGATTACATATAAATATACATATACATATGTTTACATACATATCATGTTCTTATGTATGTTCATGTAGTTAAAAATAAAGTTAATTAGGATTTATTGACACTCTTCAAAGAACTTATTGTATTAAAAGTTTGCTCAATTATTTTAAATTATAAACATATACATATGTATGTATATACTTAAACTTAGTCAAAGCTGAAACGAAATGGCGAAGTATCAAAGAAAGCACACGTGTAATAATTTCATTTTTTTAAATTAAGCATTCAAATGCTTGTTTATGTACCTATATATACGTACGTATGTAAATATATAATATACGTAAATGTTCATATGTACATTCTTACATATATGATGTAAGTTATGATGAAATGAATTTAAAGCGAGCACTCCATCAACCTGTTGGCTATTCTCTTTTAACGGGAGAGTTTTAATTTCTCAATTAATTGTATATAATGTATAGGCCGATAAATGACGAAACCCGTCAACAAAGCAAGTCATCCATCAAAAGCAAATTTGAGACGGACAGAGAAATTGCCGACGAAATACAAGCAACGCGGTCAATATTTAATTTCTCTTTGATTTTTTCACTACTCTTCTCTTTATTTTGCCGTCCGACTGTTTGCCTTTAATCTCTTTTTGTCTTTCCCTCCATGCAAAAAGCCCCTTTTTTACATCATACATATGTACACATGCCGTGTGTGTTTGATACCATATGAAGGACAGCTTACACAAATTCGAAATTAAGATATCAACTTATCCGAAAGTTTACTCGTACATGTTTCAATATCGTAAATCGAACGTCCATTGGTAAATTTCAAAAGCACGAAAGGGATACATCACTGTGTATAATACAATTTGACTAGGCATACATATGTACATATGTACATATATATGGTTTCGGTTTAGATTTAAGCAAATTGTACCCGATCAGAATTAAAGACAATGGTCCAAAAGCGGATCCTGTGTACAGAAAACAATTTAATCTGGTCTGCATCTGTTTTATTTACCTAAACGGAACGGAGACGGGGTATTTCCCAAAATTAGTGTTGGGAAGACCCAGTGAAAGGGAAGACCTTCGCCGTTTCACTCCTGCTCACTGGAATAGGTACTTTAATTATATCCATAAATATTGATGGTGCCTTATCAGAGATCCAATGCTTAATTAAAAATAAACAAAACAGTTTCAAACCCCACTTTGATCGACTCTTTTATAGCGTATCGGTGTCAATTTAATTTATTGTGAAGCGGATTAATTACAACTTGAAAAATTTATGGTTTTTTTTTCCACAGGCGTCGATTCTACGAATTTTCTCGTACGGTCAATATTGACTCCGGAAAATTTGCTTTCATGCATGCTTCATAACATCCAACTCTCTCGTATATACATATTTTGAATTATTGAAATAGGAATGAAAGTGTTTCATATGAAAATAATAAAGTAAAATATTTTAGTCTACTGATTGATATCAATAGAAGTATCATGATATCAATAGAATAGAAGACTGATATCAATAGAATTTTATTTTTTTTAAATAAATGAAAATTTGTACAGAAACATATAAAGCACGGCAATATGAGTAACAATCCATGAGAAATGATAAACACACTAATTCATAACACGAAGATAAATGTTAAAGAAAGTGATCTTATAGTACATAATATAAAGGAATAGGGAAAACCAATGTACAAATTATACATACATTGGAAGCTTTATATTGATAATTTTTCGGCTAAAGCACTTTCTGGAGTTGAATAATTAGAAAATTTTTTCTACCATATCAAAGAGAAAAAGGCTTGTAAGTTAGCCCCTGAGGACTTGGGAGAAGCAATTGGCAGAAAAGTTTGAAGATCCAATGGAATGATGTTCTAAATAAGAATTCCTGAATTCAATTATGAAAATAAAGAGATGGAAAGGATGTTGGTATTTCGCCTTATAATTTTAATTCTTAAAGATTTCAGAAATTCAACATGATTTTAATTAAAATAAAAATTAAAAAAAAAATTATGGCTCTTCGTGTAAATTAATTAAATCTTATTTAATCGAAACATTCACAAAATTTGCTATCAATCCGAATGATTATTGAATCCGGCCAGAATTGATTATGAGTTTTATGTAAATAAACAGTAAATAAATTTATTTTTATTACATAAAAAACATTTAATGAAAACATTCACTTGAATTCCAATTAGGCTCTTTTCGTCGACTGAAAATTAGACGCTTTTCCGGAAGCCAACCAACAGTAAAAATCCCCGAGGGGTAAGATTTTTGCTCTTTCGGTGAGTAGGCGGCAGCTAGCCATGCTTAATGCGACCTTAAAAGCCTTCGCACGTAGCTTCCACATCTAATGCAACGCGCGGGAAAATTTGAAAATAAATTTTCTCTGGACGTGAGGTGGTTAAGAGGGTTGCGCAGGCGCCAATGGACCCAAGTAACCGACGAAAAATAATGTCTCGGTTCAAATATACACATGCATACATATGTACATAAGATATTTATGTGAAATAGAAACTCGTGCGAAACAAACTAAATCATAAACACTCCATAAAACGTCGGGACATGTCAAACAGTGAAATTGTACAGAGCGGAAGATAAGGAAATTCGTACGAGTAAAATCGTAAAGTATGTAAGCGACTGAATCTTCGGTAGCAATAAATGAATATCGTAAAATATTTTATACGCTTCGATTGTGCAGTATTGTTCGGCTTCGGCAATGCGTTATCTGTACGTATATATCTAAAGTGGGTTTTTTTATTACCTTATAAATGTCGAACGATCAATCGAAACGCATTATCGCAATTTGAAAATCGTAGCGACTATAAAAGGTGTTTTAGCGTGGTTTATATATGTACACACACACCCTTGGGAAATCAAAGTTTTTACGTGTTCATTTCGTAGCTCGCACGCGCTAATAAAATGTGAATTTTGTGTGCAAAGTTACCAACATTCGAACTTTGAGACGAATATTTCTAAGCGCTTATTATTATGCTAATGCAAATATGAAGAAAATACTCCAGTTGCTGCCGCGACAGAAAATATCGTTTTCGAGTCAATACGATTCTTTTTTTTTATTCGCACCTTTTTCATCACGGTTCTGTGGAAATATTTTATCCTTTCCCCACAGGAATTCACTTTATGATGGAAATATTTCTCCCCCGCTACAAGATATACGTTATCAACCGGTCATACGTCGAAAATCTATCAGATTGAAATACGACATTATCATCACGATGGCGTGACATAAACACAGAATGAACTTCAATATGATAATTTTTATTAAATTCATATATGTGTGTAAGAGTATCTTATACTACATTTGAGAACCATATTTTATTCAATTCAATACATATGTATGTACATATATGTAATCTTTTACATGCTAAACTTTCATCTTTTCGGATAAAGGCTTCCTGATGATGAAATCAGTCAACGTTACTTTTACCGTAGGGCTGCCAGACGTCCCGGTTTTCCAGGATTGTCCCGGTTTCACGCCTCTGATCTCGACATCCCGAAAGAAATTTTCGGGACAGCCAAATGTCCCGGTTTTAAATAACTGCTTATTAACCTATCATTGGTCAGAAAACCGACTATCCCGCATGTACGAAATTGCCAAAAAATGTTTTTTACTCATTATTGGAAATTTAATTGTAATTGTTATTACAGGTTGAAATTAAACATAAACATATAATAAGGCATTTTCTTTCACATTTTACAAAGTTTATTTTATCTTTTTCTTTCATCTGAATTGAGGCTTTTCAATCGATCTTCTTTCTCAAATGAGATATAATTAAGTTCATTTAATATTAAAATATTAATAACAAAATAAACTGAAAAAAATAATGGAAATACTAGTTTATAAAAAGAAGGATATTAAATTTAATTTGTGAAAGCCTTTTTTTATCATTTTTGTAATATTTTATTTCTGTACTTGTTATTTGTCTGTCTGTTTAATAATAAAAAAGATTCCTACAAGAAAATTATCAAAAACGTCAATAAAATAATTATATGTATAAGAAAAAAAACTTGTAGAAAGCAATATTTTTCTTGTAAAAATTTCCAATGGAATTTTATATAATTTTATATAGTAAAATATAATTTATATACAAAACACAGATGTTATTGTTATATAAAAGCACACACATATTTCGGCGAATTAAATATCTTCGGCTTTTACTAAATAGCGTATGATAAAAATACCAATTATCTGTTACTGAGCAACTAACTTGGCAACCACCCACATAAATATAATATTACAGTAATCCAAACCTCTTCAAATAAATAAATAATAACTAATTGAATACGACTAGACATTTATAAAAGCAATCATCAAAATATATACATATATATATATATATATATATATATATATATATATATATATATATATATATATATATATATATATATAAATATTGTGGATTAATGACACAGAATATTATTAAAAATCATATAATATCAAAAAAATTCTGATTTTGGAAAATTTTATATCGCATGTACATATTAAAAAATAATTAGTTCGGAGAGCTCACTTGTTTGCAATGCAAAATTGACCTCATATGTTTTTCGGATGACCGTGACGACACTTATCCCTTTTTTCCGCTCGGTTGTGTCCCTTTGGCGCTTGACACGTGTCCCAACATTTGGGATAACATATTTACCTTGCCGCTCACGTGCGAAATAACATAACACTATAGCAGTAATTAGGGCGTGTAATTAAAACCGGCGAGTCAGACAGACCCTTTAGACAAAGTGAAAAGCCTTTTTAGCGAAAAATCACACACCTTTCTCTGATGACATCCACATTGAATAACCATTAACACGGCCTCAATCATGATATGAAAACTCAACTGGACCGTAAAAAACTATTCGACACTAAAGAGCTAATAAGCAATAGCACACAAGCTCAATGGAGTAATGAAATTCAGACTATAATGGTAAGAATACACTCAAATGTGTGCACGGTACGTGCTCGTAGTTTCCAGCTGTGATGAGTGTATCTTACATATGTCATTATTAATTCGTACAATTTTATTATTTCGACAAATTTCTACCACATTTCTTCAAATTTAGCAATCACCGTTATCGGTCACTCTCAAACTTTTGACAATACAAGTATGAAATATCATGGAAAACACTGCAGGGATTGAGTTTTGCCAATGGTTACGACGGTATAGATTAGGCGTGTAACGTGTTTTGCATGTGCAATACTATCAAAAAAATTCATGTCTGCACATTAAGCTTTCATCGTTTATAAATAAATGATATTATTGACATATGTACATACACACATATGAAAACATGAATAATAGTAATTTCAATACTTACAAGATGTAGAATTGATTTATTGACTACAATCTGCTTACCTGAAAAGAATAAAAATAACGTTATTAATTACATAGAAACATTCTTAAAATACAATTTGAAATATATATTTAAAAAAATTGATTGAATTAAAATACTGATGTATGTACATATGTTTAATAAAAAGAGATAAAACAATCTAAATTTTTATTGTTACACAATAATAATATCCCATCTTAGTTAAAATTCTTTTCAGAAAAAAAACAAAGTTAAAGCAACAGAATATAATAACAAATGCATCTGAAAAAACATTCAAGTGAGATTATGTATTATTATTTTTTAACCTTTTGATCTTAGCTGAGCGTTCCAGATGAATATTTTAGCATCATAAAGAATCCTACTTGAATTTTAATTTAAATAGCAGAATTTTCAAACTCAAACTCAGGTTTACTGAAATTTTTTACACACATATATACAATCAGAATCAAATATGCATCAAAAGATCAATAATATTGAAATATTTCGTTCTGAATACTATTGCATTATATGTATACTATGTATACTTTTGGTTTTGAAGAATAAATTTCTCTACAAGTATGAGACTATGATAGTTTGAGTACGAAAATTAGTGGACATCCTCGATATGTAAGCATTACATGTACGTTCATGATGTGTGTGCCCAGAAACAAAATATCAACTTGAACTTGGAACAACCGTCGTTATTCATGTAGACTAAACTTTAACGCGTCATAATTTAACCGTAGAGTTTGGACATGTATATTAAGCGATTCGAGTTAGTTTCGGTGGTGTGTACTTGGGGCTAGTTTCTATCAAGATTTAGCGTTTCCTTGCTAATTTGCTTTGATAAATGCATTAGCACACACATTAAAATTATAATTTTACATAACCTAATTCAAAAGCTAGCCATACAAATTATTTGAGCATCAGGAGGAAGATGGCGTTAATAAGATTAAGCAATATGGGTCCGAGATGAGCTTGGAGATGAGCCGGATGATTGATGAGCCGACGTCGCAGTGGCAAACGAAAAAAAAACGAAAGTGGAAGGCCAAGTTGGAAGTGGAAGAGCATCGGTACGCGTTATAGAGGCAGGGGCAGATTTAGGAAATTAAAAATACCTTATTGTCTCGAAAGCTGGAGGGAGGTAGGCCTCACGAACAAGATTAACGAGTGTTGTACCGTTGAACTGCCCACGCGCGCCGTGTTTTCCTCTAAGCACTTATCTTGACTTTGCGTAGCGCGTGGAAAACTAGGCTTTTCCGATCATTAAATGAAACGCATTACTGTATGAAAAAAATTGCGATAGCTTCCAAATTTTATATTTTCATTTTCGAGAAAACAATCGCAACAATTCCACATACATAGGTAATAATCGTTCGTGCGGACGGGTGTTCGATAAATAATACAAATTTTCGGAATGCGTTGACAGAAATGGAACTAAATATGTATGTATGTATACATGTAAAATACAAACAAAAACTTTAAAATATTAGTTTTTATACATAAATTTGTGCAATACCATACAAAATGAAGCCGAAACGATTGGAGGATTAATAACTTTAAAAATCAATTGTAAATAAAACCAAAAAAATCATATTAAGAAGTATGAATACGTGCTTAGAAGCACCTTTAAAAGGGAGCGCTTTATACTGAATGCTTTTTATATACTGTTTATATATTACATTAATAATTTATATTCACACACATTTTTAATGAGCTTTCATATTTGTATATACCTATACATATTTTTATGCTGGGTAGAATTTCTTATTCGACGTATAAACATTATACGAAAAATAATTATGTTAATACTATGTTGATACGTAGCTACGTTTTTTTTTGAATATCTTATTATTACTAAAATATATGTACATAAATATATTATAAAATAAGAAACTTAGCGAGCTTATTGACCCTTATAAATTTAACTAGTTTTGTGCCCGTTGATATTTCAACAGTTGGTTTTTGACCCGATGAAAATTTCAAGGTGTATTATAAGGAAAAACTACCTACCTACCTACATATAAGCAATATAAAACACCAATAGAAAAAATTATTAATGGATTAAATTAATTTTCAATAGATAGCGCTAAATTCTCGTGAGACTTTCCTTGAGAAAATATTAGTAGCAAACGGTATATATACAGGTTTTTTCTTGATTGGCGAGCTTTATCGCAGACACACAGAATAGCACTATTATATAAATATAATAAATATAAACGTACAAGGAGTTATGTTCATAAAAAATTTCTTATAATCTTTGTACATAAAAATATTAGTTTTTGAATGATATCAGCTTACATAAAATATAATACTTCATATTAAACTTCTTGCAAGTCTGTATCTCTGCGTAATATTATCCTGTAGCAGATTTAAATTTGATTATTATAATGACATACAAAAACAATAGTATTCGTATAAAAGATGGTATTTTTTACGGGAAAAGGACCCACTTCAATTACCGTAAAATACGATCCGTCCGATCTTAATTGCCAATTCCGTTAAACGATAAATTCAATTTCTTTACGACGCAACTTTTTTTGCACGGCTGTTTTAAATATGCCTAAAGTTTCTGGCAAAAAAAACGTTGGCATATTATGTACATATTGCTACATTTTAGCATTAATATTACGCCCACTTAGCACGCCTTATGAATCGTCCTTGCGAGAGAGGGAAAGGAAGTAAATGTGTGAAGACGTGGGACCGCAGTGAAAATTATTTCGGTCTGAGGGAACCGGAGCAAAGGGAAAAGGGCCGTCTTCCATCATCCTCCCAGAGGCCCTTCCGAGCGAAAGTATACCATTCTCTCCGAAATGCGAAAGATAAATAAAAAGGGCTTATTCTTTTTAAGCACCTATGAGGTTGAAATACGAAGAGAAGATTTTAGCCTCAGTATAGGTACTGGCACGTTTCAAATACATCCACTTTAAATTACATGCCATAGTAAAGTACATAGATCGAATACTACTATAGCCTAGTTTCATTTGTTCCATGTATGTATGTATGTACATATGTACTATATTAGCTTACTTAATTCTAGATACTTTTTCTTTTACAATGGATACCTTTATTGAACATTCATAGATCAAATACGCTTTTCGTATATTTTATTTTATTTATTTTATTTTATTTAAAAAAATCAATACCACAGAGACTTGACAGGTTGCCCCAAAGCGTCAATGTGATTATAATACAAATAATAAAAATCATAAAAATTACAAAAAAAAACATCATAAAAAAATAATAAAAATCATAAATAAAAAAAAAACATAAAAAAATTATAAATAAAAAAAACAGCATAAAAAAATAATAAAAATCAAGTAAAAAATATGTACACAAAATAAAAACAAAGAAATAAGATTTAAAAATTTATATCGTGCTATTTAGGATGTGTTCCACCAACTCAACATAACTGGCATCGAATAGGTCCAAGTAATGTGCCAGTAAGTTAAGGAGTCGAACAGCTCTCGAGAGGGGGGAAGTTCATGAGCACGTTTGATTTAGCCCTAATTGGCAAAAATATATCATGTTTTCTTAAAACTCTACGATTTTCCGGGGCCCAGAATTTTAGTTTCTCCAGGATAGCGGGATTGTGAATCTCTCCTCTAAGTAATTTTACGAAATGTTTCCCAAGAAATAAATCTCTTCTCTTTGCCAGGGAGTTGAAACCCAAAGATCCCAAGACAAAGGCACTAGGGAACAGATATGGATAAAATCCAAATGTCTTCAGATATAAAAATCTAAGAAATTTCCTTTGGACTCGTTCCAACATTAGAGAGTAACGAAGTTAATAGGGAGACCATATAATGGAGCCAAACTCGAGCACACTGCGAACTAATGTACAATATAAGAGACGAATAGCAGTGAGCCTTAGTTCGGACGAATTACGGATTACGAATCCAAGGATTTTTGTTGCCCTATCACAGATATTCTCAATGTGAATGTTGAAACTCCAACTATTTTCGAAGACTATTCCCAGATCAGATATAAATAATTCTCTCTGAAGAAGAGAATCATGAAATTTATACGGATATTTAATAGGAGAAGGAGAACGAGAGTAAGAAATGACCCGACACTTTAGGATATTGAAGGGAAGTTTATTAACATTAGCCCATTCATAAATAGAATTCAAATCCTCTTGCAAATAAAGAGCGGCAGGTAAATCAATTATTCTCTTATAGATTTTTAAGTCATCCGCATATAATAAAAATTTAGAATGGTGAATAGAAGATTGAATATCGTTGATAAATATTAGGAATAATAAAGGGCCAAGATTTGATCCTTGGGGAATCCCAGTAGTGGCAACATACTCATAAGAAAAGCAACTCCCAAACTTAACGAATTGACGTCGATCCTGTAAATAAGAAATAAAAAGACTAACAAGATTATTAGTAAATCCAATAAAACTTAATTTACTAACTAAAATTTTATGATCAACTTTATCAAACGCCTTCTCAAAATCAGTATATAAATATGGAATATTCATTTTAAAAAAGATATTATACATGTGTATTAAAACCCTTTGTACCCTACAAAGTGTAATTACTGAAATACCTTCCCAATTTAAATCACTTACTTATAATGAGAGGTTGAAAATAATTAATCTCACCACACTGAAGACAAGAAGAATAAGAGGCGATGTATTCGAAATCTTTAAAATATTAAATAATCATTAAAATTGTCAATGTCCAACCTCTTTATGTTCAATGACAACACTCATCTTAGAGGTCAATATCTCAGACTACTAAAAGAAAAATCGAACAAATAAATTAGAGATTCTTTCTATTCAAACAGAGTAGTTAAAGTTAGTTCTTCTTTTCCAATATCTTCACTTCTTTCTATATTTTCATTTTCATTTATTATTCATTTTATAGTTCTATATTTTTCTTTTTGTATTTTATTTTATTTCTTATTATTTATTTTTCGTGTTTGGTTTTTCCTCTCTTTTGTTTTATTATTGGTACCGTGAATGATTTTTTTTCTCATTTTATTTATATATGTATAAGTCAACCCCCTTGGATCTATCGACTATGCCGCCTATGTTAAATAAATAAATGCTTATTTGATATTACTTCACCGAGGTATTCGGTGCTTACAAGTTCAAAGTTAATTGATTTATAAAATAACTTATATTATATAATAATAACTTAACCTATATATTGTTATCATAGCTGAAATAAGTGTATCTATTCAGTACATACATATGTATGTAGGTTAGAAGATTCTAAGCTAAGGCGTGACTTTATTCAATTCGTATAGGTTACATCAATACAGTTGATTTATCAAAACAGACGAAAAGACCTCTATAAATATCGACGACCCGTATAAAAGTCACCATATTAGGTGCGTCATTTGTGATTAGCCGTGTAATTAGATTTGTTCCCAGTACAAACAAGTCTCGCTCGAGAGGATTCCTTTTCGTAACCGGAATCAGCTTAGTGCGGTTCAAATGAAACCCTAATGCAATTACTTTTCACCGACACATTTATAATTTAAATTTGGGGCTTAAGTTGCCCCCTCGCCACCCCATAAACCCTCATCCCACTCCCATCGCTACACCCCGATGGGGGATTCGGGTGCGAGAGGAAGATTAAAAAGACTCACCGTAGTAATTATCTACAAATTGTGCGGCGGAAAGTCTTTCCCCTTTCGGTGTGGTCGGTGCGAGTTGATTTACGGGTTTGTTTTTCCCGCCCCGCAGCCATTTTCAACGGCGAGAGAGGACAATGGCCGACCGCCAGATCGACCGGCGAATGAGACCTGTTACGCACGCTGAAATAGAACGGGGCTCCGGAAAATGCTGCCAATATTTTGAATTCGAGCCGACGATATACGTGTCAATGATTTGATGAATGGCCAGCATCGTAAATTCCGATCGGAATCGAATGGAAGGTAAAGTGTTGAAGGCGCTTTCGCAGAAGTGACTCGTATGCCGTAAAATTTTATGTATATTTGTGCTCGCAATGTGTGTGCTCGCTTCGTATATTTGCACGCCACATAAATGCACAAATATGAAAAATAAAGCAAAATAACAATAATAATGCTGGTATAAAAAAAAAGAAAACGGATACGGAAAAACGGAAGCGTTTTTATCCCACCCGTACGTGTACTCTGTATGCAAAACGACCGCTGGATTACAGTTGGTTAATTTCATTACGCTTTTATCCACTTTTCAAAACGTTTTAATCTGAGCTTTGAAATTTTTTTTATACGTTTTATCAGAAAGATTGTTCGACCTTTATGTTCCAGATTTAAGTATGTACCTACACTCATAATGAGTCGTTATATTTTAAAGTGACGGAAGTCCAATTTTCTGTTCCAAAAATACTATTTCCGTTTGACTTTATTCACAAATTGTTTTCATTTCTTTTAAATCGAAATGTCCAGATTCTTACCATCAATGTTCACCAGAATTTTCAAATATTGCTAAAAGCAAAACATTATATTTAATGTTTTGCGAGATATTCCTTGAATGAAGAAAACTGGATTTATGCCATTTTCAATGTGATAAAGGCTAATACATATATCAATTTGGGCATTGTATATTTTTTAAAACAAATCATACTGCGATAATACATATAAAAGTAGATGCGTGATACTTTTTTTAAAAGATCGAGTTATTCAACTTATAGAAAAATGAAATAAAAGTTTAAGAAAATCATATAAAATAAGAAGTCCAACTCGTACAAACTTCAATTTATGTATGTACTTATTTAGCAAATCAAGTAAAAATAAAGAAAGATAAAAAACTTTAACAGAATTATTTAAAGAGGTTCTCAAATGTCAAAACTTGCGTACATCAAGATATCAAAAGATACATACCCAAATAATTTTATATGAGTTTCAAAAGTTAAACAAGATATATAATCTCGTCTTTTAAAAGGGTAATTGGTAGTAACATTCTATAAACTTTTCGAATAAATGACTATTTTTTTCCTTTTAAAAATGAAAAAAAATATGATTTAAAAAATTAATAGAATTGCAAAAAAATCTTTAGATGTATTGATGCATTTTATCTAAATGGGTAGCATATTTTTCGTGCAATTTTATATAAAAAAGTAATACCTTCTCAAGCGTTACATGTCTATTAATATCATACAGTCGACTTTCAATGACATTTATGAATATGTTTATTTCTTTTATGCTGAAGAATGGAAGCATGTACATATTTATAAACATATATAAGTATATGTACATATATAGATACACTTATCAAACCAATCTATCAGATTAACATACATACATATGTATTTATCATAGCAATAACTAAACTGAATATTTTCCGGGACATAAAAACTGAATGCCGATTTCACGCAATGCTAAAATATACACTTGACGTCATTTTCAAAGAAAATTAAATTCCATTTGAATAACAACAAAAAAACGGAAAAATGCGGAATTTGTGTCGCAACAACATAAACTACGCTAAGCGCAAAAAAAATACGCGACTTTATCAAACACAAGGCGCACTCGCATTTGCGGAAACCTAGCACGAAATCGCGTTTTTCAAGGTTTTGACATTTTAAATTTACGATTCAGTTCCGCTGAACTAGGCTCTTTAATGACTGTAATAAAGTGTCGCTACAATTAATAAAATATTTACACGTACAATATGCTCGAAGTCAGCCGACACCTGAACTCTATACTGCGCTTAATTAATCCTTAATAATAAATTAGTTCTCAAATAATAACGATCAATTTCAAAATAACAATGAAATATTTATAGCATTCGATTAAAAGTCTAGATCGACGTCATAAAAAACACAGCGTAGCTCACTGGTCAAGCCATTGTTTACCAGTAGAGAGATCGAGTAATTATTCGATTTGTATACGCTGCTCCAAATACCTGGATGGTTATTAAATCCTGATCTGTTTGAGTTTGCCATAATCAAACTTAATTGTTGTGACGGATGCAATAAAAATTGGCACCACCCCCTCAATTATAATTTAGAATCAGAATTTGTTATTGTTAATTTGTTAATCGCAAATTAGATTATTTTAATTGTTAAATATACCTACATACATACATGTACAAGTTTGGTGAAATGTAGATATCGCTTTGGGCAACCTGTTATGTCACATATAGTAAATTTTAAATGAAATATTAAAAATAATTTAAAAGATATATCAATTTAAATTTATATGTATTTTTTTTATAATAATACTCCTAACATACATACATATATATATATATATATATATATATATATATATATATATATATATATATATATATATATATATATATATATATATATATATATATATATATATATATATATGTACGTGGTTTATATGTAAGTATATATATGTAAGTTGTTTAATAGTAAGCATGTTTGTAATGCACCTTCTTAAAATTAAAAAGTGTTATTGTAGCAAAATAATTTATTTAAATTAGATAGATGTAAAGAAGCGAATTGACTATTAGAGAAAAGAAACAGTATTTATCTCACAGCTTTATTTGGTGAAATATTCGCAAAATACAAGCCAAGGGGGAGGGAGGGTGTTTGGGTGGGGCTGCGTCATCCCGCGACGTTTCAGCGTTTTGTGATCGTCCCCTGTTCAAACCCTCGCTGAAGGGCGGCTGTCAATCGGCGGAAATTGAGTAAAGGCTGGCAACATTGGCTAGAAAGCGACACAAACAAAGAAAACTCACCTTCCCCCCCCTTCCCAATCCCATGAATAATTCATGGTGTGTTTGGAGACGTGTGCCGCAGCCGGTGCAAAAAATGAAATATTACCGGCGGCTGCGATGGAAAGCCACTCACTTGCTCAGCATAATACTTTCTGGCCCTTTAATACCCACTGAACCAGTGCCAGGCAACCGGCAATTTGGCAGGCGAAAACCTTCCGTGTCCTCCAAGCTTTGGGATAGTGTTTACCCAAAAGCTTGCCCGAAAAAGACCTATTCAAATAAAAACAAAACGAGCGTTGTTTGTGGCTTTCCGCTTTCGTCAAAGTACAATTATAAAACCGTATTAAAAGTCAAATGTCAAGTGTTTCAATTTGACATAATAAACTGACTTTAAAATTTCATAAAAAACACGTTAATGAAAAATGCAAATGGATCTAATCATTTTAATATAGGATTTTCACACTATTGCTCACAAGATTGAAGTTGGCAAATGAAATGAGGTTTCTGATGAATATTATTATAATCAAACTGGCGCGTTCTTCGGAGAGTGTAGGAAAGATTTAAGCGACAATTTTGCCGACTTAAATTGGAAAATTTGAAGATTCAATTGACGATATTTCAGATGACTAATTCGATTTAGTTTATTCGTTTATTGAAATTTTGACCATCAATGATAAAACATGTGTATTTAATGACTCATTGAAATCTATATACTTTAGTGTATTTATTTTACACAGCAAAATTACTTTGCAATCATTCGAGCGTAATCGGTTGTTTAATTATATGTCTCAGTTGATTTTGATATGTTTGTATGTACACTTTTTTTATTATAAAACCGTATTTTATTTAGTCGAATTCTATGTAAAAATAAAATGAAATGTGTAAGCGTTTTTTTTCTGCACAAAAACAACGTTTTTAATGAAATATCTACGTTTCTTTCGATCTGTATACCAATATGGCTGTATTACATTTTAATTAACAAAAAAATTGTAATAAAAAACACACAACTCTTGATTGAGATTTTTTATATTCATAATGCGCTGTTGATTTATGGATTAAATCTTAATTAAAATTGTATTTATTTTTAATGTCAAAGAATTATTTTAAAATCTCAATGAATGTGGAATATTATTTTTTTTATTTATCACAGCGCTGAATTTTTGTCGAAAATAAAGCGGGAGGCAACGTTTGATAAACAATATCACCCTTGCAATAAGTAGAGAGGAATTACAATTTTTTCCCCACAATATTTTCTTTCTTTCTATCTACCCACTGAAAAAATGACGAAAATGTCGATGAAATTTTCCCATCTTATGGCAAAAATAAATTTGAGTTTCGTTGGCAAGTGAACGGTATCCGTGCGCGTGCTTTCTCTTACTTAATATCCGAGCGCATATTTTTCCCATCAAAAAAATATGCCTCTGTCCAAACGAGGCATTTTCGTGTAATTAAAATAGTTTACGTTCAAACTCGGAGGAATTCCTGTACGAAGGAATTTCATTTTGAACAAATTTTTTCAAGTTTTGAGATTTCGTCAAGCGAATTTTCCGCGTCATTTTCGCACTTTTCAAAAAAAAAACCAATGTAAAAAAAAATTTCGTATCTTCTCAAGTTTTCGCTAACGAAAAAACCCTATAATTTTTAACACAGTCTATTAATAATACATCCCACTTTTGATCAAAACAAAATACGAAAATCAAATTAAAGGTTTCGAATATTCTAAAATTCCCACGGGAAATTAAATTTCAATATTTTCCCTTAATCAATTTGAAATTTTCTATTATATATTATAATTTTCAGTAACAACAATTATAACAGCAGTCACATGCGATTGGAAAAACTCAATATACAATTATACGTTATTACAAAGTAACGTTTTGACATTTTAATTAATCGTTTTAAAGTTTCAGCAGCTTATTAAGTTGTTCGCAAGGTAGTGCAATTCTTGCGCATTTGCATGCTGATTGCCATTGCAATATGCACATTTTTTGCACATTAATTTCTACAATTTACCTTATTCGTATAATTTAAGTAATACATATGTATACATATATTCATACATAATATATTGTAATACAATAAATTAAATATAATTTCAATTTTTTATTACAGTGAACTTAACCAAGTTTCTTTGAAGAAAAAAACGTAAATATGTATGTATATGAGGCAATGTTATTATTTTCTTTTGGGGTCTCTCGGTGACTTATTTTATGTGTAATCGATCAATGGAATCTGTCAAAGCTATTAATGATGATAGATACATTCGAATTTAGAAAAAAAAGCATTGAAAAAATGTATGAGAAGTTCGTCATTCACCCAAAAGGCTTTTCCAATAATTGCAATTAATAATCCGAAGTTGATTAAGTTCCCGGAAGCTGATTCATTACGGATCTATTATCGTTCGGTAAAGCGAAGGCAGACTTGAGCGACTTCAAAAATGACTGATCTTGTATTCAATGATCAAATTATTAAAAAGCATAAATTTTCTTTTGAATACGTTTCACGAGCTGGCGATACAAATTTCTTTTTAATTTTAATTAAGTGATATTTTAACGAGTTCTATTTAATTTTTTTTTCTTCGAAAACAAACGCGAATACTGTTCAAAGAAATGGAAAAAGCTGAAGTAATCCTCACCACCGGAAACGGATCCAAAAGTAAAATGAATGGGAATGCAACTAAGGAAAGAGATCTTGGATAATTAAGCTTTGAAACAACTGATATAAATTGCACTTTCAATATAAAAGAAAATTTTATAAAATTACGATTTTTCTATTTTTCCTCAGCTTTCCCCTTTCGTTATACAGAGTACGTCCAGCAGTCGAATTATCTTTGAGAGGTTATTATCTTCGACAGCTCATTAAATATAAGCTTTATTAACCGAAAATAAAAAAAAAGATCGTAATTAATTGTACGTGGGCGGAAAATAATTAATTTAGCACCCTTTTACGCTTTATTTCGATTTTTTGATGGTTGGCTTGTAATGTTATTAAATAATAAGATAATTTAATTTTTACATTTCTCAGAATGCAAACTTGAAGAACCGTTCTACGGAATATAATAACATTTAACACGATTAAATAAATATTTACTTATTTTTAATAATTTTTTTTTTGATTTTTCATTTAATTCAAATAGTTTAAAGTATACAAATTATTATGTTTAATGTTGTATTATTAAACTATATTTTGTGTAAAACCATAATATATATAAAAAGAGACATGACCGATGTGGATATGTGACTATGTGTGTGGCAGACGCGTAGACACACCCAATCAGAGCAAAGTATTCGAGACGTGGGGTAGCGTGGTAGCAGGGAAGTGGGGAAGGGGGGTGTGGAGCGTCATTTTACGACAGGCATGTGCGACGTTGAGCCGAGTCACGGGTGGCACATACACACACACACACACAATTTTTATTACGATTAATATTACAATTTAAATTACCTTACTAAATATTTATATTATAACATATAGCTTTATTTTACATAATTCGTGTATCAATTCCTTTCCGAAACCACCCGTTTAAATCTACGGGCAGAACACTAGTATAAAATAAAATAAAATCTAAATATCCTAACACTTCTTATCTCGATTTATTGTCTAATGAAAATCAAATAAACTTTTCCATTTCAACCAAAACTTAAATACGTATACATATGTATGTATATAAATATATGTATGTACATATAATACATTTCCCAATATATCCCTCATCTTTCTAGGATCGTGCCTATGATGGTTTTTGATGATAGCAATTATCTCTGGACTTAAAAGCACAAGGATCGAATCGATATAATGTATCAAAGGTCTCATTTTGAACTACGTCAAGGGCCTCCAAAATATACGTGTAAGAGACAGTATAAATTCTACGCGTCAATTTAAATTCACGTATATATGTATTATATTTTTAGAGGTGATAAGAAGTGAATAGCATTCGTTCCCGTGCGACTTAAAGTTACACGTTTAATAAAAGCGATCCATAAAAAGAGCTCACGGACCGTTCACAGGAGATGGTAAATGAGGTCGTGAACAGGGGCGCCCCGTGAAACCCGATAAATTACCGCCACGTTTGCCGCCCCATCCAGCGCTTCTCCATTTTTGTATCCGAGCACCTCCTACCTATCCAAGCCCTCCCCCATTCCTCCCCCAATGACCGACTATTACGTGAATTTTTTCCTTATTTTCTTATCGACGGTTTTACTCGGTCTGCTGCCTCATCGCGGGCAATTAGAAGTCTCCTAGGAGCGGGGCGAAAACTTCAGGCACCGTGTAAATCGAAACGTCGATTCTACATTACGAAAGCTCGACGCTTAAAAAAAAGTTCTCAGTTGCATCCTAGGCTAAAAAGTTCGCCTAGGAGTGTTCACCTACTTAGTACTGAAGTTTCCGACGTCATTTACACAAATTGCCTTCTACACGTCGGACTCGGTCGGTTGGTCTAACGACGTTGGAATTTGTGCAGTACGTACATAAAGACATACATACATAATTTATGTATTTTGCATAATAATATCAAAATTATAACACAACACAAGATCCTCGTGAGATTAAGACAAATTTCACCGCAGGATATAAACTATTTTTAATAAACTTTGCTAGATCATACATGATATGAGCGCACTCAGAACAAATGCGCTAATTTAGTCACTCGGACGTTACTCGTAACTTGGTAAAATCCGAGTAATGTACGTGAAACATTCGAGTGACCTAATTATCATACTCGTTCTGAGTTCACTCTTATCTTGTCAACCTGGTGATGGAGATGCGTATCATTACTTCAAAGTGCATCCAAATTAAAACACATAGAGGTACAAGACGCACATGAAGACACAATAAAGTACACGCGTTGTGTAATTTTTTTTTGTATTTCATTACAAAAGTATATCAGGAAGACCTAACCGGCAAACCCAATGCACCTTCCTGACCAACTTACAAAAATATATTTTTTAAATTATGTATAATGAAAAATTTGCTATTAAAAATTAAATCCATTCAAAAGATTTCGCCCATGAGAACTACGTATACATATTATAAATAAATTCATTTTTTTATATTTTTACCATGGTGCCATTACAGGCTGCCAAATTTAAACCAAAACGACATCTATGGTTTTAAATTTGTAGATATGAGTTTTAAATTTGTATATTTGAAAGTCCAATTTTCAGTCCCAAAACATTATTCCTGTTTGACATAATTCACAAATTGTTATCATTTTATTAAATTAGATATGTCCTGAATCTCGGAAAGGCAGAATAAACTTAATACAGGCCACCAGAATTTTTCAATATTGTTAAACGCAAAACTTATATTTAATGTTTTGCGAAATATTTATCGAAATGAAGAAAAGTGGACGTATGCAACTTTCAAATATAACCGCTCATATATTAATTTTAAATTATGTATATTCAAATAAATGTGACAAACAGTAGGTATATAGGTGGTTGCCAATTAAATCAGATAAATTGACAAACTGTGATAAGAAACGATCGACTTGGAGTGACAAATATCCTAGTCTGACCACCAGCAGCACTGCAGAAATGCTCTGAATATATTATTTTTAATCGAGGTCAAACCAGGGCTTGAACCCGAGATCTCTCGATAGTTAATATTATCGTAGCACCGAGCTACATATATGATATATGATGCAGTGAAAATTTCAAGATGCTTAGACAGCACAGTCTACATAGGTGATTCCAATAGCACATTGGTTCTAACCAGAATTGGCAGTAACTGGAGCAATTAATTCTAATGAACAGACGCAAGATGTATAGAATGTGTTCCGTGTTTTTATATTGTTTCGTTTACATACAAATTTAATGTTAGTAATAATCAGAAACTTCATTCAATACTATTACACTTGTTGCCAATGTGTGAACTTAATATATACATTAGTGGATGTTAGAATGTCCTTAGCAGTGGCTTATCGAATAAAATGAAATATTAATATACAATAAGTAATTTAATTTAAATTCATTTCAAAATTTATTTAAACGGGAAATTAGCATTTTCGCGCGAAATTGGGCCACTTCGATTTCAAGGTAATAATTGATTTTACTCGTCGAGTTAAAAACCGTCGGTTAGCTGACTTCCGCAATCGCCAAGCGTTCTCGAAAATTCTAATTAATAATTTGCAAGCACCAATGAAACAATCTTCGAAATGTTGTTTTAATTTCTCCGAAAGCGTTTCTTTTTTGAAATCGACTTCGATTAATCCTCATCGACCATTCCCGGAAACTGGATACGTACATATGTTAGGAGCACGGTTATTGAATTTCGTATTTTCAGATTACGCCAGTGGTAGCGAGAGTATTGTCAGATTCGATAACAAATGACGAGCTGTCCGAGTAAGCGCGTTTCGTATGCCGAATACGTCCCTTCGTCCGATCGATCTACATCGCACCCCTTTTCAATCCACATCAGGCACGCATCTCACCCTTAAGTTCATCCCTCGAACCCGATGCTGGATTCCAGCAACGGGTCTGTTTCCATCACGTTCCGCTTCGTTTTTAATTTATCATTCAAACCTCAATTTTTATTCACCAATCAGATATTTTCGGCACGTTCTTCTTATTTTTTTTTCATTGAAAATACGTAATACTGATTTCGCTGTGATTTTCATAATTTTGATTAAATACCGACTCGGGAATGCGACGGAGATCCATTAAGATAATATTTTTAGAATATTAATTGAAATCATTGTATAGATTCCGGTGTAAAAAAACTCATTTATCAATCGTTAAAATGAGTAAACAGTTTATGACGTTTAGTTAGTTAAGAATTTATCTTATAAATGCATGGCTCATCCATAGGGACTATAGTACTGCAGTATCCCAACCAATCCGGTTTTTGTATTCTGGGACTCATACTATTTGAAGGGTCTGATTCATAACAAGAATACATATACATACATATGACTGTTTACTTGACTCTATCCTAGTGCCTACTTGCTTGGTACACTATCTTACAATTTCCTAGATTATATTTGGGGAAACAAGTTACTGGTTGACTTGGTAAGCAATACTCAAATTCTTGCATAATTTAGCTTCAATGTTCCTAGCCTAGCAATAGTTCCTAGGTACATCAGATGCTCTTCTCCTGAGGTACGTTCCAATTTGATGACTTCGTCCCCTGTTTCAAAGGGCATCAAGCTCCTTAACTAGATTTCTGTTAACATATATTTGTTTAATCTGAAATATGCTGATCTGATTAGTGGACATAAGTTTCAAAATACATAAAGAAATTATCTCAAACAAACGTCCATATCAATATAAATTACGTGACCAAAGGTGTTACATGGCATTATCATATGATAATATCAGGAAAAAGACACTAGTTTTTATCATATAACTAAATCTAATAAGATTTAGGATACTCAATTGAGGGTATCCTTAATCTTATTAGGGTTAGTATTATATTTACCATTGAAATAATACTATTTTATATAAATAAATAAAGAGAGGGACAAAAGTATTAAGAGCAGCACTATTAGGTTTGCGAACGAATTGATTATTATATAATACATATATGTATATTATACAATATAATATTATTCTCGTAGTCAAAGTCATATATGTACATGTACGTATATACAATATACATACACATGCTGATAATTACATTTTATTTATGGTAAATCTTGCCGCATTATAAAGGCATTTGAGACGGTGACATTTTTAGAATTGAACTAAAATATATGTAGGCGTTATTCGTTCGAATCGACAGCGGGTCCGATAGGATAAATTATAGCGTTTTTTGGTAACAAGAAGGAAAAAAAAAAAGAAGAAATCTTCTCGTTTTCATCTTGATAGGGCGACCCATTTTCCCAGATCAAGCATTCCAATTTGTAAATGACAGACCAAGGGCGAGCGACGAGGAAACTTCTGAAGGCAGGGTCAAAGCCTTTGTTAATTTCCTGTGGATAAGACCACCAAAACTGTCATCTATGTACTTCTGTAGCTAAGTATATATAGATATGTAATCAGTGGCGGACTGGCCATACAAGCGTACATGCCCGATGGCATGTGGGCCCCACTATCCGTTAGAAAATATGGGCCCTCAGTAAAATTAAATAACTTTTTAATTTAACTATTTCACGTGTGTAATAGTTTGGGTATTTCAACAAAACAAATTTCTTACGATATACACAAACAACTAATGCCTGCTTTAACAGCCCAAGGATCGGTTAACTTTTTTTATTAGGCTCGAAATGTAAGTTTCAACATTTGCGTGGGCCCTTTTACCGGGCCCATTTCCAACCTCAATATTATGCATATACCAATACCTATGTAACAACTACCTACTGAAATAAAAATGGGAATAAACAAATTTCCCTGAATAATATAAACTGAATTGCTTAAAACAATTTTGATAGGACGATTCATCATCAACCAGCGATTTAAATTTACTTCATACATACTTTCAAAATAACATTTGATTATACTTCGACGATATAGTAAGATTTAAATACACAATTTTAAACAGTTTCCGAATATTAAATCTATTCCTAATCTAGACAAATCCATGTATATAGAAACATAGGATAGGGGCCCCCTCCCCAAAATCCTGATTTTCGATTAACATTAATTGAAAATATTATGCATTTTTTGTTTTCAGGGACGTAATTTGGGGGGGCACTCGCCCCCCTAAATTAAGGAATAGTGTGAATTTAGAAAATATTATGGATTTAATGATTATTGAGATACTATGGATCTATGAATGCTGCGTTTATTTCTTATGTACATATGTTACTTTTGGGTAACTAATAAAATAATCGCTGCTATGTGCTTTGAAAAAAAAAGATTTTATTATTTTGAAGCAAGTATATTTTGGTTTTTAAGTGGTATGCCATTAGTAACATTCTTAGAAATTGTTCATCCCATGGAGCGAATCGTTAGAAAGGTCCCCTTTACTTTATTTTGTCTCAAAAACAGATGTGTATCGTTTATTTTTCCGAATGTTCGTATATTTTTGGATATAGTGATACATTTTGATGGTCGATTTTTGTTAACCATGTGAAGATTTTTGGAAAAAAATTTTCGCCTGCGGCGCTTTTTTGACTTTTTACATAATATTTTTTTATAATTATTTTTTCAAAAATAAGCTTAACTTTTTCATATTTTATATTTTCCATTTTTATTCCGATATAAAAAAGATTTTTTGAAATAAAATTCAATTTGACCAATCTTTGCCTGCCCCCCCAAGAAAAAGCTGAAATGACGTCCCTGATTGTTTGCTACCGAAAGTAAAAGCCGCTTTTATGCCGCATTCTTTTATGATGCATTCTATGACAAGGATTAAAACGAAATATACAATGTAATTTATGGATCTATTTTGCTTTTGCCATTTTTCTTGTACCTAAATTTGTTTATTCCCATTTTTGAAAATTTTATTTATTTTTTGCCCTTGATTTTTAGCGTGATGGAAAGAAGAAAATTTTGTTATATGGGGGGGGGGGACAAATTTTTTTAACCCTGGGTAAGGGCCCCCTTTGACTCCTGGCATGCACTGATTTCAGTCCCAGTCCGCCACTGTATGTAATAGTATATATTTAATCATCCTATTATTGTATCGAACGATGCTGCATTGAAGATTGTTTAATGATTCTTAAGAAATAATTTAACCTAATACTGATATTTCACTAAATACTGCACAGAACCATTTTTAAAACAGATAATATTGCCAAACTTTGAGAATATACATACATATTGAAAATCGACATTTTCTGTATCGAAATGCATTTCAACAGAATGATGAATATATGTACATTATACATAAAAACATGGAGAATATCCGGATTCAAAATTATAAATCATTAGCTGAACCCGGCATGCGTTGCAATGCCACAATAACGCATGCAATTCCCGTTCCCGTTCCCATTCCTGTTTCCGTTCCCGTTCCCATTCTTGTTTCCGTTCCCGTTCCCGTATCTCGATGTTTCGATAATTGAATGTTTCTTTTTCAAATTATTACTTAATAATCAAATTAAATTACAGTAATGATAATTTTTCGGAAAAACGCAGGCGGCAAAAACATTTCAAATTATTCAATTATTTGTTTATTTTAACCTAACAACGCAGGTGGCGACGCGAAAACATTTGAAATTATTGCGTTGCAATGCCACTCAGTCCTGTTTTCCCGTTCCCGTTCCCGTTTTTAGGTGATTTTTTACAGAAACCATCGCAGGCATGCACACAATAACTCATGTAAGTTTCATCGCAATCGGTTAAATGGTATATTAGATTTATTCATTTTGATCATAAAGAAATCTACCAACTTGACCATACGTACATATGTATATACATACGTACATACATCTGTTTAAATGTTCTTGATAATAACAGTGGGTAATAGGGACATGAATTTTGTATGATCTACATACATATGTATGAGCGAATGCAGTAATAAGTAATAATCAAGTGTCGGCTCACTCAGGAAAGGGGGTCCTCCACTTGGCGACCCCTGGCCTCCTGAAAGCCTCGTTCAGGTCATAAATCAATCATCTGGCCTGTAATGGTGGAGCGCATGTAACACGTGAATCAATTATGGTAACACCGTGCCAATATTTTATGGTCGCGTTGTTCGCGGCTCACGCCATAATTCGCGCCATTTTTCGTTTCTTTTTTTGTGCGCTTTACAAAATACACCCAAAATTGCCTTTTATGATTTTTTTCCAGGGGAAAATCTCGTGCTATAAATCATCGGTCGCTTTAACACCGAGTGCAAATTCGGAAAATAAGAAAATTTTGCGAATTTTAAAGCGGCCATAGCATGCGTGTGTGCACTGACTTGTTAAATCGATGTACGTAATGAGTTGTGTTTAAATATTAATAACGTGCGTTTACAAAATATGATATTTTTGTAAATACATATATGTATGTATATGGGTTGTTCAGTGCATTGGAGATTCTATTTTTATTTTTAATAAATAAAAAATATAACCAGAACTGAAATTAAATTGCATTGTATGGCGTGTTCAAAATTGCAGTTCTATATAATATATGTGTTTTGTGTGAATTATTAGAAGTTTGAAAAAAATCTCATATTTAAAATCAGATCATAAAAAAGATTATGTACATACGTACGTTAGTATCTTAAAGAACGTTACAATTCGACAAAGTATTTTTTTAAAACACTGAAAACTTCATGACTATAATTAAAAAGAAATTAAATTAATTCGAAAAACATGTTATACATATCTACATATTATACATATCTACAAAAATAGAATAATACTACCATTATAAAACAGGTTTTTTATATAATATTTGGTCTTAACAAATTATTTCAAGAAATTCACGGTGATTTTGTAAAGGTATGCATGAGACATGTATATACATACTTATTTAGATAGAACAAATGTATATGCTTTTGTGCTCTTTTTTTACAACCCTCTTATTATTCCTATTATACTGTAAATTAACATTAAAATAAGATAATACTGTGATAGTAATATTGGTAAAATAGAAAATAATCAATAGATCAGAAGCTATTAAAATTAACATAATTCAGTAATAATAAAAAGCATTTAAAAATCAATGATCAATTTACAATGAATCAATCATAAGACAATTGAATATCCAATAAGTAAGAATCCAATTGAGCGTATCAAGTTTTATTTAATGCAATGTGGCTTTCGGATTATATTTATTGACAATTAAAATTCGACTATTTTGACACGAATATTAAAACAGGTATTTAACATAATTATTTATTCATGAAATTATTTATTTTTTAATCAACGCATCGAATTCAGAAACCACTTGTTAAAATATCAACAAACAAAAGACTAGGACATTCATTTAATAAAAATTATCATACTAATAATCTCACACGAGACAACAAAACAACTTCATCTATTGTTACTACGTACATATGTATGTACATATGTTGATAAATTAAAAAAGTGACATATGTACGTAAATTGAAAGCTACTGGATAAGCATTTGGCACAATGTTCTTGTAAATTATCGATGACACATCATAATATTTACAACATCTTGCTTTTTATACTAAAGGAGATACACTGTCTCGAGCACACCAAAAATCACACCTGAGGGACATAATAACGCCGAAGAAATTTCCTTCTCCCTTTTTTCCGAGAACTAGCGGTTTTTCGTCGTTTTTTCTTCATTATTTACTTTGCGCTCGCCATAAAATTTTCATTGAAACCACTCTACGAGGAAAATATGCGGGCGTGCTCGAAAACGAATGTTGCCCTTAAATGAATGATCATTACCCTTAGGGCCTAGGAGCCACCCTCAAAACGAGAGAGACTTACACCGCATACTTATATACATACATCTGTGTACATATATGTACATATAATACATATATGTGCATACACACCCACGCACGCGAGTGCCTTAGCACTAGATAATATTACATTACGCAGTGTGCGCCCCGCACGCGCCATGGGAGATAAATCAAAGGAGAATAAATCTCGTTACATTCCATTAAAGAAACCTGTGTTGGATATAAAGCGTACTATTTTCTCTTATTTCGCGTTTGACGCGCGAGAACAATTCCAAACGTCTCTCAGACACGCGCTCTATATAAATAATTCTTTTTCCGTTTTTTTTTTTTTTTTGTTATTTTTTCACATATTTACTATCACTCACGAGGCAGTAGCGCTTTCAGGGAAATGGAACAATAACGACAAATTGCTGTATTGAAGTAAAACAAATATCTGTATTGACTTTAACTACATATGTACATACGTACGCAGTAACAATAGATGAAGTTTTGTGATCATGCAAAAATTCGAACACGAGATTTTGACTAATTCAAACTCGGAATCGATTTTCATGATCTAGAAAATTTGTTTGTGTGTGTGTCTTTGTATTTTGGGGATTTTTTGAACACCGTTTGTCATATCGAACTGAAACTTAGTATTGGTTATTGAAATTCTTATGGACACGACGTAAAGTTTTTCAAATTTTTAAGTTGATATAGGACTAATAGATGTCCCCTTTTTTAATTAAATTATCTCCCAAACCGCTAACTGAATCGAACTGAATTTTTTTCACATGTAATATAAATTATAAATTTTATAACCTGGTATTTTTTAAATATTATCTGCACCGGAAGTAGTACTTTTACTCTAGAGCAGCGTTTCCTAACCTGTGGTACGCGTACTACTTTGTGGTACGCGGTTGATGGTTTGTGGTACGCGAAAAAAAATCAGTAATGGCAGACATGCAGAAATGAATGATTGACAACCATAAAAATATAAATATTTTTTATATATAATATATAATTTCTTTGTAAGTTTGTATCTTTGTTTGGGAACATCGAAAACAAAATAAAATTTCCATGACGACAAATCAATTGGTTGAATATTATATTTTTTTCGATTCAAATAAATTTAATAAAAAAACAATTGAATATTTACTATTAGATTCACCATGTTTAAGCTGTTTATATTACAAATACTGAGCGAAGCCGGGTAAAAAAACTTGTAATTAATAAACATTATCTTAAAACTAAAACAAACAAAATAAAAAAAAAAACAAATTTCATGAAATACAATCATTTTTATATGGTGGTACAATTTAGCATTATGTACTACCAAGTGGTACGCAAGTCAAAAAAGGTTGGGAAACGCTACGGCTTTTTTATGTTTTTCTCAAAAATCTTTTGGTTTACTGAAATGAAATTTCATATATAAAAGTTTACGCTTAATACCAAGTTATATTTAAAATTTGGTAAGCATCCCTCAACCGAAAGTGGCAGCTTACGCTTGTTCGATTTTTCTTCCACTATTTTTTTCAACCCCTTAAACATGTGTGTTCTTCACGAAAATATTCAAGTATTATATAATTCTTGTGTTAATTTGATGAAAAGAAAAAAAAATCACTAAATTCAATTAACCGGAAGTGGGATTTTTTCCTCTTAGAAAGGTCGAAAATGTTGTCGCCTCGACTCTGTCTACACCCCTGAATTTATATTTGTATTCTTTATGTACTAACTTAGAGCTAATAAGGTTTTGGTCAGAATTCGTAAACCGGAAGCAGTATTTTTTTTAAAACAATATTTCATTATTTTATTTTGACCTTTTAAATTATTTCTATTTTCTTGATATTTAATGTGTATAATACGGATAGTGATTTTAAGTAATAAAAAAAATTTGAACAAAATCCGAAAACCGGAAGTAGAAACTTTGTCTTGTGCAAGTTTCCATACATTTGCGCTCAATTTGTATAGAAAATGCTGCATAGCTATTATTATTTCATAATCTGTCTGTACGGTTCAATATCGAAATTTGTTTTGTAACCTTCTTATATTCCTCAAATGCATAGATAAAGTCAGGGGTTGGTCACATCCGAATTTTTTTACATGTACATATACAGTATGAAAGCCCGAGTAAATATACATATGTATGTATTTACTGGTATTTCGTTTAGCAATATCCAATGCTATTATCATCATAAAATAAACGTATATAATATATTTATATCATATTTACTAATTACCACTATATTTTTTAATAAGAAAAGTCAAAGTTTAGATAAAGTGAAAGAAAAAAATTGATACACACGCACATTTTATTCAAAATGTTTTTACAAATTCTGAAAATTTCATATGAATCAATAGTTGCAAATCAATGTACATACGTATAATTGTACCTATATATTACAATTCTCTCTACCTTTATATTGTCCAATCTAATTTTTAAACTTTATACCATAGGTGTGCAATATCAAAATGTTTCTGATCCGGGTCGACCCGGGACATAAATTCCCGGGAATTTTTAATTTGTGTCCCGAGAATTCATTTTTAGTTTTTTATAAATTCATTTCTAGTAATAATAAACTAATGTATCATCTAAAAGATACATTAGTTTATTCTTTACTTTTGTTGTATATTTTTTAAATAAATAAATAAATAACATAAATTTATAAAAAAATAAATTAAACCGAAAAAAAAAATTTAATTTCCTAGGATTGCGGAAATTCCGGGAACTATCCCAAAGTCCATCTTGGTAATTAAAAAAGTTTGAGAAATTAGAAACCTCAATAATGGCAACCAAATTTCTATTCAATAATTATGATTAAAACTATAATTGTGAAATAAAATTAATTAATAAATTTAAATCACTGCTATTAATTTATATATTTCGAAAATAATATCATAGAAGATTTCAGTTTTATAGCTGTCTTTATACAATATTTAATTCAGTTTTTGATAACTGCCAATATCTAGTTCTGTTATACATATAATTATCCAATAGTATACATATTGTCAATTTAATTACTTCAAGATACAGAAAACATTATAGTTTTTTTTTTATTTGAATATAAAAATGTATATATACTATTTATATACATACATAAATATCAATTGCGTTGTGAATTAATAAATAAGTCTATTCGGATCCAAACTTCGGCAATAAATTCATTGACATACATATATTGACACCCTCTCGATCTCATTTACAGATGAATGAAAGCGAGCCCGAAAACGCACCCTTAGCGCAGGGGAAGATTTTCAGGCTACTATTGCCGGTTTACACCGCATTGCTTTCTTATCTTATTCGTCCATCGGGGATTCAAGCTTTTGTATGATCCACCCTCACACTCCCCGATCACCGTTCCAAATGCCTCCTTTGTCCATTGCTGGTCCCGTAATATATTTCACATTGTATTATATACATACGTATTTACATATACATATGTAAATATAATATAATGAAAATAATATACATACGTATACATAGGTGCACGTACATATATGACGCAGATTTTACGACGGCGACGAGGGCCAGATTCGCTCGCGTTGAAATAGAATTTGACTTTTTTTTCCTCCCCTTTCTTGTGCGTGTGTCGATTTTTATTTATTTTCGTGCGAAACTCCGTAGAGGCGGAAATAGTTCGTCGTATTGTAGGCGAGTTCGAGCGCATATTTTCATTCCCTCCGACGCGATGTTTTCCCGACACAATATTTCCCCCGTTGTATCTTAAAATATAATCGACAGCTTATCTGCCGCACTGTCAAGGTAGGCGAGAAATTTCTCAAGTGGAGAAATTTCTGTGGAAAAATAACGCTTTCCCGCTCTTGTGAGAAATATCTGTCTTTTCACGGAAAGAGAGACGAGAAACAGCGTAACCGGAAAATTGTTTCGAAAACAATTGTTAGAATACAATTACTTCAAAATAAAATTCTTCAAGAGTAAAATTCTTCAAAAGTGAATTTCTTCAAAATAAACTTTTTATGAAAAGTCAAAAACCGTTTTAAATACGCAGTAGTTAAGTGATAAAAAATATCTGAAAAGATGATATAAACCGTCTTATTGAAAAAAAACAGAGATCTGGAGAGGAGCGTAGAGCAGGAGCGTGGAGCAATGGAGCAACGAGTTTTTGCGCGGAGCAGGAGCGGATCCGGAGCACGGATATTTGTAGTGCTCCACTGCTCCGATATTTTGTTTTTATTAGAATTTCATTCAGAATTTAAAAATTAAATGAATCGGTTTTTTTTCATTTGTTTTTCAATTTTCAATATTTGGTGGTATATTATCCTGTAATAATTTGACATGTGACGCACCATGTAGTTTAGTTATATTATTTTTTATTTAATTTTTATATATTCTTACAATTAAATATTTTGTTTTATATACTTTTTTCACTTATTGTTGTTTTTTTACAAATGGATGTGTACACTGTCTGTTTTATTTTTCCATCGTGATAAAATTATATTCTTGATTATTTTTCTATTCTTGCTTTGGTAGTTTGTTTGAACCTTGTACGCACCATGCAGTATAGTTACATATATTATTTGTATTTAATATGTATCTATGTATGTATTTTCATGATAAATGTACATACATATATTAAATATTTTAATAAAAAATTAATTGTCTATAGATAAGCTTTATTTATAAACAGATATTTAATTTTTATTTTATTTTACATAGATATATACCAGGAACGCCTAACAGGTATATTCCAATGCGCCTTATTAGACAATTAATTACAAAAATTGCAACATTTTTATTACTTAAATCGCTGTATTTCGAGAGGCTGAAGAACACGAAATTAACAATTAATTAATCCATAGAGACATCTATGGATTTAGACTTGCACATAAATTTTTCCAAATTGTACATAAATCAAATTCAGATAAGAAGGATAATTTTTGCCAATTTGATGGACATGAAATCAGATAAATTGGCAAACTCTGGTAGGAAACAAATGACCTGGAGTCACATATGTAGTATTAATGTCACATAAGTAGTAGTAGTATTGAACATTAGCACGGGATCGAATCCGGTAGCCTCTTGGTGCTAAACATAAACGCCACCACCGAGCCATACTGCTGGCTAATACCTATGTATATAACTACATACATACATATATACCAATACAAATAAAATTAATAAATAAAATAAATAAAGATGATTGAAGCAAGAACTTAGGTGTCGGAGCGGAACCAACTCAAAAAAGTAAAAAGTGGTTACTCCAGATCTCTGAACAAAAAAACCTTGATAACATGATTTGACGTTAGAAACATGACTTTACAGTTATGCAGATTTTTACTTTATATGTATGTACATATATGCACATACGAAGAACTAATAGATGAAGTGGCACTAAGAAAACTAAGCCACGACATTTTGACTGATATTTGTACCACTGATCACGTTTTCTTGTTTAATTTTTGTGTGTTTTACGTATATCTATATATTTTTCAATTCTTAGCAATTTTAATTTTAAATGAATAATAAACTTTATAATAATTTTAGTAAATTCTCATTGATTATATAAAAATAGCAGAAAAATTATACGGTTGCGAATTTTTACAGCAGATTAAATCTAATATACGCATACACGTGTATGTTTATGTTATATTTACACTGGATAAAAATATATTTTTTCTATGGAAATTTTATATGTACGGGCCTGGTTAATAATAAAGATTATTTTATAGGATACTTTAAATTTCAATTATCAATTGACATTTCGTAGGCAGAAGAATCTGGTTTGTCATTACGTTGACCCGAATGATAATTTAACATTTACTACAAACTACATATTTTGACTACGAAATAGCTTGAATTGAACAAAATAAAGATAAGCCACATACATTTTGTAACCGATTAATGTTTCCGAGCAAATTTTCCGGAGTTAGAAGAAAGAAGATGCGGAGGAATGGTGTGAAGGTAAGGGAAGTAGGGTATTTTGAAGAAACAGTTTCTTCTTCATCATCACGAAATCGTTACTCCACCAAGTTGTGTACGAGGGGCGTGCGATATAATCATTATCAACACGTAGAAAATCTACAAACGAGTAGGTAAGGCAAGGCAAGTACATACATATGTACATAAGCTAAGTCGCATCTGTATGACTCACGGTATCGTCGACCCATTTTACGTGTGGCCTCTTGTCCTCCCCAGGGTACCGTTTGAGGACCCTCCTTATCCAGCGGCCGCCCACCATACGGGTTATATGTCCTGCCCGAAGCCATTTCGGCGATTTGACTCTTTCGATAACGTCTGTAACTTGCCTCGTTAGCCGAACTCGTACATTTATTTGCGTAGGCGTGATTAATTACACACTTTGCCCAATTGCACCATTAAAGTTTTTGTGTGCCATCAATTGGAAAATTTTCAAAAAAATGCTCGCTTTTTCAAAAATTCATCGCCATGACCATATGGAGGAAAATTTTAAATTACCCACAAATACATACTTACGTATGTAGTTCATTTCAATAATTAAATTAAAAAAAAATGCGATCAAGAATAAACTATAAGTTTTAATTATTGTTCCATAGCTTTGATTTGAAACGAAACGGTTTCCAAGAAAATCACAAAAAGTCTTGAAGTGGACGTCACTATTCCTACAAAATAGCAGCTCATTCCATTCAATGGTTTGGGGGAAATAAATCAAAAATAGATGATCTGCATATAAGAGTACGCACCACTTCCGATTGTGCACGCATTTTGAAAAAAAAAATCACATCGTTATGATTATGGCATCAATTACCAATATTAAGTGGTGGACTTAATTATATAAAAACCATTCAAAATATACAAACAAACTCATACACATTACCTAAAAAACATGAAAACATAATTTGGAATCAATACTGGATACATATCAGTCTAATTCTCAATGTTGTAATTTTTCACGAACGCAATGTCGTATAGGCTTTTTAGAGCAAATAAATTCGTGCATTTACCTATACATATACATACATAAATATATATGTGGACTTAAGGAGAAAGTTGATAATTTCCAGGGTCCGAGGTAAATGAAGTTGTTTGGTTGGGGTTGTGCGATCTTCCCCCTATCTTCGGCAATAATTCACCGGTCCTGATTTATTCCGACGGGAGGGTGGCCAGTCCAAAGTCCGAATCCTGCCCTCGTCGTGAAACACCTTTCGAACGTAACGTTTCCATACGATTTTCCCCTATATATTCGTTGACTTTGCGACGTATGCACAAAGCCGAACCCGAATAAAATAACATCGTCCTAATTGTATGTCCGAGGCTTTAAACGTGATTTAAATTTTTATAAGAAAGCATCTGGCTCGAAATTGTGATACTTTTCATAATATTTTGACGAGCGACTTCAAGCGGAGCGAATTAAATCAAAAAGGGAAAAATTAAAAATAATCTGACACTTCTGTCAAAATGTCGCGTTGATATCTTTTGGTTATCACCTATCCGGGACATTTCAACTTATAATGACATTAATTAAACTTGATGTATTTATACATCAAATAGATACACGTATACTATGTATGTATATATAAATGAGAAAATTAATTAATTTTGACATTCATCTTTTATACAAACACGTTCCGTTACAAGATTTAATATATGGAATAAAAATTCCAGAATATATGCATATATTATATGTATATAATACATGATATACGTGTATTTTCAGTTGTAATATGTATATTCCAACTGCCGTTTTAGGTCATTCATATTCGAATATAAATATACCAATATAATTCAACTAGTAAATGACACATTTAAAAGCGCAAATACAATATGCGATAGTTGTAATATAACATTTAACAGCTATGATGTGCTTTAGAATTCAATAATGCGTTAATATTTGCTAGGTATTACAATAATAATGAATAAAGGTAGTGAGTATCGTATTACCAATATGTTCAAACCAAAAATATGACTTTCCAAATCAATTTAATCACATTCGAGTGACGTTTTCACAAAAACCTAAAATCTCTATCTACCCTGGTACCAACTTATAGTTGAACTATATTTTCAGTTGTTGTATACATATTTTTACCAGCTGGAATGTAATTCGCCATATGAATCAACTTACGTGGATTAGTCCGGATATATTCCAAATAGTCAAAATATATTACAACTGAAAATACACTTTAACTACAATATTACAGTAGTTGGTTCTAGTTTAGGTGGAATATATTACACATGCTCAACGTATGTCTATTAAAACTGGAAAATATATAGTTCATCTGAAACATATTACACATAGATATAAACGTTCATTTTATGGCACAATTGACATGTGCAAAAATTATGAAGAAGCAATAAATTTAACATTTGATAATAAAAAAGGAATAGATATTTTTATTTATATTCAATAATACATAATATACATATTTTAATGCTTGGAAATTCTGTACAATAAATAGTTTTATTGCGACTAGTGTAACATTGAAAATAAACACGATAGTACATGTGAAAATCGACTATTTGAGAAACCTTGAAAGCATTCACTTGTGTGTGTGTGTGTGTGCTTTTTTACGATATTATGCAGGAAGCAATGTTACGAAAAATATGTTAATATATGATAATGAGAGAAGAACATCGACACTCTATTTTTATTTGTGTCACAAATGAAGGAAGGGAGAAATTTTCGACTGTCATCTTTACGACCATATTATTCGGCACGCAACAGACGTGACGTCTTATTTTTTCGATACACAACCAAACATAAATTTTATTATTTATGAAAAATGTCACGTCAAACAAAATTATACATGTGTATTGCATCAAGTCTCATTTAGACATGGATGACAAATTTAATTAAATTCCAAACACATTAAAAAAAAAAAAAACAATTTTCAACCGATGAATTTCCACGAATGTTAAGATCTATCCAATAATTGTATGTATTTCACAGTTTGGTTAAGAAAATTTGAAATATTATTGGTGGCTTCAGTCGTAAAGTGAAATATTTTCGTGCCGGAATAGAAAAATATGAACGAAATTAATTTGAATTTTGCCCCGCGTTTCGTTTTTTTTCCGGAATTTTCACATCGGTTTTACCTTTTCATAGTAAAATTGCGAACGAACGTATTTGTTTAAGTGTGCCTTAAAGATAAATAGCGTGTAGTCAAAAAATAAAATAAAAAACGATACAGTTACCCGATCGTATCGTATCGCCTACGTTATATTAATTTCCAATCGGATTCACAAAGCTCTTCTTCCGAATCCGATCAACCGTTAAAAAATATCATAAAATGTATTTTTATATGAATCGGCCCCTTCGCAGTAGTGAACAAAGTCAAGAAAATATTTTATTAATTGATTGAACAATTAAATTGAATATAATCAAAACAAGCCGCAATAGCCACGATAATACCCACGGTAATAGTTTCTACGAAGTATGTTCATACATATAAATATTAATATTATACTTATAATAACATCTTAATGCTTTTCTTATTACGTATGTAGAAACATTTGTATTACGTGATATTTCTACACAATATATATAATATATATATATATATATATATATATATATATATATATATATATATATATATATATATATATATATATATATATTGAAGGTGCATTGGGTTAACCTGTTAGGCCTTCTTGGTGTAAATTAAATAAAAAAATAAAAATAAAAATAAAAAAATAAATATATATATATATATATATATATATATATATATATATATATATATATATAAATATATATACATATATATTTTATCTAAAAATAGCAAATCACAGGTCGAACTAAATACATACATTAAAATTTAACTAAGGAACTTCTTTAGTAATTAATATAGTTTTTTTTTCGTCTGATGTACATATGTATGTATGCTATCCAGCAGTATAGCTCGGTGATTACGTTAAGGCTAACCACAGAGAGGTTCCCAGGCTCAAGTCCTTGGTTGACGTCGATTGAAGAGAATTTCTGCAGTGCTGCTAAGATATTATTGACTCCAAGTTGATCGCTTCCTATCAGAGTTTGCTAATTTAATTGATTTCATTGTTTAAACAGCAAAAACCATTCCATTTACTATTTGTCACCACTATTTGAATATGATTTCAAATTTATAATCGTTGAAATTATATATGTACAAGTTTAATACCATAGGTGTCACCCAGTGGTAAAAACCTTTGTGGAATCATGGTAAAATATAAATTTTATTTAAAAAAATAAATAAATGTATGTATGTATATGTTTTCAAATTTATACCTTAACGCATTTAACCGGATCATAGTTATTAATTTCAATTCGATATGTAATAAAATAAAACATGTTTTTCGTTGCTTTATAAAAATAAGAAAGACGAGCCCTTTCCTATGAAAAGGTCTAAAATATACACCGTTATAAAAATTTATATTATTGCACATACATATGTACATATGTACATATCTGTGTTTATATTATTCGTTTGATTGTAGTATTGCGATTTTAGATAAAGGAACCCAACAAAATCATATCGTATATTTTGTAATGTTTTATACATATGTATATGTAATTGGATTCAGATTCAATTTAGATAAAAAAAATTATATTATTATAACGAATCCTATTATAATATTATTAATATTACCCGTAAGATATGGTTAGAGTCAGTAGTCCGTGAAAATGAGCAAATATCGATTGTCTATATGTACTAGCACACACATTACATTGAAGAGCAGCCACGCGCAGATTAAATCGGAAGCCAACGATATTATGCTTATTATATATGTATGCATGTACATATATACATACATAAAAGCTAAATAAACGATTTTATAATTTAATTTTATGTATTTAAATTTTTAGCCACAGAGACATTACATACATAATACTAGAACGCCTCAATGTAATTAGACATATAAGCATAATACAAATACTGTATATAATAAAATTAGCGATATAATATATTTTTGTTATAGATAATATATTTTTGAAATCATATTCAAATAGTGGTGATATAGTGGGTAGGATGGTGATTGCAAATTTGATGGAGCAACCGCTTTAACAATGAAATCGGATAAATTGTCTAACTCTGATAGGAAGCGATTGACTTGGAGTCATATAAAGACTCATAGAAAGAATAAATTCTTTTCAATCGAGGTCAGCTCACGGGATCGAATCCAGCGATCTCTCGGTGCTTAGTATCAACGCAACTACCGAGCCATTCTGCTGGCTATATATGTTTTTATATTTTTATGTTTATCAATTTGATATGCGTTAATTTGATGTATATATGTATATAAATCTGATTTGGGTTCAAATTGATGTGCTTTCTAATTTTAATTGAAATTAATAAGCCTTGATTGACTTCAATGGCGCCTTTTCTTACGATTGGATAATAATGAAGAAGGAAGATTAATTCACCCGTTTGAAATGGAACCGAACGATGGTATGAATTCGCAGTCGGGCTACAAATTGAATTGGTCCAGAGCTGGTGCAGCGTCTTCGCGATTTGAGTTGAAAATCCGGGTTTGCGCCGGAACTGATTCAAATTCTTGCCGGCTGCTTGCCTTCAAGCGGATTCAATAGGACGTAATGACAATCTATCTGCACAAATCCCGATCCCATTGTTTCTTTCGCAATGCCGATCTAAAATTGTGCTGCTCCACCATCAGATCGCATCCAATTTGTGTTATTTTGAAGGAAAATGGGGGTCGTGCGGGTGGAACAGTAACTGAATAAAATCGGCCCCGTTTCATAGATATATCGCACGGTTGCCGTTTTGGCAATTTTCCGAAAATCTCCTATATCGCATCGGTGTGTTTTTAGAGCTATCCGTATACACTTCTTGCTTCAACTAAATATTGATTCGAGAATACCCTGAATTTTTTTATACACTAATAATATGTAGGCAAATAATACCCACACGTGCAGACATAGTAAACAAATACAAAAATTTTAAACTACATACACGAGCAATACAATTCATACAACAGATAAACTCATTTATTCGTGTACGTTATATTGAAATGTTATTCAAAAACGGTCAAAACGTGGCCGCAGAACGATCGTTGATCCGTGATTGAATTCCAGCACACGGTCGGTACAAGCGAAAACCGCGTCGCCGTTAAGGAAAGTAACGGTTAAATTTAACATGATCGAGATAAAAGGTTTTCAAAATTTTGTCCCTCAAAGCTCCCACGTGTATCCGAGCTTTTATTACACCTTAAATCACGACCGAATTCATCGTAGCCGAACGCGCGACGGGATTGTGCGCTTTTATTATAGACCGCTTTGAATAAAATTCGTATATGCACGTATACCGCATATTTATAATATATATGCATCCATATCTACCCCTATATATACATATATATGTATGTTTATATTTTTTTATTATGTAAATGATCGTAAAAAATAAAGCGAACGAACGAGCACGACGAAACAAGACGAAAAAAATTCGATTCATTTCCACAGTGGTACTACGTACAACAATAAGAATCACTACTAATATTTTGAAGCTATTGTAAAAATATTGCCTTTCAAAAAATTTGTGAATTGTATTGGCAACAATGGCTGAATTTGATTTTGTTATTATAGTAATTTAAGATGTAAATCTCCATTAAAAAACATTAACATTAGAGTACACGATTTTAATATTTGAAAGATTTGTATATCAAAGGTCTGGCCAGCTTTGTTGCTGGCCAGACCTTTGATATATGGCTCCAAGCTCGATCGTTTCCTTCCGGAGTTTGCCAATCTATTTCATTGGGAATGGTTCCAACGAATTGGCAATCCTGTCCTATTTTTCGCAAATTTGAGTGTACAACATCTCATAATTTGTTGATATTTAAAATTCTGGATATGTACATATATTTGTCCATAGATGTCTTTATAATAATTGTAATGTTTGATGACCGATGTTTGTAATTGGCCTTGAAAAATACTTATTAACAATGTTGAAAATATATGTCGTGTTAATAAAAAATGGGTGTAATAACCTGTATAAATAAATAAAAAGGGAAGATTTTTTATCAAAAAAAAAAATTCCAACATATGTGCGAATAATATATTTACAATCATTGGCCACTAATACAGTTCCAATGTACTGTTTGTTTTCTATACATTTGAAACCAACTCAATTCAATTTTAAAAATATGCTTTCATGAAATGAAAGCACATTGTATATGTATCCTACATACATATAACAACATATATACATATATAATGTACAATATATGTATGATTTTAAGAAAATAATATTAAAATATACAAAATTTGTCATAAAAAGTGATCTTTATTTAAAAAATTAAACCAATGTGAAAAAATTTGTCTTGTAGAAAATAAGTATGAATTTATGAATATATTTTACGATTTAATTACATATGACCACTACTACATTTTAATTTAATGACATGATTAGAATTAATACATTTTCTTTTCATAGTCGTATGGTATAAATTTAGCACGTACAAACAGCAACTTTTCACCCCTCCTCTAATAGGAATAATACCTACATACATATGCACGTACGAATGCAGACATTTGCGAAATAAAAATAATTTACATTCGTTATTCTATGTTTGTAAGTTGATATAATATATATATATATATATATATATATATATATATATATATATATATATATATATATATATATATATATATATATATATATGTATATATTTTGGATGCCGTTCACGAGGTGCGCTCGCACGGTGTTATATAAAAATGCTGACGTGCCCTTTTGCCGCCATCGCGCATTTTAAATCTGAGCTTTGGATGCAGACAGACGTGTATCGGCAGACGGGAAAGCTTGAACTCACCCTAGACAACCCTTACGAGTGCATATTTGTATACACCGAGGGATGGATGTACGTCGACGAGCATTTGCATCCAGTTCATGTCTTTGAAATCCTATAAGAACAGCCCTGAAACGTGGAGATATCCACTTGTCCAACGCTCGGCTTCACACACCAGAAAAGCTCGTTAATTGTAACTGAAATGCGAAACAGTGCATTTGCAACGGTTCAAAATCAGAATTGTCACCTTTTGACATTATTTTTTTAACGTAAAATTCACCCAATATTTTAATTTTAATTTTACATGTATATGTATTTACATACATATATGTATATGTATTTACATACATACATGTATATGTATTTACATATATATATATATATATATATATATATATATATATATATATATATATATATATATATATATATATATATGTATATGTATTTACATACATATATGTATATCTATTTATATACATATATACATACCAGGAAGGCCTAACAGGTAAACCCCAATGCGCCTTCCTGACCATTTAAAAACTTATATAAAATTTTTAGAATAATTAAAACAAAGCATCTATGGATAAATTTTTTGATAAACTTACATTTTCGGAGAATTTTTTTTATATAAATCGTCAAACTTTGAGATACTGAAAAAATCGAAATTTTCGAGACATTATGAACGAATTTGCAGTATAAAAATACGTATCAGCGAAATTCGAGTAGCTGAAACCCCGAGAAATGGATAAAGGTTGCCAATTTGTTGGAACCGTTTCAATGTAAATCAGATATTTTGGCAAACTCTGATGGGAAACGATCGACCTGTCACAAACCAAGGTCTGGCCAGTAGTAACCAGTGGGACTCTAACCTGAGACCACTAGTCCACGCTGCTGGTTATGAACTCGATTCTGAATATAGCGAACTTTTCCATGTCAAACATTTGTATTATTTATCAGATATTGACGATCAATGAATAGTAATACACTTTTTAAGAATCTCTGAGAATCATCGAGAAATTCTAGTAAATTTTTCGACTTCGACCTGGATTATTTTTACATTTGAAACAACAGACGGTGGAATTATCGGGCATTCACATATTGGATTGAACTATTTGTCAATTCAACGGTATTGGAAGTTTTCCTTCGAATATCAAGAATTAATGAGCTGCTGCTCCGGTGGCACTCAATAAGCGGTCTGATCTTCGATTCGAGCAAAGCGTTCGATTGCGGTCGAATTAATATTGAAACATTGTGCGGTCGTGTGCAATGGTGAACGAACAAAGAGACTATTGGACCAGCGTTTGCCAAACAGTGAATACGTGCCCGATGAATAAATATTCACGTCTCCAAAAAACTCGCTTCACCGGGTCCTTTAAATTATCTACACAGCTGAATCTGGAAAAATTCAATCGGAACCCAGCGTACATATTTCCAACCTGGGTAAATGGTATAATAAACACATAAATTTTCAAAGCATATAATATCCAAAGATAGTAAATATAATATAAATTGTAAATATAATATGATGCAAAATTTTTTTGGGAAAGTATTCTGAAACATTTGCATGAAAAGCCAGTGCTGTATTTTTGCATATGACGAGTAAAAATCGTAGAACTTTTTTACATTACAATATGTAAAGATTAATTTTAATACGGAAAATTCAAAATAATACAGATTGAGTGGAAAAACTCACGCTTTCCACAAGTTTTTTCAGTCGACAGAGAGAGCATTAACTGCTTTTGATTTTATATTGTAAAGATTACATATATACATATATACATATATATATATATATATATATATATATATATATATATATATATATATATATATATATATATATATATATATATATATATATTATAATATTTCGCTATTTCGCTATAAGATTGCAAAAAATACATCCTTTAACATCATTGCGTTTTATTCTTAAGAAATTTTAAACGAAAATACTTACTGAATATTGATTGATTCAAAAGCCTCATTTTATATTGTATCATATACTTGACCGATAAAAAAGATTCACAGCACTGAAAATACGACTAAATGCAAGCTCTGAATTTCATTACAAAATACCAAATAAATAAAGTGAAAATCAAATATCATGAGGAATGACAAAAACAAAAATACAACCTGTCGCACAAAATCATTCAGATGAAATCAAACATCAGTAAAGACCCATCAATCGTCATAAAGCATTCATTAAGATACGTACACATATAATACTTAAATATAATATATTTATGAAATACATATTTTTTTTATTTTACATACGTACATGCATAATATAAAAGAAGAAAGAAGAAATGAGAGCTGATATAATGTATCAAATGTCCCAACACATTTTTAGTATGAACCTACTACATATTTTTAATGAAAAATATGCCTTATGAATCTTCTTCCACGGTCGTAAATAACTTTACACCCCCAACTATATATATGTAGGTACAGCCACCATAAAACTTCAGTGAACGCAACCATGGCAAAAGCTATTGCAAAGCTCGGTAGTTGCAGGTTGACCCAAAATTTAGTGCAAGATGAAAAATTACAGATACATATGCACATACGAATATGACTCAACTCCACATATCATAATGTCTGCATATAATTGAAGCAATTTCATCGAAATTTTGCTTCTACGTGTCCCCATTCGCGGTTACGATGATATTCAACGCTAATATGTAAATACACATACATACATATGTATATTATATATACATATATAGGTATATGCATATATGTATGTAGGTACAAAATTGCTGATCGTTCGAGATCAGATAAAACGGTTTCAATTACGGAATTGTCAAGGAACCACAGACGTATTCGAGTCGATTACTTCCCCTTTGCGACATATGCAAACACCTTAACGAGATACAAAAGCACAAGTAGTTCAAATTACATTCAAATTGTACAGACACTGGCACAGTTGGACCGATGGGACTTTAATTAAAGGTTGGCGCTGCTTCTAATTTATTCCGTCGACGAAACGATATTGCCAGTTTAAATTAAAACGGGGTCAAAAATGAAAATAGAATATAATAAGAGATTTAATTATCCGTTTTCTTGTTATCAAGTTATATTATCTTTCTTTCTTTTTTTTTAGTGTAAAAAAATAATATTTAATGGGTATCGTTTTGAATATTAAATACTGGAAAAAATATTCACCCGCTCCTTTTCGTGATATTGTTCAAGTGTGCAATTTCCAAGGCGAAAATAACGGATATTTCGTTGTCTTTATTAGACTGACTGACACGTTTAATTTGTATTTTTATTCAAAATAAATATTAATGCGCACATCTGTTGAATTTATTATAACAGCAGGTTGGAATTGTAGGTACATACATATATACATATATTTTAATTTATTCAGATTGAAACAACAGCCGAATATTTTTAATTTTATACCAAAGATTTTCGAGTCAATAAGAAATTTAAAATTTCATTCTAGTACATTAATTATGTTTTCGGCGAAGGAATGTTGTAATAAGAACGTTTGTACGATTCGCTAACACTTTGGCAAAGCTCCCGAACGGATGTTGTTCCACTTGTGCAATTTTTTCCCATCAGTTTGATTCCAGAATCAATCGAATCAAATCAAATCCGTACTATGCGAAACATTTCACCGCACCATTAGCGATTCAAAACAAATCAAGGAGAAATATGAACTAACATAATATTTCAAATACATATACCTACTGAATAAATTTGAGCGAGTAATTGAATTCTCAGCAAAACGAAAAGTCAGTCGAATAATACTCGATATTCATGAAAGGATCCGATTCGTTTATTAATAACAGAATTTTTCACATTAATTTCGACGAGTTATAATAGCGTTCCCGAAGAACGAAAGCGGAGTAAATTTGGAGGTGGGTGAAATCGAACTTTGTGGACTGAATAATTTAATTTTGGGGACGAAACGGGAGCAAAAGGGGGAGTCAAGAGTCTAGAACGGGAGAGGCTGCGGTGTCGAAAATGTGTGCGCAAAGAAACCTCTCCCAGAATCTAGCAATTATACGCAATCAATTTTTCAGCCGAATCCACTCTCTGAAAAAATAGGTCACTAATTGCTTCCTCTCGGTTATTAGTTGCTTCTTCTTTTAATCGTGATACCAAGTAAAGTCACTAATACCTTCGAAGTCGGTGATGAAACTTTGATTCGAATTTAAAGGAATCTGTTTCAATTATCAGGGCTGTTGTTGTTGAGTAATTTACGAAACTAGGACAGGAGATTTCTCAGATAGTCACGAACGTCGAAAATGACAAATTTAAACAGGGAACTAAAACCATTTATCCTTAACGTTCAATGATTTTTTTTCGACATAATAGTCTTCCATACTTTGGTTTACTTTAATAATATTTTGCGAAATAAAACATACAAAATATTATATATATATTACATATATCGCCAAAGAAGAGATACCTCAATAAAACTTTATTGATTATCTTTAGGATGATTTTTAAGAATTCAAATATGTATAGGTACATATTTAGAGATATTTCGTCACTTATTATATATGTATACATATATAAACAAACGTTTTATATATGTATGTGACAACGATTGTATACATATGTATGTGATTCACATTACTAATCTTCGTCTATTTGTATTAAAGATGTACGTTTGGAATTTTTAATTTAATTTCATAACAGAATTTATTTTCAAATAAATTCATCCTGAATGAATCTGGCAGCTGTATTATTTAACGAACTGGAGCATTTCTTCAAATCGATCATACGACTGAATCGCAACAATAAAAAACAAAATCATCACGAATTCCTCAAAAGCGCTGAATCAGAAGCTATTCACTAACAATAGAGTCGAGAGCTTTAAAGAATCGTCTTTTATAGATTCGAACAGCAAAAGCTTCTAGATTTACTGCTCCAGAGGAAAGATTAAGCACTAACAATCGTCGACAAAAGGTCGTCGAATTTCTACGAACCCCTTATCATAAATGTTCTATATTATACATAGAAATATTTATATACTTAAATTCACATACTCGGCAAGATAGTGTTTGAATTCGTTTTATGGCATACGTGACACGATTACCGCACCCCGATATACGATTTTATAAATCTGTAGAGGATTACGGACGAAAATTATTTCACCTTAGATCTTGTCGAATCTGGAAAACGTGGGTCATTTCGAAAGAAGAACCCGCAGACAGTTAGTTGGCGATCCTGGCTGCGGGTCATTCGACTGCTATTATTTGCCCAGCATCCGGGTCAATGGGTACAAGCTCGCCGTGCCGCTCGGAAAATTCTCTCGCAAGGAAAAACACTCCGCGGAAAAAGCGCAAAAGCAACCCGCCTATCCCTAGTCGACTTCTCCTGCTTTTTCCCGTGTCCGCTCTGTAAGTGGCGATGAAATGGACCCGACTCTGAAACACCCTTTTGTCGCCGAATATTCTCTATATACGTGTATGTACATACATATGTAGATACATAGTAACGCCTTTTTCTCGTACTCGAGGAAAATTCTGCGAATTTCGTATTTTTCTTTTCATTTAAAAGATATTCGTTTATAAAACAAACATGCGACGAAATAATATTACGATGTATTTCTTTATGTAAAATGTGTCGTTCGCTCATCCAACTGAATAAATTTTTAAGTGAATTTCCTTTTATGATATTATCCGGTCGTTTTGGCGACGCTGCCCTCCTACAAAAGAAAACTGTTATTATCACCGTTCCTTTGCGAAATCATCCTCCAACATTTAATCACGACACAGGGCTACAGTTGAGATACAACACTTTGATCCTTCGCAAGTAAAAAAAAATGCTTCAAAGCTTTTGTTTATTTAAACCCATTGTCCGTTTCCCCATTCAGCGCCCCCTTTTGTCTCCGCTTCAGTGTTGACAATGTTAACTTTTCGGATGAACATACTTTATTATCGCTTTTGTTCCACAAACTCGATCAATTCATCCGCAAATTAATTGGGAATATACGAAAATTTAACATACGATCATCACACCACGCTACAGTTTGACTTGACACAAGACACAAATTATGTTGTAAATTTAAATACTGAACATACTGTTCAAATTCAAAGAAAATCTCAATATAAATTTTGCAATCAATTCAATTGTTGAAAGTCAATTAAATAATATTAATTACATTTTGACCGGGAGAATTTCCGACGACGGACGTTGCCAATTTCCAAAAAGCCCTCAACGCCGTTTAGACGAATTGAAGGAAGGCTTTTGTTGTCGAGGGGGCGGAAACTTCTTACAAGAAGGCGTCTGCGAGCCTTTTCCGTATTGCCGCCCCGTTGCGAAATATGCGCAAAATTCGCATAAAGGCCCTGTCGCGTCCAAATTCTTCGACTTTTATCTCCAATCAATGGCGATGAACTTTCTATTCGAAAGATTAAAGTACTTTGTCGACAACATGTATGTAAAATACATATTTATAAATTACAGATTAGACCTAAAAAATTATTAATTTTAAAACCATTTCCAGTCAACTTAAAAATTTGAAAAACATTTACATCAAATCGATAAGCATTTTAGTAACCGAAACTAAGTTTTAGTTTGATAGGAATAACGATGTTCAAAAAATCCCGTATTAAAACACGGACACACAGGAAAATACACAGGCACACATATTAAAACACGGACACACACACATACAATTTTTTTCTACATCATTTAAACATCAGTGAATTTTCCCGTGATCACAAACTTAATATATACTTTTCCTACGTACATACATACATATGTACATAGATAAAATAATAAGAAAACTAAGAAGAATTTTCAATTAATTTCAAGTATACAAATAAATTTATTTAAATGAATATAAAAACGTAAAAGATGCACACACACACATGAAACATAAACATAAAATCATGAAACATAAAATATACCAAAGAGAATTGTAAAAAGAAAAGAAAATAATTCAATAATGCTTCAACCAAATTTGCATACTAAAAGCAATCTTATTGAGGGATATGTACATACATATATGTCTTTAAAATGAACGATAAATTCAAAACATTACACAAAACAGAAAACCAAAGACGCTCATAAGTTGTAAAATAAATAAAAATTATATATGTACATGTGTAGAACACCGAAGTTGATATGTACATAATAATGGCGCAATAAAAATCAAAAAATTCGGATGTGACCAACCCAAGACTTTATCTATGCATTTGAGGAATATAAGAAGGTCAAAAAACAAAATTCGATATTAAACCGTACAGACACATTCACTCATACCGGCAGCATTATTTTATTTTATTTAACATATTAGCCATAGTGACATTATAGAGAGCTCCAACGCGTCACTGTGGCCAGTCATTTAATTACAACAATACAATACAACATAACATAACATCATCACAATAACAATACTACATCATAATGATAACAATAACAAAATAATAACAACAACATATCATCACATCTATGTACAATTGTTACAAAAACAACTATTGGCATTCCTCAACAACCACTCAACCAGATTAGGATAGTTTATATTGAAGAAGTCAACTTCATCAGCAATCCGGTTGAGCAGATATGTCGCCCTAGACATAACAGCCGTTGCCAATATAGTTGTGCGAGCCACAGGAGGAACAAACAAATAACGATTCCTCAGGTCCCTGAATTTACTAGGTGCATAAAATCTAAATTCATTAAGAACCTAAGGATTGTGTATTATCCCATTCAACAGCTTAAAAAAATGCCTTTCTAGAAACTTAACCCTACGAGACTCCAATAAGTTGAAACCCAACGCCCCTAATAGGAATGCACTAGGATATAGGCAAGGATAATAACCATACAGTTTCATATAAAGATATATGAAACCCCATATAATGGAAGAAAATTCTAGAATGCTACGTACTAGAGATTCATAAAGAATTTTAAGCACCAACGCACTCTGGAAAGGTTTACTAACTCGTAGTAAGAATCCCAGCATTTTTGTGGCCCGCAAATAAATATTGTCTATGTGCCGTTTGAAATGAAAATTATTTGAGAACAAGACCCCTTAAGAGGGCTGGACAGCAGTGCCTTGTCCAAACAAACGTACTATACTTCTCCCTTCCTCAATTATGGCACTAGAGAAATTATTTTTTAATATGCTATGGATATCCACCATTGGGGTGCTCTATCGTTTTATTTTTTTTGATTAGTTATTTTTTATAGGAGCTAGGAGCCGCCAAACATCTATAAAATCGCCTCTTTTTTACACCCACAAAACAGAAAGTATTTTTCTCATACCGATGATGAAATTTTTGTAAAAATTGGTCCAGTTTTGGAGGAGAAAATAGGAGAATACGAAACCTCGATTTTGACAATTTAAAATACGTTTTATCTGGTCGAAGCGCAACTGTCGCATTCACTCAATATATATATTGATATATATTGTCGCATTCACTCAATATATACATACACTCAATATATATATCGAGGAAAGTAACGGTAACAAAATTAAGGTTTCGGGTGTACAGCCCTCTTAAGGGGTCGAAAAAAATAGTGGAAGAAAAATGGAACAACAGTAAGCTGCCACTTCTGGTTAACGGATGCTTACTAAATTTTATACATAGCTTGGTTTTAAACTTCTAGATATGAAATTTCAGTTCAATGAACTAAAGAGTTTCTGAAAAAAAGATAAAAAGCCTTGATTCTCTAGAGTAAAAGTACTACTTTCCGGTTCAAATAAAAATATTAGGTTATAAAATTTATAATTTCTGTTACACGTAAAAAAAATTTAGTCCGATTCAGTAAGCGGTTTGGGAGATAATTGAATCCAAAAACTTTTAATAAAGGGGACACGAGGATAAAGGGGATAAGAGGAGGTACCATTTCCGGTCAACTTAAAAATTTGAAAAAAAATTTACGTCGTGTCGATAAGAATTTCAGTAACCGATACTAAGTTTTAGTTTGATAGGATTAACAGACACACACACCCATCTGTGATCGATTCTGAGTTCGAATCAGTCAAAATCTCGCGTTCGAATTTTCGCATTATCACAAAACTTCATCTATTGTTACTGCGTAGATAAAGTAAAAATATTAAGTGATAAATTTTATAATATACAGTTACGAAAATTAGTTAAATTTACCAAAATTAGTTAATTAAATTTAAGCAAAATTCCCTTAAAAAAAATATTCGCATTCAGTTGAGCCTATCTCCAACTACCTAAGCGCATACATAACACCCAAAAAATTCCATTCAAATTTAAACATAAACACACAAGGAGACAACATTGCACCCGAGATGGGGGCCACAGGATAACCGCGCCTAATTTATTCTAATTAAATATAATCTCACCTCGACACTTGAGGGGACGAGAGTTCACAGCTTAAGAGCGAATCGAGTCACCGCACCGCTAAATCGCCCGACAAACTTAACTTGGCGTTAACGAAATACCGGTGTTAATTTAACGCAACGCAAATATTTGTCATAATTAATTCATTATCCGCCCACGGACCAGAGGCTGGGTATCGTGTGGTGAGGAAGGAGGGGGGGGGGGGTTTAGGGATGAATCTGCAGGTGATAAAGGCTGCCTTTCGATGGGGTAATTTGCAAGCTCTCGTCGGACGACGACGTGCGCAAACACCACCCCATCATTATAAATTAGATAATCAGTTTACCCCCCGCTTGACGGGATTGGAGAAACTGTGTATGCGCAACGCCAGTTCCTCCCCCCCTTCCCCTTCTGTATATAATCAGCCCCGCTCGAGCTTTATTGGAATTAATGTGCAGAAAGTGAAAGCTTTTCAGGGAAAGCGCCCTTATGGCTGTGTGCACTTGAATACACAATGTGGACCTTAGGGTTTTACGGTGAAAAACTAGTACGAGCGATCGGTAATCGCTCGCATGAGAATGGCACTTTATATGTACACAGACTAGTTTAAAATATTCAAAGCTGTGGCAAACCCGTTATTATACATATTTACATATATCCTAACCAAATTTAAGAAGAGGGACATAAACTTGAGTTAGCTAATATACCATATTTTAGTTTAACCTAACACATCCATATTGTTTTAACTACATATGTATGTACAATAACATCTTTACTACCTCATATGTGAATATATAATTTCATACGATACGGTTTATTATATGTACAATAAAATTATCAATGGACCAAGAAAATCATTAAACTGTTTAATATACATATGAATATATATTCAACCCTTTTTAAATTATTTGAAATATCAAATATTCAGCTTAATTTCTATACCTACTATATAGTTATTTTGTAATAAGTAATGGGTATGGAGAATGATCGGCATTTAAAATTGTGAAAATTATTTTTGATTATATATTATGATTATATATATATTCTCTTTTTTGCAACGTCAAATAGTGATTACTCTCATTACCCTTTAACTTAACTTGACTTAACTTATTTTAACTTTTATAATGATCAATTTTTTTTTGCCAGCAGCATAGCTCGGTCGTTAAGAGGGCTGTACACTCGAAACCTTAATTTTGTTACCGTTCCTTTCTTCGATATATATATTGAGTGAATGCGACAATATATATATATATATATATATATATATATATATATATATATATATATATATATATATATATATATATATATATATATATATATATATATATATATATATATATATATATATATATATATATATATATATATATATATATATATATATATATATATAATAAAAATAAAAACATAGCATATAATATTAAAAAATAATTTCTCTAGTGCCATAATTGAGGAAGGGAGAAGTATAGTACGTTTGTATGGACAAGGCACTGCTGTCCAGCCCTCTTAAGCTTCTGCCTATCACCGAGAGACGCCGGGTTCGATCCCATGAGCTGACCTCGATTGAAAATAATTAGTACATCTGTAGTGCTGCTGCTCAGACCTGGATATTTGTGACTCCAGGTCAATCGTTTCCTATCAGACTTTTTCTTGATTTCATTGTTGAAACGGTTCACGATTAAATTGGCTAAAATGCTTCCTACTATGTCACCACTATTTGAGTATGATTAATGTACAATAAAATTTATGTACAATTCATAGGTGTTTCCTTAATTACAATTTTTAAGTGTCTTGTAATTCATTGGCTTGTATAGTAAAAATGCTGCATTGTTTGTAATTGGCCAGGAAAGCGCATTGGAAGGCATTTTTGGTATAAAATGTAAAAAAAAAATCTAGTTTAGAATTGTAAGCCAGGAGCTAGGTAGGTAGGTTTGATATTTAAAAAAAATTAAAACCTGCCGATAAATCGGTTCATAGCGGGAAATGGTATTGTTACATTACTTGTATCCTATTTAAAAATAAAAAAAAGATGCAAAATTTCAGCGAACTTTTCCTAATATTACAACACACCATTTTTCCAATATTCTGTCACGAGCGAATTTTGCTGCATTTTACTTTAATAAAAATAACAAGATTAATATGAATTTACGAACGTGATAGTGATTGACTCTACAAAATAATAGCTTGAGTGACGATACTTCTGTTTGACCTAAATATCTATATGAAAATGTACTAATTTTAGTTAAAAAAGCTAATTTAATATTTAACCATATTCGCTAAATTGTATTTTACAATATAATGCATATATGTATTTATAATATACATATATGTATGTACATATAATATAATATACATATATGTACATATAATATAATATACATATGTACATATATGTACTACATAAAAAACACTACATACATACAATGTCCATATATGTTTTATGCAATTTTAATAAAAATAGTTCGGATGTGATTAACCCACGACCATCTATGTATTTATTTGAGGAATATATAAAGTATGTATAAAACCAAAATTTCATAATAAAACATACATTCACGTTCACATATACCGGTTATGAGAGCATTTTCCATACAAATTGAGCGCAAATGTAGGAAAACTTATACATGACAAAAGTTCTACTTCCGTTTGCTAGATTTTTGTTGAATTTTTTTATTACTTAAAATCAATATAAATATTATAAACATATAATATCAAGAAGATACAAATAATTAAAAAGGTCAAAATAAAGGGAAGGTACCATTTCCAATCAATCAATCAATCAATGAAAAAAAATTATGTCGTATCAATGAGAATTTCAGTAACCGATACTAAGTTTTAGTTCGATAAGACTAACGGTGTTGCAACAAATCCCCAAAATCCATAGACACATTTTTTCTAGATCATGAAAACGTGATCAGTCATCAATTCTGAGTTCAAATTAGTTAAAATCTCGAGCTCGAAAATCACAAAACTTCATCTATTGTTTCTTCGTACATATATAGCCAGCAGCATAGCTCGGACGTTAAGCTTCTGCTTACCGTCAAGAAGGTGCCGGGTTCTATCCCTGAATGAAAATGAATTTTTCAGAGTATGCTGTTGGTCAGACCTGGATTTGTGACTCCAGGTTGATCGTTTCCTATCAGAGTTTGCCAATTTTCTCTGATTTCATTGTTGAAACGGTTCCCGGAAAAAAAATTGGCTAAAAATCCTTCCTACCTACTATGTCACCACTATTTGAAATTTGATGGATGTACAATAAAAATTTATGTACAATTCATAGATGTCTCGTTAATTTGCGAGTTTTTTCAGTGTCTCGCAATTCAACGACTTATAATAAAAAAATGCTGCATTTGTATTTGTAATTGGCCAGGAAGGCGCATTGGGATTTACCTGTAAGGCCTTCCTGGTATATATGTAAAATAAAAATAATATAAAGTAAAAATGATATGTATACCCAGTTATGAGGTGCACGCTTACATACATATATAAACAGACAGACAGACAGATAAACATCGAATTGTATTTATATATGTAGATACACATCAAATTGAGTTACCAAAATTATAAATAACCGCCAAAACGAGATTTGCTCAATAAGACTCAGCTTACCGTTGAAGAATAAATTTACTTTTGCCAGCGTTCCGTTGGTTTAGTGCGAATTTCACCACGTGTTTGTACACCCTATGGAATTCGAATAAAAGTATTTCAGTTAATCCTAAAGCTCCATATTAACCGTAAAAATTACAAAATAACATTTAAAATGTATTTAATAGTGCGGAAGTAGCACACGGATTGAAATCGTTCTCATTTAAAAAAGACACCAATATATTTCAACTCTAAATTTAATTACGAATAAACAGTACCTTGTATGTATATTTCGCACGAACGAATGTTGAAAATTCACTTACCTAAAAACAAAACAAAAAATTAATTATTAATTTTTAATACATGAAATATTATATTATTGTGTAATAAAGTATGCATTAATAAAAACTCGTGAATGTCGATTAAAAATTGAAAATTATAAAAGGTCGCTTTCACAAAAGAAAACTTGGGGCAGCTTCCGCAGATCGAATACGTGCCTGGAGTTCGGAAACAGAGCTGAACATTGAGCAACCTTTGCTCTAATTATACAATTACGAGAACGGGAGCCAGCGCTTCGTACAATCTGCGGTCGAATTCCATTAAATTTTATATAAATTTAATAATATAACACAATAAACATCTCAAATCACACGACACATATACACGAATATCCTTTTTTTCATAAACGCTAATTTGAACACAGAAAAAGGCAACGATACAATTGCAAACTTCTTCGAAGCAAGGGTACAGCTCAGCCACACATGTACATATGAACATACATGGGAGTTTCCGTACATCCTGGAAGTGGACAAACTGCTGTATTTGCAATATTAAGCGAAACGAGGTTTTGTTAAGGGCTTTATAAATTTCTCTTTGCCACCGGCCTTCTGCCGCTCGCCAAAATTTAGGTTCGTACATTAAACGCCATTTACCCGGTTCGTTTTTTACGAGACAAGTTTTACTGCCCCTCGAGAAAACGGTCCAAAATGGCCAAAGTGACCGGTAAAACGTTTTTTTTTTATATACATATGTACACTCGTATAATGCGTCTGCTTTTTCAATAAACCGACATTGTCTCGTATTATTTACGATCTCGTGTATTTTAACGTACGATTTAAATACCGCGATAAGTGTGTGTAATGTTCATATTATACATATTTTATTTCGAAAAATATTTCATCACTCTAGGCCACGATAAAATCCGGCTTAAAGACCGTTTTTAGAATTTGTAAATAATCCTTAAATGGGCCCGGTAGTCTTTTAGGCAAACGTGAGGGAGATTGTATCGTAACCGCGAAACAAAGTTCTGTTAATTCGAAATCTGATAATCTCGGGAACAAAAAAGTCAAAACTCCCTACAACCTTTTTCATTTGTATCCCAAGAGCTTTCCAGGATGTTCAAACAAATGAATATTCAAGCAAATTATGGAACAACGAAACCTTTCAGATCCTAAAACTTTTAAAATAACTTAATCTGTTCTTATACAATAAACGTATTTCTAGATTTAATGTAAATATCAACGGATGAAAACAGCATTGAAAATAAAACAACACCTTTTATAAAATTTACTTTGAGTATAAAATTATAGACCGTCTAAATATCGTTTAGCAAAAAGTGTCAAGAAAATTAAATACGCAAATGCAAAAGGCCAAAATGAGATTTTAATCGCATATACTTTCAGACTTCATCTAAATTTTAAATATGATGTGTATAGTCTGTTAAGTTATCTGACATGAATGGAACTATTTACCGAAAATATTTTGGCATAAACGTAAGAGGAATGTTTTTAAGTGAAAAGTTAAACGATCATAAAGATAAAGACAGGTATGGAAAATAGTGAAAGTTCAAATTTATGTTTCACCGATATAAAGTTTTGCCGTTAAATGAAATATTTCCATAGGATTTCGGAAAAGCACATCGGAATCAGTTAAACGAAACTTACCGGGAAAACCTTTCAGGTATAAAACGTATCACCGATCAAACTATAAACTTCGAAAGCGTTCGCGCGTTTTTACTTTATTGCCGTCTAATTTCAAATGGAAATCGATATGGAACTTATTGCTTTCGAGCATAACGAGGGAGAACATTAAAAGCTCAAATAAAGACTGTATAAATTTTCGCCTTTGAATTTGAATCCTGTTAATGTAATCCGGTCAGCACACACACCCGCAAGCTTAAAAAGTTGTTGAAAAGCGTCATCAGTCGAAACAACAGAACAAAATGCTTTCACGTAACATTTTTAAATATAATAATATGTATGCGTATACATATATTTTTACAACATGTGGTTATCGTGAATAACATCTATGTAATGAGATGAGGGGTGACAGATTAAAAGGTCGCCACCGTAAAAAAAAATACTCTCTAGCATGTTTTTAAAAATGTATCATAGAACAAGGTGAAGGGGTTGACCCCGGTGAGGTTAGGTTTTCTTGTCCAAGGATAAGACTGTCCCTAATCTTGTTTTTCTTTATTTCTCCTGCGAGACACCACTAAATATGTAAGAGGTCCAAACCTTGAAAGCTACCTTAAAGTTCTTCACCTGCCCTACCCTATCGAGATATCCACTTGGGCAATATAATATTGCAAATATACGACACCTTTTTGGGTCATTGACTATGGAATTTTTTTTTTGGTCAGAATAGTTTACTAAAACAAACAATTTCAATGTGAATAACATAATGCTCGCATATAGCGTTTATAAAATTTAAATAGTTTTAATATATATTTTGATTAATAAATTAAATCGAATTGGAATTAAAATTTAATCGGGCCAAGTTTGTATAAAATAATTTATTTTGACCAAAATGCTTATAATTTTTAAATTGAGTTAATTTGAACGTTTTTCACAGAAAAATATGATTTTAATACATTTTCATCAATAGCTTACCTTTTAAAAGGGGAAACTAAATGTAGCAAGAACCCATACATTCTGGTTTAAGAATTATAAAATACTTTTTTTCTATTACATTAAAATAAGATAATACTGTTATTATGTACTAAAAAAAATCTTAAATATAAAATTATCGCCAGATCATTAATTATTAATATAAACCTAAGATTATCTGAATATAATTTATAAAAAATAAAAATCATTTCAAAATCAAATAAATATGTTTGCTACATCTCAAAATTCAAACAAAAAATATCAAAATGCTCAGAAATTCAGTTAAAAGCAGTCAGTATCAATTTATAAGCAAAAACCCAAAATCTTTGAATAAGCGAATAATTATTTCAACCTTGTGAATCTTACCTAAATTAATACCACACCTTTAAATTTTTAAATAGGTTAATACAATTTCATTAAAAAAAAATCGTTTACTATTTATTCGAGACCTACAGCAGCGTTAAAATTTCAACATTTTTATGTAATTAAATTTGTTAACACAAAGAGAGATGCCTTCCAAAAGCATCACGGGAACACGCTGTAAATCAAAAAAAAATCCCACCGGTAGAACCTCAACACCGGCCAAGCGCTCTAAAGGATAGATAAAAAAACAAAAATATTTAAAAGAAAATGCTCCCCGTTGGCAACGAGTATAACGATTCGAGTTTCAAGTAACGATTTCAGCCGGAAAACTGCACGTTAATTTTCGCTCGAGGCAAGCCGCTCTTTTCACGAGAACACTCGGCGGTCGCGCCCCCGCGTTTGAGAGCCCCTGGCTTACCCCTCGAGCCACTCACGGTCGCTGTCTGTCCCCCGTCTAGTGGCACCTGTCACCTGTCCTCCCACGACCACCCCCCAGTGACATACAAACACTCCCGGTTAACCGGAACAATAGCGGATAATCGCATTATGACTGTGCCGAATGAAAATCTCCGGAAAATATATTTTAACGCCTCAATTCACATTGCGCTTAACAGGAATAATACAACGAGGGCTTACTTTTTATTGAAAATAGGTAAAAAATTAAATTTAAGCAATGAAATATGTGACGGAAATCGTCAAAAGTTACATTTTATTATAAATACCACAATATTTGTAAGACTTATTTCAAGTAATATTACAATTGGCAGATAATAACAAGCGTACATGATATTTTTTTTATGATTTTGGAAGTTTAATGTAATATTATCATCAAAAAAAAGTACATATACAATGTACATACGATTTTTCCCGTAATTCTCACAAATTAATTTTTTCGTGTGGAATCGTGAGACTGCCAATTTAAATTTGGCCGTAAATCCCAACATACATTTGTAAGCTAATATCTAATATTAATATTCGAATAATTTTATAAATTCATTAATTTATTCTGTATCAATTGTACATACATACATATATGTACTTATATATGAACATAATTAATTACTGTTTAAATATAATTTTCATATTTAGATCCTGGATTAAAATTGTCATTGAAAGTATTATATTATTTCGTTCAATTTGATCGCAATACTATACACAAAAGAGAAATCCAATAAAGGTTGACATCTGGTGCGGATAATACTCTTTTATCCGATATTAACCCGATCAACTAAAATAAAAGTTGCTCGTTTGAAAACCTACACGTTATTTCTATCATTCTCATATCATAGATGTATTTAAACATGAAAAAATAAAAATAAATCAATAAGCCAGATTGAAATACAACTACAAATTCGCGTGTCAATGGTGCTGCAATTTCTTAAATGCGGAAACGTTAATTTCGCATTGTATAATATAATATTTGGGAAATGTCTTTTTGTGTAAATTTCAGAATATTTGTCCGCAAAAGTGACGCGAAGACGGTGAAATGAATGGAGATACCCACAAGGCTGTGAATTATTAGAAATGAAGACACAAAAGATAAAAGCACGTCTGACGATTCAATCGAGTCTTTGAGACAATGAAATCTGAAGACTTAGCGAAATGAAATGCCTCTCGTATTTCATTATTTAACTGGGAGGTGGGTGTTGTGGGAGGTGAGACTGGAAAAAATGCTAAAACTTTGACCGAAAAGAAAGCGGCGGAAAAAATTTGATTCATATTCGAGGAATTCAATAAAAATGTGTATCATCAACTTTTGAAGTTAAAAAGTTCAGTAAGGAAGGCTCTTTAAAAGTTCATCATAAAATCTAAAAAAGAAGACTGATTTTATATGAGAATTATTATTAAGGAAAATCTGGTGATCACACAAATATGTTATACTAAAATTACGAAATTACGAAATTAAAATTACGAAAAAACGATCTGAAGAGTGTGGATAATATATAACGGCAACTAATAGGCGTTACCGAGAACAATAATGGCGTATTTTCAAACGTGTCTATTACGATTATTTTTCACCATCGTAATGGCGGATTTGATTTCCACATATATTGATGACCAAACCAAGCAAAATAGCAAAGTTTGAAAACGATCGGATAAGAACTCAAATTTCTTCAGACGAAAAAATCGAAAGCGAGCTAAGAACAGGCTAGTAAAAGAGATCCTACTTGGGTAGTAAATATTTAAAACAAAAATACATATCTTTTATGATGGGTTTTTTATCGAATTTCGATTTACTTTCCAATTTCGGTATTATATTACAGTACCTTAACTAAAACTTAAGATGGGTTTTTCATAATTTTCATAGATATTGACTTTTGACATAGCTAAGCTTTATCAATAACCTACACTTATGTATATACTACAAAATATAAACATATTTACGTAGTTCAAGATTTGGATAGAAAGTTTTACAAAGTTTTCGTTTCAGTCAGGCAACGGAGAAGGCGACTATGGTTCCTTCTAAGTGAAGAAAATAAACAGATGTTACCTCAACTTTTGTCGGAAGATGCGTTAGATGGAGATTGATTACTTTAAGTAAGCCTTTCTCGTTTAAAAATATCTTTCAATTTAATTAATCATATTTATTTTATAACAATTTTCTACAAACCAAATTTAAAATATTTTGAAACAAACAAATATATTTAAACAAATATATTTAGATTTATAACTTCAAAATAAATATATTTTATGGTCGTATTTATGTAATTCAACCGGGCTCGACGGGTTTATTAATTATTCATGTATTAATATTATGATAAAATTCTTAGAAATACGAAAAAACACAAACCGTCCTCATTTTGTTTATTCAATTTTATTTCGTTTTCGTAATACAATTTAACGTTTTAACGAAAATAGAAACAATAAAATTCCAAATTACATATAAACAAGGTCTAAAATGTAAAGCTACCTCGGAAAAAATCATCCTTTACCGTTGAAAGACTGGTTTACGACACGCCGGAACAGAGCTTCATACTTAAAAGCTTTTGTCTTACTCGTATAAATGTTAGCAATTCAACAACTAACATCTTAAAAGCTTAAGAAAAATTAACACTTCAAACGCCGAGACATTGCTACAGAACATTTTATTTGCAAACTACTTCCAGCTTCATAAAATATGTTAGCTAATCCTTCGCACGACTAAGTGAAATATAAAATTTTATGATATGATTGAAATACTCATATAATTAATTTAATCAAGATTTATAATTTATATCATTATATTTTCTATTTATATTTACTAGCACGTTGAAAACAAAACCCCATTTAATATTTTAAGACTCGAAGCTAAAAATAAACTTTTAATAGAAAATAAATCTTTACTTTTTCGTATCAATGGATTCTTTTTTTCAATACCGCAGATTAACTCTACATAAGTAACAACATCCCGACAAAATTTTATGAAGCGTTATCCTTACTCTATTCAACGACGAAAACTTTCTTGCTGTACGAAAGACAATCTCAGATTCAGAACGATTTTAAAAGTGACAAATTTTCGAATCAAGACTACCACTAATATAAAAGTAATAAACATTTCATGACAAATATCTAACAAATGTAATTTAAAATATTTTTTTAGAGACAGCAATTTGAAAAGATTATATTTATTTATGTGCGGGAAAAAAAGTAGTAGTTGAATGACCAGACAATGTTGAATATAATATAAGTGGAGTGTCGGTGTCGACCGTTAAGGGTCGAAACCCTGGACGCCCCCATACTCGCCCACGCGCATGCCCTATCCACTTTTCACGCACATATCACAACATAATTTTCCCAGCACTTCCGTTTTCCTCCCCTTCCACTCGTTCTTCACCTCCCGCCGCCTCTCCCTCGCTTCCCCAGCACTTCGCTCTTTCCATCCCTGTGACGCTCCAGAGTTAAAAACAATTTTCAATAATTCTGACAGAGGTGAAATCTCTCAACTTAATTTATGTACTTTGAAGATATACCTGAAATATAATAGGGTATTAATATGTTTGAAGAACCTACTCGAGTAAATTCCACAAAAAAATTATTACTTTGCCGTTATATATTTTTGGAAATACCGGATAAGGGATGAACATAAATTGAATTTTATATTTTTTTCGTTTTTAATAACGTATATGATCATATATCCGATAATTACGTGTAATAACGAATATGATAGTATACGATTATACATAAGAGACTCGTAAAATATTTATTTTACCAGTGGAAATGGAGGGGCACCGAGACTTATGGTGCCTTTTTCACTTTTTTTATATTTTTTTAATTTGTTCTGTAATTTCTTTGTGACTATTTTTTAAAAACCTGTCTTATTTTTCAATCTATCTGCATCTCGTTTTACTTGTGGTACATATAGCTGAGCATTGTCTCTTATTCTTTTATAAATTTTTAAGTATAAAAAAAAGTTATTTTGGTGTAAGGAAATAATATGTATAAAGAGGGGGGGGGGGGGGTGGCACATTAAAATATTTTGCGCGAACACAATAAAAAGACTTTGTAATCAAATTCAGTAACAATGGATAGAAAATTTTTGACAAAATTTTTTTTTTTGTAACACAGTCTCCTACTTAAAATTTAGTAATTAAAAAGTCAAATTGGTTATTAGAATATTACTTCCAAAGATGATTTTTTTCTGCATAGTTTTTATATTTACAAACTAAAGTTTTTGGTGATTCAATGAATAGTTAATGGTATACTTAAATGTTGAATTTTGAAAAAATTCAAATTTTCTATAAGCAAATAAATCCATTTATCGTAAAATTTGTATCTAATTTGGAAATCTTCAGAGAGAAAATATTTTTTAATAATTAAGAATGTATCTAAGTAATTTTTTTCATACATGCATAAATTAAAACAAGAGAGAAACAACTCAAAAGACCACAAATACATATATTGCAGTAGATAGGATAATAATCGAAATAATTCTTCGACATGCTATATTCCTTTGTCGGCCGGGTATTTGACCTGAAATCACAATCAAAAACAAACAATCGGTTCCGGCAATTATACAATCCATCACAATTTTGCCCGTCAAAGTTCAATATCAATATTATTCGAGCGCACACAAAAGGAAGAGGTGGATCTCAAGGGCATAGTTTTCATTCCGGGAATCCTTTTGACAAATTCTGAAACTTTTACTGTCTGAGGGCCTCAGAAGAGTTTAATTTCCTGCTATAGTGGCACATCACAATGACCAGGACCAGACCGACAAACACCACTTAGAAACTTATCTGCGAGCAAATAATACAGACAGCGCAGAATTCCGCATCGAAATTTCTACATCAATTCTAACGAGCGCTGAACTTTCATCGTTCTTTACAAATAATATGCAAACGTGTATATGTACATATGTATATCCAAAACGAAAACTAGATAATAAATTAAAGCGACGCACGTCCGTTTTACGCTATCCAATTATATTGTCCAAATTGAATTTTACACCCTCGTTATGTAAACTGTCCACCGCAGACTCGACCGATTCGAACTAAAGATATTATTACATACTTTAAACTAAACTAGCCAGCGACCCGTAACGATGGAAAACTTACTTCTCTTCGACATTATTTCACGAACCCGGGTAAATTTTCACAGGGGTGGGGCGGGGGTGAGGATGGAGAGAGATGTGTGACATCGGAGTAGTTTACTCCGCGACGATCTCTAACTGGCAGATGCCGGGCTCAGGATAAGGTATCCAGGGTTACCACAAAGCGCGGATATGTCATACTCTGAGTGGCGTGCAAAAGGGATGACACAGGAAATTAAACGGAGGGAAAACATGCTCCTCGCTGCTTACTCTAGTATTACGAAGAACCACGCTACGCCAAACGAAAACCCGCTTTTCTTTCAAAAGAGAAAAGCGATCATAACTCAAATCACTTTAGTCTTTGTTAAAAAGCGGTGTCTTAATATTTTACTTTTTCTTGTGAAAAATTATAAACGCGTATGATATGTCGAGATATTTCCACGTTTTTGAATTTCTGTTATATCTACATACATATTATGTTGCACAAATATGCTGACAACGGCTCCTATATCTAGGGCTATATATCTGCTCAACCGGATTTCTGGTGAAATTGACCTCTTCAATATAAAATATACTAATCTGGTTGAGTGGTTGTTGAGGAATGCCAGTGGTTGATTTTGCCTATTATAAATATGAATGATTGTTATTACTTTATCTATGTTTTTTTTTTTTTATGATTTTATGATTTTAATGATGTTGTGTCAATATTGTTATTTTTATAAGTTATTATTACTGTTATGATGTTATTATTACTGAATGACCGGCCACAGTGACGCGTTGGAGATCTCTGTAATGTCACTTTGGCTAATATGTTAAATAAATAAATAAATAAATAAATATTTAGCATGTATACCTATACAATGTTTACGATTACATTTTCATGCAAAGGTTTCACTAAAATTTAATACTTCCTCTGAGAAAACTCAATTGAACCGTAATTTTGAATTATTCATTGGACAAATTTATATGCGAGAATAATTTTCCTAAAAAATTCTTATTTTATATTTACAAATATTTATTATGTTTTTATTATATGAAAGCACAAGAATTTATCAATATGCAATAAATTCAATGCAACATTACAATATCTTATCATATTTGTTGAAAAAAGGGTATACATATTTGCATAATTAATGTCATACATTAGTATGTACTTCATGCTATGTGCATATGTAGTCTAGCTTGCAATTTACCGTCAAATTGCAATAACCGGTAAACGGTAAATAATTTGTCCCATTACCGGTTTACCGGTAAATGAAAAACAAATTAATAATAAAATAACATAACAATTTATTGGTTTTGTTGAGTTTATTAAAAAATGTTAATTTTATTTAGTACAATGAATTTTCAGAATTAAAATATGCTCTCAGGAAATATTTGTCCCGCAGATGAAATGCTCATTCTGATTCAACACTTGTTGGTTGGCAAGTCATAAGATGTTGAAATGCAATGTTTAAATATTTGCTACGAATTTTTTCGAGTTCCAAATATGACATTTCTCTCTGAATAACATTGTTTACATATTTTTTCGGTTTATCCACTTAATTTTTGTTGTTTAATTTTTTATTTATTGCTACTTTAAGATTTTCTTCCAGTGTTAATATTTCGACTATTTCTATTTCATTTCCTTCTCTGTCTTTTTTTCAGAAATATTATAGTTCTCATCCCTCAAAAATTCATACTTAGTAATACATATCTCTGATTTTTTTACATTATTGTAGTTTTATTCGTTATATTAAATATTCCATATTAATTTTTTTTTTTTGATTTTTAAATGCTTTTTATTATTACGAAATTATGTTCACAATACATCTTATATCTATTTTAATAGCTACTGATCTACTGATCATTTTCTATTTTACAATTTTATTCCATATTCATCAAAATCATTTATTGTATCAGTATCATTAAGATAATTAACCACGTCAAAAAATAGCTTTCTTCTTTCCTTTATTAGAATTATTAGCTCTTCTTTAAGTTTAATGACAGTTGTCATCAGTGAGACACGTAACACACCGTCTATCTGCGTTGCCAGAGTCGAAATACAAAACTCCCCATTCCACATGCATATCTACATTAAACTTATAATATTATATTAAGCATATCAACATTAAACTTAATATAACATTATAATATGCTTGTAGCTGTCCTTAATTCGCCAAAATATCATTTCCGGTAATTACCGGTAATTTTCCAATTTACCGGTAATTACCAAAGATGCGATTTACCGGTTCACCGGTAAACCGGTAACGCAACCTCTAATATTTACATATGTATGTATGTCTCAATATTTTTACTAAAAACTAAGCTACAAAAATATATAAAAATTGCTAAAATATTGAAAAAATAAGTGATGGCAATTTTATTCAATATAATACATTTAATGTAAATATGAAAAACACTCAGAAGCTGTCAGTGAAAAAAGAAGAAAATTGAGAGAGAATAAATTAAAGAAGATAGCCGATCTGTATTTTAAATGACATCAATATTAAACAAAATTTAGTTTGTCATAAAATATTATCGAAAATCAAATCATGAACCTAATCTATGTAGCACCTTAGAAAAAATAAATTGCGAATGCATAATAACTTTTAATGAATTATACATAAATCTCATACAACAAATTATGCTATTTATAATAAATAACGGATTGATTTTCATACGGTACAGGCTTCAATTTCAACTTCGATTAACATATAACATCAATTAAATCTTGTTTCGCAAAATATTTGTTTTACGAGGAAAATTACAATTTACGTCAATACGATTTTCATACACGTACACGTGTAAGAGTTGTGGTTTAAGCGGTTTAACTGCGACTCGTTAAACGCTAACGTCTCACCGAGATACAAGGAAACGGGATTAGTGTGTTCAAAGGACAATTTTGAATATTCGTACGCCAGACCGACTTTCAAAAGTATCTTTTACTCAAAATACTCAGACGCTCGCATACACACATATCTGTTTCTGACACACGGACCCGCTCTTGTGATACATTCGAGAATTACTTTTGCACATAATGATAGCCCTAAGGGAGTGGGTGGCTTCCCCCCCCCCCCCCAGCCTCCTACCTCCATCGTGTCGGCTATGAATCCATTTCAATTAAGGTGTGTCGAGGTGCTCCTTCACAGAATTATTAGTGTGAGACCTTCTCCTTGGCCGGTCGGCGGCCATTAATAATTCGTGCGCATACATAATTGTTTCCATTAAAAATTAGTTGGATAATCCCGAAGAGCTCGGGACCCCGACGCACTGAAAGAAGGTACTCATCATGACGTGAACCTACCCAGAATCACTTAGGCCGACCACAAGGGACCCTGATGTTAATGTGTCCGATCAGCCTCAGACCCTCAACCTCAGCCCTCGTGGCAAAAGCGTGCCTTCGGGACACTTTTAAGATAAATGCGAAACCCTATATAACGCATTCACAGCCATCCAGTCCCGACCTGCCGAGAAATTTGTAATATTCGGATTTACACTCATCCCATACGCGTATGTATTTTGGTAGGCAAAAGGAAACTTATTTAGTGTCTAATACAAATGGGCTTTCACATTGGCGTAGGACTACCTCTATTCATAAAAATATGCTAGCATTAAAACCAACATAAATTTGAACCACTAATCTAGCTAATAATACATTTTATCAAATCCTTATTAGCCTTGCTTATTATGAAATAAATATGAACACGGAAAGATAATTCACTATTTTGTAAGTAAAACGCCAAGGTCTTTCATACGATCAATCCTAAGTAATTGATTAATATCGATAATAAAATAAAACAATATAGGGGGTGTACCTAAACCTAGAGAATGGTAATTTGGAACTTGCTTACATTGAGACAGTGGCGTAGCGAAGGGGGGGGTCCGGGGGGTCTGAACCCCCCCCCACCCCCTTGGCGGAGCGCAGTCGGCAGCAAAATATCCCACAAAATATCCCACATTTTAAAAACACCGAAACGCCAAGGAGTTCTCAAAAATGTTATTGAAACAAATATACCTTCTGCTAGAAGATCCCACTTAATACAAATGTGTCAAACACGTTGGGTTGAAAGACATGACGCCATTTTAGTTTTTTTGGAAATGATAGAATTGGTAATGAAAGCATTAGCAAAAAATTCATCATGGGACGATCGAGATTCATTAATTAATGCAAATCATTTACATAATATGTGCCATGAAACAAATGGAATTCATTGTAGCACTTCATGTCTTAGCCAAAGTTTTTTCTATAAGTCTGCCACTAGTAGAATTTTGCAAACGGAAAATATAGATGCACTGCAATGGATGCGGCCATAAACGTCGAATTTATAATAAAAAACCTTAAACAAAATAATGAATGTGAATCAATTCCGTGACGTTAAAGAAATATCAAAAAAGTTCAATATAGAAGAATCTAGTTTTGTTTAAAATCTGGAATCTAATCCATCGCACTATTTTCTACAATTTTTGGATAGTTTATTATCACAAATCCATGACAGATTTGTTTGCTTCCTGATGGAAAAAGCTCTCAACCATCAAGTGTTAAAAAATAAGATAAAGACTTTGGGGGGAATTTACAACCAAGATATATTTTGTGGGCCTTGCATTCTAACTGGAGAGTTGGAAATGTGGTGGCAATATATAAGTACTAGTGAAAATCGACCAAAAAACGCACTAGCTGCAATTTCAATTTGCAATCCTTCAATATTCCCCAATATTAACATACTTCTAAAAATTCTAGCAACACTTCTGATGACAACAGCCACAAATGAACGGAGCTTTTCCACACTACGACGACTAAAAACATATTTAAGAAATACGATGTCGGAAAATCGACTAAATGGACTTGCTTTATTAAATATTCATAGGGATATAAATGTTAGTGCAGAAAAAATATTAGATATGTTTACAATAAATACGCGAAGATCGGATCTGTGAATTTCGTACTTTTTTAAAGTATTCATTATTTTTATTTTATTTGAATTTTGTTCATACCATATTTTTATTATGTATTTACTTTATTTTTATATGTTGTGATTTTATATTAATTAAATATAAATTTTATAAATTATCTTGCCTTTTTTCCTGTCAAAACCCCCCCTTGACAAAATCCTCGCTACGCCACTGCATTGAGAAACAACTCGTCATAAAGACAGCGGCTATTGAGTATTTTTGAAAGTTTAGATAGTCTTCAATGGAAGATATCTAGTTGGGTTCAGGAGTAATTTTGGCCTGTTTGGCCTGGTTTTTTACAGTCAGTCCGCAATATTGCGTCAAAGTTATGCGAAAAATGTATGATATTACGTCGTGTAAGTTACCGTAATAAACGATACTATTTTTAAACAGAGGCAATGACTATAAGCAACTTGATGAAAGGATCCGTAAAAATAAAATAAATAAAGTAAAAATGCTAGAAATTTTGTTCGAATACGCATTTTTATATATTCTTTTTTATTATATATGATATATAAAACAATTTCAGCGACAGCGTATTCTCCTCTAATATCACACATTCCTGTGGGAAATTCTACCAATTTATAAAGGAATTTTTCACGTGAAACTTGCGCGCGCTACGCACAAAGCGAAAAATAAATCAACTTTACATTCACATAAAATCAACAGACATTTCAACTTAATCCTAATCTAAAGCCACTTCAAAAATTCACGAATCGCATTAAATCCACACCAACCGCACGACAAGTAATACAATATCAAACGTCAGAATGGCCTACTTGTTGATTTATCATCGAATTTCCATTTCATAACAAGCAGCCTTTTTTATAATTGATTTGCGTCGATTGCACGAATACACAAAGGTCGTTGAAAGCCCTCCCATTCCCGCCAGAAGTGTACTCGCGGCCATATTGCGAGACCTTCGGACGTTTCCTTCGAATCGAATGTAATCGAATTCCTGTTTAAACGCAGGATAGTGTTCCCGAGGGAAAGTAGGCTGCCGTTCGTCAATCGAGAAAGCTGGAATAATGAATTCCATACAAAAGATTCTATAGTCTCGCTCGCTCTCACTCTCCCTCTCTGTTTCTTTAGAAGCTTATCTTATTATCTGCATGGCTCCTACTTCATTAAGGTCGGCCCATTGAGCCTCCTTTGCCACCACCGAGAATCATTTTCCTGTATGTTTTTGTGGAAACGACAGCAAAATTGGATTCTAAGCCCAAACTAGCGTATCCGATAGATAATACACGCGCCAATAATGGATAGAAAATAAGCACCAACAATATATGTAAGAAAGTTGATACATCCTTAGTAGACGTACAAAGTAAACGTAGTTGCCAACAAAAATCACTCAATAATTCCATTCTATGAAAGACATCGTTCTATGAAAGACGAAATATTTAATAACAATACTGAGCAAAAAAAATCACGTTTCTTACTTACTGGAGGGGAGATTAATCAATCTTTACTAAGTTTGACCCGTTGAATTCGAATATGACAGTAATTGTTGTTGGTTTATTTTTATTTAAGAGATTTTATTTATTTTATTTTATTTTATTTTGAAAAATCAATATTACAGTGACGTGACAGGTAGCCCCAAAAAATCACTGTGGTTATAATACAAATATGAATAACAAAAAGAGTAAAAAATATAAAGCAAATAAAAAAAACATATAATAATGATAATTATATCGTGATATGTAAGTAGCATGTGTTCGACTAACTCAACATTACTGGCATTGAAGAGATCCAGAAGGAATGTGCCAGTAAGCTAAGGAGTCGAATAGCTCTCGAGAGGGGGAAGTCCATGAGCATGTTTGTTCTAGCCCTAATTGGCAACAAGATATCATGTTTTCGTAAAATCCTATGACTTTCCGGGGATACAAATTTTAGCTTCTCTAAGATAGTGGGATTACGAATCTCTCCTCTTAATAATTTTATGAAATTTTTCCCAAAAAACAAATCTTTTCTCTTTGCCAAATAGTTGAGCCCCAAAGATCCCTAGACAAAGGAATTAGGGAACAGATATGGATTTAATCCAATATAATATGAGCGTTTTAAAAAATATGCAATTCTATCAGACTTTTGGCTTTTGCTGTGTTAAAATAAAAAAAAAAACTAGTGTTTCTGTGTCAAAAGTGAGTATTGGAATCAATAGTCGGATGTTTTTTCTATTGATTGTAATTTTTTTTGCTTTGAAATGGTGATAATTCATTATCCAGTTTATTATCTAAGAATCACAATCAATATAAAAAAAACATCTGACTATAGATTCTAGTACTCACTTTTGGCACAGCAATACTAGATTTTGAATTAAACACTACAAAACCCAAAAATCTGTAAAATTGTTTAAAAAACATTTTTTTAATCGCTTATATATTTTAAACGAGAACAAGCCAACAAAAATAATTGTCACATTCGAGTTCAGTGGATCAAACTAAGTAAAGATTGATTAGTTTCCACTCCGGTGATTTTTTTTTTGTTCCTCAGTGTATTGATCTGAAACCATATATTGTTAATTCCAACGACATACATATATAACACAATGGTGATGAAATAAATAAATTTTTATTATGCAGAAACTCTGACATTCGCCGAATTTCGATCAACTGCAGTCGCTCCTTCAGATAGATCCTCCGCACTCACCGACTCGAACACTATGATCCGATTTAAATAACACTGTTCTCGGAAACGGTCTTTCGCCATTCAGACACGACTGTATTCATCACCATTCACAAACGGGGACAAACAAAAGAAATAAACATCTAATAAGCATTTCAATTAGCAGGGGCTTTACGCAGAATTCAACACAAATCTGGGATGAACTAAGCGCTGCTCTTCAAAGCGATTTCATTAGAGTGAAAGGCTCCTTCTCGGTTTAAAGGAACGATCAGAGATCTAAGCTTCTGTAGTATATGTAATACATGTATGTACATACAGCTCAAACGCTCGTTATTAAACATATAATTTTGCTTGTGTGTATGTACAGACATACATCTAATAAATTAACACCGATTCATTGTACCAAACTCTCATATCCGGGAGTCAAACAAGCTGCTAATATGAACATAATAAAAACCGCACGCAACATCAATCGCCGAAAAATTATATTATGATATAAATATTACGACACTGTGAATTTAAATGTACTGGGTTATTATATATTACGGGAGGGGGATTTAAGCAAAATTTTATCGACCGACACTTAAATGTTTATGCCCGATGAAATTTTACGAATGCGAATAAATTTGCATCTTAAAACGAATAAGGCGGACATTAATTTATAGGCGAAATGGTTTTTTGATAAGTCTCATTCTTTTGATGCTGCTTTATAAAGTTTAATAAGGGGCGAAAATTATACTACGGACTTCGGTATTGAAAATCAAAACCGTTTCTCGCTCTTTTTTTCTTCAACCTTAAAAAACCTAAGCCAATCTATATGCATGTACTGAATTTTTTAATAAATAATTTTCATAATTTCTAAATTTTAATGTACGTAGAACTGCGTCTATACATATTATATTAACGACACCGCGAGTCAAAAAAATGACCGAGATTCTTTTTCACAAAATACTAATAATTAATTGGACTGTCGAAATCGTCACAGTTAAACGAAAAATATTTCAAAATTTGTCCCAAAACTGACATATTTATTGTGAAGAAAACTACTTTTTTTTCAACCCGGAATGTACATAGGTAAATACATATGAATGTGTAACTTAATGATATAAAAACATGCAATTAAACGATGTTGATAACATTAATTATATAAAAACAAAGTAAATAAATAAATATTTATGAAAAAGTAGCTCTAATATTTCTATAAAAGAATCCTAACCATGATTTTAATTGTAAATAGTAATAACGTGATCTCGTCCCGAAAAACTCGAGCACGAAATGTCTGACACCCGAAAATTCCATCCACCGAGAGTCATGCACGCTAACAGGAATTCTAATATTATAGATATTCCGTATTCGTGATTTTCATGGCAACGATTGTTGTGTGCGAGATCGCCATGTGTGAAATTGTGCGTTTATCGTAATTTTCATATAAAAACATGTACATACATACATATTTATGTACGTATATAATAATATTTGTTGTATGAATTTTCTTCCACCGTTGTTCAGCCGTTTGCACACAATGTTTGCGAAATATGAGAATATCCTTTAAGATAAAAATATCTAATCTCCCGATAAGTTAGCGACGGGGAGTGATTGAGACGGCTAACCCTTCCGTCATGGAACTAATATTTTTTCCCGGGCTCCACTATTCCTTCAGGACACCCCGTCGCGGCACTTTGCCTTTGATGTTCGCGCAGAAGCATTCCGTGTGCAGAATGCGAGAAGTGGGCGAAGCATTTTCTCAGGGACCGTGTCTAAACCATCTCAACCCCCTCGAAACGTACGTATGTATGTACATATATGTACGTACGTGCGATGCTACTGACGAGATAACATATTCGAACGATGCTTGTGCACGTAAATCAAGTCCTGCCGATGCATTATATTGTACATAGAAAGCGTAAGACAACTGTCTGAAAAACCCTCCGAATGAAAAGTTACATCACGAAGTTTGCAATATGTATTCTCAAATAAATACTTATCACATAATTTCAATAACTATGTTAATTTTACTACATTTTATTACATATTTCCCCTTTATAATATAAGCAAATTATTTTCACTAAAAAAAGGAGATTTAGATTGAAAAAATAAATCGTTCCACCTTGGAGACTAGAAGACTAAGAGGCGATATAATTGAAGTCTATAAAATTTTAAATAACCATTACAATTTATTGTCCTATAATAAACTTCCTGGCGTTTAACAATAACACTTATCTTGGAGGTCATACTCTCAGACTCCAAAAAAGTATTTATCCCAAAATAATTGAAGAATCCTTATTTTAAATGGAGTGGTTACAGTTTGGGATAGTCTATTCAATAAATTAGTAACTTTAACCTTCTTAAAAATAAACTTGATGATTTCCTTAAAATAAATGGATTTTTGTGGTTCTTGGAAAAGTTACTCGAGAAATTTTTGTTACGAAAGATTATTTTAAAACTAATTATTGCGTGAAACATGTTCTGAAATTGAAAAAATTTAATGTTTCGACATTTATTATAAAGTTAACTATTGAAAAATACTTGTTTTTGAAAAAAGTTTACTATAATAGAAATTTTCAGTCTACGAATTTACTAGCCTACCAATATCACTTTTTATTATATTCTACATCTTTCTTTTACACATATGTAGAAAATATAAAAAACAGCATTAGTTATATATGTACGTACATATGTATGTACTTATGTATGTACATATATTTGGAGCAAAATGTTGTAACGCCCGCTAACATCTTCCTGGACGTTTTCTTCGCCGTCATCTCCTTCACTCTGTATAATTTAAAAGGAAGCCTTTGTCATCCACCTTGGTTTTAATCACCCAAAGTGGATTCCAGAAACGTACTACAAGGTACAAAGAAAAAAGTGCACGCTTTTTAACATTATTGTTGAAAATGCGCCGAGTCGCGCTTTCACCACAGACATATTTAATCAGAAAAATTCATCCTCAAGCAAAATCTCAAAAAATTAAAACTCTATACGTAGGTATATTTTAAATACGTTTGTATGTATATGTGTAGATTGACGAGTATGAATATTTCGAAATTGTTGTTTTTACTTGATTGTAATTTTTTAACTTTTAAATTACCCTTTTCCACGTTCATTATTTCGAGAATAATACAATATTAATGGAAAAAACCCTTTGTGTGCCCGCAGTAAGGGGATAATCCAAACGGGCCGGTTAATACTGTTCACCGGCCTACGCGTTGTGGTCCTTGACGTGTCAAATGAAAAAAAAACGCGAATAAGAGAAAATTAAAAAATTGGTTCATAATCTCCTAAAACGAAAATATCTGACGAAGCGGTGCTTTTGCCTTTTTTTCTACACTCAATGAAAAAAATGTTTACATACGTATGTATGTATATACATATTTTTAACGAACGCGCATTAATGCCCAAAATGACATAACGTGAAAAGCAGAAATACACAATACTAAAATGGCACAATGTAACCGTGAAACATTTTCCTCAGTAAACAAAAGCATAAATATTTATTCAATTTTAAATATATGTAGATTAAGAAAATACCATTTCATTTGTGGTCAAATATGAGTATACTAGCTGTATTACCCGGCTTCGCTCAGTGTTTATAATATAAACCGCTTAAACATGACTAATCTAATAGTAAACATTTTATTAAAAAAAAAATTTAAAAAATTCATCCCCCATGATCAATTGCCGATTAGGGCTTCGCCCCTCCGCGCCCCCATGATTAATTGCCGTCTAAAGCTTCGCCCCCATGATCAGTTGCCGTTTAGGGCTTCGCCCCTCCGTGCCCCCATGATGAATTGCCATCTAGGGCTTCGCCCCCATGATCAATTGCCGATTAGGGCTTCGCCCCTCCGCGCCCCCATGATTAATTGCCAGCTAAGGCTTCGCCCCCATGATCAGTTGCCGTTTAGGGCTTCGCCCCTCCACGCCCACATGATTAATTGCCGTCCAAGGCTTCGCCCCCACGATCAAATCGTACCCACTATTTTCTATATGATATCAAATCCATAATTTTTAAATTTTTATGAAAATTTACAAATTTAATACGATATGTGTCACTCGGGAGCAGAACCAGTAATGATAAAATATAAATTTTAAAAATAGAATGTTTAGAGTTAGCTAACAAAGAATATAAACTGAATCAACTATGTACATACATACATACGAGTATATAATATTATGTATATTTATGCTCTAGTTGTAGTACGAATAATTTCAAATTGAAGCGTTGCATCCATACAATATTTTAAAATTTATTTCGACAACCACAAATTTTGACAAAACACCTGGTTCGAATGACAAATTACGAGTGTTGCACGGCAACAACTTACGTCTTCATCAAAGCACCGTTGAGACACCACTTTCATCCCGGTGCGAGTAAACGCCGTTTCACACTGGATAGTATATGTATCGAACACTTGACAGAGTAGCGCAAAATATAGAGGATCCATTCGCCGGATAGGAGGAGGAATACGATAATGGTCCCCGGAGGATGCGAAGTGATATTGAAATGTATTGTTTTCTTCGCGAGCGCTCCGCCATAAATTTGCTATCAATATAAAAGTGAAGCTCGCTCCCCTAAAAACGCAAATAAGCGGGCTTTCAAACGTACATAATTGTATCGAAAGTAACGAAAAAAATATGAAATTTCAACATTTGCGGTGAAATTATACAATTTTATTTTAAATAAAAATAAACCCTTTTTAAGACAGTAATTTACAAAGCTATGCCAGATTGAATGTTTAATTATTTAAAAAAAATTCATTATTACCGACAAAATTGATATGAAAATACATAGTTTTACTTAGTCCAGAAACTTGAAACTCACGATTTAATTTCTAATTACTTTTACATTTACTTAGAGGTAAAACGTATATATATATATATATATATATATATATATATATATATATATATATACATATGTACATACTCGTATGTACGAAGAGAGTAAACAGGCAATATTATATTGCTCTTTCGATTCTTTACTCTAAAAAATCTTATTTAAGAAAACTCTTATTATATTTTTAAGAATGTATATTTAACGTTATTTTATGAATATCGAGAGTTTTATTTCATATTTTTTCAAAATTTTATATTCCTCCCGCACTATATTTGAGTAAAAGTTTAAATACAAAAAAATCCCATTAAAAAACATTCTTCGTCTAACGTGAATGAATATAAAATATCGAATACATATGTAATACTTGAAAAATTCCTAAGGCACATTTTTTCACGACATAAAATTTATAAATTATGTAATATACGAAAACGAACAATAAATACATACAATCAAAAAGTGACGGAATTCCAATTTTCAATTCCAAAAACACTTTCGGTTGGACTTAAATCACTTATTTTTATTCGATACCAGTTGTTTTATACGGCTTTCGATCAGTATTTGTAATATAAACAGCTAAACATTGCGAATCTATAAATATATACATATATATCGAATCGAAACCATATCGAATCGTCGTCATAGAAACTTCGATTTTTTTTCGATGTTACCAACCAACATAACATAGTTACAAAGTCTCTTTCGAAATTATATATTCGATGTCCAGAATCTCGGAAAAACAGTATTACAGGCTACCAATATTTTTAAACGCAAAACATTATATTTAATGTATTGCGAAGTATTTCTCGAAATGAAGAAAAATATACTTAAGCCACTTTCAAATATAACGGCTCAAGTGTTAACGTTCAAAATCCAAATCGAATTAACCTCTGTATTATATTATATAATACATATATTATAGACATTAAAAATAATTGCAAACTTAGAATTCACAATTTTAACGTGTGTAAGTATGTATAAATGTACGTACATAACCAAATAATACGTACCAGCCAGTGCTTTTTAAAAGCCAACTTTTCTTCGATCTCACATATATATAGGTAGATATGGATGTATACATAGGTATATGTACATAAATATGTACATACATATTACACACGAATTAACCTAGGGAGCAAATCGAACGTCGAGTGGATTGTCTGCTCGGAATTGTTCATTAGGTCGATGAGTGGGTAGCTTGTGCATACGTGAGTATACTATACACTTGTGCATACATATGTACATATGTTTGTACATACATATGTACGTATAAACCAACCGAAACAAACAAACATTCGTTGTCAACGTGTGGTCTGTGAGCGAGTTGCGGTCCTAGTTGGCACAGCCCGCAGATTTACTATCGGCCACGTTCCTTCACAATATGAACATACATTTGTATACATATGTATGTATGTACATACGTATGTACATATACATATCCCAACTACAATACAAAACTAACCCATACATACGCTTGAGTCCCGATAATGGCAACATGTGTTCAAATAAATCCCTACGCAACTTTGTCAAAGTACACTCTCGTAACTTGGGCTTTTCTTTTTCGTCAAACGACCGTATGTGTAAGCGTTTATAATAAATAAAAAAAGTATTCTTTACTAGAGATTTTTATCGCAATTTTTCTTTGATTTAGTTGGACACTTAAACACCGATGCTCTCTTTGACGATACCATGCACATACACATGCACATACATATATTTATAGTTGTCCATAAATGTTACAGTATTCTATGTATTATTAAGACAACAATAAAACGGAAACATTATATTAGAGTTCCGTGTAATTTTGAGTCTTTTTTTTGACCTCGTCAACTATTCGAATATCGAATAATAAAATTCGAAATATTCAAATATTTTTAAACAATAGAAATCAGTGTGAAATATTAATTCAAAATAATTCAAATGAGTGGCGTCCACATACATACATATGTACATTAAAAATAAAAAGTAAATTTATCGTCATACATTTATTTTAATTTTAAAAATAAATATTTCAAAAATAATAATGCGTTAAATTTTTCAAAATTTAATCTCGGTCTTAATTTTGTTTTTATTATTCCTGCTGTGGAGAACACTCTTTCATTAGCAGTTGACGTTGGCTTAATTGTTAATAAAGTTTTTAGAAGGATATCTAAGTCTTCGGTTCGTTTTTTAAAGTTATCCAAGTACTTGAAATCTTTTTTTAACCTTTTGGAATTATCTTGGAGTTTAAAAAACGTACTTTTATAGCGTACACGCGCGTTCAATCAATTTATTTAATTTAAGAAAAAATACCCGGATCGATAACGTGTCACTACGAACTCCGAAACACAACTGAAGTTCAAAACAACATACATAAATGAAACGAAATATTTCTGCTCACCCATAAAAATTGCGTTCCCGCTTCAGAATGTATTTTCGTTTCCGTTTCAAATAATCGCTGCAATAAGTTATCTTTCGTAAAATACATAAGTTCAATTTCTAAAGCGAGGAATCCCAATGTTAAATTCCACGAATCCATTGCACTGAGGTGATAAAATGACTCCGAGTCAACGGCAAATACGTCTTGTACACAATAAAATGTTGCGTTACACATTTTGAGTTAAAAATAAAATTGTATTATGTTAAAAAAATTCTAAATTTGTAAAATATTTTATTAAAATTTCATTAAAAAAATTCACAAATATTATTATGTTGCTAATAAATGTTCAAATATTAGAATAACGAATAGGTCAAAATAGGCCGAATATATTTGAATATTCGGATTCCAAACTTTAATCATATGATTGTAAAATTTACAAATAGATAACAACTGCTCATGGTTACCACAACAAAAAATACACGTATTCGAATAACCAACAAACTTTTAACATGTAAGCTTATTTTAGAATAATATTTAGTAAAAATAAATAAACAAATAATCACATAGAAGATAAACCAAGTTCCAAAATGATTGATATCATTATATATTATTATAAATATATGTATGTATGTATGTATGTACATACATACATGTACATACGTCGATAAATTAAGTAATTTATATCCGAACAAAAGAAAACATATGTTAATATTATACGTGTGAGTAAAAAAGAGATGGATTACGTAAAACGTTACTTAGAAAGTGAGATATGAAACAGTGGAAAGCGTAATGCACTGCGGAAAAGCTGTTACTATTTCCTTGAGGGAACCATCTGTTGATGCAACAACTGTGCACACGGGCTCAGTTTCCTTTCTTTTTCGATTCTCTCAACATTCTTTGCACAACAAACGGTGTACTGGTTTTGTCATTTTTGTGGTTTTGTTTTATCCGAGAGAACTCCTCCATCAAGGCGAAGAAAAGGAAAATATTAAACATAAGTACATTTTATAATATCATTTATAACATAAATTATTTTTCAATTTCAAGCATTTCAGTACCTACATAGCTTTGGAGAAACGGGGGGGGGGGGGGGGAGATGGTTGAAATTTTGAGTTCGAAATACAAACAGAGTCGGATGAAAGGCAATGTCGTGCCCCGGAAGCTTGATGAGCAATTGTCCGAGCGAGTTGAGCATAATAATTCGACACAACGACCAAATTAATTCTAGTTAAAAACTTTCGCCGGGTTTCGCGAAACTATGCCGGTCGGTCGGGTCTTCTCCCTCTAGGGAGCGTTTATGTATTTTATTTACGAAGAAAGCATAAATTTTCAGATACGCAAATGAATCCGGCACGGGAAAACATGCAAATGAGTTGAGGGGCCACGTTGCCTGATTTATTCTGGTCTGCAAAAAGACACCAACGACATTTGTATGCGGCTCGGCGCTTTTCCAATACTTTTTTTCGGCATCTTGTCAGTCTTGTTTTATGATAAATTCGTACGTACTCCCCATGTCTCTTTGCAAACGGAACTCAATCTGAATTGACTTCTATTTTTAGCATAATAATGGTCATAGATCTAATTTCACTATTCCACATAAAATCAGAAATAATATAGGATTTGTAATACAGGACCTATTGTATTCAATTCTAGCATCCCGGAAACCGTCATATATAAAACCCAAAATTTTCAAGAGCCATGCAGCCAAAGTCACATGACAAAAAACTAGTATGGGAGGATTTTTTGTGTGATATATTTAGAGAGTTTGCCAAATCAACGAACAATCAAATCAAAAGCATTCTTGAAAATAAAAATGAAAATGTTTGTTTAAACTGGTATTTCCTTTTTTTGTTTTATACATATGTACATATGTATATTCAGATTAACGTTGCTAGCACCGGTATCCTGGGATAGAAAATTTCCAGCACCGTAACAACTTTCCGGTATTGGAAGCACTAACAGGACCCTTTATGGCATATATCAGAACGTTTAAAATCATACATATAGGCAGGGCTTTTTTCACCAAACGACGCCAAAGAACGCCATTCCGGCACTTTTTCCACAATATTTTTTAATGTTTCTAAAGCAATGAGACGAAACAATATTCGTGCGTATATAATCACAATCCATATTATCCTTAACATAATTGGCCAAAATGATAAAATATGGTGTCCTTATGAAAAAAATTAAATATGGATGGATTCGAAATTGGCGCTCTGATGTTGTGACAAGTGAGAAATAGATTGGGTTCACTTCGAATCTGCTGCCCACAAAATAATGTTGAAAATTATTTCTGAAGCCGAAAAAGAAATTTGAAACATTTTTTTTAAATTACGATGTCGCGAAAAAGTCCTATCCTGAAAAACTATTGCATTTCATATAAAAAGCGTCGTTGAATATCAAAACAGTTTCGACATTTTTGTTTATTAAACTCGTTGGGCCACCTTTGACACTTTTCGATCCTTTAGAGTACATCGATCTGTTGGTTCTTAGAGTAAGATATTCGGCTACAAATACTTACACTAAGAAAAGAAATAGAGACAATTTTCCAAAATAAAATTGGGCAAATATGTGGAAAATTGCTAAAAAATGTCATTAAAATATGTAAATGATGTTTTTACAGTTTTATTTTCCATTATACATACTTCAATTGTATGTTGTTTTTATTTATTTATTTAACTTTAGATTTGACATATTTATGTAAATTTAAAAAATATATACCTCAAATTTTGTTTATTTTTTTTATGCACTTGGTAGCATGTGTATTCAAGCTGTCTTGAATTTCATTTAAATGATATTTGAATATAATTTTCTTTGGTAAAAGTTTAACAAGCTTAACTTTTCAAAAAAAGCCCTGTAATTATGTAGGTATAATACACTTCAATATATAAATTATTATCGAAGAATAAAATAAATCGATCTATAAAAATGTCCAAGTCAAATACTTCAAATAACAAATTTTGTATTAAAAGTATAAAAAGTTTCTTGAATTAATTTTTTTAATGCAATTAATGTTTAGTGTAAATTTTGTGTAAGACACACTAAAATCTATGTATGATGTATGTATGAGCATACATACATATGTACATCCACCAAATATTTGAATTATTCGAATACGAATAGTATGTAAGCTTTAAATTATTTAGATGAAATTTTAGAAAGGTCAAGCTGTTATTAATATTTCAAAATCATTCTAACCTGTTACATCAAATAGAATCAAATGTGTTGTAGATCGAAAATAAAAAAAATAAGTTCGTATAAAAGTGTTCGAATATATAGATTTGAAACCCTACATATGTATGTATATATTTTCTGATTATAAGCATCATTTTTATTATGACAATTTAATTCGACCAATGTGTTAATTATGGGATCGTTTCAATTAACCAAACGGCATAAAATTTTTCGAAGATACATTAAAAATACATACTTATTATTCTTCTTCTAGTCATTCTTCGATTGGGAGCTTGAAGATTGATCACCACAATTAAAACGAGGAATTCAGATTGAAAAATAACTTCAATCAAAATTTATATAAGTCAACATTTACCACAAACACTATTCGATTATTTTACAAACGGAAATAGTAATTCAAAATTATTTTCATACGAAGAAACAAATGACGATTTTTCAATTATTTTTCACAGTGAAAATTCCGTTGTAATTTTCACCGACCAATGTAATCACTTCACTTTAAAACACGCGATTTATTAATATCACAAATTGAAGCGCACCGAGTTAGCGGTGTTAATCTTAAATTTCGGATAACACACGACACTTTAAAATGACCGGAATATCGTCTATATAACCCGATTAACAGACGATCGAAACCCCAACTAGCAGGTTCCAAGGTAACTAAGCAACTACATATTATAATATAGCTACCTATCTACATACATACTATTCTACGCGCATGTACTCATATATGTATTGTCATCGAATTTTAAACGTATGAAATATCATAAATAAATTCACACATTAAAAAAAGGATGTTCATTCCAACATTTTAATATATGTATAACATAAGCCCACCAAAACGTAAACTTCCAAACAACCAAGATAATATATTACGAAATAACTTCTAATACACATTTTCAGAATTATTTCCATTAGCATAATTTCGCTTTCGGAGCTGACGAAGCGTCTCGCAAACTTTTCGATAGTGCGAGAGTATTGAACGCAACACCGTCACATTCCGAATGATGTGTTCGTTCAAAAATATATTTATTTATTATGTAATTATCGGACACTAGTTGTTTTACCCGGCTTCGCTCAGTGTTTGTAATATAAACAGCTTAAACATGGCGAATCTAATAATAAATATTCTTTTGTTTTTTTATTAAATTTATTTGAATCGAAAAAAATATAGATCCAGCATATTTAGCCAGCAGCATAGCCCGGTCGTTAAGCTTCTGCCTATCATATATATTTATTTATTTATTTATTTATTTTATTAATTGAAAAATCAACAGACAGGATGTACAGAGATAGGTATAAAAAACACAAAAAGTAAATAAATAATATATGTAACACCCGAGTCCAATAATAGATTTTTACAAAAATGAAAAAGATAAATATAAGGAAAACAAATTAAAAAGTAAAGAATAAAGGCATGACAAAATATGTAGTACATTGCATAATTAAACTATAGTATTAAAATAATTGGAAAAGGTTATAAGATAGAATATAAGAAGAAATTGAAATTTACAAATATAAAAAACAAATGAAAAAGGTAAATACAAAATAAACAAATGAAATGGAAAGGAATGAAAGCTATAATATGATTAAATAGCACATTACATAACTAAACTAAAGTATAAAAATAATGGAAATATTGGAAAAATAGAATAGAAGAAAAAATGAATCAATCGGTCAAGATTCTCTTGATGTTAGACCTGAATTGATGTAGGGAAATACCAAACAGATCAACCTCATTCAGCTCTCCGTTAAACATACGATAAACGCGCTGCAGATAAAAATATTTTTGGGAATTAGTATTGAAAGGATCAAGTGAAAAGAGTGCAACGCGTCTAGGGTATCGAACTGGGATTCTGAAATTAACCTTATTCAGTAAATCAGAACAATCAAGGAAACCATTTATGAGCTTAAAGAAGAATATAGCATCAGAATGTCGTCGCCTGACAGAAAGATTGTTAAAAGAAAGGATTTTTAAAATGTCGGAAACAGTAGAATGGGTATAGGTAGGAAAAAGGTAGCGTAAGGATTTAATAAATTTAAGTTGAACTTTCTCAATACAATTAATATGGGATAAATAAAAAGGTGACCAGATAATTGAGGCAAATTCAAGGTGAGACCTTACAAAGGAAAAATAAAGTAATTTTAGTACGTAAGGATCATTAAAGGGTTTTGTTGAGCGGAGTAGGAATCCAAGAGATTTAAATGCTTTGTTGGTAATAAAAGAAATATGTTCAGAGAAATCTAGTTTATCATTGAGTATTACACCAAGATCCTTAATAGAAGATGACGTGTTAAGGATTGAATGATTTAATTGATATTAATTAGTAATAATTGACTTATTTCTAGTGAAATTTAAAATAGAGCATTTTTCTAGATTAATAAAAAGATCATTATTTAAACAATATATAGAGAATCTATCTAGATCTTCTTGTATCTTATGACAATCGTCTATGGTGTATATAGGTTTGTAAATTTTTAAATCATCAGCGTAAAGAAGTATAAAGGAATGTTTGAAGATGTATGAGATATCATTAATATAGAGTAAAAAGAATAAGGGACCTAAATGCGACCCTTGTGGGACACCGGAAGGAATATGTCTAAGTGATGATCTAAAACCATTGAGAATTATGATTTGGTGACGATTTAGTATATACGAAGAGATCCAACGAAATAAATTTCCTCGGATTCCGAGGGACCAAAGTTTATTGAGTAAAAGGTTGTGATTGATTTTATCAAAAGCTTTAGAGAAATCCGTATAAACGACGTCTATTTGGATTCGTTTGTCCATATAAGATGTGAGAGTACTAGTGAAATTAAGCAGGTTAGTCTCTACCGATCTCCCCTTAAAAAAACCATGTTGTTCAGGTATAATGTAGTTTTTGAAATTGGAGAAAAGGAAATTATAGATAATTTTTTCAAAGATTTTACTAATGACAGATAGTTTAGATATAGGACGGTAATTCTCAATAAGATTCTTATCACCTTTTTTAAAAATAGGGGTGATGTAAGATAATTTCCAATAGGCAGGAAATTTACCGTTCGACATAGAAAGATTGAAAAGGATTGTTATGGGAAGAGATAATGGGACAGCACATTTAACAAGGAAAAAAGAAGGCAAACCATCACAACCCGCACCAAGATTAACATTGAGAGAGTTGATGTGACTGAGTACAGTAGATAAGTCAAAATGAAAAGTAGATAAGTTACAAGAAGAAGTATCTGTATTAGAGATAGAAAGGTTAATGGTAGAATCACTATTGAAAGTGGAGTCAAAATAGTCAGCAAAAATGGTACAGATTTCAGAACCATGTGAAGCCGACTTATTTCCATAATACATTACGGAAGGATATGAAGAGGAGGTATTTTTTTTTGAATTTATATATGACCAAAATGATTTGGGATTAGTTTTAATATTATTTTGAATAAGAGAAATATAATTTCTAAAGCAGATTAAAGAATATTTTTTAATTCGAGCTCTTAATAGTGAAAAACTTTGATAATCTAAGGGATTTGAATAAATTTTAAATTTTTTATGGAATTTGTTTTTTTCTTTTATTATTTTAATAAGAGACGATGTAAACCAAGGGGGATATTTGGTACGTTTAGATTTAAGAGTAAAAGGGACGTGGCATTCAATAATATTTTGTAAGGTATCGTAAAATTTTTTACAAGCTAAATCAATATTTAAATTGGACAAAAGTGAATTCCAATTGATATCGCTTAAAATTGGAATAATTGTAGCATAGTCAGCTTTTCTAAAGAGGAAAGTTTTATTATAATTATAATTCAAGGGTGAAGATTTGTTGTAAATTATTGAGATGCAAAAGGATAAATGATGAGAATCTTCATGGATTAGCGTAGAGTCAGCACGAGAAATATATAAGGGGAAACTACTAATAGCTAGGTCAAGAATACGATTATTAGTATTTGACAAATAATTGTATTGATAAAGTTTATTATAAGATAAGAATTGAGTAAAGGAAAGGGAAGAAAAATTAATACAATTGGAAGGAAATAGATGCAGATTTGAGTCGTATTTTGTCCAATCAATAGTGGGAAGATTGTAATCACCGAGTAAAATGAATCGATCCTCTGGATAATTGGTTATTAGATCAGATACTTTATTTAAATGGGTAACTAATAGAGTTTGGTGAGAATTACCAGGAGGAATATAGACAGTACAGATATTTAGTTTAAAAAATTTAGTGGTAATAGTAATCCAAAGGTCTTCTGTGGAAGTTAACCAATTATTTTGAATGACAGAGGGTAGATTATTTTTCACAGCTATGATTACACCACCACCAAATATTTGGTTATGAAGAGAATAATCTCTGTCACGTCGAAACACCTGATATCTGGCATCAAAAAACTCACTATTATTGAATGAGTCATTTAGCCAAGTTTCTGATAGACAGATAATATCATAATTATTAACTAATACATTTTGAAGAAAAGAGTCAGATTTAGTTCGGAGACCTCTGACATTTTGATAATAAATGACAAGACGATTAGAAGACATTGTAAAAAAGGAAGTAGATAGAGCACGTAGTGATATAAATATAAATATCCATATGCATAAATGAAAATAGATATATGCATATAAACATACACATAACTGCATACACAGATAAAGATATGGAATTATTAAGCAAACCATCCTTGGTGATACCAGTTGAAATACAAAGGTATACATGGACACAAATATAAAAATGAACTCGTACCTTTTTTAGTTTATGAGTAAAATATATGTAAATAGCATAGTTATATAGTAATAATAAAAATAATAAATTATATAGCCATACGTACATAATTGTTTGCACATACATTATAATATGTGATGCAGACCAGTAGACAATAAATGCATAGATAATTATTAGGTTATTAAAATTTAATATTGCACTTAGTCATTTGATTTTGCAAAGATCTGATTCTTTTGAGATTTGTATGATATTGGAGCTCGCACTTTTTCTAATCATGATCTTGCAATCTTTAACCCACAAGTAGGCGTAGTTATATTCAGTTTTCAATTGGCGTGCTCGCTTCAATAATAATTTATTCGTTGGTGTAAGGTGATCCGTGACGTATAGGGTGGTGGGCGGGCCTGGAATATTGATGTCGTTGGTGGTGATGCCGCGGCGGGCGCGCACGGCCGCCATCAGCAGCTCCTTACGACGGCGCTGAGTGAACCGTACGACCACTGATGACGTGCGCACACTCACATCGCTGTTGCCCTCTCGCTGTTGCTGTTGCTGTTGCTGTGAACCTGCAACGCCCTGGGACGGGTACGGCCGCACACGGTGTATGGTGTCAATATCTGTGTCGCACAATTTGTGACCCACGACAGCACATAAGTCATATAATATAGACACTAGATTTTCACCCTTTTTCATAGGTATGCCGGATATTTCTACATTGTTTTTTCTAGAGAATTGATCTTGCAGATTGTTTTCTTGTTTCAGTTCAACAATAGTATTTTGCGCCTCAATTAAACCTTTATTTACATCAGAAAAGCAGGAAATTTTCTTTTCAGCAGTGGTTAGTCTCCCATCAAATTCATCAGACTTAGCCTCTATTGTGAATAATTTATTGTTTATGTCTGTGATTACAGATTTTATGTTTTCAAACTCATTTTTCATGGTATTAAAGTCTGCTCGAAAGCATTTAATTTCATTAAGTATATCAAATAAAGATGGCTGAGGACTGATGACTGAATCTTGAGAACTGAGCATTAGTGATGAGGACTGAGACGGCGGAAGGGGGTTAGGATGGATACGGCAAGAAACGCATCGCCATTTTTCCTTATTCTTTGACGTCATTTTTTTGTATTTTGTTTCCGAAATCCCCACACAATCATGGTGGAAAGGTTCTTCACAAAGCTCGCACAGCACATAATTAGTCAACAACACAACACTTTTGCATTTATAGCAAATCATTGTTAAGTATTATTAGTTACTAGCTGTATTACCCGGCTTCGCTCAGTGTTTATAATATAAACCGCTTAAACATGACTAAGCTAATTTAATTAAAAAAAAAAAAAAATAAAAAAAAAATTTAAAAATTAAAAAAAAAAATAAAAAAAAAATAAAAAAAAAATCAAAAAAAAAAAAAAAAAAATAAAAAAATAAAAAAAAATTAAAAAAAAATTTTTAAAAAATCAAAAAAAAAAAATCAAAATTTTTTTTTGCCTTCTAGGGCTTCGCCCTCGGCGCCCCCCTGAGCCTTTGCCTTCTAGGGCTTCGCCCCTCCACGCCCCATGAGCAATTGCCGTTTAGGGCTTCGCCCCCCTTAGTTAATGCCTTTTAGGGCTTCGCCCCTCCGCACCCCCATGATTAAATGCCGTCTAGGGCTTCGCCCCCCTTAGTTAATGCCTTTTAGGGCTTCGCCCCCCGCGCCCCCAAGATTAATTGCCGTTTAGGGCTTCGCCCCCCTTAGTTAATGCCTTTTAGGGCTTCGCCCCTCCGCGCCCCCATGATTAAATGCCGTCTAAGGCTTCGCTCCCATGATCAGTTGCCTTTTAGGGCTTCGCCCCCCACGCCCCCAAGATTAATTGCCGTTTAGGGCTTCGCCCCCCTTAGTTAATGCCTTTTAGGGCTTCGCCCCTCCGCGCCCCCATGATTAAATGCCGTCTAAGGCTTCGCCCCCATGATCAGTTGCCTTTTAGGGCTTCGCCCCCCGCGCCCCCAAGATTAATTGCCGTTTAGGGCTTCGCCCCCCTTAGTTAATGCCTTTTAGGGCTTCGCCCCTCCGCGCCCCCATGATTAAATGCCGTCTAAGGCTTCGCCCCCATGATCAGTTGCCTTTTAGGGCTTCGCCCCCCGCGCCCCCAAGATTAATTGCCGTTTAGGGCTTCGCCCCCCTTAGTTAATGCCTTTTAGGGCTTCGCCCCTCCGCGCCCCCATGATTAAATGCCGTCAAAGGCTTCGCCCCCATGATCAGTTGCCTTTTAGGGCTTCGCCCCTCCGCGCCCCCATGATTAAATGCCGTCTAAGGCTTCGCCCCCATGATCAGTTGCCTTTTAGGGCTTCGCCCCCCGCGCCCCCAAGCTTAATTGCCGTTTAGGGCTTCGCCCCCCTTAGTTAATGCCTTTTAGGGCTTCGCCCCTCCGCGCCCCCATGATTAAATGCCGTCTAAGGCTTCGCCCCCATGATCAGTTGCCTTTTAGGGCTTCGCCCCTCCGCGCCCCCATGATTAATTGCCGTCTAGGGCTTCGCCCCCCTTAGTTAATGCCTATTAGGGCTTGCGCCCCATGAGGCTGGGCCCCCCGGGCCCCCTTCGGGGCCCCACGGGGCTGCGCCCCTTGTGGCGCCCCCTTTTGAGCCTCATGGGGCTGCGCCCCATGAGGCTGGGCCCCCCGGGCCCCCTTTCGGGGCCCCACGGGGCCCCACGGGGCTGCGCCCCTTGTGGCGCCCCCTTTTGAGCCTCATGGGGCTGCGCCCCATGAGGCTGGGCCCCCCGGGCCCCCTTCGGGGCCCCACGGGGCTGCGCCCCTTGTGGCGCCCCCTTTTGAGCCCCATGGGGCTGCGCCCCATGAGGCTGGGCCCCCCGCGCCCCCTTCGGGGCTTCACGGGGCTGCGCCCCTTGTGGCACCCCCTTTTGAGCCCCACGGGGCTGCGCCCCTTGTGGCGCCCCTGGCGGGGCCCCATGAAGCTACTCGCCTTGCGCCCCCGCGGGGGTGAATCCATTGAAACGAAAAAAACAAATCGGCGCCCATGGATCGAAAAAAAAAAAATCGAATCACGTGTTCGATGACGTCACCGATCTACGGACGACGACGACGACGACGACGAAGACGACGAAGACGACGACGACGACGACCAAGGATATTTACATACAAAGTCTCTTTCCAAATTATAGATTAGACTAGCTGTATTACCCGGCTTCGCTCAGTGTTTATAATATAAACCGCTTAAACATGACTAAGCTAATTTAATTAAAAAAAAAAAAAAAATTAAAAAATTAAAAAAAAAATAAAAAAAAAAATAAAAAAAAAATCAAAAAAAAATCAAAAAAAAAATAAAAAAAAAATCAAAAAAAAAATTTAAAAAAATCAAAAAAAAAAATCATTTTTTTTTTTTTGCCTTCTAGGGCTTCGCCCTCGGCGCCCCCCTGAGCCTTTGCCTTCTAGGGCTTCGCCCCTCCACGCCCCATGAGCAATTGCCGTTTAGGGCTTCGCCCCCATGATCAGTTGCCTTTTAGGGCTTCGCCCCTCCGCGCCCCCATGATTAAAAGCCGTCTAGGGCTTCGCCCCCCTAAGTTAATGCCTTTTAGGGCTTCGCCCCCCGCGCCCCAAAGGTTAATTGCCGTTTAGGGCTTCGCCCCCCTTAGTTAATGCCTTTTAGGGCTTCGCCCCTCCGCGCCCCCATGATTAAATGCCGTCTAGGGCTTCGCCCCCATGATCAGTTGCCGATAAGGGCTTCGCCCCCCGCGCCCCCAAGATAAATTGCCGTTTAGGGCTTCGCCCCCCTTAGTTAATGCCTTTTAGGGCTTCGCCCCCCGCGCCCCCAAGATTAATTGCCGTTTAGGGCTTCGCCCCCCTTAGTTAATGCCTTTTAGGGCTTCGCCCCTCCGCGCCCCCATGATTAAATGCCGTCTAGGGCTTCGCCCCCATGATCAGTTGCCGATAAGGGCTTCGCCCCCCGCGCCCCCAAGATTAATTGCCGTTTAGGGCTTCGCCCCCCTTAGTTAATGCCTTTTAGGGCTTCGCCCCTCCGCGCCCCCATGATTAAATGCCGTCTAAGGCTTCGCACCCATGATCAGTTGCCTTTTAGGGCTTCGCCCCCCGCGCCCCCAAGATTAATTGCCGTTTAGGGCTTCGCCCCCCTTAGTTAATGCCTTTTAGGGCTTCGCCCCTCCGCGCCCCCATGATTAAATGCCGTCTAAGGCTTCGCCCCCATGATCAGTTGCCTTTTAGGGCTTCGCCCCCCGCGCCCCCAAGATTAATTGCCGTTTAGGGCTTCGCCCCCCTTAGTTAATGCCTATTAGGGCTTGCGCCCCATGAGGCTGGGCCCCCCGGGCCCCCTTCGGGGCCCCACGGGGCTGCGCCCCTTGTGGCGCCCCCTTTTGAGCCCCATGGGGCTGCGCCCCATGAGGCTGGGCCCCCCGCGCCCCCTTCGGGGCTTCACGGGGCTGCGCCCCTTGTGGCGCCCCCTTTTGAGCCCCATGGGGCTGCGCCCCATGAGGCTAGGCCCCCCGGGCCCCCACGGGGCTGCGCCCCTTGTGGCGCCCCCTTTTGAGCCCCATGGGGCTGCGCCCCATGAGGCTGGGCCCCCCGGGCCCCCTTCGGGGCCCCACGGGGCTGCGCCCCTTGTGGCGCCCCCTTTTGAGCCCCATGGGGCTGCGCCCCATGAGGCTGGGCCCCCCGGGCCCCCTTCGGGGCCCCACGGGGCTGCGCCCCTTGTGGCGCCCCCTTTTGAGCCTCATGGGGCTGCGCCCCATGAGGCTGGGCCCCCCGGGCCCCCTTCGGGGCCCCACGGGGCTGCGCCCCTTGTGGCGCCCCCTTTTGAGCCCCATGGGGCTGCGCCCCATGAGGCTCGGCCCCCCGGGCCCCCTTCGGGGCTCCACGGGGCTGTGCCCCTGTTGGCGCCCCCTTTTGAGCCCCATGGGGCTGCGCCCCATGAGGCTGGGGCCCCACGGGGCTGTGCCCCTTGTGGCGCCCCCTTTTGAGCCCCATGGGGCTGCGCCCCATGAGGCTGGGCCTCCCGGGCCCCCTTCGGGGCCCCACGGGGCTGCGCCCCTTGTGGCGCCCCCTTTTGAGCCCCATGGGGCTGCGCCCCATGAGGCTGGGGCCCTACGGGGCTGCGCCCCCCGGGCCCCCTTCGGGGCTGCGCCCCTTGTGGCGCCCCTGGCGGGGCCCCATGAAGCTACTCGCCTTGCGCCCCCGCGGGGGTGAATCCATTGAAACGAAAAAAAAAATCGGCGCCCATGGATCGAAAAAAAAAAAAAATCGAATCACGTGTTCGATGACGTCACCGATCTACGGACGACGACGACGACGAAAACGACGAAAACGACGACGACCAAGGATATTTACATACAGTCTCTTTCCAAATTATAGATTAGATTAGCGTCACAATTTATAATTTAAATAAGAGAATATTCTCAAAATTTCGCACAAAAATATGTATGAAATAAATAGTTTTTTGTTTAACAATGTTGCATTATGCTGTAATATTGTAAATATGCTCTGGGTTCGAGAGTTAATATATAATTTCAGAAATCAGTTTGATCACGTTCGTTGCCAAACGAATATTATTTGAAGAAACAAAAGAACTTTTTTTTTTTTTTTTTTTTTTCTTCTTTTTTTTTTTTTTTTTTTTCAAGTGAAAATTATCTTTAAAATATAACCTTAGAAATCAGTTTAACCACTGTATTTAATCACAATTGCAAAAATTTTAATCAAAAATTAAAGCAACACCAATAACTCTACACAATATGCAAAGCACGACACCATTAACCGACAATATTTACGAAAAAAGCATCCAAATAGCGGACGAGCAAAACAACGAACCAGCTAGTTATTATGCTACCTAGCAACATATGTAGTGAGTATATCTGTAGTGCTGCTGGTCATATTTGGATATTTGTGACTAGATGTCGATCGTTTCCTATCAGAGTTTTCCAATTTTTCTGATTTCATTGTTGAGACGGTTCCCGATTAAAATTGACTAAGAAACTTTCCCACATACTATGTCACCACTATTTGAGTATCATTAATGTACAATAAAATTTATGTAAAACTCATAGATGTCTCGTTAATTTGTGAGTTTTCAATCTCGTAATTCAACGACTTGGGTAATAAAAATGCTGAATTGTTTAAAATTGGCCAGGAAGCTCACCTGTAAGGCTTTTCTGGTATATATGTATGTATGTATGTTAAAAAAATAAATAAATATTGAATCGAAACCATATTGAATCGAAACCATATTGAATCGTCGTCATAGAAACTTTGATTTGTTTTCGATGTTACCAACCAACATTACATACTTACAAAGTCTCTTTCGTAATTATATATTATATATGTATTATATATTTATTATTTTACTTGGAAATTTGGGAATGTGTCTCATTAATTTAAAATTCTTCCTTCGCACGGCTCTATGTTTACGATTAAGTAATTGCAGATTTCCCGGTGAAAATACCTAATAAATTAGCCTTGTTGACTTTGACTCAAAATTCACACTTGTCCGTAAACCCTTGCAGTCCTTTAACTTTTCATTCTCACATTTACTTGTTTTTCTTTAATAATTTTTGTCTAACTAGCTTGATAGAATACCAGAACAACTGACTCATGTACCGGGACACGGGGACACAGATCTGTAAACCGGGACATGTCCCGGTCTACCAGGACGAATAGCAGCCCTATTCTACTGTCTTATGTATAGCAGATATAACCGAATGTGGTGAACCTAAAAATCGTGTATACGTACATATGACATGGTTCGGTGATTATCCCGCACAAAGCAACCTCACACACGTCACTAAAATATCGATCACGGAACATATGGCACCTGAAAATTCCATCCATCGAAAGCTACACACGCGAACTATCATACTAACGAGATCTCGAATGCCAGATATTTCGTATTCGCGATGTTCATAGCAACCATTGTCGTGTGCGCGATTGCAATGTGCAAAATAATCCGTTTACTGTATGACATAGCAGACAAATAAATTGCCGGTTTGCCTGCAACAAATCACTAAATTTTAAATTTTAAATGAGATGACAAAGATAAAGCTTCAGTCAAACATCTTCAATTTTGTATACGTATATTTAACGAATCCATCTTGGACACAAATGTCATAATATTATTTGTAGCCCTGAGCGTATTATTTGACATCGAATCGGGCATTCGATCTTTCAACAATAACGGGCTAATTTCCGCAATTTATTTATCTACACGACTGCTCCTCAAGTCTTAAGTCCATTGTTATTCCAATACTTAGACGCGTTTCCCCGTACGTTTCGTCCTGTATATTTCTATTTAACTTTAACGCGTGAACGAGCCAACGCCCGTTTCCGCGTACATCCTCTTTATACATCATCACACGAGGTAACAGCTCGCTCCGACAACGTATAAATAAATTCGAGGCAAAATAACGACGTGAAGCGAAGTATCGTGCTCGTCGATTTTCCTTTGATGGATTAATTATACATATATGTACGTACAGAAGGAAGAGGGATGGCGTTAATAAAATGTCAACATCCCAAAGGTTATCAGGCGTCAGTAATTAAACTGCAGCCTTGCAGTTGAGGCAGTAATTAATGCAATAGCTTCGGGTGTCAAAGGGCTCGTCGATCTAAATAAATGCATCGTCACGTGTATTATCGCCTAGTCTTAGCGATTTATACGGAGGAATATAAACCGGTACAGTTTCACATTTGTAAGTCTTAACATTTGTATGGCAATTGTCATACTTACAATTTTTTAAATATAATATAAAATATATTAAGAGAAGAATCGCAATATTTATATGCGAGAAATGAGGCAAACTACGCACGTTTATCCACTTTCCGGTATTTCTTTGGGAAAATGCGTTTCATATACACGTTCACGAAAAACAAATAGTTGGAAATAATAAATAAAAAAATAAACAGAAATAAAGACAAATGAAGCCACAGTTCCAATTAGGGGAACGCTTTTGTTTTTCGCGTCGTTAACGAGGAAACGAGGGAATAAATAAAAGGAAAACGAAAATAATAACGATGAAACGTTGCTCGTATTTGACATCATTTCGATACCAGCCGAATTCTGGTTCATCCGGGAATATGTGTGTTATGAATAAGATGATGCTAAGAAAGGAATAAGTACGTGATAATTACTACGAAACCAAAATCATGTATCCAACAACTTCTGTTATATATTTTGATTCTCGTAAATTCTATTTTGATTTTGTGTAATTCAGACAATACCATTCATTAGTCCTTTTTCGTACAATTACATGTGATTTCAAGCAAACGTAAACTTATGAATAATGCATTTTATTTATTATATATAAATATTTTATTGAAAAAAAAAAGTTGAACATTAACATTTATAATATAAATGATAAATTGAATGTATATTAATAATGAAAAAATTAAAAATTATAGAAAGACGAACGCTTAAAACGACTGATTCAATGATTTGTTGTCGTCGTTCCTTTTGGATAGTATATCGGCACCAGTTGAGTTCGATCTTTCTATACAAAACATTCCCCCTTTCAGCATCCTGTCGAGTGGCCTCCTTCCGTTGATCCTTTCAGAATACCTATACCTTTTATTGTTGATTGGACTTTCGCTTAATTCGGATAAAAATCTTTTCCTTTTGCTAGACGATAAAAGCAACGCGTCTGGAGAGTCATTTTCGTTCGTTGATTTGCCTGCAATTCAATTTTTTTTGCTCATTTAATTTAATCGAAAAAATAAATTGAAATATTAATAAACTTAATTTTTAAATTCTTTACCATTGATAATATCTTTGTCTCCCCAAATGACCCACTTCATTCCGCTCATAAGCCTGGACCATATGGTGGTTGAATTTTTTCCAAAGTGTATCAATTCATCAACCCTTGCTGCATTTTCTCCAACGGCTTTTGTTGTTTCTTTAATCGTAACGACCTTCTTTGTGATGACTATTTTGAATTGTATCTCCGTGGAATAATCTTGCGATTCTAAAGCACTGCTCAGCGATTCCTGTATCGAATCTGCTATCTGTTGCGGCAGATCTTGGACCGCTCCCATTGCCGATTTGATATCTTTGTCTTCGCTCAAACTTTCCTGCAAGCAACTTTTGTAATGTTCGATATTTGTCGTATCGCTATCAGACGGAGACGTCACAAGGCACTTTACATCCTTTTCGTCTGTGACATCCTGCTTTGGCGAATCGTTCAGATCGTCTGAAGTCGCAGGACTTTCTTGTTTAAAATTTATGGTCCTAGCCGTAACAGCGTTCTGTTCGGTTGAAGGCGGCGTAGTATCATTCGTTGTTGGTGTGTTCCGTATATGTTTAGGAGTCTTCATGAATTTTGAAGATCTTGATTCGAAATTATTTATGATAGCTTGCAGTCTAGGCGTGCGGGTTCTCTTTGGATGTATCCTGCCCGGGGTTGACGGTCTCCTTGGTTTCAGGAACACTATAGTTCAAATGAGGACATTGTATTATACGTACATATAATATACGGGTATGATGATAAATGGCTGATACCGTGTGAATATGGCTTGATCCTAGCTTGTTTCCGCTGCTCTACTTCGTCGGCAAACGTGACTCGTTTCCTTTTATCGCTCGAGTTGATGATCGAAGGTGTGAAATCCTGGGTTCCTCCTTCGTTAGGACTGTTGGTTAAATCGTCGCAAGGATTCTGTCTATTCGGTGGAGATTCGCCGTAAGTGTTTGGCTTTTCTAAGCTGTCGCTAGGCTCGAGCTTAAGGCGCGGCGCCCCTTTCGACATAATCCCCTTTAACTCTTTAGCCTGCGGCTTGCTCGAAGAATCGGTTTGAATTGAAGATAATTGAGTGGTCGACGTAACCTTAAATTCAAGGAACCAAATAACGTCTAAAATAACTATAAGATTTAAAATTTAACTGTTATATAAGTGATAAAATCATACCACAAAATATACTTGAACAATTAATCGGGAACCAAACTAATATGCGAAAATATGTATGTACAGTATATGAAAATTTAAGGTATCCAATTTGAAATCAAAAAGTTCAAATAGAAATTGGAAGTCAATTAATATAATCAGTGGAACATTATAAACACATCAATCAGTTACCCACTGATAAATTTCTCGTTTTTAGAATTTTTGAGAATTAAAAAAAAAATGAGTTAAGTTTATCAAATAGATTTCCATCTATATGTTTACATATGTATGTTGTAGTGGACGTGTATCTTCCAGTTGAAATATATTTTGACTACATATATCTTATAAATACATATGTATATTATATGTACGTACATATGTTACAATTGAAGTGTATCTTCCACTTGTAATAGATTTTGATTAGTTGGAAGATATTCCATCTAACCTGGTACCAACTACCGTTATATTTGAAGTGTATTTTCAGTTGTAATATATTTTAACTAGTTGGAATATATTCCGTCTAACCCATGTAATTTGATTCATAATTATATTCCAATTTGTCAAAATATATAAAAACTGAAAATACAGTTCAAATATAAATTGGTACCAGGTAAGATGGAAAGGATGTTTTAAACGCATTCTCAGAGTTATCGTAACATGACACTTATGACGAAAATTTGTAATACCTAGCAAATATTAACGCATTATTAAATTCTAAAACATTCGCAAAAGTATCAGAACTGGCATAACTCAACTGTTATATTACAACTGGCGCACATTGTTGAAAGTGTATTTGCGCTTGTAGAGTTATAATTTACTAATTGATTTGTATTCAAATATAAATGACCTAAAATGCCAGTTGGAATATATTACAAATGAAAATACACTTCGACTGCAACATATACATATGTATGTATGTATGTAATGTGTATAATATAGTAATTATATATATTTTATCAGATTTACACAAAAGCTTATGCATTGACTATACATACATATGTATGTGGTACTTTACATACATAGAACATGGATAAATTAATGGCATTATACAACAATGTGTAACTTTGAGTTCATAAAACATATGTTTCTAAACCCACTGAACCATTTTCGACCTTCATAACTTTGTGCTTGGTTTCGAATGATAGCACAATTACAGCAAAGTAACGTGAAAAGAAAAAATACAATGATGTCAGCGGCACTTTAAGCCCGAAATCACAGAAATGGTCCGTACAAATATTATATAATAAAATAAATACTTTTTCGTTCTCATTTGGAGGGCTCTGTACAACGTCTGAATCTGGACTATTGATTCCCGACAGAGTGGAAGTGAAAGATTTCTGAAATATTCCCCAATTCGGCGTGTTTGGATGTGTCGGCGTACTTGTCATCACTATACATAAAACGATAAAACGCAATTTAATATTCTGGAACGGAAAGTAGTCAACGTTCAATTTAAAACTCTATTTCTCAAAACTCGTATTTATATTGAACTTTACCTGCCGATTTATCGCTTTTTCTCACACCCGGGAATTTCTTCTTTAAATTGTCGATACTATCAGGTATTGTCGCGGACATTGCGCACATTGAATCGTGATCGTTCTCCCTTTCGTCGTTTTTCTTCATCTCGCAATATTCGCCCCTGAGAAAATCCTCGACACCCTGGAAAACTTTCTCGCACTTGACGCAGTGAAGGGGCAAGTGATTTAGCTTTATGTGATCTATCAATTCGCCACTGGGTGGTGTATCCAAGTTTAAAGTGAACGAAGAATATCTACACAGGAGACAATCGAAGGCTATTTGGTGTACATTCGCCTCGTGTCGACGTCTACAGTCGGCACAACAAAATATCTGACGACATTCTAAACATCTAACCTGAAAAATATAATACAAAATATCTGTATCTCATTTGTACAAAAAATTATACATATGTAATACGGAAAAAAACGGAATATATGGAAGATTTTCTTTGATCTGCCATCACAACATGTCGTAAAAGAGTCCATCCCGTTTCATAGGAATATCGAGCACTGTCACCGTTTTGTCAAACTATCATCTGGTGTTGGAAATAAATGGAAGAAGGTTTGAGCCCTAAAAAAACAACACTTTTTCCCTTCAAATATTGACACGGAGCGCACCGGGGAGCCCTTTGGAGGATTGAATCTCGGAATCGGAGTACTATGTTTGCTTAAAGAATTACAACTAAGAAAAAGTTAACATACTTTAAAGCAATGCTTTGGAGATTCTCACATTATATGTATATCATATTATATATAAGATATTTTTATATGAAAATAAAATCAAAGAATAACTTTTTTCGTTCAATTTTCACTTTCAGTTTTACGAGGATCGATCATCCTTGCTCCTAGAAACGATACATTTTTCTAAAATAAAACTCGATAAGAATAATTGACAAACTTTAGCAGCATTTCATTTCATTCTCAAATTTGAAAAGTTTAAATGTGTATTGATTTCTTAATGCCATAAATTGAAAAACGTTCACCCTAGACATTTCTTAAATCAATCTTAATTTTTTTTCCAGTCTAACATGCAATTGAATTTAATAATGCATACATTACTGTTTAAAACCAAATACTAATTAAATGTATATTTTAGAATGTAATACTAACTACTTAATATTACATTCTAAAAATAAAATTCCTTTAGTTAGAGATGTCACAAACAAACAAACCGAGGAGCTTAACAACAAAACAGTTAATAACCACATGAATGAAAGGCTCAGTAATTCGATTTCATTACCTATACATACATTATCTAAACTATAGCTTTGATTTCACAGTAATAATAATTTGTTTTGTTCGAATTATATTACATAAACACTAACATTAAATAAACTATTGTAATCGACTTAGTTAATTATCAATATAACTGAGAATATTGTTTTATAGAAAATAATATCGTCAAAATCTTGATATGTATGTATGTAATTTTAGACACATCCTATGTACATACATACATATGTACTTATTATTATTGATTTATTTTAAACAATGGTCTTAACATTTATATGTATTTACTCACTGATTATTATTTTCGAACAAATAAATACTAAACGCGTTTGATATATTTGATGTCATCAAAAAATCAAAACCTAATTACACAGTGTAAAATCTAGGTAATAGAAATTTAGTTATAAATTTTATTACATCATATTTTATTATTATTATTTTATATTTTAGAGAATCAAAGCTTGATTATGTACGATTTTATTTTTCAATCGAAAAATTGAAATAAAAATATAAAATTTCAAAATTCAATATACTAACGTCTATCGGTACTTTCATCCTAGCATTTTATCACTGCATGTTTTATTGCGATTGTTTATAAAATGCGCACGCCCGCCACACAACCGGTTAGCACTGCATGCCGATTACCTAGTTCCATGTGACAATGACAAATTATAATTTGTGACAATAATTCATTTATCAAACATTGATCAGTTGTTTGTTGAGGTCGGGCGTGTTAACGACCGCGCGATGTTAACGCGCTCAAAAGTCGCATTCGTTTACGTATTCATAGCCGAAATTTTGAATTGTGCTACCGAGGTACATACATACATATGTACATATGTTCACATGATACATGTGCAATGCGGGCATTTTTATTATGCATGGTGGATTTCGAAAATCATTTTAATTTTTTTGTTAATATTCGATTCAGGATAGTGGCGTTCTACACAGTTCGCATCCGTCGTGGAGTGAACATCCGTGGGAATTGCATCCCTTTTTGGAAGAGCAATATTATAACAGTGTTCAACTGCTCAGACGACATTACCAAAATGAAGAAAATGGTGCCAAAAGAACGCAACGAAGTAAGTTTTATATTTAATATGTATGTATGTATATACATATGTATATTTATGCTTACACCACCGTGAAGGTAAAACGTATAGTATAAGCTCTACATACATACTATAAATATATAAATTGCCATTTTTAAATAAAAAAAGTAAAAGTATTACTTCCGGTTATGATAAAATATTTTGAAAATATAAAAAATTCATCATACCCATTACTGTTACAAAAAACTTAAACGGCTATGAGATGATTTAATAAAAATTATATATGTACATGTCTAGAACACCGAAGTTGATATGTAATAACGGCGCAATAAAAATCAAAAAATTCGGATGTGAGCACCCCATGACTTTATCTATGTATTTGAGGAATATAAGAAGTTCACAAAACAAAATTTGATATTGAACCGTACAGACACATTCACAAATACCGGCAGCATTATGAAATACTAATAGCTATGACAGCATTTTCGATACAAATTGAGTGCAAATGTATGGAAACTTGCACAATACATAAGTTCTACTTCCGGTTGTCGGATTTTGTTAAAAATTTTCAAATAAAAATTTTAAAAAACTTGGGTCTTTTCGATAAGAGTTTCAGTAACCTATACTAAGTTTCAGTTCGATAGGACTAACGGTGTTCAAAAAATCCGCAAAATACACATACACACACACACACACCCACACCGAGAGAGACATACATTTTTTTAAAACCGTGAGAACATGATTGATTAGTGATCGATTCTAAGTTCAAATCAGTTAAAATTTCGAGGTTGAATTTTTACATCACCCAAAACCAAGTACATATGTAGATAAAGTAATTAAAAATCCACAGATAGAGTTATTAAAATAATCATTTAAAATAATCGTTTAGATAAAAAAATAAAAATATTGAGATATTAAACCAATCCTTATAAACGTGGTGAAATGATGAAATGGCAAAATAAATGCAATAAATATCACTGGAAAAAATCTATAAAAATAACATATTTTTTACATTAAAAATTCGCTAATAATAAATTATAAATATTTGAATGCAACAAATCAATAATAAATGTGACTACTTATTCCAATACTCACATTAGACACAGCAATACTAGACTTTGAGTAAGAGACCGCAAAAGCCAAAAAATTGAATATACATATATATAGGATCCGGATGTGAAGGATTCCAAGTGAAACGCAGATTAAGTCAGAACTATGTATTTATTATAACATGCTTCGGGCTTGTTCTCCAACAAGTGACCATAACAACACGCATCCGGTCTTTCCCATGCATACCACACACACTTTATCCCTAGCAGTTTGGCAAAGCATACATACGGCTCGGCTCGTTTAAAAATCATTCCTACATATATGTATTTTAAACGCTCATAATTCATGAATGAGAGCAAACCAAAAAAATCATTATCATATTCAAATTTAATGGATCAAATATAATAAACATTGATTCATTTCCGCTCTGGCTTTTTGTTACTCGATGTAATTCGTATGTACATATATATGTACATATATCATAAAATAATAATCCGATCAATAATATTATGTTGATGCAATGTAAATATGACTAGTTATTATTTCGTTAAAATTCAATATTATTATATATATGATATATATAATTGGAAAGAATGTTGATGTAATGTCTGAGATTTTAAATATAGAATTAAATTATGTGAATGACTGGTTGTGTGAAAATAAATTATAGTTGAATGTGAATAAAACAAAAATGATGTGGTTGAATGGTAAAAATAAAAATATATTGAATGAAATTAGAATTGATGATAAGTTCATTGAAAAAGTTGAAAATATAAAATACTTAGGTGTATACATAGATTCAGGACTAAATTTTAAAATGCACGCTGACTATATAATAAAAAAAATGGCTAGAAAAGTTGGTGTATTATGTAGATTAAGAAATATTTTAAGTAAAAAAAGTAAAATTTTAGTGTTTAATTCAATTGTCTTGCCACATGTGGTTTATTGTGCCACTGTGCTTAATTTGTTTAGTGGCCAAAATTTAGAAAAAATACAGAATAAAGCTATGAGAGCTATTTTGAATGTGAGTAGATTTAAGAGTATTGGAAGTATGTTAGATGAATTAGGATGGATGAGTATTAGAATTAGTCTAAATATTAGTACATTGTCTTTTGTTTATAAGTTAGATCATAAGTTATTACCTAAGTATTTTGATGATTATATAATAAGGAATAGAGATAAACATAGTTTTTATACTAGAAATAAGGACAAACTAGTTGTAAGTAGAGTAAGAAAGAATAAGACGGCTGGGGGTGTTTTTCACAGGGGTGTGCTCATGTATAATGCCCTCCCTGAGTGCGTCAGGTCTGCTAAAAACATGGATGCATTCCTGCGAGGTGCGAAGAGACACCTCTGTGAGGGACAGTACATATAAGTTAATTATAAATTTTAGAGTTAAGTATAATAATTAAGATGTATTTTTAAATTAGCTTGATAGCTAAAATATATATAAATAAATATATAAATATAATATATAAAGACGCTAATCTGTGTGTTTGTCCTAACGCTAGCCGAACATAATGAATCGATAAAAAGCCTAAACTTTGTATAAATTCATTCGCGGTCTCGAACCGGCCACCCTCAACACAAATATCCTCTATATATGTAGGTATATTCGAGTTTGGAGTTAATATATTGTAACTTTATTTTAAATCATGTATCAATCCAAAAGCTCCCGTTGAAATTTCAACGGGCATAAAGCTAGTTTACAATATAAATAGCATTAATTTAAACTATTCTACGAATTGCCCCACTCACCTCTATTCACGATTAATAAAATATTTATTCTGTAACCGCCCGTATTCTAACTTTTCACTGTGTATTATTACTTTTTACTTTGTATAAAATGTGAATAATTTTTTTTTAAATATGCATCAGTAGGCTCCGGTGAAAATCTTCTTGTTTTTGTCGCACAGCCTTACTCGCGTGTGCCCGAACATTATAAAACAGGACTCGGTATGACGTCACCTAGTCCCCTTGTATCCTGCTCACTCATTCGTAAGTAAGGCTGTGCGACAAAAACAGGGAGAATTTCACGGCACGCCACTGATATGTTTGTACATTTACATACATATTATATATTGACTCGTAACAGGTTTGTACGGTGAGACACTGGAGATATTCGTTGAATCAATAACTCCTTACCACCTATCGAAGAATACCCGAGTGCCTGTATCAATATTAAACGTAAACGGGGAAAGACAAATTTTACTAGAAGACAATATTTTCCGAGTGCATGAACACGAAAATGGAAATCTGTTCGTCGAGCCCGAATATATCCTCAACATTCTCGACCCTGTGCTGCTTACGGAGGCGAGAAAAGCACCTAAAAGTTTTTCAATTAAAATTATATTTTCCAAATATAATAGAAACGCCGAAATTCGCGGCGTAATTTGTATTAAACGAATTTCGTTATTATTCTTAATTGCGTTTCATGATATAATAACGATGTTTCAGACCGCAGAATACAACAACGATACCGTGATATTGATGGGATACCGAAATTACAGTCAAGTTTACATATTACCACATACCGCCAAAGGCAAATGGGATAAATCAAAGTTGAAGCAAACTTTTTCCAGCGAATCTAATAAACCCAAGGCGGCCAAATTCGTACAACACAATAATCAACTATACCTAGTAATTATATACAAAAACAAAACGGTCGGAAAAGTTCACTCTATGTAAGCATTACGAACGTGCCGAAAAACTCAATATAACAAACATATTATTGAATAATAGTATACTTGCAGAATATACCTATGGACTGGGACACACTTTGATGAACTATTCATATTGGATACTGAGAATGCTAATGATCTTGCCGTTATTAAGAAACATGCTCATTTTATACTGATTGTGTCTCAAAATCCTCACGATGGAAACGTGAGTATTTTCCGTTTGTATGTAATATAAGAAATATATTTTCTTTTATATATCATTACATCATTATTACAGGTAGGATCTCAACTATACAAATTTATTCCACAATACGGCGTATTCAAAATTCATGCGATTCATTCGCACGATTCTGGAAAGCTACTTACATACGAAGATTTTGATTTCGGCGAAATGTATTCGATTTTTATTAACAAGCAAGCGAAATCCAACATCTTCAGATTAGTTGATGGTATTTATGATGGATTTATATTACATGTTTAAATTTCACTGATTTAGACGAAACTGAAAGCCATTTTGAATTGAAAGCGGACGAAGGCGTATAATATAAATGTAAATATTGCGGTATGGCACAGGGTGTTCTTGAAATTCCGAGTCCTTTGGGCCGTCATGCGTTGCGAAATATTTATGATTCCTTTGTGCAGTGGGATTCCATATTCATATAGTAGACCCTCTTTGTACAGTAGTACGTGTTAACGGGCACGAGAAAATATTTGGAATGTCCGCGTTTTTGGTATATGTATATCTGTATGTGCGAGTACATACGAGCCCGGCGCATAAGAAATTATCACGGTTAATATTTCACTTAATTTACGTAGACTACGTGTATTTACTACACTGGCTTCTTGCCGTGCGAAACGTAAACTAGAATAAAATTTGTTATTATTTTATAGTAGGAACGTGCCCTCACAAATGCAGACTTTTCGCTAATAATATGTACATACATATGTACGTAATACGCGCGTTTGTCCCGTGGAGCTACTGCATACGGAAGTGTCGTTGCTCTTTTAAATTATTACTTTATTAAGAAGACATATGTAGTTTTGCCTTATAATACAAGTCCTTTCGAGTAATTAATTGGGTGAACCATTAATTATTTAGAGATGTTGTGATGTTAATTTAATTGATTTGGCCTATATATGTTTTTAATTTGACATACAAAAAATTACATTATTTTCAACAACAACCGTTTCCTGAATGTATTTCGGAAATAAAACTTAACTTGTAAAATACTAGGCAATAGAGAAGACAAAAAGCATTGACTCATCATAGTTAATGTCGTGGAAAGAGCAAGACGAAGAGATTCACAATATGCTAGCTACTAATGAAGTCATTAGTTAAACCACTAAACAAGGGTTTCTTAACCTTTTTAGGTCGCTACCCAAATTAATGAAATAATTTGGTTTGGCGAGCCAAGAACATACAATTAACAATTAAATCAATTTTAATAACATACGAAATACATCATTTGGGAAAGTTTTGAAAAATGATTAAATGTTTCATGTACTTTAGATAGACTGCAATTTTATACTAAAAATCTGGTTTTTATTATTTTTATTTAGTTATTTATTTATTTATTTACATATCAGCCACAGTGACATTACAGAATACTTAAAGGCGTCACTGTGACTAGACATATGTATGAGCATAATACAAATACTATTTATTATAAGAAAATTGGCGAGACATCTAATAAAATCATATTCAAATAGTGGTGACAAAATGGGTAGGATGGTTTTTGCCAATTAGAGGAACCGCTTCAACAATGAAATCAGATAAATTGGCAAACTTTGATAGGAAACGATCGAGTCACAAATATACAAGTCTGACCAGCAGCATTAAAAGCTATAATCAGAATAAATTATTTTCAATCGCGGTCAGCTTATGGGATCGAACCAAGTGAGCTCTCGGTGCTTAGTATCATATGATATTGATAAAAAAATATATACATGTATAAAGAAAAGTATTTTCAATATTTAAATTATAATAATCTGTATTGAAATGATGAGTGTAATTTTTCATTTTTGTGCTAACAGAAATATCTCAAGTAGCCTGCCTTTCTTAATAACATTTTCTTTGTCTTCAAAACTTAATCTTCTGAGTGATTTGTGGAACAATTGATCGAGAATGCAACATTCAAAGGTCTCGTTAGCTATTTCCGCGCACTCCACACTTTTTTTTTTTTTGAGGGAATCATTTCGCGAGCTGAGTTTCTTGCCATATTTTTACTCAAAACGTTCTGCGTAAATCGTGCTATTTTTACAAAAAAAAATACAGGATAATATTTAATGAACAAAATCAGAATATTCTTAGTGAAAATTCCATGAATTCTTGAAGAGACGAGTAAATAAAAAAAAAATCTTGATTGGAACGCCTATACATAATAATAATAAGGGAACTGAATTAAGACGATGAGTTCGTGCAAGCGAATGACGCGGCGGACCATATCATAACAATCCACTACGACTACCATTCACTACCTTATGTAGGGCCGATTTCGATTTCTGAACTTCACTATTGATTTGAGTTTATTATAATTGAATTGTTGATATTTTAAATTTTAGGTAAAAGATTTTAGTGGACTAGCTTAGTCCATCTAGTCCAAACACGGGACGCCACTGGTACCGCACACAATTATGTCTGAAGATATCTTAAACATTTTGCATCATTTCATATGACATTTACTTCAAACATATATTTTCGTTGAAAATAATTCACGACCTATTAAAAATACTTCACAACTCAAATTTATATCGCGACTCGTTGATTAAAAGCTTCTGCACTGGAGGCTGAGTAAATTATGGCAGGTTTTATTCGGTTTACAGTCGAATATTATATATATTTATTTATTTATTTAATAGCAAATTACTAATTACAACATGTAAACAAAATAGCAAAATAAAAAACTAAAATTAATAACTATAACATACATAATACATCGAACATTGCATTTTAAAATAACAAAATAAAAAACTAATAACTATAACATAATACATCGAACATTGCATTTTAACTTATTTAATTACATCTTCCACAGAGGTATCCAATGTTAGGGACCAATTTTATTAGCACCTTTAATGTTTTCAGGAAGGGCGTTATAGATTTGAACACCTCTGTGGAAAACACTTGCAGTACTTGCATTCTTAACTATACATATAATTAATTTATTCCTATTTCTCGTTTTATGATTATGCATATCTCTGTTCCTAATGTAATTATTAAAATATCTAGGTAATAGATTATTATCAAGCTTATATACAAATTTTAAAATGCTTAATTTAAGACTTTTTCTAATATTCAACCATTTCAATTCATCTATCATACTCCTAACATTCTTACGTTTCCTCACATTCAAAATGTGAGGAAAGTAAGAGCTATTTTAGGACACTAGTTTAGGCATATCTACCAACATTTTAAAATACATCAATCTTAATAAGGATTCCAGTGAATCTATCCCGTTTTGGTCATAGTAAATTAAAAAGAAACTTTCAGTTTTTCCTATAGAATTTTACGAATTCATAGAATTTTGAAATTTTTAGCAAATACTGACTAGTGATTTGTATGATGAAAATCAACTCTGCATTATTGAACATATTGAATCAGTTGGTATTGAAAATATCAAAACATTCCTGGCGTACGTGCAGACGACGCTTCTACCATCTGTTTCATCCTTATTAAAATATACATCAAGGAGGACTCGAATCCTTGTCCAATAGTGTACCAGTTTATTCAAATATGCAAGTGAAGGTGTCGCTATATTGAATGTCGACGGTTCGTGTTCGTTCGTGCACAGGGCATCAAAGCCACCCGCCATGTTTACTTATCCATTACGATATCAAAGCGAGAGCACCCTAATTTAAACTTAACACGCTTACATTAATTACTATGCTGGAGGAGACGAACCAGAACATCCACCGGAACATCCGTCTCCCTTCCCCCAAAATCCAGTTCCGATGAATCGTTAAATGTGCCGAACCTTTTTCCATGTGACGAAATAAAAACGGCCTCGTTCGAACCCCATTCAGCTAAACCGAGTTTACCGGCTTCGCATTACACGCACTCAGGTGCTAATCAATCCGGCTGATTGAAAGGTTTTGTTCACCATTTTCGGTTCATTTATACTACATATACGAGCATGTATATCAAGAGGTCAAATAGGCGGGATATTAATGAGTATATTCACGGGCATTATTGATGCAACCAATGATGAAATGAAACCAATGGCGTAGACTAGTTGTTTATTATGATTTCGAGCAGAGTAGTCGTGGGTTCGAGCCCCACTTAAGTCCTGCTGTTGGCCAGACCTTGGTTTGTGAATTTGCAATTTTTTTGATTTTCATTGAAACGGTTCCTGTAAAATTGGCAAATCCTTTCTTGCTGATATCAAGTTAATCAGCGTCTTGAGGTTTGCCAATTTGATTAGAAAATGCTGCAAAAATTTCTCCATAGATGTCACTGTGTATGTTTGTATGAATTCGCATTGTATAAAATGCTTATGTATGTACATATGTACATACATATAAATATTGATTGCATTATATATATTTAAGAAAGTGCACTCGTCACATTGGAGTGATTTGTAAAGGCTTCATGTTCTATTAAATAAAATAAAATATGATCGCTATATGCATAGCATAATACATAGACTTCTAAGATTTTTTTTCAAATTTTGATATTTGACTTGAACGCCTAGTCACTAATCTAATATATAATTTCGAAAGAGACTTTTTATGTAAGTATGTATGTATATATCTTTGGTTGAGAATTTCGTAAACAAATCAAAATCGATTTTTTTTTTCGATTCAAATAAATTTAATAAAAAAACAAATGAATATTTACTATTAGATTCACCACGTTTACGCTATTTATATTACAAATATTGAGCGAAGCCGGGTAAAACAACTAGTGTAATTATAAAGTAAACATTTCTTTGTAGTATTAGAAATTAATTATTGTATTACATTAAATTCAAACATTTTTTAAAAGAACTTCATCTCCTTCTACTCCCAGGTGAATATTAATTAATTTACATGAAATATTATGCATGTATGGTATGTGACGTCTGAACTTTGAATCCAACCATTTTGCTTTACCTGACATGCATAAATAGACATTAAATGTTTCAGGTGAAGAGCTTATAGCTTCGCTTGCAACTTTCGACTTTCAGAAGGTCGTTGCACAAAAAGTCGCTATCGTCGAAGGGAAATCTATCATATTCCTAGGAACCGATGTATGTCGATTATAACCCGAATAAATTCTTAATAAACACTAGTTATAAAAATTGAAAATTTCAGAATCAAATTATGATCTACATACCAGACGGTGAAAGCTTGCGTAAGATCTACAATATGAACTTTCACGGTGTCACGAAAATACTAGGCATTGAATATATCAAAATTAAAAACACCGGTAGTAATATATTACTAGTTCTGACTAAAAGCGAATCGTCTATCGATGTTCAAATTGTGAAATTTGGTTTAATTCGAGACAATATTGGTATGTATTATGTACATATATGCTACACGTTATCATATGTAGTGTGCGTATTTTCATACGCAAAACTTTCGACGGATATCAAAGGCTGACTTTATTTTTCCGGTAACTTTATGTGTTTGTTTATAGTTTCAGAAACTGAATCTGACAGCCCATTTCAATGTTTGTATGATATCGAAGCCATTCTGGATGAAAGGCAGGTCGTCCTCGACGATATTGCTTCTAAAGTACGCGTACAAACGTATTTTACGACCGTATGTGCGAATTTATTCGAATTCTACTTGTGAAATATATTGTTTTATCTTTTTCAGGTCGAAAAAATAATGACGAGAAATGGTGCACTGGTAGATGGGGTGCTGAAAGTGACGCAGGACGTCAAACTTATCAATTCCAAGGTTGATTCCATCAAGATAACTTCTGATGAAGAGCTTTTGGTTGATACCAGAACCCTCATTGATACAGCTGGAAAAGTCAATGACGCAATTACTAAACTTGAAGAGGGTGTTTCGCACGTTATACTTAAAGAAGGACCAGTTGAAGTTAGTACTAAAATTATATGATTCAAATCGAGAACTCTTACTACGTAAATAATTATAATATAGGTATAAATCGTACAAACTCCCTATTATATAAATTTTTTTTGTACAGATCGAGTTACAATTACGTATAATTAATCATTAAAAATCTATATGATCCAAGTTTACATTTTCCATATTTTCCTTTTCGTCTTTTTCCTTCCACCTGCGTTCACAGTCAATTAGTGTTGTGTTGGAATGATCACATATGGAATTGGATAGGATTATTATGAGCGATGCTTTTGTTACGAGCCAATTAGCTATCGTGTGAGCTTTTTGATATCAAATTTACCTTCTTATTAGCTTGTCTGCTTTTTTTTCTTTTCACGTTGTAGATAAAAGGCACGCTCGAAATCAAGGGAGATTTGACTATGGAAAATCTATCAGCAGTTAAATTAAACGTCGGCACTGTAAACGGAAAACCGTTTGTGGGAGACGCTTTCCTGTTTAACAATGAGACTCAACACTTACGCGGAGAATCCTTTGTCGGAAAAACAATCAATGTGAAAAAACTAACATCGCCACTATTCAACTCGTTTCTAAGCACCGGTAATGTTTAATCTGCACGCTTTCGTATTACTTTTAGCCCATTGTGTATCAGATTTTATGTGATCCTTCGCAGCATCCGTTTTCCAGTCGCTAGCAGCCGAAAATATCGTTTTGGTTAATAGAAAAGCCATCAACGACATCGAACTGGACAGTATTGTCTTGAAAGGCTATGAAGGGACCATAATGGGGACTAAAACGTTTGACCGTCTCACCACTTACGAAGCTGATACCGAAAGGCTGGGCAAAGTTTGTTGATTTTGTAATATATTCTGATAAGTCAAAACTTGAAAGAAAAATAAAAAAGAGCAATTTTGACCGCCGTCAAGCGAAATTTCAAAACAAAAAGAAATATAAAAGAATGAAGAGTATTTTATTTTTTACCGAGAAACAATTCCATGCCATTTTTGAGATATGTGCTTTTATCATTTTTCTGAACTGTTACCAAGCTTAACAACAAATTTTCCTTTTTTTATATTATTTCAAATATAAACATAACTTAATCTCGACTGGAGTTAATCTAATTTTTCGCAGAATTTCGCGCTTTGCGAAAAATTTACTGTACTTGTCTGTATTTTTTCGTTACAATTCATTTATTTAATCTATTCATCTCAAAACGAACAATTAATCCTTCATATATTAAGCGAATTCGTCGTAAATCATTTTGAAGGAAAAATTCAGTCAAAAATATTCCCTGGCTTCGTCATATTTTTCAATGCTATTTTTAGGAATTGCTTACTCCCTGGATTCAAAGGTCCCTAAATAACGAAATTCCCGTAAAGAATTTGGTGGTTGATAATAACCTTACAGTGTCTCATCTGTTCGCAAAAAGGATTAACGGTATCAATGTAACCGAGTTAATGGATTCTATATATCAAAGAGGAATACATGGAGGAATAGAAGGTAATTTTTTATTACATAATTAAAAATTAAAAGATGCTCAATTGGATCAAAAAAAATTACATTTCAATGAATGAACAGGTGACATAACATTCCTTTCGAATTTGAACGTGACAAGCTTACACACTGATTTGATGGAAAACAGTAAAGTTGAAGAGTTCATGACTAAAACAACTGAACAAACAGTTACCTCGACCATAAAAATCGACAGACTCTTATCTAAAACTATCAATGCTAAATCAATAAATACTTTGAAACTAAACGACGACGTAGCAATAATAGGAAGAAAGAATGTAGTTAAAAGTAAGTTTAATTTAATATATAAACTGTTATAATTGAAAGTGGCACAAACCACTTTTCTTCATTTGGAGAAATATCTCGCAATACATTAAATATAATGTTTTGCGTTTTTACAATATTTAAAAATACTGGTGGCCTTCCAAGATTCTTGGCATATCAAATTAAAATAAGTGATAAGTCAAACATAAAGTGTTTTTGGAATTGAAAATTGGACTTCCACAACTTTCAATTAAAGCAGCTCATATAGTGAAATTTGAAGCATTTCTTAATTTCAAAATTTTAAGGTCCAACCACGGTATTTGATTTGGACGTTGCTAAAGATCTCCGCTTAAACTGTGGTTCGCAGAACCAAAGCTTCTGTAACATAATCCCGACGAAACCTGAAGATCTTCTACAAATGTACAACGGCCCAGTAACTATAGTGGGTACTTTAACCGTACCAGAATTGAGGTTTACGAAACACGCTCGCATGAAGATTGATGAGATACCGTTTCACACAGAGATCGAGTCTTTATTTTGGATGACAGACAAAAGCCAAGTAATGTATTAGATTAGATACAATATAATAAAATATATAGCTGCTTTCATGTGTATTATCTCCGTGCATTAAAACTTGAATGTTCGTAGGTAATTACGAGCGATGTCACATTCTCCAAAGGAATATCTGTGCCACAAATATCGGCTGAAGTAGTAAACGATCAACCTATAGAAAAAATATATTCGACTGTGAATGATAGAAGAAACGTGTCCCTGCTGCTGAAACACGTCCAAGTGAATAATGACGTGATCGTTCCAGAAAATACCCAGTGTTCCCTAATAAAGGAGATAGATAGGACTGCCGTAAAAAAGATTGGAACGTAAGCATTTAATTTCGCCCCGTGAAAATATCCAAATGTATTTTATCAGACGAGAGGTTTATGTTGAAAGTGGAATATGTGCATACATATGTGGACCAATTTTATCTCTTGTATGTATGTACATATGTATATAAACGTATTTTATATAAAGATTCGTACTATATATGTACATACATACATATGCATATGTAGTTAAAGAAAGGTATTTCTCCCTTCGAAAAAAGTATTCATAAAACGATATAATTTTTGAACTATAAATAAATCCATACTTTCATATTCATAAAATGCTAAAAATAAGCTCACTTTTCAAATGTGCTTATTTATAATTTAATATTATATTATGGCATATTACATATACTATCTCTATATGTGTATCTATGTATTAGTATGTGGTATTTAAATTTCAGATATCACATTACGGGAAAGAAAACGTTCACGGATACGGTAACCGTGGATAATCTGAATACGGAATACATGAATAATTTGAACATGAACGAAATCGTTTTGAAAAATAATGAAAACACTAAATTCCACGGTATCCTTTTTATTACTTTATTCCATGCTAATTTTCAGCCGGATCGTGCGATCGTTTAACACTCACAGACATCGCAGATTTCCTGCATCCGAATTCAATTAGAACTCAAGACTAAATAAATTACTTTGCAGGCAATATGAATTTCAAAACTCTGCGAATACACGGCGATATGGTGGTAAACACGAATTTTGATTCGTATTCCATCAACGGATTCAATTTGCCGAGCATTTACGAGAGAGCGGCCAAAATCAACGAACCAGCCGTATTAGAAAACGTTCAGTTTCTAAATAAAATAAACGGTGAGGTATCCGAATCTTCTCGATCCTACATCTTCCTCTGCGAATTCTGATGTTTATTTTTTCACACTTTTCAGTTGAAAATCTGCAAGTGCGCCAAGGCGTTCTAGCCAATATTGGAAATATCTTGCAAGACACGTTTAAAAATATTCACGTATACGTCGAAGGAGATGTGCACGTTCGAAATGCGAATAATGTGCGGCTCGTTAATGATGTGTACTTTAACGATTACATGAATAAGGTGGTGCTGAAAGATCAAGAGTGCGAAATAAGGGGTAGTAAATATTTCAAAGGAGATTTGGTTGTCGAAGAAGATTTTTACGCTGACGTTGTGAATGGTTCTCCTTTCGGAAAACTTTTCGCCGAAGCCCTGACGGTATCGGGATATCAAGAAATAAGTGGAAAGCATACCATTCAAAACTTTATAGCCCGTATGTTTAAGTGATCTATATTTTATGCACACATTGAACTTTCCATCGATACAATAAACATTGTGTGAATATAAAATCAGCATGATTTCGATATTAACTAGTCTAATTTTCTTCGATAATACGAGAGTTCGTAATGGAAAATTATATTAAAGTACGGGGCTTGATTTTAATGAAACAAATATGTAATTTGTTCAGCTTGTAATTTTGCATTTTGTTTATTATACTTTGTTTCTCAACGGATCGGTTTCAATGTTGGCACTAAACACATTGTATATATGTACATATACATACATATGTATGTTGTGGATATGTATATCGATTTCATTTTATGCTTAGTAATTTTGTTGCCGTCTACCAAACACCTAAAACAACTACACAAGTGCAACTTTGTATCGCTGCTAAAGAAAATTATTATCGGTTCAATATAAATGTGAAAAATATATATAATGTACTCTCGATTATCTTGAGTAATTACGGATAATCCGAACTATCAATTTTTGAAATCGTTTCTATTGCTGTAGTGACACGACACTCGAGCATTTAAAACCCGGATCAATTAATTCGCGATCAATCCACTACTTGATGTTTTCCCGATCAACATTTCAAAGTATATGAAAATTTCCATGAATCTGCATATTTCGAATACATATGTACATATGTACACATATATATATATATATATATATATATATATATATATATATATATATATATATATATATATATATATATATATATATATATATATATATATATATATATATATATATATATATATATATATATAAACAAGATCTTATTTAAAAATGTAGACTAGATAGGATATTTATGTTAGCATAAAAATTAAAAATTATAGTCATCACTCCAAAACAGATTAATACAATTAAAATTTTTTTTGTCCATACCTACTCCATTATTTTAGGGTGAAAACACATAGTTCGAGTCAAGAAAAGGCATCCTTAGTTCATTGTTAATTCGTACGATCTTATTAATTCGACAAGTTTCTCCTACATTTCTTCAAATATGGGATTTACCGTTATCAATTTCTGTCAAGCTTACATATATCAATACGAAGACAAAATATCACCGAAAACACTCCAGGAGTGATTTTTGGGATTGTGTGCCGTGAATATGTGTTAAGCGGACTGCATTTTTTAAAGTATCTAAAAAACCATGTGCCATGTGCCTTTCTGTGTGATTTTGCCCTTAAACGTTACGGCACGCAACTGGTATGTATGTACAAACGGGTCTGGGTCACTGCATCGAAATTCGAAAGCCGAAAGATCGAAAAGAATATATGCATGGTAAACGGTACTATAAATGTATGGTAATACTACCCGCTCTTCATATGTATGCATGGTAAACGGACTATTTCACATATTGTCATAAAAATCGCAAAAAATCTTTATTTTTCGACAATCAAATCACTTTCGATGCAGTGAGGGCCACCGATGTACAAACATATGTATGTGTGTAGGTATATAATGATCGGTCAAGTCGCATTGACTTTTGCACGAACCCAACAGTATATGTAGATAAAACAATTTACATTTGAACTATGTACATGTGGATACATTATTTTCACACCCTGATCAGATACGATTTTGAGTTTCAGCATCGATCGAAATCGATTCTATCAACGGAATACGAGCGGACGAGATGATTGACGTGACCGCAGAGGACGACTTGTACATAGACGGGGACGTGAGGTTCGAACACTTGTCCGTGACCGGCGACCTGTTTGGCGAATTAGAGAGTCCTTGTGACCTCATAGAGGCCGTAAAGTCCTACGGGACACTTCCTGCCAAGCGATGGAACAGGGTCATTGTGCGAGGAGGCGTAAACTGGGATTACGGCGACGGCAATATAACCAGGATGCTGGAAGAGGCCGTGCTGCGTGACAGAGATACAGTAGTTGAATCCGTGGTAAGGCACGCCTGCACCAAACTGCGCAATTAATTCCCGAGCATAGCTTCATATTTACGGCATACACCAGACACCGTAAAATGCCGATGCCAAACATTTAACCGATATGACGTACACTTGCGACGTGGCCAAAGGCGATGTTTAATCTAGCTATGTATGTATGTATGTGTCTATTTTCCAGGTCGAACTGGAAGGGCTCGTGACGGCACAATCTGTATGGAGCGATAGAATCATCAACGATTTTGATGTTGAATATTTAATGCGAGAATCTTTGAAAAAATACTCCGATGTACCACAGGTATGTGTTCTGGGTTGATTGATCCAAATGATGTTCATATATTATGCTTTATTTAAATTAGCTTAAAATAATAAAAAAAATCACCATTTTTATTGGGCAGAATATTATAGACTCCATACTTTCAAAATAAAAAGATTAAAAAAATACATATGATATATGTATGTATGTATGTATGTAAATTGCCCAGGGCATAAATGCTCGTAAATTAAATACCTGTTATCATTTACTGCTAAATTAATATACATATAACGTCGATATTTCACTGTTAAATAGTTTATTTTTTTACCAGAGGAATACACGTTTTCTTTTCAAAATTTGCATTGTTGTAGGTATTTGTGTTTTATGAGACGTTCATAACAAAAACTTCAAAAGTTCATATTTCGTCTACTGTCTGCTTTTATAACTACGGAAATGGTTTATATAATCAATCAGTCATTTTCTATGACTACTTTCTGATTGTGGCATAATATACATATGTACATAAGTAGGTAATAACGTACAAAGTACTAGGGATTTCAATAATACCGATATTTTCACTACCAGTGGTATCGCCAGAAAAATGTTATTATAATAGAAGTGGCTTTAGGCGTTATATTGTTGTCAAGTGACGATTGTCCACAGACATTCCTAAATAATTTTAGCAGCGGTCGTATTTGATGCTTGGTGCTCGACTATTTCTGATAAAAATCTCTCTGTTTGTTTACATTACTCGCAAGATGGACAAGCATCATTAAAAATTGCACAATGCATTAAAAAACACACAATAAACAACATGGGATACATTTTTATAAGTAAATTTATCTAGTTGTATTCCATGCGTTGTAGCGTAGTTATGGAGACGTATCGCGTAATATTGAAACAATTTTATTCGTAAGGGACCTACCATTATTACAACATTTCTCTAGGTACCGCTTTCTAGCGGTATTGATTTATTTAAGCAAGAAGTAAAATAAAATTTAATTAATAACCAATAAAATAATTAAACTTATTAAAAGCAGACTTAATAACTAATTACTTTGATCAAAAGTTTTTAATTATATTTTAATTAATTACTTTTTTAGTTATAAAAACATGTGTTGAATCCCTCTACCCCGCGTGTATTGCCGAGTCAAAATCAGTGAGTGTCAAAATAAAAGTAAATAAACTTTTGCGATCTTTGCGGAAGGGGGTGGTTTATTTTTTAAATTTTATAATGTATTTAAATAACTGTCAAGTAAAAAAATATGTTTCTGAAAAATTGTAATGCGACGAGGCTTATAATTGTTAACAGTCACTTATAAATCATGTTTTAGAAAACAGTCTCACAAATAATTACAATATTTTTAGCATATTTAAAATTGATCATACATTTAGCGGCTCCTTTAAATAGCAGGTCAATAATAATATTGAATACTGACTCACTCTTCGAGTAAACTATACAACCTAGATGACACAACGTTTTATTTTGAATTCAACAAAAAAAAATTGAAATTAATTTATTTCGGTACTACTCGTATCCTATTTTGAAATACCGTTTTCGGTAGTACCTACTGGTATTAGGATACCCCGAATGATATCAAAGAGGATTTGAAAAATTCTAGTTGGATGAATTGAAAAAACTATTGAACAAGGCAATAATAGAATTTTACCAAGCAGTAAGTGATGCAAACAAAACATTTTTTTTTAAGAATACTTGAGAAAAGCGGCATAGCCGGTCAAACCAAGAGGTTTATTAATACAGAAAATTATACAAATATCATATAAGATAAAAAATAAAAATCATAAACAAAGAAAGCCGAAAAGAAATATAAAGAACTCAAAATAAAGAAAAATAAAATAAACTTAATGATTACCTTAAAATAAATTAGTTTTTGTAGTTCTTCCTTTTATAAGTTTAAGTTACTACAAGTTACAAGTTAATTAGATAGACCATTTCAAATTTTAACCACTCTAGTCGTAAAGAAGGATTCTCTAATTATTTTGAAGTAAATATATTTTTAGAGTCTGAGAGTATATGTGTGTATGTACCTCTCAGATAAGTGTTGAATGTAAGGAGATTTATCAATTAATTATCACCTCTAATTCTTCTCGTCTCCAAAGTGGGAAGATTTAGCCTCATATCATATGAAAGCGATTTAAGTTCAGGAGGCTTTTTGTAATTTGTAAGGCATTTTGTAATTCTACGTATATTATTTTCAAACTTAAAACTGTCAAATATTGTGATATAAATCGTTCCAGTAACAAAATTCACATCTAAAAATGTTTACCGAGCTTTTTAAATCTATAAATACAAGTAATACTAAATTGTATCTTGCTATATAAGATACATAATTAAAATAGCTGTGCAGTTTCCAGAGTAGTCCGTCTTCCATCTTAGCTATTCTCTTTACAATCATATAAATATATGCTAAATGGCAACATTCTTTTCAAATTAAAAAGTGATTATGCATATGTACATATTTACAAAGTCGACTAAAAAGACCATCACATATGTATGTATTATGCATATTATGTTATGCCAGAGCACGCGTCGCGTACATCAATCACCGTTTACGACGAGTCTTTTAATTTGATGTAATATGTGGTGCATTCATCTCTCAAATTTTCCCATGAAAGCATGTGATGGCACTCACGTTCCATCAGTGCAAATGATTTCATGTTTATATACAGATTCAAGTTTAATTACTGAAATTCCAGTGACACGGTCTATTGGGTGTGAAAAAAAGTCCTTTTTAAAAAAAATGTTTACATAAATTTTCATTTCTGCATGTTTGTTTATTATATTCAAAAATATTCATTTATATTTATTATATTCAAATTTAAAATTTATTATATTCAAACATTTCCATTCACATTAATTTCTGCATGTTTGTTTATTTTAATTGTTTTTATTTTATTATTTTCTTTCTTTTGTTTCGTAAAACTAGTGTGACACTTTGGGGCAACATGTCAGGTCACACTGGTCATTTTATTGTTATTATAAATAATAAATTAAATTAAATAAATAAATATTATATTTAATAAATCCAGAGTCAAAATTAGAAAATTCGCTACATATTGAGGTCAATTTGGCTTTCTCTGAAAATATCATAATAAGTGTAATAATACAGAAATAACATGATTTTCTATAGGTTATTGAAGGGAAGAAGACGATAAAGAATAACTTATACACATTGAACGCAGCAATAACAGGCTTATTACAATCGGAAATCGTAAACGGCTTCAATGTATTAGAAATCAACAGAACTTTGGTGAGAATAAATGATGATAATTTCATCGAAGGTGCAACAGTGATGGAAGCAGACGTCGAAATAGATTCATTATTTGTAAGTAAATACCATACAATATGTAGATATAATATAATATAAAGAGAATTTTCTACTCGTTTGCTCTCTTCGCATTCTTTACTCTTGATTAACTCGGCGGGAGAGGATCCGAACTACTCGAACCTTTTACCCTGAAAATGTATTCGGAGCTTCTGGTTCATAAAGCTTCGACCGCAAAAAGGACCCAGTACCTTCACCATTAAATCATTATGACCAGGCGTCCTTACACAGCCTACTATGCCATGCAAACTCTCAGACTACTGGATAAGTGATAAAACTTGTAGCAGGCGAACGAGCAAGATTTAAAACCGCCCTCGAATTAAATCGACCGGCTGCCTCCCGACCATCTTATCAATTCTGCAAAGGCCCACTTAAAAACTAAGTAATCTTTTTCCGAATATACTTTTTTTTCTTTTAGGTCCCCGGGAAAATACACGACGTTTACGTGGACGATTTGGTCTACGACGGCGACAGCAGGACAATAGAAAGCGCTCGTTTCGAGACGATGGAAATCGCCAGCAATTTATACGTCGATTATGTCAACGACGTTAATTTGGACGAATTTCTCAAGAGCACGATCAAATTAAACGGACCCGAACAACACATTTACGAAGATGTCGTCTTCGGAGGGCTAAAAGTCGGTAAGTGAATCGAATTTTTTCACGATCGGTTTATGCTCTGGTTTATGCACGGTTGGTTTATCGGTCTACTTCACGATAAGTGATTTTTAACAAATGATTTGAAATAAGTAAGCGATAAAAGCAATGGATACATCTTCTGGTTGTGATCTGGAATGTTAACTATTATATCTTTTCGTCACTTTAAGGGCGAAAACACAATAGCTGGTACGTAGTATGTTTTTTTTAGAAAAAAACGCAGCACCCCTAGCCCATATATGTACATGGTACACAGTCCCAAAAATCACCCTGTTTAGGCCTGTCTTTAAATGGTCAGTTACTAATTCCCTATTTCGGCCAGTAAATTAAATAAGTTGACAGAAATATATCAAAATAGTCAGTTATTAAAATAAATGCTCTTCAACTAATTTAAATAATTATATAAAAGAATCATATAGTATTTGAATGAAACAGTCAGTAATTCAAATGGATGACACTCACACGAACAGTTTGGTGATGTGTCTAAGATTTTCGAAAAACATGAAAACGGAAATCAAATCTCTGTACGATTTGAACATTCCTGCAAAAAAATACATGAAATGTACTTTATAAAATGCATCAAGGGCTTCAAGCCAAAAATTAATATCGGAATATATTAATTGGAAATATCTTATAATTTGACAGTATTAAAATAAAAATGTACGGTAAAACCAAATTCTGAGATGCCAGAATCAGAGGTATCAGCATATTTGGTGTACGTAAGGTCAAATATTCAAATATATAAAAATTTCAATATTTATTGAAGAATTACAACAATACATAAAGGTTTGAAATTGGTTACGAGAAAAAAAGGAATATAACATGTTAAAAAGCTCTGCATTAGTATGTTGATTAGATGCGGTTCAATTTATTTTTTCAAAGCAGATAGATCTAAACAACTTTCCCTTTTCTCTTTTTGCATCGGGGCGGGCAAGGGTCTAACTGAACGTTTTGCTTTTCAATTTTCCAGACGAGTGCAAACTGGATTCGATCAACGGGATGCCGTTCGACAACATTGTGGTAGACTCGGTCTACGATCGCGTAGACGTCTACGGTGATAAAGTTTTTATGCAAGACACACAAATACGAGGACCGGCTTTCGTGGACATCCTAAACAGCTTCGACGTGAGACAAATGTACCAAAATACGGTCTTTTCGAACGACGACGTCGTCATCGACGGTCACGTGGTATGTCCTAGTTTGGCTGAATCAATTTGTTTCGACTATTTATCTTAACGTGTAAACAACTTTGATCGTAGCCCGTGGCTGTATTTAATTTATTCAAACCAATAATTAAATAGGAGTTTCGAAGCCGTGCGGTTTTACCCTGAAGCTCTGGGGTTTTGTAATAACCTGATATTCACTATTGTTGCCACGTGCGCAATTTTGTCGGGCGATTAATACAGTCTCGGATGATTGAACAGTTGATATGTGTATGGTTTCGAAATGATAATTTTTCATTTAAAATCTATATATGTACGGATTCATCTTACTAAGGCTTGAGAAGATGCTTATGAATCTTTTAATTCGTTTCAACAACATTAAACATTTCAATTAAAAAACACAGATAAATTTAAAATATATTCCTACATACACTTCATTGATTAATTGGAAATTTTTGTTGACAAATTAATAAAAAATAAAAAGCTTCTAACAAATATCTTTCATACGTTTCTGAGAATATGAAACCCTTTTATATATTATATAAATAGTCTGAGGCTATACCAACATATGTAAATATAATGAGATTTGCCACATTTTATTGCATTACATATAAACACTTTTTCAATTTTATATGCAATCAATTTGGTAAAACACCATTTTTGTTTCAAGTTTAATACGGTTTATATAATACATACATGATGAGCCACGCCCAGGTGCCCCGAAAACGGCTACCACGGAGGATAACATGACAAAAATCCACGATCTCGTATTGGCAGACCACCGATTGAAGGTGCGTGAGATAGCTGAGACAGTAGGCATCTCAAAAGACCTTGCTCTCATCTCAAAAAAATGCTCTTCCACCATGACAACGCACCGGCTCACACCTCTGCCCTCGCCACGGCCAAATTGGTCGAATTGGGCTACCAACTGCTGCCCCATCCACCGTATTCTCCAGATTTGGCCCCGCGCGACTTCTTTTTGTTTCCAAACTTGAAAAAGTCACTCGCCGGACAGAAATTTAAGTCGAATGAGGAGGTCATCGCCACCACGGAGACCTATTTTGCAGACCTCGAGAAAACGTATTTTTTAGACGGGTTAAAGAAGTTGGAGCATCGCTGGGTCAAGTGTATCGAGCTAAAAGGAGACTAGTTGAGAAATAAATCGCCACTTTTCCAAAATTTTCGTTTTCTTTTGTAGGCTAAGTACTTATCGGACCACCCTCGTATGGACATACATATGTACATATGTATGTATATATACATATATGTGGTACTAAGAAAAATCATTAAGCCCTAGAAATTTTATACACCTCTCTGGTTAGAAACCAATTAGAGTACAATTCTACCATTTGGTCTCCTTATTTAATGAAACAAATTAACATAATAGAGTCAGTGCAAATAAAGTTCATTAGATTCATCAAATTTAAATTTTTTAAAAGTCATAATCATTATGTCAGTAACGTTATTATTTATAGGAAACTTAATTTGCTAAAATTATATGACAGAAGGAAAATTAACGATATTTCAGTTCTGTGTGGTCTTCTTAATGGCACTATTAAATGCTCTGACTTGGTGAGTTTAGTGTGCTTCCATGTGCCGGGTAGATCAATTAGATGTAACCATCTTTTTGATATGCCCAGGTTTACCACTAATTACTCATTGAACTCAGCTATGTTGAGACTGCACAGAGTTGGAAACGAATTGTCCATGGTCGATTTATTCATTGTTAGTAAATATAACATGAAATCTATTTTATTTAAATATTTTTTTAATATAATGTAATTTATTTTGTAGTATATGAATGTATGTGTATTTTTCTTTTATATTTCATTTTAATTTTTTTTTTCTTTTTCTTTCTCTATTTCCAACATGTAAAATGGTCAATTTTTTCTTGACCGTAAAATAAAATAAAATAAAATAAATTTAAAGCAAGAAGAGACACAAGAAATAGGATCAATATGAGGGTGAAAATTGTTAAAAGAAGAGCAAAATCTATATAAATATTTTTGTAAAATGAAAATACGGGAATAGTGCATACCTATAGAATTAAGTAAAGAAATCACAAAAAGTAGTTCTAAATAAATTTTTTTATTCTTGAATAATCTCAATATTTTTTTTTGAAAAATATCAATTTTTTTATTAACTATTTGATATAATGAAATAATTTATAACGTGATTGGCCCGTATAATATGATATTTATCATTTTCCTAAAAGGATTCTCACTCATCAAGCTATTCGACATCAAGCGTCCTTATATCTCATATTGTTGCTGACATCTGTAACCAATAGTCAATTAAAAACTACTTCAATTCTACATACAATAAAAGTAATTGGATTATATCAGCAAATTTCATATATAGATAAAATAAAGCTTTTTTCATATAAAATAAATAATTCATACAAAAAAATATCAAACCAGATTAAAATACAAGGGCTATATCACACAAAAAGGAAAAAAAACTCCATTATATTCAACGATCCAATATAAGGGAATTCATATTAAAACCGTGCTTGTATTTCAGATATTCAAAGCACCTGTTGCTATAAAAGGAAACATAGAAGCATCAGAGACGGTGAACAGAGTAAAATTAAAAGATTCAATGAATTCCGGTATACAACGCATAGAAGAAACCCGCAAAGTCGCTGACGAACTTATATGGCATACGCAAAATAATATTAACAATTTTTTAAACGAAATTAACGGTAATATTTTAAATTGTACATATTATAAATTTGTTTGAACCAAAAATATGTATAATTTTTAATAACATTTCGTAGACCTATCGGTTGAATTTTTATACGCTGATGTTATAAACGACGTAGAAATTTTTGTAAGCGAGTTTAAAACTACAAACGTCAAATCATATAAAAATCAAGCTATACTCAATTTCAACGCATACAATCCAGGAACTTTATGCAATTTGCAAACGTTTTGTTTGTGCCCGAAACATTATGCGGTAATTATATACATATATACAAATCAATGGATCAAATTTGAATTATAGAATCATATTAAACTTGTTAAAATTTCAGATGCGCATTTTCGAAGATGGCTCTTCGGTCGTATTCCAAGAGACAGAAACACCGATGAGAATATTTGATTTGCTGGCGCCAAATGGAATTTCCATCGAATTGATCACGACTACTCTGAGTCTCAGCAGGGAATGTTTGAGGTTGAGTTGTTATTTATTAAACCAATATAGTGTATATACATACATACCTGTTGAACTGTTTTAGTATGAACGTGATGGTTTTTCAGTGCTGCTGAAGCGAATTTGGACAAGTCGTGGATATATTGGAGAAGGGAAGATCAATCGGAAACTTTTTCGACAGACATTAGACAATTCATCCCAGGCTTTATTTCAGACGTCAAATCTTTTTATAGTGACGGTCAATATTATGCAGTAGTGAGCCAGTATTACGACGTTACCATGGACACTTTTAATCTCGATACGGTGGTGCTTCGATTAGATATACATAAAGTAAGACTAATTAAAATTGTTGTATATATGTACATACATATATGTGTATAATAATATATATCAAATTCTTAAAATATTATGAAACAACAATTTTGATCTGTGCAAGAAGTTTTTTTTTGTTTTTTCGCTTTGAGAAGTGAACCGATAAAATTTCAACTTTTTCCGGAAATTTTCAAACGAGAAATTTCTAAAAAAGTATTTTTGTGTGTAAATAAAGACGGCTTTCCTCCCTTTATATTATCCGAAGTGCGTTTAATCAACGTGCAGGACCAGTTCTTTGAATTGAGGAAAAAATGTTTGACTGAAAATTTGGAAACACCGGAAACTTTTTACATTTTTTCCAGTTTCTACAATGGGTAGATACACTTAGATGCGAAACTCTCACTTTGATTGCCTTTTACTGCTGCTATAATTGAATTTATTTTTATTTGGGTACCAAAAAAGTTCCGAGTACAAATATATGTACTCGGTATTTAAAGCTTTTGATTTCATATAATACCAACAAATATATTTAAAAAATAATAATATATGAAAAATATGTATAAGCACTCATTCGGTTCTAGTTATATATTCTAATATTGTATGCATATGTGTGTATAACGTGAACTTATTCAATCGTTTTATTATAAGATCTGTTTGCTTTGTCTAGTGATGTGTGCGATATGTATTTTTGATTTTTTTTTGATTTTTAAATGCTTTTTATTATTACGAAATTATGTTCACAATACATCTTATATCTATTTTAATAGCTACTGATCTACTGATCATTTTCTATTTTACAATTTTAATTTAATTTGGTAATCACAGTATTATATTATTCTAATGTTAATCTAAAGCATAATAGGAAAAAGAGCTCAAAAACCTATTTACAATCCTTATAAATGTTCATAATACATCTAATACATAATATTAATTATAGACTATCTAAAGTCGATGAACTAAAGCAGATTGTGTTTAGGTAATCTGTGTTTATACCTGAAGGGTATAGACATTTTGTTGTAATCACCGAGACTCTTCACAAGTGTGTTAGTATGGTTATTAGTGATTCTTTCATATAATCTACTGGTTAGTTTGTTAGTAATGTCTGTAACAAACGGAATATTATATATAGCATGCAGTTTTTTCAGGTTAGTATATATGGGTGTATTATAAATTATTTTAAGGGATTTATTTTGTATTACTTGGAGCTTGGAAAGGTTAGTATTCGAGGCGTTATTCCATACAGGTGAAGCATAGGTTAATAATGGTAATATGAGCGCGCGATATAATTTTATTTTATTTAGCGTTGATAAAGAACTATGGCGATTAAATATTGGATATATTGAGGATATACCCCGCATCGCCTTGCATTTCGCTGCCTCAATGTGAGGTGCCCATCTCATTCTTTTATCAAACGTTACTCCTAAATATTTTATTACTGACTGCCATTTCAGACTTTCTCCAGAGGGGATTTTCAGATCTGAACTTGGCTTATGTTTTCTAACACTAAAGAATATGGCGTCTGTTTTGGTTTGATTAATTTGAATTTTCCACTTAGTGAAGTGTTCAGTCATTGTTTTAATTGCAAATTCAAGATTTTTAAGAATAGTGTCTGGCTTTTTGCTACTTGTGAAGCAAGCTGTATCATCTGCATATAGGGCTATGTGACAGTTTTTTGGAATAGGTATGTCATTTATATATATGGAGAACAAGAGTGGGCCAAGCAAGCTCCCCTGCGGAACGCCAGCTGCGATTATTTTTGGAGACGATAATTCATTATTTACGCTAACCACTAGCTTTCTATGAGTTAAGTACGATTTGATGATGAGAATTAGGTAGTTTGGTATTTTGTTAATAAGGAGCTTATGAATGAGTCCATCGTGCCAAACCGTGTCGAAGGCCTTTTCTATGTCGAGACATACCATTCCGGTACTTCTCTTCATATTAAAGTTCTTCGTCACGTGTTCAGTTAGTCTTGTTAGTTGTTGGGTCGTGGAATGTCCAGTGCGAAATCCAAATTGTTCATTTATTAATTTCTTATTTACGACTTTAAGTAAACGTGTGTAGATTATTTTTTCCAGAATTTTTGAAAGCGTGCAAAGTAAGCTAATGGGTCGATAATTGGCCGGGTTTTTTGAGCTTTTATCGGGCTTAAGTATGGGAATTACGTTGGCTGTTTTCCAGTATTCTGGGAAATACCCGGTGAGTAAACATGCGTTGAATATTTTAGATAGTGAGACTAAAGCTTTAAATGGAAGTTGTTTGATTATGATGTTATCTATTGAATCTCGCCCAGGTGCCTTTTTATTTTTTAAATTACGTATTATATTTTGGATTTCACACGGATGCACCAATTTTATATTTTTAGTACTGTTAGTGGGAGTTTTTGTGATGATTTTAATGGACCGGTTGACTTTATTATGCGTTGGTATGTGATTGTAATGTTGTGTGAGTGTGTGATGTTTTTGGAAGGATTTTGATAATAGTTCTGCTTTGTCGCAATCACGCGTCACTGAGATTCCTGCATCATCTAATGGAGGAATCGAGTTTTTTGTCCTGCGAATCGCTTTAGCTAATTTCCATAGAGAGCCATCAACTGAGCTCAATTTTTCTAATTTTTTAGACCAAGCTTCATTTTTGATTTCTTTGATTCTAATTTTAATTTGATATGTGAGCTTATTAATTAATGTTTTCAATGCTGGATTTTTTGATGTTTGCCAAATTTTACGGAGTTTATTTTTACTTTTAATTAGATTTGCAACAAAGTCAGTTATCTCTAATTTGTGTTCAATGTATTGTGTCTTAGGTATGTGAAGGTGTTTGGATCGAGTTATTGATTCCGTTAGGTGTATTATGGAGCTGTCGATTTCGGTTTTGTTTGTGAGTGTGGTAGAAGTTAGAATGGTTTGGTCATTTATGTACGACTTGAACTCTCGCCAGTTAGCTTTCCCGTAATCCCAACTATGCTTGATGATTTCCTCGGGTTTCCCGTCGATTGAGAAGATTATCGGGAGATGATCAGACGACAGGGTTTGAAGGGCATTTGGTGTCGATATTTTTGGGCAGTTCTTGACGAGGACAAGATCTAGTGTGGATGGTTGTGAGTTATTTGTGGGATAGTGTGTGTATGTATCCGGATGAAGTAAGATTGTATCTGTTAGTTGAATGTATTTAAAAAGAGTTGTGCCTTGTTGGTCAGTATTTACGCAACTCCATAACGGATGTTTGGCATTAAAGTCACCAGCTACCACTACCGAACTACCAATGTTAAATATTTTGTTAAGATCGGATGCCAATAATCGTTTTTGGGGAGGATTGTAAGCGGATGCTACTATGTGACGGGTGTTGTTAATTGTTAGTTCTAAATTTTTTTAGCGGCGGAGTTATTACGCGACAATGTTTAATTGAGGATTTTATAAAAATGGCAACTCCCCCTCCATGCTGTTCTCGGTCTTCGCGATAGCAGTTAAAGTTAGGTAGGTTAATACGGATATGAGGTTTTAAGAAGGTCTCGGAAATTAAAACTATGTCAACACAGTACTCACCGATCGCCGACTCTAGTTCGTCAATCTTATTCTTAAGTCCACGAGCATTCCAAGCTAGAATGTTCAGGCGCCTCCCGTTAATCAAAGACATCGAGATATTCGACAAGCATGAGTGCCAGCTCTAGTTTGTCGGTGCAACCGCTAGCCTTGGCACGAATCTCCTGGAGGATCTTCAACATCTTCGTCATAGACGCCATGGAAGTTAGGTCTGTTGTTGGTTGAATATTGGGATTGGTTGGTTGGTGGGGTTTTTTAGGGATATTTGGGATATTTGGTGAAGGATTTTTAATGGTCGGTAGCTTTGGGAAGTTATGATCGTTAACGACCGGGATATTTTGTGGCTGCACCACTGGGAGTTTCCAAGGGTTGGCTTTGACAATTGATGCTCGATTCTTCCTCGATTCCAGCATTTTCAGATAGCTCTGTCTTTTTGGACAGTCTTTGAAGTTAGCGGGGTGAGATCCTGAACAGCCTGAGCAGACAGCAGGGGTAACTATCCCTTGATTGCATTGTGCGGTAAGGTGAGCGCCGGCACATTTGACGCACTTGGCCTGCCGATTGCAGTTTTTCGCAGCGTGTCCATATTCTTGGCATCTGAAACATTGAGTAATATTTTGTGATTTACTAGTATATTTAACGACACTGACCTTTGTGTAACAGATGTACCGGATTTCTTTAATCTTCTTTGCCGATACCGATGGCTCGAAGAACACCAAGTATAGCTCGGTGGCGTTGCTCCTAGGCTCCTTCGTCTTCATCTGTATGACTTTGGTTACAGGGAATCCCTGTCTGATGATGTCATCTTTAATATCAGCTTCCGGCAATTTCGGCAAGCCACGTACGACACTTTTTATTTCCTTTTCCTCCTTCCTGGAAAAGGTATGGAATTGTCGGTCTGGTGTCAATCCATCCCGAAGTTTTTTAAAGTCTTCAAGACTTTTACATTGTATCTTGACATTATTTTGACCAATGTAAGTCATTGTGAAGTCTTTTATAAACTTCTTGATCGACTCGATCATGCTGCCGTGAGTGCCAGTAGCTGTCATGATGATGGGCGGGATTCTTCCACCGCTTCTGGGGACATCGGAAACTTCCAAGAGCCCTTCAAATTTGTTTTTCTCCTGAATTTTAAATTCAGGAGCAACATCTTTCACGTTCTTTGCCGTATGTTTTGGAAACTGCCACTCGGTCTCCATCTGAGCGGTCTGAGAGCAGCCTGGTTGAGGAGCTTCGGTTGTAGTTATCAGTGTCTTCTTAATTCGCTTTTTCAGGTTGGATCCTCGCATGGTGCCAACATGTGTTCGTTTGGTGTTCGTTTTGTGGGGGGTGTTTGTTTTGTATGTTAAAAGGTGTGGGTTTTTTGACGGTATGGCGTATCGCTGTATTATGAGCGCTCGCACAGAGAGTACGTCTTCGGCACGTCCGTTCTCACGGAGCGTCGAGAGACGAGTGTGATATGTATTTAAAAGTTGAATTAAGCTCTCAAGGGCTTTCGATTGTTGTTAAAATTAATTAATTCTTCAATTGTTGTTGAAGGTCAATACGATTGAATCGAAAGATTAATTTTGACCTCCAAATATATAACTCCTACCAGTAAGAATCCTTCACAGTCAAAAGCCCTTCCAGATTTCTGTAATGGTTGCCTGCGTGTGACATAGCTTTAAATATCTCAAAAAGAGGAAACAGAATACATCAAAGGAAAAGAGGGAGATAGAGGTAAAGAAAGGGAGACAGACCCCTTCTTATATCCAACAGAAAATTCAAAGGAAACGAACAGCCCTTCGTTTTAATTTTTCACATACGTATATGAATCTCGCAAACGCAAAATTACTACACCGCGAGCGCACACTTTTATCTGAAGTTTATTTTAAGTGAATGATCCCACATCTTTTATTATTCAAACCGCTCGATGCAAACTTCACCGCTGCAAGATACATCTCCACAAAAACTTTCCGGCTAACTTTTGTCGTGATGAATATGAAACTTTTCATACATTCATCGATCGCTTTTAATGAAACACGTGTCGTTGAAAAATCTTCAAGCCATTCATGATGCGATTACTCAACGCAAACAATCAACGGAAAGTGGAGTTTAAAATCTTAAAAAGAAATCTCCACACTGTTTTCGGTAAAGTTTTTTGCAAACATTTCTCTAAGTACACCGCCTAATTAATTTACCCGACCGTTTCTGTATTTGTATTTTTTAATCTGAAGCCTTTTTAGCTGGAATAAAATAAAGAAAGAAGAATCGTCCTCCTTTTTTCCTTTCAACTGAGGCTTAATGGCTTTCATTTGTGTCCGGATATATACGTTTTTAATTTAACTTTAGGGAGGCGATTGCGCGTGACGATCTTCACGGAAGCAGAGGGTTGAAGCGTGATAAACGTAAAAATTATCACGCGTTAAAGATATGTTAGGAATCTTTGCGTGTGGAGGTGCCGAGATGGCTTCAAATTTAATTTAATCTCATTAGCCCCAAGGTCCTCCCCCTCAGTGAGGAGTGGGTCTATTTCGCAGACTCCGAATCCGGTCGAGATTGGATATTTAAGTGCCACTTTGCCTCTTTGACGATAGTTCATTCAACAGTCCTCCATTTGCTTTCATAAGAGGAGGCCGTATTGATTTTTATCTCGAAAGATTCTGAGGACTCCCGCTTCCATTACTGAATATTACCGGCAAAAAGCCCATTTTCTTTTAAATAAAACCTCACTTTTGAAAGTGTTGTAAGCGCGGAATAGGTTCGCCTCATTCATAAGAAGATATTCGAATCGCTTAAAATTGTCCCACGATAATTCTTTCGTACATCGTTTCAGCTAACTATATGTACATACATATATTGTATATATTCAATAGACGGTAATGAAAAGTTAACCATTTGAAAAATGACTTCTAATGTAAATTTTATGCGAAAAACGAAACAACAATAATGTATTCGCAGAAGTTTTAAAGACCGCAAATTAAGAGCCCTCACTTTTTCCACCGCTCCAACATTTGCATATGTACCGAGTTAAGTTTTAAGCCGAGCAAGGCAAGCTACTCGTTTTTATTATTATTAATTTTTTTTCGGTAAATTTAAACTTCATCAAAGGGCTGCTGGCTTGCTCTCTTTCAGAAGTTGCCTTGTAAATATTCATGAATGACAAAAACACTCCCCGAAGAATTTTGACACTGTTAGGTCAAAAATATGTTAGCGAGTTGGTAAACGCGATTCAGAAACGACCTGTTCGTAGTATGTAGTAGGTGAAAGAAGTCGTACCAAACACAAAAAAAAATTGAAACGCCAACATAATTTATTCAAACAAACCATAAAGGGTCTTGTCAAAACAGCCGCGATCATAAATCTCCACCCGCAAATTGAGAAAGATGAAAATGGCTTTGATTTATGATTTTTTATCCCGCATAAATCGTAAATATTTCCCGAGCGTTTTGTGTATATTTGTTCCAAAGCGACCGATAGCTCGTTTCCCACATTAAATAACAATATTTTTCCATCATGTAAGATTTAAAGTCATTGCATGATTACATCGCAATCTAAATGAATGGTATCATCGTACTATATATTACAATATTATTCTATTATATATTTGACTAAAAAAGAAAAAAACTCTCGTATAACATTATTCCATGAATATTAGAGGGTTTAACTACTTCTGACTACGACAATCTGATCACAGTAACTTTAGTGCGATTGAAAATTGGATTCGACGAATTTAAAGCCAAACTGAATTCCAGCAACTTGAGATGCACGCGTGTTTGTCTAACATTAATTTATAAGCATACATATTATTATTTCCGTCAATGACCCAGTTCCCGCCACATTTAATAAAAAGTTATTTATTTTTAGCTTTTTTTTCAAAATTAACAATTGGGCTCATTTTATAAAATTACTATGTACATACATTGCAATCAGTACTAGCTAGTTATAAAAGAATCGGCATTTCAAGTATGAAAATGTCTGAAAATGGCCCACATTTTATTTACGTATTCATTATATAAAGTTCATTGTGTATATTGAAACAGACATGCAGGTAACATAGATCGGTACAACATTGCAATGACCGACCACTCGGGCTTTTGATGACGGATGTACGGACAATTTTTGGCTTTTTGACAAAAAGTCAATACAAAATATTTAAAATTCAGTAACAAAAAAATAAATCTTATAATATAATAGCCAGATAGTTTCATTACAAATTTTCATAAAAAGTTTTTCCAGGTTAGGAATAAATTGAGTAGTCTGTGACCGTAAAAATAGCTCACAAATAAATACAAAATGTATTGATGTATTCGTTCAAATTAATATATTGTTATATTTCAGAAACAAGTGACGTTGATTCAACGAATACCCAGCTACGCCTCTTGGGTTTTGGACATAACACAAACGACCAGAGGTATACAACTGGTGGTCGGCAACACTTTCGACTCGGTGAAGAGATCCAGTGACGTCGAATCTCAGATTCTGCGGTTCAACCCAGCCCTAGTCCAGGTAATGGAATTTACCCCGAGGGGAGCATTATCACCGTCATTAGTCAGCTTTTCCGGCGGTTCACTCGGATTTTCCGAATTTTCCCCGCCGCCATATCCCGCACTTACGTGAGTCAATTCCCGCAAAAGCCGAGAGCTCGACGAATCTTGCGGAAAAACGCAAAGACGATACGATCCGAGGAAAAACCAGAATGGACCGAAGGACGGTAATTCAAGTACACACCCGCAATTGAATAATGGTAAAATTACACGTGACGTCAGTTCCCACAATCTTGGTTGAGGGGGGGACCGACCGGGCCGGGCTAATTAACCGCACCATTAAAACTGTCATCTCCAAGGAGCACAGTGGTGCTAAATGTGCGTGCCGCGCCAGTTATTTAACTTGCCTTGGCATAAGGGCGAGAATAGCGAATGTGCGCCTTCGGAAACATTGAAGTCTAGTTCTCTGGGGGGGGGGGCTTAAGGACCAACTCCGAGTGACAGTCGAACGATTTCACTTCTGCGTATCGTCCAATCTGCCCCTGTTCATTGTCTTTATATATAATATATTTAAAGTACCTACATATTTACAGACATTAAAAACTGTTTAAGTGAATTTGACATACTGCACAAATAGATAATTTATGTACTATAAACCATTTAAATTCAAACTGTCATTGAATGAATTTGATTAAACATGGAATTTTAATTAATTGTAATTCAAGTATTATAGTATACTATCATTTGAAACACATCGTAGCTTGCTGGTTTAGCCATTGTTTACAAGATAATTTGGGAGATTTGGATATAGAGTTTGATATTTTATCTTACATAATTGTTGTGACGGATCCAATAAAATCAGCATCCTCCCCCCCCCTCTTTTCCTAGCACATTCATCGAAAATCCAAATATGTAGATTTTTAAATGAATCTAAATTGTAGAATGTGTGTAGTGTTGATTTACAAGTTTGTTCATAGATGTCACTTTAGGGCAACCTGTTATGGTACCTAAGGTAAAAATAAAATACATATATTTATAACATACATATGTGCCATGACATGAATAACCCCAAGGCGACACATGTATGTACATATGGTTAGACTATTTTTTACATACGCATTAAAAAAATTTCAAACATAACAGGAAATATAATACAATAGTGACATTCTATGAACAATCACCATTTTTTTTTCGAAATACAGTAAATTTGCGAGAAATAAATTATGTTGGTAGCATTTTATAAGATTCAAATTCGATTCTTTAATTGAGAAACTGAGGAGAAGGATACTAATGTATTGAATAGGTCACGACGATAAATCTAGAAACATCGGGAAATTCTAACAGGAAATGGCCGATCTATGTTTGTTTACTTGAACTCGAACCTACGACCTCTACTGATATACAATAGATCCAACAGTGCACTACTCTGTGGCTATATAAAATTAAATAAAAATTAAGTAAAAAATATATTTTATAAAATAAATCTGTACATATTTTTTACGTTGTAGCAAATAATAGAATAACCGTTATTATTTTCTGAAATATCAAATACAAAATATTAATATTATATATATATTAAATATATTACATAGTTTAAAATCTATGAATAAGCTGAAAAACTGCGTATTTAAAAAATGCTTATTACATATATCAATTATAATTTAATTTTATCGCATGAATAATCATCAGACATATGTATAATACCTATATAATAGATGTATTAAAATCCGGATAGAATATTTCCGTTCAAAATTATGATGACGCAGTCGGAGAGTTCCTTATGAAATTGGCAATTACGTTTTATTCCTTTTACCCATTTGCGATATACATATGTATCTATACAAAATAATTTTCCCATCAACAAAGCAATCCACCCTGAAAGTATTTTTAACTTATGTATTATAATTGCTACTTTCAGTTCGAATTTATACAATCTATCTTGACTTCTGGATGTAAATCAATAGTCACTGTTACTATAAAGGAATCGCACATGTTTATAATCATATCGCAAAATAATTATGAACCTTTAATGATTTGGAAACATGACGGAGACACTAATCGATATAGTTTATATCAAAGTTTAACATTCGAAGCTACAGTGAAATCATTGGCAGTGGCTGAAGTTTCAAGTATACTTTAACCCAATATGAATATATGTATGTATTTTTATGTAAAATTTTCAAGATTGAAATATTATTGGAATTTATTTTCAGATAAAAATAAACACGAGCCACTCCTATGCGTTACAACGTTTGATGAAAAATTACATATCTACCAACATACATTTTCCGAGGTGAAATACTTATTTTTAAAAATATACTACTCCTTTATATTTGTATTCTATTTCATTTTTTTTGTAATCAAAAATATAATAAAATATTTTACAGAAATGGAAAAGACATACTTCAGGATATTTTCCAGGAATTCAAGGAGTTGTTCATTTTTCTATTGCAACAGAACATTACTTATTAGCTATGTCTCAAAAAAGGAGCAAAATTATGTGGCTGGTGGCTCAAGGAGTTTTTTAAAAATATATACACATATTATATATAATCTTACATATTTATATACAAAAATGTATTCTAAATGTAATACTATATTACATTAAAAATGTTTTTACATTAGATAATGGTCGGTTCATTAAGAAAATATATTATCGAAACCGTACTTTAGGTGGGCTAATTACGCTTGAAGATTTTTATGTTTTAACACTCATTGGTTAATTAATAGTTTCAAAGTATTCCAGAAGATCGTAAAAGATTTTATTTTCAACGAATATTTACAGGCGAACGAACGGTGAGCCAGAAATTAAAGTCCATCACTTCCTTATCCCCTCCTCTCGCGGACAGATCATTAAAAACAATACAGGCGGATTAAACAGCCGTTCAGTTTATTACCGAGGCGAGGTATTTACGAGTTTTTCGTGAAAAACCGAGAAAAACACGCCCGAGCATACATTTCATCGGGGGGGTAGGCTTTATCGGCTCGCCGGCTGCCCTTATCAAGATGGCCGCTGAAGGTTTTATTATCTGGTGATAAAATGAGTATTATCAAGCTAGTCCTACCTATCGGCAAATCGAACAGTATATACCGCTCCATTTCCTCGAATAAAGTCTTAAAATTCCAACAGCGCTCCGAAGAATCTTCGGAATTTTAATTCTTAGTACCTTAAATCTAGGGTTGAGTGTCAATTTTATTTATAAGAATGTAAGACTTGATTCCTCAACTGATAACATTAAACGTTTTATAAACGTAGTATAAAGTAAATTCCATAATACGATTTTTTCCACAGAATATATACGGCTTCGAATTTTTTTCAAGGGTTCAAATAAATTGGCTCACTAAGTCGCACTGAGTTGCCCATTTTTAATAACGAAGAAAAAAATTAACTACTGCCAACGCTTAAGAGACTGGAATACCCTCAAATTTTTACAAAATTTTAAATATATTTTAGGAACTACAAGTTCCGACTATAAACGAAATAAATTGTGATAATATATTAATATTGGTGTGACGTCAACGAAACTGTCAAACTGACGGCTATCACAATTTCTCGTGTTTGATTTGGAGAATATCTGCAAAACTACTCCTGTATCATTTCCGGGAAAATTCCTTGTTTGAACAATATACGTTTCACACTCAAACCCTTTCACTTGATTTTCCTTTCTAAAAGGAATATGTTTCACGCGAGAAAAGTATATCTACAATACAAAGAGTGAAAAAAAAGCACAACAAGCATTAATAGTTTTATATTCGGAATAAAGACAATTTACACACAATTTATTTCAACCTTTTTACAAACCGTATTACTAATTTGAATGTCAAACACATTCAATATATTGACACTTTTTATTTGAAATAACCTACATATACCAATAGGGCTTATAAAAAACTCGTGGAAATCAACACCCTTAATGCCACACAAAATAGAACTACAAAATTAAAGTTCTTTTTGATTTGATTCGATTTTGCAAGACTGCTCATCACTGGAAATTTATTAGGGTTTGTTGGTTTTAGAATAACGGGTTTTCCACTATATTTCCAAAACTCTAAAACAGGTTTTCAAATTTGCCAAGTTGATTTTTAATACTAGAATTAATACGCAATAATTTTTTATTACTTAATTTTACCGAGTCTCAGACTTGAAATTAATTCATAGTGGAAGTATTAAGAGATGTTTTAAATTTGATATAGTCATTTGTTGATGCTTGTCACTAAAAATTAATTTTAAAATAGAAAACGATCGTTCAACTTCGACCGAGGCTGTTGGTGAATATTTTAAATATTTGAAATTTTGTATTGTATTAATATTTTAAGTTTTAGACCAATCAATGTGTTTTAATGGTATTAATCTAGTATTTTCTTAAAAACTATTAAGTTTGTTTAATTATATTGTAATTATATTGTAATTTTAGACACTTCATCCATTGTTACTACGTACATAGATAAAGTAAAAAGTAAAAATCGTAGTGAACATTGATTGATTCAAGTACATATATTTTTAATATAAATGAAAGATTTTGGTTTATATTAAAAATATATGTATTTCATTTATATTAAAAATATATGTATTTCAAGTGTACATTTTAACTGTACATGTCCGCATTTCAACTGTACATTTTTCATATCACTTGAAATCAAACAGTCAAAATTTTATCAAGATACCAAGATGCGGAAAAACTGCCATTCAATAATTCAAATTTTCCCGCCCTCAAAACCGACGATCGTGAGCCAAAGAAAATCCTCGAGGATTGCGAAAAAGCGGCCGCGAAATTTCTACGCCGCTTGCAAACCATCCGAGGCGAATATTTAAACGGGGAACATTAAATCACGTTTAAATATGTACTTTAACTTACATTTCTTCTTGTTTTTTTTTCTTCTTCGTTATATATTTTAAGCGCGACAATGCGGCGTCCGCCAGTCGAAATGCAAATTCACCACGATGGTAACATTTTTGGTCGGTTTGCACAGTATCTCCCTACACGGGGCATAATCGGCTTATGTAAACTCGCAAGCCATTTTCCGGAGGAAAACTGTGTCCAATGGTGTGCGCCACTCCAGTGAATTGTTAGAAAATATTTCGCCCCACGAACGAGGCTTTTAATTTAATATGAGTGCGAGTACGTAAATTGCACAAATATGCAAAATTGAATATAACTTTCAAAAGCCCGATGCGAATACCACCTACACCAAACACATCATCCACGCGAATGTACCTCCTAGTATCTACAATATTCTTGGTTTATCTCCATAGTGGGGAAAGGAGGGCTCTTAACCTTTTGTACCTCGATCACCCCTAAGGGACCGAAAAGGTCTCCAATCAACCCCATATCATTTTTTATGTGCGCGTTACTCGTACCATTTCAATATTTTGATTTCATATGACATAATCAACGTTTGTATAATATAATACAAAGAGATAGTTTAAGACTAGACCAAGAACCATTATTCTATTCCATATGTATACATATGTATAAACATATGGAAATTAATTCAATAAAATAGCACTAGATTACAGTACGTCAGGTATAAATGTCTTCATTCTGTGAATTTTGTCTCTTTTTGTGTTGGAAACTGGTTTTTTGATATTTATTTTACATTTTTAAAAGAAAACATGTTTTTACTACAAGACATTTTTCAAGGGGATATATTTCAAAACCATTCTTATTTATTATATTTATAATACAAAAGAATGGAATTGTAAATACAAATTTATTGTAAAAAGTAATGGAAAGCTTGTTTTGTATCATAAATACATACTAATATTTATATAAAATCGAATTCAATTTAATTTAAGTCAATAATATGACACGATTCTAGTACCTAAATTTTCCTATTGAAAGAAAATGATCTCGTTTTAACAAATAAATATTTAAAGGAAATCTTAGTAATTAATAAATATAAATTAAAGAAGTGAGTCATTAGTATAAATTAACTTATCTAAGTTGTTTATTTCAAAAGCACGGTTTTCCGTACAATTATTATGCCCTTTCATTTACGCAGCTAAATTAGTTTGCGTTGAAAAAAACTGCTCTACAAATACAGTATTCACCAAACGTCGGTTCTCAAAGTGGTTTTCGCGGACTTCATCGCGCCTGCAAATGAAATTAAAAATGGTTTCAACCGTATGTTGATCACATCAGACTTTATAATTTAATTATTTTTAATTAAACTGCACTCGCTTGCACGAGATGGGGAGAGAGCAGAATTCAGCACATAATGGCGATATAGTCATAAGTTAAGCTCGCATAGAATGGCCCGAGGTGATGAAATGAATAAGGGTCCAGCCCCTTGCTTTTAGCGTCACCTTCTTGAAAAATGGCAGGGTAAAAAGGAGGTAAACGGCATAAAACATGAGCTATGACTTCACCCCAGGGCGGTAAAATAAGTATGAAAAATATGTACGAACACACTTGGACTCGAAATTACATACAAATTGGAAGAAAGAATATCAGAGGAATAGCCAGCGGAAATAAAATAGTCGCTTTGATGCAAAATGTAAAGTATTAAAAATTCAACGAAGTTCAGTAATCGATTTGAGGGCAAATGTCACATTGTCGTTGTTGTGAAGTGACGGTGCATGTCGCGAAATTTTTCCCGGAAGTATTATTTGCAAACTTTCGCGAATTCTTGGACCTATTTTCGAAGCTGGAAACTTTTTGCGAGTTCAACTTTATCGTTTTAGAAATATTCATTCCGGCCAGCTTAGCCGTATATGTATGTATGTAAGCTACGTAGTGCAAGTAAGCCACCATTGACACACTTTCACCATTACATTATTACAGTGTAGAAAGTAGCTAGGATCACCTCGTTAAAAACTTTATCTAATAACTTTTTAGCGTTTCGTAATAAATTGAGGCACTTAGCCGATATGGCCGTTCACACTTTTAAAAATATTTCGCGGAAGGAGGTTTCATTCGGATTAAATTTTCGTATGTAAAGTGAGAAGATATACATATGTACAGCACATGTTAATACTAGTAACATTTCTAATGTGAATGTGAATCGAATGCAAATTCAATTAAAATAACCGAATTTAATCATATAGATCCTGCCAAATTATAATCGAATTACCAGTTGTATTATATTGCTTAATCGTATCGTCTATATGTCGCTATACAACTTCATCATATAGCTTTAAAATTGTTACTGTGCTAATAACAATACGATACTTTTTTAAGTGTTCATTTCGTTTGATCATGAAAAAACTAGATTGTTCACACGCAAACCAATCTGGTCAGTCATAGTGTAAACAAAAGAAAAAAATTTAAAATGAACTTCATAGTTTGTTCATGCACAAACTATTAGGCATAAGTTTAAGTATTCTCAATCGTTTGTCCCATCCTCTTAGTAATGAATGTATATACGTACATACACATGTATATGCTTGACTTGGGTAGCTATATTTTAAATATTAGCAGAAACAAGAATTATAACAACGATTTAATGTGGTTTCCATAGAATTTCCTTCTTAAATACACGACTTTTCAAAGGTTTTGACAGCTTAAAAGTTTTGAAAGCTAAAAGTTTCATGCTATACCTGGTGAGTTTATTTAAAGATAGCTATTGACCGTTAACAGTTAAACCAAAACCAATAATTCGTATATAAACCAACTTATAGATCCATAAACGAACTGGAGTGAACATTTGGATTGTAATACATGTATGTATATTATATATAATTTTAACACATTTGGGAACGAAACAAAAACTAGACCAAGACTTATATCAAAAAGAAGATCAAAGAAAAGTAGTCAATTTATTCGGTATTTACGTACATAAAAAAAAATGTTGACATTTTTTGTTGAAACAATATATAGTAAAATAGTGCTCAATACATCATATATTATGTATGTATATAATAAATTAAATAATATCCTTTTTAAAAAATTTCATGCGCCATCTATTTGATTGAATTTTTTTTCAAAAGTCAATTAATAAAGACATAATAGACCAAAATTTAATATTCATTTGAATTAAAATTTTATTACCCTGCTTCAATTACTTTCGCCTTAAAAAATTATTTTTTTTAAGATACATTTAAATTATATTCATCCTTCATATTTTTTTCGTAAAAACTCCTGCCAGAATTAAAGCCTTAATAAAATTACACTGACAAACATTCATTCATTCCCATTTTCGTTCAAATTATACTTATGTATATTTATTTGAACACGAAAATCGGTCAACAAAGCCGAAAACTGTCCAAAATATTCTTACCTTTATATTTGAAAAAGATAATCAGTCAACAAAGCCAAAAACTGAAGTATCAATTTTCCTGTCACAAACAAAGCTCCCGAAAAGCATGCACTTTGAAAGAGATAAATGGGATTCGCAATCATTACAAACATTCCTAAGAAAATCTCAGCCTAAAACTAACAAGGGCATACGAATTCAAGTACACAGAAACGTAGCATTAACTTTCTCATCAATTATCCAATTAAATTTCAAACACACATCCTAGAGCACAAACTCCGATGTGATAGTCCCGCGCAGCTTTCGTGAGCTTTAGAGCTTTTTAGCCTTTTCAAAGCACGGTCGACGCATCATCTCCCATACTTTTACAGTGGAACCCGTCGCCTTGAATACAAATGCCCTCAGCGTAAATGGATCCTCACGGCGACTCTCCCTTCTGTCTTTTATTCCCATATAATGCAATAAAATGCGAGATGGGATCGGAGGAGAAGGAGGGAGGAGTGGGTGGGTACGGACGACCGGGAACGGGGATGAGTTACATTATCGATTTTGCATTTAAGCGGTAAAGTTATGTTAAGTTACGTTTTTCGACGATCATAAATCAGGTCCGCACTTAGACCCTGTGAACATTGACAAGCAGTCACTCGTCAGAATACCCCCGCAAAAAATAAACTTAGATCATATTCCCTCTCACAAAACGTACGTAAAACTGAATCTGAAAGGGAACTACCGCGATGACTTTTATTTCATTTTTATGTCCCATCTACAAAAAACATCGATAAATAGTAAATGATTACTTGCTAGATTTTTAATTCATACATATGTAAATTATTTATACTCACTGCTATGCATGTCGTTAGCTCTAAAATTCCTTTATACATATATGTATACAAGATATAATTTAATAATTATTCTTCAACACATACGCGTTTATTTAATGAAATTGTGGTGTGTACGCTCGTCGAATAAAATGTAAATTTACGTGCATATAAAAAAAATTGCTTTATTTTGAGTTGACTAAAAAATTAAATTACCGTAAAATGTACATAATAAATGGAGACTTCTGTTTTTCTCTTACGCTTACAAAATATTGTGTTATTTTTTTATTAAAAACAATGTATACATATACATATAAATACATATGTACATACGACGCAACATTAATTATCAAACAATGTCATTTTAAAATACGAGCATATTTTTTTACGGTAATCCAAAAGTCGCGTTTGTAAACATTAGCGTGAGCATTTTTTATTTTATTTTTATCATAATATTATACAACAAAGCTGAAAAAGCGTATAATATATCCCTTAGCTGAAATTCCAAATGAATAATTCACAACAACACTTAAAAAGAAGACAAAACTTATTAAAAGTCAATTTTGATTAATAAACTAAATCAATATGTTACAGGCACCAAATTTTTGTCGGTAACTTTTAAATAAATGTTCATGTAAACTATGTACATAAGTATAAACGAGTTTATTTGGTTAATTTATTAATTTAGTCAGTAAATATATTTATTGGATTCGACATAATATTCATTCTGTATAATTAGGAAAATCTCTTAATTATTTTCTATTTTGAATATGTAGGTATTTTTCTTATTCTTATACATCACATCGTATAAAAATATATGGCTATATTTTTGAAAGCCAATTTCGATTTGAGTTCGTGATTTTGTGTTTGCAGATCATTGACTATTTATAAGAAAAACATCTCGAAACCCATCACGAAGACCGCATTTTGCGGCCTTAATAATGTATGATCGGGAAGGATCAAAAGTAATACGGAGAAAAAATGTATCTTAATATCGTATCGAAAATAATATATGAAAAGAGAGGCAACGTCTTAATAATTTCATGGTATACAGAAAGAACGAAAGGTTCGTATTTCGCAATGGTTGCATGGCTTCGAGAGAATACAATAATACGGCTTTCCGTTTTCATAAAAGCATATGTACTTTTTCATTAATACGAAGAAAATGTTGTATCTTTTGAATTTGAGTCGTTGTTCACTTAGTGAAACTTTCTCAGCGGCAGTGAAAGATCCGTAATGAAAAAAGTTTTCTAAAATGAAAACAGTACTCGCTAATATCATAAATATATTTCACAAAACACCCGAATGTTGCGAAAATTATAACCGTGCCACGGTAATAATTATGTTTACGTGTTGTTAACATTTCACACTCAACTTACATGTAATAAAAAAGGCATGCGTGCAAAATAAATATATTATCATCATTTTTCATATTCTTTATCGCCTCGCCTAGAAGTTAAATTTATCCACTTCCGACAAGCTACAAAGTATTATTCTAATCTCTTCATTTATTTGAAAATTAATGCTAGCCTTTTATAAAATATTATTTATATATGTATATATATATATATATATATATATATATATATATATATATATATATATATATATGTATATATACATATGTACATACGTATATACATAATTTTAACCAATTGAAAGGTGATTTATATTTTAAAATCATAAACCTACTATGTATAAAGGTACCCATGATCCATCTTTGAAAGTGGCATAAATCCTTTTACTTTTCTTCATTTCGAGAAATATTTCGCAAGACATTAAATATAATGCTTTGCGTTAAACAATATTTAAAAATACTGGTGACCTGTACGTATATACTGCTGTTCAGTGGCGTATATTGGGTGTGTGCTAGGTGTGCGGCGCACACCCGTGAAAACCAAAGACCACATAAAGTAGTATTTTAATACAAAATAATGTGTTGTTGTATAAACAGGCATTGATGTGTATGGTGTATTTACCGCGTGCGCTAAATGTATGGTGTGGTGTATGGTGTGGTGTGCAGTCTGCAGCGTGTTGTGTGATGTTAGATGTAGTTTGTGCGCCGCGACGAGAGAATACCTATGCCGTGCAGCAAATTGGTGGGTTTGGTTGGAGTGTGCAGGCGGATATTCGCTTGTATAGGTTTGTTCGCGATATTAAGACGTACGGTGTGCTACGACTTCAGAGCACCGCGCAACAGTCGGCAATTGACCAATGCGATGCGACACGTGGTCTCGTACTTTTTCGCACATTCGTATTTTTATGGTCATTCGTATCTCAGTCATACCTCTAATAACTAATAATGGCTAACAGTGTTCAAGACATTTTAACTATTCCGTTTTCAAATAGAAGTTTTGAGATAAAATTAAAAATAATTAAAGATGGGAAACCGTGTCCGTCTCTTCCAAATTTATCCAGTTTGCATAAAGAAAAAACAAAAGTTTACACTAGACATTTTTGCGTTTCAAATTATAAAAAATTCGAATGGATTACAGGCTGTGAAATTCGATCCAAACTTTTCTGCTGGCCATGTTTATTGTTCTCCAAAGATATTAATGTGTGGAACAAAGAAGGATTTGCTGATCTCAACCATTTGACAGCAGCACTGAAGAAACACGAAGGATCGCAGGCACACGTTCAATCATTTCTTTCCATACAAATGTTTGGCAAACAACGAATCGACGTATTAATTGACAGTCAACGTAAAGCCGAAATAAGTCGACATAATGAACAAGTAAATAAAAATAGAGATGTTTTAAAACGAATTATTAACGCAATAATCTATCTAGGAAAACAAGAACTGTCCCTGCGAGGTCACGACGAGTCATGTAATTCCGTAAACAAAGGCAATTACATTGAATATCTAAATGCTCTTCGAAAATATGATTCTGTTTTAGACACTCATTTAAATACTGCTACTACCTTTCGTTGTACTTCTCCAAGTATACAAAATGACATAATCGAAGCAATCGCTCATGTTATTAAAGTTCATATAAAAAATGAAGTAGAGTCAGCAAGTTTTGTTGCTATTATTCTCGATGAAACTTCAGATATAATGACAAAATCACAGCTCTCAACAGTTTTACGTTTTGTATGTAAAGGCAATGTACATGAACGGTTTATTAGTTTTACAGACGTTAGTGCTGATAAAACATCTAATGGTCTATTCCGTCACGTGGTGAACATAGTTGAAGAATTTAAAATTCAAGACAAATTGGTTGGACAGACTTATGATGGAGCAAGTGTAATGAGTGGACACGTAAATGGTTTGCAATCCAAAGTCCTCAATGCTTATCCTTTTGCTCTTTTTACACACTGTTATGCTCATGTATTGAATTTAGTATTGCAGCAAGGTCTTTCTGATATTAAAGAAAGTAAATCATTTTTTCAAACTTTAAATGGATTGTCTACATACTTTTCAAAATCTTCCAAAAGAGTATTCGCTTTACAGGAATTTGTGACAAAAAGACTTCCCTCTGTAGCACCCACAAGGTGGAATTTTACATCTCGTTTAAGTAGCACAGTACAACAATACAGAAGTCAATTTACAGATTTTTTTCGACATGTTATAGAAAATTGTGAATTATGGGACACAGATACTGTTATAAAAGCACGAGGGTTTTTAGGCTTTTTAGAGGATTTTCAAACAATTAAACTTCTTCAAATTTTTTCAAAACTGTTTGGAATAACTGATGTTTTGTATAACATTCTTCAATCTAAATCTTCGGACGTTTTATATTGTTGTAAAAAAATTAATCATGTTTTGCAGCAACTGAAATACGAAAGGGATAATAATTTTGAAATGTTATGGAATAATTATTTAAATGAAAAAAATGATGATCATGATCGTAGGCCACAAAGATTAAAAAATTATTCAGAAGTAGAAGATAAAACTTCATTTCGTCAATTATATTTCAAAATAGTTGATAGCATAATCGCACAAGTCGAATGTAGATATTCTTCACTTTCCAAATTAGAATATTTCCACCTTCTTTGTAATGATAAATATGACGAATATAAAGAAAATTTTCCAAATGTTTTAATTAATAAATTAAAAGATTTTTATGGATCACTGTTTGATTATATTCGATTGAAAAACGAACTCATCGTGCTATATTCCAGCTCTGAATTTTCAGAGAAACCTGTTCATGAATTAATACAATTCATGACAAAAAATAACCTCGAATCTGGTTTTAAAGAGGTGTTTAAGCTGGGAGAATTAATATTAACGATACCAAGCAGTACAGCTTCAGCAGAACGTTCTTTTTCGGCGCTGAAAAGAATAAAAACTTGCTATAGAGGTACGCAAGGTCAAGATAGATTATGTGGCCTTAGCTTAATTTCAATAGAAAAAAAGTTATTGGTGGAATTAAAACAGAAAGACACATTCTATGCATACGTGATTGAAAAGTTTATGTCTCAGAAACGTCGCATTGAACTTATGTATAAATAACTAATAAATTAAACATTTTTGTAATGCAAAACTAGTATTTTTTTTTAATTGCTAATTTTATACCCTACGCCCTACGGCATACACAGCACACCCGGTATTAACACCCACCGTCCGCCACTGCTGCTGTTTCGAGATTCTGAACATATCGAATTAAAATAACTGATAACAATTTGTGAATTAAGTCAAAAGTCAAATTAAGTAGTGTTTTTGTAACTGAAAATCGGACTATCAAACAAAACAGCTTATATGTTCAAAGTCAAAACATTTAAATATAGCATAATAGAGATGAACATTCATCTAGTCAAATAGAATTTTTAGATATTTTCCTTTTTTTTATTTTAATTAACTAAAATACATATATACATAACATAAATGGCAAAAATTTAATAAGATTAATTTCAACGTGCATAAATTTAAATATATGTATGTACCTATATTATAGTTATTATATAAAATTTACATATGTACATATATATTACATATGTACATATGTACATACATACATATATACATATGTACATATGTTCATATATATTAAATTTAAACCCTATGTACATACATATATTATACATAGTTATCTTTATTATAAAGATTTGAGTGATTTTTTTTAGATTTGCACAAAACATGAAATATTTTCTAAATATAATACATCTTCCATTTCTATTCCGTTTAAAATGTGTTGAAATAAGCTCTTTTGTGTAAAGAAAACACATAAATGTTATATGTTCTGTAGCTAATATCATGGAATCGGGTAAAATTTTGGAGACAGTCAGTATGTAAAATTTATATGTTTATATATAGTTTTTCAATATCAGACGATGTTTGAAATTGAAAAATTAAAACCCACACTACTACGATGGATTTGAAATTTGTACGTGGAAATATAAACAAGCTATATGTAATATAAATTGAAGAAAGGTAATTACCAAAATTGCTGTTCAACGCGAATTAATTTATTTTATCATAATAAGTATTGTCTTTTACATTTTTTCTATGAATAAACTTCATTGGAATTGACGATATAGGCGTAGTTATATTTCCAAATGCAAAAAAATACAATATCAAAATTATGGACAAACAATTACGACATCAAATTTACCGCCCAGCTCGATGACTTATACAATGAGTCCGAAAAAGTGGATGGTGCAATTTTTCGCGCTGGGAAAACTATTCGTCACGCACATTAGAGTCGTCCAATTGCCCAGGCGAGAGGAAAATTCGCTCTGTGCGACCGGACGGGAAGAAAGCGAGAAAGTTCCTCATACTTGATTTATTAATCTGTCAGACCTCCCGCCTCCTTGAGGGCGCTCCCTCTCTCCAGCCTCTGTCCTGGTCACGGACAATGCCAGCTGGAAAATTTTTATCCTCCCTCATTTTCTTGTGAGCCGGATTTCATTCACTAGTCGGAGCTCTCTCGCCTTTTCCGCCCGCCCTCCCCATTTTCGCCTTTTCTCCCACTCACTTCTGTAACACGATAACGTAATACGATCAAGCTGATTCCATTAAAACACTATACTGCTAGAAAACAATACATGTTTGCCACCTTTAGTAACATAAAAACTGATTTGTGCATCCTTCGCGTGTGATTTATATGTCAAACACTACTCAACAGTGCCCGACGGATGTCAATTTCTACATCAATAACTTTATGGCCAAAATAAATAAAGCCGGCATCAAACCAATACTTTAATGGGTGATGATCTGGTCTAATTGGAGTCTTTAACGTTAAACAATAACACTCATCTGAGAGGTTATACTCTCTTTAAGATATTTACTTATTTAATACTTATTTATACTTATTAAAATAATTAGAGAATCCGTCTTTTAATATAGAGTGGTTTATATTTGGAATAGACTATCGACTTAGTAACCTAAACTTTTTACAAGCCTCTTAAATGTATTTAAAACAAGCTTGATTATTTCCTTAAAATAAATGGGTTTTTGTAGTTTTTTCCTTTTTGATGCTAAGTTAATATTTTGTATATGTTAATATTTCATTTTCGGTTTTCTTTCTTTTTTTTATCTTATTTGATATTTGTATTTCTGTACTACTGTATGTATTATCAAATCTCTTTGGTTCATCCGCTTTGCCGCCTTTCCCAAGTATTCTTAAATAAATAAATAAAATTCCTAGAATACTAATGGTGGTTAGAATAAAATAAGACAGCCTTATTTAAACATACATTGTTATTATAAATTATTATTTTTATATTATTTCATTCTTCACTCGTCATTTTTTTGCAATTGAACATGTCCATACATTCGCCTTTACAGATCGTTCCAAAGTGACGAGTATGCTAATACAGATACGATACATACAATTAATACAAGTATTTATGGATTGCGAATTCATACAAACAACATCCACAGTGACATCTATGGAGAAATTTTTGTAGCATTTTATTATACAAATTGTCGAACCCAAAGACGCTGAATAACTTGAGATTTGCAAGAGAAATTGGAAAAAAGATGCCAATTTACAAAAACCGTTTCAATGAAAATCAGAAAAATTGGCAAACTCTGAATGGAAACGATCGAAAGGCCTTGACTCACAAACCAAGGTCTGGCCAGCAGCTACTAGTGGGAATCGAGCCGTGATCACTCTACTCGAAAGCATAATATGCTAACCACTAGTCCACGCTGTTTGTTTTGTTATATTTGATGTATGAACATAATATTATTATATTTATAATAGACAGATTTCATTAATGATATTTCATTTTATTATTTGTCATACCTATTATATTTATATATCCAGAAAGCAACGAACATCCATTGAAGAAGTATAAAACATGCATGCATACAAATATACTTCTTGAATATATTGAAGCTGTATTGTATCAACACATTTCCACTTATAGATAAAAGCATATCGATTTCCACCAAACTGTTTCGAGATTAGTGCGTTCATTCAATGCGATCTACTCTCTACAGGATGCAGATTTTGTAGTTTAGCTTTTCAAACGTTCTTGTCAATTAAAGTAAAGCCACTCCTTTTATATTGCGAGCCTGTCTATCTTTGTGTGAAAAACTTGGAAAATCGGATAGTTGTTCCTAACTGACAGTATTCAATTTTGTCGGACGCGCGTGAGTTACGTTCGTGGGGGGGATTTTCGGCTTATCTTGTTTTCTATTTCTAGAAATTCTCCTTCCACCATTTCAGCGTTCGACCGAAATCTCCGGTGCAATCTCCACACGAGTGATTTACCGTTGGAGGTGTTCAAAAACTATTTCAATATATCAGTCGGAGTGCTCCGTTTGAAGGGCTCAACTCGCGCCACTTAAATAAACCCTACAGATGGTATTCACCGTCAACAATTTTTTCCGGTAAACTGCATTCGAACTTAATACATATATAACATGTCGAGCAACCCAAAAGTATTTACAACTTTTAACTTAAATTTATTAAATGTTCGTGTCGTAAATCTACATAGCAATGAAAGCTACAAGTCAATAATGACGAACATGAACAACAAAGGTTTCAAAGTAAATACATTTATTACAATTTCAGTAAAGTTGTTTTTGTCGCATTTTGTTTTATGAGTACATAAATCAGCACCAAAGCTATAAATGCTGTCAGTTAAAAGGTATAGAAAGTGCACGCAGTGAACTAAAGTGTTTTCATATGTTTACTTTTAGTGACAGGTTTTTATGGCTCTGATCTTTCAGGATAAATTAAATTAATTAATTAATTAATTAATCCGAATTCAGTAAAAGAGTAAAAACCTCCAAACCTCCGACTCCAACTCCAATTTGAACAATTTTAGTAATATGGATTATTTTGCCAACGTATAAAATTATTAGTAATAAAAATAATATCGATTTTCAAAAAAGATTGAAAATGTATGAATTTCATGTCAAAAAAATCCCCAAAATACACAGACACACACATTTTTTATAGATCATGTATCATCACCAACTGTGATCAGTGATCGATTCTGAGTTCGAATCAGTCAAAATCTCGAGTTCGATATTTCGCATGAGCACAAAACTTTATCTATTGTTACTACGTACACACATACATATTACATCAGCGGTTTCCAAACTGGGAGGCGCGCCTCCCAGGAGAGGCGCGGACTATTGTCAGGGGAGGCACCAAAACTTTTTAATAAAAAAATAATTTTCATACCATAATATCAACAAATAAATAAAACTTCATATCGTAGCTTGACAGTAAAAAAGTGTTTGCAAAGCTGTGTGCTGATATGGAAGCTAATTATACCTCACTTTTGTATTATTTTGAAATTCGCTGGCTATCTCGTGCAAAAATGATTCAAAGGGTGTTTGAATTCAAAGAAGAAATAGCAACCTTTCTCGAAGAAAACCAACATGAAGAGGCACATTTGTGGACGAACGATGATTTTATTGTTAAACTTGCCTATTTGGTTGAAATTTTTGGAAAATTGAGTGGTTTAAATAAATCAATGCAGGGATCACAAATACACCCACTTGTTCAAAATGACAAATTTTATTTTATGGAAATAAAATTTACAAAAGAATGAGTTGGATATGTTTTCACTTTCCAACGATTTCTGGGCCACAGCCAATATTGAAGCAAGTAAAAATCTTTTATTGACCACTTGGATGGTTTAGTGCTGCATTTTTCTAATTATTTCAAAGACCTTGATTTCTCAAAGTTTTTGTGGATAAAGAATCCATTTAACTACAATGAAGAAGACGAATTTGAGCTGACAACCATCGAAAAAGAAAAATTGATAGAATTATCATGCGATAGCTCACTAAAACAAAAGTTTCAAAATGAAACCATAAATAAATTTTGGATGAATCTTAGTGGAGAGTATGAATCTTTGTATTGCAAAGCAATGCAAGTGCTTCTATCGTTTGTAACGTCTTATTTATGCGAAACGGGCTTTTCAGCACTAGCTGCAATGAAAACCAAATATCGACCCAGGTTAATAGTCGAAAAGGAGTTACGAGTGACACTCTCCATATTGCCCCCAAGATTTGATAAACTTTGTGCCAATAAACAACAACATCCTTCGCATTAAATTTTGATGTGTTAGATGTAGTTTAATTAGTAATTTAATATAAAAATAAATATACATGTTCGTATATAATTATGTTATAGCAAAACCTTTTTATTATTCTGTATATTTTAGTGTTCAGTGGTTTTTTTTAAATAAAGTTTTATTATTTAAAACGTGTCTATATTATTATATCTATTAAAAAATAAAAGGTAGGGAGGCGCGGAAAAAAATTTTTTTAGGGAGACGTAGTAGCATAAAGTTTAGAAACCACTGTATTACGTAGATAAAGTAAAAATGAGAGTAAAAAAAAGTATGAGACGGAGGAAAAGCGGGTTTGGCCAGAATACGGCAAAACGTGTGCATTTCAACGATTTTGTTTATAATATAATTATAATTCATGATTTTATGATAAATAAATTTTCATCATAATTTTTCATCGTATTAAAGAAGATTTCATGATAAAGAAATTTATAAATTTAAATTTATCAGTCGAATTACTTCAATACAATTATAAACTCTAACTGACGCAAACCGTAACACTATTAATTAAAAAAAATAGTAGAATGCTCCGACTACGCAGCCTTGCTTAATGACATAAAATAATCTTCCATGAATTATATAAACAAATTTCAACATTTATTTAAACAAAAATATGTACACACATATGTATGTACTTTTTTTAATTCAACCTATATAGAAAATGGTGTTCAAAAAACATGAAATAATATTCGCCAATTTCCCTCAAGCACTATTATGACAAATGAAGAACATTTCAGCCCACGTTTCATTGTCGCCTTCGTAGATGCGAAGCTGTGAATTATTATGATCATTCGAAGTCGGTTTCGATTGATCGAAAATTCACGACAGTACGTGCTGTCCTTGTGCGAACTATCCAGCTGGAAGAGAATTCAAAATAAGCCATTATATATTTACGATTCTATTTTGGTTTCGGTATCGGGGGAGCAATGGAGTATAACGATATAAAATCACACGTGTGGATAAGCCGCTGTTTTGGCACAAAATCTAATTAATTTGTATGGCCGCGCGCACTCGTGAAATATCGAAACGCATTGTGTGATGATGTAAATTTGTCGTAAACTAACCGCTGCACATCACATTAATCAACACGGTTCGCGCGCTCATTGAAACAACAATTAATTGAATATATGAACTGGGAGAAAATCTGTTCAAATTTAGATATGACCTTTACAATATCAGATGTATGTACAATCGACCAAAGTGAGTGCTAAAATCAGACTCAAATCTCAAATTTATCAATTCCTTTATCATAATTGGGGTCAAAGCGCTCATCCGTGTCCATAAAAAGAGCCTTTTTGTACCAGCTCTGGAGTTCTAACCCATGGAACTTTCAGTCCTTTCTTATTTTACTGTTTGCAATACATTCTCCTGTCTTCAACCTCACAAGGGCAACATAACTGATCGTTAATTTATTGGTACACCCGAACAAACGTTCATGAGAAGCCTTTTTCAATCATCCGTAAAGCGTGTCTCCAGCCTACCCAATTGAAGTATCTCAATGAAGAGGGTTGACAATTCAATACCAATAACTTTATACATATGTATGTACATACATACATATGTTTCCAGTTATCTCTTCTCTTTGCCCTCGCAACTCCCTTGATAAACCTCATAGCTGGTACCTGCAAACTTATTCATTGAGAATTCATAGTTGGGATCAGTTATATTATATACGATGGGAAGAATTAGTAACCTTATAAGGCACAATATTCAACAATGATATTTTTGAAGAAAATTTATTTTTAGTTTTTCATTTCCTTCTGGAGAAATTGAATTGTGAAATTGTGAAAAGTTAATATACGAAAAATGTAGTGGAGCCAAATTTAATATGAAAACGTCAGACAAATTCAGCAAATTTTCCTATATAGATATTTGAATTTTACAGCCAACTATAGCATTCTAAATCTTTGAAATTATTGAATAAATGTTTCAAGTGTATTCGATTCATAATTTCAATCCTTCGTCGACTTCGATACACTGTTATAAAAGTTTTATAGCTAGAATTAAATTTAACAACTCTATAAAGAAAACGATATACTCGAAGGTACTACACACAAATACAAAACTATTTTATGTAAATTATGCATTATAAAGGTCCACTTGCGCCGTACAAAAGTTTTATGCGTACGATTCAATACCACATTCGTTAACTATCCGACTTTATTCCGATACTAAAACATAACACCACTTCAAAACCGATTCCAAAAGCTTCCAGAGGATCGCATACATGATATAAAATTTTAAACTTTGAATTTTCGGGCTGACGTCGTCTCGCGAAAAACAGACGCGATAACGGCTCAACTTCGAGCATCGAAGCGTAATCGTCGCGAAGCCATAAAACCGCTGTTAATTTTAATACAAGCATTAAATTTGCACAGCGTCGTTATGAAAGTAGTTAAGAGAGTCCGGAGGTGGGGTCGGCCCAGCCACCCACCCGTCTGATTCGACCGGACCGATTAAATTTTCATTAGGCGTGGTCGACACATTTCGACCCTTGGTCGTGGAGACTTCTCGTCGCAGCAAGAAGAGGTCTCCGGGACAGTTTACGACCACGATTATTAATTAGACAAAGTTGTAAACAGGATAATGTTGCGTGGTTTAATTACTCAATCCGTTAAACAACAGGTAACTTTGTCGCGCATGCGAGCCCACCTACGCACGTCGAAGTCTTCTCGTATCTCCTCCCCTTCCGGGAAAGCTTTGGGTTAGAATCATCGGATACTTGGCGTGTCTCGGGAGCTTTGATCCTGATAAAGCTTTCGTGGAAACTTGCGCCTGAAGGGTGGCCCCAACAATAAAGTTGGCAGATTGACGCGTGTAGTGATACGGATTGAAAGCTCCTGTCGAATATTCGAGATACTTAGCGCAAGCGGTACAGTACAGCCAACTTTTGTATTGCATTTTGAGATGGTTTTCTTAGCTTTTATTAAACACGTCATATGGCATTTTGTTCATTTGAACCAAAATTTCCAATATTGCAAATTTATAACCCTAATTTTTTTAATTAAGTTCAAATAGTTCACAGAAATATTTATGCAGGGCGGACGAGAGGGGGAATACAGCGTATGCATATTAACTGGGCCCGGCTTCAGAAAAGGCCCAGTCGAAATATTCGATAAAATATATATTTAAATGTTTTTTAAAATGTATAGTTTGAAATTCGTTTAAATTTTCACTATATGCAAAAATTAGATGGATTCTCGTTTACCTAAATTTGTTAGAAATAAATTGAAACGAACTCAATACAATAGACCGAATAGACATAGAGTATACGAATTCGCAGAAGTAACATATCATATTTTTTTACATCTAAATCTTTGTTTAGTTGCCGACTAAGTGTAATTTGTGTATAAAAGGGTCCAATTGAATTTAAAACCACATAAAAGAATCGATCTGCAAACTATAAAAGTATACCTACATGAAATCATTTCAGTGTATTACAATGGCTGATATCTGGTTAAAATTTTTGGCGAAAATAAATTGTCATTTTACAAGGAAAACAAATTACATTTTACTGTGAAATAAATAATCTTTCAAGTTTAATTGTGAACCCGAAATATATTAGATATGAATGGGTATATATCTCTTTGCGGAATTCAAAAATATAGCTGAAAGCACGATAATTGAACCTCCATATATTCTCAGGAGAAACTAAAAGAAGGGAAAAAAATATGATTCATCAACTAATGATGCAATTTTTAACGCGGAAGATTTTCAATACGTTTGTATGGACAAGGCGCTGGGGTCCAGCCCTCTCAAGTACTCCTTTTATAAAGTTGTTGATACCGTAATTACAATGAAATATAGTCAAGCTCATAAAATTAAATCTTGATTTTCCCAACTATGGAAATTTCCAATACTAAGTGACAATGATATATTTACATACATACAAATCCAAGCAAAAATTAAACCAATAAAAGATTAACTTTTACATATTAAAGCCATTTATGAAGTTTATATTACAGGCCGATGATTAAATCCATAATATTAAAATAATAAGATACATACATATGTACGTGCTATTTCGAAACATAATGATTCATATTTTTTCGTATATTTTGTTCTATTCCAGTAAAAAAAAAGTTCGAAAGGCTGAAATACATACATATAAGCAAATCAATTTAATATAAGCAATTTAATATATTTAAAATAATATCAAATATATTTTTGTCAATTATAATTGATTTTAATTTAAATACGCACAACTTTTTCCTAATACATTATTTAATAAACACATTTACTATATTGGGTCAATTTTTTTATAAGATTTTTGAAAATTGCACCTGGGCCCGGTTTTTCTCCCGACGCACTGTGCTGCGTTTAGAACAAAAGAGTTGTTACTTATAATTTCCAGATATTATAAGTAAAAAAATTGACAAAATAATTAACAAATTTACCATGACTTTAATGAAAAGATGGCCAAAAATCATGCGAAGCATCTCTTAAGTAACAATTCTGGATGGCTACAAGAAAAAAAATCGGGTGTGACCAACCCATGACTTTATCGATGTATTTGAGGAATATATGAAAGTCTCAAAACAAAATTCGATATTGAACCGTACAGACACATTCACACATACCGGCAGCATAATGAAATACTAATAGCTATGACAGCATTTTCGTTACAAATTGAGCGCAAATATATGGAAACTCGCACAAGACAAAAGTTCTACTTGCGGTTGTCGGATTTTGTTCAAATATTTTTATCACTTAAAATCCAGTATTAATCAGTATTGTACACAATAAATACCAAGAAGATTAAAATAATTTAAATGGTCAAAATAAAATAATGAAATATTGTTTTAAAAAAAAATACTACTTCCAGTTTACAAATTTTGACCAAAATCTTATAAACTCTGAGCTGGTACATAAAGAATACAAATATAAATTTTCAGCTTGATACGTTTAGGGAAAGTAATTGTTTCCCATGATTTTTGAAAACGCAGCTGGATGTATTAAGAAAAGCCAACGATATGTCATGATTTAAATAATTGTTCAAATTATTATCAACATAATAACTGATTAATGTTTATTCAATGTATACATTGTATTCGAATTCAATATAAGATTCAAATATTTTGACAGGTTCGTGAATTTATATTTATAAAGAGGATCATGAAATCTATCTACATACATTTCAATAGACTTGGCAACAACAAAGATATTAGATTTTCAAAACACAATATGAAATTCAATATCAAATAATTTTGTTAAATAAATTTATCGAAGTAATTTCAAACACAAAGTAATAAACCACATCCATTGATCGAAACCTTATGTACATATATGTATACATATGTATATTGAGATGTAATTGATAAATAATATACGTACACGTGTACATTATAAAATAGGGAAGTACAATTTACGCTCACTAAAAAGGAGATCACAAAATATTTTGAAGTAAAATGAATTAAATCAAAGCGTTCATAATAAAAGGTAAAAGTCTGTAAAAGGTTTTATGGTAGTAAATCACGGAAAGTTTTATATCTAGATAAAGGACAGTCAATTTAATGTGAATGATTTTAAATCTCTCAACAAGTCGGCAAAGGAACAAAGGCGTTTCATTTTAAAGTTTCTCAAACGTACCCACTCACTCTAGAGATTTAAAACACAAGTTTTAACTATCACATTCAACGCCAGTTGGGTACATTTAAAAGCGTACAAATGTATCAATAGAAACATTAACACAATATATTTAATTTGATTTATAGCTAGTGCCTAGTTTGTGTCACATTTACATTTATGATAATACTCTAATACTATCTTCAATATTATTCCAACGTTTATACATATTTATTCAGAGTAGACTTAAGAGTTAGCCGACTTTTAAAAGTATTTAAATATTTTATTCGGCTAAAGTCATAATCGACGCCGAAATTTCTGATGAGAAAACTTTATTTTTCGAAAAGTTCGGAAACACTCTCCGCCACTAAGCAATATATAATATAATCATTTAATGTTGCGGTCGAATCAAACGCAATTTTAATCACGTTCCACTATTCGATTCAATCCACGCGTGAAGATGAGATCTAAATGCTTCGTGGGACGCCATCTAAATGCACTGAAGATGATTCGACCGTTTTCCGAACGGCGAAACTATTTTCTAAAACCGAAAAGCTCACTTTCGATAGTCCGTGGGCGTGCATGTGATGCACGTGGACTGCAATTCGATCAAATAAAAGTGCTCGTCCGATCGCACACTGAAAATCTGCATCCGTGTGAATGCACTTCGAGGAGGAAATGCAGCAGCAGTAGCGCTCAATCAAAATGCTACCGTCTTCTTATGTAAATTTATTCAAACAAACTGATTCCGCTTTATTCGGTATTGTGTCCGTCTCGGGACCGATAGTAAAATTTCAATTTCATCTTTTTAAATTTCCAACACGTAGCGGTGGCGATAATGCAATCCAAATTCGCCATTTTACTCGGGAAATATTCACACTTTGAAGGATATATAAAAGTGATGCAAAAATTTTGCATCTGCATAAATGAATGTATGTATATATGTATGTATGTGTGTAAAAGTGCATTACACCCATTCAAGTGTGCAAATCGCATTGCACCACTTATAGTGCACACTGTGCAATGTATTATCATATGCATGTATTAGATAAATTAAATTCAATAAATTTAAATACACATAATTCGTTTTTAAAATCAAAAATTCCCCTTTGTCTAAATAAGATGATCTTCGATCAATGGGTTTTACTAATAATGACGTATGAATTTTTACACAAAATCTAAATGCAATCAAAGAAGTACAAAACTCGGAATGCTTGGCATAAAGAGAGATCGGAACGGAATACATACATGGCTTAGAAGTATGACAAGGGTAATGGATACAGTAAAGAGAGAGAAGAAATTTAATCATCATCATCATTTACAGCCATTCGCCATTGAATGGTGAATGGTTGTAACTGATGATGATGATAATATTAATTAAATATTTCTTACTCTATTTCATCACTTTATTTCAATTGTATTGGGCCCTTAAATTTCTTACTACAATAATTTTCCCCAATGAATGTTCTCGAAGCCTTTTTTAGTTGTAAATCAATACATACTTGGGTAGATCACAAATTCACAACATTTAGAGCATTATAAACACTTAAAACGAAAAATACGCTTGAAAAGAGTAACGGAATTCGTTCAGGTGAGTTTTTAGCCAATGACTTCTGATTATATACAATTTTAAGGTATTTCTTCTATACAATTTAATTAAAATTTATTTATTTCCAAATAAAATAGATGTTGAAATTTAAATTTACACCTATCCGCTCTAGTGTATACAGACCATTGGATACTTTCTATATAATCTTACAAATTGGCACATTTTATTTATTAACACATGAAGTAGAGTTGATAATTAAATTATCCACATATTTAAAAAGTGCACGTCATTTCTGAGGTTAATAATATAGTCTTTTGAAAATCCATGTTGCATTATAAAAAATACCTTTACCCTGTTATGTAAATATATACAATGAATAGTAGTAAAAAAACGTCGTATCATCTCACCTTGACATAATTTCTTTTACTTTTTGTTTATTGGTTCGGCTGGCGAAAAAAAGCTGATATTTTTTAGTGGAAAATTGCGATGTGCACCCCACCGTGACACGTGTACACGTTGTGTGACCACAAATGTGACGAGGGTGACCACCCTATCAGTATTGTCAATCCAAAAGAACCGAATCGATTGTTTTACATAGCAGGGCTCGGTCGGAACTGGTGCCAATCTGGGATCGTTTACGAAACCATCTATCAGCATTCGATCAGTCTTTGAAAATTGGGAAACGCATTTAAAATTAAAATAAAATCAATAAATAATTACAACAGTAGGTACATACATATGTACATATGTAGTATCGAACGGGAGGAAGTCGTGTAAATCAACCGGTTAATATCACTGAAAGGATCATAAAAAAGATAAAGTGGTCGTAAACTTTAGTGCCTGGATACAAAAATTGAAAGGATAGGAGTGTTTGAAAATATGTTACAATGAAACGACGATTTATCGTATCAGATGCTTTATACATCAATCGCATTTCTTTCAATTTTATCGTGATAAATTTTAAACCAAGCAGCATTCTCCATATTCACTTATACGACGTAGCATAATATTATTACAATCGTATAAGTGTACATGTACAACATAATATTACTTGTAGATTATAATAAAATAAAAACGATTTTTCCTTTAATAGACACAATTACCGAGGATTCTTTTATATAAGTAAAACCCTATTCATTCGAATTATGTGTTACTTAATTAACTCCATTATTAATGTCTTACCTTTCCGAATCATTAATATCAATATATGTATGTACATACACACACATATAATATGTAGGTAACTTGTATATGTACATACTTCAATATTTATATTAATTAAAAAATCGTTTTCGTATCCAAAATGAAAATTTACATTAATTTAATTTGAATAATTATATATTTTTAAATTATATAGTAAATATATTTTTATTTCATATTTTTATCGAATTATTGTTTTTATTCCAACATTTCCAGTTCCAGGTATATTTTGTATCCAAAATATATATTATTTTTTGAAGTCGTAAATGGACTAAGTAACTACTAGCATCTTGAAAAAAAGGATTTTCTTTTAATTTAAAATATTTAGGAAGACAGGATATTCGCCTCATATATTGAAATACATATGTTGCCGCGTATATCTGACATGTTCTATTGTTATACTGACATGTTCCTTATAAAAACGAGCATGACCATAGGGCACAGAGCTACATACACCTGAAAACGTTTTCAATTTATTTATTTTTTATTATTTTCGCTTGATTAAAATGATTTAAAAAAAAATATATATATATATATATATATATATATATATATAATATGTACATTACATTTGTCTTCATTTACCTTTCATATACGTATTATATGTTATGAACCACATATGAGCCGTTATATTTGAAAGCGGCATAAGTCCAGTTTTCTTCACTTCAAGAAGAGTATCACAAAACATTATATTTAATGTTTTGCTTCTAACAATAATTAAAAATACTGGTGGCCTGCAATACGCATATTCTGCTTTTCCGAGATTCTGGACATATCGAATTAAAATAAATGATAACAATTTATGAATTAAGTCAAACGTAAATGGTGCTTTTGGAACTAAAAATTGAATTTCCACCACTTTCAAATATAATATAAATGTTCAGATACATACTTGAATAATATAAAATTTCCCCAAAATCGATCTTATATCGAAGTTTTCCGACGATTTCAACTCAAATAAATATCACCACCAAAACTTTTGCCCCTTTCTTATTCTCCTTTATTCCTTAGCATTGCAAAACTAGAAACTATAAAGTACCCTACCCAAAACTGTTGATACGCTAAAAACGTATTTTAGGGTAAAAAAAAATAAAATACATTGACTCGTTTCACTTTCACAACACATCCGTCTATTCATACCTACAAATTCACCGGCATGTTTTCGTAGGCATTTTGATAAAATCGGATCTCGTTTGTTATACAGTACCAATCCACGCACTACGTACATATGTCCATCTATCCGTTTTGTCCAATTTTACCCCGTGCTGGTGAACAATTTCAATTTGTTTCGCTATTCGCCTAATTGGCCACTGTCGCCCCTAACAGCGAACCACCACCTGCTTCCTATCCTATTTGTTTTGCTAAATTGCTCCTGTGGATTTGTTCGCGCAAGTTTTTACAACGGTTTACCCATCCCGAATGATGGAAGTATACCGCAGACAAATTTACTTATCCTTCAGCTCCTTCGTAACAGACAAATGGGTCTTCGCGCGAGTGAACCAAATCTCACACCCGATCAATTCTTGTTTACGTAAAAACATCATTAAAAAAACACTAAACCTGTTACCATAAAGTATGTATATACATGCGTGTGAACTACATCTTAGCACATAATATTATATGTATGATCATCGATACAATAATCCTTTCATGTGCAATGTTAGCTGTTCATTGAACCGTAGAGCACACTGGGTGAGTTTCAACCTCATACAAGCTTAATTACATGTCCTGACTGAAGTCTATCGAATTGTATGCAAATAACTGAATGTCAAATAACTGAAACATGTTTAGACTGCATAAATCAATTTCTACCATTACGTATACGCCTATTCCCCATTCTATTGAATTGCTTTACAATTGCATACAAACAAGTGTAATTTGACTTAATTCATGAAATCGCCAATTTCACGAAATTTTCAAAAAATGCTAGTTCATAGAACAGCACTATTATTTTATACATAAGTAATTGTAAAAATTTGATTTTATTTATGTATTTAAAAATCTTTACAGAGACGACATAGCCGATGGATCAAAATAGCTTATCAATCAGCTTACAATTACAAAACAACAAATAAAAAATTCGTAGAACATTGTATAAAATACAAAAAAAATTCAAAAAATTCAAATAGAAACAATAATAGGAAAGAGAAAGAAAATAACAGTAACCAATAAGAAAATATCTGCAAAAACCCATTATTACTTTATCTATGTTTTTTTTAGAAAATCATCAAGTTTATTTTCAAAAAGGTTTGGATTACCAGTAGTTACTAATTCATTACGAAGATTATTTCAAATTTTAACCACTCTGTTTCAAAAAAACAGTCTCCAATTTTTTGTTTGAAAGTAGGCCTCTGAGCTTTTTTTTGCTATGCGTAAAGAGCTCACAATTGTAGTTGTTATTTATAATTATATTGACTTCAATTAGATCACCTCGCATTCTTCTTATCTCTTGTCTGGAGAGATTCATCATTTTCAATCATTATTCTCAGATTAATTTTGCACATTTATTAAATAACCAAAATAATTCGCGCATATTTCATGGAATAGGCAGATATTTCATGAAATAGTTTTTTAACCAATGACTAAAATAAAAAGAAGTCTCTATTTTTAATTGTCATGCTTTTTTTAGTCATTGTTCTTAATTCATTAACCAAGCTTCTTTGATAGTTTCATGATATAAACTATGTTCTATATGTACATATACATATATGTAGAACATAAAATATTCTTTAACCGTTATTAGGCCAGGTTACATTACCAAGCCTTGGGTATATGATAAATGGCTATGAATAATCTCTTACGTGACTTACGAGCCATCTTGTACAAAACACGTTCTATTACTTTAGATAGAGGGTTATACTGTCGTTTGTTCAAAGGATTAAATATTAATGCGTACTATTTTCGGATAAGTGACAAACTCTCGGCTATGAGTTGCGTGTGTGCGCGCGAGCTTTCGTCCGAGTTTCGTGCGCCAAATGGAGCGAAAATAACGCAAATTCACCCGATATGACATAAAAGCTTTGAATAATACATCTTTTCTTCGAAGATTCGAGACGTTAAAATCCACACCCGAAGTTGTCGCAACCCAAAGTTGTGCCATCTTTTAAAAACGCTTTAAGTCTTCAGAGTCGGACACGCTCCGACGCCTGCACTATCGCCCCGATTTCGCACGTTCTCTTTGTGAATGTTTCCCACCCTCCTTCCGTCATAACTTTGAATTTTCCCGCAAAAAACTCGGAATTTGTCTCGGGTGAATTTTGCGAGGCGTTGACTTTTCGCGGAAGAAGTGTGCGCAACATTCCACATAATGCGACGGGTAATTCCGAGGCGCTTTCATTCAAAAAGTTTCTTTTTTGTGGCAATGAAAGGGCGCTACCTTTACAATGGACGCATAAAAAAAGTTTTTTTATTATCGACACTGTATAAAGGAAGGTTAAGAAGATATCAGGTTTTAGTAGACACATTTGAGACGTTTTGTATTTCCGTGTTAAGGCCAACAAGTTGTAGTAGGCCGCATTCTATCGTAAAAGAGTTTGTAACATAGCACAAATTAACAACTGAACTAAAATATAACTGCAATTTTATATTAGTACGACTAATAAAAGTTACAAAATTGACTTAGTTAAAAATTTACGTGTTGCGTATTATTTTTCGTACATTTTTATGCTATCCAAGTACAAATAACATACCAATATAAATTTAACAGCACATTTTCAGCCAATATTGTAAATACGAAAAAAATATAAACGATTCATTGAAATCACCGATTATTAAATTTATATACTTAATGTTATGTTTTCTTGGATATTTCAACAAAAAATATTTTAAAAAATCCAATAATGTACTTAAAAAAATAAGTTTTTTTCTATTGCGCCTTTATATCCCTTATTATAATTGATATTGAAGTTGAGTTGAAAAAAGTCTGATTATTACATAAGTTTTGATCGCAGCAACTTCATTTCATTATTTTCTATCGTATTTTATATATTTTATTAAAAATTGCATTCATTATGTTTTAGTGTATTTCTTAAATCGATAGAAAAACAATAATTTGAAACTTTACTGTAAAACAAATCGAAAATTTGTTTTGAAAGGATCGATTAGACTTTCCACGTACATTTTGCTAATGTTTAACTATATTGAGTATTCTTAAAGTAATCAGCTGAAATATAAATTCAAATTGAATAAATTTTAACAACCAAGTAAAAAAGAGCTATTATTCCATTTAATCAGACAAAACTTAAATAAATGATCACATTGCTTGAATATTTTAATTAAACCAACATTTTGGTAGCTTCTTCATGGCGTGAATATTCTTATAACGTCCGAATCACAATAACACAATACGTAAAACTTTACCCTTGTCCATCGTTCCAATTATTCATCACTCGGACGAAAGCCGATAGATTCAATTTAACTTCGTCAGTATAATAACAGTCCTCGAGATCGTTTGCACGATTTTAATTGATCTAACGGCCTACAAAGCCTTCCAATTCAAAAACAAGAATGAAAGCATGCAAATACCAATAATAGCCCAGGCCAAAGATCAAAACGCCAATTTCGCCAAACACACGACCGGCAGCGCTGGGCGTACATAAATTTGAAAAAATAATCATAATTGAACGAACGGTACAAATGTACATTGCGTGAATTTGATTAAGCGAATGTAGAAGCATTTACGCGGGAAAGTGTTATTCAATTAGCGGACAGGGTTATTCGGTGAGCAACAACAAACTGAATTTAGGGACATGTGTCAGACCGGGATGAGAGCAAGCGAAAAGTATTTTTCCTACGCGCGTGCAAAAGGTTCGAAATAAACATAATTATATTAATCAAACGAGTGACGAGCGCTGTGTTAATGTAAATTTCATGTAAATTCGTATCCTGGTGCGTCGGAAAAAAATGTTTTCCATCCCTGGCAAACGTTGCGAATCGTGAAAAATATTTTCCTTTCCACGGGTGTGCTTATTTGCCCTATGTATGTATATATGTCTGTATATAGAATTTCAACCAAATCTGGTTAACATGTACAAAAAACAAATTGTTTTACAATTTGAAATATCTCAAATTTGACTGCAGTTTAACATTTAATCCATTTCTGGACCCTGTGACGAAATTCGACCTAAATTTGATTTCAATTGACCTATTAAGCGCCGAAGCATATAAATATGCATGATTTTTATTAAAAAAAAGCGTATTTCCCAACAATGGCTTTCATTTTCACGCCGAATAATTTGAAATATACTATGTGTTAAATTTTCGTTTTCATTCACGATTTTTCGATTACGCTCCTGCGCCAAATCGCCGCAATACTGTTCGAATACAGTGCAATAATTAGTTAACATAAAACAACCGTCAATTTGTATCAGTAAGACTATTAAGATATTCATGAGGAAATTGATTTGCTAGGCGAAAAAGTGATCGATAATTTCCTACCTTTTCAAATGATACTGTAGGGATGATGAAAAATTCACTCACCTGAAACAATAAAAATGTATTGATTATTTATTAATATTAAATCATACAAATTTTATAATATAAATCACACAACACTATTACAAATTCATAAATAGAAACAAATCATGCAGGAAAATATAAAATTTATACTTAAATATTATAAATAATATTAGAGTTATAAACAGTAATTTGAATAGTAAATTCATCTTCATTTTTTTGTTTAAATTTAAACTCGACTTATATAAATATTTCAAAATGGATCAAGTCTAAAAAAACATTTTCAGAAAGTGTAATTGATTAAATTTAATATGACATCTTAAATTTTAGATTAAGGTATAAGCGTCAAATTTGAAATTGTACACATTTCGTTATTCGAAAACGTTTTCGTTCAAATAAACACACAACACAATAAATGCTTAGAAATGTCATAAAATTCCCATCCCTCACTTTCACAACGGCAATATCAACTGTCTTCGAGCGTAATTTATTTATTTTGCTTGTGAATACATAATGGCATATAATTCGTTCGTCTTTCAACGCGAAACATTTTTCAAGATGATAAACATTTTCCATCTGAACGTGAAACGTGACGCAATTTTCCATATAAGTGACCCTCCTCGCCGACAGCGATATCAATCTAAACACACACAACAACGTACACAACTTCGTTTAATGCAAATTTATCAAACACAAAACTTTGCAATCAAATTATACATATATACCGTTATTAAAATTCGCTAAATATATAGGTATATATATATATATATATATATATATATATATATATATATATATATATATATATATATATATATATATATTCATATTTTATTATTATTATTGAGAGGGGATCCGAGCGATGTTGGACGATGGGTCCGTATTAGAATAACGGCGAGCATTTCCATATCCGCATCCGGTTGTGCACGCCTAATATGGAAATGACTTCACGGGGAATTTGATACACGGGATCAGAGCCGAAAAGATATACTCGGAATACCTTTTATTCAGAGGCCCAAATTGAATTTGGGGGTGCCGTCAGTCCCGAGGATGACGACCCGTCGGATATTGAAGAGATATCCGTTTGACGCGGACGCGGGACAACAAACACCCTCTGTTCATTTTGAAATTTTCTCATTTAGAAACAAACATCTCTATCTAACGGCTCTCTATATATGTATGTATGTGTATTAAAACGTTCACGCTTCACTACAACGTCGACGTATTACTTCGCGTCTAATATAAAATCGTTCGAACCCATCCGTCCTAGGTAGATGCGATGAAGCGTTCGAGCATAAGAATGATGCGTTCCAATTTCGAGCAAAATTCTCATACAGAGCGGATCCGTAAGTAATCTCAAATCTACATACAACTGGATAATATATATTTGGCAGCAGTTATTCCAACTTAAAAACTTATAATCCAGCGCTACTCCATTGTTCTATGAAAATATACAATAAAAACAGCAAGGTTTTTGCTACTTCTGAATGTATTCGATGTTCAGAAACAAACCCTACCTAAGAACTAAAAAAGAAAGTGATTTAAATTATGAAAAAAACGCGAATATATGTATATATATTTTTGGATCAAACGACACTTTTGAATAAATTGATGAGGAATCCTTTACTAGTCAGTGATCAATGAAATTCACATGAAGTTTGTAGAGCTGATGACATCTAATAGAGCAGATTTTCGAAGGCTTTTAGATAAAATTAAAGTTTTTATTTTGCTACGAATATATATAACGAATATTATAAAGCCCTCAAATCTTTTTCGTAATAATAATTTTATTACGAGTTATTTGTAATATCTACTACATAGTGACAGTAACACATCCTTAATTCTCAAATATTTTTGTCGGAAAACAGATAAAAAATCCACAAAGAGTTGTAATTTTGAGAAAAACTACAATAGATTAAGTGGTTCAAATAACCTGAATAATTTATACTTCTTACAATTAAATTCTTACAAATCTACAAAATGGGTGGACTATGTGTACATATGTATATTCGGTAGAGTGGGCACATATGTACATACATACAAAATATTAATACATAATCCGGCCCCACAAAATCCCTATACGATTTTCGTATAAACAACCCATTCAATTACTCCTATCATCTCCTTCGTCTTACAATTAATTCGTAAGTATGTATAAGACAGGGAAATTCCCTCAATAGATAGGTGAAACCCATCTAAGGAGCTTTAACTACTGGTTTAAAAGCTTACACAGTGGACCTATCCAACTTAATAGTAAATAAACAAACAGTTTTTTATTTAATGGAAAAATATCAATTGAACGTGCGAACAATTCTACAAGCCAAGTGTGTCTTTTTGGCCTTTTCAAATCGATTCCGCATATTGGAGTTTTCATGTTTATTTGGCATTTTCAATCAATAGAAGTTTTTTTGCACGTTTCAACTTCATGAGTATAAAATGTATATATGTTTGTACGTTTCGTTGAATTTTGTATACGATATTTTTCGCAAGCTCTATTCATTCGGAACATGTCGACGTTATTCAATACTTTGGCTGTATAATAATAATGCTACCGTAACAAAAAGATGCCGTCAAAAATGAATATATCCGTACGAAATGTACATATGTATATAATACGAATGTACATTGAATTTTGTATTTTTCTTATTTCGTAGTGTTTTGTGGCGCAGCTGGGAGATAAATGTGGAAAAAAGATGTATAAGCTTTTTGTTAGTGGCTATGCTCTCAATAGCAGACTATTAAAATTGACGTATTGGCTCTTGCTACGCAGTGAAAAGAAAATGCGGAATAAGCTCCTTCATTGTCTTCCTGTTTTGAGAGGTGGAAAATCTCGAAAGTATTCTGGTATAATAACAACACGAAATCAATTGAAAAGGGCACACTTGAAAATCTACACAATTAGAATAGACATAAAGGGTTTGTTTCCTCCTTTATCAACACCTAAATAGAATACATAAATTACACATGTATACAAGTACAGTAGCCATATGAATAACGTTGCTTTTAAATGTTGACTGTGGAGTTTTAAATCTTTGCATAAGTTAGTCTTTAAATATAAAAATAATCAAAAACAAATGCCATAATCAAGACATAAATATCAATACATAAAAATATGACATGTATTGGAATTATAAATGAAAAAAATTCAAACTGTTTATAGTGGAAATTGATTAAATTTTAATCTCATTTAAAGCACGCTATTTTTTTTCATATATTGTCATCTGCTTTGTGATTTTTTCAATTTTTTTAAATCTGCTGTAAGAAGATAAATTTTGAAAATCCATCAAATTTATTATATTTTATAATATTTTACTCTTCTCATGTTACCGTAATTTAAATTTTTAACGGTATTAACTGGAGCAAAGAGAACATTTTTTCCTACTTTTATCTATTCGAATAACGGCGGTCATTGATGACTCGTATATATTATTAAAATACGCAAATTCAATGTATGAGTCTATTGAAATAAAAACGAGAACCTTCATTTTCGACATAGTCAAAAGATCCAAGCTATTCACTAGTTAAGTTTTAAAACAGAAAACAGCATTACATATGTATATATAAATTAATAAATGAGAACTTTTACATATAAATAATTAGCAGCATAACATATTTATGCCATATATCAAATCATAGTCTACTCTTTCAGTCAAATCCTCTCCGGTAAATGTGAAAAATCTATTTGAAAAGTGTTTTTTGGTGTGTTCAAAATATATTCCATTGTATGAATTGTATTTATTGCACTTTGTGACAGTATATAAATAGATGCTTTTCCGGGCAATATCATAAGTACGTAGGTTGAGCGTGCGTTCAAATATTTCCGCAAAACGACAATCCTATGACAAGAATTGCGGAATAATGCGATTCGAATGAATTCTTATGTAAAAATCGTTTGTATCGCATATCAGAGCCCTTAAATCCGTGTCTTCGCCGACAATACGCCTCGCTCGTCCGCATACATATTGCGAAGGACAGTTTTCCACAAGCGGAACGATGCAAAATATGGAAAACAGCCATCACCGCAATTTGGACTATCAAAACGGGGAAAAAAATAACGCAAAACTCGGAACGCGCTTTTTATTAGTATTACTATTGTATACTTTTTTTTTTTTACTTTGCCGCCTTTAAAAGTGGGTCGATCGCACCCGGGAATATGGTGAGGATATGAGGTGTATTCCCGCGTGTGACCGGATGAGATATAGCAATGTCTTGTCGGAAAATTTTATCGCCGCAGAAATAAGATTTATCCCTTGCAAGATCGATTCGCTCGTGAAAAATTCATGCGCTTCGCGCCTGGACGGTCGTAAGATTCGCGCGCGCGGAAAAGCGCGTCGATTTTTCACCGTGGAAACTTTTGGGAATAACAGTCCGATAATGGTAAACGATAAAACACCCCACGTTAAGGAGGGAAAATAACACATTTGACACGGTCAAAATTGCAACTACATGTATACATACAAATAGTATCCAATACAACCAAATATTATTCAATCGAAGTCATTAATCTTATACGTATTATATAGGTAAGATCCCCAATACATATACGTATTTATTTAACTTGATACAGTTATAATTTTAAAACCTCCGTTTTCAATCACTTTTTTTGTTATACATAATTAAAAAATATATCAATAGATATATTCATACATACATATATAGGTATACTTACTATATAATATACAAATGTATAACTAAATACAAATTTGAAATCGTGTTTTGTCAACGTAAAAAAATATTCAGAAATCCAATTTTGTTATATAAATAGAATTCCAATAAAAAATACAGAAACAACGAATTCACTCAATTTGAAATATGGATAACATTTGAAAACAATACTAGTACATTTCGGAAAAATCACAAGTACAATATTTAACGATTATCACAAAACATAATTTTAATCTTATTTACACATGATGTACATATACATGTAGTATGTACAATGTATATCCTAGGCACTTAAATATGTATGGAACATTGTTTACATAGTTGGCATAACGTAAAGAGACAGGAAGCGATACACATGAGTGAAAAGTATGACAAGGGTCGCTAACGTAGTGAAGCAAGTAAATATAATTAAATAACATTGCAGATCATGAAGTTGAAAGAACGGAAGAAAGATTGGCAAAAGAGGGGTTCTAATGGTACCTAAGATAATGTGAAGCAAGGACACAAGTGAGATGGGTGACACTGTATGAAAAATATATTAGAATAGAATACGAATATTAAAATATAGCGAGTGAAGATGACGATATATTTATATTTAAATAATAATTTTATGTGATCCTTTCAAAGATAGGATGTTCGAATTTTCGATGAATGAATCACGTACATAAATCAAACCAATGCCCAATATAAATATAAAATTAAATTATACCCGTGCATTGAATTCTCTCTCCCTCCCCCTTCTTTACACACATTATTCATAACGATTGTATACAATGTCCTCGAAAACCGTCACCTAACAATAATATTGGCTCAACAAAAAGAAAAGCCCAAACCGAACAAATAAGAGCGACTACGTTACCCAACGCGACGAATTGATTCCGCGTTTGTGAAAGAGCCACAATAGCTGAATGAACGCTCCCCGAAAGCCCAAAATTATGATTACCCCCCATCCAGAACGCGCATTTGTATATGACGAAAAAAACGTCAACAAAGAAAAAAGCACGCGCCGAAAATCGAAACGAGACTTTCATATTTTCGTTTTTCTTTCAGCCGTGTGTATGAATATAAAGTCGCCGAGTGGAAAAGTCTCTCAGTAAAAATAGGTCTGTAATTTGAATGCGTTCAAGGCTACTTTCTTGTAGGGGACGGGTTAAGGTTTCGATGGGGAAGGTCACGGTTGGCTTGATTAATGCATTAAGACGAGTATGGCCACTATTCGGTCGTGTTTCATACCGGAAACGCTTCGTTTGATTAACACGCCGACCGCTGCGGACCAGTTCCGGTTCGCCGAAAGGTTTTACACGCGCACGCCACTTGCCAAGTTGTATATGTAGTACATATTTCTCACCTAAAAAGAAATATTGAATCGAATTTCCGAATACGAATAAGATCGTTTAAAATAAAGGTTGCCTAATCCTTACAAATTATGTACATATCCTATGATTTTCCTCTTTAATAGTGCATGTCAAGCATTTGTTTAGTACGCAAATGGTGTATAACTACTAAAACAACGATACAAAGCCGTCTAAAAGTCATTTGATATAAAATATAAAATTAGTCTTGTAGATACACCTTTAAAACACTACAATTTTCACAATGTTCTGATTCATATTGCGTTACACCATATTGACATAATTATATTTAAATGAAGAATGACAATAATCGCATATCTTTGCATTTTCTGTAGTTGCACTAATTTGACACTAAGCGGTCAATATAGTAAGATCTCCTAGGAATAGTTTTTGCTTTCCTTCTATATTGACAAGAATTAAAAATATAAATGGGTTCAGTTTTTGTTTGGTAAAATGCAACAATTACCGTCAAAATAATAAACCTAAATATGATGTATTTAAACTATCATAAAAAAATCGATTACATTTTTCGTTTTTAGCCAGTATTTAAATCAAGAACTCGTTAACTGATAAAAAAAAATTGCTTAACCGCTGTTGCTTTACAATGAAAAATTTAATTAAGCTAAGTGTTTCATTCAAGGAATTCTTATGTAGCATTAGCATAAAAATAATTCTTCTTACAATGGTATACGTTTCAAAATATTACGAATTGAAATTGTATACTGAGCTCTATTTATTTTTCCAGTAAAAACGAATAATTACATATCTAAGGTAATCAAATAACTCTGAAAAGCTTTTTACGAATAAGAAAAAGAAGAAAAAGGAAGAGGAAGAAGAAAGTATAACCTTCGTCATTTTTTGCGAGACTTAATGATATTTGTCTTTACGACAGATGTCCGCCCATAAACTAAGGGTAGAATTTAACCATCGTACAAGAAAAAAACCTCTCGACTCCCACAAGTTGCTTCTTTTGTTGCAATGTAATAAAAAAAAATTACTTTCGATGTAAATACGTCAAATACGTCATACATAATATAAAAGGTACATATAATGTTATTTTCGTTTATACTCGAATGTATGTATATATATATATGTACATATCATAGTTTTATACATAGCCTACGTCATATTATATACATACATACATCTGTTTAATGGATTCTCCTTTGAAAATCACTAGTACATTATATGTACATACATATATTTATACATATATACTGCCATCCGAATTCTATTTAAGGAATCTAAAAATAATACAAAATTCGTTAATACAATTAACGCAGCTGAGCGCAATATTATAATGTTTTTTTATTGCCGAGTTTATTTTGTTATTTTGGTTGGAATGGGGAGTATCTAATTTTACGACGCGGAATTTGTATTCGAATCTCCGCTTATTTAGAATATCGTTCCACGGAAGAGGCTATATTTGCATTCATGAATTTCTACTCGCCCATTTCCGGTTTGTTTTCAACCTCTTTTAGCGTCTTTTTTTTCTTCTTCGTTTTTCGCCCCTTTAAAAGCGCGCTTCAAACGCACAAGAAGGGCGGCCGTGTTTGCCGTGCCGTTAACCTAACGATGATTGAAGAAGCCCTCTGGTTCGTTAATGTGGAACTAACCCGAAATCAGTTAAAGTCAATCGAAAAGGGAGAGGCAATCGAGCGTGAGAGACCGGGGATTTGCTTGAGAACCTCAAAATTTACCCTCAAAAAACACCAGTTTGATCTTTTTTCGGGACTCACAGACGCCCACCCCAACTAATTTTACAGGCCTTCTACTTAAGTTTGAAACAAATGAAAATTACCTTTTATGATGACTACGGAAAATCTTCATGACCGCTCCATGATATTTTAAAAAAATAAGAAAAGTAAGCCTTTCATTTAAAATCTAACAATAAAAACATTTTCCGAACATCATACATATGTACATATACATATATATTGCTCTGTTTTTACAAAAAAAGAAAAAGAATATTACAGAAGAAAGCCTCACAATGATATTAATGTGACTTTTAAGACGTAAATTCAGCCCTTGATCTTCCTAGTGGGGATTACGCACACGAGTCAGCAAATAAATGAAACATTCTTTTCGATCCTGAATTCATTCTTTTTTTAACAAAATACACTCCAACACATATATCATAAATGAAAAAAATGAAAAGAGTTTCGTATTATATAGGTATAATGGCTAGGCACGTCTTGGGAAGAACTTAATGAGAGACCGTGAAAATGTTGCGTTTCCTTTTCACACGTTTCCTTTGAACTCAAAAAGTTTCCATCGATGGAAATCATAGAACTTCTACAAACGCGCAAAACCGAATAACAAAGACCTCAAAGAACACTCGCCATTATTTCGAAATCGACTTAATTTTACACGAATTATACTCGTTAAGGAAGTGATCCAAGTTCGTCGGTATTATTACTGCGAATTTATAGACAGATTATTTCGAGTATGATAAGCTGCCTAATTTAATCAGCTGTCCCTCCAAAATAACTGTGAAATATAACTCAATAACAAATAAAATATGGAGAGGCGGAGAAATTGACAATAATTCATTGCTGCCACTGAATCACTTTCATCCATCTACATATTTCTGTGAAATCGCCAACTAAACTCACACTAAGCTACAAAGTTTCGCCAATTAAAAGTTTCACACTGTATTAATTTATTAAAAACATCATCTCGTAATTCAATAGCATCAAGGAGCAACATAATATCTTCTAGACAATTTCTTAAGAATGTCTAGAAGATATTATTATTGAAGATATAATATTAATCTTTTGGAAATTCTACGGTGTTGCATTAGTATGGATTTTAATTCAGAACTTTATAACTGGTCTGTTCAAAATCAGTAGTTATAAAATTATATTTACTTTTACCTTCAAATACATCCTCGAAGTATTATTAAACCTTCAAAGGTAGAAAAAGAAAATAGCACTGATCGACGACCAAAGGCGTAGTGCTTTTAAGTTGTATGCTTTCTAGCTTCCATAGCTTCCCTCCAGAACTTCACCCGCTGGACGATCATTATGAGGAACTTTCCTTTTTTGCCAAGATTCTGATGGATTTATAATGATCGAGTGGCGAGTTGCGGCCAACGCTATAATCTCGAAGCGGATCGTGTAACTGACTTTTTATTTTACAACGGCTGTGAAAGGCAACCCGGTCATGTTGCTCAATATAGCGTAATAAAGAAAATACAAAGGAATATTGTTACAATATTAGCTTAAGTGAAGTTCAGAATTTCCACTGTATTCTAGAAAATTTTAAGCTATTAAAAATATAATTTAGTTTCCAAAAAATAGATAACAGCTATCTAAATATTATTAGATACGTTTTTACCAAACGGTAAAATGGAACAAAAATTGTTTTTAAATTTAAAGAAACTACTATATTTTATATCCAAACAAGCGCTGAAAAGAACTTCAAACAAAATAGTTTAAAGAAACAACATACTTTTCAGTTATGTATGAGGATGACATTTAAAGAATATTGTAAATGGAAGATTTTTATTATTGTAGATGGAAGTATTTTATTGAGGTCAAAACAACCAACTCCGAGAAATTAAGCCAAAAAAAATATCAACAAAAATTTTAAATATGTATTTCATATGTAAAAAAGGTAGTAAATATTGTAAAATTGAATAACATTAAAACATAAATAGTAATTATTCTAATAAAGACACTATATAAAAATGTGCCGAAGGAATCATAAGACTTTTTACTATGTATGTGATTCATATATTATAGTAAAATTTAATTAAAAATTCCGATTTTCATTAAAAAAAAAAAACGGGATACTTATTAGGGGAGGTACAATTTCCGGTCAACTTTAAAATTTACGTCGTTTCGATAAAAATTTCAGTAACTGATACCAAGTTTCAATTCGATGGGTTTAACGGTGTTCAAAAAATCCCCAAAATATAGTAACTAACACACATACTAACAAACACACATTTTTTTCACAACATTTTGATCACAACGTGATCAGTGATCGATTCTGAGTTCGAATCAGTCAAAATCTCGAGTTCAAATTTTCGCATGATCACAAGATTTCATGTATTGTTACGTACGTACGTACATGTATAAAGTAAAAATTCACAAAAAAAAATTAAAATATCTACTTACATGCTTTAAACAACCTACATATTATGTACTGTCATGGACAAATGTATTAGGCCATCTGTTAAAAATGCCATTGACCGAAAATACTCGAGTATTTGAAACAGCCATTGATCAAAGAAATTAATGATTAAACTAAAAATTCATCTATTGTTCAACCCTACTTTCTCTTCCTTGGATTGCTTATAATTAAGAAAAATATTAAATCGTCCTTCTAACGTAAGACAGCGTTTTGAGAGAAATAGTTATGTAGCGTTGTTTTAATGGTTTCCGTTTTCGTTTCTGTTTTTTTTTCTTTTTAATTAAGTGCATCTTATTTTATTAAAAAAAAGCGCCAAAAACACGGTAATTGAGTGAAGAGGACAGAGCTTAGATTGTTTTAATAAATTTTCAACGGTTCGAATTAATATAAATTATAACGATGTGCTATCCAAACAACATAAAAAGGATTCAGTAAGAGTGGTTATAAAACCACTATAACTGAATCCTTTTTATGTTGTTTAGATACCTATAAAGGTATAAAAAAAAACAATCAAAAACATAAGAATAAGAAAGATAACATTGTGTCAGAATCTCATTTTAACGACCATGTCTTACAAGTATTTTCAATCAAACGCAATGTTTACAAGTGGCCTTTTGTCAAGTGTTATAAGTGGTACATTTGTCCATGACTGTATATGATAATAAGAAAGCTTTTCATTCGACAAAAAGTGCTTATTTAAATATATACGAGTACAAACACTAGGCAATTCCGCATTTCGTGCCCGCGCATTCAAAAACAATTCCAGCCAACTCGCTTCAAAAAGAGCAACATATCCTTCTAAAAATAAAAGAAAATTGGAAAATTCAAGGTGGGGGCAAGAAGAAATAGGCGTATCCTATAATCAAAGATGAATGGCGAGAAGAAGAAGAAAAAAGGGAGGCTAAGACGCAAAAAATAAAAATAAAGAATAAACCGAACAAGGGGGTATTGATTCGCGTGCTCCAGCGTATCCAACAATCATCACGCCTCGTGTCCCGCGAGGCGCGCGTGATCAAACATAATTTGATGGGCCGCCTTTCATGTAAATTTTAAGCAAACAATAAAATTTCGTATTTCGCGATGCAATAATTCATCACGTAACACGTTATTACCGTAAGCCGAATCGACAGACGTTTCACGGCCAACCGACCCGAACTCCTCACTGGCCACCCTCAATCAGACACTCCTCCTCCATTCATCCAAGTATGTGTGTAATGATGACCAAGGATACGCTAACTTCGAAACTACAAGACTGTGGGATACTTGGAAAATTCGGCGCAGAATAGCCGCATCGTATTTCAAAAAATTAATCTCTGTACAAGACGAGTGCATTTGACACTTGAATTAATGAACGATTTCCATCGCTATAACTGAGCTTTTATAAAAAGCTCCCATGCACTCGACTCTTGGCAACGAGCCTTTGGAAAGAAAGGTATAAAAGGCTAGTGTGTGAGTAGGTGGTTTTATTAAATCTTAAACAATTGACTTCAGATTTTATATATTAAGAAAAATAATGGCGAATGAAATCATTAACGTCACGACAAATTTCTATGCTACATATTAAACGTTCCAGCTATTATGAAAATGGAACGAGATATTTGGGTAAAAATAAAACATTGAAATATTGCCTGGTCGATGAAAAATTACAGAAAATAAAATAAGTTGCATTTTAAATTAAACTATTTTTTTTCCAGTACGTTACTATACAAAATAAACGTGTGCGCATTATTGACACTTTTGCCTTAATGGAATTGAAAACATCAAATTGTCATATTTTAAAAAGTTTATTATTCATGCAATCAAATAAGATAATTAAAAACTCTTGGCTTAAAATATCTGGAAACACTTAAAATAATGAAGAATAAATCTTAAAAAGATTCACCAAAATTCTGGTGTATTTTTTATAAATATCACTAATTTGACAGTGGAATAGATAGACGCACAATTGCTTAGACTGCTATCAATTAAATATTATATTTACAACAAAAATGTATTCTTTAATATCTGAGTGTTTCTTGTGATATTTTCAGACACAAGTCTAGTTAAATTGATTACAGCAATGTGCGCAGTTCTTACGTAAAAATTCCTCAACTATATTTATATGTACATACATATGTATTTATCATAATCATCATCTACAACCACTCACCATCCACTGTTGGGTGAGGACCTCTCCAAATCGCTTCTATTCGTCTTTGTTTTACAGTCATTCATCCATCTCATCTCACAAATTTTCTGAATTTCGTCTACCCATTTTGCGTGCAGTTTTCCATTCACCCTTTGCCATTCTCTCGGGTACCATTCTAGCACTTTTTATGTCCATCTTTCGTCTATTTGTCTAGCTAAGTAACCCACTCATTGCCATTTCAATTTATTCTCTCTCTCTCTACTATATCTAACACCTTTTTCATACGTACTTCTCACGTATGTATTACACTTCCAATATGCCGAACATATTTTATGTGCAATATGTAAAAATTGTTGTACAAGTCAAAATCCATATATATCTCTATGGATTAATTCATTAAATAATTAATAGTTAATTTCGTGTTCTTCAGCATCTCAAAATTCAGCGATCATGTGATAAAAAATGCTGCAATGTTTGTAATTGGTAGGTAGGAGCATTGGGGTTTACCTGTCAGGCATTCTTGGTATATATTATACTATATCTACACAAGTAAAAATAAGTTAAATACAGCGTTCCGTACTTCTTTGGGTGCATTGGACTTTGTGTGGTATCTTGCCCCTCAGTGTCGATGTTTGACATCTATACGTTATCATTAACAAAATACATTGATCGAAGATTTTTTTATTCAAGCAAAATGGCATTTTTTATTTTAAAACAGCGCTTATTTGCCCAAATTCAATGACATCCTTATTTCATACGTCTTATTATTTATTCTTCTTTATTAACAGACATGTCTATTATTTTCCCTAAATATAAATAATTACAACTACTTCTACTATTTTTCATCTAAATATATATATATATATATATATATATATATATATATATATATATATATATATATATATATATATATATATATATATATATATATATATATATATATATATATATATATTTATTCATAGAACTCTACATATATGTAGAGTTATATATATATATATATATATATATATATATATATATATATATATATATATATATATATATATATATATATATATATATATATATATTCATTTAAGTTTAAGCTTGGACCAGTGTGGCATTATAGAAGTCTCTAATGCGCCACAATGGTCGAAAAAATACAGAGAGATGATAAAAATAAAAATTTATACTTATATGTATGTATACACAGACAAAAAATACATTTATTCATATTCATAAATAACATACGAGTGAAGTAAAAATATAGAAGAGTGATAATGGAACCTGTAATACAAATTTTATAAGATATAGTGTGAAAATGAAAAAGCTATAGGCGTTTAAACAATTAAAATCCAACAAGACGAGTGCGTGGCGAAAGTCAAACAAATACGGCAACTACCTATTAAACGTCACCGTGATCAAAATTTTCGCTAATTTGGACGTGGTTATAAGGATTATTTTTCACCATCGAACTATAAAACTCGATTGTAATATCCAAGTTTCAAAACGATTTGAAGTCTGTAGGAATTTTAGATCAATTTTTTGCGAATTGAACCATAGAATAGGCTTGTAAAAAACAATAGCATTATACAAATGGCAGGTAAAGTAAAAATATCAAATAATAAAATACCAAGTAGGGAATGTCTTGCACCAATATACATATAAGAACCAGCCCCATATACAAAACATCCCTGCGATATAAAAATATACATATTGTCAAAATCTGCAAGTAGTTTAAGGTGAATTAAGGTTTAAATTTTTCACGAAATTCAGAAGGGAAAATTGTTGTAGAAATAATGCAGTGTTCGATTGCGTGAGGAGAGTGCGTCTACCGATGTCTGCTATCAAAACAACCCGACCCGTCAGTCACCGGCAGACTTGTTTGACTGAAAAGGTGACAGATGACACCATCACAATGATAGATGACGGGGGTGAGAACGGAGAAGGGTTTGGTGTACCGATGGAAAAACGAGGAAATTTCGCGAGGACTTTCTGCCCCAGGGAAATGTGTCCACACGAGCGGTCGACCCTCCGCTACTTGACTGACGGTGAAATTGAAATGAGACATTTTCCAAGACATCAACTTTGAATTATAATAATTATTTTATTTATATATAAACCAAAATATACTCGGACAGATTCCGAAGCCAAATTTTAAAAAAATGTTACATCGACGGGAATTTCATAAACTTGAAATATACCCATATTTTTGCTTTTTTAATAAGCATCCTATCTTGTAATACCACAGCGCGAGCCGCTCGATGAGTTTTAATAAAATTTTATATAAGAAACCCTCATCTATAATTCTATATTAAAAATGTACTACCAGCTTTTGCCTCCACTGAAAGAACGACCCATAATGAAATAGATTTAAAAGGAAAGCGGATTAAAACCATTCAGGAAAAAAATCGTTCATTCACGGCTAAATTGAATCTAGCTCACTTCAGAATAAGTCACTCGGCAGATACTGACAAATTTCGCCGAAAAAAAATAAACAAATACTACTTGACTTTATTCACTTTTTAATTAACAATTTTCATAGACAGCCGCTTCTCAAAGTTTGCGAGAAAATATTATTACATATTAAATGGATGATTTATTCTTTAACTACCGTCAAACAAACGGAGTGTCTGAAAATGGCACACTATTAATTTCCAAACAATGTTTTGAGATCGTTAATCAAAGGCTATCTACAAATACAACGTTTTGAAAACCATCAATTAAAAGCGGATCGTCGAACAATCTAGATTCGATCCCCACACATGGCTCAAAGCCTCCAGTGATGAAGCGAAATTTAAATATACAAAATCGATCAACACAGACGCCAATAGCCGACGAGTCGTGTTTAATTAAAAAAATAAATAAAAAAATCAACACAACGTGTAACCAGCACAATTCAAATTTAACCAAGGCCAATTACGCCAATCTGGATAAAAATTTAAAACAAAATTGAAAAAAAAATGGTTAGAGTATAAAGATTGTATCTCTCTTATAATTTCTACGTACATATGTACGTAGTATAAATATATGAAATTTAGTGATCATATAAAAATTAAAACTAGACATTTTGAATCGATCAATGATCGCGTTTTCATGATCTAGAAAAAAGTGTGTGTGTGTGTCTGTATTTTGTATCGAACTGAAACTTACGATCATTTACTGAAATTCTTATCAATACGCCATAAATTTTTAAGTTGACCGGAAATGGTACCTCCCTTGTAAACGTCCTCTTTTTTTCCAATTTTTTGGATTCAATTATCTCCCAAACCGCTCAACGAATCAAATTGAATTTTGTATATGTAATGAAAATCATAAATTTTCATTACATATAAAAAACTAATGTTTTTTAAAATATTTTTACCTTAACTGAAAGCAGAACTTTTACTCTAAAGAATCGAGATTTTTTATATTTCTCTCAGAAACCTTTGGGTGTATTGAACTAAAACTTCATATCTAATAATAAGTTTTAGTCACCCGTCAACCGGAAGTGGCAGTTTACTATTTTTCTTCCACATTTTTGATTAAAATAAAAATAATCATTTAATTTTATAAACCGGAAGTGGGATTTTTTCCACACCACTGAGCGTATCAAGATCAAAATTTATATTTGCATTATTTATGTACTTACTTAGAGTTGATAAGGCTTTGGTTATAATAGGTTTATTTAAAAACTTTTCAAATTTCATTTGTCAGATTTTCTTTTTTATACTTCTTATATTCCTCAAATTCATAGATTACGTAATGGGCTGGTCCCATAATATAAATAATATTGTAAATATTTTATAAACAATGACTACATAATTCTTACCTTGAACTAATGCACAATAAAATCAATACGTACTGAAATTTTAATTAAATGCAAACCGTACAGTTGAAGTTAAAAACTTTCCATCGCATCCTACAAAGCTTCAACAATAGACAATGAAAAGCAATGAATAACAAACAAAACGGCTTTCCTTTCTTTACAAATCGAGTAATTCGCCACAAAATTCAATCAATCAATTACTTCCGCTTAAATTTCACCAAATCCATTCCACGAAACGATTTTAGAGAAATACGTGATACTATTATAAAATATAATATGTGCATACATTTTATTCATTTTTTACTAGCGTTACTATATTTAAACCTTAAATTTTATACGCGTGTTCAGTTGAAAGTTTACCCCAAATTGTAAACTTGTAATAGGACAAAAAGTTTCTCAGAGGTAACATTATTTATGAGTAGCGGTTGTTTCTCGAAAGATGCTTGTTTTATCATTTAAGAAGGGGAAAAAATACATTTGGAAGATTTATGTATAACGTGCAATTACAACTTTTTCCGTGAAAAGTTTACAAACGGACCGCGCGCGTCTCATACTTTACGATGAAAATTGGTCAATATGTATTTATTTATACATCCCATCATATGTTAATCATGTTAAAAATAAAAACGTGCATCTATAACTCTAGCAGTTTAGCAATTTTATCAAAATACAATACCATTAGTTTCCATATTATGTAAATATACAGACATTTTCATTACACTTAGTGATAATGCATTTAGCGGCCGATAATACATAATGTATGTTTGTTTACACACTCGATACGAACGAGTGATTTGTTTACTTTATTTTATATGAATAAACTATCAACAAAATTACATTTTATTTATTTGACTAGATTGATATCTAAAATTCATATTTTAATTATTTAATATCTTATATACAAATATGCATAAATTTTCAAACTATTCGGACTAATCAGATATAAATTTAATTTACCCTACAATCTTTCGATAGCTTAGATCTAAATATTTTGACATCGCTTTGTCTGCAAATACTTGAAGACATGAGACTTGAAAACATCCCTCCCGCTTGGTGACGATATTAAATCCATTTCTACTGAAAATTCCAATAATCAAAATAAGTATTATTCGAAATTTTTGCAAATGGCGGGCTTAAGAATTGTCTGATGTTCAATTTTCACCGTCGATAATTAAATTTTCGAGAAAGCGTCGATTTAGGCGGGTTCTTATCTCGTGAGTCCGGCGATCGGCGAGAAGTGGTCGAAGTCTCGAGAGAGGGTCTCGACTACCTAATCCGTGTAATTTGCAAATAGGTAATTTATTTTGATTATAGGGACAATTTATCGTTATATTCAGCCGAGCATTAATTATAAGAGATTTATGCAAAACTTTCCTGGTGCGGCCGGGTAGACTCTCGGGTAGGCCCGTATTCCCCTTTGCTCTCTTTCCTTTCCCTTATTCCTTTGCGTCCCTCGCCCCTTTCTATCTCTCGAGTGGGAGAGAGAGTTTTCTTTCTCAAAGGTTTTCCCCGCAATTTAGCCTTGCTGTGTACTTAACTACGCCGAGGATCCCCATGAAAAACGATCACAATACGAATATCCGGGAGCAAGTTTTGTCTAAACGGCGAAAACCCAATTAAACAAGGCCAAGTTTTCAAAATTGCTAATCTTCCACTTTAGAAAATTTACTTCGACCGTTTATTATTACACTGTTCTATATAATTATCGATTCAAGTTTTCTATTGTTTTAACCACATTTAAGGTGCTTACGCACTTACAAAACCGAATACCATTCCTTTGAATTACAGATTAAACAATATAATAGTAAAATTCAAAATCAACTTTGAAATAATTTACAGGGATGTATGCATCGGGGTACATGTGAAACTTTTGATTTTTAAGTTGCATCGAATAAAATATATATAATTTACGTGCTAATACGTTATGCTCGTCTTTGCTGGAACATTTGGGACTTTATGTCACTAATAAATATGCCCGTGGTATACATCATCATTTTATGGATGTGCCTCTTGCCCACACATTTCATTGGCTCCTATTCCAAGGGCTATCTGACATCAATGAAATCGTTGCTGCCGTGCCTGAATGTGATATTTTCCACCTCATTGAGCGTAGGTTATCAGAGATTATTTTAACCTATTTATCTGGTAACCTGCATTCATCATTATTTTCATAATTGGATGTGATGTATTTGGATGGATGATGGTGGATGGATGGATTTGATAAATTTGATCTTCTCTTCTCCAATCAGGCTATACGGGCATGTTTTGTTTTCACGGCTGGTTCTTGTACATATGTATCTACTATATGTATATGTATAAGTATGTATGTCCATTGGTGCTGACTATTGATGCAAGACATTCCCAATTTTTATCCTTATAATAAACCATTATTATATGTTTTGTGACTACTTCTATTATTGCTTGAACTTTTTCTACTATTGTTTTTTTTATATGTTATGTATAAATACGTATTTTTCTGTATATATATTTTTTCTCTATTATATTTTCGACCATTGTTGCATAATGGTCCAAACTTAAATAATATATTCACTTTAATATGTACTATCTTATATTTACTCTGAATAGGACCTTTCGCAAAAATCGCAATTCTAAACCGAAATTATTACATAAACACCATACAACTGCAGCTACAACCCAAAAAAAGCGTTTGATAGTTCAATATCTGAATTCATATATGCAAAAATGAAAAATGCACAAATTTATCATCTTAATTAAAATTTCAATTTCATTTTTTATTTTAAAAAAATCCTTAGAAAGGCTTTCAAAAGAAAGAACATCCATATAATATGATAATTATCCTTTACAAAATTAAATTCGAATAAATTAATCATATAATCTTTAGATCAAAAGCATCTTAAAATAGCAATACTTTTCTGTGCTTTATTTAAAAACAAAAAAAGATTAATTTGACTTTTAAAGTATCAGCTTTCACTCTTTAGATTTCATTTATTGAAATATTATTCGATTACAGATCTAGTTTTTTATCGTTATATAATCTAATAAAATTGTAAAAAATTACATGCATATAGTACATACAGATATGTAATTTCTTACTATTGTTTCCAAACAAATGATTATTAAGATTGCTATGAATGATTCTATTTACAAACTCAACAATTGCCATACAACTCGGTAAGTGTCCCTATTGTTTGATCAATTATTTGAGAACGTACATACCCTCGAAAGTTTACGAAAGTCCCTTAGATAACATTTAAGACATGTACATACATGTGTTTAGTGATTTTACGGCTATCGATCATATACGTTTATATATTCAGGAGTGGGTTGTCTGTATATGGAATAAATATGGAACAATGAACTACCTGGCAAATACGAATTTGATCATAACACGTAATGCCCGTGTCAATGTAGACAGGAAAATCGCACCAAATTACACGAGAAATGTACGAACATTTGTTTTTCTTATCGATCAGAATGAGACCGCGATTTGAATAATCCAACCGGCTTCGGCTTGTCCCGCAGGAAAAATGTCGAATTAATCATTCTTGGTCCCTGTTGCGGGGAAAAGCTCTCTCAATAATGATTTCGCAGTGGAAATAAGACGGAAAGAAAGACATTTTTTCCCAATTTTCCGTCACACTGTCATTCACTTGCTAGTGGAAAACAGACGTTGATAAATACTGAGTGATTGCCATCTCCGATACATCCATTGTGATTTGTGGTGAATGGGTTGATATTTTCATTACTTCCATTTTCTTTTTTGTCTCCTTAATTAAGTTTGACGAAACTATAACACAATATGTATGCATATCCTCAGTAAAATAAAAAAAAATCAACATTTTCTTCTTGGGTAAAATTTGTGACATTCTGTGTATGAAATATCACATGTGTACTTATGGCATTATATTATATGTACATATATTCGGTACCACCATAATTTTCCCAAAATCGCCTTCATTCAATACATTAACCATTATTATAAAAAAAAATATGGGTTTTTATGTTTGAAGTTTATATTAGATTGTTGTTTTATTCATTCTCGATAAATATCAGAAGTTTATTATGAAAGCTTTTCAAGTATTCTCACAAAATAATTTGAAGAATATAACAAAATATGTAAGGTTGTCGTTCTAAAATAAAATTTGTATATATAAGTATATGTATACTTATACATATAAGCCGTTATATTTAACAGTGACCAAAGTCCAATTTTCAAGTTCCAAAAACACTATTTGAGTTTGGCTAAATTCACAAATACATGAGTGACTATTTCGAAAATTTTCACAGAGCACCCATTTTTCACTAAAATACAACAGTCAACGCGTACATATTACATACATACATAGTGTATATTGAAAACTTTTATAAATATGAGAAAGCACGCCTCGGTTTTCAGTCGAACGAAACATTCACGACTCTCGAACGTACATAGTGTATATGCAAAAAGTTTCAAATATGCAATTTCAACTATGGTACATTCGAAATTCCGTTGAGGTGGTTTTATAAGACGCCGTAATATCGATAAAAATAGTCGTAGACTAAAAATTGCATTGAAACGTGTTGAAAGAACTATGAAAAGAAAAATCATAATATAATATGCACCACCTTATCTACACATGTATGTATGTATGTATGTACATACACACGTGTGTATTTAATTAAATTTTGCAAGTTTTATACTATTCAAGCTTCGTTTATACCATCCAGCTACGGCCGGCAACTGCACGTAAATATCATATCTTCTGCAATATGTGTGTACGTGGCGTACCGACACGATCTATTAATATTATACAACAGTACATGTCACCGAAACGTATCAAGCATAACCGGTTTTCTTTGGCTACTGTGGAAATATTCACATGTGACATGACGTCATAGTGGCAAAACCACCCGTACCATATAACAAAATTGCTGCCATGCACATATGAATTTTTCCGAAACGTCATATTGTGACAATATTGACTCGAAGATACGACGCAAGCAATATACTAAGCACTAAGCCCGCTTTAAAGGTCAAGGAATTTGACCCTTAAAGCCCTCAACATAAGGCCACCACCCCCCAACGAATACAGTCTAAGAGACCCTTTCGTCGGAGAACGAGACTGTTGTTCACCGAATCGTGGCGCTCTGTCATGTATGTATATGTAAGCTGATTTTACTTTGGACTCATCAAAAACATGTACGTATGTAAATGCCGAAAGCGGGTGGTACTGTATAGTATGAATAGAAGTATTCTTTTCCGTGCAGTGCTGCGCCGAGCTGTTGACGTGCGGTGCTGGATAATATAAACGGACCTTTATACGTTCGTTGTCAAATATGTATTAATTTTATCAAAATATTAGAAATTTAAAATTTTCACATATAAAAGTTTTAATCAATTTTTAATATCCCATATATGTATGTATAACATTTTCGATAGATTTTGCGACAAATAAAACTATTTTCCAATCTAATATATAATTTCGAAAGAGACTCTGTATGCAAGTATGTAAGTATGTATATAAATATGTAATGTTGGTTGGTAACATCGAAAACAAAACGAAGTTTCTATGACGATTCGATATTTTTTTTTCAATTCAAATAAATTTAATAAAAAACAAATGAGTATTTACTATTAGATTCGCATTGTTTAAGCTGTTTATACTACAAATACTAAGCGAGGCCGGGTAAAACAACTAGTTTATTATAACTAGGAGTTATTTAATGTTGTGAATTTAATATGAGTAAATATTTCAAATATTTACAGTATATTGATAGATACAGTACATATCTACAGTATATTGGTTCCAGAGAAAACTTGTTTTAATCTAATTTATTTGCCAGATTAAACTGCTACTTTCAATTGCTGCCTTTAACTCAAATTTTTTACTTGCTAAAAGCACAACACAATAAAAATTTTATTCTATATATGTACATTAATATGTATGTATATTGAAAGCCAACAAAATTTTGAAGCTTAATCAAATTTCTAAGTAAAATAATTTGATTTAGAAAAGTATCATTAACTTCAACAACATCTTCCACGGGACTTGTGCATATTTAAACTTAAATTACCTCTGCAGTTCTACACCGTTTCAGGTATCTCAGTCTTCATATTTACAGCGTTAGAGCATCGTGCTCGCGTAAGTAGTACACACGTTACAGTTTGTTTGCATTTTATCGTCTCCAGTAGTCAATTTCATAGTAAACAGAGTCTGCTCGCGTGAACCTGTTATTTATTCGTTTGGAACGAGCACTGGCACCGGTGCAGAAACGGCAGACTACAGTCAATAAAATAAAGACGAAATGGAATACGTATCCCATTTGTCCGTAAACCTGGTCTTCTTCCTTCGGCACACCGACTGTAAATCGGTTCGGCCGTATTAATCTGCTCGCTTTACTTCGTTGAACGAAAACGACATGCAATTTCCTTGCGAACGAAGTAGACTCACTCTCAACGGCAAATTTTCATTAAAAATCAATAAAAGATAACTTTTATTACGCTAACAATCATTTCGTGTAGACATTATTCTAGTAACTTAATCCCAAACTCTTACTATTATGTTATTATACTGACGTTATATGTTTTGTCAGTTATTCGCATATTTAGTAACCAAACAATGCTCGTTAGAAAATCATAATACATGGTATATACAATTAAAATGATATATGCAATATAATATGATATATGGGGTTTGCTGCAAATGATTGCAAACCACCAGCCTGCATGCTCTTTCGATTGCATTTTAACTGTTTGAATTTCAGCATGTACGAAAGACGAGATATGCATGGGGTTGCACAGATGACATTTCGATGTACATTGATGATTGGCAATTGAGAAAAATTGAGTTGGATCTTTCTAGCAAGTTTAAAATGGCAAAAGCCGAGACAAAAGTATGAAATGAGCATGCGGGCGGGGCGCTTGGTTTGCAATCGTTTGCAGCGCAGGGGATATATGCAATTAAATATTTATGATATATTTTTATAGTCTTGCGGGAGTTGAAATACATATTTAGTAAATAAAATAAAATATTCATGAGAATCTATTTTAATTAGATGAAAGATTGCTAATTTCTTACTATTCTCGTTTTATTGTGAGACTGGTGTGACGCATTGGGGCAACCTGTCAGGTCACATTGGTCATTAATTTTTATTGTTATTGTTATTTTTTATTCATTTTTTGTGTATTAATTATAATAATAAAATTAGATTAACTGAGCTGTTTTGACATACATAATTTAAAATTTTCAAGAAAATAACTCGTATTTTATATATATATTCTATTTGATGAATCAATATTTGAATATACATACATATATGCATAAACATACATATGTACATATAATAATATCTCTCGCAGATTTCAGTTCATGGAATTTTTTTTGTTTAAATTGCAACCCTTATTTTGCTCCGATTATAAAATAATACGCTGTACTTAATTCTCAAATATAAAAAAAGTAAAGAATTTATATTTTTAATATTCATAAAATTAATCTAAAACAAAATATTTCATCTACGTAAGTGACAAAATTATGGCCTACATAGGTTCTAAATAAATCTATGAAGAAAGAAATAACAAAAATAAGACATTGAAATACTCTTATTGATGTATACATACATACATATGTAGGTTATTAATTTCAATTTTAACAAGCGAAATATTGTTGATTAAATAATTCAAGAATTCGTAGAATATGTAATATAAATTAATACGTAGAATATGTAGTATAACATATTCAAAGAAAATCAAAGTGTTTTAAATATAAGACTTTCATTGTTAATTAATACATTCAAAATAACATTTACAAAGAAAATAAAATCTTAAATATACACATAAATATTTGTGTGTTCGTCTAGACTGAAATTGAATAATTCATACTTGAAACCCTTTACATGTCAAAGAAAAATACTTAAAACAATACGACTCAATGAATAATTGCTTTACAAACCATTTGCGAATGAATTGCAGCCGGAAAATTGAACGGAAAACCAAAACAATATTGTAAAAGACGGCAACATATTAAGCGTGCAATAAACTAGAGCTTCCAATACATTATACATTACGAATTCAACGACACAGCAAAAACATTATCATTAAATTAATGCAAACAATGAAAATTTAAGATGAAATACAGCGCAAACAGCTAACACGATAGATACTTACATATAATGGAAAGAACTCAACTTTCGACTAGCTATCGGAAGTTTTAACACTGAAACATTTAAATACACAACATCGGCTTACAGGTGTGCTTTATTATTTTGCCGATTTTCGTTTAATTTTGCATACGCAAGATGACATCAATTTATCGACGGCCATTATGCAAATTCGCCGATTTTACATCGCCCTATTATTAAGTGAACGAACCGTGTTACGAAATCATTATATACATAAAATATATCACACGAAAACGTATAATATTATATGTACATACCATGCGTGTATATAATAATCATATATTATATGAATAAATAATAATCTAAAAAGCTTTATTTGGTGTGATTTTTTAATACAACCCAATATGCTTCCAATCATAAATAATTTTCATTTAGATACGAGTTATTTCAATATCATACTGCGAACTATTGTTTAACGTATTTTAATTACTTATCTTAATATTACCCAATATTTTAATTACTTATCTTGGCCGATTGATCCATTTCTTCTTCTATTCTATTTTATAACCTTTTTCCAATATTTTAACACTTTAGTTTAGTTATGCAAAGTGCTATTTAGTTATGTTATAGCTTTTATTGTTTTCCTTTTCATTCGTTTATTTTGTATTTATCTTTTTCATTTGTTTATCTTTGTAAAAATCTGTAATTGAACTCGGATGTTGTTATATATATATATATATATATATATATATATATATATATATATATATATATATATATATATATATATATATATATATATATATATATATATATATATATATATATATATATATATATATATATATATATAACAACATCCGAGTTCAATTACAGATTTTTACAAAGATAAATCCAAAAAGATATATATATATATATATATATATATATATATATATATATATATATATATATCATCATCATCATTTACAGCCACTCGCCATCCACTGCTGGATGAAGGCCTCTCCAACACGCTTCCACCCGTCTCTGTTTTGCGCAACACTCATCCATCTCACCCCGCACATTTTCCTAATTTCGTTCACCCATCTTCCTTTTACCCTTTTGCATTCTCTCGGGTACCATTCAAGCAATTCTTTTGTCCACCTTTCGTCCATCCTCCTAGCTACGTGACCCGCCCATTGCCATTTCAATCTCTTCACTCTATCCACTATGTCCACTACTCTTGTCATACTTCTCACCCACGTGTTCCGCTTTCTGTCTTTTCTCGTTATGCCAAGCATACAGCGCTCCATACTTCTTTGAGTGCATTGGATTTTATGTAGCATCTTGGTGTTCAGTGTCCAAGTTTCACATCCATACGTCATCACTGGCAAAACGCATTGATCAAAGATCTTTTTCTTCAGGCAGAGTGGCATTTTTGATTTAAAAACAGCATTCATCCGTCCAAATGCACTCCATCCTAATTTCATACGTCTCTTTATCTCTTCATCTTTATTACCAGACATGTCAATTATTTGACCTAAATATAAATAATTATTTACTACTTCTACTGGTTTATCATCTAATGGGATGCTATCAGGCATGCAATACCTATTGAACATTAGTTTGGTCTTATCTACGTTAATTTTTAATCCTACTTTTCTACTTTCCCTGTCCAGCTGTGTTAGTCTGTTAAGTAGGTCAGCTGAATCACGAGCTATTAAAACTATATCGTCTGCGAACCGAAGGTGACTCAAGAAGCGACCGTTGATGCTTACTCCGGCTTTGTCCCATTCCAAGTTCCTGAAAACTCCCTCAAGCACCGCATTGAATAACTTGGGCGAGATTGTATCTCCTTGTCTTACTCCTTTTCTTATGCTAAATTATAAAATTTTAACCGAAGCTGTGGCATTCTTATATATTGCAGCTAACAGCCCCACATAGGGTTCCGGTACTCCCTGTGTTTGTAGAGCGTTAAGTACTGCATTGTGGCTCACTGTATCGAAGGCTTTCTCATAATCGACGAAACCTAGGCACAATTGCCGTTGATATTCGTTGGCGCGTTCGATTAGTTCGCCAACTACTTGGAGGTGGTCCATTGTACTGAAATTTGCCCTAAATCCTGCCTGTTCTATAGGTTGGTTCTCGTCGAGGATATTCTTCAGCCTTTCTGTAATAACCTTCGTGAAGAGCTTGTAGACCGCTGAAAGTAAACTAATGGGTCGGTAGTTCTTGATATCGCTTTTATCACCTTTTTTGTGTATTAAGATGATAGTTGCGTTATTCCATCCTTCTGGTATAGCTTGGTTCTGGATGCATTTGCTGAAAAGCCTAGCTAAGATATTATTTAGGGGGGAGCCGCCACATTTTAGTAAGTCAATGGGAACTATATATATATATATATATATATATATATATATATATATATATATATATATATATATATATATATATATATATATATATATATATATATATATATATATATATATATATATATATATATATATATATATATATATATATATATATATATATATATATATATATATATATATATATATATATATATATATATATATATATATATATATATATATATATATATATATATATATATATATATATATATATATATATATATATATATATATATATATATATATATATATATATATATATATATATATATATATATATATATATATATATATATATATATATATATATATATATATATATATATATATATATATATATATATATATATATATATATATATATATATATATATATATATATATATATATATATATATATATATATATATATTTAAATATATATATATATATATATATATATATTATATATTTAATTTTTGTTTTCATGCATGTCTACATCTTGTTGTCTGTTGATTTTTCAATAAATTTAAATAAAATAAAATATTAATATATTTTTAAATTACGAAGAGCTTCATTGAGTTAATCTATTTTAGTTAGTGCCGAACGGAAACTGACGCTCTGGAATTTTCCGCGAATTTCCTTTCCAGATGTCCGTAATGCATCTAAAGGGGATGGTTTCACCCTCACGGGGTTTATTTGGTCCATGGCCACTTGTTGCAGCTGAATCTATAGTCGGAGCTGAACACAAGTCGTCCAGACGGGGGCGATTTATCGTCGATGATGTATCGTTTCCATCCGAAGAGTTGTTTATTTTTTGCCCAGTAGTCTTGACAAGACGTGTTTTATGAACGACCCCTAGCTTAAAAAAAAAAGCATAACCTACGATGCTTTAGATGGATTTATATCTACGGCCATTACTAGTGATGGCCGGAAGTGTTTGTAATATTTACGTTTCCTAGTTTGATTGATACTCTATCGAAGGCAGGTTGTATATGTATATAAAAAGTTAATAGGCATATAACGCGAATATGAAATCGGCTTTAACGCGTATACTTTTTTGCGGAGATTTTTTTTACAGGGTAGTTGTCGACTTTATGGGTGCACTCGAAGTTTTCGGTTCGTCAAACTTTTTCCGTTTTATGTTGCCATCATATTTTTTATGTGTTCGAACCGTGTCCGATCTCTGAAGGAATTCCTTTGTTTGGAAGACTATCGGCGTTGTATGCGACGTCGATATTCAAAAAACTATCGATCTTTTTTTATATCTTTTATGTTTTTCTAGACGTCCGATTTTAATACAGAAATATGTATTATATTTCGGATCGGTATAGAAAAAAAAAATACTGTATGTAATAAAACATTTTTCGGATGAATTATATTTGTGATTTGTTTCTAAAAGGTCTAACGTCAAAATATACTAAATTCTCGGAAATTAATGTTATAAAATTTTATGAAACCTTTCATGTCAAATATTTTATTATATTTTGTCCCATTTATACGTATTTGCCAACTTTAAATTTATCGAAAATTTTCTAATCTAACCTAACAAAATCCAACTCTGTAGTTACACGAGTATGTAATAACATAACGACAAGGATTCCATAAATATTCATAAAAAAAAACTAATTCAAGTAAATAAATGTATATATGATATAAAATTGAACAGAAAATACTTTGTTCAGCACATATATGTACTCATATACATATATGTATGTAGGTACATCAGATCATACAATTAAATATAAAAAAAAATATCTCTCTGATTCTATCATTGTAAAAAAGAGCTTACAGTTATATATGTATATGTATAATAATTTTTAATTTATTCAATGTACAAACATATGTATGTACATATGTGACATATGATTATGCGATTATGTAAACATTTCTATCATATAATTTTTTTTCATTTCACATATGTAAAGCATATTAATTTCACGAATATCACAAATTTGATTCTTCAACAGCGTCTTTATTTTTCCAGATATTTTTTTCCAACTGAATTTTCTTGTTTATTCATACATTTTCACATATGAACTAAATACTATATTTACTTCACATATGTATGTATGTATGTATATACATACATATTGTACAAAATATAAATTGACATTACTTTTGCGAATAAATTAAATAGAATTTTTAAATTACGAAGTAATTACATCGATTTACATCTGATTACTTTTTCGGCACAATTTAATACACACATACATATATACTAATAATAACTCACACACAATCCGTATCTAAACGTCGCGATCCGATATCGCGATTCACGCGCTTCGTTATATGTTTTATGATTTACATCCAATTTGGTTGAATGTCATTCACGTAAGATAATAATGAAAAGTGACTCACATAAGCGAAATTGTAATGAATACAGCAAGAGCGTGGGGTCTACGCCGCAGACAATTTCAATCAAACCGTACATACATATATGTATATCGTGTAGCTACATACATATGTTAAATAATATATACATAATATATAATATAACATTAACCACCATCATACAACAGCTAATCATACAATTTAAATCAGCTGAAAACTTAACCTTAATTTTTTTCAAACGCAATCGTTTTCAGTTTTTCCTTAATAATATTGATTTTTTAATATATTTTCTGACAATAATTTGTTGAAATTAATTTCTTAGCTTTAATCGTATGAATATAAATCATCACCCTTATCTGAAATCTTTTGTTAGAGAACAATGTGTTCATGTTATCTTTTTGAATTATCCACCTTTGTGTAAAACATTTAAAGCCATAATTATAAAAATGAGGTTGAAAAAACGCTATAAAAATGATAAAGGAAATATGAACCATAGAACAATTTTTACTCATAGAAATATAAACCATAGAAATATTTTCTAAAAAATGCAATTATATTAGAAAATATGTGCATAAAAAAATACTATATAATATACATATATACATATATGTATATCAATTTTATACGCTAATTTTAGATCTTGAAAGCAAAAAAAAATTAAAATTATTTATATATGAAATTCATTACAAATATTATATGTAAAAGGTTTCATCCCAATCCGTTGAGCGATTTGGAGTTAATTGAATGCAAAAATTCATAAATAAAAGGATATATATATATATATATATATAATATAAAGCAAGGTATCACTTCCGGTAAAACACAAATTCAAACGAAACGATGAACATTTTAGTAACTAGTGCGTTTAATTATACATATAATAAGCGAAAGTCACTTTATTAAATAACCAACGTATTGAATAAATCCACCACTGAGAGTGCCAGTCGTGTGATAAAATGGAGCTCGCAAATGGGTCATGGACCAAAAGAGGTTGAGAGCCAGATATGACGATTTATCGAGTGTCCTCGCGGTTACACGTGTACGTGATTATTCGCGAAGCTCGAGTACACTCAGGGTCTCTTCTGAAAATGCGATTTGTCGTTTACTGAAATACTTCAGAACCGCGACGACACAACGAGCACAAACAATGGCGATTCATTAGTTTGAGAACGGCTTCGAGGTGCGGTCTGAACGATGCAAGAAACTCATTACAGAATCATCGCGAACGTCTGTCTTCGGTGAGCAAAATTACACACTTGGGACACGTCTTCAAATTTCCGCGATAAACTACTTATTATTTCATGTCTATTTATCATTCAAAGATAAATATATGTACAAAGTATATATTACACAATTTTTTTCGGCCAGTTGAAAACGCACGGTCATAAAGAAGTTTGCAATAAACGAGTTCCAGATCGTATTTCCGTGAGAGGAGAGCATCTAGCTCACTTTTCCGAGATGTGTAACTTCTGCTCAAGTGACTTTAATGCAGCTCGGAAGAACCACGTCATGTGGAAAACTCAAATTATTAGAAAAGTGAACGTCTTCCTTAATTGGTAAGAGTTTTTGTGTGCAAGGTTTTTCTACTAATTGACCATACGATAGACGATGATAAGTAAAGGAAGATAATAAACCAAATACAATATTCTAAATAAAATATGTCGAATAGATTCAATAAACATGTTTTTCCAAATAAAATTTTCTGATATTAGGACAAATTTACGAGTGATCTGCGTGCCGTTAGTTGAATTTAGAGTCACCCACAGACATAGTTAATTAATACTTCAAAGCTAAAGTAAATTTCTATTAATTTAATAATAAATTAGTTACATATTCATCAAAATTTCTAAAAGATTGACTTAAAAGTATATGCGTTTGTATTAAATTAACTTTATACCGTACATATTATATATTTATTCTAATAAAGGAAATTCTAAGACTGATTCAAGACGAGGCAGATGCTTGCAAAGGTATTCTCAGTAAGATAAAATATGAGGAAATAGCAGAAACACTTTATTTTGCCAACTATTATTAAATTGCATTCCATTCCCCAAAAAAATACTCGTTTGTAAAAACCGATTATTTTTTAAAAAACTGTTGTTGATCTTCCCTTATCAAAAATGAAATCGTCACTTATCAAAAAATAAATCGTTAAAATATTGTAAGTCACTCTTTAGAATACCTAATTACATTTTTATAATCTTTAAGTAAAAAAGAGCAAGATTTCAGTTCCCTGGAATTGAATATAACCGAAACGATTGCTCGGGCGGCTGATGATTGAAAAAAAATTAATAGTGTTTCAGAAAAATCCAGGTTTCAAAGCATTCCAAAAATCATCTATGGTCTAAATAAGAAGACGATAAGATGTGTAGATTACAAAATATGAAGATTCTAAATATAAAACTTTAGACTAACACAACGGACATCCATCTTATGTATGTACATACATATGTATAATACGTATGTATGTATGACATTTCTTTCATCTTGTATCTCAAAATTTTAAAATTTACTCCAAATTACAATATACGTATGTATATATAAGACTGTATTTTTGTATCAATTTCACCACCAAGCAATAATTAAATGTATATTTTAAAATTTGAATTTCGTTCAAGCGTGAAACCCGCGAAACGTAATAAAGTATCAAGCATCATCTCTGTAATAGGAGACCGATTAATTGCGGAATTCCTTCATCGGAATTCTCTACCGTTTATTTATTTTTCCCGCCGATCGAAAATATGAAGAATTTCCTCCGTCGATTTTTTTCCAGGCGTGATTCGTCCGCGACGACGACAACCCTTTGCGCGCGGCGCTTCAGCGAAACGACGCAGACGCTAAGCTACGTGACATCCATAAATATCGGGATGCCGATGGCAAAATGGCCGACACCCCCGTGTGGGTGAGGTCGAAAATGACTTCCTTTTTCATCGAAAACACATTTATTGCTTCATATTTCGCGACGAAGTGACCGGCGCGCGGGAACTAATAAGCGGCGCCAAAAAGGCCCGTAAAAAATGCGACCTCGTCCTGATTGGACTTCACCCCCATCCCTCTGCATCCGTCCTTTGAAATCTTTATCCCTTTATTATGGTGCCACACACGTATACGCGTGCCCTTGCCGCCGATCGGCGTCCCTTTTCCTTGTTATTTTTTTCATATTCCGTCCCCTCTAATCAACGACGTCCACTAGCTTTCACTTCATGTTTTTTTTTCATACTAAAATTCTCAAAAGAACTTTCCTTTTCGGCCCACTTATAGTCCTTTGGAACATACGCTTCAATTTTCACCACACGAAATTGCATTTTCGTTTATCGTGTGACACTTTCTGATTGGCAGCAAATTTCGGTCAATAAAAGAATAAATTTCCTTAAAAATAGCATAGCAAATATTTTACATAGTCGTTAATTTTTTTCCCCTTTTATTTTTTTTATTGAAATTACATGAAATTGCTTTTGTAGAAAGCCAATTGGCGACTTCAACGAAGCGTTTAAAGTCTGAAAGATGTAATTTAATCCGGAAACTCGGCCGTCGATATTCCGGCACTCGAATATCTTAAGTGCGTTTTCGAAGAATATATTCAAATATTTTTCTAACAATCAACACTTTTATTTTATTAAATAACAAAAAAAAATTCCAATACAGATGACTGTTTTTTTAATGCATATTATTTGTATCTCACTCACCATCAATTATGCTTTCGATATTTTAATTAATTTTGAAACAGGTATGTTTAATAAGAAATTAATTAATAATTCATCTCGTATATCAAACAAAACAAATAATTTCAAGAATACGACACGAATTATATGGGATGCAAATTCATTATAACAGCAAAAACATCAAACTTTGTATTTACATAAATGTATTATTTTCAAAACAAAATGCAAAATAATTCAAAAAGAAAATTAAATTTAGATATTATGTACATACGGACATACATATGTATATATGTATTTCAAATTATCTTTTTTCATTGAATATTAAAAAATAATTTATATAAAAATTTCGATTTCATTACAAAATATTAAAGGTGATATTTAAAATTATTTTGAATGAAATCGAATCCGAGCGACAGTCAATTCCTTTGAGAGGTGATTTCTTCCCGCATATATTTTTATATTACATTAATGAAAAAAAGTCACTCTTACCTACCAAAAATTACATTATGAAAGAACGTCTACCAATAAATCGAAAGACGAGAAATTTTATAAAATATATATTTTTTTACATTTTTCCGCACAACAAACATTTATTGCAAAACTTTTTTGCTAATAATAGCTGAAACGTAGCGAATGTCACCCCTCGGTTTTAGAAACCCATTCAGTTTCTATTTTCATTGTTCACTGACCGTGTTCCAGAACGTTCAATGAATGGGAAAAAATACAGCAAAGGACCGCGAACCATGTTCAAACTATGAAACCGAACACAGAAAATCATAAAATTTATTCGAAGTATTAAAAAAAAATACGACATGATCATACATAACCAAAACAATAAACAACCATCATTTAGATCCTTATCCTTCACATGAAAAAATATGTAATTTCATTGTGATTATTGATTCGGATCCCGTGTACATATACGTATGTACGTGATATAATCGTATATTTTTTTCTGATCGAAAAACGTTTCATGGGTATACATACGTACATACACACTATTTATATTTCATATTTTACCGAGGCATTATTGACGAAATGTGTAACGATGCACGCAATAATCCAATTTGCGTAGCTCGCATCGAGGATATCTTAGTATTTACCGTTGGACAGGTAAAATTGTATATACCGATGATAATTTACCCGTCGGAAAGCGAGCTGTAAACACAAGAAAATGTGAAAACACGACCACCTTTGGTCTCGCCACACCCGAACGGGCAATTAGTTCAGGACACGTCGACAACCAATCAATATTCAAATCATCCATCTCGTATATTCACATCATATTGTATATATTTATGCAAACACACGCTGCACAAATAGTACTGCCATCCTAAGTAAATTCGCTTACTCGACAACTTTCGTAGTAGCATTATAAAAAAATATTGCTATAATAATTCAGACGAAAATTCAAACATTGGCTTGTCCTCTACATATAATATGAACATACTTGTAGATAGTGAAACGTAAGCTTTCGTTTATGAATTTTCATAAGGTGGAATCGTACAGAACGGAAAAAGGTCACGTTTTTCAAATGATACGTTTGTTCGACCGGAAACGTTCGAGAGTAGCGGTAGAATATATTTATGAAGGGTGTTCGATAAATAGTGAGAATTTTCAACATCATTGTAATCGTGGTGGAAATTGTGCTTTTGAAGGTAATATTATAAAAAAATCAAGAATTTAATTAATGTAAGACTTTCTTTTCCTACAAAAAAATAAAGTATGTATAATATGTAATACAAATTAATATGTATGTATGAGTAGACCAGGCTTTTGACTGTTTTATTTCTATTTATCACAGTAATTTTATTATATATATATATATATATATATATATATATATATATATATATATATATATATATATATATATATATATATATATATATATATATATATATATATCATTGTTTTCATGATTGATTGTGATTTATGAGTGAAATTTTGATTAACTCTCTTCCATTTGGGCCTTACAGGGATGTTTTGTATTTGTAGTTGTTTCTTACATATTTATTGAAACTGGCTGTAGGTGCAAGGCATTCCTTATGCTATATTTTATTTGATATTTTTACTTTATCTGTTATTATAAATGCTATTTTTTATGTATGTATGGATGTATTTATGTTTATGTTTAATTGTTATTTTGTTTTTTTTTCTTTTTTGTGTTATATTTTTTGACCATTGTGGCGCTTTAGGAATTCCTGTTATGCCACAATGGTCTGTTTAAAATAAATAAATAAATAAATATTACTAAATATTAGATCCGCCATACTGCTGGTTAGATTTCTGGTTCGTTTATTATCAGAGTTTGCCAATTTTATCTGATCATTGTTGAAACGGTTCCTCAAAATTGGCAGAAAGTCATCTTTCCAGTTTTCACAAATCTTCTGTATTTATTATGTGTATAATTTGTAAAACTTATGTACAAAATCTAAATCCATAGATGTCTCAATGGATTAATTCTGTAATTAATTGTTATTTCGTGTTCTTCAGCGTCTGGAAATACAGTGATTTATGTAGTAATTTACTTAATTTACGAATTTTACTTAGGCGAATTTACTTAGGCATCCATGAACAGGATAGAGTCCTTTGAAATGTGGTGTTACCGGAGGATGCTAAAGATCTCGTGGAAGGAGCATGTAAGAAACGAAACAGTCCTCCAGCTTCTTCATAAAAAGAGAGAGGTTCTTGACACGGTGAAGCGCCGTAAGATGGAATACTTTGGCCACATTATTCGCAGCCCCAAATATCGCCTTCTACAAACAATCATAGAAGGGAAAATAGAAGGAAAACGGTGGCTTGGGAGAAAGAAGCTCTCTTGGCTCCGGAACATCAGGTCATGGATGGGACTCGGTCTCGAAAAGCTATTTCGGCTTGCCCATGATAGGGAAGAATTCGCTCGGGCCATAAACGATGTCTGCCCATGGTAGTCGCCTACGTCTGAATACGGATTCGGCATTAGAAGAAGAAGAAGATGTAGTAATAAAATGCTGCATTGTTTGTAATTAATTGTCCAGGAAGGCGCATTGGGGTTTTCCTGTCAAGCCTTCCTGGTATATATCTACATATGTAAAAATAAAAATAAAATAAAATGTATAAATTCTGTGCCTTAAATCAATTTATCTTTCATTTATATTAATAAAGATATATCCTCAATTCCCTTTGAAAAATTTTAGAACAATGGATTGACTGGATTGGCTAACATCTCTGACTGAAAACATTGCTTCAATAAACCATGGAATAGAACCAATAAAACTACAAAAACCCTTCAATTCAAGTTAAAACCCAAACAAAAATGTTGACACATACGTATATTTCAAGAATATATTTCATTCTTACCATAGATGCCATGACAGGTTGCTCCTAAGCGACACCTACGGCCAAATTTTACATTAATACCAAATACATTCCACAATGTAGGTATATATTTAAGAATCAACAAATTCAAATTTGCGATGAATTTGGGAGAAACAGAGAGGGGAGGATGATACCAATTTTATTGAATCTACCACAACAATAACCGAGATAAAATGAAAAAATCTATCAGGATACGGTCGACCAGAATATTTACCCGATGCCGGTTGGGATTTGATCCCTCGATTTCTTTTCAGGTAAACAGTGTCCTAACCAGTGAACCATACTGTACAATTAAACTATTGAAGCTACATATATAAATTTCAATTTTACTGTGCAATCGTTAGGGTATGTACCAAAATCACTACCTGAATGTATGGTACAATTTTTCAAATAATTACAATATTCAAACAAATAAATAAATTTGCGATAAACTAATTCTATAAGTAACAATTTGTGCCAATAGATTATAATTCTAAATAAACCATTGTTTATTAGTAGAGGGTAAAATTCCGGCTAGAACTGAGTAATTATTCGATTCATACACGCCGCTGGCAAGATCTCAATGGTTATTAAAATCCAAATCGACCGTCTTCTTTTAGAATTTGCCATTATATCAAACTTAATTGTGACGAATCCAATAAAATCACCATCCTCTCCCCGTCTCCATTTCTCTAAAAATTCGACGCTAATTTGTTGATTGTTATTAATATATGTTTACCTATATACATACATACATATGTATATTGTAGAATGCGAGTATTTATGTACAAAGTTCGACCTGCTATGGCACTTATGATAAAAGTGAAACATATTAAAATAATATAAAGCCAACAGCATGACTCAGTGGTTGCGTTGATACTAAGCACCGAGAGGTCAACGGGTTGAATCCCGTGAGTATAATCTTTAATGCTGCTGGTCAGACTTGGATATTTGTGACTCCAAGTCGATTGTTTCCTATCAGAGTTTGCCAATTCATCTGATTTCATTTTTGCAGCGATTCCTCCATCAATTTGGCAAAAACCATCCTACCCACTATCTCACCAGTATTTGAATATGATTTCAAAATTTTATTATCTATAACATAGATGTATTTGTATTATACTTATATGTCTGGTCACAGTAACGCGTTAGAGTATTCTAGAATGTCACTGTGGCTTAAAATGTAAATATATAAAATACACATACACATACACATTATTTAAAACTCAATTTTAAAATATCATAACAACTTTGAATACAGTGTATACAACATACATATATATGTATATACATACATTTTGTAAAGACAAAAACAGTCATGGAACTGACATTCGTAAGCAAGGTACGCATACACATACCAATTATTTATGGAACACCCTTAACATACGTACCTTCGAAAAAAACGAATACTCATACATACATATAAGTACGAAACACAGTGGGATTTCATATTTGTGGACTACCGAGCAATAAATAACGCACAATGTGCGGTGACGAGGACATGCCGGCCATGTTAGCATAGAAAAGCCATTCCCCTTGTCCGCGGTCGAAACGGGACTTCCATATATATGTATGTACCTTCTCTCATTTGTTTAACTAGAATTTCTCATTTATTCATATGGATCCTTTGTGGCGATCTGACCTCCGTTCGAACGGACCCTTTCGAGGGTGGTTATCGCACACCCTCTATAAACTACCCTCTCGCATGTGATGGGCCAGAGTCCGGATAAAGAGGAATTAAAGGACCCGAGGTCCACCCCCTTCACATGACAATTGTATCGCGGCGAACGAGAGCGTGTTCGATCCCGAATTATGACATCTTTATTATACTATTTATTCGCCGAAAATTCGCAAGGATGTAAGGGTGTGTGATAACCCATTTGTTTGCCGTTGAAAGATAATTTTACGTTCGAGCTAAATGCGACCGAAAAGTATCGAATGATTTATTGTCATGATAAAATTTAATTTGCGCAATTTCAACTTGAGCTTTTGTATTTTGAACGTGATTATACCACCAATCCGTAATATTACCACAAGTTTTAAGAATTGTGATTATTTTTTTACAATTAAAACGCAAACTTACAAAACTATTGCAATTTCTCATATTTATATTTACTTTTTTAATGATTAATTTAAAATACTTCGTATCAAAAAATTACATATTGTACATATTTACGTAGGAATGTGTATGAAAGTATATGAAAAATGATATCTACTTGTGAGGATAACATTTTTAGTGCAGACTTTTAATGAACTTATTTACAAATTTATAATATTAATGCGTATAAAGGTTCATTTATATCCGCACAGCTCAAGCTGGCAATTGTACGTAAACAGCAGTACAATAAATATTCTTCAGTACATTCTATATTGACACATTCATATTTTCCGTAATGTGTATACAGACATATTTTTATTTTATTTAATTTTATATAGATATATACCAAGAAAACCTAACAGGTAAACTCCAAAACACCTTCTTGGACAATTACAAACATTGCAGCATTTTTTATTACATAAATCACTGAATTTCGAAATGCTAAAAAACTTTAAATTAACTAATAAATCATTAAATAATCCATAGAGACATCTATGGATTTAGACTTTTACATATAATGTATTACACATACATCAAATTCCGTGTCCGAACACCTCATATTTTCAAAAACTGATTATTTTCAGAAACTTCATATTGTGATAATCAATATTAAGTTCGTCATATTGTCGCTCTGTGATGTACATATATGTAGGTAAGCCGATTTTGCCTTGCACTCATCAAAATCAATTATGATGATACCGAAAACGACCGGTGCTGTATAAGTATGTTCATACTGTGCAGCATACTATACAAAACTAGTCTTTTCCGTGTAGTGCTGTGCCGAGCTGTTGACGTGCAGTGCTGGATAATATTACATTTATTATATAAGCGTCCATATATGTAAGTGAGTCTCGAATACATTCTATGGACTGACTCCAAATACTTATATTATTAATATTATCATATTATTAAATTTCGAAATATATCGCTAATCCTATTTTGTTTTTTCGTGTGTATGAATCATTGTTAACCATCCGCTTTACCCGCATCATCGTTACTCGCACAAATGACCTGCGGCTACAATAAAATTTGGCAATATTTTCCGCGGCCTCGATTTGAATAAATTGAAATAAAAGCGATGGAATTAGCTGAGATAGAAAAATCGGTCAAAATACAATATTACGCAGAGAGCTAAAAAAAAAAGAGAGTAATCTCATCGGACGGGAGAAGCCTTCGGGCCGAGTATCGATTTCGGAATCCCGTTTTCGGAGTTACATAGGTGGGCGGGTTATCTCCAGTAGGTACGTTGCCTACGGAGGAGACTCTAAACCTTTTAAGGCTCTCGTCCCATATTTTTAAAATATCCCGCCCGGGATATTACCATTTTTATTACGTCGCGCAGGACAGAGGACGCGGAGTGTGAGAGTTTTCCGCACAAAAAAATGAAGGAAAACAAAAAAAAACGCACGACCTACTCCCTAATACGAAAATAAACACAAATATCATTTCAATGTTTTTCAGATTATGTTCGCCGATATGAGAAATTTATATCCAGAGAATATGTAAATCCCTTACGAAAAAAATCATACATTGCGCGACGCAGCACCATGCTTTGAGTTGTTGCTTTTTTTTTTGAATCGCGATGTGAAAAGAATATTGACTTTGTTGACGAGAGACCTTTGGGGTAACGACCTCATACGAAATGACAAACTGTGCAAATATTTTTTTTATATTACTATTCCATAAATATCCTTCTATCCGTTGCAAATATACAGTGAAAATCGCATATCCCAAAACTAGCTAACCGCAGTGAAAATGCACACGAACGCTCCACAAAAATATTATACATGTATCACACATTTCACTAAACTGAATAAAACACCTTCTATTAATAATCTTAATCATATGATTAATCTATTCATATATATTGGCTATATGCATTTGAGCAATTGAGTATTTGAATTAATTTTCTTATGCCACTCAAACATGACCTTATGTCTTAATATATAGATACAAATTATTATTTTTCTGAAATAAGTGATTATACAATAAACAATAGGTTTTACTATTCGAGATTTTGGCCATCGGAATTACATATAACCGTATCCCGAGTTGTTTATACCTGCGACCAATGAAAGTATTCAAAGACGTGTCTAATATAATGTATCATTTTATCGTCCGACTTTCCGGTTTGTTTTTGGGGGAGGTAATCTTCGATGGCGTTTATGGGCGAATTTCCCACGAGATTTTTCCAAATTGGCGTTGCGGGTGCACCATGATGAAGGTCGCATCTGTTGACGTAGATCGAATTAAGATCCAGGCAGTTTTTACGACCCGGAGGGACAGAATCGACACCGCAGACATTACTGCGGTCGAGGAAAAACACGGAAAATGGCCCTCGGAACGTCCTCTAATGGCCTCCCGAAAAAATACGAGTGGGCGGACGAAATTTTACATTCGAATTAAGCAGCAACCGTCTTCCGATATTCTATTTTAAGCCGACCCGGTGACTGGTGAAATTTCAACGGTGGATTTCACCAATTTGATTAGAGACTGATTAAAAAACAACCAAAGTATTTTAGATAAGATTTGTGAGGAAGTTGTACCAAAAGTACATACATACATACATATGTAGTTCTATGAATACAAATGTTTAAAAAATTGTAAATTCTCAATAAAACATGTATTCTTGAAAATGCTATTTAAATTTCTAAAGTGAATTTTCAAATAATTTTTATATACATATAATACATACGTTAACTTGTATATCACGAAAATGAGAAAACAATATTGAGACAACCATTGTGACTAGTGAGTTGAATTGAAGGACCAAAATGAGGAAAATCTTGAAACACAATCTATTCTTACAATATCTAATCTTTGTCTTACATTGTTCTTATTATTATTAATCCTGAGATCAATCAATTGAAGCAAATTATTCTTATTTATTTCGGCAAACTGTATCGACAATATTCGGTATTGCTTATTCCAAATAATTAATCATGATCAAAGCTCCTTGCAACCCCAATTCTCTTTTTAGAAAATAAATCAAAAGAAAATTTGTAAAATACATATGTACACATATATACCAGGGAGACTTAACAGGTAAGTCCCAATTTGCCTTCTTGATTAATTACAAACATATACAATTTTTAGAATAATTTTAACAGAGCAACATAGAGACATCTATGAATACATTTTTGATAAACTTATGTACATTTCGGAACATTTTTTTTTAATGTAAATCCTCAAATTTTGAGATGCCGAAAAACTCAAAAATTTGCGAGACATTTACGAATAAATTTGGAGCATTTTTTATACGAATCAGTGAAATTCGAGATGCTGAAAACTTGAAAATTGCAAGAAATGGGAAAATCAGATAAATTGGCAAACTCTGATAGGAAACGATCGTCACAAACCAACGTCTGCCCAGCAGCAACCAGCGGAACTCAAACCCGTGACCACTATGTTCGAAGGTATAGATGCTAACCACTAGTCGACGCTGCTGTTTAATGTAAACAATGAAATTAATCTTTTCAAATTTCTTAAAAATCTTTAAAAAATTCAATGTGTTGATTTTCAATCATTTTTATAATAAATCTTGCAAATACGTTTTATCGCTGGAAAAATGTTCCAATTTATAATCGAAATATTTCAAAATATATCAATAAAACAAAAATACCCATTATATACATGTGCGCATATATGCATATAAAATCCTTCAATCAAACACAAACCAAACCAAGAACGACAAGGCTATTGGGCTACACATTGTCATGATATATTGGAGGATTTTTAGGGTAAATTAAACAGCACACGGTGGTTGTTGCCGACACGATTACACACCTGGCACATGACATGAAAATTTCTAGTTTACAATTCAGAGCCCACCTGACCATCCCGATGTGACGCTCGATTGGTCAAAGAGTTTTCATCGACGCAACGGTCGAATCACCGTTGCGTCCGCATTCGTCCTCAAAACCCCCCATTCGTTTCCCATAATTTAGCGAGGTCCATTTAACCCTTTTTCTCTCCCCCTCATGCTCGGCTGGACCCTCCCCAATCCGAAGAGCCGCTAAACGAGAATTAAATTGTTAATCATTCGCGTGCAAGCTTTTCCGGATAACGAGGCATAAAGTCCCGATTCCCGTTAACGCGGCGACATAATACCCAGTATACGTAATTACTGATTGACAAATAGCAGACCTAACTCTTGTTTATATCCAATTGTGTGTGCTTTGGAATCGATCGTTTAGTGAACTTTTATCGAATGGGGTACTAGATACACGTGTACGAGAAATTACGGTGTGCATTATGTTAAAAAATGTAAACACAGTTTTTTCCTCTTCTCGGTGAATTTCCTAAAGTTAAAGACGTGCCGAAACTTTTTCCTCTCTTACCGAAACTCCTTGAAACGGACCCGAAAAGAAAAGGGAAAAACTTTTGCGATTTTTCACATGATTGGTCTAATGTCTATATGAAATATATAAAGTTTTGTTTGAGTTTTTAGACATTGCTTGTGAAGGCTCTTAACGGACCGAATTTTAAACGTACCGAAAAAGTTACATTAGATTTATCTGAGATGATGACTTCATATTGCGTATAAATACGTATTATAGAAAACGTATATATATATATATATATATATATATATATATATATATATATATATATATATATATATATATATATATATATATATATATATATATATAAAATTGTCATCAACACCAACATCATTGAAAATCCTAGTGCTTAAATAAAGATATATATATATATATATTTTTTTTTTAAATCATTTTAATCAAGCGAAAATAATAAAAAATAAATAAATTGAAAACGTTTTCAGGTGTATGTAGCTCTGTGCCCTATGGTCATGCTCGTTTTTATAAGGAACATGTCAGTATAACAATAGAACATGTCAGATATACGCGGCAACATATGTATATATAGATATATATATATATATATATATATATATATATATATATATATATATATATGTATATATATATATATATATATATATATATATATATATATATATATATACATATATACATACGTACATATAATACGTGCACGCATACATATTTGCGTGACATATATTATTATATCATATATAATAATATATGATATTTATCAACTATTTATAATTAACACTCTTATTTAAACTACGCATTGAAATAACTATGCATATTAATTTTACAGAATTATCCGAAAATTATAAAACTAGTTAACTAACGGTTTGTTTTGACAGTCAAACTAAGCTAATGTGTGCTAATGTAAACTAATGTGGTGATAGTTATATGCTAATTTTGATAGCAATGAAAATTTAGAAAATATATTTTATATTGAAAAGTACGATTAATTTCCATCTCCTATAGCTAGCAAGCATTATTTATCTTTCTACGTGTGTGATTTTCATTTGAATTAGACGATTATTTACAATTAACCTTTTCGACCCAAAAATTATCCAAATTTCAGCGAAAGCATGCTGCTTTAGCTTTATTTGCTTTTGGAAAAATTTTATCCACAATAAAAAAAATCATAATTGAGATTCATATGTATATGTACATATATACATGCATTTGAACCTATATTTTTATTCCACTTATTCATCATAATAAATTTTGGTCGATTCAAATGATGTTTTCCATTCCACGTTGACAATAAACATTCACAAGAACATACCTATATATGTATAAATTTATAACCTATCAAGAGAATAATCAAACACTCATTCGAACAACAATCAATTCATATTAGAAAAATATATACATATATGTATAACCAATACCAATCCAACATCGATAAGCCAAATAGTACAATCACAATCACTACAATTTATCAACCGATTACGCACACAATGCCTACCCACGCACAGCCATCATATAAAAACACGAAGTTCCAGCTATAATATTTCACTATTGTGTACATCATTCCAAAAATTAAAGATTATCGGAATATCAAACATAACAAAACGCTACATATTGCTACACCGACTTATTAGCACCGATTTACACCGGAACCATTGAAACTTTGCCGAAATGTTCTAACGCGAGCGTGCGTCGAGGAAAATTCGAGAACAATCGAGTGAAACTCGTTTAAACGTAATTATTAATACGACCGGAACAAACGACACACACACACACACACACACACACACTTGCTGGTCTGCACGCGCAGCCTCATGAGATATGTATTAAAGCTTTCTTCCACGAGGTAAAATACACCCCTCGAATTCATCGACCAAATATAACCTAAAGGGTCAAAACACACTCGTTTAGATACATTTTAATTTGAAACATTAACACTCTTTGTCGTGTGAAAAACGACGACAAAAAATAAGCAGCTCAAAGTTATGTGTAGCTACATATTTTTGAATTGAAAATTTAGTTATCCATAGTTTATTAGCTATAGAGACAAAATGTTTGATAATGATTGTATGAATTTTAAATGCGCATATAAACTTCACGCTTCTCTCGAAGTGATTTTCCTCGTGAAACCAATTAAACTATGTCCGATAAAACTTTGACCGTTGCATTTAGCACTCTCTTAACTCGTCTTATCCTTCTCGGGTCGGATTTCTAACGACTCGACCTCTCTTCAACATAAGGTAATTTTCTATACCGGCTCTGGAATATGAGCCCATGGGATCTTCAGCCTTTTCTCGGTAAATTTCTTGAATTGACCCTTTCAAGCCTTTTTGAGATGCCTCACTAGCTATTTCTCTTTTGACACAGCCGACAAAACTTTCCTAAAAGACTGGTATACATATGAGTCTCATGTATACCACTCATCCGTAGAATAAATAGCCACTAATCATAACCAGTTTAGTTGAGACCTCTCAATGAATAAGGTTAACGTATCGATACCTATTGTATTTCTATGTATCGATTTTCTTGGACACCTCCCAACCATTTTTCACTCATCCGTAAAGTAAACCCAAAACCAGCTTTATCGAACATAAATTATAAAATGGAACTTAAGTCGAGAGTTCAAGCACCTTTATTTGAAATAATCAGAATTCACACCAAACTTACACTTGTACATATACTTGCATCTACATACATACATATTCAAGTAGATAATAAATTCCGTACTAAGTCAAAGTTACAATTCTGATCACCGTGTAAGCGAAAGGCTTCGCGCGAGAACTTTGCCGTACAGATTGACTTAATTTACAGTAAATGCTTCAAAAACGTACTCAGACAGCTGCCTTCTTCCTGCCTTTTGTTGTCTCTTCTCACCATTTTCGCAATAATAAGTGTATAAAGCTTGGGCGTATTCTCGCCCCTCGTGTGTGCGTACCCTTGTTCATTTCGTACTCGGAAAACGCGTAACTTTCATCATATACCCGAAAACCCGCTAACAAATACCCGTAAATAATATTTTATTATACATCACACTATTAAACAACACATGAAACATTCCGTACGAAAAATCGAACCTTCACATTTATGAATTTGAAGTTTCGCCGAAGGAAAGAAATCAAGTCGTATCGAATTATCTACTTGCGGGAAAAAGACGATGAAAATCGACGCAAAAGAAAAATCTCGATAACGGTATTTAATTGCCGAAAGTTTTGAAAAAGTTTCGCACTTACCTCGAAAAACTTTTGCCAAATGAATCAGTCGCGGAAATATTAAGAAAGATTTTCCTTTTCAAATGAAAAATAAAATAAGCGTGGAAAAGGAATAAAAAAGATATCACCACAATCTCATTCGTATTACATTTTCTCAATGTCTCAACTTTAAGCACTCTACAATCAAATTTAATTTTTTTTTTTAATCGTTTATAAATTCATACACACGCTCATCATACACAGTATAAAGCAGACACGTCGGCTTAATTCAGAATTATCCCCGAGCACGATTTATCTTCGAGTGTGAGATATTGTTAAAACTAATATTGTGCAGAAATTTGAAATATTGTTTCAGGACTATACAACAATGTATTACAATGGAACAATGAACCCCATATCATACGATTTATGAATATAAGTACATATATATGTACATAGTATAAATTTATTTGCATGTATTTAGAGCCTTAAAGATGAGTTTGGGACGTAAATTTGTGGGATCGTAACGTGACCCGGCTAAATATAATATTAATCATTTACGAGATTTTGCCGGTAGACCCATTCAAAATAAACACGTGCTTTCATTATAAATTCGATGGCCGTTCATTTAAGATCTGACCCTACACACAACACAATACAAAGCGAATATTACAAATTTTATTGTTTTAATTCAAAATTAAGCCAACGGTGAATTTGTGTGCACTAAAAATTTCAGCTATCCCCAAGCCCGCATTTCTAACTTTCCCAACGCAGCGACCCTTTCCTTTATTTTCATACAATTTATGTTAGGATGTCCTACACAATTTACTATACATATGTATATGTACCTACATATGTATATTTACATTATACACTGATTCTTTTTTTGTATACAGCTGAAAAAGCCATTGTGATTTTTAAATCATTATTAAATAGTCTAATATATATAAAAAAAAAACTGATATTTCTGAAAAGTTCAAACCAAAAATTAAACAGACAAGTACCTTGATGAATATAATATATAGTTAATTGTAAAAATAATTATATGATAAATACTCAAAAGAACTTGAAATGCATTGAATTTACCTTTTTTCCTATTAAAAATGACATACATACATATATGTACATGTACCCCCTGGACATATACCCCGCGGACCCATACCCCGGTCAAAAACCCCCTGGTCATTTTCCCCCCGTGCAAAAAACCCCCCATGGAAAAAACTTCCCGTGCAAATAACCCCCGCCATGGATAAACAATATTTAAAAATAGTAATAATTTGATTAAGATTTTTTTCTTATTAAGTAAAGTAATAAATAAGAATAAATTAAGTGTGGTAGAGCATATTTAATTTAAATTTTTATTCAATATTTAATTTATATACAATATTTAATTTCAATTTATTGTTGTAAATAGAATAAATTTAAATTTAAAATACTTTCAGTCATCAGTTGGCGTTTGCGTTCTGTGGTATTGAACGTAAAGTTTAATAAAAGTATTGTCTGTACTTCTGAATTTGTATTTTTATGTGATTGATTTTTTATAATTGATTTTTGATTATTTATAAAGCATCCGATATATGTATGTATTATATCTTAAATAAATTTGTATTGATATTGATACTGACTTTTTATTAAAGATACTATCAATTTTTATAAAATATTTTTATCCTTGGTACAATTTTATTATTTGCACGGGGGATTAATGACCAGGGGGGTTTTGACCGGGGGTATATGTCCGGGTGGTATGTGTCCAGGAGGTAAATGTCCTAGAACCATACATATATACATAGCTGATTTTAAAAGCCACAAAACATAACAAACAGTTAATAAAAACACTAAAAAGTCATACTCGTACATTACATACCTATGTATGTATGTATATACATACATACATATACATATAAACTTATGTATAGAATTACATCCAAGTTATAATACTATTGAAAACTAGTTGTTTTACCCAGCTTCGGCCAGTATTTGTTATATAAACAGCTTAAACATGGCGAATCTAATAGTAAATATTTTTTTTTTATTAAATTTATTTGAATCGCAAAAAAATAATATTCAACCAATCGAATTGTCATAGAAACTGACTTGTCTTCAATTCCTAACCAAAAATACTCACAAACTAACAAAGTCTCTTTCGAAATTATATATTAGATTTTGACCCCAACTTGGGCAAAAATTTTAATTTGATAGTATTAGCATACTACACTGTGTAGTGTAGTAAATGCAATACGAACAAATTATGAAAACATTACAGATATACAGTTTTAAATCCACTTTAATTAAGGTCAAGATTCAAAGAAAATCAGACCTGCTGTTAATACCAATTTAAATAATCATATTTCCCATGATGCCGAACGACACCTATGGTACATAAATTATACCATAGGTGTATTATTATATTCAAATAGTGCTGCAAATCATATTCAAATAGTGGTGACATAGTGGATAGGATGGTTTTGCCAAATTGTTGAGGAAGCGTTTTAACAATGAAATATTTATAAAATATTTTAAATATTTATAATAAATGAAATATTATAAATTGGCAAACTTCAATTCGATTTGGAGTCAAAAATATCCAGAAATGGCCAGCAGTACTCCACAAATACTTCCCAATAAACTTTTTTCCATCGAGAATATACCAGGATGTGAACCTGCGAACCTCTCGATGCACTAACGCAACTAATGGTGCTAAAATTCTGGCTAAAAAAATTAAAAAGCACCACAAGTACCTTACCTGTCAGACACACATTAACATTAAATAAAAACACATACAGTACAGGTCTGTTACTGAGAGTTGGCGCGTTTTCGTACTCACACAGAAACGCGCGAAAGGGACAGAGCGTCTTTTTATTATTGAATGCAGTGTGACAGCATGCTAAATGTAAACATTGAATGTTCGCACCAACTTTCGGTAACAGACCTATATATGTAGTATATGAATATAATGAAATATCAATTAAAGCATGAGTCACGACAATAGTAAATTACCTTTTATTTTAGATATACAAATTAATAATTACATTTTAAAAAAACTAAATAAAAATACTTGAATGTAGTCGGTCTCCGTCACGAGCCCGAATGTGAAACGCCCGAAAACGCAAATATTGGAAGGCAAAGATCGAAAATCGAAAGATCTTAAGTCGAAAGATCAAAAAAAAAGGGTGCATTGTAAACGGTACATACTCACTTCATTTGCGCGAGCAGGATACAACAGGAAAAAGAGGAACAGGCTTTTCCTCCCGTATTAATGTGCGCGCGCAGAATACGGGACGCACAGGAAATGTTTAAATGAAAAATGACGAAAAACTGTTCCATGAGATGAATGCATCCTTTCTGCGATCTGATCCACTGTTAATTGTGGCTCTGACTCCCCAAGATTTTTAAGAAATCGTTATCAAAATTAACCTTACGTCCTGAACGGGATTCATCATAAATACTGCTTTTTCCAACTTTAAAATTTTTAAACCATTTCTGGTAAGTCCTTACACTGATAGTATTTTCACCATATATGTACACTATTGATTTTAATCGTTGCAGATCTGGCAGATTCGCCACACGAAAATAAAAAGTATAAAACAGCACTTTATACTAACGATATTCATTTTTATGGGTACTAACATGCGTCCAATGTTTACGAAAATTGGTGACAGACTGACTAATACATTAGTCAAGCGATGACAAATTTCGACAGGTTCGAAATCTTTTTGGTTTAGTAATGAGTGATCGCGAATCTCGTGCTTGTTGAAAATGCGCACGAACTTATGGACTAACCTGATATATATAATATGTACATATGTATGTAAACTAAAAAATCAAAACAACAGCATGAAAAGTAAAATAAAAATAGACTCACCAGAACATAGACAGCGAACGGCATGACGACAACAGCGACCAGCAGATCGGCGAGCGCCAAGCTGACGATGAAGTAATTGGTGACGGTCTGCAAAGTCCTCTCTCTGTACACACTGAGGATGACCAGCACGTTGCCGAACAACGTCAGGAACGGAAAGAGCACTAGTATCAAAGCCCAATAGTTGTACTCGACGGCCGTCTTAGCCCCACCGAGCCCGTCACAATTGGAACCGTTGACGAGCGAACCGTTCAAGCTGCAGTTGGCGAACTCGAAAATGTCACTCCTGACGGAGAGCGTCGAATTCTCCCCGAACGTCAGATTGGTATTGAAGTTGTTGTAAAAGTAGTCGCTGAAGTCCTCGACGAGCATCAGAAAACCGTTCTTCGACTCGTTGACGGACGAAGACGACGACGTCGAATTGGACGCTGCGAAAAACGAGCCGTTGTCGTACGAGTTTGTGTACTGAAAGTACCTGTTGTCGACCACCGAAGTGTCCACGGTCGGGGTCGTGGACTTTGTAGTCGTGTCTACGGCCGCGTGCCATGTGGAATTGGACACGTGGTAGTTTGCGGAGGGGCGGTGGACCACTTCCGGTCTGGTCGTCACTCTGGTCCCCCGGGGGTAGTCAACCATGTCTGGTTTGTGTCGATGGGCCGAGTGAGTCACGGGATTCGTCTCCTGTGGGAGCATCGTCGTAGACGAGGTGTTGTTGTACGACAGCATCTCGCAATTTGGACACGTGCTCACGTCACGTGAAACTGCTGCTCGTCCTGTTGTCGCACGTGAACGTTCATAGTTTCGTTTTCTCGCATCGTCTGTGGACAACGTTAAATATATATATTTAATAATATTATACATATACCTACATAAATTTTTATACGCATAAAATTATAATGACTGTTTTTTTTTATTTTATAATAATTGCGATATGGTTCAATAGTACTGCATGTGGCAAAAATAACCGCTTAAAATGCCGCACTGTGATAGATAGCGAGTGACCACTTCTTTCTCCAAATATACTGAATGAAGCGTTTTCAAATTTTATGTATTCCTCATTAAAACTTTTATGATTCTAATTATTTCATTATGAAATAAAAACATTGATCAATATCAAAATAAATAATTATATATATATATATATATATATATATATATATATATATATATATAAAGTCATTGTCCACAGGTACACCACTATGGCAATTCGTCCATAGGTACACCACTCTCCCCTATGTATATATATATATATATATATATATATATATATATATATATATATATATATATATATATATATATATATATATATATATATATTTATAATATTTCATTCGATTTCGATCTAAATTAACAAAAAAAATAGCATAAACTTCCTGGTTCTCTACCAGTAGAGAGGTCTTGGGCTCAAATACCGCCCCGGAACCGAAAAGATTTTCCAATTTGCTGCTGGCAAGATATGAATGTTTATTTAATCCAAATCGGCTGTCTCCGAATAAAGTTTGCCAATGCACCTACCCTAAATGCTGTGATGGTTTTTATAAAATTTCCATCCTCTCTCTTCTTCGCAAATTCGACTAACTGAATTTGCTAATTGTTGCAAGTTTGCATGCAGTTTATTATAAAAATATATGTATAATGAATTTACGAAATGTGAGTGTGAATGTACACAGTTAGCTATAGTATCGATTTAAGGTAACCCGCTAAGGCACTAACTATAAAATAAAATGTAAAATAAAAATTAGCATAATATAAGTAATGATATTAATGATAAATGTTTTCATTTTGTCCGTCAGAAAGTATTATTTTCGTACCGAAAGAGTACTTGATTTTTGACATTTAAAAAAATTATTTTGAGATTGCATATTTATATCAAAATTAAAATTTTGTCAAAATTTTAAATTTAACAACGCGAAATAATCCGAAATAAAATTATAATATCGACTAGGTCATCAACTGACAAATGTGATAAAGGAAGTCCTTTTATCGAAATCAGCCTAGTAATGAACATTTCCACGGCAACCAATTAGGATAAAAGGATCTAGAGAGCTTATTCATCTTTCAAGTCAACTGACAATTTAATCCCGAAATAAAGAAAAAAGGGATTCTACTTTTCGGAAAAATCGCACGGTGCGATTTACGTGTGCGACAGCCAGGAAAATAATCGAGATTTTTCCTCGTACGTGTATGCATGTATTTAGGTACGGTGGAAAATTGCACGTTCTCCGTCCGTCATTACTCTCGGCAACAATAATAACCCTTTCGGTGAGTGCGCACATTATGCCGATACCCGTATACACGTATACATTTTTTGTGTCCGTTTGTCGTTATTTTCTTGTTTTCCGCGGGCGTAATATTCGCATTTTCCATTTTCACTCGACCAACGGTGGACATAACGACGATAGAAGCCTCTCTCGTCAGTTGATGGAAACGGTCGTGCGTGTGACCAAACACAATACAAATACACCGCGACTCAAAACCAACGTCAAATGCTCACATGAGCGTTCAAATATATGTACATATATTTGTTCAATTCAAAAAATCCCTCATAACCATTAGTCAAAATATAGCATCTACATCCATACATATGTATAATATAAGATATTCAGGAATACTATATATCATACTTATTTACTTAAAAACAAATAATATATATTATATTATAACCGATGTACCCAAGAGGTTTATCAATCATAATAATAAACATATACAAAAAAATAGATAAAAACAATAATCACAATAAAAAATTTTAAATAATCGAAAACCAAAAAAAAAACAATAAAACAAACCAAAAAGGATAAACTACATACATACATACAAAACCCATTAATTTTTAGGAAATCGTCAAGTATATTTTTTTAAAAAGGTTTAGGTTACTAGACGTTTCTAATTCATTTGGTAGACTATTTCATGATTTTCTCTAAGATAATTCTATTATTGGCTTTCTTTTTTGCAAATGAGTCCAAAAATATAACTATTCAGATAAGTGTTATTATTAAACGTTAGAAGGTTAATCATTGAACAATTCTATTGGTTATGTAGCATATTCTAAAAGAAGCCGCCTTTATAATTAGTTTTCGACGATTATCTCCAGGCTTAAGTGCCGTCGGCTAACAATGGAGACGCCTGAATAGACTTAGTGGTCGGTAATGGCACCCAGTCACTTCCCGCTAGAGTTCTCAGAACTGACAGCGCGAAAGCGTGGGACTGCATGCCAAGTCCGTGGGACTGTATATCTAGTACGTGACTATAACAATTGGTAAACAAACGCGTCGAGGAAGATGCCGTGGGTGACCTGCCCTTTATAAGCAGGTACTTAGGCCATATCAAGGAATTCTGGACGGAGCACTGGCAGTGCGTGGATCTCCTTAATCACCCAATAAATGCTGTGAAGTGACTTTCGCCTTTTATTTAGATCCTCCACCCACCCCTACGCAACAGTTATTTATAATTTTGTAAGCTAATATTAGATTGCCTCTCATTTTTCCAGTCTCCAATGTGGATAGATTCATTCTTTTCATCTCGTGTCGTACGAAAATGATTTAAGTTCATAAAGCATTTTTGAAATTCTTCTTTGAACCCTTTCAATATATAAACATAACATTCTTTTTAAAATAAGGTTCCGAGTAATATATCCATATGCACCAGAATATTTGCATATGTATTAAACAAGAATTCGAAATATTGAAGCTATGACGGTTATATGGAGTTATTAAATTATATCCACATCATTATTATACAAATTTTTTAACGGCAAAATTTCATGAAGAACAGAACGTAATGCAATATTGTTGTTTTTCAAATAATTTTATTATATGAAAATTACGACGTCCATACATTCGTATGAAAAACACAATTACATACAACAAAATTTAATAAATTCTGATAAACGTCGACTATTTTCACCATAGAAAATTACAACTTTCCAATCCCTATCATGTGCTAAAACAGTGGTTGTACATGCACTCGTTGTTTCCGAATAGGTTGAAAGTTTTAATTGCATAGTTGTGCAGTGATTCGGGGAAACCGAAACGTACGTTTTGCAATATACATATATGTATGTACATACATATGTATAGTGGGTGTATATGATTTTAATATAAAAAATATCGAATGATTAATATTTATTTTTATATGTGATATTTAATATAATTATACTGTTCGACAAATGACGACTTTTTTTTGGTTCAGAAACGAGATATGACTTTTCTTATAGATCTATGCCCAGTGAACATGAATCTGGCAATAAAAAATGTTGATTGGCTCGAGATTCGGAGATATGTGCATTTTTTAAATCGCGCGGCTTTTCTATATCCTGGCGTTGTTCGGTCGATGTCTCAAAATCTGTCAATATCCTGTTCAAAATGAATATTGAAATCTATAGTCGGGTATTTTATCTTTCATTTGTAGTACTTTTTAGCTTTCAAATTTTTCATAGTAGTCGTCTAGTTCGAATCAAAAGTCAAAAGTACGTATTTTCACTTGGGATTTTTTCCCACTATTTATACTATTTTATATTGAGTATTTTCTATTAAAACAAGTTTATTGAGATAGTTTTTTGGCCACACTATTTTTTGTTTTCGTTTAAAAGGGTTAATTGGAAGTGTGCTGAATTAAATAAAATAAAATTCCACTTAGAAAAATCATATTTCGACTATTCTTGTGGATTAATAACAAAAATTTGTTTATTTTATCGAGGTAAGCCAGTTAACAATAGAATTTTTGTTATTAATTCAATCTTTTGAGTTATTTTGCGAATTTCGAGTAACTACGATTTGTGCGGAACATGGCGAATTTTGCAAAACTTGACGTGGCGAAAAATTTGCAAATAATTTCGGTATCTTCAAGAGGGTTGTCCACACGAAAAATTACGTTGCAGTTGAGATGTCAACGGACAATTTTAGCACGTTTCCTCAAAAGTAATCGAGAAACGGAACACAGTAATCGTAAGCCAGGTATCCGTAGAGTAAAAAAAACAACCCCCCAAGAAAATCGGACGATAAAACGTTCATGCTAAAGGGATCGCTTGAAAACTGCCCAGGATATTAAAGGAGAGTTTAGACAAACGACTGGAAAATACATCATTGTCGAAACTATAATATAAGGAGACGACTTCAACAAGCAGGACTCTGTGCACGACGAACAGCAAAAAAGCGCTTTCTAACAGCAGTTATACGGAAAAAACGGTTTTTTGGGAAAAATTCCACAAAATTTGTACCCTAGATGAATGGGAGAATGTAATCTTTACAGACGAGAGCAAGTTTAATCTTCGGGACTCCGATGGAATAAACTGGGTGAGGAGAAAGCCGAACGAACATTTCTGTGATCAGTGTGTTACGAGAACAGTTAAAAACCAGGCGTCAAAATGATTTGAGGATGTTTTTCGTATTATGGCATGAGGGCGCACCATATTTTCAATGGCACAGTGAAGACTACAGACTATGAAAAAATTTTGGAAATATGTTCGCTGCCTTCTATTGAACAACATCTTTCGGAGTCAACCGACTTCAAATTTCAGGCTGAATTTGCAAATTGTCATCGAGCAAAAATGGTATTTATTGTATTTAAAATAAGTGATTGATATCATCAAACAAATTTAATAGCATTTTATTAAGTTTGCATGCCTATTTTTTTTACACACAAAATAATACAAAGAGAAAGCAGGTATTCCTCACTACAATGGTCAGATGATAGTCCCGATTTACACCCTATTGGAAAATTTATGAGTCATTATAAAGCAAGGGGAACAAAAACAACACCATGGGACAAATTATGATTTAGGTAATAAAACTATTGAAAATGTATGGTTTAAAGAAATTGCGGACGAAATGCTAAAAAAATTGTATTGTCCACGCGGGTACGTATTGAGACCTTCATAAAAGCAAAAGGAGGGTCTACTAAATATTGGATTATTATTTATTATTGTCTTGTGTCAATTGCCTTTGTATTTTAATTCATAGAAAAATATATACTTTAATATTATTTTAGTTAGACACTAGAAAAAAAAAATTAAAATCACCTTATTGTCCATGTTATTTTTAAAATTCGTATCTCGTCTTAATTTAAAAATATAAACAGTCTTTTTTAATTGTAAAACATGTTAAAAAGCTTAAATCAAATAATAGAACCAAAAAAACTTTTAAATTGTAAAAATTGTATTTAAAAAAAACATTGAACAATTGAAAGTGATGCGATTCCCGACATGCGTTGCAATGCCACAACAACGCATGCAATTCCCGTTCCCGTTCCCGTTCCTGTTTCCGTTCCCGTTTCTCGATGTGTTTCGATAAGTGAATGTTTCAGTTTCAAATTAATACTTAATAATCAAATTAAATTACATAAATGATAATTTGTCGGACAAAACACAAGCGGTGAACACATTTGAAATTTATTTATTTATTTATTTTGTTGGGAAAATTAACAGTTTATTAAATTACATAAATTGATAAAAGAACATAATTATTTTAAGAAAAACCATTAATAATTTTCGCATATATTATTCAATTGTTTGTTTATTTTACCCTAACAACGCAGGTGGCGACGCGAAAACATTTCAAACTATTGCGTTGCAAATACCAATTAATCTTGTTTTCCTGTTCCCAATCCTGTTTTTGATTAATTTTTTTACAGAAACCATCGCGAGCATGCACACGATATCTCATGTAAGATTCGTCGCAATTGGTTAAATGGTATAGGAACCCATACGTGACAGACAAACATTGATTTCAATATAAACATATGTATAGATATATATTTTATCCATATTTTCTTCCCTAAATCGGCTGATTAATTAATATAGCCGATGGTTAACGACAGCAGTTGCCACGGCGCTTTCACATTCCATGGTACCGATGCATTTAATGTTGCGAATATTTGAAAGGGGGATAATAAATTCTTAATTTACACCTAAATTTTATTGTATTTTATAACTCCTTTCCGTATCCGTATAAAGAATGTATGTAAATTTAATAAACTAGCATCGTATGTCCCTGTAAATATAATTCCATGGTTCATGTAGATGAAAAGAATTTAAAATAATTGATACAAAAAATATACTTTTAGGCAACTCAAGAGTACATTATGTGATCCACGAAAATAATACCTAAATACATATGTAGTATATCGTATATATAGTAACACACATAAATATTTTTAATATCAAAAACACCTACAGTGTTATGTAACGTAATTTTCTCGAATATATTTCCCAAGTGAGCCTAACTACATTTATTTATGAAGAACGGAAATAATAATTATATCGTACATACATACTCGTACATGCATACTTAGTTTAATATATGTATACATAAATTAAAATTATTATTATTATTATTGCGCATTAAACTTTTTCACGAGCGAAACTTTTGAGTTTCGCAAACTGCGGCAATCTACGTTGTTTCTGTGTTTCGGAAAAAAATTTAATATTGAAATTTTCTCAGGTGTAAGAGGAAATATTTCCAGATATATAATATACACCTAAATACGGATATGTATATATATATATATATATATATATATATATATATATATATATATATATATATATATATATATATTCATAAATTTAATCACAAACATTTGACGGGACTTCTGAACTTCGCGAATTTCCCTAGCAACTTTGCAAGTCACGTTACGAACATCCGGTCATTACTTCAAAGTTTGACAAAATGGCAAAGAGTGATAATTGAGGTTCTATAACTTTACAGCATCGATGTATTATACATATAATTATATTTAAATTTATATAATATGAACAAACATCACATTAATTAATTACTTTGGGCACATTACTTGGAAGTAAAATATAATATTGTCATATTTGAATATAAAGTGAGAATGTTTCCAAATGTGCACACTTTATACCCTTTACGTTCTTTTACGGTTCACTGGTTTGAACTGAACCAAACTTGACAAGTCCTCGGTTCGCTGTTTCGGACTAAATATGTCACAGTTACATGATAATCACACGAGTTTTCCGAGACACTCCGTATCGTACGTGTATATATACATATGTACATATGTACAAACATACACACATATGTACATATATTTGCAATAAAAGTACATGACACCTTTCCAGCAGACAGATATTACAACAACGCCACTCATTTCAACATCAAAGTTACTAACGTACAACATTTCGCCGAAGTCAAACTTAATTTTTAGCTTGTTAAATCTTCAAAACTTCAACGACCGTTTCTGCAGCCGTTGTGCCGCAATTTTTCTCGAATCGAAACGTAACTAAACTCTATCTGTGATAGTTCGAAATGGACGACATGCCTGTTAAAATGGCGTCAGATAGTTGCCAGAACAAATAACTCTATTCGACGACAGGGTAGCGAAGGGGATGGAAAGGCAGAGAGGGTGAGGATGGGCCTTTGTTACATTAGCCCAATTATCGGATACGATTCAAAGTTCAAAAGGTGTCGAAGGCGCGAAACCTATTTGGCCGGGTATTGCCCAAATTGAATTTCAGTTAACTTTGAACTTCCACAGGAAATTATAATGAACTTCAAAACGCCTATTTAGTGCTGGATACGATATCGTTTTCGAATGGGACCTCCGCCAACTCAAAATCGCTCTCGTATCATTTCTCTTTCTAATACGAAACAATTTTCATAATTTTCACAAGTTGTTACATACAGGCGGAAAGTTTTCCACGCGCCCTCTCATATCCACCGACGCAAACTTCAAAAATATATACAAGTACTAATAAATTCAAAATATTTACATACTATTTATTATATGCACGGGAAATATATACAAATATAACCGTAAACATATACATATACATATGTATATAAGCCGTTATATTTGAAAGTGGCGGAAATCCAATTTTCAGTTCCAAAAACACTATTTCCGTTTGATTATTACAAATTATTACAAACTTTTATGTCTTCTTTTAATTCGATATGTACATAATCTCGGAAAAACAGAATAAACTTATTACAGGCCACCAGTATTTTTAAATATTGTTAAACGCAAAACATTATATTTAAAGTTTTGCGAGATATTTCTCGAAATAAAGAAAAGTAGACTTCAATTATAACCGGTCATATGTGTACATACATATGTACATATATCCAACCGTTCAATATAAAACAATATGTAAATAAGTTCAATAGCAATACTATCATTTACAAATTAAACACAATAAAGGTATTGTAACATCATTGAACCGATAAATTTTGCGTATATTCGACGTGATCAGTTTCATTCTCGAGTTTCACAGTATCTCCGATATAATAAACCAGATATGGGATGTGGTGAATTAAACATGTCTTTTCCGCTTTGAAAACGAAGAAAATTTATAAATAATCTTGAAACGTATTTTGGCCGCCCTTTTACGACAACTGGCTAACCAGAGATTACGTTTGTGAAACCTTGGAAACTCATCTGCAAATTAAACATTACCCTTTATACGAAAATAATAGCCAAAACACCAATGTTACTTGGGAATTATTTTCTTGATGAAATTTTAATTAAATCGTAAACCCGAACGAAAAATTAATTTATTTCCATAAAAACGTAAATATTTTCAAAAACCAAATTAAATTAAATAAATCTCATTTACCGATTATTATTTTACGGTTTGGAACCAAAAACCTGGAAGAACGTTTGCCGTATAAGATATAACTTACACTTAAAGACACCCATTCTAACTAATTAATTACATTACTCAGTACTAATACTATCCTAAACAGCTTTAATTACCTACAATGTACCACTTCTATTGACTATTACTTATTCAAAATCAGCCGTAATTACATAAATACATACTTTTCACAATTTGAAAATTCACACATGTTTCTAATGATTCATTTCGTAAATTAAATAAATATACAATTTACTTTTAAATCTTTTGATACCCAGAACTATTTAATATAACTCAATTTATGCAAAAAATTAACTGATATTGTAAATATATACATATGTATATGCAGATACTGATATGCAGTTGTGCATATCAGTTTATTAATTTGCAGTTGTGCTAATTTCAAAAATAAATTATTTTTTTTATATTCATATACATATAATATATACATACATAGATATATGTACATACTAATTAAAATAGTGACGGAAAATTTACTCACCTTTGCCAAGTTAATGTCTTGAAACACTCATCACGAACGAAGGCCTTTCGATTTTTAAACAATCAAAGCACTTTTCCAAACCCGATCTAACAAACAACTACTTCCCTCCAAACGTGTGCAAACATCCTCATCAAAGGACTTTTCGCGTATCTATTTATTTTGTCCGATCGTCAAGATCCCGATACCAAAAATACTGTTTACATACGCGATACTTAAGCGCGACTCACGAAAAAAATATTTTTAAACACACACATACACTCAACATAATTTACATGCATTCGGACACTACGAAAATCGTGTGCGTCTCGTGCGAATAGCGTATTGTTTGCGTTTTGATAATAACGACTGCGATGATGATGATGATGATGATGATGATGATGTCTATGACGATCGTTGGCGACGCACGTGCGTCGAATCGTTAAACATTGACAATGATAATATGCTCAATGGACACTTTCGCTCATTCTATTTTCATTTATGATTATCAATTGGAGCGAAATTTTGTATTATTTTTAGTGCATTTCGGACGACCTTTTTTGGTCGTGGCGTTTGGTTTGCTTTTCTTTTTATTTTGTCAAAAGTTTTTACTTTATTTTTTTGCGATTGTCAAAATGTTTCGCGAGCGTTGCGCCCCCTTTCTGTGGAGGCGTCGGGGGCGTCCGCCGTCCGCCGGCCACCGGGGCCACTGGCTGAGCGTCAGCCCTCGTGGGCCGAGGCAGATTCAACGGGCATGCGCCCTCCGTGTGGGGCCCCAGGTGTCGCGCCCTCACCTGCACCAAGCGCTCACATACACTCACGCACGCCCCTGCGACACATCTCTCTTCCTCCTGACAAGCTCTAGGATCACCATGTCTTCCGGACCTCAATAGAACAAACCAAAAAGAAAAATATATGAAAAAAAAATTAAAAGAAAAATGTGTCGTAGATGAAATTTCAATTAAAGTCAATTTTTCGCTATAAAAAAATTTTTGTTGTGACAGATTCTTCATCTGTAATATATATTTCACTAACTTTTTGATATATGTATATTTTTATATCTTATTTACCCTGCAATCACTACGAGTCTCTCCAGGCTGTTCTTTCATTTTCTCGCCACATGTTAGAAGAACTGAATAACTTTTCAAATTAAACCTTCAACGGCTCCAGGATATCATATCTGTCGTGCTTTTTTCGCATATTTTTATTTTTTATTTTAATAAAACAGAAACAAGCAGAACTACTATATTTATAACATTAGCACCAAAAATGATTCTAAAGATTAATAACAACATTGAAAAAAATTAAAGCATTTAATATAAGTAGATGTGGGATATATGTATGTACATATATATCTATTACTGAAAAAAAATCAAATAATAGAAATTTAAAACAAGAAAAGGAACAACAAAAGGGATCAATATGAGGGGAAACATTGCTAAAAGTAGAGCAAGATCTAATTTGTGTATTTGAAGCATGCTTCTTATGTGTGTATTTCAATTTCAAATACCCCTTGTTAGATCAAAAACAATAAAACTCATGTTATACATACTGCATCTTAATGCTGTTTGATAAAACATCAGTATTTGTCTTCGTCGCACTTCTAAGATGAAGAGAGCAATGTATTATATAGGTATGTACATACATGCATGTGTAGAATACATATGATATGAATCATCTCCCTCTTTATTTTTGTCCCTTTACATACAGTTTTAAAAACCGCTTCGAGTATTTTTATTTCTACCAATCATGTATTTGATGCAATTAAAAAAAAATTTAAAATCAATTATATTAAAAAAGTGTAGCTATATGCAAAATGAGACGCAAATTTCCAAGCGTCCAAAAATGAACATACCCTTAAAAGAATACGAATGGTAACCCTACCCCACTCTCATCCCTCAGAGCTACTGTTGAAAAATACGAGCTCGCCTTCTGATCATTCTCAAAGAGGCGGATCATCATAAATCAGTGCTTCTCAAGGCGGAAACACATTTGTCCCCCCCCCCCCGCCTTTTTCCCTTCCATACACTCAGAGTGAAGGGAAAGAGAAGATCGCTCTCGTGAGTGTCGTCGTTTAAGGGCGCAAAAGTAGTCGTCACGCTTAACAAGTTCATTTTTGTGAATGAACGTCGAAATGAAGTCGTTTGAGATTTATTGCCGAATATGCGATCGATCGCGCCAAAAAGAATGGTGAGAAAATTGTTTTATCGATTCCCCTTAATCCTACGATACGTTTACGGTATGGTCGGACTCTATGGTAAAGTGATCGGTCGTTTTGTGTCGTTAAAGAAATCCCACTAAATCCACTCTCATTCGAGTTTTTATCGTGTTCGCAACAAATAAAAGTACTTCGGTTTATAACGGCACACATTTCATTTAAATGTTTACAATTCAAATTTTAAATCAATTGATTTGTAGTTATTATTTTTAGTGCCAAAGTTTTTCACTTGAATACAGTAAAAGTACAAGGAATGAATGCATACTTACGTATGTTCCTTTTTTAAATATTGTAGATATGTGCACAAGTATGAAAATCATTAACGCCAATTTGGAAGAAGATTATGTGTTCAATAAAAAATAAGATATTCCTAAATGTGAAAACATACAATACATAGTTTAGTACTAATAAAATTATATATCTATCGGAATCTCCCACGAACTAAAAATACATTTCTGAGCTAATATAATATCCTACAACAAGTCCACTTTATTTTCCGTCATTTATTTTTACGGCTACACTTCGACTAAGTAAATTCTATAATTTTTTATCGAGCTAAAGATAGTTTGAGGTTCAGATTATCAATATATTTAATATTATACATATATGTACAGTACAGTACAGATTATCAATATATTTAATATTATACATATATGTACAGTACAGTACAGATTATCAATATATTTAATATTATACATACATACAATATCACGTTGGGCACACATTTTTCAGATAATTTCCGGGATTGTTTTTTCTGTAAAATAAATTCAAAATTTAAGATTTTTTACTATCTATCTTCTTTGTTTAAGCTTTGTGCCGTATAGAAAAATCTAAAAATTCTGAATACATAATTAATCATACGGAAAAATTTCAGTTTTCCACGAAAAACGCTGAATATTGTTATTTCCTAGTACTACTAAATTTCACTTTATATAAAATTGTGTATATAAAAAATGCGTAAAAAGGTAGAATAAATTTTACTGAAAAAAAAGGAAATTGAAAACACTTTCACTATGACAAATTGAAATGATGCCATTTGAAAACGCCATTAAAAATAAAAAGCCATTTAGAATGTGAAAATTGTCCTTGGGTTATGCTGACCGCCTCATATCAATTTACATGTAAGTCGAAAACATACTAATGGGAATTTACATAAGGCAACGTATCCAAGTTGATAGATGTATATGTATTTATGTACATATGTTAAAACATTTGTACGTCTAAAGCAAACATTTATGTATGCAGAAATGTATATTATTAGCTATATATATAATCATTTTGAGAAAAAAAAACAGTTCAACGATAAACAAACCGAACGAACGCATTGTAAACAACCGTCTACATTCTACAATAATAAATACAATAGGTGTTATTACATATTATACCAAAGTTAGCTTTGTTGTGTGCGAGCCGACAGCCGGATGAGCGGAAGCAATATGAAATTGTGGAATTCTCTCGTCGCATAAATTCTCATTTCAGACAAAATTAAATTCGCGGTCAATTCCTGCGAGAATGGCGCCACTTCTAAGCGTATGTATACTAAGGCCAGTGCTAACGTTCGTACGAAATCTTCAGTAATCCGATTCTCCATTACCGAGTGGACTTGTGAAACTTTCAGCCGGAAACCTTGATTTAATAATAAATTGCTTTTCGTGTGTCCGCAAACGTTTGCACATAATGCATGCTATCCGCCAAGTTCATAAGCTTATACGTAATAGTACATTTATTTTAAAACTGGAGTATATTTTTAAAGTTGAAATGTATTCAAATTACATGTCAGTACTTTAGATGCCTGTATGAATCGTAAAGCGCGCAGTTATCAAATTCCGTTTTATTTAGTTTGGTTCACGACGGCTTTGATGTAAGTCATTCGATACACCAAGCTACTTTTAAAAAAAATCTATGATATATATATATATATATATATATATATATATATATATATATATATATATATATATATATATATACATATATATATAGATAAAATTATCTATATATATATGTATATATATATATATATATATATATATATATATATATATATATATATATATATATAGATAAAATTATCATCAACACCAACATCATTGAAAATCCTAGTGCTTAAATAAAGACGTTTTTGAAATAATCACAATACATGACAAATTCATCATAAAGAAGAAAAATAAATTGAACACCGATGCAGTAAAAAGTATATACCTGTGTATTAAATTAAAGTACATAGATAAAGTAAAAATTGAAATTAATATAAATAGTCCGGTCAATTTAGACTTTCAAAGATACATGAATTCACAACAAGCTGAAAGTGAGTAAAATTGTTCAAAATATAATTATAAATGACATGTCAGAACTCCTCATCGTTCTGATACCTGGAAAAAAATTTACCCGTGGTCAAAGGTCAAAAATATGGGTTTTTCGTGATTTTCAGCAAAACGGTAAGTTTTATCATAAAATTACTTCAAACAAAAATTGTAGATGATAAAATTATCTATAAAAAATATATCAATACTTTTTTTTCTAAGAGCCACCGTTTCTGAGGTATAACGATTCAAAAAATTGTAAAAGTTGTAATCGTCATAATATGCATAAGTACGCCACGTATATTCCAACGCATGAGTATTACTGCAGCATTTCAAGATGAAATAGAGAATTTGTCGCGTAGGGCTACGCCACCTGCGCCCCCTGAACATTTGTCGCGTAGGGCTACGCCACCTGCGCCCCCTGAGCATTTGTCGCGTAGGGCTGCGACACCTGCGCCCCCTAAACCTTTGCCACGTAGGGCGCCATCTGCGCCCCCTCAGCATTTGTCGCGTAGGGCTGCGCCACCTGCGCCCCCCTGAACCTTTGCCACGTAGGGTGCCATCTGCGCCCCTGAGCATTTGCCACGTAGGGCTGCGCTACCTAAACCCCCTGAGTATTTGTCGCGTAGGGCTACGCCACCTGCGCCCCCTGAGCATTTGTCGCGTAGGGCTACGCCACCTGCGCCCCCTGAGCATTTGTCGCGTAGGGCTACGCCAACTGCGCCCCCGTGAACCTTGACCACGTAGGGCTGCGCCACCTGCGCCCCCTGAGCCTTTGCCTTCTAGGGCTTTGCCCTCGGCACCCCCTGAGCCTTTGCCCTCGGCGCCTCCCTGAGCCTTTGCCGTCAAGGGCTTCGCTCTCGGTGCCCCCTGAGCCATTGCCTTCTAGGGCTTTGCCCTCGGCGCCCCCTGAGCTTTTGCCCTCGGCGCCTCCTTGAGCCTTTGCCGTCAAGGGCTTCGCCCTCGGTGCCCCCTGAGCCATTGCCTTCTAGGGCTTCGCCCTCGGCGCCCCCCTGAGTCTTTGCCGTACATGGATTCGCCATCGGCGCCCCTTGAGCCTTTGCCTTCTAGGGCTTCACCTTCGGCGCCCCCCTGAATCTTTGCCTTCTAGGGCTTCGCCCTCGGCGCCCTCTGAGCCTTTTGCCTTCTAGGGCTTCGCCCTCGTTGCCCCCTAAGTATTTGCCTTTTAGGGCTTCAGCCTCGGCACCCCCCTAAGCCTTTGCCCTTTAAAAACTAAATGGAATCGGTGCCAATGAATCGAAAAAAAAATCGAACGTGTTGTTCCCACCCAACCAACCAGGATACATACAAAGTCTCTTTCCAAATTATAAATAATATTAGATATAGATATATATCTATATATATATATATATATATATATATATATATATATATATATATATATATATATATATATATATATATATATATATATATATATATATATATATATATATATATATATATATATATATATATATATATATATATATATATATATATATATATATATATATATATATATATATATATATATATATATATATATATATATATATATATATATATATATATATATATATATATATATATATATATATATATATATATATATATATATATATATATATATATATATATATATATATATATATATATATATATACATATGTATATAAAAATCAATGTTTATCTGTCTGTCTGTCTGTCTGTCTGTCGAATAGGCTCCTAAACCAAAGAACCGATTACTGTGAAAAAAAGGGGAGCTTACTGTGAAAATACCTCTTAATAATAATATTCGTAATTGCAATTCGTAATTCGTATTATCGAAGAAAAAGTATTATATAAAGCGTCATTGTTGTCAAGGAAATTTTTTTGTTGACAACCACGATAGCCAGTTGGTTTTTGACGACACGGTTTTGAAAAGACTTTGTGTGATCTCCAACCATCACTTGAAACGCGATATACAAGTCCACTAACTACAACCATTATATGAAACGCGACGTCTGCCAACTAAAGAAAGCAAATTCGTATTCGCGTAAGTCGCGGAAAAAACAGATCAACGATCAACGAAAACCAACGAACATTTAAAATTTCTAAAACAAAGGAATATTTACAATACCAATTCAAACATTTAATGAATTATGCCACCCGAACGAAAAACGATTGGTCAATCTACACTTCAATCACGAAAGAAACAGGCGAGCAACGGGATGCAAGACTGGAAACTCTTTTACTGCAAAGGAGTTTATGAAAATAACCGGAGTATGTGGCCTGCTCACGCATCGGAAAACCATCTACTTTATTCGTGTAAAAACAGGAACGAGAACGGGAATGGGAACTGGAACGGGAATTGCATGCGTTATTGTGGCATTGCAAAGCATGCCGAGTTCAGCTAGTTAGATATAAAATCAAATTAAATCAGTTTGTTGTTAAGCTTAAAACATAGTCGAATATAATACTTGCCTAATGTGTTCGAAGTACTCGCTGTTAACACCATGCTCCGTCTCTACGTTTCTCCCCTTGGAATCGGACATCGTGGAAAGAGACGCGGCATAGTGTGGGCTTTGTGCATATCACTTCGTTCACCTGAGCGCCCGACAAAATCAAAAGAATAAATTAAAAATACAATTTTCTTTTTCAAAAAAATTAATTAAATTTTAAATTATTAACAAATTATTAATTCCGTTGATCCGAATTGCGATATTTTACCGAGTGCACAATTATGTACACATAGGCCACTAGTTAGAAATAATAGTCTGACAGATATGTACATATATCAAAATATTTATTACTAGTCTTTCTACCAGGCTTCGCTCAGTATTTTTAATATAAACAGCTTAAACATGGCGAATCTAAAATAGTAAATATTCATTTGTTTTTTTATTAAATTTATTTAAATCGAAAAAAATATACATCTAATCGAAACCATATCGAATCGTCGTCATAGAAACTTTGATTTATTTTCGATGTTACCAACCAACATTACATATGTACATGGTTACAAAGTCTCTTTCGAAATTATATATTAGATAGATATTAATAAATAATGAAAATATAATATGTAGTACCAGTTTTAATTGTCATATTAATACATGTACATACATACATATGTACCTTGTTAAAAATATTGTAAAATAATCAGTATCAATGAACTATTTTTACTTATATTGTGTCCATGTCATGTTTTTTCAAACTTTCGACAAGTATGATTTTTTGCTTATTCTATATATGTACATACGTACAAATGTGTACATTTATAAAGGATAGATTGATTTATCTGATAATATTTTTATGAGCACATAAAAAAAGAAAGCTATCTGTTATTGGTCTAACTGGTTTATGACCAATTTTCCACCATAAAATCGTTTGAATCATAATAAACCGACGTTTTTCTAGCAGTAATATAATATTATATAAAAATAAAAACAAAAGTAACCATAGGAAATCGAATACCTAAAGAGCCAAATCTATTTTTTCATTCATCTATCGCTATGTACATTTACATATGTTCATATGTCTATACATATGTACATATGTATATATGTATACCTATATGACGATAAATATTTTTAAGCTTTTGAACGACCCTTAAATGTATCTTAAAATTAACTAATATTTTTTTTCGTTTTAATTCAAAGACAAATTTACCTGAATTGTCAAATTGATCTGCAATTGTTAATTTAATTGATTGCCAATGGTGAAAGTGGAATGATTGAAAATACATATCCTTATCTGAAACACAATTCAATGAATAAAATTAGTATAACATTTCCCACACATACATACATACATATGTATATCATATATGAATAAAATTCATATCAATAAGATTAATATTCACATTTTATTTTGTCAAATACCAATATATTATGTTTACATATTATATATTATATACTATAAATTTAATTTCGAGTAAATTATATGATGAAATCGATTATATTTCTTACTTTTAAACTAATTCATCCTGGTTTGATATTATGTAACAAATTGTATTAGACATGAAAGTCTTCTGAAAACAAAATATATTTTATATTTACATTTGTTTTATTTGAAATATATTTCATTCAAATTTGTTTACAATATAGTGACCGATAAACACTTACGAGCCTCTTTTATGTGAAAACTTAACGTCTATGGGATTATAAAAGGGTGCAGCAGAATCTTCCTTCCTGCTTTAGCCGTTGACATTTGACCCTTGTCTTCATACCTAGCCCTTCTTAAACCTTTCACGTTTAACCCGAGGCCAACGAAACGTACTACACGCCATTCCTCGACGTAGAAAATTCCTTTTAAACGACACTGCATCAGTGAATTCTTACGGCATGCGAGCCTCCTGAAAATTAATTTAAAAATCCTCAACAGTCATAAATTTCTGAAGAAAAAGCCGCGATACTAATTAAAAATTTGGCTTCAGTATATCATTTTATATCACCATACAAATATTTCAAAATATAATTTCACGATATTTAGACAGGAAATTTAAATAATGCATCGGTTTTGCCATTGGTTTTTTTTTATTTTTAAATGCTTTTTATTATTACGAAATTATGTTCACAATACATCTTATATATATATTTTAATAGCTACTGATCTACTGACCATTTTCTATTTTACAATTACATTTAATTTGGTTAGTAATCATACTATTATATTATTCTAATGTTAATCTACAGCATAATAGGAAAAAGAGCTCAAAAACCTATTTACAATCCTTATAAATGCTCATAATACATCTAATACATAATATTAATTAAAGACTCACTAAAGTCGATGACCTTAAGCAGATTGTGCTTAGGTAATCTGTGTTTATACCTGAAGGGTATAGACATTTTGTTGTAATCACCGAGACTCTTCACAAGTGTGTTAGTATGGTTATTAGTGATTCTGTCATAGAATCTACTGGTTAGTTTGTTAGTAATATCAGTAATTTTGCCATTGGTGAATCTAGCAAATTTGATGAAATTGAAGATTTTTTACAATATTTTATCCAATCCAAGATATTATTAGTATGTGGGTATCAACACAAGACAAATAAGGGGTGTAAGAGCGACATTCACCGTTTCAATAAACGACATGGCTTTCACTTCAAGGTCAACAAAATTCACCCGGAAAATATCGCAAGATGTAAACCGGGAAGGCGAGTTCTAATTAAGCTTCGCATTATTCATTCGTTAATCATTTTTGGGATCATGAACACGGAGATGGTTTGGGTAGGGGTGGTCTGTAATCTGATTACTCATTGCATAAAAAATTAATTAACTCGCCGACGACTTATCGGAGAGCGCCAACCTATGAAATGAATTTCGACCGGTTTGATGACGTTTATCACAAGCCCATGACCTGTCGAGGAAAATCGTTTCCGGGAAAATAATCCATTATATGGGGGAAATCTAGACGATCGGATACTTGTATCGAAAAATCGACACAAATCCCTAACTGATACATACATACATATATACATATATACCAGGAAGACCTAACAGGTAAACCCCAATGCGCCTTCCTGGCCAATTACAAACAATGCAGCATTTTATTGCATACGCTAGTGTTGTACCAGATGATATTAGGTTATTAAATGAAAGAAAATTGAAAAAAGTGTCGTCGGCCACGTGTTCGATTTATTTCAAATGCCTTTTAAATATATTTAATTTAATATTTATATTTAATTGTTTAATACAAAAAAAAGGTAAAAACTATCTACCTATCTACATGTAAATAATAAAAAACACCAATAGAAAAATGAATTAATTAAATAAATTTTCAATAGATAGGTAAATTTTTTGCCAAGCGGAAAAATTGGGATTGATTAGTATATATAGAAGTTATTTTCATTTTTTTATCACATCTTCATATACGTTTTTACAGTGACGTAAATATGTACATATGTCGAATCGGAACGACTATACGGCGAGTGTCATCTCAGACAGACAGACAGACAGAATAGCGATATTATATATATAAATATATAAAAGTCGCTGAATTACAGGACACTGAAAAACTTGAAATTAGCGAGACATCTATGAATTTTAAACTTTTACATAAATCATACTCAAATAGTGGTGACATAGTGGGTAGGATGATTTTTAGCCAATTTCATGGAGGAAACGTTTCAACATTGAAATCAGAAAAATTGGCAAACTCTAATAGGAAACGATCGACTTGGAGTTACAAATATACAAGTCTGACCAGCAGCATTACAGATAATATACTCGGAATAAATTCTTTTCAATCGAAGTCAACTCACGGGATCGAACTCGGTGACCTCTCGGTGATAGGTTAGCTGATGACTATTTGAGGAAAGGCTTCAGTTCCTTTAGGCTTATAATGAGTGCCCACACTACATACATATACTTAAAGTGGAAACACTCAAGTATTTTTATTTAGTTTTTTTTTAATTTAATTATTAATTTGTATATCTAAAATAAAAGGTAATTTACTATTGTCGTGACTTATGCTTTAATTGATATTTCATTATATTTATATACTACATATGTAGGTCTGTTACCGAAAGTTGGTGCGAACAAATGCGCTGAAAAACTTCAAATTAGCGAGACATCTATGAATTTTAAACTTGTACATAAATTTTGTTGTACATAAATCATACTCAAATAGTGGTGACATAGTGGGTAGGATGATTTTTAGACAATCTCATGGAGGAACCGTTTCAACAATGAAATGAGTAAAATTGGCAAACTCCGATAGGAAACGATCGACTTGGAGTTACAAATATCCAAGTCTGACCAGCAGCATTACAGATAATATACAGATAATATATATATGAATTCCTTTCAATCGAGTTCAAACCACGGGATCCAAACCGGCGACCTCTCGATGCTAAGCAAAAGCCCAACCACCAAGCCATGATACTGTTGGTAACTTTTCATCAACCGAGGATATATTTAACTCATTAAAAAAAAACAACTTATTTTAAGTATGCATATGTATATATTAATTTAATTATGTATCTACATACATACATATATATAAATATAGATCGCTTTATATAATTTTTAATATTTACAATTATGTGTAAGTGTCATCTTTTGAAAACTGTAAAATCTTCAAAGAGTATTCATCAAAACTGGAAACTACTAATATGAATTATTATTTTAATATTGCCAAGTCATCATATTTCCAAACCAATATTTAATTTTCTACATTTAATTTTCATGATATATTGAATTTTCATTATATGTTGAATTTTCATAAAATACCGTGGAGAATTAATTAAAATTTCGTTCAAAACAGATTTTGAATCATTTTGTATTTCCATCTATTGAACTAAATTTCAGAAACATTGTTCTTATTTAGTATTTGGCTACCAAATACTTTTATTTTATTTCACAATATTTAAAAACTCATATTTGTTAAAACCTTTTTGAATTTTGATTGCTTTAGCCCCACTTTTTTACGTGCAATGAAAGCTATGATATATTTTCAAATATATGTATTTATCTGCATATAATAACTTTTAACAAAAAATATAATAGCAATGCATTATTAAGTATCAAATTACATATGTATGTTAAAGTGACCATTTTACATGATTTTAGACAAATGCTGACAAAACCAGGACATTTTTTTCAAAAGAATAAACATTCTAAATTATTAAAAACGTTAATGAACGTTAGAAAATCATGGATACACATTTATAAAAATAAAAAAATCGATTTAAATATTTATTAACAGGCTCATCCCAAGGATTATGTCAGAACAGATACCCAAAAAACCAGTACTGTACCTGTGAAATGTACGAATGGCCACCTTTATGTATGTAACATTTCAAAATAAAATCTCTATTTATTCAGTATGCAAATAAATGGGCTGATTATTCGCTATTTTGAAAGAAATAATGATAATAAAAAGCAGTTTACTTATCTTTCATTATTATTCACATTTTAACTATTAACTGATTCCTATAAAGGTTGCCGACCATTTAACTTGTTGGTATTATATTGAATATTAGTGTTTTTACCCGGCTTCGCTCGGTATTTGTAATATAAACCGCTTAAACATGGTCAATCTAATAGTTTTTATTACATTTATTTGAATAGTTTTATTTTATTCAAATTTATTTTAATATTCGTTCGTTTTTTTATTACATTGAACGTCAAGGAATCTACGACTCAAACAAACATACATACATACAAAGTCTCTTTCCGAATTATATATTAGATTGACTCAATACAGTTTTTCATTAATGGAAATTAATAAAGCCACATGAATATTTGAATGATTATAATCAAATAAATGGTAAAAACGATAGAAAAAAATGTATAATGACACAATTGATTTTATTACTTTTGACAAGCATTCTGCTAGTTTCAATCGATCAATCGTTTGTTGTGAAACGAAACTACATATCATGTAGAACGATTTTGCGTACTTCATTACTGTAAAAAGTGAATTGAATTGCCATGTTTCATATAAAAAGATACATGGAATATTCGATACATGTAGTGTTTTGGATATTAGGAATACCAACGATAGTAATTGAAAATGAAAAATTCTCAGTCAGAGGACCGAGGAGGATCATCCAATTTATTATAATATTGCTAATATCAGGAATAAGAATATCAGAGATGATAAAATTACCTAGAAATCCAAATGCAAAAATACTTTTATCTGAAATGTACTTGGCTATGAAGTGTATGGAGACCGTATCTTCAGTGGCTTGTTGGTTAGCATATTCCAAAACAAATAGTGGTGAATTGATAAAATTCTACAAAAATCTAACTGAAATAGATCAACTATTAAAGAAAATACATAAAAACCCCATAAGAAATAATATCACAACTTATTACGTATTTTTCATTGCGTACATAATGTACAACTTAATGGATTTGTACATTTGGAAAAAAGGTATATTACAAGCTATACTCATGTATAAAATGATGACCATAGATATAGTACTTTTGCAATACATCACCGAAATGAATGCGTGCACTCAACGTATGAAAGTGTTGAACAAAAGATTACAACAATCGATGCCAAAAAGATTTTCGGACGCAACTTTTAAAATTGACCAGAAACGAGTTGGTAATCCTCAATTGATTGAAGCATATAAAAAAATTAAAAATAGCGTTCATATAATCACAAGGCGATTCAGTTTCGCGGTATTTCTTTTATTTTTTAATTACGTCATATTTAATTTACGTAAGTGTATGATAATATACAACATTTTATTTTTCAGTTCATTCCCTCGGTTATTCTGTCATTAGTGACATTCACTATAATATCAAATATTTATGTAGCTCCAATTATATCTGCGGGCACTGATGCATTTTTGAAATTTCTCTCAATATTTTGCTGGGCCATAAGAGTCGCATTGTACGTAACAAGTGGAGCCTTCATTTGCGAACTCCATTCAAGAGAGAATGCTATAATGATGGAAAACATAGGAAAATTACTCATATACGTGGAAAATGGTAAAATCAATTTAAAAGTATATTATATGTGTAATTGCAACACTTTTTTACTTATTGCAACTGATGAATTTTTTGCGATTTTAGATGACAATTTCCTTTGCAACATCCACGCAATAAGAAAATTAATAAAGAAAAAAAGGTTTACTATTCCAATTGCAGGCTTATTTGATTTGGATTTTGCTTTTATTTATACAATAGTTGGAATCGCAACGACATATACTGTAATTGTAACTCAATTCAGTGTATAAAATACATTATTTAATTTGTGTGTTAATTCATTGAAATAATTTTGAAAATAAACTGAATAATCATATATTCAATATCGCTATTCTGTGTTCTGTGTGTCTGTGTAAGATAACACTCGGCGTACTATAATAGTCGTTTCGATTCCACATAGGTACATCACAGTTAAAACACTGCCAACAAAACGTATGAATATAATACGAACATAATAACATATCAACAAAAAAACTTCTATATATACTGTTTGCTATCAATGTTTCCGCTAGGAAAATTAGTCGCCATCTATTGAAAATTTATTTAATTGATTTTTCTATTGTTTATATGTAGGTAAGTAGGTGGTTTTTACCATTTTTTTACATTCTAAACAATTAAATATAAATATTAAATTAAATACATTTAAAAGGTATTTGAAAAAAATACGACCACATGCTGATCGAACACAGAACCGACACATTTCTTTTCATTTTTTAATAGCTTAATATTCCATAACTCATGCGATGATATTTCATCGGGCATAACACTAGTTACATGTATAAATCCATATATACGTATGAGCAAATACAAATGTACATGAGAAACATTTTTTACAATTTACAATTTTGACAAGTTCCAGATTGCTGCAAATCGATCATTTGTACCTGTGTAGATTGAAAATTATTTTTCTTCTACACAACGTTATTTCTAACACTAACAGATATCTCTGCTGCATCATCTATAATAAAGAAAAAGGAAAGGTCTGACTAAATAAAAACAGTAACATTAAATATATTTAATACGCATTATATACATTTACATATGATACATACGTACATATAACAACATAAAAAGCATACTGAAATCAACAATATCAATACTACAATTCGTCCTCATATATTTAAGGAACTCTCATTTTACAAAAATATATATAATACAGTAGATATCACAACAATTTCACTAAAATATTTTCTTCATAATATGTATTTATGTAACGCAAATTAAGAATATAAAAATTATCATTCAAAATGTTACATCCATTAGACACTTTTACACCGATATTGCAATGAACCTTTAAGACCATCAAAGTCAAATAAAAAGATATCATAACAAATTTTAAGTTTTCTTTTCTGATTTGTTTATACATACATATACATATGTTCATATGTATAAAAAAAACACATACATATCATAAACAAGCATTTTTAATACTTTAAATGGATTTCATTATTTGATTTAAAGCTCAAAAGGAAAATATTTGATTTGTAAAAATTGATAAATCAATTGAATGTTTTTCAAAATGCCAAATCCTCACCAACATACAAACATACATATTATACGTATGAATAATAACCATCAAATCAATATTAAAAAAGCATTGAGATGACATTAATTTTAAAATTTTCAAGTAATTTACATTATATGAACATATACATACATGAAATAGCTAGCCAAAAGTGATAAAATTGATGAATTGTTTAAATATACATAGATCTTAGAATTTGAGGTAAATAAGAACTTTAAATTTAAGTTAAATGCATAGTACATATGTTAATTTGTGTGATATGTAATTTTAAAAAGACTTCTAATCTCAACCATTTCAACAAATAAAAGCTCAAACACTTCATGGAATGTAAAGTACATAATTACAGAATCGATGTAAACCGAATTGCTCCACATCAACTTAACAGCAATTTCACTGTCATAATAATGAAAAATCGATACCACGAAAGCGGTAAAATCTAATTTAGTATACATACAAAATGAAATTCAAATTTATTTCAGGTACTACTATTCCACGTGCAATAGCATCACATGAATAGTAATCGGACGTTCGAGAATTAAATAATAAAACATACAGACAGACATGAGATCACTCATAGGCATTAGTGCACACAAACACACTATCTTTCATACTAGCTGTCTTTTAAATCTCAGAATACAGTTTTACGAGATAAATAAAAATAAGTATACATTAATTAAAATTGACTAATTCTCATCTTGTTCAGTCAGATCAATTGCACTGTTTGTATAACAATGGGAGTCTTTTTCAGTGCCAGGAGACGAACACTGGTCTGTCTCGGTGTGTATTGATTCAGTTGATTGTTCCATAGCCCACGGTTGTCTTACACCCGAACACCATATACCATATATCACAGCACCCACCAGATAAATACCACTCGATATGAAAAATACGACGCGCCATTCTTCAGCAGTCTACAAACAACAAAACAAATCAAATATATGATAATGTAACCGTCAATAGCTTCATGATTTATTGATATTATATACAAAATTACATTGTGTGTGACAATTGCGCCAGCTAAAAGGGGACTAATGATTCCCGGCAGAGTCGCCACTGTATTAGATAGACCCATTAGTACGCTTGCATGTTGTGGTGCTATATCGAGGTGATTCACACTAAAAGATTATATGTATTATACATCAGATGTTATAAGTTCAAAGCATTATTTCATAATGTATGTCAAAAACTGAAAATATGGAAAATAAATACCTAAATCCTGACCATGCAAAACCGCCTAAGCCTACGGCGATTACTAGAAAGATAATGCACCCCGTTGCATTTGGAGCAAACGATGCAGCTACCATAAAAATCGTCTGAAAAAATTATGGATGTTTTTATTTAAATTCATTATTTTTATATCATTTTATATTTATTGGTTTATTGGTGAATCTTCATACCTGGGCAAGAAAAGCTGAGCAATTAAACAATTTCCGTACTTGGGTGGTATTTAAAATTCTTTTGCGCTGAAGCCAATCGGCCAAATGACCGGCAATTTGTAGTATGATAGCCATTGCCAAATAAGGAATGGCAGACAACACTCCAGTAGCCGATAATTTAAAATCGAAAACATCTAAAAATTAAAAATTAAATTAATTTATTATTATAAATATTTAAAATACAGGATCTGACTAAAATATAGATAAAGTAAAAAAAGGTTTTAGTCAAATCCGGATTAATACAGAATTTTAATGAAAAAACATTATATTTAATCAATATTTTGCTAATACACACCTCTCATAAAAGTTGGAAGGAATGTCAGAAGAGTATAAAAGCCCCAATTTTCACTAAAATGGGCAGCAACTATAGCCCACACAGGTCCAGATTTCAATATATCTTTCCAGGGGTGATTTATAACTTTTCCACTCAGTTCCGGCCGGTTTCCAAGAGAATCCTGGTAATTAGAAAAAAAACTTTGAGTTCAAAAACACCCATATGCAATACATACATGAATATCCCATTTTACTTTACTTATAAGCAGTGGCGGCTCGTGCATAGGAACTGCGGCGCTGCAGCACCCCCAGAAAAATTAGAAAAAAATCGCATTTACAACATGTATTTAGATATATTTGACATACTCATTAATAATGATTATGTCAAATATCTAATCATTCGTATTTAAATTGTATTCACAAGTTGTAAATGTATACAAATGTGATTTTTTTGTATTTTTTCTGGGGGTGCTGCAGCGTCGCAGTTCCTATGCACGAGCCGCCACTGCTTATAAGTAACATAACAATTGAAAAGTTCGTATAGCAGAGGTAATCAACAGTTTACCATTTTTGTAGAGGAAGCAATTTAAATGCTCAATCTTATTTAGGTATAATTTGCACTACATACATATAAATACATATCTAATCTATATTACGACTTTTGAATTTCCATTGTTTAAATATTTAGTAACTATAAATATCTAATATTCTATATTTTTTCCAAAAATACTAAGATACAATCTTTTGTTTAAAACAGTTAACATTTTTTTGAAATATGTACATATTTATGTATATGAAAGATTTTTTTTCACGTAGATCTTACATTTATTATTTATAATACACATATACATACATATGTATGTATGCATATATGTATATCTAATATACCTGTATATATTTCAATTCAGATGGAGATATATTCGGATCACATTCTGGTCCTTCTTTGACAACACCCCACCATATAGCAAACCATATAAGACCAATCACACCTGTATAAAATAAAAACATTCAAATAGAATAATAATTTAACTATGTATATAATAACACTCGAATCAAAAGTTATATAATTAATCTAACCAAACACATAAAATATACTGGGCCATCCCAATTTAGCAGCTAATATGCTGCAAACTGGCATAGAGACGACAGTTCCTGCATAGCTACCGCTGAAGGCTAATGTCGCTAACCGAGACCTTTCTAAAGGTGGTGCCCAACGCGCCCAGACAGCGTGGATACAAGGATATGTGACACCTTCGAAAATACCTTCTAATACTCTTATGGCCACCAATAGTGATGTACTAATGTGAGCACACAATGGCGTCAACAAAGTCAGCAGAGCCGTCGCACCTATGCCAATTCCAAATACTCTAAAAATATTTTTAAAGGATTAATTAAATCTTACTTCAAATGTTAAAATACAATATGATTTCAAAATATAATATTAGTGTAACTTACCGGTTTCCTCCAAATCGCGTTGCTAACCAACCGCCGGGAAGTTGTGTAACAATGTAGCCATAAAAGAATGAACTCAGTACTAAACCTTTCATTTGATTGTCCCAATCGAATTCGGGACCCTAATGAAATAAGAAGACGAATTAAAATGAAACGATTGCTTTTAAATACTTTTTCAAATTGACTTTTATAAAATTAACTTACATAGGATAGGTTACCGTTTGACAAAATCAATGTTTTGTTCTCTGTCATTGCCACAACGGCAATTGATAGATTTACTCTTAAAGCGTACACATTGAAGAATCCGAAAAATGCAAGGACAGCCACTATGTACCTTCTCCGTCTCCAAAACTTCCATGTTGATTGTTCTTGATCAGCTATATCCTCTCTGAAACCACAAGAATACAATTTCAATAAATAATTTTACCGTTTAAAGATAATTAATAAAAGATATTATGACATTTCCATATATTTATAGCAATATAACGTACGATAATAATATAATAACAAAGCAATGATGTTTAAATCAACCGGTTTACTTTGAAACATGCCATTTTTTTAATTTGCCGTTGCCATTCAACATTGTTACTTAATTATTTAAGCACAGATTTCAAAAGTCTTCAAAAATATGATTTATAGCATGCATGTTACAATTACCATACAGCGCTTATATTTATTGGTGTCACAGAGAAAGTTTGCCAATATAATCTCTTTATCAACGAATTTAATTTTACAATTGCTTTATAAAACCCTAAATTAAAAAAAAATAGCCTATTTTTAACATTTTATATGTCAAATAAAAGCCTCACATAGGCTTATGTTTATGTTCATATATAGTCGTAGTTCTAATACATGCATATATAAGTTTTATTTGTTCAAATAATATGCACGTATGTAAATTCCAAAATTATGTGATCATTTTAATTTTTATCTTTAATATACATACATATGTATGTATGTACTAAAAATAGATAAAATTTGCAAAATCCATTGCAAATCACTGATGCATGGACTATTCGTGTAGTACACATTGTAATTTAAGTTAGGTGTTTTGATAGTTTATCTAACGTAATTCATATAATAAATGTCATCGATGGCAGTTTTACATTATTGATAAATGTCATCGATGGCAGTTTTATATTATTGATCAATGTCATCGATGGCAGTCAATTGTATGCATTAGTAAATTATCAGAAAAGAGTAAATTTAAAACATAATGCGTTCAAGGAATTTTCACATATGTACATAGTTCATATGTTCGTACATAAATATGTGTGTTATGTTGCTCTTGATCTATTTTTATTATCAATTATTTTATCGATAAAACAATAAGTACACAATACTTGAACTTATATATTTAAAAAGTGATAAATTCAAAGATTTGTTCAAAATCTTCAAGAAAACTTACACAACTGATTTGTTACTTATGGTAGGAAAAAATATATACACTTCAACGCAGTATAACATTACATAACCTTCCAATACACGCTCTTAAATACCCGTGTCCGGTCTTTGTTGTATTAACAAGGCAAAAAATCAAATGCTGAGTCAACTGTTAAACTAATTGAAAGTCAAATATTAATTTTGGTCAACAAGTTTCCATGCACATGGAAAAGAAGTATTCCTACGAATATTTTTAACGTACGGAAGTTTGCAACATGTTGTTCAAATATTTATTTGATAAATATTTGTTCGAGTACAAATTTGTATCTGCTTGAAATTCATTAGCATACATATGTAGTTGTGAAAACGAATTCAACAGCACTCGACGACTTATTTTGATATTACATGTACATAAGTTTTGATGAAAATTAATAAAAAAAATCGAGCTTCATATATATATATATATATATTCATATGTTTCCGTATTTTGATGTTTATAACGTTATATAAATTTGACTTCCATATAAATACATTAAAAAAATGCTTCTACGTTTTGATTAAAATGGTGAATTATCTCACAGCTTCACAGCCGGTGAATGGAGAAGTTTTTCTTGTCGTCTTGTCCACGCTTTCGGTGGTCTGTTTTGCCGGCTTCGGTCCAATGATCACCAATGGAGACCGCATACATAATAAATATCGAATTCGCTTGGACGAAAGTGATCAGACAGAGCAAATCCTTGAAACGAAAACAGGTTTTCTTTCCGTTTACCCAATAATACCTAACCATTGCAATATCAAGACCCACTACGTCTAAAGATATCGTACATATTTTACGTCAAGGTAGGAATGCCAACAATTCTATCAAATTACCATTAAATGTTTCCGCGATGATAAACAGTCTCTTTTATGAACAGTCAACTACCTAAAATGGTCATGATTTTATTTAATGGAATATTACAACCAAAATCTTAAATGAAAACATTTTGTCACTTTGAAATTATTGCCTAATTCGATTATGACGATTCTTGATTATATGTATTAGCCAGCAGTATGGTTCGGTGGTTGCGTTTATGTTTAGCACTGAAAGGTTACCGGGTTCGATTCCGTGCTAATCTTTAATGCTGCTGGTCAGACTTAGATATTTGCGTCTCCGAGTCGATCGTTTCCTATCGGAGTTTGCCAATTTATCTGATTTCATTATTGAAACGGTTCCTCCATCAAATTGGCAAAAAACCATCCTATCGCTATGTCACAAATATCTGAATTTGATTTATGTACAATATGTAAAAATTTATGTACAAGTCTAAATCCATTTATGTTTGAATTAATTCGTGTTCTTCAGCCTCTCGAAATACAGCAATTTATGTAATAAAAATGCTGCAATTTTTGTAATTAACTGTCTAAGAAGCAGTGGCGTAACTACTATGACATGGGGGTATGCGGTGCATGCGAGCCCTTAGTGCCAGGAGGATCTCCAAATATTAATAGATATATATATATATATATATATATATATATATATATATATATATATATATATATATATATATATATATATATATATATATATGTATGTATATTAAAAATAAATAAAAAAACAAAGTTATAAATAAAAAAAATACAGGAAAATCAATTCTCCTGAATTTAAAATAGGTAGAAGTACATATGTATAAATTTTTTTTACTTGTTCTACGAATTTGCAATATTAGCATGGATAATTTCATAAAATGTCTATAAAATATATGATTGCAGAATTTTAAAATTTACATATAGGCTAAGAAGGATATTTTAAATTTTTAACTTAATTTATTTCATAGAAAAAAATTGGGGGGTCCATTTGGTAAGTTTTGCATACGGGACAAATTTTGCTAGTTACGCCACTGCTAAGAAGGCGCATTGGGGTTTACCTACTAGGCCTTCTTGGTATATGTCTACATATATATAAAAATAAAATAAAATAAGTAATAGAGAATATAGAAGCCCCTCCTGTTTAAATCCTAGCAAAATATAAAACAAATTATCAAAATATAAAACAAATGCAACAATGACTTATATAAAATTATTATTTTATATACATAGCTCCAATAATCTTAATCGTCTCTATTTGAAAAATAGCAAAAACAATAAAAGTGTTTGAAAATATATGATTCAATCCAATAAATTATTATAGGCTGATCAACTCGTATTAAATATCTGCACAAATAATAAAATTCTACTATAAAATAGTTGCACGGTGAAAGTAGCGTTAAATCTTCATATTAGTCAATCTCTGACCTTTATGTTAACATACAATTACACGTACACAAAATAGCATGTAAAAATTTAGCATTTACCGAATTCCCATCCCATTACCGTCGACCAATTAATTTTTCATCGACTTTCCCCACAATGCATCGATGAGAATAATCATGCGGAACAAACAACTTAACATTCATTACGACGAATAATTTTGAGAGAAGTTTTCGAATGTCTGGGTTTGAAAACCATTCACCTCTGACTAGACAAGCCGCACACACATTGGAGTGTTGAAGTGTTACGCAAGAACGAAATTCCACCAGAAACAATGGTGTAAATGTCATGACGATTTGCAAACTCGCATAGCAGGCGGCTATACGGCCGATCCTCAGCGATGTTATTCGAAGAAAATTACCTGTTTACTCATCGCAGAGTTTGACTATGCACACAATTAAATTGTACAGGTATAAAAGTAAGACGTATCCACATGTAATATCTAAATATGTACGCCGATGTAGCATGCGAGCAAACATACTAGATTAGTCATTAAATAATTCGAAACGACGGACACATGCATATTGCCTATTTGTACTTAAATGTTATACACAGTCTGTAGATAAAATAAAACGTCGGAATTGCCCGGCATTGTGTATACGAAAGTTTATCTAAAATCTCAAACAAAAGGCTATTTTGTAACGTATCACTACTAGGACACGTTTGAATGGAATTTAAGTGTTACTACATATGTATAGCGAATGTTGTGTTTACATGTTTCTACCATGTATGTAGTTTCGACTATTCATATACATACATATGTATGCATGTACATAAGATCGGAATTTTCTTTATAACAAATTTTGGATAAAGCATTTAAAATATCTGATTCTGAGAAAGTAATTGGTAATTGTTGAGAATATTTTTATTCACCTCAATAGAGTGTTACGGAGACGAGTAGTAGATGGTGTAAAAATATTATAGTCACAGTTTTTTATAAGATGATTATCTTCTTTAATAGTAGTAAGTATACACGAGATTAATGTACAAGTTCGTATTACACGTTACTAGTTAGTAGTTACTAGTTAGGCAGTTTAATCACAAGTGATCTTCAATATGTTTAACATGAGCTTATATTTAATAAGGATAACAATTTTCAACCAATCACAGTTTGGTAAACCAGCTGGTGATTAACAGTGGGAAAATAATATTTTAAGGGGAACACGAGTCGTGAGAAAAATGCAGAAATGCAATAAAGTTAATTAAAAACAATATTTTAAGATTTTAATATTTTGACATATTTTGACCCTTGAGTGTATCGAGAAATGGTTTCGTGGATACACATAATTAGCCACGCAGATTTAAGAGGGATTTTGAGGGAACACGAGTCGTGACAAAAATGCAACTAAAACAATAAAGATAGTCTCATAAATAACATTAAAGGAAAATATCAATTAAGCGTGCGTTCAAATAATCAAGATAAACAACAAGCGGGAATAAAGAGTAATATCAGTACATACATAGGTTGTAAGATATTCATTACATAACAAGAGAAGCGATTTTAAGAAGTCGTATGACGGCCCACGCTGCCAGGTGGGAATGTTCTCGTTGCATAATACCCAAGAAAATTACTTAAAATTGTGTCAAATGAGTTCTACACTTCTCAGCATTGTATTCCAATTGATTTCCCCTACTCTGAAACCATACTAGGGCCGCTTTAAGGTGTGATTTGAGGGTGCAGAACACCTGGGCGCCAAAGCCCCAAAGGGCGCCAAGCTCCACGAAAATAAAATTATATAAAAAATATATCGACAGCTTCCGTTAAACAAAAATTTAAATAAATTTGCAACATCGCTAAAGGCTGCGTTTCGTGTGCAAAAGTGTGGAAAAAAGCAGCGATGGCAGAAATGTAATGCACATTGACATGTATACACGTTCAATAACTAATAACAGATAACAATTAGATCGAAAGTAAAATTAAATTGTCAATAATTTAAGTCTTTATTATGATAAAGTCGTTCTTATATAAAAATTGCAAGCTATGTAAGTTTTCAATTTTTGAAAACTTTTTAGTCACCTTGAAAGCACTACAACTTCATTTTTTAATTTGCGTATTTCAAAATTAATCAAACTTGGTGTTTTCTAAAAACTTTTTTTGGTATCAAATAATATGCAATGATTCACGATGCATATAATAATAATAGGTTACCGACATTTCGTCATATTTATTCGACGATTTCCATCGAGTATGTCAGCACGTCGTTGCCTTATATGCAGGTGAATAATTTGATTCACTTCTACATAAAACTAAAATTAAAAACCGGAAAAAGTACGATCACATCGCAAACTGGTTCTTCGACAATGTTCTGTTATTGAACTGAGATTGGGCGATGGAAAAAATGTCCATATTAGAATTGCCGATTCTATCGAACGTCAAAATCTTAATTCTTAAACACGACAAACTGTGTTTAAACGTATGTACATATGCACATATGTAAATATTTTATAACGTTCTCTTTGAAGCTTTCCGTTGTATACTTTTCAACACGTTATCGTGTGTGCATTACATACAGTCGCTTTACAAAACTGTAAATATAATGGTTTTTTTTAGTACAACTCTTTTTGTGATATTCAACGTGATTCACACGAGATGATTGATCAATCATTATAATAGCGAAGGCTTTTTTGCGCATGATAACAATAATAAAATGATTCCAGAAGATAAAAGGCGGAATTGCGATTTCATGTTCCCACTACACTAGATAGGCTATCGATTTTTTTTTACATTCGGACTTTGAACCATAATTAGACAATTTTAATGAATCTGACAAACTCAAACGATCTTCTAAATTACACTTTAAAATCATTTACACTGTATATTTAAAAAATATTAACTTATTCCTAATGAGCGTCTTTAGTATAAAGTTAAATACTCAGGTATCATAGTCAAGAGCAGTGGAGTTCCGTGAAAATCTATCTGTTTTTATCTCACAGCTATACATGTGTATATGCGAGCAGGAGAAGGGGACTCGGTATGACGTCACCTAGTTCCATTGTTTACTCTTGCACACGTAGTAAGGCTGTGCGATAAAAACGGGGATATTTCCACAGCACGGCACTTGTTAAGAGATTATGCTTTTTGGGGCTTTTATCTATTATTTTATCACGGCCGGAGTGGAGTAATCATTCGATTTATATACGCTGCTGGCAAGATCTGGGTGGTTATTAAAGCCAGATCAACCGTCTCCTCTTAGAGTTTGCCATTTTATCTAACGTATTGTTGTGACGAGTCTAATAAAAATCGGCATTCCCTTAATTTCTTGCAAATTCAAAGTTTTTGATTTTTAAATATAATATATCTAGTATAGGGGGCCCTACGACATGGTCCACTTTGGGTCGCTATCCAGTGAGTTGGGACCGATTCTAGTATGTCGGTAGCTACTACTTTACTTCCTTCCCGGCCGTCATATTAAACAGTCGTGTATTATCTCACTCCCATTATTCATATGTACTTTGTAGAATATATTAGGTATTTATGCTTTTCTTTTCATTTCATTTATAAATAAATACTTAATATATCTTTGTAGAATATATTAGGTATTTATTTATTTGAGTCTGGTTATATGTATGTGTCGCTTTGGGCCAACCTGTCATAGCACCTATGGTAAAAATGAAATATATAAAACTTATGCGGATCGTATACCATGGATTTTGATAACCAGATTCAACATACACTTCACATCGCGTTGGAAGTAACTTTAGACATTACGAACATGCATCAGAAGCTCATATATTTTGTCCTATCAACAAATTTCACTTATTCAACCAATCTCTATGTTATTTATGTTTACATTTTTAAACGTATAGAAAAAAACTTGTGAGTCTGTCGCATAGCGTTATCTTGTTAGACCTTGCACTTGCTGCAAGGCGAACGTGAAAAACAAAAACACTATTACATACAACGAAGAAATTAAATACTTGCGTTTATGCAGATTTCTCAGGTATGTTCACACGTTTTTAAAGGTCGTTATCGTAAACCTCAAACCGGTAATTGAGAAAGAATAGAGCCGGTAATTCTGTTTTTGTTTTAAACACACACATAATTGCTTAAAACCGCTCGATAAATACATACATCACAAAACTCGAAGATCATTGACCCGCAGAGGCTCTAATTATGCCGATGCATTTCTCATAAATGAAAACCTAGCATATGGAAATCGTAACACAAAGAAAAATCGTTTTTAAACGAAATTATGATTTATTTATTTATATAATTTTAGCTATCTAGCTAATTTAAAAAATACATACTTAATTACTCAACTCTAAAATTTTAAGTATAAATTTATATGGACAATCCTTCACAGAGGTGTCTCCTCGCACCTCGCAAGAATGCATCCACGGTCTTAGAAGACCTGATGCACTCAGGGAGGGCATTGTACATAAACACACCCCTGTGAAAAACACCCCCAGCTGTCTTCTTTTTATTTCTTACTCTATCTACAATTAAATTGTTCTTATTTGTAGTAAAATAACTATGTATATTTAACAATTGCACTCCTTTAAAGTATATATTTCGATATTGCATGTATGTAATTACAATATGGTACAAATTCGCCACCATATGGATGTCAATATGGAATGAAAATTAATGCGGAAAAATCTGAATTAATTGTATCGCAAGTGTTTCTTATCTCACCCAACATCGAAATTTCCCTTTTCGGTGGCACTGTAGTTGATAACAGCCTGCTGTTTGATCTGATGCGAGACCTGAGGTCCGGCTTCTTCCATGGTTTTTCTTTTATTTTCTTCGATCACTGCACTCAAAGCATGTTGGCGCGCTCAAGTCGGCCGTTTTGCGTGTATCGCCACTATAATAAGTACACCACACTATGCCACTGACATGAGAGGGAACACACAAAAGAGTTATTCGGACGCGAGCATATGGTGTTTTGAGATGGTCTCGCACGCGTGCTCTCCCGCGGTTCGGTTCAACCGCGGAAACTGGGTTGACGGTTAGAAATCAGTGCGTTTTTAGAAAACTCTGGATTTTCGAAGTGTGAGACGCGACCGACGAGCAGACACGACCGCGGCTGTCGACTCACTGAATCGATTCAACAGGTTGTGCTTTCTTGCACGAGGAAAGCCGGCTCGAGCTGCGCAGTGGCGTGCCACGCAACCATCGCCAGGGGAAAATGTTCACCAATCGGCAGAAAACCAAAAAGAATTTTACTTATAGAAGACCAGGCGAAAACACACTGAGTGGTATGGTCACTGTCCTTGGCTTTGATTTTGATTTTTAAATGCTTTTTATTATTACGAAATTATGTTCACAATACATCTTATATCTATTTTAATAGCTACTGATCTACTGATCATTTTCTATTTTACAATTTAATTTAATTTGGTTATTAATCACAGTATTATATTATTCTAATGTTAATCTAAAGCATAATAGGAAAAAGAGCTCAAAAACCTATTTACAATCTGTCCTTGGCTTCACTCAGTGTGTAATGACCAGAAATTCGCTCTCTTTTTGTCGTACAGCCTTACTTAGTGTGCGTGAGCAGGATATAAGGGCGTCTGCACACTTGCCGGACCGTTCGTTGCGGCTAGCCCGTTGCGTATGCCAGTACGTCCGCTTTCATATAAATGAGCGATAGCCGCCACACTGACGGACTTGCGGCTACCGCTCATTTGTGTTGAGGCTAACCGCTGCGGCCGGTCCGCACCGGCCGATCCGGCAAGTGTGCAGACGCCCTTATATCCTGCTCACGCACACTAAGTAAGGCTGTACGACAAAAAGAAAGCGAATTTCTGGTCATTACACACTGAGTGAAGCCAAGGACAGATTGTAAATAGGTTTTTGAGTCTAAGAGGAACAGGCTGTTCCCCTTGTATCCTGCTCACACACATTAAGTAAGGCTGTACAACAAAAAGAGAGATAATTTCACCGCACGCCACTGCCAGAAGCATACATACATTTTATTCTAGTACTAGCTGAACCAGTACCGGCCTTACACCCAATGACGCCCACGGGCAATTTTTTCTAAACACCCTTGGAAAAAAATTATTACTAGAGGTAGGACCGGAAGCGTGCCGTTTATTGTTCAATTGTTGTAAATGCTTTGTAAAAAAGGTTCAGCAAACCTTAAACAATGCATTTACAACATTTGAACAATAAACGGCCCCCTCAGGGTCCGGCCTTTAACTATTACCATCCTCCTTTTTCCGGGCTTCGGACCTTGCTACAGTTTCAGGCAGTGTCAGCAAAAGCATAGCAACCCAAATGTTTGGATATAATTCTATTTAGCTGTTTTATAAAAGTGAATATAACACTGAGCAACAAAAAAAAAATACCAGAGCGGAAACTAGCCAATCTTTACTAAGTTTGACCCACTGAATTCGAATATGATATTTATTTTTGTTGGTGGGTGATCGTTAACGAGATATGAGCGTTTAAAAAAATCCGCGATTTTTACAGTTTTTTGGCTTTTGCGGTCTTTAACTCAAAATTTAGGATTGTTACGCTCAAAGTGAGTATTGGAATCAATAGTCAGATATTTTTCCTATTAATTGTTATATTTTATTGCTTTAAAATACTTCTAATTAATTGTCTAGCGAATTTTAAAAGTCAAAAATATATTTTTTTTTACGGATTTTTTTTCCGTGCTATTTTTCATTTATTTGGCAAATTTTTTATTTCACCACGTTTATGAAGATTGGTTTTCTATCTCAAAATTTTTTTTTTATCTAAACGTACTAACTCAAGCGGTAATTGCAATTTAAATGCAATTTAAACGTTGCTCAGTGTAATTGAACGTAATCAGTCAATCTTCCAGCGATATATTGAAGCTGAAAATAGTGTAAACAATCTTCGGAGAGTATCGAAAAAAGTTTGCGATGTTACAGAAGATTTCGGAGCGTTGTATAGCACAAGATTTAAATTGTGGCTGCCACAGAGAAACGCTAATTATAATACAGAAGGGAATGCGTCTTCACTCAATGAATAGAATTTGTCGAGTACAAATGTTTGAGTTTAGAATGTAAAAGCGCCTTTAGCGCTCTAATTTTAAATTTTAAAGCGCTTTTGGTTAATCTAGCGGCGCCCTAACTTATTTGGCGCCCTCGGGCGCTGCCCGACCCAGCCCCCCCCCCCCTAAAACCGGCACTGAGCTTAACCCAGCATGCGTTGCAATGCCACAAAAAGTCAGGCCACACACCAAAACAGCACGCTACAAATATTTCAGGATGCATTTATTGAACACATATACATGTTTGAATGGTAGCACGCACACCGGGCAAAACATTTGCTGCACGGCGTAGTATGAAAAATAAATGCTTCCTTAAACAATTGTAGCGTGCACGTTGCGTGCTGTTTTGGTGTGCGGCCTGACTAACGCATGCAATTCCCGTTCCCGTTCCCGTTTCAAGTGATGGTTGGAGCTCAACTCGTGTCTCTTCAAAGCCCTGTCGTCATAAACTAACTGGTAACATGGTTACCAACGAACAAATTTCCTTGACTACACAATGGTGCTTCAAACTTTCGCGTCGGTAAAATCGTAATTACGAATATTATTATTAAGAGGTTTTTTTCCCGTTTTTTTTTACATTAAGCTTCCCGGACATGCATACAACAAATGCTGAAAATTCCATCGTAAAGACAGACAAACAAACATTCAATTTTATATATACATACATATAAGTATACATAATTAGCCAGCAGCATAGCTCGGACGTTAAGCTTCTGCTTACCGTCAAGAAGGTGCCGGGTTCTATCCCTGAATGAAAATGAATTTTTCAGAGTATGCTATTGGTCAGACCTGGATTTGTGACTCCAGGTTGATCGTTTCCTATCAGAGTTTGCCAATTTTCTCTGATTTCATTGTTGAAACGGTTCCCGGAAAAAAAATTGGCTAAAAATCCTTCCTACCTTCTATGTCACCACTATTTGAAAATTTGATTGATGTACAATAAAAATTTATGTACAATTCATAGATGTATCGTTAATTTGCGAGTTTTTTCAGTGTCTCGCAATTCAACGACTTATAATAAAAATGCTGTATTTGTATTTGTAATTGGCCAGGAAGGCGCATTGGGATTTACCTGTAAGGCCTTCCTGGTATATATGTAAAATAAAATAAAATAAGATGTAGTCAATCACCTGCAAGCCTGATCCGAAAGTTCAACGAAAGCATTGTATTAGAAAACCAGAGCTATGGGGGTCAAAACAAAACACGACTACGACACCGATTTTTTAAAAGTAAAGATTGATTTTTTTCTCATTGGGTTAATTTTGGAATATCTCTCGAGATGTCGTGTATGGTAAACGAATTATTCGGCAAAAAGCGGTCTCGCGCAAGTCACTAAAATCTCAATCACGGCACATCTGAGTTGTCATCAGTACAATATTTCGCGTAGATTGATGGAGTTTTTGGGTGCCAGATGTTCCGTGATCGAGATTTTACTGACTTGCGCGAGATCGCTTTTTGCGGAATAATCACCGAACCACCGTGTATATGTATAGTGAGCTGGTTTCAGCTATAATGTACGTATTTGTATAATATCTGACCTCTCATCAATTTGACCTAAGAGAAAGATAAAGATAGAAAAACTGTGTTTCAGATCTGCATACAATGAGTTTTTGTGAGACACTATTTGTTCTAAAATTTAGAATGGCCTTAAATGTTTAGCATCTAAATCCAACATTCATCATTTACGGCCATTCGCCATCCGCTAATTGATGACGGCCTCTCTTATATTTCCATTCGTCTCCGTTTTGGTCAACTCTCATCCATCTCATCCTACACATTTTTCCAATTTCATCCACCCGTCTCCTCCATGGCCTTCCTTGTACCATTTTTCATTCTCTCGGGAACCATTCGAGCACTTCTTTCGTCCATCTATCGTCCGTTTTTCTAGCTACATGACCCACCCATTGCCATTCAGTATCTCCTACATTCATATACATTATTAATCAAAAAAGTAAATGCAATGTAAACGTGAAATCAGTCGCTCGAATTCACTCCGACTTCATCCAAAAAGTTTAGAAGCCGACTTCAATTCCACAGCCTTAGGGCAATACCTTTCTTTTGAACTAAGCAACACCTTCACTTTGAAGTTTTTAATTTAAAATGTTCTACGTCAACTTCTAACAATTTCACTTGTTTTATTTTCTTATATTTCATACGCCTTTTTGCTGAACCGATCCAGCACGTTATAGGAATTAACTGTACATAAATATGTGTACCTTCATACATAGATATAAATATCTTCCAAAGGTCATTTCAATAAAATTGTTCCTGTTCCAATATTCAAGCAACCGACCAATGAAAACTTAGAAAAATCATAATCTGACCATAAAATTCAAGCTAGTTTTGTCATAGAATAGACTAGTGGTTAACATATAATACTTTGAACAGAGTGGTCACAGGTTCAAATCCCACTGGTTTCTGCTGGCCAGACCTTGGATTTGTGACTCCAGGTGGATCGTTTCCTAACAGAGTTTGCCATTTTATCTGATTTTCATTGGTTCCAACAAATTGGCAACCTTACCCGTTTCCTCGCAAAATTTCGAGTTTTCAGCAGTCTCGAATTTCGCTAAATTGTATAAAATGCTGCAAATTTACAAATTTGACCATAAATGTCTCTGTGGATATTAATTGATATGTATTTATGTACTTTGTATGAATATTAACAATATTTTTGTATCAAATGTACAATATTTTTGGCAAGGAAGGCGCATTGGGGTTACCTGTTAGGCCTTCCTGGTGTAAATTAAAGATAAATTGTAATAAAATAAAATTAAAGATAAATTGTAATAAAATAAAATAAAAAATATGAAGTAAAAATATTTTACTACCTGTTCCGGTAAACGGACTACTAGTCGTATGTGAATCGTTCACAGGACAACCGGTCGCTCTAAATCGGTCACACGTGATCACCCGTCACACTAAAACTGGTCACGAAAAAACTGGTCACACCCTAAAACTGGTCACGAGAAAATTGGTCACACCCTTAAATCGGTCAACCAGTTTTCTCGTGACCGATTTTAGTGTGTGACTAGTTTTCTCGTGACCAGTTTTAGGGTGTGGCCAGTTTTCTCGTGACCAGTTTTAGTGTGACGGGTGATCACGTGTGACCGATCTAGAGCGACCGGTTGTCCTGTGACCGATTCACATTTGACTAGTAATCACCGAACCCCTGTTCCACAGCAACAATGTTGCTCAAGTAACTACAGTATTCGTCACGAATTCCGCAGACATAAAACATAAGTGTAGGTGAGGGTTAAGACGTTGATATAATGAACATATGTATGTAGGTAAAAAAAATATATTGATTTCTCTCAAACATGTACAGTATTCAAATCATTAACGATGCATGCAATACGCCACCAGTAAAATTAAATTTTCATGCAAATAATGTAGTAAGATATGTGTAAGCAGAAAAAGCCCCTACTCCAGATGGTAGCCAATATCATGCTGCGAAATCGATATGGTGAATGCAAATACATTACAGAGAACGTGTTATTAAATATACATGGCGAACAAAGAAAAATTTAAATCATAACAAATTATAAAAACAACGCACGTCTCTGGGTCGTCGGTGCAACCTCAATACGTTTGCGCGAAACGCAAAACGTGTGTGGGAGCACAAGTTCAAGTCAATAAATACGTAGCGAACGCTGCAAATATTCAGACGAAATTTTCAATATTTCCACACGCGAACATTAGAAACTCCGTCAGCGAGAAAGTGTTGGGAACCATTGTGAGAAATGTGATTGTGCAAAATACGATCAATATAGAAAATATACCATGGAAGACATCGTTTATTCAACTTACCATATGGTATTATAAAGCATTATGTGCACATGTATAATTATAATACTGTAACTGAAACTCAACTCCATTTTGGCAAAATACTTAGTTGAATGTACGTATTTACGTACATGCATTAATATCAACATATTTAAACATTATCAAATTAAAAATGGAATCAAATCGTATGTTATATTATTTTCAGTATAAATGAGCACGAAAAAATAAAACGCGAGATTTTTCATACAAAATTTATTTAAAATACCAAATATTTACAACTAATTAACAAAACTTAAATAATGTAACCTTTCCATACATAATAATACAAAAAATAAACTTTTGAAATTGTTAATAAAGTGCTGACATGCCAAAGTTAATAAATATATAAAAATATTTTGGTTAAACCTCAAAATACAACAATGAAAAGTCAATAAGATATTTCATTGATTTCAATACATAATTCATTGATTTCAATACATAATTCATTGATTTCAATACATAATTTTCATAATGATTTTTTTTTCATAATACTAAAATTGTCAGCATTAATAATACAAATATAAAATAGCGTGCAAAATAGAATAATTGTCCAATATACCACTAACAGTTTTATGAATAAGTAAAATTTTTATTGTGTATGCATGTGAATTGAGTAGTGTTGAAATAAAATTCTTAATGAAATTAGGTTAAGTGGTCAATGAAAAGTAATAGGAAGAAAATTAAAAAAAGTATATAAGTGAGAGAGTAGCGGTTCAAAAATATTGCATTTTCAACTATTTTCACAGTTAACTTACGAAGATAAACCGATAAGTGGCATGTAACGATATCGCCCTTCAGACATCACAATTCACACATTCCAGTCTTTCAACTGACAGTTCCGAGCGTAAGACATCGAAAAATGGCCATCTCTGTACATATTTTAACGCATGACTAAATTTTAGCTCGTGGCTTTTATTTTCACCTAATGGTACCAAACATATACCAAGTATTTTAAAAAAAAGTATTCGGGGTTCGGTGATTACTAGTCAAATGTGAACCTGTCGCTCTAGATCGGTCACACGTAATCACCCGACACACTAAAACTGGTCACGTGAAAACTGGTCACACCCTAAAACTGTTCACACCCTAAAATCGGTTAACCAGTTTTCTCGTGACCGATTTTAGGGTGTGGCCAGTTTTTTCGTGACCAGTTTTAGGGTGTGACCAGTTTTCACTTGACCAGTTTTAGTGTGACGGGTGATCACGTGTGACCGATCTAGAGCGACCGGTTGACCTGTGACTGGTTCACATATGACTAGTAGTCCGTTTACCGTGATTCAGTGATTATTGCGCACAAAACGCTCGCCCAACAGTCACTAAAATCTCGATCACGGAACATCTGGCACCCGAAAATTCACACGAACTATCATACTAACGAGAACTCGAGTTCCAGATATTCGATATTCGCGATTTTCGTTGCAACTATTGTCGTGCGCACGATCGCAATGTTCGAAATAATCCTTTTACCGTATATATTTTATATAATTTCATATGTTTTAATGGTTCGGTGAATACTAGTCAAATTCGAACCGGTCACAGGACAACCGGTCGCTCTAGATCGGTCACACGTGATCACCCGTCACACTAAAACTGGTCACGAGAAAACTGGTCACACCCAAAAATTGGTCACGAAAAAACTGGCCACACCCACCGGTTGTCCTGTGACTGGTTCACATATGACTAGTAGTCCGTTTACCGTTTTAATTTACGAAACTCGATTTAATCAAGAAATATAAAATTTCTATGAATTGAATTTTTACCAAAAACATAAATGTGCAATGTCATACTACACATTACCGAATTTATACAAAAATTAAAATAATCCTGCTGACAGCAGTCATCAATACCTCTCATGATGCAGATAGTATATGCTTCTTTAGATTTATGCTGTTTTATATTCGATTGTTTCTTTTGGGCAATCGCAACGGAAAATAAAAAAATGAAAGAAGCTGGCTGTGAATACACTTTGTTAGGTTTTGATAGCCGTTTGGCTGTCAAGCGAACGGGCGCGCTTGTTCGATACCGGCGTGGTGCGGTTTGCGTCTCTACCGATTTATATAGATCTGTTTTAAACCTAGTAACTTAGAATCTGAAAGATCATGAAGATTGAAGAGGTAAAGAGCACCGCTCGTACGGCCCGTATTTCAGCCCACACTCATGTCAAAGGTCTCGGACTCTCGGAGGGAGTGCCATTGCCAGCTGCAGCAGGACTAGTAGGACAACATGCTGCTAGAGAGGTTAATAATTCGCCACAAACCCGACGACAAATATTCATCCATTCCATTGTGTTATCTTTAATTGTGTATTTGTAGGCTGCTGGTATTGTCGTCGATATGATCAGAAGTAAAAAAATGGCTGGTCGTGCACTACTGTTGGCTGGCCCACCCGGTACGGGTAAAACAGCCATAGCATTGGCTATAGCTCAAGAGCTCGGAAATAAAGTGCCTTTTTGTCCAATGGTCGGTAGTGAAGTTTACAGCTCGGAAATAAAAAAGACCGAGGTGCTTATGGAGAACTTCAGACGGGCTATTGGTCTCAGAATTAGGGAGACCAAAGAAGTGTATGAAGGCGAAGTGACTGAATTCACTATGGTTGAAACTGAAAATCCTATGGGAGGTAATCAATTTGAAATTTTTTTTGTTTTCACTTTGTATACCGTATATTGATAGATAAAATATACTTTTCTTTATATTTTTTAATCTCATTACACATTCGTTTCAACTCGACTCTAAATTTAAAACTTCCATTTTAAAATAATTTCTTAAAACATATCAAATTCACTCTAAAAACTATTTGTGAATTTTTATTAGGGTGACCAAGTGACCCTACGCAGTTTTTTTTATTGTATACATATCTTTAATTAATTCGATCGTTTGCGAAGTGAAAGATAGAAAAGCTTTGTAAACATAGGCTTCGTGCACCAAAGGCATGTTTTCGTCAAACAGCAGTTTAATTTTGCAACAATAATGAAAACCTGTTAATAAAAATTTCAGGTTATGCCAAAACTGTTTCACATGTAATCATCGGCTTGAGGACTGCCAAAGGTGTTAAGCAGCTCAAATTAGATCCGACTATCTACGAAGCACTGCAAAAAGAAAAGGTTGAAGTTGGCGATATCATTTATATTGAGGCCAATTCTGGTGCTGTAAAACGACAAGGTCGTAGTGATACGTTCGCAGCTGAATTTGATTTAGAAGTATGTTAAATGACTATACGGTGTTTATTTTTATTTCTGAATGTTATATTGATACTTTTGTATTTAATTAATAGGCTGAGGAATATGTCCCGTTGCCGAAAGGAGATGTTCACAAAAAGAAAGAAGTAGTTCAAGATGTCACCTTACATGATTTAGATTGTGCTAATGCAAGACCTCAAGGAGGCCAAGATATAATGTCAATGATGGGCCAATTGATGAAACCTAAAAAAACAGAAATCACCGGTATGATATAAATCATCTCAATATTTTAATATAAAAAAAGCTAACCTAAAACCCAAAAAAATGATTTAGATAAATTACGCAAGGAAATAAACAAAGTTGTAAATCGCTACATCGATCAAGGCATAGCTGAACTCGTACCTGGTGTATTGTTTATTGATGAAGTGAGTTTCTGATTCTATTTTTTCTTCTTTTTTTTGTTGTTTTGTTATGGAATTGGTATTCATATTTATTATTTTTCAGGTTCATATGTTGGATATTGAAACATTTACATACTTACATAGAGCTTTAGAATCTGCAATTGCTCCGATAGTCATATTTGCAACTAATAGAGGTCGTTGTCTTATTAGGTATACAATACATATTTATTTTTATGATAAAAAAAATTGATACTTTTACTAGTATAGTAAAATTTAAAATATATTTGTTACAGGGGTACTGAAGATATTTTTTCAGCGCATGGGATTCCTCTAGATTTGCTTGATAGACTATTGATTATACGTACCTTGCCTTACAATAAAAATGAAATACAACAGGTAATTTTCATACGTTTATGAAATTTCATTTGATTGAAAATTTTTGTATGTATAGTGGAATTTTCATCTTAATTTGTAGATCTTGAAATTGCGTGCGACTACAGAAGGTGTTGCCATAGATGACAATGCGCTTGCCACTCTAAGCGAAGTAGGAGCAAAAACGACCCTTCGATATGCTGCTCAGTTACTGACTCCAGCTTCTCTCACAGCTCGAACGGAAGGTCGCTCTAGTATACAAGCATCCGATATAAAAGAAGCTTCACAATTATTCCTTGATGCTAAATCATCGGCGAAGATTTTATCACAACAAAAAGATAAATTTATGTTATAATTATTTTATGTTTACCGACGCACACATATTTTTAATAATTCGTACGTATGTATTTGTAATGCAGAAATGTCATTCATTATTTTATTTTTATAAAATTAATAAAAAACCTACCGATTACAATGAACATGAAAAATTGTAAACAAAACGATTGTTTTTTTCAATATTCATAACTGAATAATTTATTTTAACATAGGTACATAAATATAAATAAAATCTTATATAACTAATAAACACTGACGCATTCGCATGTAACAACGCATATAAAAAATATTCATATTATAAAAATTATTCCATTAATTGAAATTAACAAGTTCATCAAATTCAATCTGTGGTAAATGCAGAACTTTTATGTTTTATTTTTTCTTTGAAATAGGCATACACACATAATAAAATATAAAATAACATTATTTAACGGCACAAACTGTAACAGTAAAAAATTTGTTCTCACAAAATTCCTTATAATAAATATATCTAAAATAATTTATTACAAATGATTACTTATCGAAGTATTAAAATATGTACAGTGACTTCATATATGTGTAGTTAATTTTACGTATATCGTAGAAACAATAGATTTTTATTAATTTCATTGAATTCATATTTTTATTTCTTATATTTATAATAATTCGACACGTCATAAAACTGAAATTTATCTATAGACACAAGATCTTATATTTTTACTGATATGGTTTAACATGAATGGCTTGAAATATTTTGTACAATATCATATAATCAAGCGTACATTGTATTTAACTTAGTTTTTAATTTGATGAGTATTTTAATGCAACCTGTATGTATCATACTTTAATTTCTTACTAATATTTTCTATCTTAGCCAATTTTGCCTCCTTCCAGTAGAATAAATAAATAATAATACTTAGCAAATATTTTAAATAACTCTATAATGTTTATTAACAATCACTGGTTTATCAATCGGTGATTGTAAATAAATACTGAATATCACAATGTTTTACTGTGCCGACTTTGCTTCTGTTGGATAAGACACAGGAATAAATTTGGGCGTTGTTGATTGATACGATTTTTTGTATGGATAAGGTGTGTTGATTGGTGGTTCATAAGTTGGGAGATTTACATGAATTCCATGCTCGTTTCTATATTCGAATCTCCGAGATTTATCTATGTTAATGTTTATTCTAGATTCTTCCGCTATTGGATTCTGATTTAAAGACTGCTGGTATAAACTTTCAAATTGCATGATCTCTGGGTATATGTGCGGCTGTATTTTTCTGTCGTCTCTAATATTGCTCGGATATACGATTATTAATTTTTCTGAAGAATTTTCTGCCGATTGTAACGTCACAGGTGCTAGCGTTGTAGTTGTCATATCGGGCGCTTTCACAATCCTAATGGGATCATTTTGTGAATTAAATTCTTCTATATTATTGGTCGCTATGTGGTTATCGGTTGTGAACTCTTGATTAGGTGGTCTCGCTACTTCTTTTTCTTCTGCTATATTCGGCAATTCAGTTTTATCTGGTGGACGTATCTTTTTAACAATCTCTATCTTTTCTTGCTGAGATTGTTGTGGCACAGGAAAGTTAGTTGATGTTGGTGTTTCTTCAAATGGAACATACTTGTGTTTGATTTCTTCGGGTGGAGGTGTTTCAGGTTCTGCTCCAAAGAGCAGAAATCTTGGCGTGTATGCAGATACTAATGGCAACAGTGTATTCCTCGCATAATTCTCAGCTTTTTCTAAGAAAGACACAAGACGACTGGGTAAAAATTGTACTGTGAAACTAGATAAGGAATTATTTTTTTGTTCTTCGGGTGCTTCTTTTTTGTTGTTTTTATTTTGCCACTGAAATAAACTGAATGTGTCACTTTTAGATGTACTCGTTGGCAATTCTATAGCTGTTTTATTTAATTTGTTAATGTGATCCCAAATTGTCGTAGATTTTGTCTCTGGTGGCAATAAGTTATAAGACGGTATCCAATTTGATTCGTTCAATGATTCTATTTTTCTTTCAACCTTATCGGTTCCTCTGTTGGTAGAATCATCAAACGTTTTGGGCGTGCGGTTATTTCTCAAGTGCCCTCTCAAGTTGTCCGATCTGCTTATTTCAATTTTTACAGTTGTTGATCCTAAAATTGGTTCTGTAATTTCTTTTTTTGCTTTGTCTGTATCGTGAGAACGGGCATTTTTAACTGAAGGAGCTTTCAGTATTGGTTCTACAATTTCTAGAATAGCTTCACTAGCATTTACATCGTCTTTTCGTTCTAAAAATGGGAAACTAGGAAACTTTGTGTTAATACTACCAAAAGCCCTTCCGCTTTCCCTCTCGTTCTGCGAGTTGTCTAGTGAATTGGCCAAAAGAGGCTGCCAAGGTAAGTTAAGAATATCAGTAGCATCTAAAAGTGATGTGAGTGGATCTGATGTTTGATTTTCTGTTTCAATTCTAAAATGTTTGCCCATCGGTATGACGTTTGGCTTTGGTTTGTTTTCTTCCATGTTGTCTATTTTTGCATAATTCTTCAATTTGTAATCTGACTTTAGATGTATTATTTTATGCATCAATGTTTTTTCATTAGGCACTATTATATCTTCTCTTTTGTTTGATGAACTTGCTATATTATCAATATTGAGTTTGGGATTATTAATCACTTCATCTCCTATTTGAACCACTTGAGTTGGAATGAAGGGCGGTCTGTTTAAAAACGGATTTTCATTTGTAACCTTATTCTCTATTTCAATTTTCTCGGTAGTTTTGTTTTTGGAATTTTCTTCAAGTGCCTGTAAAAATATTCTATGTTATTTTAAATATTCATTGGCTTATGTTATAGTATATTGCCATCTTTAATGTTGATTAGTACCTCTGACGGATGATTGCAATCTCCTGGATATAATGGCAAGATAACTGGTGTGCCAGAATTTAAAATTAATCCTTTTTTACATATTGATGAGCTGGAATATTTAAACATTTTGTTTAATTTTCGGTTATAATAAAATTATATCATAACTGGTTTAACTGGTTTTTGTTTACGTTTTGCCAAAACTGTCGCTCAAAACAACTTTGTCTATAGTCCAACGGTTTAAACCGGAACTGATCCACCCAGAATATGCCTGATATTGAAGTTGTACTTTAACAGGAATTCCTAAAGCTGGATGAGGTACTAACATCCGTGATATTGTACTGCCTAGTATAAGCTCAGAATCGTCTTTTCTGTAAACAAAAGTATTGACATTAAATGAAAAAAATAAACTTTCCTGTTGTTTTACTTTATTTACATAAATTATGTAAAATACCTAGTCATTGGGAAAGTTTCATTCAAACCAGAATCACCTACGAGTGCCAACAAAATCCTTCCATAACTAACAACTGACTGATTACTGCGGGAACTTTCTACTTTTACGTGGTATTGATGGGCTGAAATAATATTTTAAATTCATAAATTGCTCTAAGCATACACATGTGTATAAACAAAAATAAATATTTATATTTTAATGTGAAAATACCGCAGAAAGGTTCTTCATCCCTCGTCAATAGATACAATTGACCTCTTCCAGTAGATCTATCTGCATAATAGCCCATATTCCCACATCTTCTTTCACCGTTACAGCCAAAACAATTGCCCTAGAATTATTCGAACAGCATTTATAATGAAGTTTCAAATTCGTTTGTCAATAATTGCTTAAAAATTTATCAAACTCACAGCTAAGAAATTATCATATGAGTCACATGGGAATGATGGAAAGTGACACTTGGGAGATACAGAATCGGTGAAGAATTTATACGCCCTTCTATGATTGCATAAGGATCTGCCTTCTACCGCCGAAGACCAAATTATATCAGTCACCGCACCTACAAACAGATTCGAACAACCTGTTTGCATTCTTCCTCCATTCGGATAAAAGTCTACATGACCCATGGGTTGCCAAGACCCGAGTCCACCAAGTATCAAGTTTTCTCCATTCGAGTGGATGACATCAACGAATTTCGCATCAGTACTGTCTAGTCTAGCTCGAGGATCCTGAGCTTCAAAAAGAGGACCTGCAGGATCCAAGCCTAAAAAATTTGTAAAAATTATATAATTATCAATTGCATAAAACCCTGTGTATTGTATAAAAATTATATAAATACTATACCTGTAATTCTTGAAATGTTTTTCAATTGTGATCCGGCAAATCCAGCGACGTGTGCTCCGAGACTAAATCCGATGAAATGTACGTTATCAAACTTCAAATTGATGTGTGTCGCCAAACCTATAGCATCAGATTAATAGAGTTAAATATTTTTAGTTTAATTAGAAACACATTGAGGATTGAAACTTAGCATTTACCTTCTAGTAACATTGCTAACTGCTTTCCAACGAGTCTTGTATTAGCGGCTGCTCTTACATAATTTGGTATAACTGCTCCAGCCTCCCAATCTACACAAATCACATTACACTCTTCCTATAAACAAATTACCAACACAATAATCAAATAGTATTCCTCTTTAAACACTTCAATTTACAATAGTGCTTTCGATATGACTTACGACGGCCATTAGAGCAGATCTCATTTCGTACACCCAAACATGATCGCAGTTCGATCCAAATCCATGAACGATCACTTTCGTAGGGCTTGAAGAGTTAAAAGCACGATCGGCCCACTGCCATGTCATTGACATGTTACTGAACGGCACATCCAATAATGGTATATCACCTCTGAATAACAATGTAATGTGTCAGTGGATTTATTTTAAATCAACTATATATACGTTTATATGCAAACAGATATACTTTCTTACCTACTCTTAGTTGAATATAACAAGAAACGAGTGTTTATCTCTTGCGGCGGACTTGGTAGCATTTCAAGGTAGCCGAAGGGACCGGAGTCCTCGAAGCATCCGAGTTCTTCATAGCACACGCTATTTGGCTGTGATCGTTTGATTCTAAAATTTAAAAAGTACATTATACATTTTAAAAAGAATTATTATTGATGACAACAATAACTTTCTCTCTTATTATTCAAGTGTAAGAAAGTTTACATTGTGACCATATATTAAAAGCGTTGTGTTTCGTAAGACAGTACCGGTGTGGTATTTTGTTTAAAATTCATAGCGAGTATTGTTCTAAAAAGTCGTACGACATTCATGTATGAACACAATGTCATGTTTGAAAACCAGTGTTTATCAGGAATACGCTGAGGATAATTTAAATGTTTCAGAATTAAATTAATTTTAACAAGGCAGACAACTCTAATGTTATGCCAATGTAAAAATATGAAAGTCTGATTCTATCTCTCCCATTTGATTTGCTTTTTTTTAATCACTTTCTATCATGTATGGTAGTCAAACCAAACCGCCAAATCAATAGCTACGATAATTGTATTTAATATTGTACTGTGAGAGTGTATCAAAGTGACCTGGTGCGGTTGTGCTTTTTATTCCACTGATCCATGGAAGTGACGACCGCCCGAAGTATCTCGGCATCGTGAATTTCGTCTGCGGACTCGTCCACATCCTGAAGACGATGAGCCCATCCTGACGATATGTCTGAAAATATACAAATGTTTTTTTAGAATTCATCATAAATAAAGTAAAAATGATATAAGATATGTATCATATGACACAGAAAATGAGCTTGAGAATTTTAGACTTCAAAAACATACATTGAATCCGTCCAAAATACAGACAACATTGGAAAATGTATATTGTTGATTATAAACAGATGCGGCACGGGCATGCGGTACATGCTTTTAGATTTAGATTTAGGGGTCCAAAAGGGGCTTTTAGATTTAGGGGTCCAAAAGGTTTTACTAGACATTTTTCAAATAAAAATCATTCATATGACTAATACGAAGCATTATTTAAAATTTTGTATTCCAAATTTGATTCGTAACACTTTGCGTATCAAATTTTCACCCAGTTGTACTCCTTCTCACGACATTCAATAGTTTTCCGTTACGGTACAGTAATAACAATTGTCTACAATTATCTATAAAAAGGATGTTAATATAAAATGTCTTTGAAAAACGTAATTGCATAATTTGCGACTTTGAAGGCGGGGAAAAAGAATATTTAAATTATGTGAGTTACATAATTACCAATTTAATTTTAATAACAAAAATACTAAACGGGGCCTTTTTCTTACATTTGCATGCAGGCCCAATTATTCTAGTTACGCCACTGATTATAAATAGAAAAGACACTTCAATAATTAGCATTGATTTTTATTAAAATTGCAAGTAAAATCACATATTTATACAAACATACACATACTGCCATCAAATGCTAGTGAATGAAATCATCATTATGGAACAGTATAGCTATTTTCCAAATTCAGAATCCATATGGCCAACAATTGCAACTAATAGAGCACTCTAATGACTAATCTTTCTGTATATCCAAATAGTCATCAAGGAATATTGGTCGTCTATTTGCAAAATAAATGACAATTTATTTCATATCAATACATCGCCTTCTTAAATAAATTTTCTAAGGTAACAAAATAATGTTGATGCAAAAAACTAAACTAAACCCAGAGAAATGTAATATTAATAGAAGTGGCTTTAGGTGTTCTTTTATTGTCAAGTGACATTCTGTCCACGGACAGATCTAAATAATTTTAGCATCAGTCGTATTTGACTCTTGGTGCTCGACGTATGTCCGATAAAAACGTCTCTGTTTGTTTATATTACTCGCAAGATGAGCAAGCATCGGTAAAAATTGCACAGTACATTCAAAAACACACAATAAACAACATGGGATACATTTTTATAAGCAAATTGATCCGATTGTATTCCGTGCGATTTGTAGAGACGTACCGCGTAAAATTGACAACAATTATTTATTCGTAAGGGCGCCTCTATTCTTATTACATCTCTCTGACTAAACCCCTATTACATCGTCTTCACGGTTCGGTGATTACTGCTCACAAAACGCTCGCCCAAAAGTCACTAAAATATCTACAACGGAACATCTGGCAGCCGAAAAGTCCATCATACTAAGGATAACTATCATACGAACGAGAACTCGAGTGTTAAATATTCCGTATTCGCGATTTTCATGGCAAAAGATCGCAATGTGCCTAATAATCGTAAGATTGATAGTTCATTGATCCAAATATCTGTGAATCGCTAAAAAATATATTTGTCAACAACAATCAGATTTACATTTATAAATACATATAAATATGTAAAATGCGCCTATAATTCTTGTTTGGTATGTAATTTTAAATGTGTATAATCTATTATATATGCATTTTTGTCTTGTGACGATTATAATTTTTTGTTGAATGTGAAAATACATGCCTCCAGTGTTAAATGGCATATAAACAAAAATAACGAAAGTGTTCACAGTGTCGTACTAATTTGTTTTCATAGCAACGCTAAAATTTAAATAAATTACATTAAAGAATTTTACTTTCGTGTGACGGCATCTCTATCGTTTGTTTACTCGTGAAAGTACACCATTAACTAAAATCGCCAAAATAGAATTGCCAAAAAACTATTAAAACAATACCGTAAACAGTCACACATATAATTGATACAAAACGTAATATGCATGTATGTAATTTCTGTCGAGATTTTTCAGATGTGGTCAAATACTTAAAATTTCCGGCTCTTTCACACACACACACACACACACACACACATTAACAGTAATTATTGCAATTATTTATTTTATTATTATGACAACCGGAACACGACCGCACAATTTAAAGTGTTCGTATGCCAGTCGCTTTCACCATATAAAAATCTGTTTATCCTATCACGCGAATAGTAGCAGACAGGTGTATCCAACTATTGTAACGCGATCCTGACGTACCTGCTCTAATATTTAATTTCCTTTCACTGAGGAGAAAGGACTGCTGTCGATTCGAAAGCATACTTTTGTATTTTTACTGTCGAACATTAGCAAAAAAATAATAATGATGCAAGCAACCGGTTGCCAATTAAACACAAGCACTATTCATTGTCAATGCGGGCTATTGCATACGAATATATTTTCATCTGTCGATTAAAGCAAAACATTTTGCAGAGCATTTCCCTATCGCAATAGAATTAGAACGTACGTGCATTTACGGAATTCAATGTTAAGAGAGAAAGCACTCTTATCATACGGTTTATATTTGTTTTATTGCTGAATTACGATCATTAAAGATTAATTATATCAATGAAAGTAACGCTCGGTTCTTACGCGCTGTTGAAATTTGATCGAAAATGGTATTGTAGATTACGAAATCGACACTCAACAAAAACAGTATTGTGAATCGTAATAAAATGATTCCTTATGGGTAACCATTGGAGAAAGTCAATACCTAAATGAAAACTTCCAATAGCTTGCATGTTCATAATGTCATTTAAACATGAAGAGAAGTGAATAATGCTAGAACTTTCCACTGAAAGAATTGACGAATTTTCTAATTTTGACAGTTGAAATGTTTCTCTTGGGTATGTAGTACATATGTATAGAAGTAACACACACTCCTGAACCCAATTAGGTACTCTTCTGATACGTTGGCTTCGCTAGAATTCAATGAAAACTCTGTAACAATACACAATGTGGTATATAAACCAAAGGATGATGTAAATAGTGTAACTGTTTGAAAAATTGTTTAAATTTTTAAGTTATTTACACGAAAATTGTATGGATATGAAACTTGGACATGAACGCCAAACGCAGTCAAAAAAGTATACGGAATACATGGGTGAAAAGTATGACAAAAGTAGTGAATATTCATAGTAATGAGAATGAAGAGATTGAAATAACAATTGGCAGGTCACGTAGCTAGAAAAATTTACGAAAGGTGGATAAAAAAGTGCTAGATAGTACTCGAGAGAATGTAAAAGGATGAAAGGAAGACCGCAAGGAAAATAGGTAGACGAAATTAGGAAATGTACATATGTACATATATGGTGAGATGGATGAGAGTTGCACAAAACAATGGAGACGAATGGAAGTGTGTTGGAGAAGCCTTCATACAGCAGTGAATACTGAATGACTATAGAAGATGATCATAAAATATATGTAAACATTTGCTTATATGCGGTGTATTGTTATAAAAAAATATTTTATAGAATTCGAGAGGTGAACTAAGAATCGTTTAAATTTAAAAACATAAAATATTTTAAAAGTTTGGCAACACTGATATTTTACAGTTTATTGCGGCGACGCGCTATGTGTTTAGAAATTTATTTATTATAAATTAAAGTGACATTTGTTATGATCATTATTTATTGTGGCAACTCTAATAATGTGAATTAAGCCAGTAAAATCAGTGAAATGCTATAATTTGAGGAAATCCAAATCAAGACCAAGTTAAGAAAGGCGCACTTGAACCATAACTGAAACTATGTACATACTAAGTATTTTTTAACGTTAAAATTATTTGATCAGACAAGCAAGATAATTTCAAAGATGCCCTACTTTAATATATTTAAAATTCCAAATAAGAAATGTAATAAATAATGTATTTTTTTTTTTTAATTAGCTTCATTCAATTATTTTTATTTTTTATTCAGTTCAAATTTTTTCTTTAAACAAAAGCTATAATTTAGTTGTTAAATTATACCAAAATAACATTCAAATGTTGTTGATTTGTTGTCAAATTTTTCTTTCAGCTACTCTTCAGCACATTTTTTTTAATACAATTTAAACGATACCTACAAATAAATGATTTAATTTATAGACCGATGCTGTTAATTTAACGACCTTGACAGCTTATTTGAGAAAGTCGGAATGCAATGGATGGCCATCCAAGTCTCGTCTCCCATTATCATGTACGTATTATACAATAAGTGAAAACGCCATTACTACATATAAAATGTTCCATAAATTTAATTTGAGTTTAAAATTCAGCTCGTCATCTTCCATTATATTCGATCCCATTAAATGTGACCCGATGTGTCAAAATATCTCATACATTTATTTTGACAGTTGTATAGGCGCCATTATTAAATTTAAAGTGGCTCATGCTCAATACGTTTCAAGGGCTTGTGAAAAATCTAATATATAGGTAATGTAATCGCTTCGTTTAAATGCTATTATTTACCGTTGAAATCCTAAAATAAATATTTCTCATGCAACACGTTGGTCCAATTAACCCAGATATTAAAAAAATGTACGTAAAAAGGTTGAATGCTTTTATTCTCCGTATAAAACGCCCCGCATTACGGCAATCAAATTTTCTTTCTTCTGATTCTATAGGTACATACATAGGTACATTCGGGTGTGAATCGAATCAATATTTGAAATGAGGTCTTGAAATCAATTCCGTTAGAATAATATACATATGTATGCACGACTTGATTTTTTACTGACTTTTATTGTACATACATAGTTCATATACTATTCTTAATTGATTTTTAAGATAAACCAATTTAAATGTAAATCAGGGTCATTCAAAAGGTTAAATTGCCGCAAAAAGATCATTTAATTCTATCATTATTAAGTCGTGACAATTTAATAATACCAATTCTTAATAACACCGGAAGCTTGTTCAAAGCGACCTCGTTGAGATGAATTATATATTTTTTTGTGATTAAATACATTTTTTTCTTTGCAATAGTCATGTAGTAAAATACTTGTAATGGCGTTACAGTTATACCTGCGTAATTTAAATTTGTCGTGACGAATTTTTAACTGGTCATGAATATCAGTAATGTTCATTTTTTGCTCTAAATAATCGCATCACATGAACTTTTTCTTGTCATTATGAATCGTTTAAAAAAAGACGCATTTTGTTGCGTGAAATAGAGTTGTGTTTTTAAAACGATTACACGACAAATACAGACCAAAGTATTTAATAATTTATATTATTTTGTATCCGGTTGACCTTTCAGAGATAAGAACATTTTTTGCATTGTCTGCTATTTCCAATCATAATTATGATCATGAAATGCAAACTTTTTATGATTCAATGAAAATTCAATTAACCGTATCACGCAAATGACGACTTCTTTCGCTAAAAACTTTACAGAATCCCGTTCAAACACTTCAAAACGTTTCAAAAAAATATTACTGTTCAAGTGTTCATTATTTAAAATTAAAATTCATATATTCTTCATTTTACGCTCATACATTTATTCATCGGGAAGTGAGCATACATACTTCCGTTATTTATTTGATATAATTTTTTTGACACTCTTATGATATAATCAATAATTAACAATTAAACGCAATATAAATTTTACATAACGTGAGATTTTCTGCATTGAAAATTCACGGCTGTATTTTTAATTGTTCCGGGATGATTAATGATTATATTTATATCTATATATTTTCCTACATTCGCCCCCGAGTGATACCTATGGTATTTCACTTATAGATTATACATTTGAAATCATTCAAATAGTTCACATAGTGGTGAAATGGATAGGATGGTTTTGCCAATTTGGTGAGGAATCGTTTCAACAATTATATTAGATAAAATGGCAAACTCTGATAGTAAATGATCGATTTGGTGTCACGCATATACAGAAATACTTCCGAATAAATTATTTTCAATCAAGGTCATCACAGGACTTGAATCCGTGGACTTTTCGGTGGTTTGTATTAACGCAACCATCGAGCTATGATGCTAGCTACGATAGTTATATAATAAAAAAAAATATATAACAAAGCAAAATCTCAAGGCTCTATTGTTACCATCTCCAGTAAATGCACACCTTAATTTTCATAGATATTTAGGCTGTAATGTGATGTAAATTTAGTGGTAAAGATTAACATATAACACAATTAAAACAGGTTGCCGGTATTTACCGCGTTAATAATAATAGATAATTGGCATCTGGGCAATTTGATCGAGTATCGACTCAGGTTGTTTTTGGAGCACGTAATTATGGTCACAATCGGTCAACGGTAATCATCGCTGTCCACTTGATGGACAACTGGACGACTAGGCAGATGGACAGGTGCCCGGCTGCTGACCATGACTCCTCTCAGTGTGTCAGTGGGTAATGAAACTGTGACCATACGACCCGTGACCAATATTTTGCCGATTTTCGGCGATGGAGCTAGCCATCAACGTCAACCCTGTTCGACTATCGATTTGTGAAAGGATAAAAAAACGGATACTGCTTGTGTATAAAATTTCAAAGTTGAACTATTGACATTGCTTCTTGAGAAGTCGCAGAAGCTTGTTAAAAGGCTATTGCGGAAGATCTTTTTTCTATCGTAAAATACATTCTAGTGAGATATCCCAGAATAAATATCTACATATGTAGCTCATTTATGCGATGGAATAATAAAAACCATCATTGATTCAAATTCTACCAACATTTTAAGATCTCCAACTTCTCCGCTTGACTGAGACGATGTAACATCAAAAAATTAAAATATGCACATCAGTATTGAAATTTTTGCTAGCTTAAGCCTGAAATTAGAGAAGTTTATTTATTGTTTTTGGTTACTGGAATGACTCCTTGTGGTTTCCTGCATTTTTTTTTGCCTCAACTTTTAATACGATGTCATGCAAAGCTGTCACAATTGGTTAACTTTCTTCATTATCTCATAATCTCTGATTTCTTTATTATCTCATCATCTCCTCCAAATTGTATTGGTTAGATTACTGAGTAGAAGGAAAATTCCTTTCCAATAGATTTTTCCAGGGCTCGAAATGGAAATTTTCACGAATAGGACCGCTCGATAATTTTCAAAACATGATTTTAATTTTTTTTTACATACTTAGTTTACGTTTAACTTACGATTACAATTCAGGAAAAATTTTGGCTCTTATCCGATCGTTTTCATACTTTGCCATATTGCTCATTTTGGTCATCAATATAAGTAAATGGATCCTCCGCCATTACGATGGTGCAAACATATCGTGTAAGACGCGTTTGAAATTCGAATTTCTGAAAAGTGCCTGACGTTTTTATTGTACCAATTATAATACATATAAATTATATGTTACGAAACATTTTCTATTACAAAATGTCTAGTAACATATATTTTGGATACAAGTATTTTTAATCAGAAATAAAATATTATCATTATTCAATATGTTCAATTAAAATGAAAAAAAATTTCGAATGCTTGAGAAAGCCAGGGAAGAATATGAGCTCAATGGGCCACTGTTCGAAGAAGAGTATCTTCAAAAGTCTTCATATGTACGTATGTATATACAATATTATACACATGTATTCATAATAGATTGACATCTTCGTATCACGCATCAAGTAAATCATTACTGATTTACTTGATACGTTCGCTAAATTCAAGTTTTCTCATCAGAGAGAAATGCAAGACTGGACAATTTTTAAATTTACAAAAGGGTACAGAAATATTGGATATTTCACGAGAGGGAGCGCTACATATCTGGATTTCGTGAAAGGGAGCGGCGTTCCCATGCGGTCCCGTCCGTTTTGAACCCTGGATTTTTCACTACGTGACATTATAGTGTGAATTTTTCACTACATAAATTAATCATAGTCATGCAATCGATGAGATAATATATTTATATACATTTATGCATGTTAAAGATCAATTACTGGTTGACAACTCCGATAAGATTCATAATAAAATGTTAGTATTGAACTATGACATTGACTCTTGCAGAAGTTCAACGACATCAGACGTTTTTGCCTGTCAATACAACTATGACTAATTTGAATTGTGACATTACAAGATCACAGGGTCGGATTTCAATATGAAAAACATCAGACAAATTATTATGCAAGTCTAGCTTTTCAGCAAAAGTACGAAGATAATTTTACTGATTATCAAGAGGTTCAAGATGGACTTATCGTACGACATCTATTTGATGATATTTAATAGATTTTAAATCATACGTATCAACATATCTTTGAAATTAATTAGATATGTATGTACGTGCATCCAAGTGCAGTCACGTTTCAGAAAATCCAATTTATCGCCGTAAAATATGTAATTATCCATGCCGCACAATACGGTGTGCTTTCATTCGTACGAGCCTTGATTACAAAATTCAAAATACAATACACACATACGCATCTCCAATATTAAATAAATTATTACGTAAATTGAACTGAAATAGGCAAAAAAAAATAGAAATCGCCCTTGTTGCGCAATTAGCTCTGGTGCGTTTTTACTTCGGGTGATTAATATTAAATTAGCGATCGAGAACAACAATGTCGATGGTACTAGTATAATACCGGTGTATTGAAATGGGAAATGTGCAATCGAAAACAAAAGCATAGGTACGTACATGTGGATAATGATCATCTCGAAAAAATATTACCCATTGCATGCAATGTATGTATGTATGTATGTATGTACGAGTGTGTACTAGGAAGGAATGGATCATTAACTTTCGCCATTAGCGTATGACGCTTTTCGTTGTTGTCAATTCATCGATTTGTATACCAAAAACGAGTTGCTGAAAAAACTTCGTCGCAATTACAATCGTACTTCAAGCATCACTGATTGCACTTCGGTCGATTAATATAATCGTAATGGCTGACCGGAAATGTGTGGCGAATTCGACGGTCAATTTTATTTTTGTTTATTTTGGTGGTAGCCTTTTCAGTCGCATTGCTGATTCCATCTATATTATGTACAAGTAAAATTTTTATTGATAAACATATACATATGTATGTACGTATGTAAAAAATTCTTGGTTTTTTAAATTTGATATGTATTCGTCCTTGATTTTTAGAAGGAAAAGCGGCGTCAAATAGAGTTTTTACAAAATCGTGCTAAAATTACTGAGTAAAAAATCCGAAAAATGTATTTGCCTTAGTCTGTGTACATATTTATTTAAATTTATTTCCACCATGGTGTCATTACAGGATCGCCCAACGGTCAATTTTGTCCAAATATCCCAGTGGTGTAGTCCTAAATAAAAAAAGAACCAAGTCGGTATTTAATTTTTACAACCCTCCCCCCCCCCGCTTTTTTCCTTACTAAAAAAATATTTATAAAAAAAATCAAATAATAATTAACAAAAAATCTTACTTGTTGAAATTATGATGTATTTTTTATATTTTATAAAAACTTCCATAGTGCATCCTCTTCAACATCTTTGGTTTTGCAAAACCCGCGTTTGTGTGTCAACAGCAATGTTTGCTTTTAGCAATGCTAAAACCATGTACATATGTACATACATACATATGTCAAAAAACTATCAAATTTTAGCATGTGAATTTAGAGATAACTATTCATTTAAGCTGAGTTCCCTCATTTTATCTATCCTCAAGCGTGTATGGTCAATAAGTTTAAAGAATGTTTTCTTTCGAAGTTTTGGATTGTTTCAGATAAAAAAAGCCAATAAATTTCATTAAACGTCTTTTAAGTTTTGAATGTGCTCAGATTACTATTCGATTGTGGTCATCGAGTGTTAGAACGAGAGTCTGCTCACAATATTTGGAATACAAGATTTTATATCACATTTTAGTCAAATTATTTTTAAATTTCTTCACCTATACATATGTATATAAAAGCAATATATTTAAATTTATAATTGTATTGTTAATAATAAATTTGAAATTAAATTCAAATAATGATGATAAATGGGGATAGGTGGCCAATTCGTTAGGAACTGTTTCAACAATGAAATCGGATAAATTGACATAGGAAACGATCAAAAGTCTGGACAGCCACACTGGGGTCATAGGCTCGAGCCTATGACCCCTCAGTTTTTAGCATTATACGCTATCCACTGATTAATATCTTTATATAAATTCATCCACATTACTAGCCGAGATATATTAAACTGGGAAAAGTTGATACTACAGTGGAAACATTGTCTAAAGGTAGCAAACGATAGCTTTAAATAATTTGGCTTAAGCGTTAGAACATAGTGGAATTATATTTTAATATGTACATATACATATATGTAAGAGGACTTGATGATGATGAAAACTTTTTGTTTGGATAATTGCGGTATTTGCCATCATAGTTCTTTTAAGATATCCTTAGGATTTAATTTTTTATTTATTTATTTAATAATACTTGGGAAAGGCGGCATAGCCGATGGATCCAAGGGTTCCAAAACCGTACTAGTACGAGTACGAAAAAATCCCAAATGAAAATACGTACTTGTGATTTTTGATTTGAACTGGACGACTACTTAGAGAGATTTGAAAGCTGAAACCTACCACAAATGAAAGATAAAATACCCGACTATAGATTCCAATATTCATTTTGAACAGAAAATTGACAGATTTTGAGACATCGATTGAACAACACCAAGATATAGAAAAATCGCGTGATTTAAAAAACAAATATATCTCTGAATCTCGAACCAATAAACATTTTTTTATTACCAGATTCGTGTTTACTGGGCATAGATCTATAGGAAAAGTTATATCTCGTCTCTGAACCATTTTTCGTGTCGAACATTGTAATTAATTGAATTGACTATTCCAAATTTTAACCACTCTATCTGAAAAGAAGGATTCTCTGATTATTTTGAAGTAAATATCTTTTTGAAGTCTGAGAATGTCTCCCGAAAAAATGCATCTAATTATATTTTACAAAATTTCATGATTAGGTATCAATGACAAGATGACGTATGAACATCTGTACGGAAGACGATGAAGCAGATTGAAAATCGATCAACATTTTCAGATATAAAAGAAACGACAAGAAGAAAATGCTGCGTTAAGTAAATTAAATTGTATTGCTTAAACGGCATATTAAATATACACTTTAAGACAGGAAATGTCTGCCAATGAAAAAGAAGATGCTTGAATGGCGACCATGAACTAGAAGAAAAAATGAGGGTCACTGGACCGAAGACATCAAATGTATAGCCGGAAGGGATTATTCTACATTTAATTATGTAACTTATGTGAGTATTTTTTTGACATTAGAAACATATTTTTCGTTTTATATAATATGCTTATGTAAAATGAGAATTGCATAAAGTTTACAATTAATGAGTTTGCTTTAATATTGTAACAAGAGTATCCATGAGTTGAAGATATCAATAAATTAATCATGCTGGTTAGTTCCACTAGGTAAAATATTTGATAGATCAAGATGAAAATCTTGCGTGAAGAAGATCATAGTTGAAAAGCGGTGTCACGCTACCGCAACAACTCGGTCAGATTTTCCCTCGATTTCCACGACGCGTGACATCAGAGAAACACTGTGAATTCAAATTTTGATCGTGTGAAACGAGTCTAGAACAAAGAGGTCGTTTGTAAACACCATCCGTCGGGTCGAGATAACCCGACCAGATTTATTGACGCTTTGATTCTCACGGCTCTTTGTCCGTTTAAAAAGTGTGTCGATGGCGAGAAGAACGGTAACGCTCGGAACAAGGTTTGGGGAACGCTGCTCTCCAAAACATCATGATCGATTTCGAAGATCATTGCGAATGCCAACGTAATTAATCGACAGCTTCTTCCGAGTGGCAATGAATTGTATAATAATATGTACATATGTGTGTGTTTAAATCGAGATTATCTACTTATCTGTGACGCCACTGTTAATAGTTGCGCAAATGGTCTTACTTAATTGTGCACGGTTGAGTGTTAGATAATTTTAAGTGAAAAAATTATGTGCGCATTGAACGATTTAGCCGTTCATCAATATGGAACACCATTTTTGTATTAATTAAAATTTCATGTATGAAAATTTAAATTTCATATGTTAATCGATTAATACGCTATTAATTTTATCTCGTATAAATTTGCTTTTAAGAAAAGGTCGTACATTTTTTTTTTAATAGTTGGATTTTTTTTTCAGAATCATACTAGGATGTTATTAACGTATGTACATACGTACATGCAATTGACGTAATCGTCGTATAATATTGAAGATTGCCGTGATTTCTAATGGTATTATGTGTCTTTGATCTTCACAGACAATGTCAAACGTGAGTAGACCTTCGCCTTACACTCGTCTCATAAATATTGCATAATACTTAGACATGAACTATATAATACGTTGCCTTAAACATTTCATTTATATAACATGGTCGGTAAATGCATATAATACCTATCCTTGCCTGTTAATGTAATTGCATATCATTAGAAAATGTATCGTTCAATTGATTATATAAAGAAAATTCAAATATGTATATATTTTTTATATTTACCGTTGCCATTACATGTTTCCCAAAGGCGATACCTATGGCCAAAGTTGTACATAAATATCATATAGGTGACAAAGAGAGGGTAGGTGGACAATTTGGTGAGGAAACTTTAAAACAATGAAATCAGATAAATTGATAAAATCTGTAGGAAACGAACGAAACACATACATATATCTAAGGTCTGGCCAGCAACTACGGTATGCACTATAAATTAAAAATTGAAATTAAATTCAAATGATAGTGACAAATGAGGGTAGGCTGCCAAACTGCTAGGAACTATTCCAAAAATGAAATGGCCAAGGTAGGGCTAACAGCACCCGGACAGAGCTCGAGCCCGTGACCCTTCAATTGTTAGCATTATACTCTAACCACTGAGCTTTGCTGCTAGTTCAATTAAGATAATCATTACAGCTTATCAATGAATATATGTATGTACATAGAACTGCGATATCAGTCGGAATTTCTTAGTGGGTCGTTTTTAGAACCTTATTGATGGTAAATATCACTCTTATTGATGGTGACTCACGTGATCATTCATACTATAGCCTAGTCTGTTTCTTTAAGGATAGGTTTCTTGTATATACCAGATACCTATATATTGTTTCTAAATATTAGACGAATCTAGCTATGGTGATTTATGTAGATGTGACGGTTCACGAATTATTATAGGCCAAATGGAAACTTGGCCGTCGGACACTAGACCGACGGATGCTTGGCCGAACGGACACTTGGCTGATAGACTTCAGGCTGACAGACTTTAGACCGCCGGACATTTAGCCAAATGAATTTTTTAATCGTTTAAATTTATCAAAAATACCAAATTTCAATGGGGTCGTAATGCTTTCTGAATAATTTATCTGTTTTCAGTGAGTTTTGAGTAATTTCTAAACACAGTCGGCCAAATGCCCTTTCAGCTAAAAGTATGTTGGCTTAATGTCCGTCGATCAAATATCTATTCGGCAAAAAGTCCACGCACGAATGTGGCACAGCTATGTATGTATAACTGTACATATAACTATTCCTTGAAATCAATGGATTAATAAGCAAATTTAAGTCATAGATTTTCACACTATGATTAGAAGGAGTCAACGATTATTCTCTTGACCTGCATCTTCATCTGATTTGACCTGATCACTCTACAGTTACCTTCTAGATTAAGGACGTCGTACACTTACTAAGCAAGCTTTTTATAGCCACAGTGAATTTCTTTTATTCAGGACTTTACTAACTTGTAATTATAATATGTATTTATAATTATATTTAATAAAATTCATCAGTGCGTTCAAATTTGGGCAGAGGCGTTCTTGCAACGCAGCATCTTCATCTTGACCAACTTTTCAAGTTCGATAAATCAATTAAATGAAATCATGTTAATTTTAAACGTGTACCATCGTATAATTTAAATGTCAAAGCACTAGATTGCACCTTAATTAAAATAAGACATTTCCAAACGATCGTCAGCGGCTAATTGGGCAACTTGTACGTGTTATCTTGAGATCGTTCTCGTCTGAAATAGCGGATTTTTATCAAATTAACGGGAAGTGTGTACGCTTTAAACGTAATGTGTTATGTAAATCGTAACAATGAATACGTGCTTTTTTTTGACGGATGTAACCCATATAAAATAATCACGGCACCGCTTAACGGTATCGAAGCACTACACTGGAGACATTCATTGTTCTGAGGATTCGAGTAGAAGTACTCCATTACTGTGCTAGCATGTTTTCTTGACATGTGCTAAAATCCTATATAGAGAATTCAAAGACCGAAAGACGGATCCAATGACGTTTGACCAAAGTGGCACGAGTCGAGAGTATTTTCTACACGTTGCTTTAGTTTGGATGATATTCATGTTATCGGAAATGTTCACCATCTCAGAATCCAAAAACTAGGATATAAACATATCTACCGAAGAATCTATTATGCTGAATACCTATCTTTTGAAGGACTAGACTATATATACAAATAAGCTATGAACGTAAAATTTATGTGTCAATCTACACAAAAATGACTAGATATACTATTTAACGAATCGTATTATCCAGTAGAATAGACTAGTGGTTAGCACATAATGCTTCGAACAAAGTGGTCAGGGGTTTAAATCCCACTGGTTTCTGCCGGTCAGACCTTGGATTTGTAACAAATTTGCACCTTTACCCATTTTCTCGCAAAATCTTGAGTCTTCAGCAATCTCGAATTTCGCTGAATTGTATAAAATGCTGTACTTTGTATAATACTGTTGCGTAGGATGGAGGATCCAAGTAAAAGGCCAACAGTCGTTTCACAGCATTTATTGATGATCAAGGAGATACACGCACTGTCAGTGCTCAGTCCAGAATGACATGATATCGCCTACGTACCGCCTTATAAAGGATAGATCTCTCAGGACGCCTAATCTGTTTACCTGTTGTATAGTCACGTATTCGGATATGTATTTCCACGACATTGGGTTTCCCCGTACCGATTCTGATAAAAGCCTAATAACGGTCATTGTTTAGCCTAAATGCACTTAGAGTCCAGATATAATCCTTGGAAGTAAGTGCACGCACTTAGTTAACCCAATAACAGATATCCGTTGGTCTAAGTGCAATTCGCTCAATCCGCGGCGTACGTAACAATACTGATAATCTTTGGATCAAATGTAAAATGTTTCTGGCCAGGAAGGCGCATCGGGGTTACCCGTTAGGCCTTCCTGGTATAAATTAAAGATAAAAATAAAAATATTGAGTTAATATAATAGTAAAAAAGGATTTGCATGGATACGCTTAAAATTAAGTGTGCATTTTTAGAAATTAAGAGCTTTTCGCATAAGCCTCGATCAGACAGACATTTTGTGTCAGCACGCTAACACCATTTTTTTATTCATATTACTACCGATGTAAATCTCATTGAGTACATTGCCTATTATGGACTTAATCGACAATTTAAAAAAACATATTACAGAATACATGTACACATGTACGTACATGTGCCAGAAGCATATAGAAATAAATAGAAAAATCTTTCTAATAGAAAATAACAAAAGAAAAAAAATCAACACAAAGCACGCAAGAACAATCGATGCGTGAATATTATTATTATCGATCGATCAACCGACGCCATCATTTGCAAAAGTGTTGCAAATCGGAACAATGAGATATTGTGCAACACAGATGAGCCTCTGAATTGGTAATATCCATCGTTGTAGTACACAGTAGTTTCATCGAGCACAAAGTTACATCATATCGTATTAGGTGCGATGCGTTAAGAAAAATAAATCGACGTATGTACGTATACACTTTTATATAAATACGCATGCCTCGTTCGTACCGGGTCGCTTGAATATGGAACAATTGTGGGTTTCTCAAGAAGTCGACTGCTGTGTTTTTTTTTTACATCAGTGTGTATGTATACTGGCGAGTTAACATGTCAACCGCAAAGCAATCATACTTTTGATTTCTGAGTAATAACGGTTTGCACGTTGTAATTAAGCATTTTTCATACGTACTTAAGTTTTCACAATTGAGGACGTCCGCTAGTTGGAGGTCTTCGCATGCTATCTATGTATGTAGTATTTTAAGGTTGTGGAGCAGTTTGCCACTAGGCATTTATACGTATAATTATTCTAGGTTGGGTTAATATGTAGTTTGAAAGGCTCGTGGCGACATGTCAACAAAGTGATCTTGTCTTCTACGAAATGTCTTACAATATGTACATACATATGTATATATCCAAAACTTTACAGAATTTAAATAGTTCTTAATGCTTAGTATGGGACTGTTTTCTTTTAGCGATGTCAAGCTTATAAAAATATGCTTTCTACTAAGAAGTGATTATTGTCACCGTGAAACTATGAGTGATGCCAAACATCTACATCTTGGAAACCTTCAATTAGATTAGAAGTTCCAGCACTTGGGCGGGTTGTTGAACGACAAATCAGACTGTGATGATGATGTCAAAATCCGCATTGCAATAGCGCGAGGGCAGCTCGTGAAGTTCAGGAAAGTGGTTACAAACACGTGCTAAATTCTTAAAATCTTATGTTTCGTCGATTTTTTTATACGAAAGTGAATCATGGACCTTAAAAGAGATCATGAGAAGAATTGGAGCATTTGAGCTTTGGTGTTATTGAAGAATGCTCCACGTCTCTTGGATTGAACGAGTGACAAACGACACTGTCTTAGTGGATTGAACGGGTGACAAACGACACTAAATGAATAGAGAGTGAGTGTTATTACAAACCATTATGGATGGCAAAAATCGAGGGACGTCCCAGAGTAGGTCGTAAATGCCTGTCTTGGTTGCGGAACATTAAAAACTGGACAGGTTTAACTTCTATGGAGAAAATATTTCACACCACATGAAGTCGGGAACAATTCCAACAAATTGTTCAAAATTGGGAAGAGGCTAACGCCTGAATCGGAAATGCCATGAGAAGAAGAATAAGATCTAAGTAGTCTCACCCAGATAAGTTCAGTATAAAATACCATTAAGCTTCGAAAATGATTATCGTGGAAGTGTTTCACTGCCTGTACCAATTGTACACATAATAATATTCATAAAGTACGATATTGAATTGAAGATATAGTATCAAGAATAGATATCGAAAGCTTTAAAAGAGTAGGCTCACATGGAAAAATTGGTAAATAAATAAAGAAATCACATTCATATGGTCAAAGACAATATTTAAAGTTCGTACAATGAAAACAGATCAAGTCATTTATCATTGCAATATTTATATGTTTTTTTTTTTTTATTTAGTAATGTGTTTTGAACATATTACATGTACATACATGTACATACATAAGTATATATATGTATATTTGAAATATGTATATGTAGCGCTAAGATAACATATTGTATATGAAGTGCGTTTCTAAGGTAGTGTTACGTACGCCGTGGATTGAGCGAATTGTACTTAGACCAACGGATATCTGTTATCGGTTAACTAAATGCATGCACTTACTTCCAAAGATTATATCTGGACTCTAAGTGCATTTAGGCTAAACAATGACCGTTATTAGTTATTTCTCAGAATCGGTACGGGAAGACCCAATGTCTTGGAAATACATATCCGAATACGTGACTATACAACAGGTAAACAGATTAGGCGTCCTGAGAGATCTACCCTTTATAAGGCGGTACGTAGGCGATATAATTCATTCTGGACTTAGCAGTGACACTGCGTGTATCTCCTTAATCATCAATAAATGCTGTGAAATGACTGTTGGCCTTTTACTTGGATCCTCCACCCACCCGTACGCAACAGTAGTTTTATCAACACCATATACATAAATAAAGAAAAATATTTTTATACACATTCATTATTTATACATTTCCACAACATTTAAAGCTATCTTATATTGCTCTATCAATATATAATATATATTTAATATAAGTAGCTTCACATCTAACTTCACACCTCAAACATGAGGTGAAAAAGAAAATAAAAATACTAATGGCAAAGTTAGTTCTCAGATATGAATCGTTCAACTATAACATTTTAGCAAATTTGAGTACCTTTACTATCCAACAAGAATATGCTGTATAAGTTCTAACCAACATACCAGTATTTTATTGTGTCTGAAGGTGAAGACTCAAAGATCAACTTTAGCACTGCAATCTGTGTTTAAGTGTTGAGCAACAAACAATTAATATGATAATAATGGAAACACTTTTCAGCTTACTTAAACCTTAAACTTTCTTGCTAATCTCGTTCAGATCCAAAACCTTTAAACAAACGTTGCTGTCATACGTTCATCCAAAATAAACATGGAAAAGCCGTTCATTGAAAGGAAATAGCTTGGAATAGGATATCAGAGGAAAAACTCACCAGCTCTGACGAATCCGTGAAGAGTGATTATTACGACGATTGTCTCCAGAAACACGCGCATTTCCTTTCTCCATCAGCACATATCGTCGTCACTTTGTCCCCACTCAACTAGTGCTGCTACTGTTGTTGTCGTCGTATCGAGCACCACTTATTAACACCGGATTCCACTTTCACCGTCGAGCACCCACAAGACGGATTGCCAGATGGACTCGAGGATCGACAGCCGTGCACCAGATTGACTAGCCGACCGATGACACTGCAACATAAAGATTACCCATGCATAATTATTACATAATTTTCGTAATCCACGACTGGGTCGAACAAATGATATTATCATTCATCCGGTGCAGATTCAATTATATGTACATACATACACAGTTATGTTACGAAACGAGCAATACTGGAAACTGATGACAGAAATGATTTAATATGCAAATTCTTGCTTTGTTCCGGATCCGTATACGAAGTGATTTTCACTATTACATACATGTGTACACAGGTGTCTGAATTTTGAGGTTAATTTTGAATAATCTAATACTTCACTATCTATGTATTATACATATGTATGTAGTACAATTGTACATTGTGCATATATATGTATGTTCAGTTGAAGTGTATCTTACAGTTGTAATATATTTTGACTAGTTGGAATATATTACATCTAGCCTGGTAACAAGTGTATTTTCAGTTGTATTATATTTTGACTAATTGAAATATATTCCGTCTAACCCACGTAAGTTGATTCATAAGCAAATTACATTCCAACTATATTAACGCATTATTGAATCGTAAAAACATCAGACCTGTCAAAACTGTTATGTTACAACTAGTGAATAGCCCGATGAAATATCATCGCATGGGTATAAAATTATTATATACTCGTATAAAACTAAAAAAAAATCCGGAACCGGAACCGTTATTTTCGTAGACTCTCATATATAGTTTTCAATTCTTCATTTGTAATAATTTTCAATTCTTAAAGTTAACGTTAACAAAATGTTAATTAAAGTTAACAAAATGTAATATTTTCCGATTATACGCAAACGGTCATTGACCTCGTAACGTTGAATATTATTATTACACATATCAAATTACGTGCATATATGTACATATGATGTGTATTTACAACAAGTATTTTGGGCGAGGATATGGCGTTCGGCGTGGGCTCGTGAGAACATCGCGTTTGGATCGGAGGGTCCGAGGTTCGATTCCCGGCGCCCGCAGTGAATGAAATCATTTTTTTTCTCGAATATCGTCAAAATATAAATAATTTAAATTTAAATTTAAATTTAATTAAAAATAAATACATAAAAAAATGGTTCAAAACCTAGCTAAATGAAATTATTAAAATTACGTATTTTTATATGGCGAGAAGGAATATTTCAATTAATGCGAAATGAAGAATTGGATTTGGCGTGATGTTCGTGACCATTAGCTCAATTTAGACCTATGTATATTCAGGCTATTTGGGGTGATCGGTTCGAGTCGCGACAAAGTCGTCTCGTCGAAAAATGAATTTATCGATTTTTATCGATTCATTCATTATGTTCGGCGAGAGTTAGGACACACACACACACACACACACACACACACACAGATTACCGTCTTTATATATATGATTGGGGCACATTGTTGAATGTGTATTTGCGATTGTAGATATATAATTTACTCCTTGAACTTTATTCGAAATATAAATGACCTAAAACGCCAGTTGGAATATATTTTACAAGTTCTGTTGAACTTGCAAGTCTTGACCGTGGAAATTGTATGCTTAGCTAAATAACGGCAAACATTTAACGACGTTAATTAGTACATAAGTACGCCATTTCAATCAACCCAACGTCTTGTATTAACGGTGCTCAATTAACAGTTATAGTTTGTTTTTCAATCTGTATTGTGCAAAAAATTGTAGCGAAATTCGAACGGTCCGATGTAAAGATAGTATCGTTTGTAATAAATCTCCATAATAACGCAACCTTTCACGATTACAAAACCGCTATGTATGAAGGAAAAAAATCATCTTTTTAATGTTGAATTGATAATTAAAAGACATGAGTGGGTTTGAATAAACGTCTTGATGCGAATTATTTATTACACAACGTAATGGTGAATATACATAGGAAACGACGTTCGTTAACAACACATTGTGCGGTTGCATAGAGTCTCTTGCGTGAAGTGACAAGTGTACAGATTCCTCATAGAGAAATATAACATCTTAGACATTTCATTATCGTATATCTTACGATTATTTGTACACTTTCACTTGTGAAGAGGCTTATTGTTGACACAGACCGCGTATTCTTTGAGGCGTATAGAAACAAACACGCATTTTCCGTATCGAAACATCCGCCGATGACAAGAAATGACATCGCTCACCGGAAGTTCAACATCCTAATAATGTTTAGAAAACATTTTCAAAATATTTGGAAACGATCGACGGTGGGTAAAAATTCGCTTTCTAAGTATTGATTTTTTACCTGAGTGTCGTTGAAGCGGGAAAATCCCCAAATAATTAACCGATCTGTTCGGAAAATTCCACGAAAAGCAACTGGTGACTTAATGTATGTGTGAGCAGATCGAAACCGAACAAATTTATATGTGTAGAGCGACAGATTCTAATGTTCAGCTTTGTCTTGTATAATTTGTAGTTGCTTTGTAATTGTAATGTTTGCTCGGACAAATAGCGCGAAATGTTCGATTTCACTTTACTTTTGTTTCGGCAAAGTATCTGTTTTTGCTTAGCGATTCGGCCGTGAACGAGACTTTGTAGATTTTCCATTCAATTCCTACATCTCAAATTACCTAGTACCCGGCATCCGATATCAGTTTTTGGCTCCGTTTTGGGCAGCTGTATCATATAATAATACCATATTTCACAGATTATGGAAATTCAATTTGCATGCTCATATTAATTGTACCATTCAATTTCCCATCATAGTCGGTCAAAGTGTTGCTTCTCAAGGAGATAAGACACGTTCGTTAAGTCTTCATCGATTGCTATGGGGACAAATTGAATTGAATAATCATTTTTTTATGTATTTTTCGACCCATTTGCAGCTTGTAAAGTGACGACGGAGATAACGGTGTGTACTTTGTATGTCAAATCGAGAAAAATTTCTCTCACCAGGTACACATGCCTAATATGGTGAAATTATCTAAAGGTACATCCTCGAGTGTGTATAATATAATATAATATTTCGTAATGGCCACATCCGGATTCTGGATCTACAAAATGATTCGTCAAAAGAATCGATGAACGAAAAAGCATATGCGTCATGATTATGTAGATTTGCGTCTTGCGGTTTTCCAATGTTTCGTTCGCGAATTCTTTCCGTAAGACGTCCGTAAAATCACTTTTTATGTATCTGTATTTCAACCTGGCAACATGAATTGATTATAAACCATTTTTCGCGACTCATTTTTTCGTTTACCATCAAAAAAGAGAAACAATCACGCATTTTAAGCAGAACCAATCGCTTTATTTCCTCGATCGGGTACTTCGAATTTCAACAGCTCATTTGTTTCAGATAGATCAGTTTGTCGACCTCAAGCGCGCCAATTTTGTGCATAACATTCAGAGCATGTTAACAAAATCGCCATTCTAATTTATTCTTTTTATTCTAGTGCAGTACAGTAACCTAGTCCAAACTCTTAACAGTTTGCAATTCAGCGCCAAAAGTTTCGAAAGTGTGTTTTATTTCAAACTTGAGCAAAAGTCTAAGTAGATGCATTACAACAATGGCAGTTGTGACATGCAAGGATTTTCTATATAAAAATAGTTTCGCAAGTGGGACAATCCCCCTAGTGTTACAAGCACTTGGACTACATGCTGCGGATATGACAATTACTAAGGAATAAATACACGCAGTATAAATTTATTCGTAGAACAAAACAGTGCAATTTTCCAATTTAATCTAATGTGCAATTTGAAAGTGAGAGGCGTTTGTTGTTCGTTGCAAATAGGGAGCTCGTTGCTCTTGAAAGGTCAATTAAATTTAGATCATTCAAAAAAAAAATGTGTGTAAAAGAAAGTGTGTGGATGACTAAAAACAAGCACTTGATTTTAATAAAATGCAGGATGTGACCAAATAATTGCATCTATGGCAATATGAGAAAGCAAGGGAAAGTGGATCAAATTGTGCTCCAAGGAAGCATTTCGCAGATTGTTTTGTTTCGTATGACGTGAGAAAGTGACTCATTCAGGGCTGAAAAGTGTGAACGTATTTCCGTATAAATTATCATTATATATGGTAAATATTTCATATTTTAAATTTTTATCGAGATTGTGAACTGTTTCGACACCGCATGAGCAAAATATGGTGTGCGAAATATCTCATTAAAATTTTTGAAAACAGTAATTGTTTGCAAAATATATTCGTTTGAACTTGTTTAGTTTACACCTTACGTTGTAAACAATTCAGAAACCCGTTGTATAAAGCATAAGTGAAAAGATTCAAATTACATATGTATGTATGTACATACTATTGCATCATTTGTACTTTTCATTGTGATAAATTTCATGCGGGTATTGTATACATCAGATTTATTGACGCATATACATGTATGTATGTAGTTACGGTAACCATATTTTTTTGGAGAAAATAAAGGAAGAAAGATTATTTTTACAACTTCAAAAATGCTTTAGAAGTTTATATCATCTAATATATAATTTTGATAGAGACTTTGTATGTAAGTTTGTATGTATATATGTAAGTATCTTTGGTTGAGAACTTCGTAAACAAAACAAAGTTTCTAGGATGACAATTCAATTAGAGGAATATTATATTTTTTTCGATTCAAATAAATTTAATAAAAAAAAAAATGAATATTTACTATTACATTATTACAAATACCGAGCGAAGCCGGGTAAAACAACAAGTTTATTATAAAATACAAAATAATGAATTTTAAATTTTAAAATGATTGAAATTTAAAGGGCATTTACCACTCGAATTAGTAAGTTTAGATAAAAAAAATATTGAGATAGAAAATTAATCCTTATAAACGTGGTCAAGTGAAACATTCACGTGGTCAAGTGAAACAAAATAAGTTTATTAACATAACGAAAAAAATGTGTAAAAAAAATATATATTTTTGACTTTTAAAAAGCGCTATATAATTAATTATAAGTATTTTAAAGCATTGAAAAATCACAATCAATAGGAAAAACGCCTAACTACTGATTCCAATACTTTTTTTTTTACATGGCTATACTAGATTTTGAGTTGAAGACTGTAAAAGCCAAAAAAATGTAAAAATTACGCATTTATTTTAAACGCTCATATCTCACTGACAAAAGAAACCAACAAAAATCATTAGCATATTCTAATTCAGTGTATCAAATTTAGTAAAGATTGATTAGTCTCCGCTCCGGTAATTGTTTAGTTGCTCAGTGTAATCAATACAAGTTTGATACAATTAATGAATTATACATATCTTTAAATATTTCCGTGTTAATATTAGTCGATATTACAAAATATAAGACAAAGCGGCAATTTTAGTAAATAAATAAATCTATAGAACAGAGCAGTGAAATAAAGGACTGTCCTCTTAAATAATGGATGTATGGTCAGCATATGTAGTATATAATATACTACAAATCAGCAAAATCAGGAACCTTAACCCATTTCATACAAGTACATATATGCATTTACGCTAATTGCTTAATACGTACATAGTTGTTGCGTTCGCCTATAGCAAATTCAATGAAAATATCATACAAGTAATAGATATAGCAATTCATAAATACATATTACAATAACAACAGTCCTTGAAGACAACGTGCCATACCATTATCAAACGAACGCAATAGACACGCTACTGTTAAAAAATTAAATAACACGACAGAAAAAATTACCATTGTTTTGGTATGACGGCCTTCAGCATGACAGCGTAAGTTCAAGACTGTTTTTTGACAGTCGAGATCGACCGATTAAACTTGCGGTCGATTTTATATAAGTACTTGATTCAACTTATAATATTTTTAAAATAAACAAGCTTCGTACGAATAGTTACTTATTGGATTTAGTTAATTACCACGTGGCTGTAACATTCGCGGTGAAAGTAATGTCAGCGACAATATTGAATGTGCGGTTTAGTTTGCGCCTTGTACAAATATTACATGTACAATGTATGTGTTTGTGTGCTCGTAATGGGTGATTTGAAGTGTCAAGTAGAATCTCTAGGCAATTTAATCACAGGTGCAAAAGGTCACGATAGAAATTGATTGAGTGTCGGACCGATTTGAGAAACTCACGTGTGATGATATAAGCAATTAGCAAAACCTGATAGTTATTTAGCAAAAGTCGAATTTATAGCTTCGAGTTTGATTTGAAATCGAGTGAATGCCTTTTTCGAGAAGCCACCTTAGCGAGACCAGATGCCGAGTGAAAATGTTCGTATTTCGTGAAAATGACAGTGCTAGCGAAAGTTTTCATAATTTTAAATAGATAATATTTGATTTCATACAAAATATTTATTTCGTGTTTGTTTTTCACCATTTTAAATATATCGCAATATTGGAACTAGTGATGTATTTATCGTAAAGGATATTCTATTTTACACACATACATAGATAGATATAAACGAGGAAAGCCTTACAGGTAGACCTCAATGTGCCTTCCTAGACAATTAATTACAAACATTGCAGCATTTTTATTACATATATCACAGTATTTCGAGAGGCCGAAGAACACCAAATTAACAATTAATTAATTAATTAATTGAGACATCTATGGATTTAGACTAGTAGATAAATTTTACATATTGTACATAAATCAAATTCAGATATTTTTGTCAACAGGTCGGACGATTTTTGCCAATTTGAGGGACCGTTTCAACAATGAAAATCATATAAATTGATAAGAAGTGATTGACTTGGAGTCACAAATATCCAAGTATAACCAGCAGTATTAAATATTAGCACGGGATATAACCCAGTAATCTATTGGGGAAAATCTCAGAAGTAATGCGAAGCATTTGAAGTACTATGAGGGTAAGGAGATGAAAATTTTTATATTGTCAATAGATTTTTTTTATATTTACCATGGTGTCATTACAGGTTTGCCTCAAGGCGACACATATGGCCAAAGTTATACATATATATGTGCATACTGTAGAGGTGACGAATAGAGGGTAGGTGTCCATAAATTGGATAACTCAAAATGAGCAAACATACAGAATCGCAAGGCATGGCATGCCTAGATAGACTCCAGCTGTGAATGGACGTGTCTTAATGTCAGTATTATTTCGCACCATCTTATTATTTCGACAAGTCTCTCCTACATTTATTCAAATATGGGAATCACCGTTATCGATCACTGTCAAACTTGTGAAATACAAGGAAAATATATCACCGAAAACACTCCAGGAGGTGAGTTTTGGCCTGCCATATAAGGCGTAGTAGGGTTTTTTTACATGTGCAAAACTATCTATAAAAAAAACACGTGCCGCGTACCACTCTGTATGTCTTCGCTCTAATAAGAAACAATCGACCTAATATCACATATTGTCGGTATACTGGTATGTTTCTGCCAGTATATCGATGATATATCCAAGGTCTGGCCAGCATCACCACTACTCTGGGGCTCGAATCCGTGACCCCCTCAGTTGCTAGCTTTATACGCTAGCCTAGAATACCAACATTTCCTGGAACTATACATGTAATACAATAATTTCATCAAGAGAAATAGCAATATCTACTATCCAAATAAAAAACAACAGACAACAGTTCTCTTTAAAAAAAAAAAGGCGATTGTAAAATCGTTAACAATGTAATTGAGCATTGATATCCTATCATGAAGAATAAAGAATAACGCAGCTAGTGTGTAAATTTAATTAATTTCTTATGTGTATATGTTACAGTGAATGCATATTTCAAGTGAAAATATATTTTCACCAATTCAAGCAGTGAAAATTTATCAAACAATTAATTTACAACGTTTAACTCTATAAATTTAACCCTAACAACCCAATCTTAAATGAATAGGGCCAACCCTTACGTAACCTAATCTATCCTTACCCTTAAATAATACCAACCCTAACAATCTAATCTTAAATGAATAGGGCCAACCCTTACTTAACCTAATCTAACCTTACCCTTAAATAATACCAACCCTAACAATTTAATCTTAAATGAATAAAACCAACCCTGAAAATGATTACACTGAAACGTCAGTGAAAATATATTTTCAATTGAAATATAATTTCACTGTGGCATATACATATTTGAGAACTACTGCCTAAATAAAACAAAAAATCAATGCTAAGATGTTATGATTTAAAATTTGAACTGTATAATATAAGGAAATTCTATAAATGGAGGGATTAGTATACATATGTGTGTATGTGCCAAAGAAAGTACTTGATGTTGCTTTCTATAATCTATTCCGAGGAGTACCATTTTGAAAATTTCAAATTTAAATAATGGATTTATTATGGAAGTTGAATGTTTTAAATGTATTTGGAAGTTTATGATACATCGTCAATATTATAGTAATAGCTATCGTTCAATTGTCTACTCAAAAAAATTGATCGCAGTGCATTGTGTGCATTTCGGGTGCATTGGTTCGGAATGACGGTTGATCTTGAAAGTGGGCCTTGTTGCTGGCTCGGTATCACTTTCTTCTGGTCCGCCTCGGCCGTCACTTTTCTCCGGCTGAGGAGAGCGGATGACCCACTTCCGACCAGACGGGTCCAGAGCCATGATCTTCGGCTGATAAAGTGGCCCACCAAATCGTGGGTCGACGAGGCGACGAACCCCACCATTGCATTCGGGACAAAGGATCGACGTGTGACCGTGACATGACACTCGATCTTCATATAATTTCTAAAATTTCATACGAATCACCTTGCCATGGACGACAACCGGTTATAATCATGTGAACACCGGTTATTGCCATCGAGTTTTTCTTTTTGATTTTCATATTATTAAAAGGCACGGTATAAAGGGGGGATTGCATTCCAAAACTTTTCCCTAGATCGAAATTTATTCAGTGATATCACTTTAAATCACTTTAGATTAGACAAATGGGGCCTTCAGATGTTGACTGTAAATACATTTATATATGAAAAACAATATATTCGAATTATTAGTCACTTCAAACCACTTATACAGATGTAATGTCCAAAATTTTCAATGTATGTTCTTAATTGAAGTATTCTTTTAATTATTACTATGGACACCCTACGAAAAGAGTATATAAAGTCGAACAGTTCAGTAACGGTAAAACGGTTATACGAGTCCCACAATTCATGTGAATTTCAACTCATATGTACATACATATAAAGGCTTACATATGTAGTTTGTGGTTATAATATCAATAAATTGCCCATAATATAATAATTCGAACCGTTAACAGTTCGATCCCCCCCCCCTCTCAAATTAATATAATATAACATTTTACGGATCGTTAAGATTTACATTTAATGCGATTTATGAAACCACAATTTTTATTGCCGTATGAATATTAAACATGAATAATATTCATTTTTTATTTGAATTTTTAAATCAAAACAAAATTTATTTTTGTTTAATTGCAAAACTTGATAACTTTATTTTGTAAGCGATGTGTAATTTTGAAACAGAATGAGATTAGTAATTTTCGGTGATCGAATTAGTGAAATTTAATCTGTAGTCGTTTTATGTAGACATAATACTTCCTTGTGGACGTGTTTATGCTCGTGTGGTTCAGTTTGTACGCTCTTTCTTAACTTTCACGAATTTCGAAGTGTTTTTTCAACATAAAGTTTTTGCCCTACGGCCGTTCAGTAATCAAAAAATTGAATTTCCATTTCGGAACGACCTTGGATTTAAATTTAACGAGTTTTTGCAAGGTGGACATGTCGATTCGTTCGATATGTATCGAAATCTGGTCAGCGAGGAAACGAACGAAAATTTATGCACAACGTATCGGTTTTGTGTTTATTTTTTCGGTCAGTAGAAAAATTAAAATTTTCATGCTACGTGCAGGTGTTTGCGATCAAATTATACGTTTGGTGAAATAATTGCAGAGCGTCGATTTCGACCCAAATTTCGATAGAAAGTTCACAACCTTGACCTTTGATTGAATCGAAATACATAAATATCCGTTTGTTTCGTTTGAGAAGATGGACGCCTTTAGTGCAACGACACAATGGAGAGAGTACGAATGAGAATCTTCTACTACATATAATGACAGTGACTAAACGAAACAATAGTAACGAGTGACATTAATTAACAGACTCTTTTATTTCAAAAAACTAAGTGGCTAGTACTCATTTAAAGGCATTTGTAACAAATAGAAATTTCTAAAACGATATCATACAAATATTGATATAAACCTAGTTGTGATACTAACCATTCGTTGAAGTCACTAAATTATACTATTTTACATACGTATGTTTTTACGTACACATACATATACATATTATGCATATTTATATGTACATAGGTATTATTATTTATATGTACATAAGTTTATTATTTATACATGATCAAATAATAAATTTTTATGTATTCGATATTCATGAAAATTTTTTGAATAAAAAAAATATTATACACATTTAATGGTAACCGCAATTTACCATGACGCCATTATATTAGACTAAGAATTTTCTTTTTCTATTAAAATAATTTACTGAAGAAGGAATTAGAAGGAATCATTTAAAATTTATAGTAAAACTAGCTGAACCCGGCATGCGTTGCAACGCCACAATAACGCATGCAATTCCCGTTCCCGTTCCCTATCCCGGTCTCGTTCCCGTTCCCGTTCCAATTTGTCGGAAAAACGCAGGCAGTCAACACGTTGGTCGCGACGCGAAAACATTTGAAATTATAGCGTTGCAATGACACCCATTCCCGTTTTTCCCGTTTCCGTTCCCGTTTTATTTTCAAAGTAATCTTCCCAGATATGCATACAAAAAATCCTGAAAGTTCCATCGTAATCGGTTCAGTGGTTTAGGAGCCTATTCGGTACAACACATTCATTTTTATATACATATATATAGATTTATGCTTATTTATCAATATATATATATATATATATATATATATATATATATATATATATATATATATATATATATATATATATATATATATATATATATATATATATTTATATATATATATATATATATATATATATATATATATATATATATATATATATATGTGTATATATATATATATATATATATATATATATATATATATATATATATATATATATATATATATATATAAATGTATTTCATGTATTTCAGATTTAAAACTAATGAAAATTTTGCGATAATTTTTTATATAATTTTTTAATATAAAAAATTAAATTAATTAAAGATAATTTTTTTAATACACACAAGGTGGAAATCAAGAATTTAGCATAAGTTAATCGAACGAAACCTGATATTTCGTAAAATATCAATGAAAACTCGTCGAACTGAAACGTGTCTTGCCGAATATGATTTGCAAAAAATTAAGAATTTGTGAAACAAAATACGAATAGATAGTAAAAGTACCAGTTGGGCTGGATAGAAATTGGTAAAAAGCTTGATTTTGACACGATTTGCAAAATTCGGTGCGAATAAAAACAGTAAAGAAAGAGCCGTGCAATCGATTGCAAACAGAAATTGTTATTTATTTTGAATAAAAAGTACAACGATGTAAATTTTTTTTAATTGAAATTTAAATGAAAATTTTCCTGTAATGAAAATCAGATATATCAGATTTGTCATACGCTCATACTATTTACATAAATTTAATAAATATTTAATATTTATTTTAATGTTAAAAAATATTTATGATGAAAGTGAGAGCTAGCAATATATACAATTTTTACGATCAACTAACATTCAGATGTTTACCTTCTTACAACGCTAAAACTAAACACCTATATTTACATATATACATACATACATACGTATAGTATTGATCTCACATATAGAACGCTTATATATAGCAATCGAACAATCGTGCATTCTCATGACGTCGAAAAGTAAAATGTATACTTTCGAACGACGTAAAGATAAACACGAGCAGTTTAATACACAAATCATACTAGAAAGGAGTATATTTTACTTACGACACTAAAGTCAAACAGTCGCTTTCCTCTGTCACAGTGTGTACAGACACTGTCAGTCAGCAGATATATGTATGTATGTAGGTAGGTATGTATCGAACTATCTGACTGCCCACGGTTGGGCGCGCGGTGAAAACTCGCGAACTTTTCCGCGACACCGTTTGGCGCGTGCGACGATAGCTAACGCGCGGTTAACACTGCGACGGTCACTGCACCGACAATCGGTGGTATGATGAGGTCCAGCCCCTCCACAAGCCGGTCACTTGTTGCACACACGCCGGTTTTTCACGTCGTTATGGTAGAAAATGTGTGGAGTTTTCCCCCAACGTGGGTGCTTGTGTGAATGATACGATACGATGATGAGCGGTTCTGTTTCCGCCTCGGTCTCTGTTTGGAAACTCTTACCTAATAATAATCAAGGTCGAATTTTTACTATATTCTTATAGAGGCTTATTGAAAATCGTAGTTGCAAAACACTGTACTTGTAAGAAATCACGTTTAATTCGTGGTTTAGGTATATTTGTAATACAATGTGTTTCGTATTGAAATAAGGTGTGCATATGTAATGTTAGATTTGAGCCATCCTCTGTTGGATGGAAGTTTCAAACTGGAATAACATACATTTTTCAATTTTAAATATACACATTCATATTACGTACGTGCATAGGTATTACTTGTTGAACAGCTTCTTCTATACATGCATATATTTATATTGCGATTGAATTTGAAAAGGTTAACTTTTATTTAAAACTAGCTGAGCCCGGCATGCGTTGCAATGCCACAATAACGTATGCAATTCCCTTTCCCGTTCCCTTTTTTGGGCGTTTTTTTTTTACAGAAACTATTGCGGGCATACACACAATAACTCATGTACATAAGTAGAGGTAGGACCGGAAGCGTGCTTTTTCCAGGAAACAGGGCTGTTTGGGTCTATTTTCCAGGAAACAGGGCAAACTACAAAGCTAGAGAGCATAAAAAAGATTCATCATAAAAATCATTCATCTCAACAAAGCGCTGTCGTACATAAAAATGCTGTCAGGATCGAGGACACCACCAGGCTTTATGTGTGGCACCAGATGTGTATTTAGCACATTTAAATATTGGTCCCCATTCAACGACCCATTAACGAAATACATGGGCCCTGGACCTTTTTCGCTTATGACTAGATGTAGGACCGGAGGCGTGCCGTTCATTGTTAATTGTTCGCCGTGTTTTGATCATTTTAGCCTTTTTTTGCACTCTAGCTTTGTAAATATACCCAAAACGCCCTGATTCCGGGAAAAAGCACGCTTCCGGTCCTACCTCTACCTATGACGGCTCAAACCATTGTCTAGGGTGGATGTTTAATTGTACTATTGATACATGAGGGTAGGTAACGTTCTCGGGGGCTGCGACGAACAAACAAACGGCTTACATTCAAACGATACATTCATCGTTCGAAGATTGCTTTGAGGATACACTTGCAAGGTCTGATTTTTTTGTATGGTCATACATACATATACTCCTGGTAATCTAAAAAAAATATTAATCCCCATACTTGTCCACACTTGCCACAAACATACCCACATTCATCGCGTCCGTTTTTATATACATATATTGTTATAAAATGTCTAATATCAGTTGCACTCAATTTTGTACTTTCCATAATCAAGATAGATTTGTTCAAAAATTTAGTTGCCCTTGCACAACCCAGAAATACATTTAACTACAATCATTATCATAGAACTGTATTATCATCACTGGACAGTTTGCTTGGAGAGTAAAAAATGTTTTCAGTCTCTCAAAGATTTCATGTATTCCGTCAATAGCTGATGTCATTTCCCGATTTTTTGAATTTTGCCATTCTTAAAGGCGTCACCAAATTACCGTGACAAAAATGACAAACTGGCTAGGACACCATACCTTGAAACCAAGATAGTCCCGGTCAAACTGGGACGTATGGTAATCCTATCAATATGTATAAGTTTGGAATTTTTCTTTTTGAATTAACAATATTTCATTATATAATACATATTATATTAGTGAAAGCCTTATAAAATAGTATTAGATCGATTTTTTAAAAAAAAATAGTTTACAATTTTGAAAGTTGATCAATTAAATATTACAGAAAAATAACAGTCATCTGTGGATTTTTCGGTAAAATATCACTTTATGATTTTATATTCGGTAAAATATCACTTTTAAAATATCACGTCATGATTTTATATTTATATTTATGAACGTCAATCCTTATCTTCTCACTCATACATGAAATATTATATGTATATTAGATATAATAATAATAATAAGTACATTATTCAAATCTTGTCTTGTTTATTTTAAAAAGATCTACAAAAATGTTCGAGCTTTTATATTGCATGCTAAGTTAGTTATAATAAAACGAACATAGATGTCACTACAACGGTACCAAGTACTGCCATCTACGGAAAATTTTAAAAACAATAAAACGCCAATAATGAAATTACAATTTTGAAATAAAAAACATGATAATCAAATTTATTTATTTATCTATTATACCTTTATTAACCCCGACCATGGATGTCAGTGCAAGTTGCCCAAGGCGACACCTATGATCAATCTTTTGTACATACATAAGTACCATATACCATCATTACACATAATGATTATATGTACACTAAATATGAGTTGAAAACACTATGCGACAATCCCTGTTATTGTAGTATATACATATATGCATAATTAAAGTATTCTTCTCGCGGTATAGAATGTTTGAATGTTAATAATTTCGTAAGATATTGAAATCGAAATATAATTTCGTAAATCACAGTTTTTAAAATCGCAACCCAATTACAATGATAGATTTTATATTTTCCATACCAATGACCGAATGCAAACAAAAATAGCGGGCATATTTATTGTACAGGGAGGTCTGCAGCCCCGTGGTTCATATGAACGAGCTGTCATTGGTAACAACACGAAAGGCGATCATCAGACAATAAATGTGAACAAGCCAACAAGGTCAAGTGTGAAATGCGCACACGGCGAAAACCGAGGAGCGAGAGAGCGTTTGGCCACCTTTAGAGCGGCCAGTAGAATAAAGGGATGGCGGGATTTCATGTTTCGGCCTTAGCAACACGAAAACGAACCATCAGACAATAAGTCTGAATGGCTACGTTTACACTACCAATCCACCCGATATTGAGGAATTTTCGCATAACCAGTTCCTAAAGAGCAATCAGAGGTTGTAATCTGGGAACTGGATATGGAAAAATTCCTAAATATCGAGTGGATCGGGTGTAGATATCGGTAGTGTTAACGTAGCCAATATTGTTACCGAGAGTTGTCGCGAACAAATGGGCTTGTGTTGGGTCGGTGAATAGGTGTATAGCATGCTGTCACACTGCATTCAATAATAAAATTCCACCCTGTCCCTTTCGCGCGCTTCTGTGTGAGTACAAGAACATGCCAACTCTCAGCGACAGACATGTATTATATATTAAAAAGTTAGATTGCACAATTTCAACGATCTACATGGATTCAATTGAAACGTTTCAACAAAAGCCGTGACGAGTGGCCTGTTGAGGAACGGGCTCGGTGTGGAGCGAGGGAGTGTGGTGGTGGTAGTGGCAGTGGCAGTGCGCGAGCGGCGGTCGCCGCTGCTCGCGTCTTTTTCGTTGCGTCTTCTCTCCGAAAGCTTCTGCTTCTGCAGTCGTGGTCCGCCCCTGACGGATCTCTGTCGCCGCCGCAGCCCCTGCCGCCGCGCCCCCAACTCGGCCTCCGCCCCTGCCCCTCTTCACTCTTCACCCCGCTCATCACAATCAGGTACACAATTTCACCACCACCACCACCCCCCACCACCACCCCCACGCACACCCTCGTCATTTTCGCGCCCATGCCCGATTTTCAAATCCGAGCACCAGAAAAATATCCACGGGATTCGCGAACACATCACATCTCATGCATTCATACAAACGTCAAACTCGCATTCGAAAAAAGTCGAATTAAATCTTCGCTACTTTTCAAAATCAAAACTTTTTAAAGAACAAAATTCTTTTTAAAAAAAGAATTTTGCGAATTTAACGAGCGCGTACGTGTCAATTATATTTAGCGCAATATAAACAACAATATGTAAACATTTACGTCTCGCACGAATTTATGAATCGATGACGAACGACGTTTTTCACTTGTTTATTTTACGTCTGAAAAAAAAAAACACGTCCGTATTCATAAACGTATGAAGAACATTTCAGTCGGTTCCCGCGCACGAGATTCAAATGACGCTAGTGTTTGTTTGCTTTTTCATGATAAAAAACGGCGTGCTATTGTTATACGAGGGAAACATTGCACCGTGTGTTGCACACACAAGCTCGTATGCAAATAGGAATCATAACAGAATCCGATAAGAAAAGTGTCGGAAGCGTGCTAATTTCCTTCGGGTTAAAGCGCGCGCTAACAGCTGGCGCATCTTCGAACAGTATATAAATACTGAAAATCTTGAAATAATTCTGGATACGATTCAAAATTCCGTACAATACTTTAGCGCATTTCTTCACTTGAATATTTTTATGAATTTCTCGCCTATTTAAATTTATATCGGTCGTTTCGGCCGACCCTCTCCCCGCCACGACATACACACACACACACATACATACATAGGTGAATTTGCGCGAATATTTCGCGTGTTTTTTCACACAGACGATGATCGACCGTTTTACGTACGTCCTTATGTAACGAATTCCTTGCATAACCGAGACACCGTTCCTCCAGATAAAATAGCGAGTGCGCCTCACGTTCTCCGATGTGGAATTACGACGTAAAATAATTTATTTATATATATATTGTATATAATATGTATAGAGTTATAATACCAGATGACCTCTCCGGGTATGTAGTGTGTCTTTGGCACCGAAACTTGTTTTTCGTTTTCCTTTGGCACCGGTGTCAGATTGCATTCGAAGAATATATGTATTGTGACTTCGATACAATTGTACGGTGTTGATTCGACGTATTTTTTTTTATTCTCATTTCCGAATTATCGCAAATAATACGCACCCCTTGGTATAAATAACTTCCGACGACTATTCTTATCCTCGTCCCGTTGTTCCAGCTCGTCCAGCTCGTTCGGCATACATACATAGTTCAACGGCCATAGCGGCTCAATTCGGATAATTTTGTCTCCAATCCAACATGTTGATTTATATTTGTATGTGTGTGTATGTGCATCCGTTGCATTTGGTCTTTTGCACTTTTAAAAAGTCACACATGTTTGCGTTTGAGCGAATTTAGTACCCTTTACTCGGTTAAATGTAAAAAATAAATTCAATTGTTTGTCTTTTTTATCGAAAAATATATGAATTTTGTGTTTTTAATACACTTTCAGCGCGTTTTTCCCTTTATATCATTGAAAAGTTTGACACGTGAAATTGTAGTTGCACGCGTTTTTAGGTCAAAGATGTGTTTGTCAAAAAAAAAATTTTTAAATCATCGAATATGTACACAAATGTATCTTAACCTTTTGAGTGCCGATGTCTTTTCTGTTGAAAGTCATCCACGCTGAAAATTTCGCCAACATTTCCAACTACAATTATTTAGAAATCCAATCGTAAGCAAGTATAAAAATTGTAGCTAATCCAAACAAACCTTAGATAACTAAAGCCGAGGATTTCGAGTTTTGTAAAGGTGTATTTTGACTCTCTAATATATCTTGCAATAATATAAAATAAACAAAAGAAGTCTATTAATGAATGTATGTATTTTTCCAAAACTAGTTCCATCTTCTTCATTGATGTTAAAATGTAATGCTCACAATCGAAATGCCAAGCCACAATCTAAAATACTCGGCAGTTAAAGATTTCCATCGGGTAATTCTTCTATGGTTATAAATTCAGAAATTCCGGTGTAAACCAGTCTTTATAAGCATTGACACGGGTTACACGATCCATGTTCAATGCATTTTTCTTCAATGCTACCTGGAAAGGCTTAGTGGCCAGTATTCTTGTTTATTTTTTTCATTCTCAAAAAACAACGCCCATTGGCGTATTTCAGGCTCATGGACTTGTTGGCAAAACGCCGATCGGCGATGGTCAGCATTCATACTTATCAAATTTAATATTTTTATTTGGTAAAGGGATTATTTCGCTCATTGCGATTGCGCACACGACAATCATTATCATGAAAATCACAAATACGGAATATCTGGCAATCAAATTCTCGCCAGTATGATAGTTCGCGTGGGTAGCTCTCGATGGTTGGAATAACCGGATACCAGATTGGACGTTTGCGGAATAATCGATGAACCGTTAGTCAAAAAGCTTTTGTTTTTTTTTTTAATCATCGAATATGTACACAATTATCTTAAATTTTCATCAAGTTTAATATTTTTATATATCCTACAGTTGACGTATATTTTCAGTTGTAATATATTTTGACAAGTTGGAATATGCTCCGTCTAACCCACGTAAGTTGATTCGTATGGCGAATTACATTCCAACTGGTCAAAATATATTACAAATGAAAATACGGTTAAACTATAAGTTAGTACCTGGTTAGATGATGAGGTAAGGTTTTCCGGAAAACCTCACTCGCCTAGAAAATTGAGTTGGAAAGCCACATTTTTTTTGTTTTGAGCACGTTCTTGAGTTATCGTAATACGGTACTCATTACCTTTATTCGTAATACCCAGCAAATATTAACGCATTATTGAATGCAAAAACAGCAGAGCTGTTAAAACTCAACTTTTATTACAACTGGTGCACATTGTTGAAAGAGTATTTGCGCTTGTAGAGATATAAGTTACTATTTGAATTGTATTCGAATATGAATGACCTTAAAACGCCAAAAAAAAACATAAAATCAATTTCAAAAATTCGATCATTATCAATCAATTTCAAAGTCCGACGATTAAATACTAAGTTTATTTTTTTGGTTAATTATAATAATATGCATGCATATATGTATGTATTTATATAATACTTACATATTTATTACATATTTGTACGTACGCTTGCCAAAATATATATAATATACATATATCAATTTATTTTTATCTAAATAAATTCTACGTTATTATGTCAACTATTTTTCTAATATTAAACCGTTTTATTCTTCATTTTTATTTTTATTTCATTTTTGTTATTTTTAGAAACTTTTCTGGTGTCATTGTTATAAAAATGTACTTTATAATGCTGTTTTCTTCTGTTTTAAAATAAATAAATTAATATTTTAGGAACAAAAACCCCTGATTTTTGGGAAATCATCAAGTTTATTTTTAAATAGGTTTTGGTTACTATAAGTTACTAATTTATTTGGTTGACTCTTTCAAATTTGACCATTCCATTTGAAAAGAAAGAATCTCTAATATTTTTGTAAGAAATATCATTTTGAAGTATGTACGTCTTCTCAATTGAGTGATTTTCTTTTAAACTTTAGAAGAATAATCATAACACAATATGTATTGTACTTAAAAGTGTTAAATTTGAATAAATATGAAATTTTAATTTAAGAGTGTGTTCTCAACTTAGATATATTCCGCTCTGGTCATCCGATATGTAATATATTATTGAGCGTTAGTTTGGGAAGCTTTGCTATTCGTTTTTGGTTAGTGCAAGTCTGTCTGCCTGGAGGCCGACAACCAACGACAGCGCCTTCAGAAGCCCTAAAAAACACTTTCCATATCGAATGGAAGCCGTTGATGACATCAGCATCAGCATCATCATCTCGGCCATGATTCATCGACTCCATTCAGTCGAGAGCCGTATTAATAAATTCAGACGTGTACCGGCTTTCCGCGGAATCGAACGCATCATCTCCACACCAATATGTCCATTTCGGTGTCTCCCCTGCGGCGAGAGTGAATCATTTACCAACTTCTTAAAAATCATCGATGATGTAAATTTTATGTACATACATACATACATACTGGAAACGTATCTTGAAATCCACGTTTGTTTGATCAATAACCAACCGCAAACGACACGGCGAGAAACGAATACGATGACATATGTTAATGGTATTCGTATCAAATTCGACACTATCGATTGACATAATATAATAATAAAATACCTGCAATATATGATTTGCATTTTTTATTTTATTCGTGTGAATGTTCTGTCGTGCGTAGTATTATATTGTATACTAGTCGCTTTCAAAACTACCGGGAATGACGTGACTATTTCAATGTTAAATGCAAATTTTTACACGAACATTGTCTGACTTGGCCGAAAAAGTAATGTATTTTTCACCTCCTCTGCACTGAAGGCGATCGAGTGTAAAATACTAGTAAGTCTGGCTATTCTATGTGCTTACTACTAGTTCTGGGTATGTTTTGGTTTGGGTTTGCGTGTCTAATCCCATTTCTGGCAGCTTCGTGGTATAAACTGCAACCGAAACTCGATTTTATCGACACTTTGGCCACTAATCTCGGTCGTTTTCTTTGTTGCTACCCCCTTTTACGTACTATTCTTTGTGTACGACACAAACATGCCGGGAAATTGAGAGTTTTTATTCCGGACAAGTGGCTGGAGTAGTTTTCTTTCCATCGTGCGGAAGTCGTTAAATTCTACGTGATTTTTGGTAGAAAAGAATATCGGTTTTGTGTTCGATGTCTGTCTAACAACGTGCTTGATTCTTTATTTATGTGTTGAAACACTCGTTGAATTGTGTTAATGTTGAATGATTTTTAATTAACCACTCTTTTTTATGGGCGAAAGTGTTGCTTTGCATATACATATGTATGTTTATATGCACATACATATTCAACCAGCAGAATAGACTGGTGGTTAGCATATAATGCTTTGATTTTGAATCACGGGTTCAAATTCCTCAGGTTTCTGCTGACCCATACCTTGGATTTGTGACTCCAGGTTGATCAGAGTTTATCAATTTATCTGATTTTCATTGAAACGGTTCCACCTAATTGGCAACCTTGCACATTTTCTCGCAAAATCTCGCTGAATTGTTTAAAAGGCTTAATTTTACAAATTTGACCATAGATGTATCTGTGGATATTATTTGGTTTGTATTTTTGTACTAATAATATTTGTATCAAATGTACAATGTTTCTGGCCAGGAAGGCGCATTAGAGTTACCTTTTAGGCCTTCCTGGTATAAATTAAGAAGATAAAATAAAATATGCAAACCAGCGGCGACTAGTGGTGAGCATATTATGCTTTCGAGCAGAGTAATCACGGTTTCGTTTCCCACTAGACGCTGGGCCAGAACTTGTCGATCGTTTCTTACCAGAGTTTGCTAATTTTTCTGATTTCCATTGAAACGATTCCTGTTAAAAAGCGCTTCTCCTTTCCTATCCCTCTTGCAAATCTTTTGTTCTTTCTGCAATATCAAATTTTTTCCATAATAATTTCAACAATCACAATTTCAAGCTTATTTTATAAATATATGCAACTCAAAGCATTTTATTTACATCCTTATTTCTACTTCATAGCTGCAGTGAAATGAAAGTCAAATGTTTATAATATCTATTTAAAAAAAAGAAATTTAATTTGATTCAAAAAGATTCCCGAACACTATGCTTGAAGTAATTTTGAAATTACGTCATGAAACACTTTTACATGATATACATAATACATACATATGTATTTATATATATCATACATATATGTATACTTCTCGGGTAAAATTGAAAGGCATTTTAAATACGTAATTTTTGCGAATAATTAATATTTTGCCAAATACTTTGCATTTATTTATATGTACATATTATTTTAATATGCACGTAGTATACATAATATATTATTTTATAAGGCACGTAGTTTACATTATTGTGTAATGTTTGATGTGCGCGATTCGTGCAAACATCGCAGATATTGTACACACAATGAACACCAAATGAATATTCATTTACCTCCGTGTTTGTATGTAGATACGAATTTGGACATGCAAATTAAACATAAACATTTACTTTCTAGAGATTCGCTACGAAACCTTCAAATCGAAGAATTTTCCGGACGGAAAATTTTTTAATACACAATGAACTCTCGACATTATTTGTCGCATGCATGCGTTGCGTGAATTTTCAATGCAGTAAATAAGTGCTCGTTTTAAAATTGGTTAGTTTTTCTTGGTGCTTTCGCGAAAGACACGCGAGTGTTTAAATTTTTTCATCTTTCAGGATAACCGCTATGTATTCTGAAAATTCCACACTCCACAATGCCAAAGTGTCACGCGAATTCGTGAGTTCTTTTGTTTGTTATGCGAAATTTTCCAGTGAAGTTCATCGCTCCGTGGCCAAATTACTGTATTGCGGATTAAGTGTGTTATTAAATGCTTTATCTTCAGTAGGCGTTCTAATGTGATAATTTTGGTTTCTAAATTAGAACACAAACAGAAAATGATATATAATAATATAAAGTAGGTATGAATCGACCTTAAATCTTTTCTTTTTTTTTATTATTTTCAAATTATAATGAAGCAAGAGATTTTCAATGTCATTTTAATGACGCTGAAAAAGATTTTATCTTTGTATGCTTTCAAAATAACAATTTTATTTATCATATGATTCTAATTATAGATTTAGCGACCTACAATTAAGATTTTGAGTATAATAAATAGTTAAAAGTTTTTTCGACAAAATCGATGCTTTTGATTAAATTTGATAGTAAAAAACGGAAAATTAATTTAAACTTAGTTTTATATTAAATTACATTTACCAGTCAAATATACGAACTACAGTAATCTTCTATTTAGAATTTTTGTTCAAATATTTGGTATTTTCATATACGAATTGGTAATCCTCACAGCATTGCGTCGCCAACTGCACGTAAACATGGACACATTCTTATGTATCACTATTCATATAATACAGTAGTACATGTCACCGAAACGTGTCCGGTTTTCTTTTGGCCATTATGGCAATATTCACGTATGACGTGACGTCATAGGGGCGAGTGCATCCGCACTAATGAAAGTGCTGTCATACGCATATGAATATTTCTAGAAACGTCATACTGTGACCAGGGCTGATGAGAGGGGAGGGAGGAGCAGGGATAGTTTCAGAGTTTCAGAGCCCGGGACTACTCGAGGGACCGCGTGTCGGAAATCGTACCTGTTATATCATATTTTCTTGTTCAAATATTTTAAAAAATCACAACCAACATATACATAGGTATTTTTCTAATAGTTCTGATAGATTTTTCACATATTAAAAATACAGCTATAAGTTTTTTTAGTTATAGTTAAGTCATAGGGCCTGAAATAAAAATTTTCCAGGGCCTGGGATTCCTCTCGGCGGCCCTGATTGTGACAATATTGACTCAGCAATACAATGCTGTGTAATTTATATATGTATATGTGAGCTGATTTTGCATTGCACTCGTAAAAAACTAGCATGAGCGTGCCGTGCCGTAAACGGACGGTGCTGTATAGTATGAATAGAAGTAGTCTTTTCCGTGCCGTGCTGTGCCGAGATTTTGACCTGTACTGCTGGATAATATAAACGGACCTTAATACTTAAAAGTATACGTAATAATGAGCGAACCTTTGTAATTTTATTGTTTAGGTTTTAAATTAACGTTGGCAAACCCATACAAATATTCCTATTTCCTTATTTTAGCGGATGTCGTAAAATTACTCGTATAAATTAGTTTCAATTTAGCACAACTACGTCAACACTTGCATTTTAATTAAAGTGCTAAATAAAATATTATTTTTCATTTTAAAGAATTTTATTAAATCGTTTATTTTCAAAACATACTTACTACTAGCGGTAGTAGTGCAAATTTATTTTGTAAACTTTATAATAGTACTTATACTCTAACCTTAACATTGTTATCGATAGTATTTGTCCTCCAATTAACACTTTAAACGTGTTAGAATATTCATAAATATGTGCCGCTAAATTTGAAATTGGCATGAATCTACTTTTCTTCAATTTGAGAAATATTTCGCAAAACATTAAATATAATGTTTTGCGTTTAACAATATTTAAAAATACTGGCGGCCTGTATTTGCCTACGGCCTACGTTTGTTCTGCTTTTCCGAGATTCTGGACATATATGGAATTAAAACAAGTAACAGAAATAGTGATTTTGGAACTGAAAATTGGCCACCTTCAAATATAACGGGTCATATGTTCTTATGTACGTAGTCAAAGACCTTATACAATTGTAATAAGTGTAATACTTAATGCAATATGCGAATGTACTGTGTTGTGTCACATTGTTTCATTATAATGGTTTGTATTCCGTTACTGAGGTAAAGGTGAGCTCATAAGTCATCGGACACATTTCTAGGGCAAACACCATATGTCACTACATTGGTCATGTGGTTATGATGATATGAATTGCTCCTGGCCGCGTCCCGGCGCTCTCGAACACAGGTGTCGCGACACGTGGGCGACTCGCCACTCCCACGTGCGAATTATATCCGACTATCGACTCATTCACTAGGTTAAATCCCCCACCTTTTCGCATCTGCTGCTCGTTTTCCATCTTTTTCCTCGACAATGAGTCCGTTCGCCGTATTATGTCCACTTTATAATATTATTAGACGTTTTGTCATGGCTGCGAACGTGTTTGCTGCCTACGTTTTATTTCGAATGCACCGTAATGAAGTGCTGCATGCTTTGCTTTTTTGCAGTATGTGTGTATGTATTACTTTTTGTTTGTGTGATTCATTTTGTAATGCGGTTTGTTGCTGACTGTCCCCAAGACTTGGCGGATTAGCAATGACGAAGAGTCGATCCCGAGTGGTGCAAAACTTTGATCAGATATGTTTGTTAGGCGGATTCGATACCAAATCTGGTCCGTGCTCGGATTTAGTAATAGTAGTTTCAATCTTTTGTCCTGTGACTGTGTGTCTATTTTCGATTTGTCTATACAGTGGTTTTTCCATGCCATAAGAATAAGGAAAGAAATGGTTTCTGATCTGTCATTTATTCTTATACATTTGGGCTATTGCATAGTTAAATGTCGTACATTTTTATATGTATAAAAAAGTTTTGTATTATATTTCACGAACCGCGTGAATGCGTACACGCATCTTATAATCTTAAAAGTTTGAGCTTTTGTGGAATACGGACTGAAATATAGAACTTGACTCATATAGGCTGGTTTTGCAAGCGTTATTGCACTTTTCTTTTCGAATAAGAGGATATAAAGAGACGTTTGAAATTAGAATGGAGTGCATTTGGGGGAATGAACGCCGTTTTCAAATCCAAAATGTCACTGTCTAAATAAAAAGATGTTCGATCAATGTATCTTGCTAGTGTGGACGTATGGATGTGAAACTTGGGATTTGAACGCCAGAATAAGTATGAAACGCTGTATGACCGACATAAAGAGGAGATATAGAAAATGGAATACGTGGGTGAGAAGTATGACGAGGGTAGTTGGTATAATGGAGAGAGTAAATAGGTTGAAATGGCAATGGCCGGGCCACGTAGGTAGAAGAACGGACGATAGATGGATGAAAGCCACCGGGAGAAATGGGAAGATGAAATTTGAAAAATGTCTAAGATGAGATTTGATAAGATTTGTCCAAAACTGAGACAACTGGAAACGTTTTGGAGAACCCTACATCCAACAGTGGATGACGAATGGTGATGATAATTGCAGATTCTAAAACATTTTATCTTTTATTTATACTAAATAACCAGCAACACTCATTTTATTTTATTTCATAGAACATGAACACTCAGCTTTACAGATCGCTCCAGCGTGACGAGTGTAATAATACAGATACAATACAATAATACAATTAATACAAGCATTTTATACGATGCGAATTCATACAAACATCAACCACAGTGACATCTATGGAGACATTTTTACACCATTTTATAATCAAATTGCCGAACTTCAAAACGCAGAATAACTTGAGATTAGCAAGAGAGATAGGAAAGCAGATGCCAATTTTACAGGAACCGTTTCAATGAAAATCAGAAAAATTGGCAAACTCTGATAAGAAACAATTGATTATTATAAATACCTACACTACTCCGTAAAAATGTACGTATTTATCGCAAAAATTTGCCGCATATATAATTTGTCCATGATGTCTCTATGGTATTGTATAAAAATATATTTTTATTTGTAAAAATGTTTGGAATTGTTAGTAGGTATTTATTTACAAAAAAAAATTGGTTTACCTGTAATAAAATAATTTTAAAAAATTGTATGAATGTTATGAAAGCTGCTCGATAACTATCGGTGTTTATTTTTATTTGTGTTTTTAACGACTTGTGTAAGTTTTATTCTAAAATTTTATACTACTTAAATAATCGACTATCTGCATATCTGCTAGCATTAACTTCTGTAAACTGGCAGTACGATTCTTTTATATAATTATATTTTTAAAAAACTTAACTGACTAAAGTTAGTCTTGATTGTTATACGAGCTACTTTGATTGCGTTCATCAAATGTATGTGAAAGTCTAGCGATAAGTTTTCCATGACCGGTTCTCCTGAAACTGATAAATTAAATTTCGAATTTAAAGACAATATTCAAACTTTGTTCTGCTATTGAGATAATAAATGTTCGATAATCGCAATTAACTGCTTAAGATAATAACAATAAAAATCCACTTTTCACAGAAAATTACGCAATTATTTTAATAACATTTTCATACTGAACGTCGTGTTTCATTACACAAACAATAATTTGTAGGGTTTCATTTTGGCGTGTTGTCCGATGAAAAAGTGTGCATTAAATCAACCTCGAAAACACCCAAAAATATCTGAATAAAAAGGCAATTTTTTCGCGAGGCCACAGATTTATGGCACGTATGGGGAATAGGCCCTAATTAAAATGCCGACATCGTTACTGTGATTCTTCCATTGTTTGTTGGGGTTTTGCGGTGACGTTCGCTTTCCAGAAGAATGCTCGGAGCTTGCTTACCTTTTGAGTCGAGTTTCGCATTTCGCTCATTGTATTGCGAATCGGTATCTCAGGTATGTGTGTGCACTCGGTCTTTGCTGATCGATCAAAACGTGATGATTGCCATGTATTATAGTATTATACGATAGCGGTGCTTGTAAACGGAAAATATTGCATTACAATAGCGTTGTGTAGTGGTGATCCAATTTTTACTTGCATACGTACTAATCTATGTACATTGCTTCGGCATTTGTCGAATTCCAATCGGCTTAGTCTTTGTTTAATCCATCTGTTTATTACAAACTATGATTTTGATATACAGTGGAAATCCATTTGACACGAAACCTTTTTCGAGTTACTAAAATTATGTATATTTTATTTATTACAATTTATTTATATGTAAATGACTTATGGTAAGAACACAAGTGACACGGGACGTGCTCGTAGTTTCCATTTGTGATGGGATAAAAAAGGATAAAATATGTATCACCGAAAACACTACGAAGGGTGAGGTTCGTCATGTGACGTCACACATTCAAATCGGAGGAAATATTATTAAAATTTTCCGCTACTATGAGACTGCAAAGATTAAAATTACGTAAATAAATAAAAGATATATGGCGCTTAAAAAGTTTTGGATATTATTGTAAATATATTTAATTATTTATTTAATGTTTAAGTTTGGACCATTGTGGCATTTCATGAGTCCCTAATGCGCCACAATGGTCGAAAAAATACAGGGATGAGAAAAATTAAAGTATACGCAGACAAAAAATACATTATCATAAAAAACAATAGCAGATAAAGTTAAAAATATCAAAAGTAAGTAAAGAAAATATCACATTCTGGCTCAGCAGCAACGATTTCATTGAGAAGTCGTATATATACATATACATATATGTATGTAAAACCACTTTAAAGGTCAATGAAGTCTGGTCGACTTAAAGGCCTCAATATGAGGCCCCCCTCCCCCCCCCCCCCAACGAATATAGTCTGGGACCCTTTCGTCGGAGAAAGAGACGGTTGTCCAGCTACATATATTGCATTAGCACAACTGCACATCATTGCTCTAATTGTTATCATTGTTATTAAATTATTATTGTAAAGAGAAAACAAAGACAGTATAAAAAGTTGTAAAATGAGTGGCGCTGGCAATGATGAAAGATAGTAAATTTTCAGTCAACGGTATTGAATAAGTATGAACGGTCGATTGCATGCTTCACGCATATGCCGTAAGGAATGCGTCATGTTGAATGTTGAAAGCGAAAATTGAAAACGAAAACGACTAAGTGGAGATATAGCTATTTATCTTAACGCTTGAACTTCCTTGCGCTCTCTTGTCCTCTTTTCATCCCTTCTTCTAACTACATATCCTGCACATTGCTATTTCAACCTCCTTACTTGCTCCATGTAATCAGCTACTCTTTTCATACACATGTCTCACCCATATGCTTAATTTCCAACCTCACGTTTTTATCTGGGTCTCTATGCAACATTTTGGCAATCAATGCCCAAGTTTTGCATCCATTCGTCATTACTGGCAAAACTCTTCAATGTTGCAGATGTGGGTTGGATCCTTTTTGAAGAACTACAATATATTTTTCATAATGTACTATTATTACCGGTACAGAGTTTCGTCCAAAAATGTGACATGCTTGGATTGTTTTACTGTGCGGTAGTAAAACCATACTATGTGAATTTAATAAGGAAACTGCTATGAAATTACGCATGTAATTGTGTAATAAAGTTTTTATCATTTATTACCAAATAGGCGTTCCAGGAAAGAAAATCCCACGAGAACGTTGTTATGCACGGTACGATTCGCGTGCTTGCGTTCTTTTTTTCGCAAAAAATTCTATTGGCCCGTTTTTATGGGATCTCTTCACATTTTGACGAGGATTTTTGTCCCTCTTCTGGCCAAAAAATGCGAAACCCACATTTATAGCCCACGTTTTCTTCTTTACACGCGTACAACCTTTGCCTGTCTGTCACAGCCTTCGTCGTAAAGGTTGTCGTATTTTTCGACAGTTCTCAAACTTTTTCCACCGTTCTCACGTCATTCCATCCTTGATGTCTTGGCCAGCTCGGTTCATTGTTAACCTTCTTGTGCATTTTTTTTTATTTCACGGTCGAAGTTTTGAATCATATGCGACACATGTTGTCATACGTATCTTATTTCGTTATCATTTTTTTATTGAGCATATTTTTATGTTTTTTCTTCTTCATGTTTTTACAATATCTTTGAGCCGATATGATGGATGGTTTTCAATATTGCTTTACTGTTCAATGGTGAATTCCTTCGATGATTGAATTTTTATTTCGGGGCAAATTTTCAACAAAGCTCATCCTTCATCGATTTTTCTCTGTATGATACTGAATGAAAACTTCCTCTGAAATCCTTGAAGAATTTATGAATGAAATTTATTCGTATTTATTCAGGCTTTCGCTGAAGACATTTTATGTATTTATATTTCAAGCACAATACATTTATTCACATTCTATTTACATACGTCCATATGTATGTACATCGGTCTCCGTGACGAGCCAGAATGTTAAATTTCAGAAAACACAAATATCGGAAGACAAAGATCGAAAATCGAAATATCAAAAAATAGGGTGCATGGTAAACGGTACATACTCACTTAATTTGCGCGAGCAGGATACAACAGGAACAAGAGGAACAGACTTTTCCTCCCGTATTAATGTGCGCGCGCAGAATACGGGAATAAAGAATTTTCGATCTTTGCCTTCCGATATTTGTGTTTTCTGTAATTTAACATTCTGGCTCGTCACGTAGACCCGTATGTACATATGTAGAGTAATTCGTTTATTTTTATAAATTTTCGTTTCGATGAAGATTAGTGATCAAAAACCCGAGGATTTGTGGAATCCGTTATAACATATAAACTGAATCGTTATAACAGGTGTGAAGTATATTTAGTTTTTTTTAAATCAATTTATTTATTTAGACACACGTATGGGAGTGGAAAATGATTTTTTTCCACATAAAAATAAGCAAATTGCCCGAGACAACCAAAAGGTTGCCGACCACCGATGTAGACATTTCCTTTCGTCAGATTTTATTATACCTCTACGTACAATATGCCAGACATTTATTATAGTTTGACAAATTTAAATTTGTCTATCTCGTGATATAAAATAAAAATTGTTCTAGCGTAGGCGGACTTAGACTGAAAAATATAATAAAATCAGACAATAAATTATTAGAAAGTATTAAGTTGTAAGCAGCAGTTATATTGAGTCGTATGTATGTACATATAATATGTGGGAAGCTTTTTGAAACATGCAAATACTAAATTTTGTATAATTTATTTTTAAAATACACATACAAAAGTATACTCAATAATATTTGTTACTGTTCGAATAAAACTTAGCTTAGATTTATTTTTCAATTAAAGCTTTGAAAGCATAAAATTTACTGAATGGAAAACGGTTCGCTTTTCCTACATAGCCGAAGTTCAATTTATATTCATGAAGGCTAGGGAGGGAGGGGAAAAGGTTGAAGCATATTTAACATTTTTTCAATACACCATTCAACAAGATTGTATGGAAAGTTGCTTTGCATGTACATTTTCTCCCGCATACATACATATAAGCACATTCTTAACGATGTTATCGCATCTTGTGACGTTTTATATATTTAGCTTCTATTCTTATACCTTACCGTTTATCTCGCATACTTTATAAGGTATTGTATTGTAATCAAATGGCAAAGTTTTCCCAGAAACCTTGAAGGATTCCAAATGCACTCAGTAAACAGTAACCAAATCATTATATGTATGTATGTAGGTAGCATGCTGTCCCATATACAGACCGTATTTACAAGTGTGGTTGAGTGTATTCTTGTGTTGTGCTAAATTATTATTTAATTGAAAGATTTAGCACACGTCAAAGTGTCAGTGTACTCGGTCTGTGTCTGACTTTAAAAAAGATTAATTTTCCTTAAGCATTTGCTTCATTTAGCTTGATCGAAATAGATTGTGTTCAATTTAATACAATATTGATGTCCGTTCGATTCGGCAAAGTTATTTGGGTTTTGAAAAGCGGTAAAATGTGTTCCTCTATTTATTTTTACTCCAACAACACTAGCGTCTCCTATTCAGACGTAAGCTTTCATCTACTTTGCCGTTTCTTGAACTGCTGAAACTGATACGAAACGGACCACCATGTATTTCACAACCATAAACTTTAGTTGAAACGTGTCTTTGCTCAAGTGAAGATGCTACTCCTTATAAATAAAGCAATATCGATATGTCAATACTTCGCTCATACATGAAATTTTTAGGTAATTTAATAGCATTTCGTGGTACACTTGTTTTAAGCCGATTTTTTCAGCTAATTTAGAATATATCATCATTCACAGCCATTCGCCTTCCACTGCTGGATGAAGGGCGTCCACAACACGCTTCCATTCGTCTCTGTTTTGACCATCTTTCATCCATCTTATTCCATACATTTTTTATGATTTTGTCCGTCTCCCTTGTGGCCTAAATCGCACATTCTACCGGGTACCATTCGAGCAATTCTTTGGTCTATCTATCGTCCTATTCTTCTACCGTTCGTTCTCGGGTAGTATTCTAACTATTCCTTTATCCACCTTTAGTCGTTTCAATTTCTTCACTCTCTCCATCGGTTATATCAACTACCCTTGTCATACTTCTCACCAACGTATTCTATTTCCTATCTCTCTCTCGTGATGCCAAACAAACAGCGTGCCATACTTCTTTGAGTGCACTGGACCTTATGCAGGATTCAGAATATATACAAAGTTTAAATTAATTATCATTTCTCGACCTGATCAGTAGGAGCAATCTAATGATTCTTGCAATGGGCAACGAGGCTGAAATATTTATACATACATATACATTGAATTGACGTTTAAAATGCATGTGATGAATGAAACCTATATAACTATATATTTATTTGACGGAATGACTCTAATGGTAAATACATCATAGGCCCTCTCATAGGAGAGTTCTACTGCTTGTATGATTCAAATAATCATTGGTCGACTGAAATTAACGATAAATCGCTCTAAAGACTTCACCGTAAATACCAAGCTTAATTGTATGTATTTTGATTGATTTAAATTACAAAAAGGTAAAAATCCTGTGCTATTAGTTTCTGAATCAAATTTAGATATGTGAAAAGTTGAAGTTGATTTTTTTTCATAATTTTAATTTGCAAGCTGTATTTTAAGGTAATATTTGTTCACCAAATTTATATGTTTTATTTATGTACATTTTAAAAGAAAATTTAACGTCTTGGCTCCACTCGACCCAAGCTGAACGTTGAACTCAATGAGTCGACCGCGCCGTTTAAGGACTTGGGCCGTCCTTATTGAGTCGAATATCGGCCAGTGGCACTCGTCGACGAAAGTCTGTAGAAAATATGTGACGAGACACAGACAGCGGTGGTGTGATGACGATGATGATGATCACGGCTTGATGGCGAGATGCGGGAACATCAGGACGGAAGTCCCAGGCCGTCGGTGGCAAAGTGCCAGCCGTTATAAATAACGGAGCGCGTGCGCGAGAGACTGCTCTGGAACCCAAAACCCAGCCTATCCCGCCTCTTGCGTCTGTCTCTCATCTGAGACACTCTACTTATTTTTCCTGTGGCTTTTTTTCCCACACCGAACGAACGATCGAAAGTCGCTTTCGTTGCCACGGACAGTGTTCCGAAAGTTGTTGCTACTGTTGCCGCAGTTTTCCGCTTTTCCGGTGTGTAGTGTTGTTTTGTGCTTTATTTAGAGATTGGAGACGTTAAAGCGTCCCAGCGGACAAGATTTTCTTAGCTAGTGGTTTTCAAAGTATGCCCTTTGAGCTGGATGCGAACAATCGTAGTTACCAATGTGAGTTTAGTTCATTCTCCTCAACTATTGTCATACTTTTGCTATAACCAATTCTACGAATTCAAATTATATTTTATCTGCCTGACTTGCTTAATCAATTCCATACGATTAACACTTAATTTTTTTCACATCACCTTTTCCTATTCAAGAACCAACACTTCCACCGTCTCCGTCACGATTGTCTGTCCTGTACCACTTCTGAATATCAATATTTAGCGTTAGGTTATTGAACAGTGTGTCACATTTTACGTGCACTTTTAGCAACGGTTCTGAATCTTATTTGAATTTGTTTATATTGAAAATTACTGTAAATTTATCTAGATAATACAATTTGAACATATACAGGTAGTCCTCGACTTAAATGATTCGCACTTACGACCGAAAACAAATCAACGATTTTCAAATAATTATTTTTTAACCATTACTATTAAATATTATTAACATTATATCATGGGCTGCTGTTACGCCACTGCCCTTTGGAAGAAGTTAAATGGCACACATTTTCGATAAATTAGTAAATGTGCACACTTGGAAATGAATAAAATTGATAAATTTTCTTAAAATATTGAAGTTTTGTATGAAATTCAACTTAAGACCAAGTTGCAAGAACGTATCTCCGTTGTAAGTCGAGGAATACCTGTATTAAGTTTGAAGTGAAGACGATTCAATGCTCCTTTCTATTTACTTCATGCTTTAATATTGTCTTCTATACAAGAATTGTATAACTTCATAACACTTACAGATACTACTTAACGAAGAAGACCCACATTCCACTGAAACCAGTGTTTGGAGTTAGTTTTGTGACATTCTTTTCGTTTGAAGATTGTATGTATGTGTATGTAGCTGGCAGTCAACATGTCACTTGATTGGATGCAATTTCCATAAGAAGTGTCGCCATGGAAAAGAAAAAGTGGGCCATAAGACCATAATATATACAATAAGTATAGATAATAGTAGTAATTTGCCTTCATACTATTATTTTCTACATATGGTTAAATGGCGATGTATAGACATACATAGAAGAAGTTCCTTGACTAAATTACATCTCAAACGTAATTTAACATTCGTCGAACACGTTCAAACATTTCGTCGGATCTACGAATTTATATTCATCGTCGGTTCGTGCTTTGACTTATTGATGAACTACTATACCTATCTGTGAAACTTTCGTCGTTGTCCGTATCGAAGAATAGGTCAATTTCTTCGTTGATTGCCCGTTTACATGGACAATCGATATTGAGCGATACGAATGAATTTAAATCGAGAATGTGCGAGAATTTATTTATACCCGCGATATTAGGGCGTTGCTTCCGCATACGAAATAATATTTTGATATATATATATATAATATATGTATGTACGTATGTATGTATGTAGTTCAAGATGAACCGAACGTATGGACGCTGACGGTTTTGACGGCTTTTCCCCGATTTCGACACTTCTATTTATGTACTTGTTTGCTTTCGTACAATGAACTGATGATCTGCAACTTTTGAATTTGCTATTTTTTTACAAGGTTTATATTAGTTTTTTTCACTTATACATGCATACGTATTTTGATTCTTTTTTAATTACACGTTCATATACATATGTGTAATACGTGTCGGAATAAAACCGCATTCGATCTGAAAACCGCATTTCCTGCAATGCGTGCTACATTTGGTTTCGGTTACATTACCACTTACATATGTACATATGTATGTAGTTTTATAATAGCATTTTTATGCTCGTTGTCAACCAACCCAATCTAATTGATTTTTATTTTTAAACTAGTGTTGTACCCGATGACATATCATCGCATGGGTTTTGGCATATTAAGTTATTAAATAAAAAAATTAAAAGAAATGTGTCGGCGGTCATGAGTTCGATCCCCACGCGGTGAAACTTTTTTCAAATACCTTTTAATTATATTTAATTTAATATTTATATTTAATTGTTTGATACGAAAAAAAGGTAAAAACTACCTACCTACACATGTACATGTAAACAATATAAAACACCAATAGAAAAATGAATTTATTAAATAAACTTTTAATAAATGACGGTAAATTGTCAACCAAGTGGAAAAGATTGGTATCGATTAGTATACATAGAAGCTTTTTTCTTTTGTTATTATATCTTCGTATACGTTTTAGCAGTGACGTACTATTATAGTACGGCGAGCGTTATCTCAGACAGACAGAATAGCGATATTATGTATATATGATTAGAAATAATAAAATATATTCACAAATGTATCGTTTTGATAAATAATTAATATAAACTTATTAAACTTTTAATATTAGCCTAATCAAGGAATTTGTCTTCCTTTTCATGTGTAATTGAACAAAATATAGAAAACAGAATATAATTACATCATAGTAATTTTAGCTCGTCAAGTACTTAGGATACATTATTTAAACTTTTTCAGTGGACGTTATGCTATTGGACATGAATTCAAATCAAACCACTTTTCCACGATGAACGTCTTTACTTTTATAGGGAAAATATATCTACCAGTAGCTATCCTCCAGAACGGACGATTTAAATTTAAGTCATTTCCATCAACTTATTGCCTTCTTTTTTCTCATTTGCTCGATGATGAGCGTCCTGGTCACTTTATATCATCCGATATCCAGTGGACGATCCTTTCAGTTCTTTAATCTGGTCATTTATCTCACCATCTTATGGGTGACCACTCTCTCGCTTGCCTTCCCTCTACTGTTCCAGTGACTACCAACTTCTTGAAACTCTGCACATTCTTCCTGGAAATATGGCCACAGTAGGAAGGAATCCTTTTTCTAAATTTTATGGAGTCTCTGAAACTGAAAGCACTTTGCAGTCCATGTAAAGCACAGCACCCCATCAAATTTCAAAGACATCTAGCATGTATGTATGTACATATGTACATAACTAGAAACATAGCTCAGTGGTTAGCGTGTAATGCTTTCCACTGAGTGGTCGTGGATTCATTTCCTAGCCCGGTGTTGCAGGCCAGACCTTGAATATATGTGTGTGACTCCAGGTGGATCGTTTCCTATCAGAGTTTGCCATTTTATCTGATTTTCATTGAAGCGGTTCCACCAAATTGGCAAAACAACCTTTCCGTATCTCGCGAATTTGAGTTAATAGCATCTCGAATTTGCTGATATTATAAATATGCCACCCCCTATTTTAAAAAGTATGTATTTCTCGATTACTCTATAATACTGTAACAGTATTAATTATTAATCGATATTTGTTATATACTTACAATACGTATGTAAGTACAATGTTTGAAGGTGATCGGATAATTGCACCCAAGAGAGCCGCACTCTTGAGAAATCCAAACTTTAAAAAATGCTCACGAAGAACTAACGCAATAGAATTCAACAAAAAAGCGTCAAGGGGTATTTGCATGTCATCCGGGGGTGCTAACCATTTTTTTGTTGAATTCTATTAAAGTTCTTGAGCGCCTTTGAAAATTAGGATTTCTCGAAACTGCGCCACTATTCAGTGCATTCTTCCGGGAACCTGTTAGGACATTATGTAAAAATAAAAATAAATGGATGGAGACCTGTATAAATAAATATGCCAATTAATATGTATGTACATATAGTCTATTGCTGATTGTTTATCATATGGTAATTGGCAAAATTTCTCATACATAAACTGGACTATGAGTGTTTCTATTTGTGATAGGCGACTTCAATAATTTTCAGTTTCCATATACTTAATCTACAATCAATTTTTGAAATGACTCGTCGTTATTGAATCAGATAAAATCTCCAAATACTTAACACAGTATATTGTATTTAGATTATTTTCAATCCAAAAACTACATATAAAAATACTTAAATAAACTTTCGTATATTATTTATGTACATAAGTACATACTTATGTATGTTTTTTTGGAAACGGAGTATTAACTTTATGTGACTTAAATTCTGGCTATATGTATTTTGTTTCGTTAGTTTTGATCGTCCTCTCTTAGCCGAGCGTTTAAAAATAGCTTTGACACATATTTTATTGATCTACGCAAATTTCGACGTCTATTTTGAAGATTTTCTTAGTATTTTTCCGGAAAAAAAATTACTCGAGTTTATTTTTCCCACCCACACAGTTCACAGCTCGCACATTAGCGTACCGTCTCTGCTAGGAATGTGGAAATAGCGAAAAACTTACGCACGCGGGACGTTCACTCCTACTACAATACTAAATTCTAAAAACGAAACACATCACAAAAAAAGGTCAAGGCTATTTTCAATTTTTCAAGTACGCTTTTTTTTGTTTGTATTCCTCTATTATTCGTATTGTACGTGAATTAACGATCGGCGTTGCCCTTGTGCATATCTGGTATATAGGTAGAGTGTTCTTCGATCGGGTTTTTTTTCTCGACATTTATTTTAAATATTTAAAACTTGCGTCCGTCAAAACATTACCTTCTCGTTCGTTTTGTGTGTGTATCTACGTCACGATTTTTTTTTATATTTTTTTTATTTTTAAGCTGAAGCGAAATTGGTACTGTGTGGGCACCGTAAGGACACATTCCGCATTCTGTCTAGTTGTATAACGAAAATATCACAAAACAAACGAGTGATACACGGGAAATTTTCAGAATGAATCTATCTAATGGTGTCCAAAGTGACCGGCTCGAGGTCAATAGGGCCACTCTGAAATTCGATAATATCTGAAAGGGTCGGATGAGGTCGAATCTGTTAAATTCAAAATTGATACGAATGAACGTCGGGTAACTTCCGTCGTTAGGTTTGTTTTTTATTGAAATTGTTTTATTTGGTGACTTAAGTGTCCGATTTTGGCCAAGATTTATTTTTGGGATTAGATTTATGGGGGTTTGTAAAGCGCTTTTGAAAAGTTCAAGATTCTCTCCGACCCAACAAAAACAAAGTTCATACATAAATCATAAATGTTTCTTTAAAATTTAATATAAAAACATTGCTCGAACTCCATACATAATTTTCCTCAATTATATACATATTTACATATGTACATGTGTACATGCATACTTTCAGAGACATTCAAAATAAAAATATTTTATTTATTAGCAAGGATGGATTGCTACTGGAAAGTTGGGATCCCAGTGGGTATATCGAAAACAATAATAGTGTTTTCTTATCATTTTATTCAAAAAATTTTAATGACGGTTTTTTTAAAAGTACAAACTGTAAATGAATATTATTGCAAAATATGTGTATGATAGTAGATGCAAAATTTTCTTCATAGTGTATTATATATGTATTTATATTTATATGCATATATATTTTTTATATTACGTAGATTGAACTATCCCAATCTTGATATTGTCTCGAATCCATTGTCAAAAGTTTGATGAAAATCGGTCGACTAATCTTTGTGAAAATCTCTTTATCGCAATTCTTTTGTGCTACTTTTTTCTGTTCTTAACGTGGAAAATTTCGTCTCCGATTTTCTTTTCAACTCTTGTCGAGCTGAAAATATTAAATTTCCCGCAATATCAATTCATTCTGATACATATATTTATACCTTTTATAAGTATGTATGTATAATATTTTATTATAATGAATACTTTTTTCATTTCAGGTAATCATCAATCAAGAAATTCGATTTTTTTAAATAAAAAACGTGCCAGTACGAGAGTATACGTTGTGATCGTGAACATTCAATGTTTAAGTGCTTTGAGAATGAAAAAAAAATGTTTTTTAAATAAACAGTGATTTACGACTTCTTCGTCATGATTACGTTAAAGTTCAGTGATTAAATCAGTAAATATTTCTCCTTGTGTTCGAACTGAAGAGTATCGTTGCGCACAGGTGAGTGTTAAAAAATACAAATTCGATTATACCCGTTTTGAAATTTTCGTCAATGGAATACACAGCTAAATTTAAAATTTTCACTTCAAACATCACATCAAAGTTCGCATTACGTATAAACGTTTACGCTATTTGTGAAAACGTGTCATTAGCGAAAATCGCCGGTGTTTTAAAAACACACTACCCGCCGGCGCCCTCCATTTTTCACATCTGCGATTTGACACGTTATTGATTTACGACCGGCCGACCACTTACATGTGTGTAGCTGTATGAGCTTGGCTTATTTTTGCGAACGTGTGCGCTTATGGCTGAGTGACCTTATCTTATCTACTTTCGCTCGAAGTGCAACCGGTGGGGCGTTTATCACGGATGGACGGAAGAAAGAGCGTGCTAGTGGTAGCTGTGGTAGTTCTTATTAAATCACGTCTAATTCCGGCTCGGTGAAGCTTCTGGACGTCATGAAACGATTTGTTGTTCCGTTTTATCGACCACTAGATTTGTTCACTGAAAGTTCCAATCACACTAAAAATGTACTGACTGACTAATACAATGCGCACACGAAGCGTACAATCCGTAAGTTAGCTCAAGCTTTGCAAAATAGCTCTACTCATCTGTGATATACATATGTATGTAGAAGCTTGTAATGCATTAAAAGAATACTATCATTAAAAGAGCTGTTTTTTAATGTGCTTCTTAATTTTTTCCTACTATTTGTGCTATTGTCGATAGGCAGTCAAAATATAATATATCAATATATTATTGCATTGTACAAATGCAGAATATTCGAATTTTTTTTCACTTCTATCAAGTAGGTAGAGTGGGTGTTTTAGTCCCACCAACAAGTTCTAAATTCGAATATTCTGCATCTGTACAGTTTGAAATATTGATAATCTATATTTTGATATACACCCTTTATCGTAAACCCTTCTCAGCATGCGCCCTTATGCCTCTTTGTATAAACTCTTTGTACAACATGCCCGTACCATTTCATTCGGCATTCCCTTGCCAAAAACTCTTAATTAATACTACCATGCTGAGTCCAGATGTTGACTAATGTATCCACATTATTCCCGTCTTAATTTTTACACTTAAAAGCAAATTTAATATAAAAAATGAACTCATCTGCATATTTTTCTCAAAAAATGAGAATCCAATCAAAACTTTTGACATTCTCTCAACGAGCTCTAATCGGCCTATAATGTACATATGTATATACATATATGCAACCAGTCTTTTAGTTAAGTAGCACTTATTTTATTATTCTTTAGTTATGATCTTCATCAGCATCTACAGCCACTCACCATCCACTGCTGTATGAAGGCCTCTCCACTCGTCTCTGTTTTGCGCAACTCTCATCCATCTCACCCCACACATTTTCCTTATTTCATCTACCCTCCTTCCCCGCGGTCTTCCTTTTACCCTTTTGCATTCTCTCGGGTACCATTTTAGCACTTTTTTGTCCATTCTTCTAGCCACATTCGAAGATCTTTTTTTCTTCAGGCAGAGTGGCTTTTTTATTTAAAAACAACATTCATTCGTCCAAATGCACTCCATCCTAATTTCATACGTCTCTTCATTTCTTCTTCTTTAGATATGATAGCACCTAAAAATGGTGGCCAAATTATTCGAAATAACCTCTTATCAGACTGAACTATGTAGTTACCTGATGTAACATCTGTGTAATTTGCTTTGTCGGTAGAAAGAATCCGCACGTGCGCATTGTCGTACCCTCGTACGCTGTTATGTGCGGTTACCTGACAACTCGTTCACAGATTTTCCGTAAACCGATGATGCGCTCCAGGCATTACGTATACGGCCATCTATTTCTCACCCCGTCTGTTCACCATGATCTTGTTTACTATGTCATTACGTATGCAGTCATCTCTTTCACAGACCGTCTGTTATCGGTGAAAAATGGTCTGTGAAAGAGATGGCTGCATACGTAATGGCAGAGTAAACGAGATCATGGTGAACAGACGGGGTGAGAAAGAGGTGGCCGTATACGTAATGCCTGGAGCGCATCATCGGTTTACGGAAAATCTGTGAACGAGTTGTCGTGTCACCGTTATGTACACGTAAACAGGGTTTTACAGAGCAATGAGAGGTTAATTGTTAATTCTCGGACAGCCAGCTTCGAATGAATCCACGGAGCAATCCGCCGACCTTTTATACTAAACGCGTAGGTACTTAACGCAGTGAGATCTATTGGTCAATTAATCGCGAGACCTCATTGGCTGTTGAACACAGCTCGCACATAGGCCAATCAGGCGATTAATGCTGGTCAATGATTGTCTTATCTCTACGTTGCTCATTTGCTACTTAGGACTTTTGGTATATTGACATAGTAGAATCTTTAAAGGGACTATTTACATATATACCGTTCGCCACGATATGACGGCCGACGTATACCCACTTTCGCGGTTGCGCTTCAGCACAACACACATAGACACGTATGTACGTATACAGACCACATAACACGCGCTCACAGTGACGTCTGCTTCTAATTAAGTGTCCGCCGGATGCCAGTTCGATGCCTGCGTCGGTATCACTTTTTTGGCAGCCGCGTAGGACGGCTATTGACTTCTATTCTATCGCTGCCCACAATTAAATCGATCACCTATTAACATTTGGAGAGCACCAGCGCTGCTAAAACCTCGCTGTCAACGTTTAATTATGTCCAAAGATGTGCGTGGAATAGGAGAGAGAGAACACGCGGACCAATTTGCATAGCATTACGCATCTGCAAGGCACGGCAGGTTCACACGTATAACCCCATTAGTATGGCAAATTATGGCGTCTCGCGTATTCAGAATGTGAATGACTTTGAAAGCTATTGACATTTCTCCTTGTATTGAATTCAGTCCGTATGAACTTCTTTATGTTTGTACAATGCTCACTGTCTGTTAATTAATATCGCTTTGTGACAGAAAGAAAACGACTTGTCTGGAGTTGTAATGTATATATGTAGGATTTAGTTTTCATACCCAAAAAAGTGCTTGTATAAATGATTTAGTTGGCATACTTGGGTCGAGTGTATACTTAAAGTTCATCATTCAGTTTTCGGCGCGTCGATAAATGAACATTACTTAAAGGGCTTATCAATTTGGCGAACCTCAAGACGCTGAATAACTTGAGATTAGCAAGAGAGATAGGAAGGAGATGCCATTTTTACAGGAACCATTTCAATTAAAATCAGAAAAATTGACAAACTCTGGTAAGAAACGATCAAGCGCTGGACTCCAGTGGGACTCTAGTGGGACGGGAACCCGTGACCACTCTGCTCGAAAGCATAATATGTTAACCACCAATCTACGCCGTTGGTTAATGTGCAATGATTGGATCCGTTATTGTACCATTTTAGTATTTGCTTTTTAAACTGATATGTGATTATAACTTGAAATCACTGGCGTTAGTGTCGGCATGCCGTTAGTTATGACGTACCGAGGCAATCAAAATATAGAATATCAATATTTTAAATTGTACAAATGTAGAAAATTCAGCGTTTACTTGGATCGGTGAATAAATATGGACGTAATAAGTGTTGTGTCAGTCAATAAGTATTGTATAATAGGTATTTTTCTTTCTAATAATTTCCATTCTAAAATAAAATATTCTGCATTTGTAAAATTGCAAATATTGATATTCTGCATTTTGATACGAACCCCAAGAGCTTGGGCACCCCGAGTGACTATTTCCCAAGTGTAGTTATGTACATAGTTGCTCTTGGTCTCCATACTCGGGCAACCAGAAACGACCAAGAACGCTCACTAACTCCTATAACAATTTTCAATACGTGACGATAGTCACACGTGTTCATAGTTTTTTCACTATGTAGTCGCCGGCAACTAATCACCGAGTGTGGCACGCCTCAATAAAACGCTATACATTTTGAGGGATCGCGCCAGTCACTCATGCAATAAAATCACCGTGACTATAGCTTGGGCAACCGATGAGTTGCCCGGTGTGGCATGCTCCATACAACTACATACATTTAATCTGGTCACGCAACAATTTCATCAACCAAGTTGTCCGTAATTCACCCAGTGTGGCTTAACCTTTCCTTTACCAAGCAAAAAAAATCATCTCTACCCAAGCGGGGTATGAATCGTACCCCAGAGTATATTCGTTGATTAAAAAAAGACTTATTTCATAACAAAACTTCTTTGGTGTATAAAATTACTATTATACCTCAAAAAAAATCTATATTTAATATCATTTTAGAAACAAAGAGAGACAGACGTCGAGCTACAAAAACATACATAAATGTGAAATCCGCTTATCCCGCTCGGGTGAGCAACTGTTAAGGAAAAATTTTCATACTTGTAACGTTTGCCGTTTTTCTGAATAATAATGGTGGATTCTTATGAATGTTGATCTGTCTGAGATCTAAAAATAATAATGTATATTGATTGAAGTCGAAATAGACAAAAAATGCATTCTTTTGATGCACGATTCATGTGAGAAGGTTTATATGTATGATTTTGGAATGTTCGCCGTATACAATTATCCCGGATGGGTCGAATCGTATTTAGTTAATGATTGAAAGATTATTTGCAAAATTTTCCATCAAACAACATTTTAAAAGTATGAAATTTAATTCCGAGAATAATTGCAGGTATACTAACATTATATCTAATGATGCGCGTACCTTACATACATACATATGTATGTTGGTTATAGATTACCTTTGTAATAAAATAATTTTGTTTTTATAATATTATATATGTAATGTTTTATATACATGAGTGATTTTTTAGATTATGTATGGTGGAAACCAAGAGCTTATTAGTGAAATAATTTTTTTTAAAGTGGCTTACATTAAACGTAGATTTATTTGCCTTTAAAACTTTTTGTGAAAAAAATTATCGGCAAATAAATTTCAATAATTTGATTAATTTATAGTCAATATTTTAGTATGATTTTATTAGAAAAGCTTCACATTAATCAAACAAATTTCTCAGTTTACTATTTAACGAGTACTCAAATTTTACATTTACGACTTAAATGTGTGTCAATCGATTAGCTAAATAATTTGGCGTGCGGCTTTTCTTTATGAAAATTATCGAAATTTCATCATTAAATAAATATAACCTCCCATTGCGGTACATTTATCGTGATGTTATGAACGGTTCTCGTATATGTACAACTTGGTACATATTATGTTCATATATAAATTATATTTGCTAAGACCTAGTTTCGCACAATCCAAGGCTACGCACTGAGAAACACCGCACCGTTGTTGGATACGAGATTTATTCCTGTTTTTCTTTTCAGACAAGAAACTCTTCCGCGTCGCTGATTCAATTCGATAATTGCCCACAATCGTAAAAAGCGAGCCAATTATTTTTTTACGACGTGTAAATTTTTACAATGCACTTCGCAGACGCAATCTGCCATCGATTTCATTACGTATCGACTGAAAATACACATTGATTGGCAAATGCGTAGTGTCTATTACCCGTTTGTCTCCACCTACGCGTTTATTATTAGATTTGTATGTAAAATTTGCAATGCTTTCTCACAATTCTGGCCTATAGGTCGCCATTGAACAACTGTTAACAACGCATACGGCTCCATAAAGCCGATCACTTTTACATTGCTTTATAAGGTAGCAGAGTATGCTAAATTGTCCGTCGCGGTATGCTTACCTGTGCCAGTAATTGCTTGAGAGGCTTCTTTCATTCGTTTTTATCGGATTTATCGGGCGTTGTGATGAATTTTCGCCATTTTCCGAAATTCGAGTGTTGTATTAAAATTTTTGGTACTTATAGGTAGGTTGGGTCTGTTATGGACAAGAGAATGTCATTCCATTTAGCCTCAAGGGAAATCCGGCCACGCTTTGTGATTCGGTGACAATGTCGTTGTTCACTTTTGACACATTACACGTGACATATTATAATACGTTTCGTTTTAAATGCTCGACTTATAAAAATTAATCAATATTTGGCGCGATGTGATCTTTGGTTTTTGAAGTTGGGTCAATGTCGTATGCGTAATTAGGTCCTATACGGGTCAACGGATTTTAGATTTTGATAAAATATTGTCGCCTTGAAATAATAACTGATCAGAATCAACGTGCATATATTGATATTAATCAGTTTAAGTAGGTTTGGATTTACCGTTATAACATCAGTCACTGTTCATATATTTGCAGCTCAATTGCAGTTGCAATCAAGTCAAAACATAACTAATTCAATTAAATTTATCAGATTTGTCTACATATTGTTTATATGTATCTGTAATTTTCGAGATGCAGACGCATAATATATGTAATACCTACGTACATACGACAATGCATTGGAAGTGCAAAAAAAAACTGCATCGTGAAAATGACATTGAGTTTCCGGGAAATAGCTGCATCCCGGCTTTTGACATCTGTGCTGACATCCGATGGATTCTGGGTTTAAAACGATGTATGTATTGTACATATTTACGCTATTAAATGATGCGTTATATTACAACGACATTTCCTGTTATTTTTTTGCAATTCTGCTTATTTATTTATTTATTTATTTATTTTAATATACAAGTATACCACAGAGTCTTTACAGGTCACCCCAATATGACACTGTGGCCAGACAATACATAAAAGATCAAATACATAAGAAAAAATAAAACAACAATAATAGAAAAACAAATAAAATAAAACATTTAAAAAATTGTACATAAAAATTAAAAATTGAAAAATTGAGAATTAATAAATTGAAAAATCAAAAATGAAAATAATACACAAAAAAAAAAAACACATATATAAATAGTTTAAATTGAATTAAAAGTAAAAAACAGTAAAAATACGGATAGATTATCCGGTGAAATATTGAAAATATCAATGTGATTGCTGACCAAATTCAAGCAGCGTAAGACTCGAGCGATTGGTGAAAAAGCAAGAACATTAGTTCTTGCTTTAATAGTTTGGAACAATGGACGCAATCGATAATCAATGAGGCGAGATGGAACCCAAAATTTCATTTCTTCCAATATAGTTGGGTTATAAATATCACCTCTTAATAATTTGAAGAAATGACACACAAGATGCATATCTTTTGTTAATGAAATTATACTTATCATTAATATATGTATAATATCGCAATTCTGTCTGTCTGTCTGTCTGAGATAACGCTCGCCGTACTATAATAGTCGTTTCGATTCGATATACAAATGGACGTCACAGTTAAACCAAAGCCAAAACGTATATACGAATACAATAACAAAGAAAAAAACTTATATATATACTATTTGCTATCATTTTTTCCTCTTGGCAGAGAATTTACCGCCATCTATTGAAAATTTATTTAATAAATTAATTTTTATATTGGTGTTTAATATTGTTTACACGTATGTAGATAGGTAGTTTTTACCTTTTTCATATTAAACATTTAAATATATTTAAAAGGTATTTGAAAAAATAATCGACCGTGTACGGATCGAACCAACACATTTCTTTTAATTTGTTTTATTTAAAAACTTAATATGCCAACACCCATGCGATGATATGTCATCGGTTGCAACACTAGTGTATATATATATACATATATGCATACAAATAATTTCATTAAAAACGTAAATTCATATTTAAATTGATAACAATAAAAGTTTTACATATAAAATGGAAATATGTACGTGAGTATGTACCGTTTACCATGCACCATTTTTTTTTTTTTGATCTTTCGATTTTCGATCTTTGCCTTCCGATATTTGCGTTTTCTGTCGTTTAACATTCTGTCTCGTCACGGAGACCGCTTAAATACATATAAAGTTAAATGAATTATCGTACGTATGTATGTACATATATCATTACGACCCCGGAAAATCCCCAGTAGTACTTGACAGCTAATCACAATCAACTCTTGGTATTACTAGTACTAGTATTTGCATCAATAAACTTCTATTGGACTCTTATCCGATATGCGTCATTCTAAAATTGATCTCGTTTGAACTTTATATTCTAAAAATACTCTTCAGCCAATGCTCGTTACCACTGCATTTTATATTGTATAGCTTTAAAAGATATTCCTTCGAATGTATCCGAGAGGCCATTTACTCGGCGACAGTCGATGTATCAATGTTATGTACCTTATGACGATGCAATGCACGATCAAAAGTGCATCCGTTATGCACTTTGCAACTTTGTCCGTAATGAGTTTTTTGCACCGAACCTTAAACACACACACACACACGGAAAAATTGTTTAATTTTCTCAGCGTCTTTCGCCCGTTTCGAAGAGACAAAAAATAATAAAAACCTTGTAAAAACAGACAGTGTATGTATGTATGTATGTATTAATTTCGTTCTTTTCAGCTCGAGCGAAGAAGATCACCAAACTCGCTCTGTTTGTCCTTATTTTTTTTGTATTCTTTGCGATCCGAGACGCTTTTCGCTTTTGCTTCTCAGAATCGGCGAAATCGGCTATGTTCATTAGTAACTGCCACCCATTCAAAATTTGTACGTTCAGATCCATTTTTCTTTCGATGCATTTCTGTTGTCTTCTATCTTTTTTTCTCGTTGGAGATCGTTTTTGTGTTTACCGACGGCGAGTCAGTGACATTTCGTCGTCTGGAAGAATGCTATTGATCGCGATTAATGGTGTGTTACGGAACTGAGTTATTTCCTGTGGATAATATGCTTCCTGTTATGGCTTTATTCATTTGCGTCCGTTGCTCTATAGGCTGTTAAATGCATAAAATTTTCCGGATTCTGGCCCCCCTTTCGGTTTTTGGACAAATGCCTTCTATCAATCACGGTCCCATTATAATACGCTCAACTCGCTAAAAATGTCCCTTTGTGTTGTTCTCGTTTTAAATGCTACAGATGGAAATGCGAGTATTTTCCTTGTGAAAGTACATGAGAAGTATTTTTAATTAACAAGTTGCCAAAAAAAAATATATTAATTCGATTTTTTAACTACTGGCAAGACTTTCAGAATTTTCCGATATTATCTGTTTTGTGATGTAAAGTATATTTTTTATTTTTTTTATTTTTTATTTTACATATATACCAGGAAGGCCTTACAGGTAAATCCCAATGCGCCTTCCTGGCCAATTACAAATACAAATGCAGCATTTTTTTTATTATAAGTCGTTGAATTGCGAGACACTGAAAAAACTCGCAAATTAACGAGACATCTATGAATTGTACATAAATTTTTATTGTACATCCATCAAATTTCAAATAGTGGTGACATAGTAGGTAGGAAGGATTTTTAGCCAATTTTTTTTTTCCGGGAACCGTTTCAACAATGAAATCAGAGAAAATTGGCAAACTCTGATAGGAAACGATCAACCTGGAGTCACAAATCCAGGTCTGACCAACAGCATACTCTGAAAAATTCATTTTTCATTCAGGGATTGAACCCGGCACCTTCTTGACGGTAAGCAGAAGCTTAACGTCCGAGCTATGCTGCTGGCTATGTAGTTGTTCAGATGATTCTATAGAAAATATGCACCGTCATATAATATTATTCAACTTTTTGATTCATTTCTAACCACTTCGGGAGGTCACAGTTATCTAATGGAGAAATGCTCTTCCAAGAAACCGCGACTTATCAAACTGTAAAAATCCTTGCAATGATGAGTGAGGTACATATGTATGTATGTATGTGTCAAAGTTGACTGTTGATAAAATGGTTCCATATAAATTGGCATTGACAAATCTTAACTGTGTAATTTTTTACGTGTTCTTCCTGTTTTATTTTATGTTCCTTTCAATTTCTATTGTGAAACTACTGAAAATCTTCAGTAGTTTCATAATAGATATTGAAAGGAAAGTAATCACTTTCAAAAATACCACTCAAACTTGAATATAAAATAAAATTCTAATTTGGTGAATGAAAGTATGTATATAATTTATCACGTATTGTCCAATAATGACAATTCTTCAAATACATAATTGGCTAGCGGAAAAACAACAATTCGTTTAAGTGGAATACTTTTTTCTATTTTCTAATTGGTATTTTTTTAACAATCGGAATTTTCCAATCCCGTTTGATAGACGCAGAATCCAATAGTCGAAAGGCTTTTGTGACTTCTTTCCATCCTATTTTTCTAATACAATTAAAACGTTAATCTGCTATAAATATAATATGAAGAACTGATTCGAAAGCTTACATACGATCCGTCACTTTGGATTGTAAAAACAAAAATAAACATACAGAAAAAGAAAGTTTAAAGTTTTTATGAAAAGATTTATCGCAAAACAGTTATTGGTGATTCACAGAGATGTTTTGTGCCGTTGCCAAATTTCCAGTGTTTTGCAATTGTCGTTTGGAAATATTTGACACAGACCTTTGAGTATTTTTATCGAGATGTATTTTTCATCAAAAATACCCGGCAAATCCTTGAGCTTCTATTAGCCAACGGTGTATTTTTATTACAATAAAATAGGTGGACCGTCAGGTGTGTTGCGGTTTTTTTTTTATATGGACATTATCTTCCGCACGCCGTCTACTCAGCATAAGCAAATGAACATGACGGGGTTTCCCTCTGATCAGCACCCCTCGAGCACGTTTCTAAACTTTGTCCTCGGACTTTGGTTCGTGTTTGTGTGCGTGTGACCGCGAAAGTGTCCAGATATTTAAAACCTGCATAGGACGGTTGTGTCGTCCCGACTGCGAGATGGTCCCGGAGTAAAGAGGGGGGCGCCAGCCTCCCGAAATAACGCCCCAGCGTCTGAATGTCGCGCCAAAATGTACTTGAAGATTGTGCCCCACACTCAAGTATCTAAACAACTGTAGGCATTCCACAAACGTGTCAAAAATCGCTCCAAATCAATCGATCCAAAGACTGAACCCCAAAAGTTAGCAAAGTTAGCTGAAAACAATGATAGTATTTTAGGCTCGATGGGTACCTGTGGCGGCTTTTACTGTTTTGGACTAAAATTTAATAATAACCTATGAGTGAAGTAAAAATATATATATGTATATGAGAGATAATGAGAACCTATAATGAAAATTATATAATATATGGGTCTACCTCACGGCACCGAAAGTGAAAAGGTCGAAAAAGCGAATATCGGAAGGCAAAGATCTAAAGTCGAAAATTAAAAAAAAGGGTGCATGGTAAACGGTACTTTGTATATATGTATAATATATATCAGTGGCATGCGGTGAAATTATCTCTTTTAGTCATACAGCCTTGTTTAATGTGCGCGCGCAGGATACGGGAGGAAAAGCCTGCTCCTCTTGTTCCTCTTGTATCCTGCTCGCGCAAATTAAGTGAGGATATACGACGGGGGGAGAAAGAGTTTTACCGCACGCCACTGATATGTATGTATATACTAACCGTTTTTCATATGTATGCATGGTAAGGCTTCCAATCCCGGAATCCCGGGATCCCGGTGTTTTCTGGTACCGTGAATACCGGTGCTGAAACTAGTCTGAATACCGGGATTACGGTGCTGGCAGAAATTTCTTTAAAAATAATATGGAAAAATCGTGTAACAACATTATACACCGAACAATAACAGTCATAATTAGTCACCGGAGCCTGAGGGGGCCGTGTATTGTTCAAAGGTTGTAAATGCATTGTTAAAGGTTTGCCGAACAATGGATAGCACTGTGACTAGGTACCTCTAGTCATAATACATTTGTTTGCACTGAAGCGTTTCACCCCAGCTCGCCGTTTCCCCGAAATATTACGCAAGGCCTGAATTGTATTGCAGATTTTATCCTCAACTGCAATGATATTCGAAGCATATTGACATTTATTTTTATTTTTATGAGACCTGTGTTATTTAGGATCGAATATGATTTTCTCAGTCATACAGAGGATTTTCAAGTGTTTAGATCTCGTTACGCGGTGTGTGTTGTGCTAAGACGCTGTTGTTTCTGTTAATTATCTATTTTGATGTAAGTACATTTTATTATAATATTTATATGTCCAGTTCTTCGATATATACATAGTACTATAAACTATATTAAAATTAATTATTGAATAAAATTCGTTGGTGTGATATTTTTTTTACGTAATGTCAATTTAATTGGAGTTTTTATATTAGATGGAATGTTTCGTTTAAGCTAACTTTGAACTTATTTTAAAATAAAAATTAAATTCAGATCTGTATAATAAAAATAAATAAACGAAATACTGTGTATTATATATTTTTTTCATATAGTACATAGCATTCTATATTATTTCTATTTTAATAAGATTTTAAATGTATGTGTAATTGAACTTTTTTTTTAAATGTATGTGCAATTGAACTTTTTTTCCTTATACACTGGAATCCCTGTGCTAGCACCGGGATCCCGGGATCGAAATTTCCCAGCACCGCAATCCCGGTGCTGACGAAACCTTCCGGGATTGGAAGCACTAATGCATGGTAAACGAACTTTTTTGACTTTTTCACGGTCACCCAATAAAAACACATATTTTCAAACTAGAATATTATTATCTTATGATTTTTTTGTGTCTATTTCTTGCTTAACGTCTTTTTTTCGTCTTACTTAAGTCAAATTGTCTAGACTTCCATTGTACATCGTCATTCGTGACGTTACATACCTGTCAGAAGCTGTCATTCGACATATCGAATTTATTTGAATCATATGAATCAGCTCCCTTCTGAATTTATTCTCAGAATTGAAAATCATTTTAAACAATCGATATTTGTGTCATTGCAGCTAATACATATGTATAATAATACTTCAAATTTCGTTTGAAAATTGAGGTGAAGTAAATATTTACTTCCATCATGTTCAGATATAATGATGTACAATTTAAGACCAAGATGAACAGTTCAATTGAAACATTCCTTCCCATTTTTGCCAAGCTTACAATTTTTTTTACAGAATCTTTGCTAATAACGTTTATAAATTCGCTTTAGTTAGAAGCAAAAAAATGTTTTTACAAATACATATTTTCCTAATTTGGCTCTTGACTCGATGCATAACATTAAATACTGTCGGTTTCCGACCCCTGGTGTGCGATATAGAGAATTTTCACGAAAATTAGTTTTGGCTCGCGCTTCAAGTAAGCCGCGCAACTCTAACTAATTAATTATCCGCAATTTATGATGTCCGCATGTCAGCGAATGCGAATCATTCTCTTTGAAAGCTTGTGAAAAAGCGTAACGATCGTAACGATTATTGCATATTATCCGATACGTACGAGGATGATCCATTATTTATTCTTCGAAACAAGTCTTCTAATGATTACAATCAATTAGTATTGGGATTGTGCACGTCTCACTTCCTTATAAGGAATTTATATAAACCGTTACGAGCTCGACGCGCTCCGTCGAACCCAAAGACAACGCTCAGACCAATCAGAGCGACGATTTGACCGACCAATCAGAACAGGCCACGCCTCTTCTGAAACTCCGTTTAAGGATACAATTTCACTTACAGGAAATTATATTTTTAGTATTAATTATGGTATGTCTTTAATTTAAAGTCTACATACAAATACTTACAAGACCCAACGACGGATCCAAAAATTTTTCAAGGAGGTGCGGTATTTTGAAAAAATAAATTAATAAATACAATACAAACTTTATATACAAGATGGGCTATGTCTTAGTAGAAACCGATAACTGCGCTTTGCGTTTTTCTCATTTTTACTTTATATACACATACATATAAACATGTTCATGCGAATTTCGAACTCGATATTTTGACTGATTCGAATTCTGAATCGATCACTGATCACGTTTTCATAGTCTATAAAAAATATGTGTGTGTTAGTTTCAATATTTTTACCTCAACCGGAAGTAGTACTTTTACCTAGAGAATTGAGGCTTTTTTATCATTTTGTCAGAAACCTTTGGGGGTATTGAACTAAAATTGCATATCTAGAAGTTTGAGCTGAATACCAGGTTATATATAAAATTTAGTGACAAACCCGTCAACCGGAAGTGGCAGTTTACTCCTGTTCGATTTTTCTTCCACTATTCACGAAAAAATTCGTCCAAATTCTCGTATCAATGTGATATCTCGTATCAACATAATAAAAACAATCATTAAACTTAAAAAAGCGGAAGTGGGATTTTTTCATCTTAGAAAATTCAAAAATATTGTACCCACACGATTTTTTCCACACTTTACAACTTTTCGAGCTTTATATTTCGATAAATCGGTTTTGAATTGAATTCGTAAACCAAGTAGTAATTTTTTAATAAACAATAGTTCATTATTTTATTTTGACCTTTTAAATTATTTCTTTCTTCTTGATATTTCATTTGTATAATATTTATAGTGAATTTAAGTAATACAAAAAATTTGAACAAAATCCGACAACTGAAAGTAGAACTTTTGTCTTGTGTAAGATTCCTTACAATTCGCTCAATTTGTATCGAAAAAGCTCTCTTAGCCGACATACATACATATATACATATGTGAACGTGTATGTATGTTTCATTATCGAATTTTGTTTTTTCGTCCTTATATTCGTCAAATACATAGATAAAGTCGTGGGTTGGTCACATCCGAATTTTTTTCTTTCACATACTGTATTTATTCCAATTATTTTACTAAATGTTATCATCCATTAAAATAATATTTGCTAAATGTGTGTAAAATGCAAACAATAAATGTATATTATATGTATGTACATGTATCTAACAAAAATATATGTTTTCCACGAAATACCCTGTTAGTTAGTGCAGTTGTTGACGTTTTAATTAAATTGGACGCTTCAAATATTTCAAAACTTTTGAACTCCCGTACAATTTAAAAAGCTTAAATCGCTTTTATTTCTAGTCTAATGAAGAGTGGATTTTGACAGGTTAATCCAAAACTATCACCGTGTCATTCCTGGAAAAGATGAGTGAGCCGTCACATTTGGCAAACAAACAAACGAAATTGTTATATAAATTTTTCTATGATGATTAATTAAAACAGAATGCATACTCGATAACATAAATAAGTTATATATTTTATATATATATGTATATTGCTGTAAGTAATATGTTATAAAATTCTGTAACTATTTTTAGCCCGATACATTTCAGAGCTTTCATCCGATCGAGTATTGACTTGTGATTTTATTATATTTCATCTGTCGAATTTCGAATCTGTGACGTCCATTTATGACGCAAAATTCATCCAGGGTCTATATTTGGAGCTACTTTGAGGTTGAAGGTTATTCGCTGGTCCGGGAACCGAGTCGCTCTCTATCGATCAGTTACGAACGATGTACGTAGGAAGATGTATAAAATTCCAACTCGCTTCAGCGCCAACGTCCTTGGTGTTCCCAGTCTGGAATCAAAAGGATTTCAAGGATGCGAAAAGGTCGCGACTAAACCAATTATTTTTGTCCCTTCGGTTGACGTATGCCTCCAAGGGATTAGTCGCTTTATACCCATACATATTTACATATATACTACGGATTGTGTAATAGTAGAATGCTATCGGTCTCGATTTTGAATTCAGGGCACGCAAGTTATGTAGATACTGTGATAGTCATTGTTTGCATTATATGTATCTAAATGCATATGTATATAGATCCGTAAAAGTTTGCTAATTAGTCATCGTATTGCTGAAGTTGGCAAAATTCGGTATGCGCTTTTTTATTATATCTGTTTTTCTTATACGTCCGTTATCTGGGCTATAAATCAGAGGAAACTGTGTTTACCAAAGTGTGATCCACGGCCATCATTGTTTCCACGAATATAACTAATTATTTTTTTATTCAGAAGGTCGTAGATGAATAGTCTGGAATTCATGAATATCATCTCAGAAGTATCAACTATTTTAATTAATTATACTACACAGTCGCCCGGTGTACAAAAAGTCGTGCCCGTAGTTTTTAGCTGTTTAAATACGTCCGACTGCACGCACGAACCCTGTCGTTGGCCGCCACGTCTTCAGTAGGGCGAAAACACACTGAGTGATATGGGACGTCACGTCCCTGGCTTGTAAACAGTGGGTGTTTTCCAAACCAAATTCGGGTGTAGTTGCACGTGCAGAATGCATATGCTTGGGAGGTAGCACGCATATCCATATACAACCGCAAATTTCTCCTACATTTCTTCAAATATGGGATTCACCATTATCGACCACTGTCAAGCAAAGCTAATTACAAGGATAAATTATCACCGAAAACACTTCAGGGGGTGATTTTTGGGACTGTGTATCATATATATGGGCTAGGGGTTCTGTATTTTTTCGCATGTTTAAAATTATCTAAAAAAAACACTTACCACTCAGTGTATTTTCGCCCTTACTCGTGCCGTCTCGCTGTTTATTTTATTTATTTATACAAGTATACACCCATTATTATTTTTACATCTATGGTCAAACCGTAAATTGTAAACATCGATAGACAATTGTGTTTATGTCACAGTGAAATTATATTTCAAGTGAAAATATATTTTCACTGACGTTTCAGTGAAATCATAACCAGTTACATTTTCAGGGTTGGTTTTATTCATTTAAGATTAGATTGTTAGGGTTGGTATTATTTAAGGGTTAGGATAGGTTAGTTTAAGTCAGCGTTGGCCCTATTCAATAAATAAATAAAGTTTGGGTTGTTAGGGTTAAATTTATAGAGTTAAACGTTGTAAATTCATTGTTTGATACATTTTCACTGCTTAAATTGGTGAAAATATATGTTCACTAATAATATGCTTTCACTGTAACATGTATACAGTATTGTAGCGTGGACGTGTAAAAGGGTTTCCGGGATCGGGGTGAAAGACGCAGCATTGTAGTAGAGGCAGTTTATTGTGCTTGATCATTCGGCCTGCCAGCTCCGAAAGCAGCACGTACCAAAACCGCCTAATATTTATACCCATCAGGTACTCTCCGCACAGAGATATCATTGGTCAATGGATCGCGAGACCTTATTGGTTGTTTATATACGGCTCATTTATCTAGCGCCAATCACCTAATCTCTACGTTACAGTATCTTAAAGACATCTATGAACAAATTCGATTAATTCATGTTACGAAGTGGGTAGCATGTTTATATTATCAGAATTTTGCGAGAGACGGGAAAGGTTTTTGAGAATTTGGAAGAACCGTTTCAATGAAATTATATAAATTGGCAAACTTCGATAGGAAACGATCAACCTAGAGTCACATACATAGTACATATATATCCAATGTCTGGCCAGCAACACCGGGTCAGAGAATGAACCCATGACCCATAATAATTTTTTTTAAAGCTGGCTTTTTCTAGGTCGTCTAAGCATACATACATGAAGCCAGTGGCTTAATCGATTAGTACTAAGTAGATAACTACATTAGAACTTTATGTATGAAGACAGCTGTTCGTTCAAGATCTAGTATTCATACGGATTCATTGCTATTCGAGTGAATGACTTAGTTTAGATACAATTTGAAAAAAACATAAATGTATCCATCATCAATTATAAAATTGGAAAACAGAAGTAAACACTCGAATTCATACTTTGCTGCATTTGTGAATCGTTTTAATATTGAAATTCAAGCTATTGTTATAGATGACGTCGTGTAGAAAAGTGACGTTCGAAATTTTACAAAATACAACCCCTCGTGTCAGGTGACAGCCATGACAAGATAGTTTGTCTAAATTTGGTCTCGATTAGCCAAAAAACATTTTTTAAAAAAACAGATGGGGTGTTTCTTTCTGGCGATCTTTGAGAGGCACTGATATTGAAATGAAAAAAAATGATAATGTGGGTGTTCAAATACGTGTGGGATACGGCAGGCAAAGCAACCCACCACCTTTCAGTGTCTCAACAGGTAATCTATTCATACATTAGTTGCACATTTACAATGTCAATTTACGAAATTGTTGAAAATCCGAATGATAAAATTGCTTTTGATTTTCATATGTTCGTTATCAAATTTACTAATCATCACTCGTCGAGATCGAATTAGCCCAGACGCTACAGCTTGATGACAATTGAACATTCGTGTTGCTCTCGAGACAGATGCGGTCCTTGACCAAGTTTTTCAATCTACATACTAACGTTTATTTATTGCAATAGTTTTCTGCGTATTTTGTTGTATTTTTGCATTGTTGCAAGGATGAGTTAACATTTCGATTAGTTGTGGTCTAATTGCAAAGTTTTGTCCCTCGAAATAGACATTGTTTCTACTGTCACATGAAGGTGAAATGTGTTGCATTTTTGTGCCAAACATCACCTTAATGGCTTTCTATTTTCTTCTCTTCCAAAATATATTTTCTTACGCTTCCGTCAAGTATTTCACACCGAATTACTGAAACACTGAAGATAACATATTTTCACTTACGATGTTTTTTTTTCTTAACGCTTTTCAAATTTGTCACCTGTTTAATTGACGTGCTTAACTTTTTTCGTGGTTTCTTTTGTATTTGTTTTTTTTTATAATTCGAAAAAAGTTTCAACGTCAACGGGTGTCAGAAATATTTAGCTTTCATTCTTGATTTTAGTTTGAGGTTATCGCTCCACACGGAAATCGCATTTGTTAATGAAGTTAGACGTAAGAACATCTTGAAACACAATTAACGAATTGAATTTGAGGTCATCGTGACATTTTTTAATTCTGAATTTAACTTAATAGAAACGATGATGACATATGTGGAAACCTTCCTGTTGATCCACTTTTATATTTTAAGTCATTTTCGAGTGTTCATATTCGTATGTATGTATATTATTATTATAATAAATGGAATTTATTGCCTGTAAGTACATATTACATGTTGTATCTAAATTATCTTTTGAATTCATCGGTGTAATATTTCATGTAAACATTAGGTTTTACAAATTACCGTTTGTACAACACTGGTGTAGGCGAGTCGTTTAAATTTGATTATCCGATGATGGGTGTAACAATATTTCTTCAATTGATCTATCATTACGGTAGTATTCAACCTTTTTTTCTTATACATATAATTTTATGTCCATTATGACTTACTAATATAGGTTCGTTTATACCGGTACAACTCAAACCGGCATTTGCACGTAAACAGCATTACGAATTATCGTTGTATAAGTGAAACTAATAAAAACCCTGTAAAAAATAATCGTTAGTACATTCAATATGGACACATTTATATGCTCCGTAATTTGTATGTGACGTATCCGAAACAACAGTAACCGACATGATCTACTCGGTGTCACAACAAAATGAAAACATAATGTCTATGGACAAAATGATTACACCACATGATGTATGTACATACAATAAACATTAATATGTTCAAAAACGAATTTTTTAACGAAAAAAAATGTACCGTGATGAAAATATATACACGTCCTTTGACATATTAATAAATAAATATTAGATAAGCCAATCTAATCGAAATTTAATCATAAATAACAAAATCTATCATAACAACTTTCGAATTCTCCATACTAATAAGAAAAAATATATTTTTTCATTTTCTTTATTGGGAACCTTATTTTCTTTATAGTGAATTCACCTTTAGTGGGCGTGATTTTTTTTTTTACATTAAATTTAAAGTGTTGGTCGTTATAACTATTTATTAACAGCAATTGTAAATGCTTTTCCCAATCAACAGAATATTAGAGTATGTTCAATCTCGTTCTATTTGTCATCCAAGGCTTGTTTTTTTTTTAATACAATGAGCAGACTTGGGCGGCCAAAATGCTTTTACCCATAAAAAATTGTTAGACTATTGTCATCCTTTTTATTTTGGCTCTCTTGCTTTGTAGAACAATAATGAACCATTTTTTGTGGGTAAAAGAAACTTGGCCGAAGATCTCTGATAATGACTTATTAAAAGTACCACAATGATCGTAAATTCATATTTTAAAATATATAATCAATGTAAGTAAGAAGACATATGTATGAACGTTTTGTGTATGTACATTATGTCACGAAATTATTTTGTCCGTAGACATTATGTCGCGTTAACATTTCGTCCGTAACCATTTAGTCGCGTTATCATTTTGTCGTAAACGTCTTGTTGTAGACGTTGTGGAACCGATCTATTAATATACAGCAGTACATGTCGCCGAAACGTAAAGTTATCTCGGTATCAGTAAATTACAGACCTTGAAGAATCCCAGTCCGAAAACACATCCGAAATTTAATTTAATTAAAATATATCATATTTGAAAGACGTCCTCCCATTTGAACAATCATGTAGAATGTTTTCAGATTTAAAAATAGACTATGAATGAAGCTGGGTATATTGGTTTAAGATACTGCGTGAAATTATAAATTGCATACAATTTAAATATTGTTATCCTTTTAAATGAGTTATTGAAGGATGACTCTTTCCCTTTCAAAGAACGCCAACGCTTACTGTTGAATGACTTAACGACCAACTGTCAAAGTGTATAATTTGTAACGTGGAACGACTTCAACCTGTAAAATCATCAATCTCAATCAACATTACGAAGATTCTTGGAAGCTATTCAATTTCAATCTATAGAGGTTTTTCCGCACAAACACCCCTTTGATGATGTATTTTTCCCTTTGAAAAATTTGATTAAATTACGCACAAATTCGATAAGCATTGTTTCGCACATGTGTGTCATTTTGGCGGCCTTTAATTTTTTTATTATCGGTTTTGGGTGGGTGACCTTTAGCGTAGGTAGATCGGGAAAAAAAACAAGCAGCCAAGCGTTTCTCAATATGTGCACATCTTGTCATTTAACTCGGTTAGTGTGAATCCGATCGTTTCAAGTCTACTGTACAAAATTGCATTTGAAAGCAATCTTCTTGGCTTAACGAAGTAAACCATATTTTATTAGGTGTACGGAGGCCAAGAATATGACTGATTAATTTTCGTCTCGTCACATAAATAGTTTGCCAATATTGTCGATGTTTGAAAATAATCATTTTATGAGTATGCCGTTTGTAAATCGTATATTCAGACTTTATCAAAATTTTCTTGACTAGAATCGGCTTCTTCTGAATGTTTTCATTTTTGTTTTTTTAATATATACTTTTACCATGCTGCCATTACAGTTTGCCCCAAAGCTACACCTATGATTTTGAACTTACATATACATATGTATATAAATTTTTATAGATTATAAATTTGAAATTATATTCAAATGGTTCGGTGATTACTGGTCACAAAGTACTCATCACAAAGTCACTAAAATCTCTATAACGGAACATCTGGCAGCCGAAAAGTCCATCATACCAACGATAACTATCATACTAACGAGAACTTGACTGCCAAATATTGTGTATTCGCGATTTTCATGGCAAAAATTGTCTTTGTGACCACCGCAATGTGACGAATAGTCCAATTACCTATTCAAAACGGTTTCCATAATGAAATCAGATAAATTGGCAAACTCTAATAGGAAACAGTCGACTTTGAGTCACAAATATCCAATATTCAATTCAATATAGTTCAGATCAGGGCTCGTACCTGGGACCTTTCGGTTTTTAGCATTAAAGCAACCATCGAGCTATACTGCTAAGGCTTCTTTATTTGAAATGTTGAAAAGTTATACATGTAAATATACATTTACATATAGTAAAGGTGTATTTGTTTTGTTTTAGATCTGGCAAGATGGTGGTGGGCGAGCCAAAACGGAGTATTATGGAGGGCATAGAAAATACAGGAGATGTAAGATTACATGACCACAGACTTAGATTAAAACAAAGGTATGTGTGTTTGTTTTTATACACTTTTTGATAGTGTAAATGTGTCTATTAATGTTTTTGATGTTTGAATATAGATTTGATATTATAAGAAAACTTGGCCAAGGAACTTACGGCAAAGTTCAATTAGGAATAAATAAAAAAACTGGCCAAGAGGTTGCCATTAAAACAATTAAAAAATGTAAAATAGAAACAGAAGCAGATCTGGTTAGAATTCGGAGAGAGGTGCAAATTATGTCCTCCGTTAGGCATCCCAATATTGTACACATTTATGAAGGTTTGTCTGATGATTTAATTATCATTGAATTTTGATTCAAATTTTATATGCGTACTGATTTTTTCATATTTTTTAGTTTTTGAAAATAGTGAAAAAATGATATTAGTTATGGAATATTGTGCTGGAGGTGAATTATATGATTATCTTAGCCAACAAAAAGTTTTACAAGAAGATGAAGCTAGAAGGTATTGTTTTTAGTGTTATTAATTTATTATATACTAGTGGTTTTACTCGGTATTTGTAATAATATAAACCGCTTAAACATGACTTATCTTATAAGTAAACATTTGATTAAATTTATTTGAATATTCATTTGTTATTTTATTAAATTGAACGTCATGGATTCTACGAACCAAATAAACATACATACAAAGTCTCTTTCTAAATTATATATTAGATAATCTTATAAAATAACTCTTTCTGTTTTAGATTATTTCGACAAATAGCCACAGCAGTTTATTATTGTCATAAACACAAAATTTGTCATAGAGATCTCAAATTAGAAAATGTCTTATTAGATGAACACGGTAGTGCAAAGGTAATTATTACGTTTGTCTATTGTAATATTTATTGATACCACCCGGCTTCGTCAAACAACGAACTGTTATTGTTTTATTTATACATAATGCTTTTTCTATATTTAAATTAATGTAATTATCTCAGATTGCGGATTTTGGATTATCAAATGTTTTTGAAGAAAGACGATTGTTGTCAACGTTTTGTGGCTCACCTTTATATGCTTCTCCGGAAATTGTTAAAGGAACACCTTATATTGGTCCAGAGGTATATTATTTTTCACGTCAATGTTTTTTTTTCATCTTATTTACATATATTCGTTTATTTATAAATATTTTATTATTTTTATAGGTTGATTGTTGGTCATTAGGCGTTTTATTATACACTCTCGTATATGGAGCAATGCCTTTTGATGGTTCAAATTTCAAACGCCTAGTCAAACAAATCAGCACAGGCGACTATTTTGAACCGAAAAATCCATCATGTAAAACAAATATACATATACTCTAAATTAAAATATATTTTGTATACTAATTGCGAAACTATTTATAATTTGTCCTCATTAGCTGCTTCTCCTCTTATAAGGGATATGTTAACAGTGGATCCCGTTCAAAGAGCTGATATTACACATATCTGTGATGATCCGTAAGTTTAAAATGAACTGTACATATTTACAATAAAAAAAAAATACTAACTTTTTCATGTGTAATAAAATTACTTTCTAGTTGGGTGAATAAAGGCTCAGACGTGTCTTGTTTAGAACTCGCTGAAGCCTTAGCAAATGAAACACCTGTTCGTCTTGACCTATTATTATCTTTAGCGCCACCGCCAATTCACGGAAGTGACAAACTAGTTGTGACCGACGAAGTAATGATCATTATATTTTATTTTATTTTAAATTACATGTATTTTTAGAATTGAATAAATGATCAAATCTTGATTTTTTTTATTAGATCACTAGTGCCGGTCCTGATGGATCTCCAGCTCGCTCAATGTCTGTAGCAAATGTAGATAATTCAGCTGAACGAAGAATATTAGAAATGGTTGCAGGTATGTGAAAAAATTTGCTAAATAATTTATAAATTTTTTTTGTGTAATATATATAACGTATTTTATTTTTATTTTGTAGAGGGTGGCACTGATGCTATTAAACCATCACCAACTCGAACAATTGTCAGTGCCGAACAACAACCCAAACGAAAATTGGAAACTACCGTTTCCATGGATAGTGCTCCTAGTCAAAGAAAAAAAGAACGCACTATAAGGTATTTTCATTTTATTTAAGACATGTTTTTCTTTGTTCTAGATTGAATTATTTGTATTCTGATAAATATTTGTTTATAGATCAAGTAGCATATCACAAAACGCTAATAATTTAAATGATGCTACACCTGCGCCAGGCGATGAAAGTGATGAAGCTGCAGAGATTCAAAGAGATGCTTCAATGAAGAATGAGAAAGAATTTGAAGTTAATGCTACCGCAATTGAACCCACGCCGCAAAATGTTCCTAAAAGAGAGTTATCACAACCTAAAGAATCGTCTAAGTTAGAAAGTCCACCATTAAAAACAAACATGAGCCAACTCACCATGGAAATTCCAAAAGAAGTTTCACCTGTAGCGTCCGTAGCTCCTACAGAAAAAAATAAAATTTCTCCAGTGAGTGAAACCATCATTTATTATCTCCAGATAATTTTCTATCCACACCTGTATCGTTTTAACTCATTCAATTTTTACTTGCAGTAACCAATTAATATTAATTGTTACATATGTACACTTTTTAGTTTAAAAATATAATATTTATAGCTCATTCCTTTGATCTAAAAGTCAAAAGTTAATGCATGAATTTGCTGGAGAATTATGCATTCGTTGCCTTTACTAGCCTCATCATTTCCATTTTTGTCACTAATTGCAATACAGGTGGCTGTGCATGCAAATAAGGAATCCAAAAATGATATCAAGTCTAAGGATCCTCAGCTTAAGGAAAAGAGTGTTTCTTCAACAAAACCTGTCGTTACCATTAAGAAAAAAATTGTTCCAAATTCTGTCAAAAAAGATGATAAACCTAAAAGTACAGCTATCAAGGTATCTACAATACTTTCTCCAAAAGATAAAAATCAATTGATACGTTATTAAATTGAAGTTTTAAACAGTTATATTAATTTTTGACATTCAAATAAAACATTATCAGTCCTTGTACTCAAATATTGTATGTATGTGTGTGCATACATGTGTGTGATATATCTTTATAGTTTACTAATTTTACAGGAAAAATCACCACCGCGAAAATCAATAGAAAAAGATATAGCCGGTCGTGTACTGGTGCCTGATAAAAAACCTGAACCTGCTAAAGTTGAGGAAGCAGCTGCACAAAATGATGTTTCTTCGGCAAAACAACCAACTGAAAGGCGACGGTCAAGAATTTTAGATGCCGCTGAAAAATTAAATAATTTGAGCATACAACCTAACCAACCTACGAATGATAATACTTCAAGTCCACCGCCTGCTAAACCCAAAAAAGTGATAATTCCAGGTAAATTCCCAACATCCATTGTAAAACTTCATGTTTTTCAGACAATATTAACTTAATGTACACTATTCTCATTAGGTGTCAGTGTAGGAAGTTTCAAGGAGCAATTTGAAAGGAGAGCCTCACTTACGTCCGGTAGCATTCCCGTTTCCACCAACGAAGTTAAAAAACCTGCTGTTAAAACTGTGCAAAGTCCAACTACGCCAACTTCTGCCGCAAATAAAATGCTAGCCAACAAAAAGATGCATAGTGTAGATTCTGAACATCCCGATCCAATTGTTCCAAATAATGTCAATAAAGAATCACCTAATGTTAGATTACAACATATCGGTGTTGAACCAATAGCACAGGTAAACAGGAGACGATCTTCTTATTTGTTTTTCGACTTTGTGTAAGATATTTTGACCATTAATTATGATTTTAGCCTAAAGAAGAACCTGTGAAGGTCGTGCCAGAAACGAAAAGACCAGCAATAGTCGAAGTGAATAAAATATCTAAGCCACTTCACAAGAGCGTGTCTTTGAAAGAACCTTCTAAACCAGACACGATCCACAATAGTTTATCGTTAGAAGATGCCAGAAGGTTTGCTTTCATTTTTCTGGAATAAATATGTATGTACGTTGCTAAAACATATATTTTTAATTATTGTATTTGAACTTTGTAGAAGCTTACAACAATCCATGGCACTTTTAAGCCAAGCTAAAAGTGAATCAAAAACATTGGATAGCCCGGAAGATGAAAGGCAAAAGCAGCTCAAGACGGCACGGGAAATAATTTCTAATGCCATTGGAGATGAAACAGTCGGAAAGAAAATTAACCGACTATGCATGGGTATTTAAACATGGACTCACATATTTATGTATATTAATTTTCATTTAACTCATTACAAATGTTTTATTTCATATTTGAACTTTTTCAGGTGGAAAGCCACCAGTTCCGTATGGAAGCAGTGGTCGTAGCGCTTCTGGTAATATTAGTTTAAGTAGTTTGAATTCTTTACCTAGTTCTCCTCCAATTAGTCCTCCACATTCGAGAGTACTAGTCCGCGAAAGTCCTGTAAAAACTTTCCGCACTGAAGTACAACACAAAGTGGACGACGTTAGAAACAAATACTTGCCAAATTCAAGGTACATACATAGACAATGTATAAGATTTATAATAATTATATCAAATTCGTTCAATTTTAACATACATACCTTACTCCGTTTTGTCAATTAGGGGTGGTTCAGTCGAACGCATCATACCTATTCAATTTGCTGAAACTGTCCCCAAAACGTCTTCCGGTCAATTGCCATATCAAAGACACAATACAACACCATATAGGTAAAATTTCGAATGATAAATATTTTTTATATAACAACGAAATATATGAAAAAATAACAATATTGTGTTTATAGATTTAGTTCACTTCCGAGAGGTTGTACACCCGATTATGATTCAGAGCAATTTACTCAACGTTCTACGCCAGCTACCCCTGCTATCAACCAGCAGTCTACGCCATCTACCCCTGCTATGAACAGGTCGGAGCCGATCAAAAAGAGTCCTAGGGAGTTTATTATACCAATCGCCGTAGAAGGAAAAGGCTATGTAACACCTCGACAAGGAAGTCTTGAACCGAGTGAAACACCAACCAAAATCACACCACCAACTATGGGCTTCCCTTCACGTTTCTCAAAACCTAGAAGACTGAGGTTACAAAATAATTCAACTTCTAATTATCTTTTTAAAAAAAAGTTATTTGAACTGAATACTAATATTTCATATTTTACAGCTCTCTTGTTAGCGGAGGTGAATCTGAAGATGATGATGACTTACATATGCACCGATTGAGGTGTGTATTTTATAGTTTGTTAAATAATTTAAACATTTCCATTCATCAAATATAATTATTAATTATCCTTGTTTAGGAGTTCGCGAAGAATACGCGCAGATGCTGAAAAAGAATCGGTCAGTTCTGGAGAGGAAGATGACGATGAAGGCTTCGAATTGCTTACTGCTGAAAATCTATTTTCGACACTACTTGATAGGGTTTGTACTATTGTTTTGTTTATTATCCAAAATGATTATTTATCAAAATTATATTTTTAATTATAATAATGTTTCATATAGGTACGCAGTCTCACAAATAAACTAAATGGAGAAGAAGGTACAGGATTTCCACAGCATTCCCTCTTCAACAACCTCCATTCACAATTTTTCAATAGGTACTTTTTGCGTTCCTTTTATATTAATTAATTAAAATTTTGGCTTTTTTTTTATTATAATTATGTACTAATTTATTATTATATATTTTTGTATAAATTATTATCATTATTTTGTTGCCAAAAAAGCTTTCTTTTAACAACCACCTTTTTCCTGCTAATGATTAAAAATTTAATTTTGCTTTCAAAACAGCCCCCACTTACCCAGGAAGCACAAAAGGCATGATATAATGTAAGTGCTTTTTATTTAACATTTTAACAACTGAATAAATTCTATAAACATACTTAATGAAATTATCCAATTAATCAAAATACAAAATTATGTTTTTTTTTAATTTGATATATGTACATGTATGTATATTGTACGTAATATGAATTAATAATACGATATCTAAAATATAATATATATCTTAAACTGTTTTATGGAATGCAGCATACATAAGGTTAAAACTGAGCGGTCAAGCTCTGAAACGTAAGTGTAGGTATGATTTAGAACTAGAGCTTTTTTTATATTTACTTCACGCAATTAAATATTATTTTTTTACACGGCAGTATTTGTAAAACAACAAAAAATTAAACCATTTGCAATAAATCTATATTTTATTGGGAAATTATTCATTGAATTGTTTTTTATATTGTACATTCTTAGCTCTCGTTTGTTGTATTATCGTAGTTTATTTTATTTTTACTGCGACTAGAATTGGGATATGCATATATTTTGAATGAAAGCTAAGCTGTTATTAATTTTTTGAATTTTATTTTCATTTTCAAGACGTGAAGGAGCACCTTGGCGTCGCAGCACTTCACGTGACATCAGTTCTAATTTTGATTCTATGTTTCCCAGCCATCCTACTTTCCCAAGAGGTGAGATTGGTAGTTTTGCAACCTCTTAGTGAATTATATGTGTACGTTTGTTATTATAAACATAACAATTACACAATACACTAACATATACATCAACACAATAACGCATACATATAATATATTTTTTTAATACACATTTACATGCAAGCACATTTTTTTTCTGTGCAAGTGTTTGTGTTAGTGTGATTATGTATATGTAATGTCTTGCAATCTAGAATATAATATTTTTATTTGTTGGTTTTTTTATGTTTTTCTTTTTTTTTTAATGAAGAAATTGCACGTTGAGATATAATCGTAGGTATTGTGTTGATTATTGGTGTTAAAATAGCTCTGCTTTCTTTTGTGCTGTTGAAATTGTGATATTTATTTCGTATAACATACCCATTCAAGTTTTAAACAGTGTGGTAAAAAATTGGCATTTTTTCATTACTATGTATACATTTGAAATATGTATGTCTTCTGCATAATAAGTCTTTAAATATTTGAGTTACATCGTTCGTGTCCTCTCAAACTTCTGTGATCTGTTTAAAAATCCCCGTATTGTATTCGATTTCACACAACACAAATTCCTCAAAATTTATCTTCTCGAATTTTCCTCATTGTTGATTTGTGTCATTGTGTGACCCATTAAACCGCCAAATTATATTTCGTTTTTGCTTTTTCATTGCATGTATTTGTATTGTTGATGAAGCATTGTGAGTTTTTAATGTCGATACTATTAAATATCACATATCAACTGAAAATTAGAGTTTGTTAAATATAAATATTCATCGTGCAGCCTCTTTATTATGATTTCAATATTCTAGTTTATTTTTATTATTCTTTTATTTTTAGCATTATATAAAATATTAGAATCGTATATATTTTTTTCAATATTTTTTATACATAATATGTTGATTTAAGTTAATATTATATTTAAAAAAAAAAACAAAAAAAAGATTCGTTCATGTGAAAAATTGTAATTGTTTTAAGAATTACTTGTTAATTATTGTTTTTTCAAATTAAACACAAATACTCACCGTTGGTTCTAAAATGAATAATAATTGTCTGAATATATTAAAAATTTGTGTTTGGTCTGAATTGTATTAATATTTCTAATCAAATAGGTATTTATTGTCAGTAATTTTTTTCATTGCCTAATTCTTAATAGATGTTATCTATTTTTTTGTATGTATGGCTAAGATCTATTTGTTTTTAATTAATAATTGACATTTATATAATTTTTCTTGCTAGCTTTCATTGAAAAATAATTAGTATTATGTAAAGTAGTCTTATCTCATTTTTTTTTATACATACTAATACAATTTCGAAAATATCTATCACATTTTTTTAGTGATTATTTTTTAATTTAATCATACTCATTCGTAAAATAAATAGATTACCATATAAATCTGATGACCATAAAGTTCAACATATTTGATTTGAGGCATGTAATTGGAAATTATACGGTCAAGCAGTTTCTAATTCGATTAAAATAAATTATCGGGGTTGATTATATTTACATATATAATATATTTTAATTTTAAATCAACATCAATATGTGTAAACATTGGAATAAAATAATAACATGAGTCAATCTAACAAATTCTGTGTTTTTTTTTCTTTTTACTAGCTGAAACCTCTTTAAATGTAGAATATTTTCTTAAAAAGTCAATAAACATAATTTATATTCTCTTTATATAATGATAATGATATATAATATAAAGTACACATATATGTAATAAATATGTGTATGTGTGATGTGGTTGCAGTTGGGTTGCGCGTTACTCTGCATGCACCGAATGCAACACCGAATGCCAGCGGGTCAACTAACCACATGCCCCAGTCAAATGCCACAAAACAATAGGTACCACAAATCTTATGTCACCATTTTGTGTTGCAACATCAACTGCTTGGCTCCAAGGCGGACGCTTGGTTATGTTTTATATGTATAAGTATTATATTTAAATATAATATGAATCAGGTATAGATCAATGCTCACCTTACAAGATCAAAATACTAAGGCTTTTTGCTCTTCATATACATATTTCAAATCTTTTAATGACTTTCTCATAGTAATTTTCACAAGTCATTGTGTTTATATATTTTGTTCATTTTCATTTTGTATGTATAATTTTTCTCAATCACGGCTATGAGTATTTGATAAGTATGCTTTTTGCAATTTTTATAGAAAGTGGAAGTCTACCTAAGAGACGTTTGTGTTTATTTCTTTTCATCACGATGAATGATTTTCATTTTGAAATACGAATAACCGGTTATAACTTTCCGCCAGATATAGTGATATATTTTGAGGACATTCATGACTGTGTTTTACATTATACACATATTTAAAGACTAATTCTAAAGTAATTATTTACAAATGCAACATTTCCCTTATAATGCCATCAAATTTGAATGCCCTGAATGTGTTTTTACTAAATTAACATTGCCTGTCTTATTATTTTTCTTTTAATGCTTGTTTTCCATAGTTTTGTGCTTTTGTGAATTTAAAAAACGTAACTATTCAAACTTATAAATACATATAGTGAAACAGTCGAGGAGAATTATTATTCTACAATAAGCCGAAGTTTATTTAGCAACACCAAATATTGTTTTCAATTAATATACAAATAATCTAATTTTTAAATTCTATACTTTCAAAAAAAAATTCTATTCCTTCTAATAAGATTTGGTATGGCCAAACACTTAATTTACGTCACTGTAAATATCATTTGGCTGGCTGCATGATATGTGTGTTTGAAATTTTTTTCAGGTTCCAAGAAATCTCGCAAGGCAGCATCTAGCAAAATCCATCCAGAATCATTAAATTCGCAAAAAAGTAATGAATATGAATCCAAAAATAAGCAGAGGCAAACAGATGATTGTGAAATTAACAGTCAGGAAAGCTTAGACCTGTCTGATTTGGATCTAAGTAAAATTGAACTTTCCGAAAAAGACATGGAGACGTTGTCTGGATTGACTCCGGCACTATCTCGAAGATTGCAAAAGCAACTGTTGGATTATTTGCCACCTGCAGCAGCAAGATCACTACGCAGAACTCTGTCCATGAACAATCCGATTAATAGCGATGACAAAACGCCCCAACACAAATACACCCGAAGTTTGTCAGCCAGTAAAACTGCCGATAAACAAGTGTCGATTTCGGAAGAAGAAAATTTACCAATCACCTCTAACAGACTAGAAAATAACAATGCGACTTCGAACCAAGATAAACCAAACGATTTTAGATATCAAGTACCGTACTTCAACGATGAAGATACAAGTTCGATTTCGTGTAGTTCAACTTCAAATAAATTCGATAAGGAAAATAACAATTTGTACGAAGTACCTACTCAGAATTATTCTAATAAAATTGTAAAACATAATCATAGTTCAAATTCTTTAGATTACATTAACACCAAATCAGAATCTTCACATTCAGAATCTATTACACCTCGACTACTATCAAGCGTTCGCAACACTCCAGAAAGATCGGTTCTTAGCAAATATTTTTCACCTGAAAGAACTATACCCTGTGATGATTACCTTGCATCTTACAGTAAAAGTATTGAAATGGGCAGCCTAGTTACCGAACCCAGCTATTTAGCCGCATACGGTGGAAACACTTCAACTTATACACCAGGAGGATCATTGAAACGTCGTTCGTTACGCACTCCACCTGCAGACGCAACTCCACGCCGAAGAGTTTCCAGGTTCTTAAGACCCGACTTTTTCGATACTCCTCGAGAAGAAAGCATATACGTTCGGGATAAAAAAGACAAAGAGTCAGAAACACAAAAAATATTGAAAGAAATCCGAGAAAAACGGAACAGAAGTGGTGCATCGAGTCCCATCAGTCCGATGGTATCGTCAGACATTACTTCTCTTTTCGAATCAGCAAGTTCTAGAATTTCGTCAAGAAACTGTCTTTCTCCAGTTAGTCCGCTGACTCCTAACAGAAGTCGATCTGTTACTCCTTTCTATCCTATACTCGACAATATAAATGAGAATCAAACAGACTGCAATACGAACAAAGAACTTCAAGAAACACTTATATCTATTGACAAAAAGTTAGATGAAAGCAATTCAATACATGCAAGTAAAAAACAAATTGAAAATGTGTATAATAACAATGTCGATCAAGTTGGAACAGAATGTTCATTTAAAGAATCTAAACTCACTCGTCCCAAAAGTTTCCCTTCAAAGCAAAACGAAAAATTAAGTTATAAGGAAAGTATAGAAGAGAATAAGCTTATCAACACTAGTGTAAATGGAAATATATCGAAAATAGCCCGACCTAAAAGCTATCCAGCAACAACACCTTCCCCTGAGAAGAAATGTAACATTCCATTGATAGAGTCACAAAAGTTAAACTGCAATAATGTGAATAATAATGATATCAGCAATAATAACAAAAGTAATAATATACTCGAAAAACAACAAAATATTGAAGATGACAATGGAAATGTGAGTGTTAGTTTTAGCGTAAGTCTTCCATCGAAAGCTCCAAGGAAAATCGAAAATAATGTTGCCGAAAAGATTGTCTCTGAAAAGACCGTGTCTGAAAAGACCGTGTCTGAAAAGACTGTGTCTGAAAAGACCGTGTCTGAAAAGAATGTTTCTGAAATACCTGTTGAGGCGCCTGAAAAGAAGAAGGTTATAAAAAAGAAAATTGTGATCAAGAAAAAATCTGCAAGTGCTAAATCTGTGTCGAGTAGTAAAACTGCCGATGAAATTCCAAAAAAATCTGAAAACGGTGTTGAGAGTAATAGCACTGATGCATCTACTGTTGTAACTGTCAAAAACAATGAAAGAAAATCGTCTCCTAAAAAGAAGTCAGTCTTGCAATCTTTAGGTCAAAAGTTCGAAAAACTTAGAAGTGAAAAATGCTCATCACAAGAGAGGGAATCTACAGTTGATAAGGTTGTAAAAACACCAACTGTAAATACTAAAGATGAACCAAAACCGTCTCGGATCGAAAATGTAATGCGAGTACTCAGAGAGCGTTCTGTCCCGGCAGTAAATGATGCAGAGTCAATAACCGAATCTGGTTTAATCAAAAGGGCAGTCACAATTACCAATCTTCCTACGCTGGACGATAGTAAGGAAGGTCCTAAGAAGACAGTTAATAGGGTTTTTGGTTTGTTTAAGAAAATTGAACCTAAGGATAAAAGCCCCAAACCGTTACCACCAAAGCAATCAGTCATTTCTGAAACAAATAACGACAACACAGAAACTAATAGTCTTAATAATAAAGAAAGTGAAAAAGTGGAAACTGTGTGCGAATTTTCGCCCGTAAATACAAATTTAGAAATCAAACCAAAACGGCCAACGTCACTTTTGCTCAATGGAATTGGCAAACGCGTTCAAGCTTGCTACAATGGAGCGACAAGTGATAGTGTGTTGACAAAAACTGAGAAAAATGGCAATAATGATGCAAGTAATCAAAATACACCAAAAGCAGAAGAGGCTAAAACTCAAAAGAAAGGATTGCGATTAGACTTTTCACGATTGCCCAAATTGAACCAAGGCATTTTCACCAAAAGAAATTCTCTCGATTTATCAAAAAGTAGGGAAAATAGCGAATCTAAAGAGGTATTAAGTCCACAGAACAATAATAGCGATACGGACAAAACTAACGCTAGTAAATTATCAACCAATCAATCGTATGAGGAGAATGTTTCAAACGGAATGCACCTTGCGTCGCCAGACGCTAATTGGTCACCCGATTTAGACACGTCTAAATTCATGATATCTCATTCGGAACCGAAAGAGACAACACCTCATCATTCGCATCAAGAAAGCGATCCAACCGGAGATTCGGAGAACATAATAGACAGGATCCGCCGGAAAAGCTTCTATTCGCGATTCAACGAAAAGAAAAACCGCAGAAAAAGTTCACTCGTAGGACCGGGAGCCAAAGAATACATTCCTTCAGCTAGAATAAATCCCCAATGTGATAACGACAATGTACACTACCCTAATAAGTACGACTTGTCGCCGACTTCTCCGAACAAATACATCTCCTCGTCATCTCTGGATCACAGTAGACCGTCACACTCTTCGGATAAAAGCGATTGCTTGACGCCCACCAGCTCCAGACTGAGAAACTCCATCGGCAACGATCCGTATTTGAGCCCGACCAGTCACAAAATGTTCGACAGAAGCGAGCAAAAGTATTCGTTAGATTCTATGTATCCTACCGGACTCGAGTGTAACACTTATTCAATACCGAGATACTCCAGAACGTTATCCTATTTCGATGATTACGATTCAAGGCAAGGATTGAGTGAACCTAAGAGTTCCAGTTCCGGTTCCAGCTCCAGATACGGCAGAACTTTGTCGTTGCTGTCTCCGGGAATATACGCCACATACAGTCCGAGGTCGCACACGCGAAATTCAGCAATTTTGCTCAGAGACTCGGCTGATGATGACGTTAGTCCAGACAGCGTTCTCACTAAAATACGGAACCGAAAGAAAGCTGCTGCCCAAAACATGCAGTTAGAGGATGACCACCACATATTGGACACTAAATTCAGGTACTTCAGATACAATACATATCTATAATACTATCATTAAAATATTCAAACTTAATTAAACATATTATCAAAATATATACATATGTATGTTAAAATATTTCATTTCAGTATATCATAAATAAATTGTAATAAAAATTAAAACATAAATTGCATGCTTGCTTATAAATTTCGCAGTAACATGGGTGTTGACATTATCATTTTCAGATCCAATCATACACTCGACAGTGAACATGACCTGCCTGCCGACAATACGGAATAAAAACATGGGTTTCCCTTGCAATTGAAAGTTGGAAACTTTCAAATATCATCACTCATCGAACTAGATTTAATCCGATCGGGTTCATACTTAAATAACTAACTTACGCTTAGTATATTTGGTTGCAAAATAAGTGTGGTAAACGCATGAACAAATATACGGAACTATCGTTCGCAATCAACAATAATGGCCTTGCTTTTTATTAGCCTATTTAGTCACATTTTCAATTTCATGTAGTTTAGACATTTTCATCATAAACGTTTATTTCCTATGGATATAGCGCTAAACAATTCATAGTGCAATATTTGAAAAGTGGCTTTCGTAGGTATTTTTTAATGGTATAATATTTACAATTGTTTTATTGTAAATATAAAGAAACTTTGTTATCATACGTAATAAATAACTTGCACCTTAGATAAGTCGGTATATGAAAATACCCTCTAATAAAGATTTTTCTTAGGAGTTCCGTCTCAATTGACTCAATTGGGAGTAAGGCTTCTATGACCGCTTTTGTCGGTTTAGTAGTCGCTTTAGGATATTGAGTAAAGACTGTTTATTGGTAAATGGAAGAGAGGCGATGATGAAACTACGAGTAGTTTTGAATTAAAACAAAATATATCAAAAAAGTTGTCACAATTTGGAACTAGATTTGAAATGATTCGATAAGCCAAGTTAACTATAATTATTTCTATTGTATAATAAAAATATAAGCAAATTGATTGTTTTGGAATGTGATCATGACGAAATGTGGTGGCCTTAGTACGGACTTAAAAAGTAAAAAATTTATACAAAAAAAATTAGCTGCTTTGTGACTTTTATTATATATAAGTGGTGCTTATTTGATTAATATTTTATGCACACAATCTTTCCTTAGCTTTACTCGAATACACTGCTTTAAAATTCCTTTCAAAAATCTAAATACGGTCGACCAAATGTTTTACATCATACATAAATATTTAAATTTATTGTATTAATCCATTCTATGTATTTAGCATTCTAATACTAAAAAAATGAATGGAGTACATAAAAACAACCTCGACCTTTTAAATACTTATGTCTTATTTTAACTCTAGCGAATACTACATCCTTACCCGAAAAGTAAATTTAAATTACTTTCTAGTTTTTTTTTTTTTTAATAAAAACGCACACCTAATTTTTATACAATTAACTTTAGATTGTCATGTAAATTTCTTTACCTAACAACGTATCGAAAAATATACAAGGTATGACGAAACTAAAAGGAAGATGGTGAAACAATTGTCATCGGTGATACCAGTCATGGCATGAGTATGTTTTGAATAGTCGAAGTAGTAATTTTTTGTTGTTAACTATAGATACAATGATGCACACGACATACTCAATTTCAGATGTTTTTTTTAATTATTATTTAATAATATCACTAATTAAAACATAATGGTAAAAAAAATTAAGATGTGTTTCATCCACAATGAATTTATTACATTATTATTAGTCTTGAATTTTTATTCATGTAATTTATATACCTATTCTAGTCTACTATATCATTGGTGCCGAAATTATAAGTAAAAATTTACCACTTGTATTATTTGTATTGTACTTGTATTCAATAATATATATTTAATATATTATGAAATACATTTAAGTAAGAGATTTGTAAATATAATTTCACTTTTAGATGACTAACGTTTGTAATTTTTTGTCAAATACAATAAAGATACATATACAGACGATTTAAATAACTGTTAAAATATTTTTGTTGAAGATTAATACATTCTTGAATGTTTCAATGCTTTCATTGCCAAATTAAAAACGTGGAAATATTGATTCATTTTAATTGTTTACGCTACTCTGCGTTTAATGATACGTATTCTAAACGCATCATCAGAGTGAAATGTGTTACATTGCCGTGTAAAACATTAGGCATTGATAAAATTGTACTTAATAATGTTTTATAAAATAAAAGAAAATCACTCAACATATTATAAATTCATCCCATATGCAATTGTTTTATTTTTATCTACACCCACATGACTTTTCAAACACATTTTAAACATATTCGACTCACAATTGGGATTAGAAGTTATTTTACAATGACTTCAAATATTGCCAATATATAAGAGTACATACACTTTATTGTAAGGAGCGGACAAGAAAGTAGGAAAAAGAAAAAAATTACATAATTACCTCTCACTTCATTTCGTATACAAATATTTCGATTTATTGTCATGTTTTGATTACAAGACGTATATGACTAGGATTATTAACAATATTACATTATATTATAAAAATAATCATTACAAAACGTCAATTGATTCCGACAAAAATAGCTTAAACTTCACTATCTAAAACTAACGCCATATTTTAAAGCAACTTGAGGAGTGTGAGTCGAAGCGATGGCCATCAGCAACGGCACGTCGTTCGGCTCCAGATTCAACGATTTCGTCAAATAGTTCATATCACAGAAGTCCGTCTCCATCAATAACTCGGCTAACGTCTTCGATCGCATACAAAATTCCTTCAATTTGGATTCGATAAACTTTAAACACTGTAAAATATAATAAATCTTAATAAATGATATATTTTTTTATTATACTACTACCGATTAATCAATATATATATATAAGGAACATACATGATTAGCGGGAACTTTAGCTTTGTACATATTAGACAAAGTATCCAACATTGTCGCTACAAGAGAAGACATCCCTGCTGTACCACTGCTTGGTCCCAACACTCGAACACTCCTAATAAATATTAGTAATTCAGTATTAGTAAGTATTATATTACTAAAACGAATATGTATGTATATATTACAGTCCAAATTTTCACTCATGAACATGCTAGTTTTTCATACACGAACTATTGGTATTATTTTGAGTACTAACAGTCAAAAGCTATCTTTAAATAGACTCACCAAGTGTCGCATGAAACTTTTAGCTGCCAAACTGTCAAAACCTTTGATTTAAAAGGGACATCCTATGGAAAACCACATTAAGTACAAGGTTGCTACAATTCTCGTTTCCGATAATTTTTCAAATATTGCAACCCAGGGCAAGCCATGCATACATAAGTACAAAGAAGATGGTACAAACGATTAAGAATACTTAGACTTATGCCTGAGAGTTTGAGAACAAACTAAGTTTGTTTATCAATTTGTTTGTGTACACTATAACTGATCAGATTGGTTCGTGTATGAACAAACTAGTACGTTCATGAACGAACGAAATGTAAACTGGGACTTGGACTGATAGTAATCATTACCAATCATCAATATCGGCATACAAACACGCAGCACCACCAGAAGCATTCTTACTTTGTAAAAATAAATCTCTTTTAATTTGATTTTCCCAATTGTGAGCCTCGGAAACAGCACCTTAAATAAAATTTAAATTAATACTGATCAAGGCCATCATAATAGTAAGTTTATATCTACTACCAGGCCTAATCCTAAATGAAATCAAATGGTAAATTGGACTCGAGCCATCGGCTTACTATTAAACAATTCATAGACTGATTATTCATTACCCATGATATATGAATAAATTAGACTTGAGTCTGATTTATAATTTGTTTTCTAAAATCACAGCTTTAAGAATGGGCTTGGTACAACCAATGTTGTTTATTTATGAAAATACCTTGCAAGACCATATCCGGTATATAATGATCAGAAATTCCACCAATCAATGAGTGACAATAACCAGAATACATACAATTAGTTTCAGACTCTTTTATCATAGATCTAGAACAATTCCGATACATTTACATATATTTTACAAAACAAATGAGTTTTTAAAACGATTTTTATATTAAAAATAAACAATACTTACAATGGAATAGGTAGTTCAATTTTTTCTTCGTGAATACTCTTATCTATTTCATAATTAACCTTAAATTGAGAACATTTGCTAGATGAGGATTTGATCCTGCCGTTCGAAGATTGATGATCATCTGCCCAATTGATGACTAACGTATTTTCGAGTTTGTTTCGCACATAGATCTTGGGCAGTGGCTCCACGCGTTCAGGTTCGACGATCAACGGCAAAACGAGTTTTTCTTGAGCATACTGAATTTCACAATCACTAGACGGCATATCGCTGGTGTATTCCAACTCGGATGCATTCGACGGAGTTTGCAAAATTTGAGTATTCTGGGAACAGCTGATGCAGGTGTCACATTCGTTCTGAACGGGAATAAGACCCGAGCTGCCTTCCAATTCGAAGCCATCGATTTTGAGATTTCCCGGTTTGCCTATAACGTGTCTATCGAGCAGTTCTAAATTCTTGCTTTTCATATAGTTGGTGACGATTTGGGGATATTTGTCGAATTCGAACTTTACCCCGGAATGTTTTTTCGATTTGGAATGTTTGCACTGCGGTTTCTGAACGCAGCAGGCGTCCGACTGCAACGAGTTGATTATGATAGATTGTATGCTCGGATCGTGCGGCATCTCCTCGGGACAACTTCTCGAGCGAGCGAATTCTCTCTCGAGAATCGAATTGGAGTTAAATGCAGCGTTTTGGACATTCATTGAAGAAGTGTTCGGTGTGTTTAATTCCGAAGAGTTTCCACTATCATCGAATTTAGCATTGTCACTCTTCAGTCCAATTAAAGCTTCGTCTTCTCCTAAAACAAAAAGAACATCTCTTTTCTTCGAACCGCTTTCTACTGCTTTTTCCATTGCAGCATCACATTTCCCAGAGGAATGAGTATTTTCACCAATTGAATTTATTGGATTATGATTTACCGAGTTTATATCTAAACTATTAAACATATTATTAAGGCTATCACTTTCTGATATTTTACTATATTTGGATAAAATAGGAACGTTTAGATGGTTTTCAACATTAATATTCGATGAGTCATATTTTATTTGTACGTTATTTAAGGTTTTACTGGTTGAAACACGGTGAAGTTTACTCATTTTATTATTAATATTAACGTTATTAACCGAAGTACAAAAATCACAATCGTTATTATTTGAAATCGTTGTACATTTATCGCTGATTTTATCTGATGAATTGTCTTCAGTATAAGGCACTAATGTAGAAATTGAACTTAAACTAGATTTGTTAAAATCGAAATACGAGTTTTGATGACTATCCTGCAACTTTGTGACACAACTTTTTGTTCGTTTAAGCGAAGATTTATTAATTGGTACATTACACTCACTAAGAGATTCACTAATCAAAGGATTGTGATGGTTTTCATTCAGGTTCATAGAGTATGTCTCAATCTTAGACTTGTTGCTTTGTAAGTTAATCGAAGTATCGTTCAATGAAAATGTGCTCATTTCTATATAGTCTCCACTGTTAGTATAATCACTATCTAATTTAGGGCAGACAGTTTCAACAGGACTTTCAGGCTTTTCCATGAGCGAGTCTATTGTTTCCCAAGACAATTGCTTTGAGTCAACGTCGAATCTTTTCACTTCACCACATCTAATAAAGTACGATAAAACATTGAGAATTCTATTGACCGCAGAACTATTTCTCCTACTATAGATGAACGTTTTTGATATTCGAGCTGGCGTTCCGATAGCACCGTAAAGTTCTCCAATTTGCGCCCAGAGTGGATTGTAAGGATGACTATTATTCAAATAATCAAGTTCTTTCTGTTGAATCGTCAACGGAGCATTATATGGACTCACGGAATTCACCCAACCAAGATGATACGTTAAAACATTTGTAATAAGAGTACTCATAAAACTGAAAAAAAAAGATCATATAAAATGGTGCAATTAACTTTTCCATTAAAAAATTAAAAAATAAAAACTACTCACAAATATGTATCTTTAGTATCCAACGTCTTGAGAAGAGAGTACATGTCCCGTAAAAAATCACTAGATAATTTGTCATGGGAGCAGATTTTTTGAGTTCCGGCCAAACAAAGCCAAAGGGGCCATTTTAACCGAGCCCCACTCAATAAGTCGACTAACCTAAAAAACAAATAGTACAGTGTGACTTTTGTTATTCAATAAGAAGTAGTATAAATATGTATGTATACAAATATAAACCATTGTGCAGTTTCTTCAGTCGCTTTACTCATTTTGGTAATAAAAGCATGACGTTCATAGCAAATTGTTTGTACTGCTAAACGAAGTCTATCTAAAGCAGCTTCAACTAACATAGCATGATCCATAAGAAATTTAAACATTTCCCTATAAAAATAAAAAACATTGTCATCAAGAAACATTAACAAAATATACATATGTATTTACAAAACTTACGATTCCGTATTATCAGATAGGCTGATGATTATAGCAAGTCCTAATTTTCTCTTAGTTGTATTCGAAGGTCTACTATAACTGCTATTACTATTACTCGAAAGACTATCGGATGTACTAGCTTCACTATTACTACTTAAGAACTGTAAAATTATTAAATTCAAGCGATGTTTATACATACATATATAGTATTATTATTGTAATTAAAAAAAAACGCATTTCATAAATACTTACGGGAGAGTCCGAACTGCCCGGATTAAGAGAAAGGTTGGAATTTGAATTCCGAGACGAAGAAGAGGAATGCCTTAAACTTGTACAAATATGACGATTCAGTCTCCATTGCAAATTATTTCCAATATTCGATGTGGGAACATTCGTAGAGCCTGTGGAATACAAACCGGTTTGATTCAATTGAATTAAAAAATATATATATACTGCAATAATATTGAGTGAGTACACTTACATCCAAAATAATGCATATCATTTGACATATCAAAATCGTCTCTGTCGAAATTCGACGAGTATGACTCATTGTTGCAACAAGACCCGACACTGCTTTGAGACGAAAAGTCTCCGTGAATTCCAGAATCTTCCTTGAAAAATGTCCACCGATCTTCATTCGACGGTCGCATATCGAGCGACGTAGACAAATTAACGTGATTGTTAAAAACGTTATTATTCGTGGAATAGTTTAAGCTGCTTCTTCTACTTGGAGGAACGTTGGGATCAGTTTTAATACCGTGAGATGTTCCCGTGATACTTCCGTTGTCTAAATTTGTAGACAGGGCATGAGAACGCCGTCTACCGCACGTCGATGTACAAAACACTTTAGTACACATCACCCTGAAAGTGTGTAATTTAATTTAAATACACAATATATTATGAGTAATTTATCGAAGTATGCAATAACTACCTCTCTGGCGAGTTCAAAATGTGAACTTTAAGCGACATGCCTTTGAAATTCATTGCTACGGCTCCGAAAATCATTTCACCAAGTACGGACACATCAGCGTCAGGTGGTAAACACTGAAAGATTTTAATCAATTTAGCATTTCATTTTAAAATATACGAAGTTGCGAGCATGTGAATACTTTATCATAAATGTGTTTATGAACAAACATTGTCTGTTTTGTAAAATACGATAGCCGAGTAAAAATCACATGACAACTATGTACATATGTTTGTTATTTTTATCTATATGTGCTTGTTAGCTAAATCATAAATCCACATGACTATAATATCATGTGACTTATTGTTTATATAGTACAGCATGAATCACAGAACAGGTACATATACATTACTCGAATGTAAATGTAGCAAAGTTCAACGTACTGTTGCCAGATAAAGTATCAAATTGCAAATTTAAACGAGCGTCTGCATAGTTATTGTGCAAAACAAACATTTCATATGAACTGTGATTAGCAAAAGTGGAAAAAATATTGACCTGATATCCATATCCTTGAGACACTTCGACGACGTTGGCTTTGGTTGAACTTTTCGAAGCACTTTTACTATCTTTACTCTCTTTACGATTTTGAAACAGTGTGAAGGTATACTCGGAAGTCTTTTGAACATCGCTTACAGACACCCGTCGAACGGCAGCCGAGTCGAACAGTAATTTTCTTCCACTTCTATCGCATTCTCTAAATAACAAAACCCGCACTTGCTCTTTGGAAAAATGAAACAATCTGAAAAATATCATAACAAATGAATAGCAAAATATCACAATACACAATTTGTAGTTGAACTTAAATACTACATTTGACTACTGATTCTTCCTTACTTCATGATTAAAACTGATATACTGAAACTCAAAATATGCCTAACGGTAATGACTGAAATATATGACTTTAGTTTAAGCCAGATAGAACGAGCGGCACCGATTGAATATTTTACAAAATGAAAACATTTACACTATGAGATTTCATATATACATTGTACATGGATGTGTATATTGTATGTAATGACAGATGCATTTAATCTTTATACACTGAAAAAATGTGGTTATTTTAAAACAGATTAACTTCACAAAAGTCAACTATTGGTTGAAAAAATCAATAGGTTATCAAAAGTTAAAGATACATGTTCAATATAAACAATACCCAACAATAAATGTCATGTTTCATTGAGGAAAATTCCAATACATATTTTCGATTTTCGTTTAATTTTATTCTATAAATGTACATATGATAAGACTTCCTATTTGCAAAACAAATAACCTTTGACGCATTGAATTCGTTACAAGGGAAAATTTTATGCGCAGAGATAAGATGGAACGTAACTTTTTGCATTGCATTTATTATATCAAACAAAGAGTGGAACAATAATCATTAATATAAATTCTGTATTATAGTACTTAAAAAAAAATATATCCACCGAAAATGATTAATTAATTTATAAATAAAAGAATACAGTACGTTAAGTGACAAAATATCGGTTCGGTGATTATTCCGCAAAAAGCGATCTCGCACACGTCACTAAAATCTCGATCACGGAACAACTGGCACCCAAAAACTCCATCAATCTAAAGTGAAATATTGTACTAACAAGAATTCGAGAGCCAGATATTCCGTATTCGCGATTTTTGTGGCAATGATTATCTTGCGAGCGATCATACAATCATACAATCTTAGTATACGGTCGAAAATAAATAAAAAAAAAAAAAAATAATAATAGAATATATTTCCTACGACACTGTAGTAACTCAGACTATATAAATAATACACCCTTGAACTTTGATAGCATTTATCTAGTTTTAGGGTTAACATTTGATACTTCGATATGTGTACATATATAATAGTTTTCTATATTGACTATTATTATTGGTCCAACAACGTTTGTATTTGACATCATCTACAACCATTCACCATCCACTGCTGGATGAAGCCTTCTCCAGCACGCTTCCAATCCAACTCTCATCCATCTCATTCCACACATTTTCCAAATTTCGTCTACCCATCTTCCTTTTACCCTTTTGCATTCTCTCGGGTACCATTCTAAAACTTCTTTTGTCCACCTTTCGCCCATTCTTATAGCCACGTGGCCCGCCCACTGCCATTTCAATCTCTTCAATCTGTCCACTACCCTTGTCATACTTCTCCCCACATATTCCGTTTCCTGTCTTTCCACCTTATGCCTAGCACACAGCATTCCATAATTCTTTGAGTGCATTGAACTTGCTTACCGTTACGACTCTAATTTTATTCAATATTTTTTTTAATAATCTTTTGTTATTATTTTCTCCGGAATCGGGGCAATCCAAATAGCAGAAGTCTCAGGAACTTGTCCCTTCTAATCTAAGGTGACCATTCGTACTGATTTTTTGGGTGTTTATCCTGGTAAGTCGTAAGATAAAACCAGTACACTTTTTTATCTAATAGATGGATTGAAGTGTAGATACAAACAAGAACTTCAGTGATAATTATATTTCCTACAAAAATATTGATAAATTAGTCTAATGTTTAGCACCTGCCGAACGATTTTTTATTTCTTTGATAAACAATATGTGGACCAAATGTTTAAATGTTGGATTTCTAAGTTTAATAGTAGCCAATCTTGTGTAGAATTTCACGACACCATTCAAAAAAATGAATTATTTTTTTCAAAAATTTGTAACTACGATTCTTTAATGTTCGTTTTTAATAATTGAAGATCTAGAAAAAAATGTCTTGTCAATTTTTTTCAAATTTTTAAATTCACCAGAAAGGTACCTCCCATTATAGGTATCCTCTTTTTTTTAGTTTTCGAATTCAATAATCTTCCAAACCGCTAACCGAATCGGACTGAAATTGTTTTACATGTAATAGAAATTATAAATTTTATACCCTAATATTTTTTTAATATTTATAGCTGAACCCGAAGTAGTACTTTTACTTTAGAGAATTTTTTTTATGGTTTTTTATATTTTTCTCAGGAACCTTTTGGTTTATTGAACTGAAATTTTATATATGTACATATATGCAGAAGTTTATGCTTAAAACCAAGTTTTGCATAAAATTTGGTAAGCATCCGTCAACCAGAAGTGGCAGTTTATTTTTCTTCCACTATTTTTTTCGACCCCTTAAACATGTGTGCTCTTCACGAAAAAACTCGAGTATAATTTTTGTATCAATGTGATGAAAATAAAAAAAAAATCAATAAATTTAATAAACCGGAAGTGGAATTGTTTCCTCTTAGAAAAGTAAAAAATGTTGTGAAAAAATTCTTTCCACACCCCTGAACGTATCAAGCTGAAAATTTATATTTGTATTCATTATGTATTAACTTACTAGCTGATAAGGTTTTGATCAGAATTCGTAAACCGGAAGTAGTATTTTTCTTTTTAATATTTCATTATTTTATTTTAACCTTTTAATTATTTTTATTTTCTTGATATTTAATATGTATAATAATTATAGTAATTTTAAGTAATAAAAAATTTTTGAACAAAATCCGACAACCGGAAGTAGAGCTTTTATCTTGTGTAATTTGTAACCTCCTTATATCCCTCAAATACATAGATAAAATCATGGGTTGGTCCCATCCGATTTTTTTTAATGGTAAATGTTATCTCGTAAAATAAGTACATACTATTTCACTACGTAAAACATTTTCGTATGTGTTTTGTATATATACAAATACGAAATACACCGAAAAAATTATCTTGAGATATTGCAAGTTGGGATATATTCACCTAAAATATTTCGCTTTAGCTGCAAATTCCTACAAAGTTATATATTTTTTTGTTTACGAAGTGCAGTTTCATTCAGTTGTGCAATTTTCAATTTTGTCACATCAAAATTTCTATTATATTTAAAAAAAAACTAGAAAATATATAAGGCATAAATTAATGATAGTCGTAACCACAAGTGTAAAAGTTTGGAAAAAGCTTGAACGAATGCATGTACAGCGGATGACGATAAACAATAACAAAAAAAAAGAAGGGGAAATTAGCATCAGTGTGGGCACATAAAGTGTATTGATAATAAGTAAAGCTGTAAACAATAAAGTTGTAAACAAAAGCGCGCGTAAAAAGCATAGACAAAAGAGCACTCCAAGGATGAGGATGATGCGAACCTATAGATGCGAGTGAATGTGAGTGGACTTAACATAATGAAGAGGGAATTACCTGTGAGGAGCGAGCGGCGGCTTGGGGGGCGGAGGCTGCGGGGGCGGGGGCGGGGGCGGAGGCGCCGGCGCGGAGGCGGGGGAGGGGGCGGCGGCGCCTCCGCCCCTGCGGCCGAGGAGCCTCGACAGCAGCGGCATCTGGACGAGTGTGCAAGACTAGTGGTGGTGGTGAGGACGGAGCCAGCTTGCGCGGCGCCGACCCAAACGCAAGTCGGCCACTCGGCCACTAACACCCAAACACCCAAACAGCCAAACAGCGTCACGTGCGGATTCAGTCATATGACAGCTGCCCCCTCCCCTCTCCTCCCCTCCCCTCCCCTCCCCTTCCCTCACCGCAAATACGCGCGCCCACACCCACACCCACACCCACACCCACACCATTTGTTTACGAGTGTGTGCTGTGTGCTGTGTGACGATCGCGAGCGCGGCATCACTATCACTTTCACTGCCGGCTCGCGAGCGCGTATTTGCGAACACGCCCACCCACGATTTCAAAAATCGGAAAGCGTTTGCTGTTATCAGCTGTTATTTGACCTGATGAAAGGGGAGTGCCAGCCAATGTTAGGAATGAGAATATCCGTGCAAGAGGCGTCCTTTGGCTCTAATTTTTTTACTTTATCTATGTACGTAGTTTTGTTTTTGTTGAGAGCACTTGTTATGGTGCTTACGGACTAAACCAACGACGATTTTGGGCCAACTTTTTAACCAGCAGTAGCGTACAAAATATCGAAATAAAAATTAAATATCAAAATCAAGCTAAAGAGCGAGATTGAGCTAAAATTAGATCATCGTTGATGTTTTGAATTACAACAATGTTTTGAATTACGACGATACCGCATTTAAAACCAGAGAAATATTATAATTTCTCTGCATACGAGCGAAAAAAAATATTGTTAAAGTCGTCACGAGATGTTACTGTATTTCCACGTGGATAATCGATAAAAAAAAACAATTCATAAAAAAACGCGGTGTCGGATGTCGGTGATTTGTCAAAGGGTTTTTTTTCTTTCGTCGAAATAAAATTAATAATCACACATTATCCGATAAATTTTACCTCTGAAATGATTTAATTACTTGATTTATTTCGACGAGAGAAACAATTGAAGAATAAAAAAATCCGTTTGATGTGACCGACAACACCCCGGGTTAGCAAAAATCGTTGGATCACCCATACTAATACATGATATATTCTCAGTAACTGCGCATTACGGGGAAGTAAAAATAATAATTCTTTAATTTTTTTTCGATCTTAGTGCGTATCTTCGTAAGTCAAAACATCTTCGACAACCAAAGTCGAGGATTACCTGTATGTGATTGTTGATGATCTAATTTTAGGTCAATCTCGAAAATTTATTTAAATTGTGCATGTTCTGTTTTAACTTTCAATATTTAATTTTAATTCTAATATAATGATTATAATTTTATTTTGATACTTGAATTTAATTTTAATATAATAATAATAGTTTTAATTTTGATATTAAATTTCAATTTTTAAATTTAATTTTTATTTCGATATTTTGTACGCTACTGGTTTTTAAAGTTGGCCTGTGGGCCGTTCGTTGGCTTGGTGCGTACGCACCATTAGACCAAGTCTGGGCAAGCATGCGGCCCGCCAAATTGTTGTTAATTAAAATCACAAATTTCTACATTTCGACAGAGTCGACATCATAGGTGCACGCGGAATTTTTTAGCACCGTATGGGAAAGGTTAAAGAATCGCTTATTTGTTTATGTTGAAATTATTTTTCATAACAGAAAATAATGTCTATATAAATAGTATTTTACGGTAAACGGGTTACATCTCAACTGTGAATCGCTACCAGAATAACCGCCACTACGAAAATCGCTCGCACGGATCTCCTGTCGCACGAAAATTTCCGTACAGAAAACTGCCCAATTATTGCTCAACAAATGCTTTTTTACGAGATTTGGGCAGTTTTCTGTACGGAAACTTTCCTCTGCGACGAATTTTCGTGCAACAATAGATCCGCGCGACCGAATTTCGTAACGTAGACTGCAGAGGGCAGCGATTCACATTTGAGATGTAATCACCGAACCGTATTTTACTTGCAGCTCGCCGCTCATTTTTAATTCCTAATGCGGCCCTTCATTCGAAAAGTTTGCGCATACCTGTGTTAGACTATTGTCTTGTGTCTGTCAAATTGCTAAAACGAAGGTGGTATCTTCGGATATGCATTAATTGTGCACGTTTGTGTTGGATTTGATGATTAATCTTGATGATGATTGATCTCGCACACGTGACTAAAATCTCGATCACAGAACATCTGGCATCCGAAAATTTCATCCATCGAAAGACATATACATATTTTATTTATTTTATTTTATTTAAAAAAATCAATACCACAGAGACTTGACAGGTTGCCTCAAAGCGTCAATGTGATTATAATACAAATAATAAAAATCATAAAAATTACAAAAAAAACATCATAAAAAAATAATAAAAATCAAAAATAAAAAAAAAACATCATAAAAAATAATAAAAATCAAGTAAAAAATATGTACACAAAATAAAAACAAAGAAATAAGATTGAAAAATTTATATCGTGCTATTTAGGATGTGTTCCACCAACTCAACATAACTGGCATCGAATAGGTCCAAGTAATGTGCCAGTAAGTTAAGGAGTCGAACAGCTCTCGAGAGGGGGGAGTTCATGAGCACGTTTGATTTAGCCCTAATTGGCAAAAATATATCATGTTTTCTTAAAACTCTACGATTTTCCGGGGCCCAGAATTTTAGTTTCTCCAGGATAGCGGGATTGTGAATCTCTCCTCTAAGTAATTTTACGAAATGTTTCCCAATAAATAAATCTCTTCTCTTTGCCAGGGAGTTGAAACCCAAAGATCCCAAGACAAAGGCACTAGGGAACAGATATGGATAAAATCCAAATGTCTTCAGATATAAAAATCTAAGGAATTTCCTTTGGACTCGTTCCAACATTAGAGAGTAACGAAGTTGATAGGGAGACCATATAATGGAGCCAAACTCGAGCACACTGCGAACTAATGTACAATATAAGAGACGAATGGCAGTGAGCCCTAGTTTGGACGAATTACGGATTACGAATCCAAGGATTTTTGTTGCCCTATCACAGATATTCTCAATGTGAATGTTGAAACTCCAACTATTTTCGAAGACTATTCCCAGATCAGATATAAATAATTCTCTCTGAAGAAGAGAATCATGAAATTTATACGGATATTTAATAGGAGAACGAGAACGAGAGTAAGAAATGACCTAACACTTTAGGATATTGAAGGGAAGTTTATTAACATTAGCCCATTCATAAATAGAATTCAAATCCTCTTGCAAATAAAGAGCGTCAGGTAAATCAATTATTCTCTTATAGATTTTTAAGTCATCCGCATATAATAAAAATTTAGAATGGTGAATAGAAGATTGAATATCGTTGATAAATATTAGGAATAATAAAGGGCCAAGATTTGATCCTTGGGGAATCCCAGTAGTGGCAACATACTCATAAGAAAAGCAACTCCCAAACTTAACGAATTGACGTCGATCCTGTAAATAAGAAATAAAAAGACTAACAAGATTATTAGTAAATCCAATAAAACTTAATTTACTAACTAAAATTTTATGATCAACTTTATCAAACGCCTTCTCAAAATCAGTATATATTACATCCATTTGATTATTACAATCCAAAGCGCTGGTTATGTCACTAGAGAAACATAACAAATTGGTAATAGCTGATCTGGCCGGACGAAAGCCATGCTGCTGATCAATGAGCGTATTTTGAAAGTGATTAAAAATGTATCTGTGTAATATTACCTCAAACATTTTGGCTGGCGCTGACAAGATAGTAATTGGTCTGTAGTTCCTTACACAAGATTTATCGTCCTTCTTATGAATAGGAGTTACTTTAGAGCATTTCCATAAATTGGGGAATGAAGAGTTCTTTAGAATTAAGTTAAAAATGAATTTTAAAGGTTCTAAGAGACTAACCTCACATCCTTTTAGGATGTAATTAGGGATGGAGTCAGGACCGGAAGAATAAATATTTTTTAACTTTAGAAAGCCATATTTCAGATCGGAAGAGTCAAGATGATTAATCGCTAAAGTGGGGAAAGTAAATTCCGAGTCATTGGTAGGTTCCGTGGAATCAGTCCGGCAAATCCATTAGCAATGTTTTGATCACCCTCTAACAATCCAGAATCATTGTACATAATAGTCGACTTTACACGATTTACACGTTTAGAATTGATGAAGTTCCAGAATTTCTTAGGGTTTTTAACTATGGAATACATATATACATACATATATCATGTGCGCAACCGCAATTTACGAAATAATCCGTTTACCGTGTGATGCTATTTTTTTTAAGCCGTTTAATACTTTTTTATTCTTAAAATAAGATAATAAGAGTTATGCAAAATAAACCGGCAGAGTGATGGAAATTACGCGAAACATGGTGCGTGCTCGGACGGGTTTGCATGCAGCTATGTATAAACCATAAGCACGAATTTCAGTGCATATGACATGATGGACTTTTCGGCTGCCAGATGTTCCGTTATACAGATTTTAGTGACTTTGTGACGAGTCCTTTGTAATCAGTACCAGTAATCACCGAACCCTTTTATTTACTACTTTTGTCTTGGAGTGTAATGGCATATATTTAGGCCAAATATTAGCTGTCAAATTGTGAGCGTAGATCGACTTAGGTTATGTTATTGTAAATTTGGAGTCGCGCTATCATGTTGTACTAGTTTTATTATTTTATATAAAATATAATGTAATTTAAGCATAAAAATACCAATCATGGAGAATTGTAAAAATTGTGGCAAACCGGAAAATAAACAAATCTCACCTTGTTTGTTGTGTAAACTATGTAAACGGCTAGTTCATTTGGAGTGTCTAATTTTGAAAAAAACCCCAGGAAATTTTTACGATGACATATTTTTCGATTATACATGTGCCGATTGTTCCTTCACCAAAACGGAAGTTTTTAAACGCGACAAAATGTCATGGTGAGATCACCTTTATCACTGTTGATATTAAATATATAATAACACATTTTTTAACATTTCATGTGCGTTTCACAGGCTGTTTGTCATTGCCATAGCGTTGAATCATCTATCAAAAAAATCTTTACGTATTAGCAACCATGGATATTTCCATTGGCGCACTCACATTGCATCTTTCATCACAAATAACTGGGAACATTTATTCGATTCTTCGTGGTAAGTTCACAGTATTCAGTCTTGCTAATATTTTGTGATTGTATTTTTAAAATACTATTATCATTGTGTTATATGTTTAGTAAACGTAAAAAGAATGTCAATGGATCATTCACTAGTATTTTGTCCTGTTGGAATAATGTGTTCTTTGAATCGGGCAATAACACATTGAAAGAAAGCGGTTGGTGGAGACTTTCGAATGGATTTTCTCCTGCACTTATTCAATATTTATGTCAGTATTAAATGAAATAGAATTTGTGTTATTTCTTTTCATATTCATGTTATATACATTTTGAAATATGTACATATAATAAAACATTTTAGATTCAGAATATACTCTTTGGAAACAAAGAGAGCGCAAGAATTCTACCGCTTTTGCGCCTGATAAAGCAACGGAGCTTAAAATATTACAAAAAATTTTGTCTGGAATAGGTAAGATTCTTATTATAAATGCACACATTATGATTTAGTAGCGTATTATTCATGTTTCAAATTTAAGGATTCGATCATTTACTGGACAATGCAATCGAATTGAAAAGCGAACAAGGTTTTTCAAAAGAATATGTGCAATCTAATCAGGATTCAAATCCTTCGAGTCCCAAATCTGAAGTTACGAGTGAAGTGTCCAATAGGTAAAGAATTTATATTCCACTTTTAAATATGTGTAATTATCTACTAATAATTAATTATTTTTATTATTCGAAGCGTTGATCCGGGAAGCAGTGATATTGATGAATATTTTTCTAATTATTTAATGGATTGTGATGATTCACTGATGATGGGAAATTTTGACGACATTCTTTTAGATTTCGATGAAGTGCCGAAGAATCAATATAATACATCAATAGAAACGAATCAATATAATACACCAAAAGTATTTTATTTTATTTACTGTTAATATTTCTAATCTCTCTTTTGTTTTTGTATCGATTAACAGTAACAAATAATTTCAGAATGATTCAAATATTTTTGAAGAAATTAAAAAATCTCCAACGAAACTCACAAAAATCAACACAGTCAATCAACCGAACCAACCAATTTTGTGTCCAACTAAAATATTAAACACTCAAAAAGTGGAATCACTTAATAAAACTAAAAAACCATATGAAAATTTTATTCCTACTCCTGTTAAAAGTCTGTTATCTGATTCTAAGATATCTGAAAATATACCGTGGTTGAAAAACAACGATGATAATTTATATGAAAATGTTAAGAGCAGATTAACAAACGAATATACAGAAGTGCAAGATCTCAATAATCTAAATAATGTGTGCCGCAAGGCTCATTTCATGAGCATCGATAAGAAACTTATTAGATATCGTGCCAAATTAGCATTGAGAAGATTAAAAAGAAATAAACGTGTGCCCTTGTTTGATTTAGACAAGTGAGTCAATGCGAATCTGCAATTATTTTCAAATGTATACATATACTTTATTAAAATTTTAAATTCTAGTATGGTGACCAAACTTGCATACTATCCATTGCAAAACACTTCGACACATCTATCGAATGAGAGAAGGGTTCTAGATCAGTTCCAAGTAATTATTTGCACCTATTCATATTATAAATACAAATATTGTATTGCAATTTATAAAAATTATATTTGTTTTAGGTGTCTAGCAGAGATTCTCCTCATTTGAACTTCGCAATTAGATTGGTAGGTTCCTGTGAAATATCTCCATTCATATCACCATATAGTGGAAAACTACTCAAACCTTACATATGGCGTGACACGGAAACCGTTTCACCGTGGATACAATTAATGAACGACGTTCAAATTAAAGTAAACAAAAATAAGCCAAAAAAAATTCAATCTGAAATATCATCTCTAGACTACTGTTATGTGCGCCCACAACATATATCATCGATAAATAGTTTGTGTGAACACTTCTTTTGGCCCGGAATCGATCGTAAGCATTCCTTGCATTTTTCTTTTCAAGTGAATTCCATCGCATATTTTAATATAATTAAAAAAATTACAGTTTCTGACACTCTGCTATATCCTGAATTCAGCTGCGTTGTTCTGTACAAAAAAATTGTCGTCGCTTTTGCATTTCTCGTACCCGATGTGAGCCTGAACGAGGCCTATATATCTTTCATATTCACGAGACCCGAGTGGCGTAAATGCGGAATTGCGAGTTTCATGTTGTACCATTTAACACAAGTCAGCGTTTGTTTACTTTTTATATGCCTATTATATTGATAAATCATCTGATTAATTAAAATTGACCAATTTTAGACATGCATCGACAAAGACATCACTCTTCACGTATCGGCTTCTAATCCTGCAGTTTTTCTGTACCAAAAATTTGGATTCAAGGTGAATTTACCATATGTGGTGAAAGATATTTTAAATGTGTATATGTTACAGTTCAAGTTTAAATTTTGTTCGTTCATGAACATACCAGTGTGTTCATACACGAACCACTCTGGCCAGTTATAATGTACACAAAAGAACAAATTAACAAACGATCTAGTTTTATCATACAAAAACTATTAGGGCGAAAACACGCTGAGTGGGACGTGGTATGTGTTTTTTTAGATACTTTTAAAAATGCGAAATGCACCCCTAACCCATATATGTACATGGTACACAGTCCCAAAAATCACCCCCTGGAGTGTTTTCGGTGATATTTTATTCTTGTATTTTTCCTTGCTTGACAGTGATCGATAATGGTGAATCCCATATTATAAGAAATGTAGGAGAAACTTGTCGGTTGCATATGGATATGCATACACGTGCGACTTTCCAAATATATGCATTCTGCACGGTGACCGGAAAAATGCACTCGAGATATCCAAACTTTCAGAAATGCTCAAGGAGAACTAACGCAATAGAATTCCACAAAAAAGCGTCAAGAGGGTGCTAACCTTTTTTTTGGAATTAAATATATTGCGTAAGTTCTTTTTGAGCGCCTTTGAAAATTATGACTTCTCAAGACTGCGCTACTATTCAGTGCAATTTAGTGCATCTTTCCGGGAACCATTCTGCACATGCAAGTACAACCGAATTTGGTTTGGGGAACACCTACTGTCTACGGTCACAGCGGGAAGCCAAGGACCCATAACGTCTCTTACCACTCGGTGTATTTTCGCCCTTATACATAAGTTTAAGTATTCTCAATCGTTATCCCATCCTCTATGTACATATGTATGCTTACCCTGGGTTGCAATATTTTAAAAATAAGCGGATATGGGAATTATAGCAACATTCTAATATGGTTTCCATAAGATTTCCCTTTTAAATACTTGGTGTTTCGATAGCTAGAAGTTTCATGTAACACCTCATGATTCTATTTGATGATATATTTTGACTGACTTAAACCAATAGTTCTTGTATGAACAAACTAGTATGTTCATGAATGAACCGGAGTGAACACTTGGACTATAACGTATTAAATATATATGTACAATGTGTTAAATCATTTTACAGATTGAGGAATTTTTGCAAGAGTTTTACGACAAGTATTTTCCACCGGAATCGAACGAATGCAAGCATGCATTGTTTCTTCGATTGAGTAGAAGTTGATTTTTATATTGTGATATTTTTTATTTTGTATATATGTATGTATGTACATACATATTTACCTTACTTTTTGTATTGAACATGATCATTTTAAATAAAAATTAAAAATCATTTTCATTTTTAATTTATTTTTTTAAATAATATTAAAAACATTTTATTTATATTCATTGTTTAGTGTACGACCAATCACCATTCTTCTAATTTCAGACGTTCCAGCGCCTATTTCATATAATTTTGCATCTCTGAGTAATCTACCTGCCGGGTAGTCATTTATATATCCATTTCCACCTAAAATAGTTTGATTTAATTTTAAAAATGAAATACAATGATCATAAATGCAAAAAATATATATGTATATACCTAGAATTTGTATAGTCTCTAAAGCCATTTGGGTAGCTTTTTCGGCACAGTACAAAATTACTCCGGCGCAGTCTTTACTATTCATTTGAGCCGTATCACATGATCTTGCCACATTGTACAAATAACTCCTGCACGCTCCAAGAGTAGTGTACATGTCGGCCATTTTACCCTATACATAGAAATTTTTGAACCAATAGTGCAATCAGACATTCTTTAGGTATAAATCAAGAGAAGGGTGTAACCTGTATCAATTGGAATTCTCCAATTCTTTGTCCAAATTGTTTTCTCGTATGTGCATATTCAAATGCAATATCAACACAAGCTTGCATGATTCCGACTGGACCAGCCGCCAGTACGAGCCTCTCCGTATCTAATCCTGACATCAGTACATAAACTCCTCTGTTAATTTCTCCGAGAACGTTTTCAACAGGCACCTTCATACAATCAATAGTAATAATTATTTTTGGTATTAAAATATGCTGATAAATAATCAAAATAACTAACTTTGCAATCTTCGAAGACTAATTCTCCTGTAGGTGAACCACGCATTCCAAATTTGTCCAATTTTTTGCCAACAGAAAATCCTTCAAATCCTGTCTCAACGATGAATGCTGTTATTCCGTGTTGTTTTTTAGCAGCATTTGGATCTGTCTTGGCATACACCTGTAAATCATAGGGTACATTAAGATGAAATAAATCAATTCACACAACAGTATTAGGAGTATTATTATACTATTAATAAATCAGCAACAGGTCCATTGGTTATCCAAAACTTAGTTCCATTTAGAATATAATAATCTCCTTTCTTCTCTGCTTTCAATTTCATGGATACTACATCACTACCAGATCCCGGTTCTGACATAGCTAAACCTCCAATATATTCGCCATTGCACAACTTTAAAAATAAATTGATTCTATACATATCTTTTGGGAATTTATGTACCTTTTTATATGTATTCTTTTACCTTTGGTAAGTACTTTGATTTTTGTTGTTCCGTTGCATTACGGTCAATCTGAGTAACGCACAAATTAGAATGGGCTCCGTAAGATAAAGCTATACCTCCACTCGCTCTATAATTGTTCACCAGTCCTTAATTACATCTTTTCAAGATGTATGTACATTCTACCTATGTGTATATATATAATGTGTTAAAAATTACCTTGACATTTCTTCATATAGAACAACATGATCCATATATTTGCCACCTAATCCCCCAAATTCGGGATTTGCAGTGATTCCTGAAATAGTAAACACACTTAGTTTAACCATACATATTTTACCCAACTATGTATGTATAGTAAAATTGAAGCAGCTGTACCCAAAGCTCCCATATCTCCTAGCTTCCTCCAAAACGACCTCATTTCTTTAAATTCATCATTTTTATCTATTTCAGCTGCTTTTGGAGCTAGTTCTTTTTGTACAAAATCGAAAATTGTTTGGCGCAACTATAATATATTTAAACACAATATTATAAAAAAAAGTGTTCATTCAATGGACAGAATATTTTTGAATGAATATAAATAGTGTTGTTTGTCATCCAGAAAAACCTTTATTTACGATTTAGAAATTCTGAAAACTTGTCATTTATTATAAGTAATGTCTTTATATATATAAACTTACTTGCCAGCAACGTTTTATTAATTCATTAGTAAGTGAACATTTTTTAGGACAAGATAAATGCATGTTAAATATTCTTGGGTCTCAATGGGTGATGGGGATTTTGAATGGTTACTTGTTTATTTATTTCGTCTAAAACAACTTGTGCCAATCATTTCTATACAGAACAATTAAATATAATGTATTTATTATATAATAAGTTGGAACACATGAAAAATCCCATTGAGCATCATCCATAAAAAGATTTTATTTGCATACGCTGTTTAAAAACCTATTACTTGTAACTTTCAATCCAATTTCATGTCTCAGTATGCTTGCCCACAATTCCAAGATCATGGACGTCATTTGACCAGGCCGGGAATATTGATGAAATACTATGAATCTTAATCAAATAGCTTATTTGTTACTAAAAGTTTAGACCGGCAGAAACTGCAACAAGTTTAAACATCTGAATCAGAAGCTTCTTCCAAAAAAAAATGGTCGTATAAAATACAAACACTAATTAGTCAACTTTTGCCCCCCCTCTCCTGAAAAACTGAAATAACGTCCCAGTCCAAGATTGTTAGAATATAAATAATTGGAAAATACTTTAAAAAATAACCTACTTAAGCGTACTGTCGAGTTATGATGAAATTATAAAACGTGTAATATAATAATTTATCACATATGTATTTATACATACATAGATTTATATTATAGCTGTAGTTTTGTAAATAAAAAAATGCTTTTTGTAAATACAATATGTTGGAAACTAGGGGTCTACCTGATGGGCCCGAATGTGAAACGCCCGAAAACGCAAATATCGGCAAAGATCGAAAATCGAAAGATCTTAAGTCGAAAGATAAAAAAAAGGGTGCATGGTAAACGGTACATACTCACTTAATTTGCGCGAGCAGGATATAACAGGAACAAGAGGAACAGGCTTTTCCTCCCATATTCTGCGCGCGCACATTAAACAAGGCTGTATGACAAAAAGAGAGATAATTTCACCGCATGCCACTCATATATATTATATATACATAGTACCGTTTACCATGCACCCTTTTTTTTGATCTTTCGACTTAAGATCTTTCGATTTTCGATCTTCGCCTTCCGATATTTGCGTTTTCGGGCGTTTCACATTCGGGCCCAACATATTGTATTTACAAAAAGCGTTTTTTTTATTTACAAAACTACAGCTATAATATAAATCTATGTATGTATAAATACATATACGTATACGTGAAGGAGACCGGGAAACTAGATATGAAAATAAAAAAAGAAAACTAAAATTAAATTTTATTACTTGGGTAGTATCAAAGGTTGACGTATGACAATTGGAATTGAAATAAATAATAATATTATAAAGATAATATGGACGCAAATATCATGAAAAAAAATAATGTGCTACGTTAATTATAGATAAATAGCAATCAGTGTAAACTTCACTGATTACATTAATGTAAAAAATAGCATACATTATAATACTCATGTATTATATGTAAATATGTACGGCATTTTAAAAGGAAAATTCGCTGTTGACAAAGTCACAACACAGTTGTAATTATAACATGGACTTTGCACTATGAAATGTTCATAACTTTCAAACTCTCTCAGTCATGAACCAATTCTATAATCGTTTTGACGTATTCGTGCATTAAAATTATACAACAAATACATGTAATACACTTACTTGTTTTTGATCTGACGTCAAACCAAAGAGATTGTCATCGATGGGGTAAAATTTGGACATGCATCTAGCAAAACTCTTCGCATTCACTCTGAGTGAATTTCTAACGGTTGAAATGAGTGCCATATTGAGTATTATTTTATTCTGTACAATAATATGGAACCGTTGACGATGTTTTCGACAAAAATGTCTAAAGCAGACTGTTATCGCGTACACATATTTGTGTATGTATAGTCAGCCGGCACTGTTTAGCTCGATCCAGTGGTGGACGACGATCGAAAAATAAATGACTTAATTGTAAAATGAAATCTTGAATCTATTATTATCACAGCTAGTGACGATGCGACCACGTCCATCGCAAGAGCGAATGACTTTTAACTGGCAGAACCAGTTCAGAATAAATTGTGCCGAACGTTGACCTTCATTTAATCACATCCCGTAATGTTTTTCTTTTAGTTATACCACGTGGTAAAATATGCATTTATATACGTAAAAGAAAAGTGAAATAGTTTTTGTGAAAAAAATAAATTCAAGTAGTTTACTTTTTAAACATAATGTTCGTTTATATGTATGTACATATTTGAAATGAGATAAGATTTTTTTGATAGAACATTTATGTAGATGTATACATACATAGAGTAAGTTATACGCCAAATAAAAACTCTTGTTTTGGTTTGGATTTGTGAATTTTTTGAACACTCTTAGTCCTATCGAACTGAAACTTATATGTAGTATCGGTTACTGATACGGTGTTAACTTTTTTCAAATATTTACGTTGACTGGAAATGGTTATCCCCAGAGAGATGTAATAAGAATAGAGGAGCCCTTACGAATAAATAATTGTTGTCAATTTTACGCGGTACGTCTCTATAAATACGCTACATCGCACGGAATACAATCGGATCAATTTACTTATAAAAATGTATCCCATGTTGTTTATTGTGTGTTTTTGAATGTATTGTGCAATTTTTACCGATGCTTGCCCATCTTGCGAGTAATATAAACAAACAGAGACGTTTTTATCGGACATATGTCGAGCACCAAGCGTCAGATACGACTGATGCTAAAATTATTTAGGTTTGTCTATGGACAGAATGTCACTTGACAACAATATAGCCCTAAAGCCACTTCTATTAATATTACATTTCTCTGGTTATCCCCTCCCCTTATACATACATAGATTTCTTCTTTTTTTAAGTTTTTGAATTCAATTATCTCCCAAACCACTGACTAAATCTTTCTGAATTTTTTTTACATGTAATAGAAATTTTAAATTTTATACCTTAACATTTTGCAAATGTTTTTATCTCAACCGGAAGCAGTACTTTTACTCTAGAGAATTGAGGATTTTTATGTTTTTCTCGGAAGCCTTTTGGTTTATTGAACTGAAATTTCATATCTAGAAGTTTAAGCTTATCACCAAGTTATATATAAAATTTGGTGAGCACCTATCAACCGGAAGTGGCAGTTTACTCTTGTTCGATTTTTCTTCCAATATTTTTTTCGACCCCTTTAATATGTGTGCTCTTCACGAGAAAGTTCAAGTATAATCCTTGTATCAATTTGATGAAAATAAAAAAAAATCATTAAATTTAATAAACCGGAAGTTGGATTTTTTTCATTATGAAGTGAAATAATGGCTTTTCGAAATTGCATCATTTGCATTTTTCGTATTCGTATATTTCTACAAAAATCTTTAGCGTTTACACAAAAAAAAACAACACTCCCAATGAGAAAATTCCTCCTTTTTTGTTCAAATTATATTTAATCGACAGCCATTTTGAGAAATTATTTCATGCTAATAAAGTTTTACAAAGCTTTGAAGATTAGCTATGTCTCTAGTCTTAAACTTATCACCGGTAGTGTATATACATACGTACATAAGTTTGATATTACTAAATGTCAACGAGAATTATTATTATCTTTAATTTCTCATCAGAAGGGAACAAAAACCATCAAGAGAAAAGCCTTCCCCATAAAAGTATTTCATCGAAATAACAATTTAAAAAAACCTAACCATTTATCGTATACATAAGTACATAGCTACACTCCTAATCGAATATGCAAATAATAAAATTAAAAAAAAATGATGAAACAGGTCAAATATCAGTTAATCTAAAAGTTGAAATAGAAACTTTGGTGTGATTAAATAAAAACATAATTTATATTTTCCATAACTTTTAATAATATAATTAAAATATTTGTGTCAAACATATGATAAAATTCATTATATAAACATGGAATGAAACGTAATAATTTAAACGATAAGCATAAGATCACTTCAGAAGATTCGACGAAATGTTAAATACGGTGAGAATGGAACCCACTCTTGACACCTTTTTTTAAAATATCCTCATTTGATCGTATGAAGGAATCCCGGCCAAAATCAGTGCATCTTCTTTTTATTTTAATTTGTTCATTCATGTATGTAAATATGTGGTTCATTTTAAACGAACTGAAATCTTAAAACTATATTGTGACCAACATGTAATAAAAATAAAGACATCTCTTAGATTTTTTTTTACAATTCATTGAAGATTTCATAAATATACACCTAAAATATTAAATACTCTTTTTAATCATTATAATATGTATGTCCATTAAAGTATGTATTGTGATATGTGGACCAATTTATTATTATATATATGTACATATGTATATAGAATTGTAGAAATTGAGTTTGGAAATAGGAAGCTACTACATATAATATGCATAAGTGGCTATGAATCATTGGAAGATTTTACAGTAAAAGTTTTTATAAATGCAATACTTCGGAATGTGCCTATAAAAAAAAGTAAAACGTGTAAATAAATAGTTAATATTGCAAAAAAACTATTCTGAAAATATATAACATAATAATAAGTATTTAACATTTTTTTTTCTAGAACTACAAAGCACCCAAAATATTTTTTAATATCACATGAAATACGACATAAAATATAAATTGAAAACATAAATATGTATTTAGAATACATACACATATATGCAACAGGAAAATTATTTTCGAATAGCATTATTCAATTGTAATTGGATTGAATTAAATTGAAAATCATTTTTAATATTCATTAATAGTACGAAGAATATGAATAAATTGTGATTCACATAAGTGCTAGACTATCAATACTGATTGATAGCATTTTAAATTTTTATAAAATCGAAACGTCAGCCCTGTAAATACATAATTTAATAAGCAAAAGGAAAAAAACAATATACAAAATATTAAAATTTGCTCACGCAATATAAAAACAATCTATCAGTAGCTTAACTTTGATGCAGTAATATATACCAACATATAAATACATGCATATGTGAATTTTGCTTAAAGCATGTCTAATTTTAAATATGTATACTTTGCCCCGAAGACAATTTATTTAGTTTTTAGAAAAACGTAAAATATTGTACTATTTATTATTAACTGAAATCAATTTTCAGCCATTGCTTTCAAGGACTGGTAATATTCCGATAGCACTTTCCAAGCAGATGGAGCCATAAAACCACTTGGCGGTTCTTTACCGGAGCGAGCAAGACCTGCAACATTACACTCATTATATTTTCAAATTTGTATTTTTACAACGGTATCATTACCCCAAAGCGACACCTATGGTTTTAAACTTATACGTATATAAATTTACAGATTTTAAATTAGAAATAATATTCAAATAGTGGTGACAGATAATAGGTAGGTTGGTTGCCAATTTTGGTGAAGAACCGTTTCAACAATGAAATCAGATAAATTGCTAAACTCTGATAGGAAGTCTGACAAGCAGCACTGCAAATTTACTCTGAATAAATTATTTTCAAACGAGGTCAAACCAGGGCTCGAACCCAGGACCTCTCGGTGGTTAGAATTAACGCAAGCACCGAGCTATATTGTTGGCAATATAAAATATGCACTTCTACATGTAAGCAACTAAAAATAAATAGCCCCCAAATCAAACTTACCTCTCATTCTTGTACCGGAAATAAAATCAAAATCTTCCTTCCTAGTAGGATCGAAAAAGTCCATTCTTCCACTAGCAGTATCATATGCAGCCACTCTAAACGGTACAATCTAAAACATTAAAATGATAATTAAAATCAAATTTCAAATAAAAATTTATTACAAATTATATTTAAAAAATTCACTTCTAATTCCAATAATCCAGGAGCCATTTTCAACACTTGAGCGCCATGGCGTGGATCATAAAGATCACCTCCGTGAATCGGATGAGGCATACCAGCAGGATCTCTTCCTACAATGTAAAGATTAGCTCCGGCATTCATACGTGCCTTAGCATGCCATTGAACCTAAAAAACAAAACAATACTTGAAACAACACAACGGCATACTAAAAATAGGATCCAAAATAAAATACTAACCTCAGTTGGTCCAGCGTACATCATAGGTGAGGGGAAAATTGCAAGAATGGTATTCTCTGCTTGCAAAACACCTTCTTTAAGCACTGCAAGATGTTGATTTATTCTCACCGGCAAGGGTACGTCATCGTCTTTCGTCCAACCACCTATGTAGTAATTAAATATCGGTGAATTTTAAGCAAAACGTGTTTGGGGTTTAATGTGTATCACACGATAATAACATACCTAAAGGATGTAAGAGTAAAACTGGTCTTTTAAAGCCTCGTTCCAGCAGTTGTTTATGTGTGTCAGTCATAAGAAGAGCATGACCATTATGAATAGGATTTCTCAACTGTGAATTCAATCAAAATGTAATGATTGCTATTGCAAAATGTAAATTTCTATACATATAAAATCATTATATATAAACATACTTGAAAAGCAAACACCGCATCAGCTCCCATCTGTCGGAAAGCATCGCGTAATTGATTAGGCGTTAGGCGATACTCGTCGAGACCATCATCCCACTTGATAGGTCCTAATACTTCGATGTTTCCTCCAACTAACCAATCACCACCTTCTTCAATCATCTGAAGCAAATAAAATATATTAGATTTTTATTGAATGTCAAACGGTTGTTTTAATACATCAAAATATATGCAAAACCTTAATGTAAGGATGTCCAGGATTGCAAATGCCAAATTGTCTGCAGTATCGTTCTTCCTTTCTGTGAGGGAAGAATTCAGGATTACGCAAGATGGCGACTGGTCTACCAGCTCTCTCCAAAGTGATGGCGCTGCAGTTTTCTAGTCGAGATTTGTAATTTGACGTTAGAGCCAACACAATTGGAACTGATTGATTAACAACTGTACCATCGGGTTGCGTTATACAATTAAAATGAAGAGTCTGCAAGCAGTCGTATCCATCATATTACTCTTAGTAAATTTAACAGTATAAAATAAACAATATTTTATATAAAATTAACCTGTAGGTATTCGAATTCACGCATGAATCCTTTCAGCGGAGCTGCCCAACCTTCGGCTAGTATCTAAAAAAAATATAACATTATATAAACGCAATCGTATAATGCATAAGAAGTATGGTTGACGATTATAAAATATACTTGAAGCCATTGAAGATCGACATTTGTTATTGGAAGTTTGGGTAATGCAGCTGCTTCTTCTAAAGCATGACTCAACCTGTTTCCCGTCAAAAACAATTCAGGCACTCTATCTGAATCCTGAGAGCTTCTTGGAATGATCCCCTAATATTAAACATTTGAAATATGAATACTAAGTATAAATGAAATATTTTGCATAATCCCTCATGAAAATGTGTATACTTTTTCTTCTAAAAGTTGAACAACTCTCAAAGTAGACTCTTCGATGGTTTCATTTTCAGTTTTCACGATTAAATCTGGATTTTCAGGCTTCTCATATTCTTGAGTGATTCCAGTAAAGCCCTAATACACAACCACAATAAAGAATCAATAAAATTTAAATCAAAATAATTCATATACATATGTAGAAGAATGATCCACCTTAATTTGACCATCACGAGCTTTCTTATAAAGACCTTTGACATCTCTCGACTCGCAGACGGCCAACGGAGTATCGACAAACACTTCTAAAAACGGCAAATCACATTCTTTGTGAATCCGACGAGCCATATCACGATCCTGTAAACAATATAATTTAATTAAAATTTGAATTAAATCGATTGATTTATTAGCTACAGTATGAAATAGCCTTGATTTGAAAATATTGCATGTGATAACGCGACCTACATTACATAAAATAATATGTACATATATATATCAAAATCTTATCGATAATGGATTTTAATTCGATAATATCGATAATTATACCTCAGCAAACGGAGACACAAAGCTGCACAGAGCTAATACCCCGCTGTCGGCAAACAATTTGGCAACCTCGGCAACCCTTCTAATATTCTCTTCCCTGTCTTCTTTGCTGAAGCCCAAATTTTTATTTAGACCAGTACGAATATTATCCCCGTCCAAACCATATGCTGGAATACCTGAAACGGAACAAAATTTTAGTATCTAAATTATATTTTCATTCGATTAAATACTTTTTATGGAAACAAAGCTAAATTTCAACCTTTGGAAACCAGTAAGGCTTCAAGTGCGAAGGCTATACTGGTTTTACCAGCCCCACTGAAGCCAGTGAACCAAACTGTAGAGCCTCGGAATCCCCTCGTGGATCCAATAGCCATTCCTCTCTTCGCTCTCGAAACTTGATGCTTTTGTTCCCGGACATTTGTAGCCACTTGGATGCACTGAAAGCAACACAGAACGCATATAGAATAATATGATATTATAACAAGTGACGAAAGTCCTCGGATTTCAACATATGAGGAGACATTCAACCACTTCTGATCCGAAACGGAACACGACACGAGAAAAGCAATCCGACAGGAAACGTGCAAAAGGGAAAGCAGATATGGCGAATATTTGCGTGATATGCTCGATTTACGCAATAATGGTTACCGACTGGTTAAAGCATCTCACGTAACCTGCAATCTTGGAGCCTCGGAAGGCGTTTACATAGCTAAGTTATATTTTGACGATTAACTTCGTAGCTAATTGCCAGAAAGAGAAACCGATGAAAATTAATATTTACTGTCATCGCAAAGTAACGATACGAATATGCATTTCGACATGTCTATGTGGGAAACTCTCATGCTATCAAATTTGTCGTTAAAGATTCGACATACTCTGCAGTTTATTTCTCAGCGATGTTAGTGAGGCGATCTTAAAAGTTTTGCAATTCTGTGAAAAAATTGAAAAAAAGAATCGATGAATTTCATAATTCGAACATCAGTCATGACACGTAGATGTGACTCGACAAATATTATCGCGAATGATTCTTTAGATATTATTGTAGATCTGCATAGTTCATAAGGAAAAGGCACACTATTACTTTTATTTACATAGTTCCATACAAAGTTAGCACCACCAAATATAAGTGTTACAAATGTTTGAAAGTTAAAATCTTATTGTATCAAATAGACGATTCTTTTTATAAAATAATTCATGATATTTAAATCTCAACATAAATTACTGGACGGTACTGATCTATCACAACCACGAGTGACTTTGGTTGAACACAAACTATTGGTTTTAGTCAGTCAAAAGCTGTCTTCAAATAGACTCACCAGGTGTCGCATGAAACTTTTAACTGTTAAAACGCCAAGTATATAAAAGGAAAATCCTATGGAAACCACATTAGAACGTTGCTATTATTCCAATTTCCGCTATTTTTTTTTAAATATTGTAACCCAGGACAACAAACGATTGAGAATACTAAAACTTATAATTAGCCCAATAATTTTTGCTTGAACAAACTAATTCTTATGTCGATTTGTTCTTTTGTGTAAACTTTAAATTTTCAGATTGGTTTGGGTATGAACAAACTAGTACATTCATGAACGATCGAAGTGTACACTTGGAATGTAACATATGATATATATAAAGGATGTTTAATGTACTGTATAATATTTACATATATATATGTTTATATATGTGTACATTGAATATGTACACACATGTGTAGTATAATATTATTAAAACGATTTAAGATAGCATATACGTATGTATGTATGTATTTACGTTACTATTTGTTCACTGCATATCTCACTTTTGTTGTGAATGTGCAGTTGTATATTGTAACCAGTTGAATTTATTCCTGTAAATCAACAAATTAACAAATCGATCATGTAATGCAAGACAAACACGGGGGAAAATGTTGTAGTTTCGAGAAAATCAAGTCTGAAGTTTTGAAGATTTTTCAAAAATTGATTATACAATTTTTTTTGTTGTAAAGGGATTAAAAATATAATAAAAAAAAACATCATAAAGCCTTATTTTTGCACTGGTGGTCTTTATGCACTAAAAATATTTCATTTGATTTAAAAAAATAATCTATAATTGGGCTCGAATATTTTGTTATATTTATTCTTTGTTTTGATGAATTTCTACATCTGAGGCCTGTTGATTTTTCAATAAATAAATTTGGTGTAAAATAATAATATTCACATACTAAATAATAAAATAATATTCTCATACAAACCATTTTTATTTAATTTTATACAAATTGCATAGGAAGACCGACAAAAACTTAAAAAAAGATTCAAGATAAATTCGTGTAGAAAAGCACATTACAGGGGATAGAATCAGACATTTTAATTATTTCCCATGGATGATGAAAGAGATCGAAAATTCACAAAGTCCGAGGTTGATAATTTGTTAATAATTGTCAGAATAAAAAATATTGTCTTTACCGACACTGTATGAAGATGCTTATGTTGGAAAATGAGTTCTTAATTTTCTATAATGTAAACCAATTAATAATGATAACTATATCATACATAATTGGCGTCATAGGCATATTTACAGGGTTTTTACATTCCTCTTCTTAGCTTGTTATTAGTTTCACCTAGTTTCAAATTATGCTCGAATTTATAGGAAATGCACATGTAAGACATTTTTCGGATCTATCAACAATTAATGCTGAATAGAAAACTAAAATTGGCATCGTATTAAATTAATCATAAAGGAGAATATCACATTGTAATTCATTCCATTCTTATTGAATATTTGGTAGAGTTTTCTTCATGTCGAACAAAAAATGTAGTATTTCCATATAAGATCACCAAAAATGGTGGTCTTATATTCACTTATGATCCTTTTGCATTACATGGTCGATATGTATTTTTTGTGAAATATTACAAGATTATAATGCTAAAATAGAAAATATAAATGGACACGTTTCAGTTCAAATATTTCATTTCAACTGTAGAGAAAGGCAAAATGTGTGCCGAAATCATACGTGAAATAGCGCGTATGTAAAGATATGCATTTTTTTCAATGGAAAATTAGATTCCAAATTAATCACCGTGTAAATCGCGACCCGAATACAAATTGTCGTCTACATTGAGTTAATATTTGAACAGTACAATGCCGATAAGCGTTCAAAATGAAATACATATGTACATATACCGATAAAGTTAATAACGAAATCGGAAGCAAAAAGGGTACATTTATCTCTAATTTGCGCAAGTTGGAGTGAGCACAAAAAATACGACGGTATATGTTTTCTTCAATGTAAATCAGAGATCGATAACCATTTCGACCCGTGAAGGGGAAATGGAGGATATATAGGTATATATAAAAAAAAAACTATTTTTTAATAACGTTAACGTAAGTAACGTAGAGCTTAGGTGATTGGTGCTCGTCGACCACTGGTTTGCTAGCGCTGATCACCTGATCTCGCGTTCGCGCCAAAAAGACCTCAACGTATAAACGAGCCGTATACAACAACCAATGAGGTCTCATGATCCATTGACCAATGATCTCTCTGTGCGGAGAGTACCCGATGGTTATAAATATTCGGCGTTTTTGGTCCGTGCTTCTTTGGGAGCTGGCAGGCCGAAGGATCAAGAAAGATAACCTGTACCACACTGCTGCGTCTTTCACTCCGATCTCGGAAACCCCTCTATACGTCCATGCTACAATGGTTTAATTTAAAATTCATTAACCCTTTGAATTCTGACTAACGCCGATCGGCGTTTTGTCAACAAGTCCATAGACCCGAAAAACGCCGATAGGCGTTGTATTTTGAGCATATACAAAGTAAACAAGAATACTACCCGCTAAGCCTTTCCAGGTAGCATTTAAAAAAAAAACATGAACATGGGTGGTGTAATCCTTGTCAACGTTTAGAATGACTGGTTTACACCGGAATTACTGAATTAATAACCATAGCAAATTTCAAAATAATTATAGTTGGAAATGTTGGCGAAATTTTCAGCGTGGTGGGCTTTCAACAGATAAGACGTCAACACTCAAAGCGCCGTCCACACACACGATATTTCCATATCCAGTTCCCATATTGCAACCTGTGGTTGCTATTTAGGAACTGGATATGGAAATATCGTATGTAGATATCGTGTGTGTGGACGGCGCCAAAGGGTTAACCAGGAACATGGACTAGTGGTTAGCATATGCTTATATGCTTTCGAAACATAGTGGTCACGGGTTCGAGTCCCACTGGTTGCTGCTGGCCAGACCTTTATATGTGACAGATCGATCGTTTCCTACCAGAGCTTGCCAATTTATCTGATTTTCATTGAAGCAGTTCCAACAAATTGGCAACCTTCACCCATTTCTCGCAATTATCGAGGTTTCAGAATCTCGAAATTCGCTGATTCCTATAAAAATGCTGCAAATTTGTCATAGATGTCTCTATGATGCTTTGTTAAAAAAAAATCTAAAAATTGTATATCAATGTTTGTAATTGGCCAGGAAGGCATATTGGGATTTACCTGTGAGGCCATCCTGGTATTTATATGTATGTAAAAATATATAAACTACACGACACCTCCATGGTGTGTGTATCTACGCTAAAAATCAGGAACTATTTATGTATCAGTTTAATTGGATGTATGTAATTTGAAACTGTATTTTGGAATCCACCATCAAACGAATTTATGCAAAACGATCGACAGTAGACTTGCAGTTTGCCAGTTAATTAAATTTCAAATCTGAATCTCAATTTAATCGCAGTCTAGATAGTTTAAAAACACAATTATTACGAACGCATAAAATTCATTGCGCCCATTGAAAGAGTCACGGCAATTTCATATTGCATCATCGTATCGTAAGACCGAGTTTCACCGATTAATTTAATTTATCAAACCCGGCTACGCCTATTAATTACAATGATCACACGATATAACACAGTTTACTTTCTTCAAAACGGTTGTAACATTTCCATAATGCGACCTTCCGAAGGAACGGAGACGGACGGAGGTCATTATTGCACCCGTAACGACTCTCAAACTGTGGTTCGATCATTTATTTATTTACTTTTGTCAGGAAAGCCTAACAGATAATCCCAATGCGCCTTCCTGGCCAGAAAATTGTACATTTGATACGAGTATTATTAGTATTATACAAAGTGAATACACATCAATTAACATCCACAAAGACATTAATGGTCAAATTTGTAAATTTCCAGCATTTTATAAAATTCAGCGAAATTCGAGATTGCTGAAAACTCGAAATTTGCGAGAAAATGAGTAAGGTTGCAAATTTGTTGGAACCGTTTCAATGAAAATCAGATAAGTTGGCAAACTCTGCTAAGCAACGATCGACCTGAAGTCACAAATCCAAGGTCTGGCCAGCAGAAACCAGTGGGATTTGAATCCGTGACCATTTTGTTCAAAGCATTGTATGCAAACCACTAGTCTATTCTGCTGGTTATATGTGTGTGCATATATGTATTATATGTAGACTTCTTTCGAATACACAGTTGCTTTAAAACCAATTTTAAAGTTTATAACGAAAATTTTATATAGGAAATTGATTACTTTAACCTTATTTCGGTTAGTTTAGCAGTAAAGAGAAAAATACACGATTCCTATTAGTTAGCTAAGATGTTCTGATCACTAGAAATTGCGTATTTAGACCTTCATAACAAATCTAATAAACCAATACGATTTGTGATCGTAAGTTTACATATATTACGTATATATGTAAAGATGAATGTTTGTTCTGAGAACCTACAATTATCAATTAAGAAACAAAATTTGGGATACTTTCACTTGGTATTCTAATTTAAACCTTATACCAGTGCTTCCCAACCTTTTTTTGTACCACGCCCCACTTATAGTTTATTCATCAATCTGTATTAAGAATTTTCTAGTTATCAACCTTTCAATAAGTTGTTTTTACCAGGGCTGTGGAGTCGTTTCAAAATTTACCCAATTCGACTCTTTCTTATTATTCGACTCCGACTTCAACTTGAACGATTTTAGTAAGATCGACTTTTATTGCCAATGTATAAAAATAGTAGCGATTTTCAAAATATAAAAAAATACTAAAAATTGATATCTAACTCGATTTATTGAATTATTGGTAATAAAATAGGTATAAATAAAAAGTAAGTACGTTTATAGTGTATGTGTATGAATAAATTCACGAATTTTATATAGAAATGATTAAATTTCAATTTATTAGTGAATTTTCTTCAATAAAATTGGATACTAGTAGAAACATACCGTAATAAAGAAGATATTAAAAAAAAGAATCGTAAAAAACCTTGTAAAAATCAACCGACTCCGAATCCGCTTGAAATGCTCGGACTCCATAACCCTGGTCTTTACATCCTTAGCCATCTCTGTTTCGCTCATTTCCTCCCCCCCCCCACGTCCAAAATTAGCCCCCTGGTGGGGTATGCGCCCCACGTTGGGAATCACTGCCTAAACTACAAAATTTCTCGACAGAGTTCCATCTTTTATTTATGTTTCTATCTTTTAATCCGACCAATAAAAAGCCGATCTTTGTTCACATTGGTCTACAGTTTATATAGAAATGATAGTCTTGTTAATATAAAGATTGACTTTGCACAAATGTGTTTTTTAAAATTGGGTCAAACTACGTAGCACAACAATTTGGGTCAGATGCATATTAAATGTTAAAGTTTATTTGAAGTAATTCCTGATAACGATTGCAATTATCTGAAAAGTTACTTTACAAAAGATAATTTTTGAAGGTTATAGAATTTGCTACATAGTATAATCATAATTTAATGCTGATAGACTATCAGTGATAGCAACATGAAACACGTTGAGGCAATTTTATTGATATCGCAGTGATAATTGGCACTTGAAGTTTGTCTGAAGATTCGCAATCTAATTAAGATTAAAAAAAATGTACGCGTAATGTTGATTATCACCTTCTAATCGTAAAACTTAAGCACGCCTAATCTACATATGTTATGGCCATCCAGGCCAAAATTCACCCCCTGGAGTGTTTTCGATGATATTTTATCCTTGTATTGACATAAGTTTGACAGTGATCGATAACGGCGATTCCCATATTTGAAGAAATGCAGGAGAAACTTGTCAAAATAATAAGATCGTACGAATTAACAAGGACATGATGATACTCCCATCACAGCTAGATTCTGTGTTTGCACCTTAACCCTTTGAATGCTGGCCAACGCTGATCGGCGTTTTTCCTACAAGTCCATGAGTCTGAAATCGGCGTTGTTTTTTGAATATGTAAAAAATAAAAATAATACTACCAGCTAAGCCTTTCCAGGTAACATTGAAAAAAAATGCATTGAACATGGGTCGTGTAATCCGTGTCAATGTTTATAAAGACTGGTTGACACCGGAATTTCCGAATTTATAAACATAGCAGAATTTCTCAATGGAAATCTCTAACTGCTGGGTATTTTAGATTGTGCCATGGCATTTAGATTGTGAGCATTACATTTTAACAACAATGAAGAAGATGGAACTAGTTTTGGAAAAATACATTAATTAATAGACTTCTTTTGTTTATTTTACATATATTATTGTAAGATATATTAGAGAGTCTAAACACACCTTTATAAAACTCGAAATCCTCGGCGGTAGTTATCTAGGGTTTGTTTGGATTAACTACAATTTTTATATCTGCTTTCTATTTGATTTCAAAATAATTCTATTTGGAAATGTTGGCGAAATTTTCAGCGTGGCGGGCTTTCAACAGAAAATACGTCAGCACTCAAAGGGTTAATCAATTCGAATATGAGTATACTTCAAGATCTGTATACACCGAGATGCACATTCGATGAAAATTTTAGAAATAAATATACATATGTACGAGAGTGAGTTTCAATACACGAAATTGAAACATTGCATAAATGAAGAGATAGTATTTGAGGAAAATAGACCGTTAATACATAATCTGTACAATAACATTTGTTACAACACACACCACACTACTTATGATACGATTTTTTTGACTTTCGCCCTATTCAATTGTCAATCATTTCTCAATAAATTAATACGTAAGAACCAACAAAGAAAACTTTCTCAAAACAAAGTACACACACACACATACAGATTCAAATCCGTCTAGACCTTCGTCTTCGATACCGTTTTATATTCCTCAATATTTATTTATTAACACACAAAAAAGCACACGTTATTTTTGAGTGCGTACAAATTCAAATATTTGGTTAACGTTTGCAAGAACGAGAACCATTTTCCACGTGTTTCATTCGAACGGTGTGCGTGTTTGCATGGAGATTGGCGCTTACGTTGAATTTCGGTCCCCATTCCTGGCTCTTGATCTGCTCGATGGTGTCGATCAACTTCTGTTGCCTCTTCTGAAGACTCATGGTGACGCAACACAATTAATTTGACGAATATATAGTTCACTGGCACATCACTTTCTAAACGTATTGTGTTAAATATAATAGATTGAGAGTTGCGGAAGTTCTACGGTTCAAAAGAAAGTGACTAATTAGCCCCCAACACATTCGACATGTATGTATTGTTTACATATTCCACTAAACATTAAGTTATAATACAATATAACGAACCAAACAATTCGTATACAGTTAGTATTATAATACGGGAAATGTTGTTTACATACGAATGTGAATTAAATTATCATTGTAATGTTATTAATATTGAAAATGAGTGATTTATCTAAAGACAGGGTTAATTGATAATAGAGTTGTTGCTGTTGATATAAAGGTCTAATATAAAAAAATGTAATTTGTTGCTAAATTTTTTTTTTTACTATTTTTTACGTATTGGGGGTCAAATAGTTACCCTAATTAATAACACTGACTGCAATGTCAATGATGCGGTATCAGACTACCGACGCGAAATGTAAACACGACTGAAGTGAGAAGAACAACTGGCTTTGGCCACATTTAAACTTTCCCATTCTACTTGACCAGACGAGAAAAAGTAGAAGAGAGGGAATACCAGCGGTTCTGCAAGTGTGCCTCTGTTCCTACTACTGAATTATGACCCCCCTGGATTAAATTTTAATATATTTTAATACCAATAATACAGACACTAACGTTTCAATGCCGACGTTGCATTATATTTTTTTCATATTATGATTATTTGAACGATAAAATTCAATGAATGTCACCAATGATAAAAATTACAAATTTGAAATAGTGGCCAATTAAAAAATTTTCCACGTGCAAAACAATTTTTTAATTTTCAAGTAATATATTAAATAAATTGAAGCATTGAGGATTTTATTTTACAAAAAAAAAAAATTAATGAAGATTTGTTCAGAAAAATTTCTGTTGGAATGATGTTCACCATTACTAAACTATTATGTCCATATGTGACATCTTTCAATTTATTTCCTTGTTAAAAAACTGGAGAAAGTGGTGGATTATGACCATCAGGCAACTTTCTCCGTATTTGATATGCGTTTCAAACTCGAAATCCATTCTTAGTACCCTATCACAGTAAGCGATATGACCGATAACAACCGAAAACCGCTCGCGCGGATCTCCTGTCGCACGAAAATTCGTCACACAGGAAAATTGCCGTACAGAAAACTGTCCAAATATTGCTCAGAAAACGCTTTTTTTTACGAGATTTAGGAAATTTTGAGCAATATTTGGGCAGTTTTCTGTACGGCAATTTTCCTGTGTGACGAATTTTCGTGCGACAGGAGATCCGCGCGAGCGGTTTTCGTAGCGGCGGTTATCCTGGTAGCGATTCACATTTGGGATGTAATCACTAGTCACCGGAGCCTGAGGGGGCCGTGTATTGTTCAAAGGTTGTAAATGCATTGTTAAAGGTTTGCCGAACAATGGATAGCACTGTGACTATCCTACCTCTAGTAATCACTGGAGGGCGGATAGAGAGCGTGCTTTTTCCAGGAATCACGGCGTTTTGGGTCTATTCACAAAGCTAGAGTGAAAAAAAAAAGTTCGGCAAACCTTCAACAAAGGTTCATGATAAAAATGAACAATGCATGACGAACAATAAACAAAGAACGGCACGCTTCCGGTTCTACCTCTAGTAATCACCGAACCATAGAAACATCTATGGATGAATTTTTGACAAATTTTTGATAAATTTTCATTTTCGGAGCATTTTTTTTATATTATATATAAATCGTCAAATTTCGAGATGCTGAAACTCGAAATTTGCGAGACATTTATGGATAAATTTGCAGCATTTTACACAAATCAGCGAAATTCGAGATGCTGATAACTCGAAAATGGTGAGAAATGGATAAATTGGCAAACTATGATAGGAAACGATCGACCTGGAGTCACACACTGAGGTCTGGCCAGTAGTAACCAGTGGGCCTCGAACCCGTGACCACTATGTTCGAAAGCATATATGCTAGCCACTTGTCAACGCTGCTGGTTGATAAATTTCGGTATTATTTCATATCATAATTGCTGGATGAAGGTTTCTCTAACAAGCTTCCATTCATCTCTATTTTGAGCAAACACTCAACCATCTCCTCCCACATATTTTTCTGATTTCATCCACCCATCTCCTTTGTGACCTTCCTTGCACCATTTTACATTATTTTGGGTACAATTCGAACACTTCTTTCGTCCGTCTATCATTCAGTTTTCTAGCTACGTGACCCGCCCATTTCCATTGCAATTCGTTACTCTCACCATTACATCAACAACCTTTGTCATACTTCTCACCCACCTATTCCGTTTTCTATCTCTTCTCGTTATGCCAAGAATACAGCGATCCATGCTTCTTTGAATGCACTAAACCTTATGCAGTAACCTGGCGTTCAATGCCCAAGTTTCACATTCATACTTCATCACTGGAAAGAAACATTGATTAAAGATCTTTTTCTTCAAGCAGGTAGCATTTTGGATTTGAAAACGGCATTCATTCGCCCAAATACACGTATAATATCATATAAAAGTAATTATTTAGCAATGCATCATAGTATTCGTTCATTAAAATCGTATTATATAATATAAGGATACTGTGATGTTTAAGCAATGCGTAGCCTGCAATAGAATATATGTCGCAGTTTGGGGTATTGTGGCCGATACTCAAAATATTCACGTTTGTCAACGCAAAAAAGAAGACAAACAGAACCCATTCGACCGTGTATCGAGGTTGGAATTGTAATATCACTGAAAATTATACAAAAAAAAAATGAGGAATCCTAGAAAAAGCCCTTCAGGGTCACACGGAGTCCGGATAAACATACACGTAAACAATGCGAATAAAAACAATCAAATCAGAGTTGTAACTATTTATGTTCCCGCTTAAAATATGTATTTTTTTTTTTTTAGAAATTCAGGTGTTAATCAGGTTAATTTATTATTTTAAGTATTAAAAGACAATGTTTGGAATTAGAAAAAAAATGGAGAATCTGTTAATTGTATGTAAACACATTTTCCGGTTAAAGTCTGTCAGCAAGTCTACTTTATATACATATGTATGTATACATTAACTCATTTATATTTTTGCATGGCAATCATGTAAGATACCAGAGTTTCAAATAACGGCACAGTATTTTCTCTGTAACGTGTTAAAATTCACATATGTATGTATGTTTGACGATTCGAAGCATAACTAAAAAACATGAACACATGTGTACTGAAAATACTGCAGTTTAAATATTAAAAGCATTATTTTAAATTATATATATAGGAAATGAATAAATTACTTAAAAAAAAAACTGAAATTCAATATAAATTTTCCGTCCCATTAGATTTTTTCCTCCAATATTTATTGCATGGAAAATAGATAAAAACTACAAATGTTACGCTCCAATAGATACCTATTTAAAAAAGGTCTGGGTTTAGTACAAGGTCAAAATTCAATGTCACCTTATATTTAAATCGTGCCCGATTCAAGGATGTCGAAGAATATCTTGATCATTCATTTCAAACCTTCGGACCTACTAAGTTTTATATAGATCAGTTGAATCTGCATATGGTATGAGTAGTTAAAAGCATTATTTTTGTACTAAACAAAGCATGTTACATTCATAATTATGATTCCATATGTGCATGCATATGTGCTTAGAACAATCTCATAAATATCTTATCACTATGTTGCCGGAAAACCTTGAAGTATTAAGAAATGACAAACATGTAACAAACATATTTTGATAATATAATGATTTGTGGTATGAAATCAAATGTAAATTTATTGCATATATTTCGATGTGGATATATAATTTTATGATCATGAAAATCTTTCCATATGGAAATGTTTAGTCTATAAAAAAATTAATATCAATAGATTATGGAATTGAAATATTTAATGTGATAAGTTTAAATCAAATTGTAAAAATACATAATAAAAAATGATGTAAAAAATTAATAAATAATATAACAAAAAAAGTTTAATTTTAGGAAATATTATTGACTAGTTTAATACATACATATGAGATTATATGCATGTATGGATACATTTTTTAATAGAATGAAAAAATCAATGTTTAAAATATAAATTCAAAAAATATGTATAGATTTAATATTTTCATTACCGAGACGTATGAAAAATGTAACGATTTTCATTTTTTATATATAGTTTTTTCAGAACAATAATCAAACAGGAAATAGTGGATGAAAATGGGTGTTTAACTGTTTTATAAGTTTGAACTCACAGTTTTGAGTTTCTTCTTGACTTCAAACATGTCCATGTTGATAAGATGTCGAATTTCAGTATATTTCAATAAATATGTCAAATAATATACAAAGAGATGAGCGAGCGGACAACACTCTCCACCGTCCGTCAAACACTGAGTGCAGTGCAGGTCATGGCCGATAAACGCGCGTATCGCTCATCCCAGGAAAAACTGTCAGCGCTATCTTTTCACTATTTTGTACCATTCTACTTTTATTGTTTTTGTTGACTTTCATTTAATGCATTTATAATATAATTTGCATTCGTTTTGTGACAAAAACACAGATTTAATAAAAGTAAAGGTAATTTTCAATAAACAAACAGACACGACTGCACAAATATTTTAATTCATAATAATGTATGTGTGATCTTTCGATTACTATTTTATTTAGGAAAGTTGTCACAAATATATTTTATAATTTATTCTTTCCCTGAAGTATTTGATATTTGGGAATTACATTTTTACATTTATTTAAAAACTTATTTCAATACATCATATACATAATATAAACAATAATGGCAAAAGAAAAATATCAATAGATAAAAATAATAATGTCATTTAATCACCTAGATATGACAAAAACGGTTCGGTGATTATTCCGCAAAAAGTGATCTCGCGCAAGTCACTAAAATCCCGATCACGGAACATCTGGCACTCAAAAACTCCATCAATCGATCGCTTTTTGAAGAATAAAGGTCTCTTTATACCTAGCCAGCACGACCCGTATCCTGCAGGTGTCATGCAAGTGCGGATAGTATTCTTTGGTACTTCATTCATACTCCATTCGCGCATGCGCATTTATGCATTCATGCGCGTCCATATAGAATGTACTAAAGAATACTATCCGCACTTGCATGACACCTGCAGGATACGGGTCGTGCTGGATAGGTATGAACAGACCTTAATCCGTTTACCGACAAAATAAAATAATAAAATAGAAATTAAAAATTAGCAAAAAACATAAAAGATAAGATAAAAGAAGACAGTAATAAAATTAAGGAAAAACAATATTCGGTGTAGATTTAATAAATTCATCACAAGTCACATTAAATATGTCGAGATGAATATGTTTTGATGATAAACTACGGTAAGCCGAAGCTACTTCGGATTTCTTCGAATATAAATATAAATTTAAATGTTATAATTGGCGTATTTGTCACACGTCGAGGACTTTGACCCGGAAGATTTGATTTCGGATTGTATGTTTGAAATCATAAGTTTCGAAATTATTATGACGGCATTTCATTTTATTTGTATGGAGTTGGTAATTGTGTAGCGTGGCGGCAACCATTATATTGGCAGCCTGTCAGTTGTCAGTTGTCAGTTGTCAATTAGTGGTTTCGGCATTGGTTACGGTTTTTGGGGAACGGTGTTATTGAAATGCCGGCGGCCGTTTCCGGGGAGGTGATCTCAGCTGATGTGGCAGCGGGAGGAGCGACAGGAGGGGGCGCTGGCGGGGTTGGGGCCGGGGCCGGAGGCGCGGGGGCGGGCGGGGGCCTGGGGGCGCTAGCGGGCGTAGGAATGACGGCTGGAGCTCCGCCCACTGGAGCCATAGCCTCAGCCTCAACCTCGGCCTCGGGCTCGGCTTCGGCTTCGGCTTCGGCTTTGGGTTCGGGTTCGGCTTCGGCTTTGGCTTCTCTCGTGCCCATGTGTTTGGAAGCCCGGAGTGGCGGCATGAGTGGTGGCATGAGCGAAGGCCCCTGCAGCTCCCATGAAGTCCCCGAGCGCATATGGATGGCCCTCAAACGGCACATTATTAGAGAGAGGCAACGCAAGAAAGAAGGTTAGTCCACGCTGACAATACTTTATTCATACTTAGACAAGCAATACTACTTTCAATTTTCATTTTTTAGAACACGAAGCTGAGGTGGAAGAGGAGCGTCTCAGAAGAGAACGCGAAGCGAGAGAAAGACAAGATGTCATGACCTTAGGTACTTAAACCCGTTTGGATGGATCATATATTGGATGACTGATCAAACATACATACATACAAAACTCAGAAATTTAGAACCACTTCCTTGCGATTTTGTCGAGTCCAGTTAACTGTCACCTCTTTCTCAAACCAATTTATTATCATTGTTATTATTTAATATTGCATCATTATCATTTGCATTCCAATTAAACCTTTAAATTTTATAAGCAGTAAGAAAAAGTCTTCATCAATATCATTCATATGGTCGTTTTTCAAGGATGTTTACAAATCGATCCGAACACATTAACCTTTTAACGATTTTCTTAAAATCAACAAAATTTTTGACCAGTAAGGAATGAATTTCTATGGGGGGAGGGTGGATGTATTATACTAAAAAAATGAGTGTATGTGAATTTTGACTATTTATTTTAATCATTTTTTCAGTAATAGAAGGGCAATCCTATTTAACAATTTGTTTCGTAGGATAAACGAGTTTTAAAAATATCTTTCAAAGCAAGAAAAACAGCAAAACAAAATATATTTGGGAGTTAACATTTTTTTTTATGGGAAAAATCAACATTTTTACCTGACAGTGTTTTAAAGAATTTCAATATTCTATTTTTGTTGGTTTAGTATTTTAAATCAAATACATAATAATACATTAAACAACGTGGATAGTCCCGTTCAAATCTAGGGGGGGCGCCTCCCCAAATGACGCCCCTGTTTCCAACCCCACATGTGAGACTTCTTTTTGGCTTTTCGATTTTTTGTTGCATATATTTTAATTGATAAACTTTTAAGGTGAAACCCGAGAACAAATTCAACAACTAGAACATAAATTAACTAAATTGAAAGATGAAAAACATCAATTATTCTTGCAACTTAAAAAAGTTTTAAACGAAGATGATAATCGAAAGCGGCAACAGTTCAAAGATGCAAAGTATGCCACTATATTAAATAAATTTACATCAATTTAATTTTTATTAAATTTAATATGTAATTTTATAGTGAAATGATGGCTAATATGAACGGTATAGTACCGAGTGGAAATATGGTACCGTCGCTTTTTTTTCCCACGTCTGTATCTCAAGGCAATTCAAACATGGGCAGACCTCCGTTATCAGCGCAAGTTTTAAATATGGTTTGTAATGTTTTGACGCCTTTATCGGCCATAGTTTTCATTCATGACAATGTAGTAAAAATGTTTTATTTTATAGGGTGCAGGAGGAATCAAACGTGGTCGGAGCCCGTCACCACCGTATGCACAATCTCAACCTAATATGCACAATAATACACAATATATGCATCATCCCCATCACAAACAACAGCAGCTCTCGTCTCCATATCAAGGACCACCTCCTCACAGTGAGTATAATAATTCAATGTAAACAATTTGATTTATTGCAAAAAAATTATAATGTGTCGACAAAACCATTGACTGTTTGTTCGAATACGGGATTTGAAGCGTTGAAATGTCCAAATATTGCACATCTCTCAGATATGGTCATTTATTTGTTTTATGTCCATAGAAGTGGAAGATGGACGATGCAGAGAGATGACATCTCGTGCCATTTTATGGAATAGTGAGTAGCATTTTTAATATGTGCAAGCTTTTTTCGCCACAAAACTGCTATACCTATACATAATTTACTTTATGCTTTTGTGTTTGTTTATCAACATATACTATTATATCTTATATGTGTGTTTAGTCTCGTATATATTTTCTTCTGTCTTGGAAACAATTCTTCTAATTTCTTTTATTGGTGTTTATACATACTGCAGTTGCTGTTGACATTTTTTTTAATTAAGATTAATATGTTTTTGTTTGATTATTTTAGAAGCTCCAATGTATGGATCAAGTGGTAGTGGATCTGCCTTCTATGCAATTCCTCAACCTGTGCAGAAGTCGGTTCCTATGACGTATGCAGCCTCCCTATATCATCCGCACCATGTGCAGCATCATCCCCCACCTAAACAAGTGTCACATTCGCCATACCACGTAAATGTGAAACACGAGATAAAGAAAGAATCTCCTGTAAATCGTGTTTTTATGTACTGAGAACACACATCATTAATTCAATAAAGAATGTATGTGTAACATTTTTTAATAATATTTTTAGGTCGTAATAGGACTCGGTGAATCTCATCAACAGAGTTATTTATCACAACCTCCGCCCAGTATTCCACCTTCATCGTCAGCTCCCCCCGTGCCTTCATCATCTGTAGTTGCGATCAGACATTCTAATCAACAACAGATGCTATCTGGTCCTCCTCCAGTGGACAAATCTATGGTACCTATGCAACACAATAGTGTACAAGCAGAATATAAAATAAACGTAAGTGATATTTAATATTTTATTATTATTCTTGTTGGTTGTATTATTCTTGTTGATTGATGTACAATTATATTTTTTAGCCTGCCAAACCTGGTGGAATCACGACAGGTTATCCTGTTCGGCAGCAAAATCCATCTGTCCAAAATCCAAATTTATATCCCAGCAGACATCGCTATTGACCTCAACCTTCAAGCGGAAAATCTTCGCGTCCCATTGTTATAGTAACACTGGAATAAAAACAGAAATGAATATATTTTTTATTAAACACATTTTGCATTGCTTACAGTGCGTGTGGATGAAACTTGTTAATAGTGTTTAAAACAGATTCAGGAATGTTTTGACTTTACGGTAGTGGTGAACTTCGTAATATTTAACAATTTTCTAGGAATTTATCTTAATAAAATTAATCCTAGAAAGTACTTCCAATGATGCTACTTATAATTCATTTACTTATTTTCTGATTGTAATCGAATAAAATTAAACAGTACTTTTTTCTACGAAACAATCACGCTCTGGGTAATAACAGCATGATATTAAATATACAAATGTATAGTGCAATATTTTTGATTGTGCTTCTTAACAATTTTTTTATTGCATTTATTTTAAAGGCTAAGAATTTTATGACTTACATACATACATATGTATATCACCGGTCTCCGTCACGGGCCCGAATGTGAAACGCCCGAAAACGCAAATATCGGAAGGCAAATATCGAAAATCGAAAGATCTTAGGTAGAAAGATTAAAAAAAAGGGTGCATGTTAAACGGTACATACTCACTTAATTTGCGCGAGCAGGATACAACAGGAACAAGAGGAACAGGCTTTTCCTCCCGTATTCTGCGCGCGCACATTAATACGGGAGGAAAAGCCTGTTCCTCTTGTTCCTGTTGTATCCTGCTCGCGCAAATTAAGTGAGTATGTACCGTTTACCATGCACCTTTTTTTTGATCTTTCGACTTAAGATCTTTCGATTTTCGATCTTTGCCTTCCGATATTTGCGTTTTCGGGCGTTTCACATTCGGGCCCGTGAGGTAGACCCGTATATCACATAGTGAAAATATAATGTGTATATTATATTATTAAATTGAAAATATGTACATTTGATATTTTGTATTTGTTATATTTTTTGAATATATTTATTTTAATATATTCTTCAGATAAATAACAATATTATCACTTTTATTTTCTTTGGGAGCTATTTAGTAAATTATTGATAAACAGTTTTGAAGTTGGCTTTTTTACCATAACAAACAATGGATTTCTAATGGCTCTGTTTACTTTATTTTTATTTTAATACATATGTGGATTAGCCCTCTATACATTTATAATTTTATAACTGATAATTTAAATAAAACAAATCCCTCCCATCAACATTATGTGCATACATATGAGTCATTATATTTGAAAGTGGCAAAGTCCTATTTTCAGTTCCAAAAACACTATTTCTGTTTGACTTCATTCACAAATTGCTACCACTTCTTTTAATTCGATATGTCCAGAATTTTGGATTAGCAGAATAAACGTATTACAGGCCATACTTATCAAAACTATCGAAAACTGGGATATTTCGCGGTCCTGAAAGGTCCCTTTGGGACGCCGGGACAAGGGGCTTGAAACCGGGACAAAACTAGAATACCGGGACGCCTGGCAGCCCTAATCAAGCTACACTTGTTAAAATTAAAATCAAATTAACTAACAATGACTATTTAATACTAAAGGTGAGCTGGTTTATTATTTACAAGTTTATTAAGTCGTAATTCGAGTGTTGACGATACTGTACGCCAAGGAGACCCAATATCAGTATTGTTTCTGTACGTTGTCTTAATGATTGTTCTTGGGGGAAAAAAATAGTCAGTTTCGCTGAGTTGAAGTTGAAGAAAATAGGAGGAGAACTTTCAAGAAAATTTCAACAAGTTCGGGATATTTTGCTTTGACATACATATATATGTATGTATGTATATCCCAAAGAAGTTGGCGATGTCATGGTTTTGAAAATCATCTTCAATCTTTTTCAAAGATTTTTCTTGCAAAATGATATTAAAATAATCATTTGATGCAAAAAATGGATTTACCCAAGTTCTACCAATGGATCTAATGAGCACGCAGATCTCGTCATAGAGCTTTGTGCATTATACCGGAGCGAAAACCGCGAATTTAAAATTTCCATCAATCGAAATACTTGCGGCGTATCAAGGGAACAATATGTTACACTCCAGCCAATCGAGTTATCTTAACAAAATTTTTGAAAAAGTACGTTTTTTTTATATCGCTTCTGAGACCACTCCATAATTATCCTGGATAATGGTAGTACATATTATAATCGAATATTTATTTAGTTTTCATACAAATTTGTTTGGTTTTAATTTTGTTTAACCTTTGAATGCTAACCAACGCCGATCGGCGTTTTGGTAACAAGCCCATCAGCCTGAAACACGCCTGTCCGCGTTGTTTCTTTGGGTAATTGGACTATTCGTCACGTTGGGGTGGTCACAAAGACAATTTTTGCCATGAAAATCGCGAATACACAATATTTGGCACTCAAGTTCTCGGTACTATGATAGTTATCGTTAGTATGATGGACTTTTCGGCTGCCAGATGTTCCGTTATAGAGATTTTAGTGACTTTGTGACGAGTAATTTGTGACCAGTAATCACCGAACCGTTTCTTTGAGTAATAATCACCTAGCAATAATAACGATTCATTTGAGTAATATTTTTTTTATATATGTACATATATATTCACTTTTATATTTGAAAATTATATTGAATGGTAAAGGTATTAATAATTTTCAATTCCATAGTAATAATGTGTCGACAGGCATTTAGTTATCTTTATGTTCTAGATATGTTTTTTTCTCGATTATCCAGACCATCTTAATCCACATTTAGTCAGTGAAAAGTGTGAAATGGTGTGGAGAGGTATATGGTCGTGAAAGGTGATGTTAGACTTGGCTTGTAGTGTCAGAGTTGGACTTCAGAGGCGGTGGTGAGCGTTGGTCGTCGGTTGTGTACTTCGTAAGTCAATATAAACAGGGTTTCTCCAGCAGCTAGTTACGTGAGTCACAATTACAATTATACGATTATAATGTACGCTTTCACTCCCCCATTTTATGGCTTTCGAAAAGGCGGCCATTTTTAATGTGTTTATTTTTTTGACATACGAGAATATTTGTTTCGATCGATTTCATTTACCGCACCGGCCGGCTGACAGTTTTCGCGCAATTATTTATTGTTTACATACAAATGTCATTCGGCAGATATCTAATCGGCACGTTTGTCGGCCAATATCCGATCGCAAGGAAACTTTACAAATCGCGTAATAATGCTTTTTTTAAATCGATTGAATCTATTATAGTTCGGAATTTTTTCAATTATTGTATTATTTGTTTACAATTAAAGTTAGTTAAATTAAGGCATTCCGATTACATAATAACTAGAAAGTATTTAAAAAATTAGTTTTATACTATTTGGGCAATGCTAGAAAATTCTAGGATAATTTCTTATTTGATTCAAACTTGAATTTTGTAATAAATTAAAATTGCATATTATGCCCATCGAAAACAAATCAATTAATTTTATTTGTAAACAAAAAAAAAGTGAATTTATAATAGCATACATATTTGCATACTCGATTTTGAATCGGAATGCACGTATGCAGGTTTTTTTGTATATCGTGACTTGCATTTTTTTACGTATTGCTTATTGGGTTGTTATTGATTGGTAGACAAATTTTGAATTTTATTTGAGAACGTTAAATTGTTTTTCTTTTATTTTTTTTTCGAATATCGGTTATTTTCTATGTAATGTTTTATTTTATTTTCTGTTATTTAAATCTCATATAATATGCACAATTTTCTAAAATTACTCAGCAATTTTTCTAAATTTACATTGCAATATACATACATACACAGGGCCGGCTCAAAGGAGCAGCAGACTAGGCACGTGCCTAGGGCGCCATAGACAAGGGGCGCTGCGAGGCGCCCCATTTTTCTTTTTTATTTTGATTATTAAATTGAAAAAATAAAAAAATAAATTTGACTTTCTTTGAACTTACAAAACATTATATATTAAACTTAATTTTTCTACTCGAAGTAACAATACTGATTGTAAAATATTATAGTTTACGAGGAACGCAGGAATTTGACTGTCAAATATCAACGACTCACGAATAAAACTTGTAAATCAGCAAACTTTCGTCGGTACAAATGTTAATTTGGAATTTTATTTTATATAAAATACCTCGGAAACATATGTATGTATGTATATCAGAGATGGATTTGCTTCACAAAATTAAATATAATACCTAATCATATTCGAAAGAAGAAATGTCACTCTATAAAATTCTTCAATTCATTGTTTAATATAAATTAATGTCTTCATTACCGAATTTATTCATAGTTATCCGTATTTTATTATTTTTTATACATACGTAAAACGTGCCTATTTTGAATAAAAATTTTAAATTGTTTTTTTTTTGTTTTTGTCTTAAATATATTTTTCTTCATCATACAATTTCAACAAACTTTTATGAAATTTATTGTTTAAAAATTTAAGGGGGGTGCTGTAACCAATCTGCCTAGGGCACCATATACTCTCGGGTCGGGCCTGTATGTATGTACATAATTGTTTTACATATATGTACATATCGTTTAATATAATATGTTTTTAAATTTTCCAAAATATTTTTGTTAAAATATTAAGTTTTAAATTACATTACTCATCACATATTTGTCAACAATGGGATATGAAAAGGTATATTATTCCGAAGTCGATACAATGAATGTTGCATTTCATTTCGTCATTCAATTTTTCCTCACAATGAACCGTCTTTCATTCAAACACGCTGCATGTCATAATGCTCTACAATCTACATACATATGTATATCTATCTACAAATATGTGTATTTGTATATATATCGTCTTTACAATTATGTATGTACATATGTTCAAATTCAAATAAAATCGCATATGGAGTCACACTGGATTTTCGAGTTTTGCATTCAATGTGTGTATTATGCATATTTATATTTGTGTTTCTACACATTGTGCACAAGATCAACTGTCAATAATTTTGCAACGTTGGAAAAAAGGCATTATCTATTTTGTTTTGCATTTTTCATGCTTTGCTATTTTTAACCATTTGAAATGTAAATTTTTACATTTCGACAAGAGGAATTTTCTCATGTTCTCTATATTTATAAATAAGCGGAATGAATATACTTTTGAAGCAACGATTTTGCGGCTTTCGAAATAGGCGATATCGAATGTACAACCTTTCTGGGAAATTCTAAAATTAATATAAATTCCAGGAAAAATAAAAAAAGATCACAATAAAAAGTAAAAAAATAAAAGCCAGCAGTATGTATATATATAGCCATACATATGTAGCTCGGTGGTTGTGTTAATGCTAACCACCGAGAGGTTCGACCTCGATTGAAGAGAATTTATTCCGAGTATTTCTCGATGGGTGTGTTAATTAATGCTGCTGGTCAGACTTGGATATTTGTGATTCCAAGTCGATTGTTTTCTATCAGACTTTGCCAATCTATCTGTTTTCATTATTGAAATTCCTCATCAAATCGCAAAAACCAGGGACTCGTACCGTTATTTTTTTTGTTCCGGTTCGGTAAAAAAATATCAGTTCAGTTCCGGATTTCGGTTTTTTATGGATTTTATACGATTTATTTACTAATGTAGATTTATTTTCCATCGAATATTTTAAATAACGTCCAAATTTTTTCAAGTATAAAAAATGCTTCACACCTAACTGTAATAATATTTTCATAAATGTTTATTTTCATTATTTAGTGTATACATATGTATGTATGTATGTATGTTAGTACGAGTAGGAGCTATCAAATATCTTAATAAATTTAGTAAACAATCAAGGAACTGCTACAGTAGACCTCATTTAATATGTGAAACTACGCTTTAGGGAATTGAGAACGATGAAATTTCTATGATACTATATACAGTAGCATAGTATGTAATTGTCTTCTCAATAAGAAGGATATATGTATATTTAATTAACTATCATTTATGAAAAATGTATCACAAACACTTCAGCAACTGAAATATACATATGTAACATTTGAGTTGCCATATATGTACATATGTCATGAGCGATTTTCATAAAATGAAACTTTAAAATAATATTCAATTTACTTATATATTTAAGAAAAACTGCCGGGTTATTACGTCGTATCGTTCTTTATCCCTTTGAGCGCTGACGTCTTTTCTGTTGAAAGCCCGCCACGCTGAAAATTTCGCCAACATTTCCAACTAGAATTATTTAGAAATCCAACAGAAAGCAGGTATAATAAAAAAATTGTAGCTAATCCAAACAAACCCTAGATAAATTCCGCCGAGTATTTCGAGTTTTGTAAAGGTGCGTGTAGACTCTGTAATATATCTTGCACCAATATAAAATAAACAAAAGAAGTTTATTAATAAATGTATTTTTCCAAAACTAGTTTCATCTTCTTCATTGTTGTTAAAATGTAATGCTCGCAATCTAAATGCCAAGCCACAATCTAAAATACTCGGCAGTTAGGGATTTCCATCGAGAAATTCTGCTACGGATTACACGACACATGTTCAATGCATTTTTTTTCAATGCAACCTGGACAGACTGAGCGGTTAGTATTTTTGTTTATTTTTTCCATACTCAAAAATCAACGCCTATCGGCATATTTCAAGTTCATGGGCTTGTTTGCAAAACGCCGATCGGCGTTGGTCAGCATTCAAAGGGTTAACTACCTACCATTTATGAAAAATGTATCACAAACAATTTAACAGCAATTTAAAGATAACATTTGAGTTGCCATAGATGGCACCAGCGATTTTCATAAATTGAATCTTTCAAATATGATAACGACATTCGATTTACTTATTTAAGAAAAACTTCCGGGTTATTACGTCGTATTTTTTGTGGGTGCAAATCTCGGCACAATATCATCCCAAATGACATGTACTTGTTTAAAAATCTTTGTGATCATCACAAGTGCTTTCGATTTAATTGAAGGTGCATGCGATCGTGCAATGTGTGTGTTTGGGTCAAGTTCCCGGTTGTGGTAGTCTCGTCGGAGTGCCCGCCTACCCCCGTATCCGTAGAGGTGTGAACGGAACGCAACGGGCTATATAGCCAGTGGCTAGGGGTTAGGGGTTAGGGGTTAGGGGCTAGGCGTATCCCTGGTCTGTTGGGGCGCATGTGCCGTCGTATCGATTATTGTGGAGTCAGCCTGCCTTCCTTCCCGTCCGCCGACATGCTTTGTGCTCGCTTCCTCAGCCAGCCTCCTTTCGGGCCTCACTTTTGGGCCACTTAGCCCCATGGCGATACCACCATTGGACACCGGCCAACATGACGCTGGATCTTTATTATCAAACAATTACGTTGTCAATTTCACCGTCAGAAATTACCGAGACTGAAGGAGATTCGTCTGTTTTCGTGTGTTTATACGTAGAACTATGCCCGCCCCAGATCACGTTTTCTTGCGGAAATTATAATTACAGAGTTGATGTTTTACCAAGATTCGTTTATTTATGTTTCGTAAATGTTATTGGATTTATATCATACATTGGTTTATTGTTAACACATTTGTCGGAATCGAACGGCTCCGACTCCGACTCCGATTTCCCCTCTTGAGTTGCTTTTGTTGTTTTACTTTACAGGTAGTCCTCGACTTACGACGGTTCGACTTACGACGGTTCGCACTTACGACCGCAAAAAAATAATATATTTTTTATTAATTAATTATTTTTCAAAAATTGATTGATAAATCTCAAGTGGATGTGAGTTATGAAAACGGGGAATTCTCTTTCGAAAGAAATGAAACATCGCAGTAGTTTTAAAAATTAAGTTATGACTAGTCACCGGAGCCTGAGGGGGCCGTGTATTGTTCAAAGGTTGTAAATGCATTGTTAAAGGTTTGCCGAACAATGGATAGTACTGTGACTATCTTACCTCTAGTTATGACTCATTCCTTTTGGGATTCGTCACCAGTCGTACGACGGTAACAAACTCATACGGTCGTTACTGTTTGTTACATAACTGTTCGTTATTGTTTTAGGATGTTTATTTTCTCAATTTCGTGTTGATTAGTGCTCAAATTTTTATTTATAAGAACATTGATAATGTGTGATAAAGAAACGGGATAGTTACTGGTAAAGAAAATCTTGTTAAAAAAAGAGAAAGGTGATATAATTAGAAATGAAACTTGAAGTGATAAAACAATATGAGAGTGGTAAAAAAAGTGGTCGACTTGGCAAATAATTTGAAATTGTCACATTCAACGGTCTCCACTATTTTAAAAGATAAAGAAAATATTCGTTAAGCCGTTAAAGGGTCCTTGTCAATCAAATCTAAAATAATAAATAAAAAAGACTCGGACCCATTCAACAAATGGAAAAATTACTAGTGATTTGGATCGATGACAAGATTGAAAAGCGAATTCCATTGCGTCTCTTAGAGCTCATTATTTAAAAATTACATTTGCGCAAGGCATTGAAGGAATAGAAGAAGGAAAAATTTTTCAAGAATTTTGGAAAAATTATAATATCCTTCATGCTATAAGAAATATAGATAAGGGATGGACCCTTTAAAGTTTGAAATGATGGACCCAGACAGTGAAAGATTTTCAAATGTGAACCGCAGGATTCAAGAAAATCTCGCATGCTACCAAGAAAAAATAGAGAAAAAAAACAGGATACTGTTCAAACAAAATTAAACACATTTTTCAAAAAAACTCATACGACTGTATCTCAAACTGAAGATGAAGAAATGGATTGTACTTATGTGATAAGTGATGAGGATGTATAATTCATAATTATTAAGTACGGATGGTGTAGATGTTTATTTTTTTTTAAATTTAAATATGAATTCATTTGAATTACTATATTAATAAAAGTAAGTAAAATCACCGAAAAAAAAATATAAATATATTCCTCGACTTACGACGGATTCGACTTACGACCGAGGTTCAGGAACGTATCTCCGTCGTAAGTCGAGGAATACCTGTATTTATTTATTTCATAGTGACTTTACGGGTTGACCCAAAGCGCCGCGCCGCTGTGGCCAGAAACATGTTAACAAGATTTATTAAAAAAAAAAAAAACAGCTCTAAAAATAATACAATGATACTAATGAAAAAAATAAAAAATAAAAATAAAAACAATATTATAACGAGTGAAGCAAAAATATACATATGAGAGATAATGAGAAATGCAAATAAATGCTATAATGCAAATTTTATAAGATACTAGCTGATCCCGGCATGCGTTGCAATGCCACAATAACGCATGCAATTCCCGTTTCCGTTCTCGTCCCCGTTTGTCGGAAAAACGCAGGCAGCGAACACTTTGGTCGGGATGTGAAAAAATTTGAAATTATTGCGTTGCAATGTCACTCATTCCCGTTTTTCCCGTTTCCGTTCCCGTTTTTGGGCGATTTATTTACAGAAACCATCGCGGACATGCACACAATAACTCCTGTGAGTTTCATCGTAATCGGTTGAATGGTATAGGAACGCATACGTCAGACAAAAATTGATTTTTTTTATATATAAAATTTGTAAATAGAAATAGAAATAGTGTGAAATAGAAAAAATTATAGGCGTTTAAAAAATTAAAATCGGACAAACCGAAAGGGGGTAAATGTAGGAGAAACTTGTCAAAATAATAAGATCGTACAACTAATCACACGAAGATACGCCCATCACCACTGGAAACCAAGAGCAAGTCCGTGCTGCACGATTCTTAGCATAATTCTGTTCATACTATACAGCACCACTCGTTTTCGGTACGTTCATACTTGTTTTGGACGAGTGCCAGGCAAAATCGGCTTACATATGTATATGTACATACATTACAGAGTGCGACGATACGGCGCATTATTGCGTATGGTCGGGTAAATATTGTCTCAACATAACGTTTCCGAAAATATTCATACGTATATGTAATAACAATTTCATTAGTACAGGCACACTTGCCACTATGACGTCACGTAATGCGTGAATATTTCCACAGAAAACAAGTTCTGCTTGACGTGTACTGCTGTATATGTAGTATAAATAGATCGTGTCGGTTACGATACGTCACGTACACGTTACGGAACATATGAATGTGTCCATATATAATGTATTAAACAATATTTTCCACACTGTTGTTGATAATTGTAAATAGGTTTTTGAGCTCTTTTTCCTATTATGCTGCACATTAACACAGTTGCTATTAAAATAGATGTAAGATGTATTGTGAACATATGTAATTTAGTAATAATAAAAAGCATTTAAAAATAAAAAAAATACTGCAGTGGATGTGCAGTTTCCGGCTTGAAAAGAAGTCCAATCTTCAATTCGATCGATAACAATAATATCATATCTATCTTCTATCTTCTATGTTTCTTCTAATATATAATCTCGAAAGGAACTTTGTATGTGAGTATGTTTGTTTGTTTGGTCGTAGATTCCGTGACGTTAAATTTAATAAAAAAACAAATGAATATTCAAATAAATTTAAATGAAATAAAACTATTCAAATAAATGTAATAAAATGTTTACCATTAGATTGGCCATGTTTAAGCGGTTTATATTACAAATACCGTGCGAAGCCGGGTAAAAACATTAGTATAATTAATAAGCATGTAAATAAGTTATTCGACCATACACAATAGCCATTAAATTGGATTTTATAATCTAGCACGTGTTGTATGTATTTCATGTTTGCTGAATAGGGAAAACGTAGTAGTGCACTTTGAAATTTCTTTTTGAAAATTCTCCATTTTTTATGTATTTTTCGTTTACGACTTAATTAAAGTTCGCCGACTCGACTCGTTTCAAGGGCTTTATATTTATATAATGAGCCGTATTCCAAGTCTCGACGATTGTGGTCAATAAAGTCCTTACCGTGTGTTTCTCGTGGGTGAGTTGGGTGTTTGAGATATAGCGCAGAACCTTCCCGAAACGGAAGCGATCCCGATTCGTCCCGCAGGAGCCTTTTTGTTGTAGTGACCCTTTTTTGGTTGAGTTTTCATGGTCAGACGGTCGGAATAGGAAATCTGTTACGCAGTCGTACAATAAGATATATGTATATGTATGTATGTACATACGTTTGCACGTGTGTCGAACATGCATTAGTAATTTGTATTACTTTCCAGTACTCGTATGTAGTATTTTTTTTATCGCACTAATGACTTCCCCTTTCACGGGTTTAAACAACTCGCAACTTTTGTTGCAACTGTAGGGTGTAATTTTTCCGTGAATAAAACATTTAGTACTTCGTATGAAAAAGTTTTTCCTATTGCACTTTTTCTTTCATTTGACTAAACTTGATCAGGGCATATACATATGTAGATATTTTTTCACTGACAAGTCTGCCATAGTGTCTGGTTTTGAAGTTAAACTTATTTACGGATGGTATAGTTTTGATGACGTCAACGTTACGAAGCGTTGTAACGCTGAAACTAAAGTGAGACAATGGATAAGGCGCCCCATCGTTTAATAGCTCCTTTTCCTTCTTGAAAATTACCTCACGAATCTGTATGACGAATCTGAAGAGTGACCATCCACGTAGATGGATGATACGTATCAAAACACGGAACATCAATATTTCGATTTGTTTAAGTAACAAGAAGACATTTACAAGACTACGGATGGTGATTAGGACAACGCGCTCTTGAGGTATTATGGCGATTGTTAACTATTTTATTGAAAGTGTATTTTATTTTGAGATTGCCCGAATGACTATCCGTAGTTTGGTAATAAGAAGGATGCAAAGGAAGAATAAAAACCATTGATTCTCCGACACGCTAACACTCGACTCCATTTTGGGCAGCTCTCATCCACATCATACTACACATTTTTTCTTACTTCATCCACCCATCTCCTTTGTGGCCTTCTTTGAACTCTTTTATATTCTCTCGGGTACTATTCGAGCACTTTTTTCGTCCATCTATCGTTCGTTTTTCTAGCTACGTGACCCGCCCATTGTCATTGCAATTTATTCACCCTCTCCACTATACCTACAGCCATTCACCATCCATTGCTGGATGAAGGCTTTTCCAACACGATTCCACTCATCACTATTCTGCGCAACTCTCATCCATCTCATCCTACCATTTTCCGTATTTCGTCGACCCATCTTTTTCCCGGTCTTCCTTTTGCCCTTTTACATTTTCTCGGGGAACATACTAGCACTTATTTTTTCCACCTTTCGTCCGTTCTTCTAGCCACATGGTCCGTCCATTGCCACTTCAATGTCTTCACTATATCCACTTCCCTTGTCATATTTCTCACCCACGTATTCCGCTTTCTGTTTTTCCTCGTTATGCCAAGCATACAGCGTTCCATACTTCTTTGAGCGCATTGGACTTTATGCAGCATCTTCGCGTTCGATGTCAAAGTTTCACATTCGTATGTCATCACTTGCAAAACACATTTCTTCATGCAAAGTGGCATTTGTTATTCCGTCGTCTCTTTATTTATTTTTCTTTACTACCGGATATGTCTATTATTTGTCCTAAATATAAACATAATAAATCAATAATTTGAAACGTCTAAGTTTTTTTTCCAGAATGATCGTAAAATTGCATTTAACGGAAAAAAATTGTCCCATAAAAGATTCTCAGTAACGAAGTCGTGTGATCTGTTTGTCATAGGCTTTTTAGCTACGATAAATGTCGTAGCCAGAGACTTGTCTGTTGACAAAACTTTCATTCTTATATCGTCGACTTGAATTCCCCTTGTCATAAATAAGCAATCGAAAGGCTTCGAGCGCATGACGTTGCACCGAGGTCGGGGTCTCCTGGATGCTGCCGTCCTCCCCCCTCCCTCCTCCTTCTTTCCGGTCACAGTGAGGATTATTGGAACGCATGCGCCTTCCTCCATTCCTATCCCCTTCCCCTGGTTCTACCTCGTACCCCACAAGACCACGCTCGCTAGTCCACCCCTCTACCCGCCGGGCACATTTACCCAGTTCTCGCGGTCGACGCCGGATCGTGTCCTTGGCTCTATCACGTCCTGACAATCCGCGCATCCAACCCACATCCGCTACCGCATCCCGTGCAGGCCGGTGAGTGTTAACCCGCGCACGGACCGTATTTTCACTATTTTATTGCACTTTTGCGCGGTTTGTTGACGAACGCGGCGTACGTAGTATTGGGTACTCTTTGTTCGCACCGAGTTTCTACGTGATAGCGTACGCGTACGTTTACGTGTTTCAACGTGCCGCCTCGATCGATCGTTTTTGACAATTGTAAAGAGGCGGTTTTGGTCGACTTGTCTCGAGAATGTAGGTCGTTGTTCGCAGACGATTAATCTAATTTGTTGTTTGTACATGCATACGTATTTAAATATTACTTGCTTCTTTCGATGTATGAATTTATTTCTAAATATATCTATGTATGTAAATAGTGAGTTTGTATTCTTTGTTGATATGATATGCTGAATGAAGATTGATGGTTTGTTTTTTTTTTTTGAAAATGCTCTATTTAAATTTTGTTGATACAACAATGAACTAGCTATTTTCATTTTATACCTAATGATATTGGTTTTTTATTATTATTTAAATACGCATATGAAAAAGTATGCGCACTTTTTGTTAAAATGAAAAGTTTAACTGTCGAGCAGTTCGAATCGCGTATACGTTTTGCGTGCGAAAACAAAAAAGTCTGGTCTCACGGCAATATTTGTTTATTTTAATTTCCATGAATTGAATGTGAAAATGGAATTTTATTTTTCTCGGTTTATTTAGATCGCGGTTTAAATAGATTCTATCCGGAATTATCGTTATTTTAGAAATTGGGGTGATATTTAAAAAAAATCCGCAATTTATTATACCTATATATACTTACATATGTATCGTTCTACATAATTGCGCATATAGACGGATATTTCTTTTTTAAATATAATAAAATGATCTATTATATCAACCTGAAAAGCCTCTTATTGTCCGTTTAAAACGAATAAACAAATAAATCATCATTTTCGGCCATTCGCCATCCTCTGCTGAACGAAAGTCTTTCCAACGAGCTTCCATTCGTTTCAGTTTTGGGCAACTCTCATCCGTCTTATCTCACACATTTTTCAGATTCAATCCACCCATCTTCTCTGCAGCCTTCCTCACACCCTTTTATATTCTCCCGGGTACTATTCGAGCACTTCCTTTGTCCGCTCTTATAGCTTCTTGATCCCGCCTATTGATATTTCAATTTGTTTACCCTCACCATTACATCAACCACCTCTGTCATATTTCTAACACATTTTTACGTTTTTTATCACTCCACGTTATGCCAAGCATACACAGTTCTATACTTCTTTGAGTGCACTGGACCTTTTTTTTGTTATACATATATGTATATGTATATACAAGGAAGGCCAAACAGGTAAACCCCAATGCGCCATCCTGGCCTATTTTAAACATCGATAAAAAAATTATAGGGAAAACTTTTTCGAAGGATCATATAGACATCTTTGAGCATTTTATAAATCAATTTTATAATAAATCAGCGTATACGGCATGCTGAAACTCGAGTTTTATGATAAATAGGTCAAGGTTGCCAATTCGTTGGAACCGTTGGAAAAAATTAATAGGAAACGATCGACCTGAAGTATACATAGAAAGAAATGAAGATATAGGAAAAGAAGAATTATAAAAACCCTTTATGTTTCAGAAAGACATCTAGCATGTTTTAAAAACCATTAAGGTTTTCAGAAATTAGTACATTGTTGGGCAGACTTATTAGTCTGAACAATAACCACTCTGTTTGAAAAGTAGGAATCGCTAATCAATTTGTTCGATTTTTCTTTAAGGAGTCTAAGAGAGTGACTTCGATGATGAGTGTTGTCATTGAACACAAAGAGCTTGGACATAGGACAATTGTAATGATTATTTAAACTTTTAAAAACTTAGATTAAGTCGCCTCTTATTCTTCTCGTCTTCGGTGTGATTCATTCTTTTCAACCTCTCATTATAAGGAAGTGATTTAGTAAGTCTCATTTGTACCTTTTCAATACATATAACGAATTTTTTTTAAATGAGGATACCATATACTAAAAGCGTATTCAAATTTAAGCCAGATAAAAAAAATATATATTTTTGTTAAGATGTTTAAGTTGAGAAAATTGAAAACGCGTTTGATAAAATGTACGTAGAAAAAGATTTACATATGAGTTTAGGAAGTTAAGGCAATAATATATAATTAAAATAAGCAAGTCGATTTATCGAGGTCTCGATCTACATTTAATTGAAAAATTTTCGCGTACTATGACGTACATAAATCGTATAAACTGATTGAGGAAATTTTTACTTAAACATAAACAAACCGAAATAGTAATAGCGTTCAAAATTACTCACATCTGGAAATAATCTGCTTCGGTGGTAATAAATGAATAATTTATTTGCTTTTCACGCTTTGGGAAAATTTATATTGATATGTTATCAAAATTTTCCTTTGTACGTATGTATGCCATATATGAATGTGACGCCACAAGCGTCGCTTTAGATACATATGTATATACATATACACTCCACGTCCCTTTTATTAATTATATTAAGCTCCCAAATAGTTAAGACTCATCGATATTATTACAGAATTTGGTCGTGATGTCAATTAAATAACGTATTTTGTAACGTTACTCGTGCTATCGGGGTTTATGGCAGGTCACGTCGCTTTCAAGGCGACGCATTTCCCCTCTTTGTCTCGAGACTTTCCTTCAGTTTTGCATTTTTTTCCAATCTATAAATATGTATTGTGTTTTCCCATTGTATTACGTATTGTAACACGTAATACCATACGACCACAATGAAAATTGAAATTGGTACAGCGCAAATTCGTAAAGGGGAGTATTATATATTGCATATTTTATTATTGGCTAATTATATAGAATTATAATTGTTGGGCTGCGGAGGGTTTACTACGCCTTACTTTCTGCGTTTTCTAACTTGCACGCTACGTACAGCTACTTTGTTCGAAACTTTTAGTCGTGAAACTTGAATTGGCCGCGATGATAGTGCACTTTTGTCGTCATATCCAATTTCTGTAGTCCTTTGTGATATTGCTTTCTATCCAAAGTCCGGAAATTTGTTCGATTACATTCCTTGGAAGTTCGATTTTTCGAATGGTCTTTTGGTATTTAAATTGACACATTTTTGTGTACAATTTTCCGACATTCCATGTATCCAGTACAAAATTTGGCAACGGAAATGATTCAGTCATTAATAATCTTTGGTATGTACACACTCTAAACTGGTACTGCTGTTTTCTATGGTAAACTAGAGCTGTGGGTTGAACAACTCCAACTCAACCATTTTTTTGCTCTCCTGCTTTCTCAGACAATGGAGAGGTCTATTGTTATTTTATGGCGGAAACCTGACCGCCGCCCTTTACTTATTACACGTTATTTTATACGTTTTCTTCACTTCTGATTAATGCACCTCAGTTTCTTGAGTATCTTTTAAGTACTGCAGCGTGCAGAGGGGTTTACAAAATCTGAGTGACGCAGCAGTAGTGGAGGAGGTAGTTTATTGCTCTTGATCCGTCGGCCTGTCAGCTCCGAATGAATGCGGGAGCAAAACTGCCTAATATATATACATATATATGTACACATCGTGTACTCTCCGCACAGAAAGATCATAGGTCGATGGGTCGCGAGACCTTATTTGCTGTTGTACAGTCTTTTTTGGCGCGAATGTGATATCATGTGATCAGCGCTAGTAAACCAGTGGCCGACGAGCACAAATTACCTAATATCTAAGTTAAAGGACCTACCATGTCGGTTATGGTTTGCCATTCCACTCACCCACATATTCAATCTTTTTGATTTCTTTTTGTTTATCTACATATGTAAGTATACATATATTGCGTTTTTTTTTTTACTATTTTAGATTGTTTATAGCATTAAGGCGAAATCTAAGTCCAACTTTGTACTTTATATAAATTTTTAATCCTGTTTTAAATTTTAAATTAAATTCAAATAATAGTGAGAAATGAGGGTAGGTGGTCAATTTTGGTAGGAACCGTTTCAATAATGAATTCTGACCTGGAGTCGCACATGTACATATACATATACAAGATCTGACCACCAACACTGGATCAGGGATTGAATCCGCGACCCCTCAGTTGTTAGCATTATGTGCTAACTACTGAGCTATTTTGCTCTCATTTTTTTATACTACATATTTTAAATACCACTCAAGCACTTCTAATGACCATTTCCTACTAATCTGATATTTAGTTTGTGTTATTTATCCACGCGTTCCTCTTTTGATCTCTTCTCGCTCTTCCAAGCATTATTTTTGCGTTCAACGTCCGATTTTCGAATCAAATACACATAATCGTGCAAAACGTCGACTTTGAAATACGCTTTGTGTTATTCAAACAATGCTAAAAAAAAAACCACAAGTCAATTGTATTATTAAAAGCAAAAAATAAATACATACATAACAATATAATCGTACAATTCTTTCGAAGAATATTAGTATTCAGAAAATTCTCCCATTTCCAAAATCTTCAAATTGCGTATAATTTTAATAATACATAAGAGCGCGTATTTGAAATATCTCGCGACTTTCGTATAAATTAGTCTCAACTCATATAACTATGGTTTCGTATAAATAACCCGTGGGGTAATTGTTGTGTTTTAATTGTATTTTCGGTCTCGTTTGTTGTTCAGTCGCAATAAGTTTATCGTTACGAACCACTCGGCGGGTGGGGTTGGGAGAGGATTTTTTTATATTTGGGGAAGGTCGTATCCTACGTGTACTCGTGGAAATTGCACCCCAAACCCTCCCTTCTCAAACTTTATTATCCCCTTTTCTACTGAGAGGGTGGAACTGGGTGGGATCAGGTGTTATTGGGAGGGTTTTGGGGAGGCAATGTTGTAACTGCGCAGCGTCACCGAATACTGCGTAGTAAGCGAAAGGGTCACAATATCCGCTTTGATATCGAAAATACATTCAAAGTATTTATAACTATGTGTGTGTGTGTGTACAGATTCAATTTATTAATACTTACATTGTTAGTGTAAGATTTTTGAAGACGAACCTTTGTTCGTTCGTCCGCTATGCAAATCTATAGTTTTAAATTTAGAATCGAGATACCAGACATTGCTTTTGGTATGAGTTTTAATAGTTTTGAAAAATTTTCAATAGTTTTGTTTTTTACTTATTTTTTTCAGAATTTACCTGTCAGATCAACGCCGAGCGTTCGTGTTAATATAATATACATACAAAAATACGTTTTTTTGAGTTAGGTTTCGTATAGCTTCCATTAGTGAAATTAGATGAAAAAAATGTGGCTTCGCATAAACGAGGTTAATACGATATTTTAAGTGTAGCTTTTACTGGGGAATAAAATGTTAAGCTGTATATTGATTATATATGTACATATTAGGAAATTTTACGTAAAAGCGAATAAAGTCTTGATATTGAGACACGTGTTTGCTTTTGTCTTGTCACTTAGGCCGTTCTGTCGAGTCCCGTGTGCTCTTTATATTATTATTATATTAAATTAATGGGTATTTAATGCAATTATTAACGCAAAGGACTAACCGTAAAACTCCATTATTTGGTACGTACGTAATAAATTATAGTTAAAATATAATGCTTCGGTTGACTCTTATTTTGAAAATTGGGAGAGTGAAATTACAGCATAAATTCTGCGTTGGTGGATATAAATCTTCGTTATGTTACGGAATTTACTCGAAGCGACAATGAAATATTCGGAATAATCATATTATTGCAAGGAATAATAAGTTGGTTCAGGTTTTTGAAAGTAATCTTTTTTTTTATTACTAACTTCATCATTCATACCTTTACGGCAGAGCATCGTAACCTCTGGATATTCGCGGCACACATTGTTTACGACTCGTAGAGTTTGTCGGCTACGCACATACATACATATGTACTTCATCCGCAGTCGCTAGTTATTTCGTATATGCATAGGGACAAAACACTAACTAACATCGGTTTTCTCCCTCACACGCGATCTCACTCGCACGCATTAGGCCGAAGTGCTGTTCGGAGAACACATATTACCGCGGTGCACAGGTTAAGATGCTCTGCTTTACGGGCTCTTGGCAGTGGTGGATCAAGTAAATGGGGGGCCCTGGGCGCATTTGAAATTTGAGGCCCCCCCCCCCACTTCAGTAAAAAAATGCTTTCATCATTTTTTACCATGCTCTACAGCATATGGTTTTTCATTAGGATTTTACAAAAACATAATTTACTTATTTACCATAGAAACTCTGACAGTTTTTAGAATAAAATAGGTACTATTTTGAAATACTATGTAAAAAAGGTATCAATTTCATTTATTCTTGGCTTACGAACGTACTGTGGACAGTGATAATAATTTGTAAATTGTAAATTTTGGTAGCAAAGGCCCATTTCGGGATCCCCAAGATTCGGGGGCCCCAAATGCGCGTTTATTTTCAATGCATGATAAATCGCTGCCGGATCTTGGTTATACATATTTGTAGTATATGTTCTACAAACTATTTTTCTGAAAATTTTCCGACAGATCTGATGAATATGTCGTGACATAAAATTACGTACATTTTTTTTTACCAAGGTGTTATTACGAGATTGCTCCAAGGCGACACCTATGGCCAACTTTTTATATAAATATAAATTTATAATATTATTATAAATTTTAAATTAAATTCAAATAATTTGTTTTTTATTATAATAATTTATAATCTTATATATAAAACCGAAACGGTGTCTGTTATTCGTTTCTGATTGGCTGGATTAGTCAAAGACGTTTGTCATTGGTTGGTTATTGAATAATATAAATTTTTTCGATTCAAATAAATTTAATAAAAAAACATATGAAGATTTTTTTCATGGTTTTCATTTAATTTCATTCGGGTAGCACCATTAGTATTATTATAAATTTGAAATTAAATTCAAAACTTGTACACGTCCGAAACAAGTATGAATGGGCCGGGAACGAGCGGTGCTGTATAATATGAAGAGAAATAGTCCTTTCCGTGCAGTAATGTGCCGAGTTGACTATATAACGGAACTTAATTCTTTGTTCTTTATGTGGTGAATACAAGCATTGATTCGTGACATTCTTTATTGTTTACTTACAAAAAATTTCCATTACTATTATTTTTATATATGTATGTCAATAATCCGACTAAACAAGATTTTACGGTAGTTGTTTATAATGATTTTTCTAGCCGTTTTGTAATCAAATTTCTATTTGTAACGCATTCGGCCTAGTTCTCGGTTAATTGTTAATGCTTATATCAATGTCGTCTTTCAACTATTCATGTCTAGAAAAAGCAAACCTGATTGAGTTCACTAGTAGGTGGATATTATTAATATCAAGGTAATGTAATGCTGAAAATACAATCATCGTCTTTTCATTAAATGAGCTTTAAACTATTTAGACGTTTGATCGATACAGAAAGCTTGAGAATATGTGGTGAATGTTTTGACCAAAACTTCGGTCTTATGCAACACGTGCAAATTGGAAAATCTGAAAATACAACACGCCACTACGTACACGTGTTTTCATTTTTTATTCGCTATTATAAGATTACTCATTTTATACGTTCGATTTCGCAGAACTCGGAAAGCGTATGCAAAAACACGGCTAATTTTGTAAATACCCAGCTCAGGTATAATCTCAATATTTGTATAAACGATACATATTGAAATATGATATAAATAATTTTTCGAATAAAAATAAACTAAAGAATTTCACTTGTTTTCAATACTAAGTCGATGAAATATAAATTTTCAATTGCAACTGTGTGATCGATTATAAATGATCTTAATCTTCATTTAGGATGACCTTAATTTACCATGAAGTAATTAATAATTAAAACGAATTGCAACAACGCTAAATTTTAAATGCAAACGCAGTTGTGCAATTTTTTGCAAAGTTTGTATGGAGTGAAAATGAGTTTTTTCTGCATTCGTTAACTATTCCATTACCAGTGATTCTTTGTTAATCACAGTCGTGCTTGCATACTTTCTATTCTGATGAAGACGTGCTTTAAAGTAGTGATTCTCAACGTGTTTCTTTATTTTATTAGTAATGATTATTCTTAAAGTAAAGGCGTATGTCTCATCCAAATGTTTTATTTTTTATAAGTGGAATGTGAGCGCTTTGTAGATGGATATATTCTGGTCAAAAATTCCCATTCAGCATCTCTATATTTGGCAAACTACCCGAATTTGGATCATTGCCGGGAATTTTTCCTAACAATTTGGCACATATTTTAATAGTCAGCCATATAGCTCGGTGGTTGCGTTAATGTTAACCACCGAGAAGTTCTCGGGTTAAAGCCCTACCGATTGAAGCGATTGAAGAGAATTTATTCAGAGTATTTCTGCAGTGCTGCTGACCAGACTTGATCTCGATCGTTTCCTATCAGAGTTTGCTAATTTATCTGATTTCATTGTCGAAACGGTTCCTCATCAAATTGGCAAAACCATCATACCTGCCTATTTATGTATTTGTCACCACTATTTGAATATAATTTCAAATTTATAATATATGGTAAAATACAATTTAAAAAACAAAGTTTGGTTTGTTTAGTTTACCAAAGTTTCTTATAACATCTCGATACCAAAAGCGTGTGGATACCCAAAACTTGTAGGTAAGCAAAGCTTGTGAATGTCCAAAGATACCTTAAGCGTACAGATACCCAAAACTTCACACGAGTCACTAAAACCGAGCGTGACCGATCTACCTATGTATACACTCTCGCCACTGACAACTAAGATTACTAGTTGTTGTACGATTACTAGTTGATCATGTTGAGCCCCAAATAGCAAAGATTGAATAATACATTTTCCTTATTAGGAGCAGTTTTCTGTAAATACATATGCGAGGATTTGCCCATTTCGGACTAGAAAAATCGCTAGACCTCTTATATATAATATTATGATGACCTTGGCTGTGTTCTGACACGGGTGGTAGTTTTGCACACAAATTGCTCCTTACCCTCAACTTTCTGCCGTATGAAACATTTTCAGAATTTTTTATTTTGACGTAAAACGTAGGTTTCGTTTAATAGATGTGTATATGTAATATCATAAAGTTCACCGTGTGCGGTTACGATCGATATGTAAACAGTGCATTCGTTTTTTTATCGCACATTCCTCGACGATATTTGAATAATTTATCACTTTATTACTTTTATGTCGGTGCGAAATGGTTTATTTTGCCTTTTGCTTTTATATAATACATTCATGGTTAATCTATACGCGATATTTGGCAAGTGTGTGTACATTCGAGAGAGTCGGAATTTGGCATAAGCGTATGCCATTTTCTGGTTTATTGTGTCGTGAAATGTAGACCGGATATTATACAAATCACGGCACGACTTTTCGATGCTACGAATCGTGGATTTTCTTCGATTTGTGAAAAATCCTTTAGATTGAGTGAGCGCAGTGAGGCGACGTTTTCGTCGCTTTGCTCAATTCCGTCAATTGGGTTTAACTAACGATAAAAAATACTTTATTGTATGATAGGATAATGTAAATATTTGGCTCGCTTCACCTTCGAGCTGTGCTCGAATGATTAAATAATATTACTCGGTACAAATGTTCGTTTTTGGGCCTGGGGTTTTGGCAAGGTTTGAGTAAACTGCCTCGCAAATATTTACCGTGGAGAGTTTTTGTCGCCTTTGCTAAATTGGTTATGTATATCGTTCTGTATGTTTATATGTACCTGAATATGCCATTTGCGTTTTTTTTATTCGTCGTTTGATTCGTTTTTTTCTTTTATTCTATATGTTCAGTGTAAATTGTATGCAAGTACATGTGGCCTCGATCGCTGTACTGTAAATCATTGTAAATGTTATAAAAAAACAAAACTTCAATTCAATATAGCTTGTTGTTTCCGTTCTTGATTTTTATTTATGCATTATACATATGTAAGTATCCGCTATGATTATATGAGCCGTTATATTTGAAAGTGGCGGATGTCCAATTTTCAGTTCCAAAAACACTATTTCTTTTTGACTTAATTCACAAATTGTTATCATCTCTTTTAATTCGACATGTCCAAAAAAGCAGAATAAACGTATTACAGGCCACCAGTATTTTTAAATATTGTTAAACGTAAAACAATATTTCTCAAAATTAAGAAATGTAGACTTTTGCCACTTTCAAATATAACGGCTCATATGTATAATGTTAATGCCCTGGTATTAATTGCATGTTTTTAATTATTTTTTTTATTAAAATGCGAATAATTTTCAATATGGCTTAGTTTATAAAATAACCGTAATAAAATAAACAGTGTATAGTAAATTTGTAAAAAAATAAATAAATATTTATACAGTATAGATTCAAAAAATCTACTTTTTAATGAAATTTATCTAATGATGTATATGTGCTTCTGCCTTTATTACACTTGTATGAAACGTTCATGATTCTGCATTGAATATGTGTCTATTTTTTTCTTTTACTCATTGAGAGAGACAAATGCGTATTATAATTACTGAATAAAGTTTTAGATTAATTGGGTATATGTATATAGCTTTAAATGTGTGTCGGTCTGGTTTGCGGTTTCCGCAACGATTGTGCTCAGTATGCGAACACACATAATGCGCATTTAAAATAAAACCGCATGACAATCATCATCCTCGTCATCGGTCGCTTTAAACTACACACGCTTTAATAGCATTTAATTTGCTAAAATGCTTGTGCACTCCACCGGCTGCGTTTCATTGAGTTAAATTTAACAAAATACAGCACAATCAATTTAACAATGACCTGAGCTTGTAATATGTAGTTAATTGCTCCTGACCTTAATGTGTGATGAATCTATGTTTTATGTTCATATATGTATCCATATTATCATATGAATGTTACTACGTGTGTGATATGTTATTATTTATCTCTTATGTGTACGCTAACGAGTAATCTAATATTTACCCACGTCGGTTTGATTATATTTGACCTTGATCTTTACTTTCTTCTTAGATTTATATAATATCACATATATCAAGTTACGTATGTAGGTAAAATCTGGCACTCTAGTTCTAGTTAATACAATATTTCGCGACTGATGGAGTTTTTGGGTGCCAGATGTTCCGTGATCGAGATTTTAGTTACGTGCGCGGAATCGCTTTTTGCGGAATAATCACCGAACCAACACATACATACATGTGACGACAGTGAGGTTTTATATCCTGATGTTGTAATTAGCTACCTACGGATACCAGATGTTCCGGATTGTTGTTTTGTTTTGATTTCAGTTGTTTGTGTTGCATCTCGTTTATTTAGACAAGCTTCCCGCATTGCAAAGAAAAATATCTGGTCACATTAAAAAAGGCGTACACTGAGACACAGGCGTTTTATCACAGATATATAAGACGCTCACTGAGTCGCATCCGCGCAAACTGAGACACACACGTGTCTTCGGATGCGGCTTGGTAAACAACAATGAGATTTAAAAGAGTCGTTATACTAGTTATAAAATGATGTAGTTATACTAGTTATAAAAAGGCGTGTAAAAAAGATTTTTTATACTAAAAAACACTTTTTGTTGACGCCGTCTTTTACGAAACGTATTTTGTACCGGTTGCTAGTTTATGAACGATTTTTATCGTCTTTTGCTCGTATTATGCTGCGTACGGACCAAACCAACGACGAATTTGGTCCAACGATTTAACCAGCAGGATTAAACCAGTAGCGTACAAAATATCGAAATAAAAATTAAATTTAAAAATTGAAATTAAATATCAAAATTAAAAATATTATTATTATATTAAAATTAAATTCAAATATCAAAATAAAATCATAATCAATATATTAAAATTAAAATAAAATATTGAAAGTTAAAACAGAACATGCCCAATTTAAATAAATTTTCGAGATTGACCTAAAATTAGATCATCAACAATCACATACAGATAATCCTCGACTTTTGTTTGTCGAAGATGCTTTGACTTACGTAGATGCGCACTAAGATCGAAAAAAAAATCAAAGAATTATTATTTTTACTTCCCCGTAATGCGCAGCTACTGAGCATATATTATGTGTAAGTATGGGTGACGTCTTCGATCTCTTCAACCCGAGACGTTGTCGGTTTTATCAAAGGAAATTTTTTTGTCTTCAATTGTTTCTCTCGTCGAATTAAATCAATTAATTAAATCATTTCAGAGGTAAATTTTATCGGATAATGTCTTCAATTGTTTCTCTCGTCGAAATAAATCAAATAATTAAATCCATCTCAGAGGTAAAATTTATCGGATAATGTGTGATTATTAATTTTATTTCGACGAAAGAAAAAAAAACCCTTTGACAAATCACCGACATTTTTTTTGTTAAATATTTCATCGACGGCGAAACACATTGGTGTATCGTGACGACTTATAAGAAACAATAACAAGGTTTTTTTCGCTCGTAATTATAATATTTCTCTGGTTGTAATGCATAATATAAGCATTTTCTATCAAAATGTACGAGGCCTTAAATCTAAACTGGATGAATTAGGTTCTAACTCGGCTATTCAATGTGCTGACATCCTGGTACTAACGGAAACCTGGCTTGACGACTCTGTGCATGATTCTTTTTAATTTACATTAATGACATCTCAAAAATAATTAAGTATTCAGACTATCTTTTATTCGCCGATGACCTTAAGCTTTTTAAGACAGTTAAGTCTCATAGTGACGCAGCCCTTCTCCAATTGGACTTAGATGCGCTGTCAAGTTGGTCTGTCGATAATAAATTATTTTTTAGCATTCAAAAATGCTGTGTTCTCAATGTGACAAGATCTTCAAATCGCTTGATTCATCCATATCGCCTAAGTGGTGTTGAATTAAAGTTTGTAGATGAATATTGTGATTTGGGGGTCTTGTTCTCGAATAATTTTCAATTTAAACGACACATAGACAATATTTGTTTGCGTGCAACAAAAATGCTGGGATTCTTACTAAGAGTTAGCAAACCTTTCCAGAGTACGTTGGTGCTTAAAATTCTTTATGAATCTTTAGTACGTAGTATTCTAGAATTTTCTTCTATTATATGGAATCCTACCCATATAACTCATTCATTGAAGATTGAGAGAATCCAAAAACGGTTTCTCAGATATCTTTATTTGAAACAGTATGGTTATTATCCTTGGCTATATCCTAGTGCATTCCTATTAGGGGCGTTAGGTTTCAACTCATTGGAGTCTCGTCGGAATATGTTACTGGGAAGACACTTTTTTAAGCTGTTGAATGGGATAATACACAATCCTCAGGTTCTAAAGGAATTTAGGTTTAATGCACCTTGTAAATTCAGGGACTTGACAAATCGTGATTTGTTTGTTCCTCCTGTGGCTCGCACAAATATGTTGTCAACGGCTCCTATATCTAGAGCGATATATCTGCTTAACAGGATTTCTGGTGAAATTGACCTCTTCAATATAAAATATACTAATCTGGTTGAGTGGTTGTTGAGGAATGCCAGTGGTTGATTTTGCCTATTATAAATATTAATGATTTTTATTACTTTATCTATGTTTTTTCTTTTTTTTATGATTTTATGATTTTAATGATGTTGTGTTAATATTGTTATTATTATAAATTATTATTACTGTTATCATGTTATTATTACTGAATGACCGGCCACAGCGACGCGTTGGAGATCTCTGTAATGTCACTGTGGCTAATATGTTAAATAAATAAATAAAAAATTAAAAAAATATCGTTGTAATTCAAAACATTGTTGTAATTCAAAACATCAACGATGATCTAATTTTAGCTCAATCTCGCTCGTTAGCTTAATTTTGATATTTAATTTCAATTTTTTTATTTCATTTTTATTTCGATATTTTGTACGCTACTGGTTTTAAAAGTTGGCCCAAAATCTTCGTTGGTTAAATATTTCCGAAGGGGGAAACACAGTAGTGTATCGTGACGACTTATAAGAAACAATAACAAGGCTTTTTTCGCTCGTAATTATAATATTTCTCTGGTTGTAATGCGTTTTGTCGTAATTCAAAACATTGTTGTAATTCAAAACATCAACGATGATCTAATTTTAGCTCAATCTCGCTCGTTAGCTTAATTTTGATATTTAATTTCAATTTTTTTATTTAATTTTTATTTCGATATTTTGTACGCTACTGGTTTTAAAAGTTGGCCCAAAATCGTCGTTGGTTTGGTGCGTACGGACCATTATACGAAGTATTGTGGTATCGCATGTCGCAGCCCGATCGAGCTCTCCGCATTTGTTCGTTATTATACATTTTCCATCGAACGTGTCCCAGACAAGGAATGAACGAATGACGACCGTCATTTTACCGATCAATCAAATTGTTGTCTTCGTAATGGACGGTTGAACTTTGCGCCGGCTGTTTGACTTTGCGTTCGCAATTATTTTATTAGGCAGATTGCCCGTGTGTTTCGCTATTCGCGATCGTTCGTTTGCGTTTTGCATGTCGTTTTGATTGCTAGTACATATGTACATATGTCGTGTGTGGGTATATTTAAGTTGTTGGCAAACGATGCGATCGCTCTTCCTATATTTACTAGGAAAATATGCCGTTTTGGTAGTCGCCTTCGTCTGGAAGTTACGATCGTCGCCTACGCGTTTGCGAATGCCAGAATTCGGTGTCTTGAATTAATGGAACGCGACTAATATGACAGAATGGGGTTCGGGATTTGGAGTATATTTAGGAAAACATCACATGCCGGATGATTCACTGTCCCTGTTTGGGTAAGGTCATTGCGCGAAAACAAAGTCATTTGAGTATTAATGCACAATTTGATTTCATATAATTTTCGTAGATTTTTGGGTACCGAACTGCTTATGTATCTGATAGTTCTAAATCTAAATATCCAAGATTTGATGGAAATGTTCTAAATCTAAATATTTACCACTTTGATATACCAAATGGGTACGTGCAGGCTCGAGACTAGAGAATAACTGGCGCTAATGCCGCTTATCTTTCATGTCTGCCGAAGACTTATGGGGTTCTCATTTTAAATTATTTGGTCTTTTAGTTTCTTTTGTCGATTTATCCTTTTCGCAGACATGTTAAAATGTTCCAAAAAATCCCTCCCAATCTTATGATAGCATATATAATTTTAATTTCACTGGGGAAATTGTTTGGCAATTGGATTTTTATAAGAATTGTTAATGGGGTTTTGAGCTTTTTTCATAGAATGCGCGCTGAGACTAAAATAAGATAATATTATAAATACCAACAAGAGAAATTTTAAAACAGGCGATGAATGCTGGATTAGTCACTTTTGAAATATATACTTATTAATATATTTTATTTATTTTTATTTCAAAGAACATGAACCTTAACATATCGCTCCAAAGCGACCAGCGAAAGTGGTTGCCAATTTTACAGGAATCGTTTCAATGAGAATTAGAAAAATTGGCAAATTCTGATAAGAAACGATCGACCTGGAGTCACCAACTAACGTCTGACCAGCAGCGGGACTCTAGTGGGGCTCGAACCCGTGACCACTCTGCTCGAAAGTATAATATGCTAACCACTAGTCCACGCCGCTGGTTATATATCGCGAACAGAATATAAGAACAATTGAAAGCTTTTAAAAATAATCAGTATAATGCTAACAACTGAGGCGTCACGGGTTCGAACTCTAGTCCAGTGTTGCTGGCCAGACTTTGGATGTACACATGTGCATAGTCGATGGTTTCCTATTAAAGTTTGCCAAATTATCTGATTTCATTATTGAAACGGTTCCTCCATCCAATTGTAAAAATCCAATATGATTTCAAAATTTATAATCTATTAATGTATGTATGTACAAGTTTAATACCATAGATGTCGCTCAGGGGCATACCTACCAAATTGGCAACCAACGCTCATTTGTCACCATTATTTTAATTTAATTTTAGGCGGATATCATTCTCGCACTGAACGTTGAGCGCGGCGCGTACTGCATCCCCCCCCCTCTCTCTCTCGCGTCTGTGAGGCACCTGTACAAGATGCTTCCCGTGGAAACCTTTATGTTTGTTGATATTGATCATTTGATTTTATTTCGAAATTACACAATTCGAACTATATATGTTTTATTGAGAACTATATACTCGTATAATATGAAGACCCTGCATTCAGTATATTTGGAGAAATTTAATAAAATATAAGCCCTGGTCACTCGCTATCCATCACATAACAGTGCGGCAAGTTTTCAGAGCTTCATACCATTTAGTACACTCGTCATTATGTAAATATTATATGTATGTTGAAAATTATACGTTCTCTCCCTAACCACCCTTTTACCGTACAAAGCCCGCTCTTCCTTATATTGTAGACATCGATCATGCAAATGCATATTGCAATGCGCTTGATGCTTCATTCGACACGTTTTTGTGTTTAATTTTAGGTATAAAACGAGCTTAACTTAATCCTGAAATATCATTCAACGTCACGCGCTCAAACGTTCTGTCGAAAATGTACGGGAAAAGCCGGAAAAATGTTGCACGTACACGATAAATTCAGTTTGATCCGGAATCTTTATCTGAAATTTACACGTTCTAGATGTTTTTACTTTTTCATTTTTATCGTCTACATCAAGGATGTACCCACCACTATTGCCGTATAAAACCCACAAAAAACATCAGCATTGCGACAAAATCGGCTTACTTTCAAGCGTACGCCAGATGCATAGTATAGTGAAATCTCCAGTTTCCACTGGGCACATGTATAATCCTCAGTTTTTAAACGGGTCACAGTATACAACAATAGCTACATATAATCGATTTTCCATCAACGTAGACAACGTGCAATTCTCCCGTCGGTCGGGCTTTCGATTCGAATTTAAAACTTTGACCTTTTGAGGTTTCTGTTTAGCTGCCGGTCGGTAATTGGCTTACTTTGGCGAGCTTCGCAAAGCGCACCTCTCAAGAGTGTGTAATAATTTTAACATTTAGATACACGTGCTCGGCGTTGCTCGTGTGTGATTGATGGCGTTGTAATTGGAGCTGTTATTAAAACGCGGCCGTTATTATCGTAACGAGTTGTTTATTCTTCCCAGTAATAAAATTAGCATACCAGATTAGCTGTCATTTTCTTTCTCCGTGCTGTGTATATCAGTGGTTCGTCACTTTTATTTCGTTTTATGTATCTTTGTTGCAGTGGTGTTATGTCGGGTTGACATGATACGAGTAAATCCAGACCGAGTCGCTCGGACGAGTCACTTGGATGTTACTCGTAACGTGAAAACGTTTAAGTAATGTCCGAGTGACCAAATTAGCGGACTCGTTCCGAGTACGATCGTATCTTGTCAACTCGGTATTAGTTATTTTGTCTCGCGAAGGCTACCAATAGCATTGGGCAGTATTCAAATAAATGTGTGTAGATTGAGACTGGTAGTGTCTAATAGATACTTGTAAAAACTTATGGTAAATTTATTTTTTGGAGATAACACTCAACACGAAAAAATATAGATAAAGTAAAAACGCAAATACGATTTCGTGATATTAATATTAATATGATATAATATACGAATCTCATTTTTTTTTAAATTTATATTTGCCACTGATGCCGTTACGGGTTGCTCATGAGCGACTCCAATGGTATTAAAATTGTACACATATAATATAAATTTAAAATCATATTCAAATAGTGGTGACTTAGATGGTTTTTCCAATTTGATTAGGAACCGTTTCATCGATGAAATCAAATAAATTGGCAAACGCTGATAGGAATCGATCGACTTGGAGTCACAAATATTCATATCTGACCAGCAGCATTACAATGAAATATTTCCAAATTAATTATTTTTAATCAAGGTTCACCTAGGACTTGAACCTGGGAACCTCTTGGTGGCTAGCATTAACTTAGCCACCGAGCTATACTGCTAGCTTAAATATGTGTACATATGTATGTATTTTTAAAAACATGTACATACATATAAATAAATGCGCTGCAAATTTTATTTTTTGTAGTATTACCGTACTTTTTTATTTAAAAGAATCTATGTATATTTGTTTTAAATTTTTGTGTTGTGTTTTAAAGTTGTGTAAAAATACGCATACAATTTGAAACTAATTTTAAGGTAATCTTCTAAGATCTTTTTTTTTAATTTAGCCAATTTTTGGAACCTTCGACGAAAGTATTTTTCTCATCCGAGTTCACAAACCCTCTGAAATATTTTATATTCGCTGACTTTCAAATTGGTTCATGGACCATCGTTAAGTAATCTCTGTTCTTAATTCTAATGCCTTGCCTTCTCTCGAGAGGAAAGGGGGAAAATATCGAATTAAGCGGTTACACCCTGGTTGAGCGACATGTTTATTCATGAATAATTTATAGGATGCTGCCAACATTCGTTCCAAGGTTATTATTCTCTTCTAGTATTGAAAAGTTCACTTGGTTTCCCCCCCACCCCGCCTTTATTTTATGTCGTCATTGAAATGGATGTGGCTATTGAATACGTGACTTGCATTTTTTAAAACTTTGATATGTAAATAAGGTTGCATATTTTACTTCCTTATGCATCATTTTTTACCTGTCAATATGTACATACATATGTACATTTGCTTTAAACCTTTAAGTGTGTATGAGAATTCAGATCGTCTCAGATTCATACAATTGTATACGTCTCATTGTCTCCAACTTTGATTCTGTATTTGTCATGCTTTGTTTTTCCAATGAAATCCATTTTGCGATTCAAATACATTGAAATTATACATAATAAGTGACACGTGAGGTGTTTTTTCTACAAAATTTGGACGTTTGCGTGTTTGGTACTCTGTTTATTTGTCTAAGTTGTTTTTTAATATGTCTCACATACATACATAGGTCTTAAATGTAATTCAAATGTAAAAAAAACTTTTATATATATATATATATATATATATATATATATATATATATATATATATATATATATATATATATATATATATATATATATGTTTCTCTATATACATATGTATGTATGTACATATATACAGATACTTGCTGGCGCTAAATTACTGTATGTTGCGTCATCCGTAATGTTTTTACCTTTCATGGTTGCCACTTAACTTTCCTCAGTTTTTCCTCTGCGTAGATTTTCTCTCAAATATCGCTACGAAAAAGGTCTATTACGCGTCACTTTTAGATTCGCAATAATCCCAAGCGATAAACCATCATTGAGGCAAACGATTTAAATTGTACTAGCCACCACTTTTCATCTTTTTTTCAGTCGGATTTTGAATCCACGGTAAATGGACCAAAGAGTTATGTTGCATGCATCCGTAGACAATCAGTTTCAAGCGTGATTTTTTAAAATAAATTTGTTTTCTATCTATTCCAAAACATTACAAATAATGTTTAACAATATTTAAAAATACTGGTGGCCTATTATTCTGTTTTTCGAGATTTTGGACATATTGGTTTAAAATAATGTTAACAATTTGTGAATTAAGTCAAACAGGAATAGTTTTTTTGAAACGTTAATAAAATGTCATGTTAATAAAAATGGGTGTAACCCGTATAAATGAATACATATGATCCTCAAATAGCCGTGTCCGGAAATTTCATCGCACGACTATTTCGTCGTGGTGGCTTTTTATCGCGGGGACAACTTTCATGCAAATATTTTTTATCCACAATATTAATATTTAATTTTTATATTGACCGTACTTTTTGAAATATTTATAGAAACTGCTATTTAAATATTTGGATTTGAATCCAAATATTTGTATAACGGCAATGATTGTTTGAATCATACATATGTATGTAGTAACTTTTTTTTAATAAAATTAATTGAAAACTTTCTTGCTTTCTTTCATCAATAAAACAATAAATTATATATTTTGTTCAAAAATTTTTATTGCCGTATAGTATAATTAGAAATGTAATTGCATGAAATCTGTCGACAAGTTTTCCCTGCGATGAAATGTCCTAGAATCAAAATAGATTTTGTTAGGCCCGGTATGCACTTGCGATTTTCTGTCGCGCGATCACCTAGTCGAAAAAATAGAACATAGGCCCTATACGCACTTGCGATTTTATATCGCGCGATCTTTTTATTGCGCGACAGAAACCATAATAAAAAGTGGCTGTGATTATTTGGTCGCATAACCCGTTGAATGCTGACCAACGCCGATCGGCGCTTTGCCACCAAGTCCATAGTCATGAAAAACATATTTTGAGCATGTTCAATGTAAACAAGAATATTACCCGCCAAGCATTGAAAAAAATGCATTGAACATGGGTCGTGTAATCCGTGTCATTCATTTTATAAATACTGGTTTACACCGGAATTTCTGAATTTATAGCCATAACAGACACAGGGCCTTACGACCTAGGTCGCAAGAACGTATGGGGCCTTACATAACCCTTTGAGTGTTGGCGTCTTTTCTGTTGAGAGCCCGCCACGCTGAAATTTTTCGCCAACATTTCCAACTAGAATTATTTAGAAATCCAATAGAAAGCAGGTATACAATTTTTAACTAATCCAAAAAACCCCAATATAACTACCGCCGAGGATTTCGAGTTCTGTAAAGGTGCGCGTAGACTCTCTAATATGTACATATATCTTGCACCAATATAAAATAAACAAAAGAAGTTTATTAATGAATGTATTTTTCCAAAACTAGTTTCATCTTATTCATTGTTGTTAAAATGTAATGCTCACAATCTAAATGCCAAGCCACAATCTAAAATACTCAGCATACTGGATTTCCATCGAGAAATTTTGCTATGGTTATACATATATTCGGAAATTCTGGTGTAAACCAATCTTTATAAACATTGACACGGATTACACGACCCATGTTTAATGCATTTTTTTCAATGCATCCTGGAAAGGCTTAGCGGGTAGTATTCTGTTTATTTTTTACATACTCAAAATACAACGCCTATCGGCGTATTTCAGGCTCATGGACTTGTTGACAAAACGCCGATCGGCGTTGTTCAGAATTCAAAGGGATAAACGAAGTCGATAGATTTGTCATCCGTGGGGTATGTAGCTATGACAAATTAGGGTCTACCTCACGGCACCGAAAGTGAAAATGTCGAAAAAGCAAATATCGGAATGTAAAGATCGAAAATCGAAAGATCTCAAGTCGAAAGATAAAAAAAGGGTGCATGGTAAACGGTACTATTTACAGTCCCTGTCCAAGAAATTACGGACACCTTGCAAAAATCACGAATTCTGCATTTACTATTATATTAAAAAAAAAAAATGTATTTTTGTTGTAACACGGTTTATTTACAAAATAAATACATATAATAAAATACAACAAAACAATAAAATAATTAATACTTGCACTTACAATAAAAATTCAAAATGCAAAATTTGCAAAATCAAATGAAAAAATCAAATTTGCAAAAGAAAAAATCACGGTGTTGTTGAGGAGATAATTAAAAATTTCTACAGAAACGCACATCTTCAATGATCGAATTTCAGGAGCAAACTGTTGTTCCACATTTCAATTTTGTTTCACATTCTTTTGAATAACAGTACTACACAAAATCTTTTTTGTGTGAATAGGGTAGGTAATAAAGAGGCGCATACAAAATGAACCCAAAAGGGGCTGCAGTTAGTAGTTTCTGACCGTTTCTATTGCGCGCAAAAGTTTAAAACGGGTGTCCGTAATTTCTTGGACAGGGACTGTATATATAATGATCCTTTAATGATCCTTATGTACTAAAATTACTTTATTTTTCCTTTGTAAGGTCTCACCTTGAATTTGCCTCAATTATCTGGTCACCTTTTTAATTATCCCATATTAATTGTATTGAGAAAGTTCAACTTAAATTTATTAAATCCTTACGCTACCTTTTTCCTACCTATACCCATTCTACTGTTTCCGACATTTTAAAAATCCTTTCTTTTAACAATCTTTCTGTCAGGCGACGACATACTGATGCTATATTCTTCTTTAAGCTCATAAATGGTTTCCTTGATTGTTCTGATTTACTGAATAAGGTTAATTTCAGAATCCCAGTTCGATACTCTAGACGCGTTGCACACTTTTCACTTGATCCTTTCAATACTAATTCCCAAAAATATTTTTATCTGCAGCGCGTTTATCGTATGTTTAACGGAGAGCTGAATGAGGTTGATCTGTTTGGTATTTCCCTACATCAATTCAGGTCTAACATCAAGAGAATCTTGACCGATTGATTCATTTTTTCTCCTATTCTATTTTTCCATTATTTCCATTATTTTTATACTATAGTTTAGTTATGTAATGTGCTATTTAATCATATTATAGCTTTCATTCTTTTCCTTTTCATTTGTTTATTTTGTATTTACCTTTTTCATTTGTTTTATATTTGTAAATTTCAATTTCTTCTTATATTCTATCTTATAACCTTTTCCAAATATTTTAATACTATAGTTTAATTATGCAATGTACTACATATTTTGTCATGCCTTTATTCTTTAATTTTTAATTTGTTTTCCTTATATTTATCTTTTTCATTTTTGTAAAAATCTATTATTGGACTCGGATGTTACATATATTATTTATTTACTTTTTGTTTTTTTTTATACCTATCTCTGTACATCCGTCTGTTGATATTTCAATTAATAAAATAAAATAAAATAAAATAAAAATATAATATATATCAGTGGCATGCGGTGAAATTATCTCTCTTTTTGTCATACAGCCTTGTTTAATGTGCGCGCGCAAGAGGAAAAACCTGTTCCTCTTGTTCCTGTTGTATCCTGCTCGCGCAAATTAAGTGAGGATGTACGACTGGGGGAGAGAGACTTTTACCGCACGTCACTGATATATATGTATATATATGTAGTATATACTAACTATTTTTCATATGTATGCATGGTAAACGAACATTTTCGACTCTTTCACGGTCACCCGAAAAAATTAATGTAGCCAGAGATTCTATGAGAGACTCGTCTGTCTCTGCATATATGTACGTATGTACATAGTTTTGGAACATGTGTTCAGAAACGGAAGCTCACGGCTGCTCCCGGCACACACGAACCCAACAAACTTAACCTTGATCTTATTACCCATTATTTTGTATGTGTGTGTGTGTGTGTGTGTATTTTGACTAAATGTTTGTTGTAATTGAATTGTTACAGAAGGCGCGCGGTGCCATGAGGGGGCGCTGCTGCTAACGCCCTAGTCCTCACCCCCCATGCTAACGTACCGACTGGTCTCCACCCATTTCTTGAAGCAGCCGTAGACGACGATCACCATGTGTCGTGAGTGGGACATGCCCCCCAGGGAGGCCCCTAACCTCACCTAAGCAGCCTCAGGCGCCTGGACGAGGCACCTCCACACCACCTCACATCCATCCAACGTACCCAACAACAGCAACAACACCACATCTCCACCCCACGTATTCTACAACGCCAAAAAACAGTCTGGACGCGAGACACGTCCACATAGACTACTTACTGTACACACAAAGATATACACATACGTGGGACTGTTTTTATTTTCTCTCAATTTTGGCAAGTTGTGTATTAGCAAGAAACTGGAATAAAGTAACACAGAAATAGCGCGCGCACGCTCGCTCAGTTGTTTACGCTGTCTCGCGTTGTTTGGCCGTTGGTCATCATCATCATCATCATCGTCAATATAATAATATAATCGCAGCATCTTTTACGTAACAACGACGACAGACACACCTGCTGTTTCGAAGGACGTTCGTTCCGGTGTGTTTTGTTCAGTATTGTTTTTTTTTTGCTGTCGATTCAAATTGTGTCGAGATTTTCACCAGTGGGACTTTTACTCGTACGTGTCGCAGCTGATGTATGTTCGGATGTGATGTTTGCGGAGATCATCGGCGGTCAATAGTGGGTCCCCCCAGCATCTCTTCAGCTGGTTATCGCTGCTTTAGGTAGTAGCTTTATCAGTTGTCAGGTGTCTTCGGCTACGCCACAACCATTGCTCACTTGCTGCAGTCGATCGTCGGCGCCGCCAGATATTGCATCGTAAGTATCTTTGCTCTTGCTTTTTCCTTGTTTTTTTATTGCTAAAACCTGTTGGGATTTTTTTCACTGTCTTAAAAGTATCGACAGTTTGGTTTTGTATTAGTTCTGATGTAATAATGTGTGAGAATAAGGGGTTCGTTAATAGAAATAATAGATTTGTTTTGACTGTGTAAGATAGTACTAATCCTGCTACTCGAATAAATATGTATCTAAATGTTAGATAATAGAATATTTTGATATATGTAAATATAAAATGAAAATTTTTCATTTTATTGTTCATTTCAAATGAAAAATTTTGCCTAAAGTTCGATTTCAGCCTATTGAGGTTTATATACGTAATATACAAAAACCAATTGAAAAAGCGTTTCGTATATATAAATATAATAATAGTTTTTCAATACAATACAATGGCGGTTTCAATACAGTGGTTATTATATTTATATAATATTTTTACAAATAGTACTTTCTGTCTAAAATGTCGATCATTTATATAATAGATTGAATACAAGAATTTTCATATAAAAAAATATTTTTTTCGTATATACATACATATGTATGTAGGTACATAGATATGTAATATAATAGTTTTGGGTTTCGTCGTAATAAATTCATTATTTGTATTTCAATTTATATTTAGGCGACATTGTTCTCTTTCTTCGAAAAGGTTACGTATGTATGTATATTATATATTTTTTTATTTCTATAGTTATCAATGATAGTAATATAATATCATAGTTAATTGCCCCTCGCAAAATATTTGATCTTTAACTGTACGCCAGCAGTTTTTAAAATACATATTTGAACATATACATATAATAAAAACACTTCCGGTTGACTGGTGTTCATCAAATTTTATATATAGCTTGGTATTGAGCTTAAACTTCTGGATATGAAATTTTATTTATCAATGAAAAAAAAAATACCTCGATTCTCTAGAGTAAAAGTACAACTTCCGGTTGAGGTAAAAATATAAGGTATTTAAATAAATTCAAATCTGATCCGTTGGGTGGTTTGGGAAATGATTGAATTCAAACTTAATAAAAAATTATTTGACATACATATTTCGAGGCTCCCAGAGGTTTGGTGTGACTTTGCATGCATATGCGTGACACTTATCATGAAAAAGCGGCAGACCTGATCAAATTTTGTTAAAAGGATCGTAAAACCATTTTTAAACGTTAAATATTGTACGTTTCGGAAGAAAATCAAAGCGACTCGTCCGTGAGACTCTGGCGTACAAGGCGAGACAGTGCGTGACTCACGGGTGAGTCGCTGGCGTACAAAGAGTTAAAGATCGATAATAGTGGTACGTTCTCTGACGAACTGTTAAAATTTTAAAGAACTGTTTTTAAAAGAAGATCGGATGAGATCATAAGTGTATATGCGGTTTTGAAGAATAGGGGATATGATAGGTAAAATACGAAGACAGAATACTTCGAATTGAAATTATACCAAACTCATGCGTATACTTAACTTAAATATTAACATTTACTTGTTTACTTAAATGACTGTGAGGAAATTAAGAACAACCAATACGCTTGGTGAATAACTTTATATTCTGAGAATTTTCAGCGCGTGTAATTCGAATTTCAGAATATAAATTAGACATTTTATTACCCATCCGGCCGTGAATTTGGATATCAACGTTCCGTATTCGACTTTTAAATAATACGAGTTTACCTAAACATTGACGCAAAACCGAGTGCAAAGAATATGCTAAAATTTATCTTGTTTTCATACAAAATGTATGTATAACTAGGAAGTTTTCCTTTGGGACACTTTTTGTGTTTTTCTCCAAACCATCTGTTCGTTTCTGCCGTGCAAAATATCTGCACGTATGGGTTACAGTAGCATCTAAATATATGAGATTTTTTTTATAAATATATATCTGAATAGTTTGTTTTGCTTGTCGGTGTGTCAAAACGCTGAAAGGTGTCCGATTTTGCATATTTAACAGCCGTTGGACAAGTGTTCGTCGACGGATGACGCTTTTTTGTGCATAAACGAATGCAATGCGAGACACTCCTTTTCAAATTTTAATTACAATTTGTGTGTTTAAAAAAGTAAATATAACACACCATTGTTTTTGTTGGTGTAAAGAAAAGAATGGAGACGTTTGCTCTTCACGCAATTTTCAAGGGTAATTTACTTAATCAGATTTCTCACGTATCTGTATGTATTGCTTGCACCGTTTAATTGCTTTATCTTATACTAGTGTTTCAATATTTTATGTATACATAATGCTTAGATTTATATGTATTAACTTAAAATCATAACTAGTATTGCTCGGGTCAATTTTAGAATAGGTGCGAATCAGTGGCGTGCCGTCATTGGACTGCATGGGTCCACTCTACGGCATAAATTCCGAAAAATTAACTCGAAAAAAATTAACTCGTCGTCAAAATGTTCCCTTGAAATGACTGAGTGGGTAGACGTTTTCGTCGGTCCTTTATTACGAATTCATTTTTCGGGTCTTCATCAACTTGGAGTTTTTGCCCTAGGGGCCACCGGAACTACACAGAGGGACTAGGATATTCCCCTAAAATCTTTTACCTAAACAATTAAATTAAAATAAGTTCAAATCGTTCAAATAAAAAGTCCATATTGATATTGTTCACTCGCATTAGTGAAGTTTAGAAACGGGAATCGGCCCTACCTGAGGTAGTGGTAGTTTATTGTTATGGTATGGTCTGTCGCGTCATTTGCTTGCACGGCTTCGCACGCACCTCTGTTCCCTTCTCGCTACTGGCAAATTGTTTTTTTTTTATTAATTAAAATAACACATGTATTTACTCAGAACTTCTTGAGTACAAAAATGGCAAGGGGAAATTATAATTATCTAAAGGGCGGTGTTCGGAGGATGGTTTTATGCACAAGAAATGGTTCACTATTGTAAATTACTATTGTGAACCATGCATTTTTGCTCTTTTGCTTTGTAGTGGTCTATTGTTATTTGACGGGCGTCCAGCCAACGCCGAAGACTACTTATAATTTCAAGATAGATTATTATAATTAAAAAATTTAAAATATGTACATATATATTTTTTATCCATACCTAGTCTCCTGTTTTCAAAGCCACGGCACGCCACTGGTATTTTTTTCGCACACGTGTTTGCTATTTTTTCGCGCTTCAAGATTTCATCTTTTAGCCTTCATTCATTTCTCACCTTTTGAAGTCGTACTGTCATAATGAAAGTACATATATGTATGTAGTTTAACGACCTGCATACAAATTCGTGATACGCTGGAGAAAACTGCATTCAAATCGGGTCAGTTGCTTCGAGTCTTCAGAAACTTTTTCAGTAAAATATCATATATGTATGTATGATACATATATATGTATATGTATGCTTGTAGGTAAAATGAAGATTGCGCGAAATATAAAAGCCACTTGTCAAATATTTTGACAGTCACATTTTTTTTGTAACTTAATCAAGCATGACAAGAAAAGCTGGCTCGTGAATTTTTGCGCCCGTTTTCAATTGTTGCCTAAGAGAAATATTCAAATATACAATAAAATACAAAAAGAAATGCAATGCAAAATAAAAACACACAATAAATACACAAAGCAAAATAGAGATCTAACAAAAATTTTTAAATTTGTAAAATTAACTGAAAAAAATTAAAAATTAGAAAAGTTTTTAACTTTTGGTAAAATGGTTTCTAAATATTATATATCAAGTCGTTGTTGTGCTATAAGGCGAAAGAATGACGGTTTATGAGAATGTTTGTGTATTAATGTTTCGTTCTTCAGTCATCGAAATATTTTAGGCGCCCTTTATTTTACGGCGCCTATGTGTGCCAAACGCTTCGCACACGCCACGGGCCGGCTCTGGTGACACGCCTCACTCTCTTCGGTCTGGTCATATTATTGCTTGAACCTGAGCGATCCCTCAAAATATATAGCGTTGTATTGAGGGGCGCCACACTGATTAGTTGCCGGTGATTACACAATGAAGAAACTATAAACTCGTATGCTATATCATCACGTATTGAAAACTATTAAAAGGTATTATTGAGCCGATTCTTAGTTACTTCGGGGTGAGTGACCAAGAGTGACCACAACCACATACGCCTGGGCAACAAAGTCACTCACGAGTCACCTGGTGTGGCCCGGCTCTCATGGTAAGAACACACTCAAAAGTGCGGCACGTGACGCTTCCGTGGGCTCTAGTGGTGAGAGGCGTTTTTATTAATTTGCGCAATCTTATTATTTTGACAAGTTTCTTATACATTTATTCAAATATAGGAATTACTGCTATCATTCACTGTCAAACCTATGTCAATATTAACTATATCACTGAAAACACTCCAGGGGGTGAGGCTTGTGAAGGGTCGTGATGGTACATATTTGGCGTACTGGAGTACGTCTAACGGTTTTTTTGCATGTGCAAAATACTGTGTGTATCTTAACCTTCACAGCTGCCGTTCGGATATTTCAAAATCTTGTAGATTATTTTGATAAGTTTGCTATTGTTCTATCGTTGATGGTGTCATTCTTTACATTTTATTTGCGTCAGTAGTTTCTTAATTGATTTGAGTGATTTTCATCACATTCACAATAGTGCGGAAATTTTTCACGCTTTAAAAAAGTTATAGTGAATCACGCACTTACGCATTTAAGACATACATATATCAATTGTTTATCATCTTTGAAGTGTACTTATTGTAGAATTTATCAACATTGTTAAATTGAAGAGTCCACTTTGTGATCCCGGTAAACTTCCTACCACTTAAGACTTACTAAGTTTATATTATACGCTATGTAGCAAATATTTATTTTCAATTCAACTTAAATGAAAGCCATTGTTTTAGTAGCCAACGAAATCTTTGAACCAAAGTTGTGGAATAAACTTCCTTTAGCGTGACAATACTGTCTTACATATTCACACAGTTTTTTTACTTAATTTTTGGAACATTTCATTGAAATGTAATTCAAAATTTCACCTTGGTGCACTGATACGAGTTGGCACATCGAGTTCGAGTCTTACGGCTCACGTAACCTTACATAGATCGAAGTTTTCAAATTCATGGTTAAACGAGAAATCGTTATCAGATACACGTAGTTTCCTAACTGTTCTTTTAACTATACTCCCATTCGCAAACTTCGCTTATTCCGCTTCGGTGTTGATCTAAATAAAATATATATATTTCTCAAAATACACATGGAGATTGAGAGTCGCTGACTGTTTTGTACCATTATGGCTATTTGAAGATTCGATATAGTATCGTTTAATTGGAATAGTATGCACAAGTGTACCGTTTTGTTTTGCGTCGTTGCATTATAAACATTTGGCGGTTCGTGGCTAAAATTCAATCGACTATAAACACGCGATTTTGAGCAATACTGTCTAGTAAATTGCGTAACTTTGTGGCTGTATATTTCAAAGTGCTCGCTGCTACATATGTACATTCTACCATATGTATAGCAATTGGTTGGTGAGAGTAAATTTTAAAATACTTTTTTCATATCTACATCTTATACTGTACATTTAACAATCACAATAGTTGCTAGTAGGCTGGAGTTAATAATATTTTTTGGGTAAAGATTTATCATTATATCTGTAGAATAACTGTCATCAGCTATCAGAACATTTCAATAGTCTTGTCTTCTTTTTCTTCCTCGTTTGGTTAATGCTGAGCGTCGTCGTGTTCATTTATATCATCTGGAATCTGGTGGACGATCCGTTTCCACTCCTCCCGGTCCTGTGCAGTTTAAAGGAGCGTTTAGGGACTATCTCGTATGTTCTTTAATTTGGTCTGACCATCTTATGGGAAACTGTCCTCTCGTTCGCCCTCCCTCTAGTGCTCCAGTGACTATCAGCTTCTCGTTCGCCCTCCCCGGCATTATGGCCAAAGTAGGAAAGAATCCTTTTCCCACATTTTGTGGAGAGTCTCTCTAAAACTGCCAGCTCTTTGAGGATGGAGATGTTCGTGCGTCTTATAGTCCATGAACTGCGCAATATCCGCCTCCAACACCACATTTCGAAGACATGTTCCTTTCTCTTTTTTTTAAGCAGCCATGTCTCGACTCCGTGCAATGCAATGAGGATCACCAGATAGATTTTCGCTATTATCATTATATGTAGAGCAGTGTTTCCTTCGTTATTCCTATTCTTCTGCAGCTTTCTGATCTTGACTCCCTCCTTCTTTTGAGATTAAGGGACTTACATATATACATACATATGTAGGTACATATATAAAAATCTTTGACTTCCTCATAGTCTTTTAAACCATTGAACTTTATGAGGGACTGTATCTGCTAAAGAAGAGGATTTATTGTGTTATTTATGTTATTTTATTTAGACCCAGATGTTTACTATATATTTCTATTCTACGAATTAGTTCCAACCTAACAGTCTTGTACCTACGGCGGTACCCTGGGGTGGGAGGGGGGCATGGGGGTAACAGCCCTCTAAATTTAAAAAATTATATAGTATATCAATTTATGAGAATTTACTTGGCGCATGAATGTTTCATTCGCTTCCAAATATAGAATATTGTTCTGGTACTTTTCGAACTAAAACGAATCTTCCAAAATATAAGCAATGCTAAATTTTATTGTTTTTGTTTTTTTAAATCCCAAAGAAACCTCAGTTTTCTTTTTGGTTTTTGCTAAATTTTATAAAAGGTATGTACATGTTGAAGAACATATTGAAAAAAAAAACTTTTTTTTAATTCAACTCCTTTTTCAAATTCCAGACGAAGAAAAGTTTCGTTTTTTTAAAACGCTAGGAGGGGAGGGGTGCCTGTATTTCAGCCGTCAGCTTCTACCTTTAATACACTGAGCACTTTTTGACAATTTTATTATATGGCTAAAAAAGTCATGAGATTCGAATTAAATCCTTTTAATAGTAACTTTTTGGGTATGTAAGGCATCGGAATTGCTCCTACTCAGCAGCGTGGGAGGTTCAATTTTCTTTTGGAAGACGATAATTACATAAATATGATGCTGTCGATGTTCTGTTATAACGACGGTCTTCTTTGTTTGCTGTGTTAACAGATATGATATAGTGAATTGATTTTTTTATGATACGACTATTCCAACATTGACATTGCACTGTTTAATACGAACAGAACTAAAAATATAATCTCACATAACAGCGTCTGCTTGTCTCGTTATCGGGAACGTGTTAATTTTAGCACACACAGAATGCAATGCGGTTTTAAATAAAATAAAAGTGATTTATTACGAGGCGATATAATCAATTCTAAATTAGTCTGCGTTCGACGCGTTCACTCGTTCAATTTCTAGGCAGGTTTAAATTGGTAGAGATTGTACCTATGAATATTAATAGATTTATAGGATGCCTGTTCGGCAAACAAAGCACTCACCCGCCCACCCCTTTTATCAGAACGAGACCAGTTTATTTGATTTAATCAACACATACTACAGGAGTATTGATTTGGAAATAAATGCTCAATTATTGATGCATATGGAAATGACACCCGATGCAAGTAAAGGTCCACTCTTAGTAGATTTACATTCATTGTGATATCTTCTCGTTATTGAAATGAAATACTATGTATGCATCTACATATGTATATGTACTATTAACATGAATAAAGTCAAAACAATGGAGCCGCGTGCGGTCTACTCGCTTGAACTCTCTCATTGCTGAAGTGGCGTCACATGTATAACTTCTTTGTATTTACCTTCTCGTAAAACATTATTGCACACATTAATAATAAATATATTATATAATATTTACATTACATACATATTAACACAGGTTGACTGACTTTGAACTTGATTTCCATATTTTTATAGTGCATTCAAATCCTATTTTTCTTGGCACAAAGCCATACCTTCCAATTCACACTCTTCAGACAGTAGAAGAGCATTCTTATACATACATATACATATGTATGTTAGTCATCTCCGAACACTTACCGCCTTATTGAGATATCTCGAAAGGTGTACTTATCGCACTAAAGTACGTCCTTTCATAATTGGGTGTAAAGTGGCTGTAGGAATCCAGTCACGAAGTCACCATTGATCAAGTTGATGGCTTTATTAATGTTTTGGTCACGAACCTTAGTACCTACGAATATGAGTATACTGTAAGTACTATATTGGAGCATACTTTAAGTTCATACATATACTATATCTATATTTACTCTAGTAAATTCTTATTTATTCTACAGTTAAGCTGGTATAATATTGCGCGGTCGCCATAAGAGTTTTCCTTTTTCATGCTCGGTATACTAATGTAATGTTCAGGGTTAGCAACCGTTCCAAATTATTTCAGAATGCTAGTCCCTGTTTAGGATCGACCATTGACGTACAAATATACTTCGGAAACCATCTTAAAAATAGTTAGCAACGTATTATATGTACCTACATATATATTTTTATTTTTCACATATTTTTACTTTCTTCTCTTCAGGTCACTTTTATATTTTTTTTTTCCGAAAAACAGGTTTAAGTAAGAAATAATTTTAACGAACTCATTATAATTTACAACGGAATCTTGTGTCGGGTCGAAACGATGACAGCCAGCTGTCCATACGTGGCTTTCTATAGCCCCTTTGCAACTCATTGAAACAATGGTAAAAGTTACTTTTTTCATTATCATTTATTCACAAGATTGTCAAAATATCTACCGATTTTATGAAATATGCAAGATTTTTTTTGTTTATTTGATAGTTTTTTTTTGGAACTAAAGTAAATAGAATTTTGCTATATAAAAATCTGTCTTACTATACAGAAACGACATTTGGCGATAACCATTTGCCTACCCTAGATTTGGCCTGGCCAAAAATATGCATTTAGTTTGATGAAATACTATAAATCTTAATCAAAACGATTATTCGTTACTTAGACAATGGAAAGTGCAACAAGTTTAAATATATTTATCACAAGCTTCTTTGAAAATCAAAAAGTTTTATAAAAAAACAACCACAAACTGATCCACTTTTGCTCCCTCCTCCCGATAAAGCTGAAATGACATCCTTGAAACTATAGCGTTGTAAGTTGAGATGAAACTTAAATTATCAAAAATATCTAAAATAATTATATACATACATAACAAAATTTATATTTAAATAAAAAAAACCACGGTCCAATTCGTATATACATACATATGTATGTATGTACATATGTATATATGGGTAAACGGATTATTTCGCACATTGCGATCGCGCACACGACTATTGTTTCCACGAATATCGCGAATACAGAATATCTGGCACTAAGTTCTCATTGGTATGATAGTATGATCGAGACTTTAGTGACGTGTGCGAGATGGCTTTGTGCGGAATAATCATCGAACCGTGCATATGTAATATGTAGCAGACTGTCAACTTTTTAACTCGAAAATACATTTGCATTCATTTATCGAGATGTCAGTAAATTAGAAAAGTCAAAATTGACAGTTAATTTTTTTTATATTATTATTTATATTATTTTTTTTTATATTATATACCTATTCATGAATTGAAACATGTACATAAATACAAACATACATATTTTAAAACGATTTTAGGAATTATTTAAAAATATAATAAACAGGTGGAAACCCTAAGGTTCTGTCGCACTTCCTGAAATGTTAGTACACAATTTATTGTGCGTAATTCATTGTCTACGTGACTGCGAGATTTCCCTCGACCTTCCCCATACGCTTTTCCGGGGAGAGAGGTTGTTTTCCGCGCCGATCAGACCGGAACCTCCCGCCGCACCCAATACGGCTCTGGATATTCGTGTTTATTATTTGCATATTAAATGTGCGCGTTTGCTATTGGCCGACAACAACTATATGTTAATTAATGCGAACGGTTTCAGTTTTGCACGTCCGTCCGTGACGACGCACACTAATTCGATTGCACAGTTGCGTTGGTTCCGTATAATACTGCCTAATTATTATTTGTTCAGATGCTCGCTGAAACGGAGACAATGGACGGGCTCACAATGGTAAACACGAAAACCGGTTAAGGTAATTAGGATTTCGTACAGTGCATTTTGCGATTTGCATATTCTGGGCGCGTGAGTTGTACCTGTGCTTGCCAAAGTGTTCTATATATAGGCGCGCAGATTGAGGGATCGTATGAAATTTAAATTGCATAGTGAAGCTACATTACGAGGTTCTGATTTTCAATCATACAATAACCAAAAAGTGAAAAGCATGAAATTATTTATTTAGATGTTACAGTTCAAGTGCACATTTCGTTTGTTCGTGAACATACTAGTTTGTTCATACACGAACCAATCTGGCCAGCTATAGTGTACATGTTACAGTCGTGTATTTTCAGTTGCAATATATTCCAACTGGTGTTTTAAGTCTTTCATATTCGGATACAATTCAACTAGTTAATTATATCTCTACAAGCGCAAATACACTTTAAACAATGTGCGCCAGTTGTAACATAACAGTTGAGTTTTGACAGCTCTGATTTGTTTGCGAATGCCCTAGAATTCAAAAATACGTTAATATTTACTGGATATTACGAATAATGGTAATAAGTACCGTATTACGATAACTCTAAGAATGTGTTCAGAAGAAAAATGTGACTTTCCAACTTAATTTACCAGCCGAGTGACGTTTTAACGTAAGCTTGACCTCTCCACCTAACCTGGTACTTTTTATATATATGTATATAATATATTTTTACCAGTTTTCGTCTATTCAACTGACGTGGGTTAGACGGAATATATTCTAACTCGTCAAAATATACATATTACATCTGAAAATACACTTCAATTATTACGGTAGTTGGTACCAGGTTACATGAAATATATTCCAACTAGTCAGTATGTGTATATTACAACTGGAAGATACACTTCAACTGTAACATACACAAAATAACAAATTGACAAATAAACTAGTTTGTTCATACACAAACTATTTGGCATAAGTTTAAGTGTCCCATATTATATTTACGCATACCCTGAGTTGCAATATTTTTAATATTAGCGGAAACGGAAAGGATAGCAACATTGTAATGCGGTTTCCATAGGATTTCCCTTTTGAATACTTGGCGTTTTGATATGTCAAAATTTTTAACAGCTGAAAGTTTCACCTGGTTAGTCTATTTGAAGATACTTTTTGACTTAGTACTAAAACCAACAGTTTGTGTATGAACAAACTAGTACGTTCATGAACGAACCGGAGTGAACACTTGGACTGTAACATTTAAATATATTTACAATTCGTAGTTTATAATCGAGTCAAATCTCGTTTGGGTTAATGAATTAAAAATAAGCGTATCAGTGTTTTTATCTTATAATGAAGTTTTTATCTCACAATTCGCACTGCTAATAGGGACATACAAATCAATGCACCCATATAATAAAATTAGTCACTAACTTTAATTTCAAATTACACTACATATCTTTTTCCTATACATTTAAAACTTAACCAATAAAATTAGTAATATATGTCTTCGTGAGATAAACACTGTACTCACACTGATTAAGTATGCTAAAATAATTAATTAACATTTTAGCAGGATTACCCACATGAATACCGAAAAAAAAATGTAAACACGTTTTTCGTGTATGTTTACGATGTATATTATGTTTTTGCGCGATAGACGAAGGTCGTGGATTCCCAGTCGGATTGTATGTATCTACATATGTATATACATATGTACATATATTGCACATGGGAATTTGCGACACATTCCCAAATTTAAATTTATGGTTTGAAAATCTATGGGGTATGTTTTTTGATGTGGTTTTGTAATGATTAGTGTAGGTATTTTAATTTGATGCAATTATCTATTATATAATGTACATATGTATATTCTGGGTTGAATTGATTTAATTAAGAATGAATAGGGGATATAGGGATAATGTAGGGATTCAGATAACCTTGTGTATTTTTTATTTTGTGTTGTTTTAAACGATGTACTTTTTATATTTAGTTCTCTAATTCTTGCCTTATGTTTTGTTTTTATTTTTTTTTCATTTTTGTTATGTTTTTTATGTTGTGTAATAGATAAGGCGCGATTAACAGCCATTTAGAGGTCACCCAGGAAGAATATAAGAGTTTGCAAAAATAGACATTTTATCGAGTGGTTCGTGTCAGCGAACAAGAATCTCGCTTTTTATTGAGGTAATTAACGAATTTGCTCAAAGTTGCAACTCGAATTTTCATTGTTTTCAATGTTTATTATTTTCGTCCAATTTGTATAGCAGTTTTATTTATTTCCAAATTAGATTATAATTATAATGAGAACCATTTTCGCATACATCTGTATCGGTGTTGGCCGTGGGAACAAATTTGCACTTAAAACTTTTAATGGATATACATATTTTAATTAAGACTATTTTAAATTTTGCTCTTATGGTCAGCACCGATCTAAACTTTTATATTATATCACATAAAGAGCGATTTTCTTCAATTGTTTGATCATTCTGTTTATTTTTCAATTATTAAACAACTCCAGTGTCAATATATTTTATATTATGCTTTAGCCAACAATGGCTATTGTTCTTCATAGAATTTTAATCATTTTATTCATACCTTTAAAATTAGATTATGTATATTAATTAGCTTAGCAAATTTTTTTACAATAAAATATGAAAACTCCTCATAGAATTTACATAGTTGGCATGATGTATGTATTCTTTGATCACATCCTGATTCTAAATCAGACATTCTAGCATACTGTGGACTTTGATTGTCTTTATACAACAAACACAATTACCTTTATTTTGTATAATAATTGAAACATGTAATTATGTGTCTTTATCTACTTTATACCTATGTACATATGTATATGTATGTTCAATATAATGATACTAACATATAAGAAAATCATAAGATTCATTTGAACAAGGTCAAAATCCACATTATACTTCTCTTGCCTTTATTTGCCATAGTGTTTTTTTTATTGTAAATTGATGTTGATTGAGTACTGTTTTGTTTTCAGTGTGGTGCGGCTGCCGAGGAAAATTGCTCGGAAGGTAGCTGTGGTCTGGTGCCTGGCTCCAGCTACGTTCAAGGAGTTAAGGAGAGCGTCGCCAGTCTGGCGTGCTCCTGCGAGTGCCTTGACTCAGGACACAACCACAACCAACAACAGCAACAGAAAACTCCAGCTTCCGAGTATAACGCGCTAGATCTCGTTGGCGCTTACATCCGCACGGCCAGCCCCATCGCCGGAGTCATGCTAGCCAACCACGATGCTTTCGCGGCGCGGCTTACACCCACCGACCTCATATATAACTTATCTGATGTCGAAAAGTATCTGCCGAAGCTCGCCGACGATTGGTCTGTGGAGACCATCACCCGAAAGCGCAAGGAGCGTCAAGACTCCGGGTCCTCTTCGGCTCAAGAACGCAAAGTCATACGTTCCAATAGCGAAGAGCGTACCTGTGCCTTGGCTCAAACCACCTGTGACGACAACATCAGAAGAGTGTCGTCCCACGAGGACTTTGAGAAGTCAAAGAAGCCACCCACTTCCCGAGCTGCCGTCCCCCTTCACGAGCAAAATTATGATGAGCCCCAACGATCCTCATTGATCGACAATGATTACGATGCTTTCTATGCTAAAGATGCTTCATCAGGCATCGGTGAGAAGTACTCACATATATTTGGACAGAACATCGACAATGAACACTCGTCCACTGACTATTTTTGTCTCAGACAAAAGTACAGCAAGAACGATAGTTCTCCCTCTCGTTCACGTATTCATGAATATATCCTATTCCCTAAGAGGATTTCACCGAATCGAGATCCTGGAGCTGGTGGGACGTGCAGCACAGGAAGCCGAAGTGGCTGGGGTGGAGTCTTAGGGGATGAACGAGATCATGAAAGGGCTCGTTGCAGTGAACGACGTTCCCGGGCTAGACGTCCACCTCGCCGACAGCAAAAACAGAAAGCCAATGATCAGGATGCTTCTAAAGAGAATGATCAGAACTCAAGTGCAGATAAATCTAACTCTTTCGTCAAGAAAGAGATCGTACTGCCTCACAGTTCTAAAAAGAGTGAAACTATAACATTGTCAGGAGAAAAGCTTGTAAAGAGCGACATCACGCAATCTAAAGAATCGTTTGAAGCACCTGTAAGTCAATACTCATTCAAAGAACGCAAGGAAAATTGCAAGTCAAATCATGTGGACAAGAGCTCTCCACATTCCTCAACGGAATTGTTAGAATTGAAGAAGGATCATCGTTTGAATATCCGCGACAGATCTCAGAGCCCAACTGCTCAGTCTGTGTCGCCTGTCAGGAAAACGCCTATTATTGATTTGACGATGCTGCACGAGCAGCTCGGTCAGAACGAGCCCGTGCCTAGTGTACCTACCAAACTGATCGGTTTCCCATGGGATGCTGATGCGCGACAAACCTTCCGTAGCAACTTCGACTCGGAGCCACTGAGGGACGAGAACGTCGCTAGCTACGACAATGTAGATATATCTAAAATTCGCAATCAAAGGAGAACCCTGCCTGACAAACGCGACGTTGAAAACGTCGAAGATTTGATCAACTGTAGCGTGTCGGAGCCGGACGAACGATTGCACAAGATCGCTAAAAAACTTCAGGGGTTGAAGAAGAAAATCACAAAGTGCGAGGTTGAATTTGAAATTTCGCACGGATACAGAGCATCTCAAGCAGATAAGATGAACGATGAATTGTTGAGCAAATTGTACGTCGAAGTGAGACGGCTCAAAAATGAACGCAAATGTATCAAAGCGGGACCGGGAGAATCTCTATCGAGACCCGTGCCCACCGAATGTACTTCAGGTGACTCTCTAAAATCTAAACCGATGACGGATATCATGACAGATATTGAACATGTTAGTATTTATACCATAAATATATATGTATATATTTTTTAATGATTTATTATTAATGTGTGTAATATGATTATTTTTACAGAGATTGGAATTGAAGCGCAATGCGCATGGACGACCACAAAAGTTAGAAGACTGTTCTTATATTCAATTGACTGAAGAAAAAGCGGCTGTACAAAGAGCTTTATTGTGGTTAGAAGGTGCTCGTGGTCGTCCGACTGCTAAAGCTGATCGAGATGCAGCACGTCACCTATACGACAGATACAGGGCTGTTAAGCGTCTTGTGGCCCGTTATGATGCTGTAAGTTGGAATAAAAGTTTATAAGTTGACATTGTTTCATTTGTAATATGTAAACATTCATTTGTTTATTTATTAAATTAAAAAAAAAAAAATTAATATTAACAACAGCCAATCAGAAACGAATTGAAATCCTTGTTTTACATATAAAATTTATTTATGAATTGTTTTGGTTGCAGGTTAAAGCTAATAATAGTATCAGTGAACTAGCGACTATTATGGAACACGAAGCTATGTTGTTCACTAATCTTGAAAGTCCGGCTGAATCTCCGGAAACAACCGACAAACCCAACCAAAGTGACAGTGGAACTTCAACCACTGATTTATCTGAGAAAAAGGATTCGGAAGATCCGGCATCATCTTCGGCAAAATCTACAGCGAGCGATGATACCACGATTCTGATCGACGACTCTGGAAATATTTCCAATGAGAATTTACATTGTTTACCATTGAAAGAATTGAATAAGCTGCTCAACGAAGCGAAAGCTTTAAAAGCCACGTTGAGAAAAAATATCAAATTGTTCGAAGCCGATTTTGAGATTCAAAATAGTAGAAAGGTATTGAAAGATGAGAGACAGGCGGTATTACCTTCGTATATGAAGTATAAGGAGACGAAGGCCAGGCTGAGGCTTCTGAACGCTTTAATCAACAAAAAGAAAAAGTCTAACGGATGATGGGATCGCAGAGATCCGCTCCGTTAATTCTGCACGTACTGTCGTGCTTTCACCAAATGGATAATAGATTTTTTTTTGTGAATTCACAAATCTTTTATATCCGTTTTACAATTGCATGTATGTAATTGCTTAAACTGCAGTAATGTCGACACTGATGTTCATTTTTGGAAATTGTTTACTGTCTAAAAGTATAGACGCGTATCCAAAACACTGCCAGCAAAAGATGGAGTGAAAAGTTTCTTTTGCTGTTTGGTAATATCATATTATCGTGATATATTGTTTACAATAAGGTTGCATTCTAAGTATTTGTGCTAATGATAACAAATATAAGCTTTAATATATTACTTTTTCAATTATGTCAATATACATATGTATGTATTGACTTTTAACTTGTTTTTGTGTATTTACTTACATGCGTATTTACATATGTATATAACTTAACAATTGGGTTTGGAGTTTTGGTTATCAATGTATATTTACTATAATTGATAAAATGAATGTTTGTATGCTGATTTATTGTATGATTTTGAATATAAATATAGTTTAATATTTATAAATGTATTACTTGCCTTACATGGTTTTGAAATGATTTTAAAATCTTAAAGTGCCATTTTTAGTGTACTATTATTTTGCCAACCCAACGATCGTTATCTGTTTTTATTATTAGTCTCATTATGGTTGTTTATGTATGATTTTCTAGCCATACTTATTATGTAGGCTCAAAAATTGTTGAAAAGATTTCAAAACGTCTTTATTTGGTATTCCTATTGCTTCATACACAATTTATTTTGCACTATGTGCAAAATTCAAAAATTGACAAAATAAGAAAATTTATCTGCTATTGCTGTGTTGTTCTTTGTGCCATATTTTGATAAATATTCTGAATAGAATAACCGCAGAAGATTATTTAAAAAAATGTTATAAAAGTAATGGAATTGAATTTAAACGATGCATGATATCTTACAAAATTTTATTACATGTTTGAGATTTTGCAATATTTATGATGTGATCATATTTTGGTTAATATTATTTTTTATATTGTTTTGTTGTGTAATTCTAAGAAAAGAACGCACACTGTTAATTTATTGTGTATTGGCTTTTACGTTTGATTTATTTCATGGAAATGATTGAAAAATTTTGATTCTGAGAATCAAGTAAGATATATCTCATATATAAATATAATATTAATATATTATTGATTTAAAGTTAAGTGGGAAATGATACAATATACATATATATATTCGTTTATTGAGCCATTTTATATTTGATTTGTTTGTGACTTTGTTTAAATCGATCTTAGAGAATTATCAGAGTTGTTGGAGTTCTCTGCACGTTTTTTCCTAATATTGGAATAAAATCATACATACGTATTGTCATACATATATCTTTTGAAGTTGTTAAAGTTGTCCGTATAACCCATGCGGACAGGAAGATTGATGTAAAGTATTTTTACGATCATATTTTTATAAGTAAAGTATTCATTGTATTCGTTTTGATACTTACAAAGCACACATTACTTTTATGTGTGTATTTGTGTATTATAAATAGAAGTAGGTAAGGCTTTGAAAAGAAAGCTTTTACAGATTATCTGCAAATTGACAATTTAATCAATTTTTAATGTATTATGTTTCTTTCACGTTGATGATTATTGATTTTTTATGTTGTTAACGTTTGAAATTAAATGTATGCACTCAGATATTATATTCTGCTTGTAATTAATTTTGATTGTGTCTATTCTTATATTTTATTTAACAAACTTGAGGATTAAGGAGTACAAATAATATTAAACAATAAAAATGCCACATTTTTGACAAGCAAAGAATTAATAATCATAGATTATTTTCAATCCGAAGACTAATTGTATATTTATATTATATATATTTAGGTTTCACCATTATATTAACTGCATCATATATGGAAATGTGCTATATTAGAAATGTTACTATCTCAGTTAAATATATTTGTATAACCTTACATGTTTGGTGTTTTCATTTCTTTCATCTCTGTGTTTTTGCTAAACCTACATTTGTTTATATATGTATATAGTCATTGGTATATAAAAGAATACACTTTTATTTTATACATTTTAATTTCAATTATCTTCCAACTGAAAAGTTTACATAATTTTCGTTTACATTCTTCGGGACATTAGACAATTAAAATATACATGGCTTAAAAAATCCACAGTTGATGCTATTAAATTTGTTTTCAATCCTCCATACTGGATAATCATGGTGACTTCTATAAGTACACGAAATAACTATACAAGCAAATGATAGTGATCTGAAGCAACACGCACATAGCGTACGTATTTGAGAATAATTCAGAATTGAAGCAAATAATTTACACATACACTTAATATACACATTTTTTTCAATAACTTGAGAAGTGGAATATTGATCACAACTTTTACAATAACATAAATGGTAATATATTATATTGACTGATGTATATAATATTATATATATTGGAATATTGGTCATTGAAATCAAACTGTGTGGAATATCCAGACTTTTCATTAAGCTTCAAATTTTGATTATACTTACGACTGACCAAAAATCAAGCTGCATTTTAACTGGTAGGTATGGATTATAATAATTTTAGCATTTTTTGCGTAAATGTCTATTTTTAATCTTTTTATAATAGATAATTTCTAAATTTAATAGATAATATACTGTCAGATCAATTTACATATCTCTAAATAATTCTATGGGAATGTATTTTCAATACAATATATTCTCAATTCACTATCACAGTAGATAAAGGTATATAATAATTTATTTAATATTAATGCTTACTTTAAACAACACACAAATATATATTTTACAGCATCAACATTGAAAAAAAATACATATTATCTTTAATCGATAGCTCTAATTGTTTTCTACAAAGTCTGAATCTAAAATAGCATTTATTTTTTAGTATTTAGATACCAAAATTGTGCCAAAACCAGATCTTAGTGAGCAAATAAAATAACATACACATATTTTTTGCATCTAAGAAGTCAGTAGTTTTTAATAATCAATACATAATAGCAGTTTGTTTTTATTATTCTATAATATAACATTATGTTTGACTAAAATTGATTGCTTTTGAAAGCACTAAGTGTTAAACTAAACTTACAGGGTAATGTGTTAAATACATAGTTGTAGGATAAAGTGATAGTCACTGCAAGAGATCACAGACAATGAACAACACATTTTGGAAAATGTGTTGAAATACATATGTATATAATATTACTAAGACTATATGGGATTAACATAAAATTATAAGTTTATTTTATTTTATTTATCCAATCATAGACGTTAATTACATCGAATTTGACTACTTCATTAATATATTTGTATGTGTATGTATGTATGCATTTTGAACAAGAAAAGAAATAAGTAATGTTCTTATACATAGGTATGTCCTTTTAACTTTTGCGCGATAACTTAAAAAACGGTGCCATCTATTGGATAGTACAAAGAGTGAATTGATTTATTTAAATTCATAATACTTAGGATATGCAACGATTGTCATAGAAATTTAGAAACATCTAATTCTTACGCTATGAGTCTTAATATTATGATTAATTTACAGTCAATAATATACTTTCATATTGTTTTTATATAATATGAAGAAAAGAAGAAACGAATATGTATTATATGTAATGTGTAGAATAATGATTGCTTTACAAGTTATATAATTTCAAGAAATATATCTCCAATCGAATGATTTTCGTAGTCTTAACATTTTGTAAAGTTTCAACAAAAGGTTTAAATTTTTCATAAACATTCTTAAATTAATTTGCATATCATATAAAGAATTAAATATTTTTTCAATTTTCTTAAAGATTATATTTTTTTCAATTAGATACTAAATAAATTCTATTTTATTAATATCAACCAACACATTTGATAGTATTACATTTTTACAATTAAAAGAAGGAATCATTTTGTTATTCGTTATTTTAAGTCTCACAGAAGGGCTTTTTATTAACAAATAAAAATACTTTAAAAACAATATACACTTATATAAAATACACATGTCACAATAATACATAATATTTTTCTGTAATAAGGTTGTAGATTAAATTGAATTTCCTTTTTCTCAAAATTTGATCATAGCACGTCCATAAAATATAATAATAGCGTACGTAGGCCTTTATATACATATGTATATTACTTATAAAAAAATAACCAATAAAAAAACTCAATACATATTACAGTGCAATGTAAATTAAATTTAAAAATAAATTATAGTTAAATCACGTAATACGAATAACAAAATGTTTTTTAAAGTACACATGATAAAAAGCATAGGCAGATATGGAATTAGTAACACGAGGAGTATCTAACATTTAATCATGTATATATCAAAAGACACTTGGCACGTATTGCTCAAGAGTACGATGGGGCACTTGCTACACTCATTCATCCAAATTAAAATTAATCCACCATGTGCTCTAAAAAGATATTGACATTTAATTTACGTCGAAATTAAAGTGTCAAATTAATTAAAAGACATTTTTACCTTCTTCACCCGTATGTTCTTCGTCTGACGAATCGTAACGGGTCTCTATAAGAGAACTCTGTTTCGATAAGCCCTAAAATTAAAATTTAAATAGTCATTACCATGTTAAAATAATCATTAAAAGGAACGTTTCATTATTTACTGGTGACATACTTTGTTGGAACGTCGACGCGGTGGAGAAATCTTATTCCAGAGAGCTTCTAATTGATCAAAATGCTGTGATTGCGCCAGAGCTGCCTGTTCGGGCCCCAAACCACTCTGAAATTTTACATAATATTTTGAAATTAAAAATATTTCACATTGCTAAAATTTTAAATTAATTATTTCATTACCTGTGATCCGAGTTCTTTACTTTTTTCTTGTTGTATTTTGGATATTTCTTCCATTGAAGCAGAAACTGAGAATCTGATAAAAATTTAATACAATTTTATTATCAAATTAAACTATGTAAATTCATATTCCGTTATTTTAAGTTAATAATTACCTTCGTTTTAATCTTTCATCGACTTGTGCCATCATAGCAGAAGAAGTAAGATGTCCGTATTTCTTTTGCCAAGTGTATGTATCGAGAGATACTTCTTTCTTTAATAATCTCTTCATTGGCCTCTTAGGTGCTAATGGTCTCAAATCTAAAAAAAATTACATTTTAGGTACAAATACATATCATCACCATCCATTGCTGGATAAAGGCCTCTTCAATACGCTTCCATTCGTCTTATTTTTTGTATCATCCATTTCAACCCACACATCTTCCTTGCGGCCTTTAACATTCCCTCGGGTACCATTCTAGCACTTCTTTTGTCCACCTTTTGTTCATTATACTAGCTACATACTTCTCATCCAAGTATTCCGTTTCCTATCTCTCCTCGTTATGCCGAGCAAACAGTGTTCCATACTTTTTTGATTGCATTCGACTTTGTCTAACATCTTAAAAAATATATCTACATATATTCTATACAAAACAAATATTACCATCAACTTCTTTGGGTGCTGAATACGTAGGCATCTTCACATATGTTGCAGGTGTATTATGCAGACAAATAATAGGCAAACAACCTGAAAATATTATATAAATGTAATATTATATTTTAATTAATATTATTTTATGTATATTACTGTTATTAACCTTTATCTAAAAGCAAAACAGCTATCCGAGAACAGTCCGTAGCCATTTCAAATTTGAGCATCGGAACATGCAATTGCAAGGAAGTCAGTGCAAGACCACGTTTAGTCTCCCATACTATCAGTGTCTTATCTTCAGCACCTACAAAAAAAGTCAATACATATTTACAAAACATCAATAAATCATGATATTCGAACATCATCACAAATAATTACCTGAAACTGCAATGGTACCATCTCCGGAAACTCTAACACACGTAACTTTTCCGAGATGACCAGACAGAAGATGCACATCCGACCCTGTATTTATATCCCAAACTATGAGATTACAATCCCATGAGCCCGAGATCACTTGAGTCTTGTTCAATACGGATACAGCAACGCACGTCACTATATCTGAATGTCCGACCAGTACCTAAAACATTATGCGTGATTCAATTTGTAATCTGATATGGCAAAAGTAGGTACGATAAATCTGATTATGCAAACCTGTGCCAACTTTCCGCCGTTCACTTGCCACACTTTTAGAGACATGTCTTTAGAACCGGTAATGAGATATAAAGAATCGGTCGACAGAGCACAACACGTCACAGCTTCTGCATGACAAACATTCCACCTTTCTTCCTCTCGACTCAATGACCATATACTGACTGAATTATCACCATTTGTGCACGCCTAATTGAAATATTTATATGAATCACACGCCTTATTGTATTTTATTATGATTTTAATGGAAAATGAATACTCACTGCAAACTTCATATTTGTCGTCACTAGTACAGTATTACAAGGATAATCCCAATTTTGAAGTTGAATACCGCTATCTGCTAGCCACAGATGAAGATTACCCGTTACATCTGCTGATGCTACTCTACGTGAGTCGTGCAAAATTGTCAAAGTTTGTATACTAGATGAATGACCCTAAAATACCATGTAATAAATTGAGTTTAATTTTTTGTTAATTATACATTTATGTATATATGGGGAGCAATGGGTGCATTTGTTTCATTAATAACGTTTCATTTGTCAGTACTATCTTATATGTCAGTACTATCTTATATATAACAAAGACTATTCGTTGTGTTGTTTGTATAATTCGTTTCTGATTGGCTGTCGATAGATATTCAAATAAATTTAATAATAAAAAAAAAACAAATGAATGTTATGAATAATAAGTGAAGCCAGGTAGAACCATTAGTAATCTAGTATACAATTTCGAAAAAGACTTTGTAAGTTTTGGTTCATAGACTCCAGTTCCGGATCCCTGTTTGAGTTCCCGATCCAGATTCTTGTTTCAGTTCCGGATCCCGATTCCTTTTTTCAATTCCTTATCCGATTAATTTTTCAGTTCTGGATCCCGATTGCTTTTTCAGTTCTGGTTCTGGATTTCTTTTTCAGTTCCGGTTTCGGATTCCTTTTTCAATTCAGGATTCCGATACCTGTTTCAGTTCCGGATCCCGATTACTTTTTCAGTTGCGGTTCCGTGTTTCTTTTTCAGTTCAAGGTCTCGATTCCTTTTTAATTTCCGATTCCGGATTCCTTTTTCAGTTCCGGTTCCGGATTCCTTTTTTAGTTCCGAATCCAAATTCCTTTTTCAGTTCCGGATCAGGATTTATTTTTCAGTTCCGGTTCCCTTATATATAAGTCATTAAATATTATTTTTTTCGATTCAAATAAATTTTATAAAAAAATAAATGAATGTTTACCATAAGTTTGACCATGTTTAAGTGGTTTGAATTACAAATGCCGAGCGAAGCCGGGAAAAACCACTAATACACAATAATTATGTATAATTCCAGTAAATCTTAGATATGTACATAAGTACCTACTTGATAAGTATTTTTTATACAAATCAAACATATTTTATTTATAATATATACATATACTATTTACATACATTAGATGAAATAGTCCAAATGAAACGAATGCTTCTGTCATTTACACCCCATTCTGTATGTAATAAATATTGTACCTTATAAGTGAGAGTGTGGGTCGAATCAGCCACAGTCCAAACCATGAGAGTCTTATCCTCAGATCCACTTATGACAAGTAAGTTATTTATGGAAAATTTGACACAATTTACTTGGCCGTTGTGACCTCTGAGAGTCGACTGAAGCGTGTGAGTGTTCATTTGCCAAATTCTGACTAAGCCTTGAGGACAACCACTAGCCGCCAACTGTCCATCGGCTGAAGCGTCCAAGCAACTTATCGGCAAAATCAAACTTTGCTCGTGTAAGAGCCGATTAACCAAAGAAGTTGAAGGGGTCGACTTAAGTTTCTTCGGTTTTGTGGGACGGAAATTGGTGAGGGAGTCTTCGGTGTGAAAAGAATACACAGTCACTCTATTGGCACCTGAAATATTATTACATTTTAATAAACGAAAATAATAATATCGCCATACGAAACAAATTCCACATTGGTAATAAAATACCTGCAGCGAATAAGAAATCATCATTATCTGTGACGAGAAGAGCAGTCAAGCCTGACGGTTGAGGAGCAGATAGTACTCTCAAAGCTCTACCTGTGTGCATTTCATGAATCAAAGCTCCACCAGCTCGTAGTCCGATTACCAAACGTGCACAATCTTTTGCAACGCACATGCATGACACCTAAATCATTTATAACAATATTTTTTATTCAATTTTTAAATATTACATAAAAATATTTCATAGAAAACTTTGATTTTTCCGAACAACAAACTAAACAAATAAAAAAATATATTTATTAGAAGAAAATATAGAAAAAAAATCTGATTTTTCAACTATTGTAGGTAAACTCAGGCCTCTTTTTATGCGGATTTTTTTTATAGGGTTTATATTTAATGAAAATTCTCAAAAAAAAAGGTAATTTTGTACGTTATAACCAAGGCTGTGGAGTTGGAGCATTTTAAGAGGAATCGGAGACGGAATTGTAATAATCGTAAATGAAAGTAAAAAGAGTTAAGTAAAAAATCAACCGACTCCGACTACGTTTTTACTATTTCCTTTATTACGGTAATGTCAATGTCTTCAATTTTATTGAATTTTCATGAATTTCAATTACATTATAAATAAAATCAATGAATAGCACGAATTTTAATGTGTGTGGCCAAAATCGATTGTTTCCTCCGTCTCATATACGTTTTTATTTTCATTTTTACTCTTATTTTTTTTATTAAATTGATTTGTTTATGTATGAAATTCATACACATTCACTGAGAAAAAATTCATACACATTCACTACTTACTTTTTATTTATACCTATTTCGTTACAAATAATTCAATACATTGGGTTACATGTCAATTTCTCGTAATTTTTTTAAATTTCATTAATTTTTCATATTTTGAATATTGCTATTATTATATAATCATTGCTAATAATTGTATACGTTGGCAAAAAAAGTCAATCATACTAAAATAATTCAAGGTAGAGTCGCAAGGCGACGTTGTCATATGTCCGTGCCGGCGTTGAGGATGGTGGAAGATAAGCCCAACCGGCCTTGTTTTGTGCAAACCCGGGCCGCGGCCAGAACGGTGCGGCCCAAACCAGGCAAGATTCCTAAGCGATATCCCCCTCTTTTCTAAACTTAAATAACCAGCACAATGGAACGCATCTCTACTTTTCCTTAAAAAATATGGAACGCATTCATACTGTTGCGGTTTTCTACGTAAGCCGTCTTTTTTATGCAGTATCCCGTGGAACGCATCTATCGCATTAAAATAGACTTGAGTGTATATGTATTTATGTACATTGTTTTATAGAAAAATTTAAGTTCCTCATAAAAAAAGCATATGGAAAATGTACCGGCGCTTTTTGTTTTTTAAGAGTATGCAGATCAGTTCCGGTGATAAAAGTTCTCAGTCTTATTTCATTTTCTCCCTCCAACGTCACCAAGAAGACAGAATCGTGAGATAGATCCATCATGTGTATGGGCGAGCGATTGTGCGAGTGCACTGTATTGAGTAATTCGAATGTATCAGTAGACCAGACACAAACGGTCCCGTCCTGTGAACACGAAACTAGCACTTCACCGTCCTGAATGGCTTTGACGTTGGTCACTGGACCACGATGATGATCCAATTTCATAATCTGAAATAGTTACGAATAGAATTTTTGATGTGATTCGCATAATAGATTAAATCAACCGAATTAGTTTCAATCGTTACCAATGCACCGTCAGCTAATGAAGTCACAATTATAGCAGAATCTTCGCCTCCACTGACGACTAAAGATCTGCTGACTACGCAAGCTATAGACAATACAGCCGCTATATGTTCTCTGAAAAAAAAAAAAAAAACAACAGAAAATTTGAATCAGAATATATAATACAGTATATTCAATTGCTTTTGATCAATTTCACCTGTTAAAACAAAACAACGCATAACTGTTTATATATCAAGATAATTCAAAATTCAACAATTGATAATTGTTTTAAACGAGATTGAAAGTTACGTTCTTGAAACTCGAGTTGCGGTAGCAAACTTTCATCAAAAGGGATTCGGAGGTCTTCGAATATTTAGCAACAGAATATACGCAGATAAGCTGATCGAATACAATTTGGAATTTGGATTGTTTCCAAATTGTGTTGACAATGAAAACTTTATATTGTAATATTGGAAAACAACTTGTAATGTAATAATAGCTCTGCGGTGTTATCATAACTATAATACTATAAAACCTATATAATTATATGTATGAACATACGCAATTTTCATTTTCACAGTCAGCGTTTGAAGATCCCACACTATTATCGTCGTATCTTCGGAACCGGTGAGTAAATATTGAGATTCCTTTGTCACCGCCATACACAAAACTTGTCCGGAATGTCCTGCAAACGATTAAATGCATTAATATATAGAACATTTAATATAATATTGGAAATTATCCAATGAAAAGTCGATTTAACTAATGAGGACAAGTTTTTTGGATATCATTTACAGTCATACACCATCCACTACCAGATGAAGGCCTCTCCAATATGCTTCCACTCGTGTCTGTTTAACGCAACTCTCATCCATCTCACCTCACAATTTTTTCTTATTTCATCCACCCATCTTTCTTGCTGTCTTCCTTTCACCCTTCTACATTCTCTCGGGTACCGTTCCAGCACTTCTTCTGACCATCTTTCGTCCATTCTTCAAGCTACGTGATCCATCTATTGTCATTTCAATCACTTCACTCTCTACTTCGACTATCCTTGTTATACTTCAAACCCACGTATTCCGTTTCCTATCTTTCCTTGTTATACACAACATGCAGCGCTCCATACTTGTGTAGCATTTTGGCGTTCAATTTCCAAGGTATTTCAACCCATACGTCATCACTTGCAAAACTTATGTATTGATTGAAGATCTTTTTATTCAGGCAAAGTGGCATTTTTGATTTAAAAACGATGTAAATTCGAGCATACTAATTTCATACGTCTCTTTATTTATTCTGTTTTACTACCGGACATGTACATATATAATTATAGCCAGCAACATGGCTCGGTGGTTGGGGTTTTGCCTATCACCGAGAGGCACCGAGTTCAATCCTGTGAGTTGACCTCGATTGAAAAGAGTTTATTCTGAATAATGCTGCTGGTCAGACTTGGATATTTGAGACACGAAGTCGATTGTTTCCTATAAGAGTTTGCCAATTTTTCTGATTTCATTGGTGAAACGGTTCCTCGATTAAATTGGCTAAAAACCTTCCTACCTACTATGTCATCACTATTTTAGTATAATTAATATATAATAAAATTTATGTACAAGCTAAAATTCATAGATATCTCTCGTTAATTTCAAGTTTTCAGTGTCTCGTAATTCGGTGACTTATGTTTGTAATAAAAATGCTGCATTGTTTGTAATTGGCCAGGAAGGCACATTGGAGTTTACCTGTTAGGCCTTCCTGATATATACATATGTATATAATAAAAATAAATAAATAATTTTGACTCAAATACTATCCACAGTGACATTACAGAATACTTTAACGCGTCACTGTGACCGGATATATGTATGTATGTATATAAGCATTATAAAAATACTATATATAAGAAAATTAGCGAGACATCTATACTAGATTTTTTTAACTTTATCTATGATATGTACGTAGTAACAATAGATGAAGTTTTTTTTTGAAATCATATTCTAATAGTGGTGACATAGTGGGTAGGATGGTTTTTGCCAATTTGATGGAAATCAGACAAATGGGCAAACTCTGATAGGAAACGATCGACTTGAAGTCACAAATATCCAAGTCTGAACAGCAGCATTAAAGATTATAATCAGAATATATTCTTTTCAATCTAGGTCAGCTCTCGGTGATTAGCATCAACACAACCACCGAGCCATTCTGCTGGCAAATGTACATACATATATTCGAACACTTGAATATTGGATAGTCGAATATAATATTATACATGTTGGACGTTCGCCAATCATGACTTCCCCTTCTGTGGAGGAAATTCGAAATTTTCTTATGTTGGATAGTTATAACTTATAAGCCTCCTTTATATACATATATATAGATATCACACATAAGTACTCACGTGCATATATAATGAGTATAAATATTATAAAAATATACTTTTTAATCTAAAACAAATACATATATACATATATAAATTTACCTTTGAAAGTGTGCACTAGCGAGTTTGACATGATATGCCAAAGTTGAGGATCACCGGTCGAAGGAGCTATCAGAAGATGCTGTCCGGTTGGAGCCAGCTCCAATAGTCTGACACCACCGGATACTTGAAGAACTTTTACGGTATGCGAGATAGGCGGTGGAAGCCTGAAACAATCACAAAAGTTCTCTACAATACGTTTCACACGAACGATCCGACTCAATTCCAATTTTCCTCCGATACCATTACATTCGATTTAACTTTTATGCCTAACTGTGTACATATAGATTATTTATCTTTGACCGATATTCCGTACACGCGCCTATTTCGTCTGAAGGGTATTGTCGAATTGAACGATGCCAGAATTCGGCGTTGACTCTTTGTGCAAAGGCGATCCGTCGAAAGGGAAGAATTTCTATGGTCTGAGCTTCGCGATTCGAATAATAATGGTGTACATCGGAGGTAATTATAGTGATTCGTGGATTCGACGGAAAACTTTGGCCGTTAGCGTTAAGTGGTGGCGTGGGGAGACCCTCATTAATCTTGAGGGGGTGGAAGTTGAGCTTTTAGGCCCTCACGATTGATATGGCCCGGCTAAAAATGGAACTTCGAATGCAAGGGGAACGAGCGAGATACGTTTTATTTAATGGAAAGTGGAAAAGAGATGATTATCAATGCCTACATACATTTTTTATGGAGAATAAATAGCTTTCAAATTACATTGTTGATTATATCACATAGGGTTTGAATTGATCCGGTTCAAATTTATTATGTTAAAAAATTGAATTGTCTTTTTTTTCAGTCATTAATCAGTAGCAGGTTTATTCTGTTGAAAGCACTTTTATTTTATATTACTCACCTAGATAGGTACGGATACATTTATTTTGCTTCTTTCAGGTGAAAGAAATGAGAGTTTAATGACCGTAGAGAATTATTTAGTGTTCTTGTGGAAAAAAAAACACATCAAAAGAGGCTTTCTTTTAATGCCATTTCTCCATGGTGCAATAATGTATTATAATATAAAATACACTCATAAAGTTTCTTGAAAATATTCATAAAATATATAATTTCGAAAAAGACTTTGTATGTATGTATGTAAAGTTTGGGTGGTAGAATCCATGACGATAAATTTAATAAAAAAACAAATGAATATTCAAATAAATTTAAATAAAATAGACTATTCAAATAAATTTAAATAAAATAAAACTATTCAAATAAAATTTTTACTATTAGATTAGTCATGTTTAAGCGGTTTATATTACAAATACCGAGTGAAGCCGGGTGAAAAAACTAGTAGTATTAAATATTTTCTAAAAGTGATTGTTTTTTTTTAAATAAAAATTATTTTACATATATTTTCAATGAATATCAATAGTATTGTAACGTAGAGATTATGTGATTGGTGCTCGTCAACTATTGGTATACTAGCAATATAGTCAATACGATTAGCGTGAGACTTACGAGGACCGAGCATGCTATCGCATTCGTGCAATATATTGTAACATTGAAAGGACGTAAAATAATTTCTTTATTTTTTTTTAAATTATTTCTCATTTATTACTTTATAATATTATTACAATATAATTCAATGCAAGGTCTTTTACGTAAATTTGACGTGTCTAATGCTAGATCGATTCGACTATAATCAACTGAACACTCTTTCGCGCCAAAAAGGCCTCGACGTATTAGCGAGCTATATATGTACAACAGCCAATAAGGTCTCGCGACCCATCAACCGGATTTGTTCCGTACATCATTTAGAGCTGGCTGGTAGACGTATGAAGAACTAAAAACTACCTCTATTCGCTGCGTCTATTACTCCAATCTTGGAAATCCCTCTTCACGTCCATGCCACAGTTTGATTCATTTGATCTTATTACGAATTTATTAATAGTGTCGTAGATTCAAAGTTTCAGAAGTGGTTAATAAATGCTAAAACTCAAATATGATGAAAATTGATTAAAATAGAAGTAAGAATGTACATATGTATGTGAGTGCCATCATGGAGATGAAAAAATATTGATACGAGATATACGACTTGATGAATGGGTATCCTTCTACATACATACAAAATTGAGCTGTTTTTTTTATATGCAGATGCTAAAATGGCAGTCTATATACGAGGCTTTAAATTTTTATGAAGACGAGGTTTAGTGAGATTAGCCGACGAATAAATAATACCTTCGTAAGTTTAACGGCAACCGTGACAGGTGAGTGTGTCACGCGCCACGACTTTCCAGGAAAGCAATTATTTAAATACATATAATGGTAGATTTATCCAACTAAAGTGTTCGAACAGTATCCAAAAAGAAGAAGAGAGCAAAAACTCGCAGTATTAATCTTCAGCATTTTACCCGGCTTCAGAAGAATACTCTCGAAATCACTGCGATTACATAAACACATTGGATTGTATTACTGGAGCAAAGTGGAACGCAGCTTCAGTTTACGAAATCCACGGAGTTCCGACTCGTGACAAATTTGACAATTTAAAAAAGCCACACAATTACTTTCTATTTTGCAATTCTAGGAGTGCTCCTGTTTTCCACGTGGGCAAAATTTCCCCCACAGCACATTTCACTTAGTTTTTTGTGCTATTCTATATTTTTCCGGTTCGTTACATATTCCATTTTAAACCCTGTCAAAAGCACATTGTACGGTATAAGCACATAATATTGCAATTGCGGCTATTCTTTAGGCACTTCAAAGGAATCTTAGATCCAAATGGTCGCGAATATGATAGTTCTAGAGGTAGGTATATACATATGTATAGGTATGTTTTATATGAAGCGTTCGTTTTTATTATACATATAATATGATGAAGCCATTTGATTTTATGGGTATTCTCGACGACTTTGACCCGATCCAAGTAGATCGCTATTCTTGACTAAACGACTGACTTACACAGTTGTGACATTGAACTACGGCTATTCGTATGTTTACTTGAAGTGTGCGTGCATATTTCAATTATGAATGCCTAATGTATGTACGCCTTTGTGTAAGTCTCGCATTGTTGTTCATTTTGTACTTGAGTATGTACATTGTGGTTTTTTGTATAGAGCAGTGATGTGTATTCTTGTGCAATATTGTTGGACAACCGTCTCATTTTCCGACAAAAGGGTCGCTCAGACTGTATTCGTTAGGGGGGGGGGCTCATGTGGGGGAGGGCTTTAAGAGTCGAATTCTTTGACTTTTAAAATGGGCTTTAATATAACATATTTTAATTCGTGTATTAATTCCTTTCCGAAGACTCCGTTGAAATCAATGGGCAATACTAGTTGTAAATAAAACATTGAAAAATTTCATTCGCATTCAATAGAAAATGTGACAGAGACTGGGTCACTGACAAAGATCGTTACATTCAAAGAAATGTAATATTAATAGAAATGGCTTTAGGTGTTATATTGTTGTCGGGTGACATTCTGTCCATAGACAAACCTAAATAATTTTAGCATCAGTCGTATCTGACGCTTGGTGCTCGACGTATGTCCGATACAAACTTATCTGTTTGTTTATATTACTCGCAAGATGGGCAAACATCGGTAAAAATTGCACAATACATTCAAAAACACACAATAAACAACATGGGATACATTTTTATAAGTAAATTGATCCGATTGTATTCCGTGCGATGTAGCAGATTTATAGAAACGTACCGCGTAAAATTGACAACAATTATTTATTCGTAAGGGCCCCTCTATTATTATTACTAAAGGCCGGATAACCAAGGTGCCGTCTTGAATAAAACGGACCCAGAGGGTGCTGTGTATTGTTCATTGCATTGTTAAAGGTTCGCCGAACGTTTTTTTTTTGGACTCTAGCTTTGTAAATAGAACTGAACCACCCCGATTCCTAGAAAAAGCACTGTGACTATCCGGTGTCTACTTATTAAATCTCTCTGGTTACATTACTTCATGTACATATGTACATATACATATGTATGCCAGAAGTATGGCTCGGTGGTTGCGTTTATGTTTACCATCGAGAAGTTCCGGGTTCGATCCCATGCTAATCTTTAATACTGCTGGTCAGACTTGGATATCTGTGACTCCAAGTCGATAGTTTATTAAACTACTCTCTTATTATAGAAAAAGTGCAAAAAGCATTTCTTCGTTTTCTTTATAAGAAAGAGTATGGGTACTACCCATATCTCTATCCTACTACTTTCCTTTTGGGCATGCTTGGGTATAATTCCCTTGAACTTCGGAGAAACTTCTCGTTAATTCGTTTCGTTCTCCAGCTATTGCGTGGTAATACGTCATGCCCGTTGTTGCTGGAACAGTTGGGACTTTATGTCCCTAATAATTATGTGCGTGGTAGACATCATCATTTGATGGTTGTACCTGCTGCTCGCACAGCTCTTTTTCGAATGGCTCCTATTCCAAGAGCTATTCGACTTCTCAATGAAATCGTTGCTGCTGTCCCTAAATGTGATATTTTCCACCTTGGGGAGCGTAGATTATCGGATATTATCTTAACATATTTATCTGGTAACCTGCGCTCATCATTACTTTCTTAATTTGAATGTGATGAATGAGTGGAATCTTAATCTACTCTCTTCCATTTGGGCCTCGCTGTGATTTTATTTTTTATTCATATTTTGTTTTATTTTATTTTACTTTTTCTTTCTCCTTTGTACATTTTTATATACTATTTTAATTTTGTTCAGAGTAAACAAAGAATGGGATTTATGGATTTTATTTTTAATTTTTACACTTTTGTTATTTTTTTTTCTCTCTGAATGATGTATTATTTTCCTTTTGTTACTTTTTTTTTATTATTTTATTTTACCATGTTTTCTGCTTTTGCTTTTTTCCTTTATTTACAGTTTACTTGTTTTTATATCATGTTTTTATATCTTTTTCAAATGTAGGCCATTGTGGCGCATTAAGTTCTTCCTGTAATGCCACAATGGTCCAAAACTATTAAATAAATAAATAAATAAATTATCAGAGTTTGCCAATTTATCTGATTTTCATTGAAACGGTTCCAATAAATTGGCAAAAATCATCCTACCTGCTATGTTACAAATATTTGAATTTTATTTACCTATGTACAATATGTAAAAGTTTATGTAAAAGTCTAAATCCATAAATGTCTCAATGGATTAATTAATTAAAAAAATAATTGTGTAACGCGACGTTCTCCCGAGTGTCCCTTCAGTTGGTAACGATAGTAATACTTAGGTTGGCGTCCGTGGCTTTACCGCGCCAACTACCATGCTCATCTCGAGCGCTTCGAGATTAGCCCTCTACCGCCATCCCCCGCCGAAGAAGGACCTCTCCCGTGCACGTCTCCACGAGAAGACGGGGCCCAGAGATCCGCCATCTTGCTGAATAACCGCTGTGAGGTCGAGTGCAGCATCACTCCCTCCCCTGAGTACCAGCCCAACGTCCCCTGTATTCCTCACGCAGTTTCTGGAGAAGCGTTAGCTGTGAGAGGACCCGACCACAAGGAAGCTGTTATCAACGAGACGATTTGCAGTCAGGAACCTCCCTGACTATATAAACTGTATCCCAAGGTTAGTTCACGTTTCCCTATAACCCGACCCTTGGAAGAAGAACGACGTATCCGCCCTCTGGATTTCCCACCGCGAGATCAGATAACGCGCGTAAAGCCATTCGTTACAATTGTTAATTTCGTGCTCTTCATCCTCTCAAAATACAGCGATTTATCAGTTCAGTCCACAAGTTCGTGCGCATTTTCAACATGCACGGGATTCGCGATGACTCATTACTAAACCAAAAAGATTTCGAACCTGTCGAAATTTGTCATCGCTTGACTAATGTATTAGTCAGTCTGTCACCAATTTTCGTAAACATCGGACGTATATTAATACCCATAAGAATGAATATCGATACTTTTTATTTTCGTGTGGCGAATCTGCCAGATCTGCAGCGATAAAAATTAATAGTGTACATGGTGAACATACTATCAGTGTAAAGACTGCCCAAAAACCGTTGGAAAAAGCAGCATTTATGATGAATCCCATTCAGGACGTCCTGATAATTTTGATAACGTATTCTTAAAAATCTTGTGGAGTCAGAGCTACAATTAATAGTGGATCAGATCGCAGAAAGGACGGATTCATCTCATGGAACAGTCTTTCGTCATTTTTCATTTAAACATTTCCTGTCCGTCATCTCACTGATGTTTAATAAAAATGCTGCATTGTTTGTAATTAATTGTCTAGGAAGGCGCATTGGGGTCTACCTATTAGGCCTTCCTGGTATATATCTACATATTTAAAAATAAATAAAATAAAATGTACATATGTATATAGATGCTTATCAAGACAATCGATTTTCAAGCTATAAATACAAGACATTCTTTTCAGGATCATCACCACTTATTAAACAGACTAATTTCTTAAATCAAAATTAATTGTATTGAGAAAGTTCAACTTAAATTTATTAAATCCTTACGCTACCTTTTTCCTACCTATACCCATTCTACTGTTTCCGACATTTTAAAAATCCTTTCTTTTAACAATCTTTCTGTCAGGCGACGACATTCTGATGCTATATTCTTCTTTAAGCTCATAAATGGTTTTCTTGATTGTTCTGATTTACTGAATAAGGTTAATTTCAGAATCCCAGTTCGATACTCTAGACGCGTTGCACTCTTTTCACTTGATCCTTTCAATACTAATTCCCAAAAATATTTTTATCTGCAGCGCGTTTATCGTATGTTTAACGGAGAGCTGAATGAGGTTGATCTGTTTGGTATTTCCCTACATCAATTCAGGTCTAACATCAAGAGAATCTTGACCGATTGATTCATTTTTTCTCCTATTCTATTTTTCCAATATTTCCATTATTTTTATACTTTAGTTTAGTTATGTAATGTGCTATTTAATCATATTATAGCTTTCATTCTTTTCCTTTTCATTTGTTTATTTTGTATTTACCTTTTTCATTTGTTTTTTATATTTGTAAATTTCAATTTCTTCTTATATTCTATCTTATAACCTTTTCCAAATATTTTAATACTATAGTTTAATTATGCAATGTACTACATATTTTGTCATGCCTTTATTCTTTACTTTTTAATTTTGTTTTCCTTATATTTATCTTTTTCATTTTTGTAAAAATCTATTATTGGACTCGGATGTTACATATATTATTTATTTACTTTTTGTTTTTTTTTTTATACCTATCTCTGTACATCCTGTCTGTTGATTTTTCAATTAATAAAATAATAATAATAAAACAGTTAATAAACTGGAGACCGTAAAGAGCCGGAGTGTGTTCAGCATTTTATACGAAGATTAAGCGATAAACGAGGCACGGTCGTTCGAATAGAAACAGTTTTAAAAGCTGTGGCGAAGGAAAGCTCTAATGGAGCAATTTCCTGAGCGCTCGCAGATAACCCTGGAGGTTGCCGACGATATCAATTGCTTGTTTCTCTCGCACTACTAACGCCCCCACCGCGGCAATAAGCGATTGCGTTTTTTTTCTTCCACCTGCAAATAATAAGATTTTCAACTTCGGAATATATTCCAGACCTGCAAATTCGGAGCACTTTGTTAGCATATTTTAAGCTCGTCGTTTCACCCGCTTCGGCAGTTACGTGCATCTCAACGGCATCGACCATAAAAGCTTCTCGTAAAACGTACAAATGCGAATTACACGCGTATGTACGTATGTACACATAAACGAGAGTAGATCCACTCGAATATATATATTTTTAAATATTGAAGAAGTTAATTGCTAAAGGTGGGTGGGCTGAAAAATTAACGAGATGAAAATGCGAAGGAGAGAAGGAGATGGCGTTTATGGGATCGTCGATTAATCCGAAATGGTAATGGGGTCAAGAAGACGCCATATACGAAATTGCCTTCGTTTAACAAAATCGTGAACGATTTTCCAAGTTATTTACTTATTCACGAACAGTCTGGAATACTCGAACATCAATGGTAGCCCAAATTATTATTAAAACGAACATACGTGAGCATTTATAGTAGGTATTGGTATGTATGTATGTAGTTCGAGAATATTTTCGCTCTTTATTGCGCATTCCAAACCAAATATTTTATTACACGAGTACTTAGTAATATATGTATGGTATATATATATATATATATATATATATATATATATATATATATATATATATATATATATATATATATATATATATATATACATAGATTAATAGGGATGTTGGAGATAGAAAATGCTATTAGAAACTTTAATTATAACCACAAACTTGAACCGTGTTTTCGTTCAAACAAAACATATTTTCAGATATGAGCTTATTGAATATATTATACATATATGTCTACTTTTATCTCGGTTATGAAAGTTTAAGGCTTTAAAAGTTTATGAAACAAATTTAGCCGGTCTTTCAATACTGAGTATCGTGAATTTCATTGGCTATAACATCTGGGGTGTGTGTGGCTTTAAATTCTTCTCCAATCTACTCTTGGCTCATCAGATAACAACAGTGAAGAACAGACTTGTTTTGATCGGTCAACCGTATAGGAGATCTTCCTCTACCTCTCTATAGCACCAACCACGACAGACTTTTTCAGGCTGCTATCGCCTTACATCGCCACGTGTCCAATAAATTGTACAATTCGTTACAAACATATTGTTGAAAGGCGGTTTTTATTACGCAACTCCTTCAGAATTGAAACTTTGATTGGTGTTTGGTTTCCAAGAAACCTTCAACATTAGTTTGTAGCATATAAGCATATGGAGAAAACATGGTTTCTTATTATGTACATACATGCATTTTTATGGACGTTTTAATGCCTCTGTTCTTAAGTCGTGTTATTGAGCTTTTGGCCATCGTAATCCTATTTTTATTTATCCATCGCATCCTCTAAAATTGTCGATTCGTGAACTTAAATATACAAATTCACTAACCACTTTCAGTCCACAAAGTGTTTTTAAGTAATATATCGAAATATCAGCTCTATCCATAGACATACAAAGAATAACATATTATAGATGAGGCATATTAAAAAACGGAAAGGTGCGGGGGAATGAATGAAAATTACTAAATACATATGTACATAGATAAATTAAAAAAAGGAAGGAAGGCAAAGATAGATCTTCTTACTAATTTAGAAGTCAGCTAGCTACTGAGAGATTGTTTTCTTTTTTTTTTTTTGGTTGCAGTTTTCAAAAGGGAGACAAGTTTCGAGTGGCAGGTCCCATCTATGTTATTCTATTTGTATGGTTCCATCTATTATGAAACAAATACATATCATTATTATCATTTACGGCCATTCACTATCCAACATCGGATGAAGGCTTTTTCAATACGTTTCCGTTCGCCGAACTCTCACCCATCTCATCCCACACATTTTTCTGATTTCATCCATCCATCTACCCTGTAACCTTCCTTGCACCCTTTTACATTCTCTAGTGTACCATTCGAGTACTTCTTTCGTCCACATTATTAGAGTATTAGAGTCCACGAGTATTAGAATTAGTCTAAATATTAGTACATTGTCTTTTGTTTTTAAGTTATTACTTACTTACTTTGATGATTATATAATAAGGAATAGAGATAAACATAGTTTTTATACTAAAAATAAGGACAAACTAGTTGTGAGTAAGAAAAAATAAAGTTGTTTTTCACAAGGGTGTGCTCATGTATAATGCATCAGGTCTGCTAAGACCATGGATGCATTTTTGCGAGCTGCAAAGAGACACCTCTGTGAGGGACAGTATATATAAGTTAATTATAAATTTTAGAGTTATTAAGATGTATTTTTAAATCAGCTTGATAGCTAAGATAATATATAAATATATAAAAAAAAACATGTCTTCCGTTTTTCGAGCTACGTGAATCGCCCATTGCCATTTCGATCCCTGCATTCTCTCCAATTAACTAACTTATCATATAATATATGCACTTGCCATATACATATGTATTTCCACGTTATGTCGAGCAAACAGCGTTCCATTCTTCTTTGAGTGCATTGGAATTTGTATTGAATTTTGGCGTTCAACTCTCACCATTATATCAACCAAATACATACACATTAAATAAATACTGGATTAGTGACCAGCAATGAAAACATATTGGAACGATATATTGCTGGAGATCTTTTTCAAAGGAATAAATATCGTCTTCGTAAATGTAAAAGACAAGAAAAAACAGTGCATGTTATGCGAAGGCACAAAAAAGGACAAGAGATTATTTTAGATGTTTATTATACATACATACATATATAAAGCAGCAATTTTAGATAAAGTATATTTGCAATAGATTTAGCAATGAAAACTGTTGGGCATATTTGTGTGTCCGAGATCTAATCTATTTCAATCCCAACGGATTTTAATGCATGAATGATTCTGGGAAGGTTTTGATTTGGTTACCATTTAAGTCTACTTTGCTTAGATGTAAAACATATGTAGTTACATGTTTGGATATATGCTAGTACACATAATAATAACATGTGTTATGAATTTGTAACGGGAAGCGTATAAACGTGAATTTTCAGACGTGCTTGTATTTAAAATGACGAAAATAGAACATATTTTGGTCGATTAACTAAAATATATACTTTATTACGTGGATAATATTTATGGAACAGGCCAGCTTACGGAGTTCAACGGTTTTGGTATACTTTCATGTGCAACAGGCCGTGTATTGCGTGCACAATTTACAAAGGATCACAGGTACCCCTACGCTCAACACGTAATAGAAAAAGAAAAATGTGGAAAACAGAAAAACGAAAGAGATAAAGAGAGAGAGAGACAGAGAGGGAACACTCGAAAATCGATGTGACGTATTTTATAAATAGGTGTGTGCCTGTTCTAAAGTGGAAGTTCTGGCAAAAGTGGCGTTTCCAGCCCCCGCCCACCCCCATGCCTCTCCCTCGAAAACAATATAAGGCGATAATTTAAAACGCGAGAAAGCCTCAATCACCCCGAAGCGAAACGAACTTCCGTGGTTTAAGCAACTTGAATATTAGAGGAAATGGCTGCCGTACAAAGAAGACGACAATTTTAGCGGAGGTCTGAAAATCGAGCAAAGAAAACGTACAACAGATGTTTCGCCAAAAAACGAAAAGCAAAATTCGAGCAATTTATATGTATGTATATTATATAATACTTATAAGTGAAAGTACCGCGTCGTTAACGTGAAAATACGATTAACTAAATCATTTCAGAGTCGCCTTACTCCATTGGGGTGGAAAAATTCTAAAAAAAAAAAAATTAGCGAAGATTTTTCCCGAAATTAAATTCAACGATGGAGTCCCTAACTCAGCGGCGCTATTTCGACGAAGGTGAAAAACGAGCGTTAATTACTTTTCTTTTCATCACTGGATGAGAGGAAAAAATAAAATTTATCCCTTTGTTACTGGAAATTAAGAATTCAAAAGCGAAAGCTAACGTTTCCTGCTAATTCAGTGCTGGGTTGAAATTCGATCGTTATATTTTTAAACGAGTGGACTCGTCGCAAATGAAAAATAAATAAACAAAGTAATTAAAAAAAGAGTGGCGGCAAACTCGGCCGAATTTTCACGACACACGCTCGCATACAAGTTTCGAGTTTTCCGGCGTGCATGCAAATTAGGGTTGGAAATATCACATTGTAGCTTTTCAATGGCTGCCCGACCGGTGTTTGTTCAGGACTTAATGTGGTTTCCGTTAAATATAAAGCTCTCCTGTGGGCTATAAACTTGTTGGAAATTTCACACAACAGATTGAACTATCGCAAGGTGGTTATCATACTGGAAATTGCTAGCGGTGCGTACCGGTAACACTACGCAACGATAACGTTTACATTGTATCGAATTACCAATATATGAGCCAAATAATAACAATTATAAAAATATAAATGAATCGAAACTTTCTCAGAATCATTCATGCATTAAAATACATTGGGATTAAAATATATCAGATCTCGCACAAACAAATATATGTACGATCAATAATACGCAACAGTTTTCACTGCTAAATTTATTGCCGATATTTAAAATTGCAACTCTATATATGAGCCGCTATATTTTTAAGTGGCGAAAGTCCAATTTTCAGTTCCGAAAACACTATTCCTGTTTGACTTAATTCACAAATTGTTTTCACTTGGCCATAATTTTGGTTTGTGCTCCAGGTCGATCAAGCTTACCAATTTTTCTGATTTTCATTGAAACGACTTCTGTAAAATTTACATCCCCTTTCCTATCTCTCTTGCTAATTTCATGTTATTCTGCGTCTTGATGTTCGCCAATTTGATAAAAATGCTGCAAAAATTTCTCCATAGATGTCACTGTATGAATATCTGTATGAATTCGCTTTTGATATATACATAGATTGTATTGTATCTGTTTAAGTATACTCGTCGCTTTGCAGCGATCTGTAAAGGCGAGAATACATGTTCGATGAAATAAATAAATAAATAACCGGACATCAGTATTTTTAAATATTGTTAAACGTAAATCATTATATTTGATATATTGCGAGGTATTTCTCGAAATGAAGAAGAGTGGACTTATGCCAATTTCAATTATAACGGCTCATATTTCGTATATGTAGATGAAATACATATATAAAGTGATAAATTCAGAGAATAGTTTGTACGATGGAAACAAACGATGAGTTGCGTTGATGCCTTGACAAGTGATGCAGCTTATTGTAGAAATAATATTATATATACATATGTAGGTACTTCCGACAAGTGATTCTCAACTACGATGAAGTTCACGAAGTGTTGTTAAGAAATTCTCCAAAAATGATGAATTTCTTACGCAAAACATTTCATAGGACAGCTGTCTATACCTACTTGTTAAGATTAAAAATGTTACCATACCATTATAGTTTAACTATGTACATCGTCTACGTCTCCAGAAGTCTACACGTGGAGTTTTCCTGTCACGGTCGATAGTTATATCGGCCCAAACAACGTGTAGGCCAGTGGTTCTCAAGTGCGGCCACTAGTGGATTTCACTGCGGCCACCAGCGACTTAATAGTAAATAATACTAATATTTAAAAAAAAATTAAATATATTTTAAAAACTACAAAAAAAGTAACTTAACAATAATAGAAACCATGCTCATCATTGACAAACTAAAAAATATAGCGAAAAGCCTTGTGACGGAAGTTGAAAATGTCAATTTTTCAATTTTATCTTCTGTTAGTGATTTGATAGATAAGATGACAGACACAACTTCAAAATTAAAATTAAAACTTATAATAATAGAGTGTCTTAAATCTCTGAATCTGGAACTTGATAAAAGGTTCGAAGAATTTAATTTTTTTTAAATCGTTTCTTTTGTATCTTCCCCTTTTATTATGATGACAAATGAAAATTTCATAGTACTACAAAATAGATTAAAATCATTTTCAGTATTGAGATTAATTAACTGGGTTAACGTAAAATATGCATTATTAGAAATTAGTCATGATCAAGTACTTAATAACCATTTTAATAATATTTCGGTTCAAAAATTTTGGTTGGAAATATACGTTGACAATGAAACAAACTAATATAAAGATTTGGCAACAATTGTTTTATTAATATTGTCTATTTTTCCCACTACCGTATATTGCGAAAGATCATTCAGTGTAATGCACTTTATTAAAAACAAATTTAGAAATCAGCTGACAGACGCATTGGAAGAAAGGAGTATTGAGCAATTTCCATTTGCATTATTATTAAATAAATAGATACCAAAATGTTAAAGTTTCTTTTATTTTATGAATAACTTGATCCATTTTTTGTAACTTTAATTTATTTGATTAAATTTGGTGCGGCCACCAGACATTTCCATGGGACTACTACATATTATCACCTGTGCGGCCACGGTAAAATTTCGCCCGAGAACCACTGGTGTAGGTCCTTTCGGGTGGCGATTCTTATATTGGAAACCAGCAGTGGTGATGTTCATTGGAGCAATAAACATCATCATACAGACATTTTTCATTTGAGGAGTGGGTACAATCGAGGCCGACGAGAGGGGGAGGGGAGCTGTGGTAAAGTTCCATAGCCCGGACTATGAAATGTCCATTTCGAGACGTCTAACTTTCCGATATTGATATTTTATACATAACATAAAAATACATGTATTTATTTAATGCAAAATGTTTATTATTTTTCGATCCACGCATTGTTTGTGAAATCGAAACTGCTATATCATACTTTCTTATTCAATTATTTTAAAAAATAACGACCAACTTATAGTTATTTTTCTAATAGTTCTGATTGATTTTCGAATTCGAAGATATTTTTTTTAGTTCCTCATAGGGCCTGTAACTATTTTTCCCAGAGTTTTCTCGGCGGCCCTGGGTGCAATTTATGTAAATGAACTGTTAAAAAGTGCTCGAGCTAAAAAAGGTTAGGGGTCAGCGATCCATAATACGAGTATTACGTAACTAAATGTAAACTTTAGTAAGCTTTCATTTCAGTATGAAAGACTTGAAAATATATGAAAGACTGAATTACTCGAAAAAATATTTTTATGCAGTAATTTCTGATTAATATTATAAAATTTTCATTTATTAAATAAAAAAAAATGTAAGCCCAGAACCCATACAAATATGTTTCACGTCACTTTATAGATTTACCATTATATCTAAAAAATAATCATAATAAAAAAGTGGCTAGTTTTTATCAATAATTTTTTTGTAGACTTCTTTTGATCGTTTCGTATTTAATTTATTTTTATTTTTTATAAATGTAAGATAAATATCGAAAATAAAGATTATATTTAACTTAACAAAAAAAAACTTTACAAAAAAAAAAAACAAATAATCATATCGCATTAATACATAGTACATCCCTAACCGAAAACAAATTTTCGCTAGGCGAAAATGTAAATCGAAAAATAATTGGCAAAAAGTAAACCACTTCAATATAAATGCATTACACGAATAAAACATTGATAATACAAAAAATACATTTCAAAACTTTTTTATAGTGTCACAATACATCACGTTTGCCTAGAATTGCCAACCCTGATCATACATAATACTGTGTGCTTCCGACGTTGTACTTTGCTGTCCAAAAACAGTTTCGGTATATAATATTATAGCTTTGACATACATATCTGAGCACAATCTATACATCTGCAAACTATATACGTAACTTGACATCTAATATTAAACATAGGTAGGTACACGGAATACACACGATCGACCAAACTTTCCCAATGGATAATATATGAGGTTTCCCAAAACGAAAATTTTCAAATTTGACAACCAGACTCACCAGGTACAATAGTGAGTATACTTATGTATGTATAGAAAAGTACATATACATACATACGTATGCAGCATATTGGGTCAAATCTGGTTAATTATTGCACAACATAGTGCGGGAGAGTGTTCCCAATTTAACTATTCAGCACGACCGTCCCTAATTACCCTCGAACTTGTGACCCCGTTATATTGGAAGCAAATTCTGTATAAATGTAACACAACGGAGGGAATATCCACCCCCACTCTTCCACTCACAAAAAAAAAAAACAGAAAAAACAGTGACGAAATAAATCTAGGAACGTTTGTCGTGTTTATTCTTTTTGTTAGTACTGCTAGCCAATATACATCGATCTCGATAAATTGAATCGGAAAGTACGAGACGATAAGATGGTGAAAAAACGAACCGGAAGATATGTCGCGACGTTATGGTCGGATTAATGGCCAAAACAGAGGAAACGGAAATTACGTTTCGCAAATGTGATTTATGCCGATATCCAAGAGAAACACTCCACATACGCACACATGTGGATTATGCGTGAAAATAAATTTGAAGTGTTTTACTGCGGTTTTTATCACTTATCCTGCCCTCCAAATAAATATGCCTTCAACAATTCCCACACATAACCTAACCTAACCTAACCATATGTGTCGCCTTGAGGTAATTCCTGTCATGGCACACATATGTATGTAATAAAAAAAATAGTAAAAATAAAATATAGAATTTGCATATTTATGTAGGTATACATACATACATACATATATCAAACATCCTGACATTCATTTTTTATTCATATATGTAAAAAACACATATACGTACATATGTATGTATACGTAGTATGAATCAAATATTGTTCAAACATTATAGATATAAAAATATGAACTCTTAGTAAATTCGTCGTAGTCGACTGATTGCACAAAGGGCGTTCGCGTTCAAACAAGATTTAAATGTCAGATGAGATTCATAATCAGCGAATTTCTCGCTTTGAACCTGCTTCGCCTAAAGACGCGTCTATATTTGACTAACAAATTCATAGGGCGTTAAGGTCCGACGTTTGACGACCTTTGGTTTGAAGGAGAACTATGTATTTACACACTTGCGTACTACCAACACGCCACTTTCACTCAACTAGTGCCAATTTATTTGTTCTGAAGAAAGAAAATACCCCCAGCAGTGAGGTTTTATTTTTATCGAACGCTCAAGAAAGTCAAATGCGAGTTTAGTAACATAGAATCAAACTGTCTCCAATCAGGATCTCGTAATTGCACTGATTGCACGTCTATCACGTTTCCTTGTCCGAGGATTTTCTTCAATTCTTCCATTTTCTCTTTGTCTCTGATCCGATTTGCGTGAATTTTCTACGTGAGATGAAAAAAAAGTCAAAACCGATACCGGCTACGATTTACTTGATGATTCATAATTTCATTTTCTCTGCTGATTGATTGGGAATATTTTTAAATTAAACCCAGTAGAATATCATTAAGAGTTTTATACGGGCCACATTATAATTTCTCTTAAAAATTTTGCAATTGTACTTGAATTCTAACACAAAATATAATAAAGCACGATTTTTCCTTGTGATTTATTTATACTTTGATTTTTGATTTTTAAATGCTTTTTATTATTACGAAATTATGTTCACAATACATCTTATATCTATTTTAATAGCTACTGATCTACTGATCATTTTCTATTTTACAATTTAATTTAATTTGGTTAGTAATCACAGTATTATATTATTCTAATGTTAATCTAAAGCATAATAGCATTTATACTTTGAGAAAGGTCAATGAACCCAATTTTTTAACCAACAACATAGATAGGTTAGCATATAATGCTTTCGAACAAAGTGGTCACGGGTTCAATTCCCACTGATTGCCGCTGCCGAGACCTTGGTTTGTGACTTCAGGCCGATCGTTTCCTATCAGAGTTTATGTGATTTTCGTTGAAACGTTTCTTGCAAATTGGTATGTCTGTCTTATCTCTCTCGCAAAAAAAAATTCAGAATTTCGATTTTTCACTGGTTTATATAAATGCTGCAAATTTCTCCATAGATGTCTCTGTGGATGTTGATCTTATTTGCCTTGCATAATGCTTCAAATGCTTTGTACAATGTTTGACCATAGATGTTGTGTTTAATGGAAAAATGTATTTATATGTATGTATGAATGTATGTATTATATATACAATATATTTCTTGATCTGTATAGTACACTCGTCGTAAAATGAATGTGCATGGTCGAATAAAAAAAATCCCATGATGCCGTTATCGGGTCGTTAAACGACACATATGATATTAAACTTGTACATATGTACATATATAAGTTTATAGATTATAAATTTTGAAATCGTATTCAAATGGTGTTGACTTAGTAGATAGGATGGTTTTTACCGATTTGATGAGAAACCGTTTTTACGATGAAATCAGATAAAATGGCAAACTCTGATAGGAAACGATTGACTTGGAATCACCTTACTAGCAACACTAGAGATAATGCTTAAAATAAATTCTTCTCAGTCAGATAAAATGGCAAACTCTGATAGGAAATGATCGACTTGAAGTCACAAATATCCAAGCTTGACCAACCAACATTAGAAATGATACTCGGAATAAATTCTTCTCAATCCAGGTCAACCCACGGAATCGAACCCGGCTACCTCTCGATGATTAGCATTAATGCAACCACCAAGCTAAGCTTCTGGCTTATTAAATTAGTTTGCAACAAACTAGTACACAATAACTATTGTATGTAGGTATAAATGCTACATGCTCTACAGGGAGCTCCAGTAAATAAGTGGATCATATTGGTAAAATAAGAACTTCTAATCAATATGAATGGCACATGTTCAAAACTTTTTGATATACAAGAATCAAGATTTACCGTTTACCTATTACACACTTACATATTATAAGTCATTCTATTCAGATATTATAAATTATTTTATTCTATAAATTGAATTAAATGAAATTTTATTTTTTCTTCAAAGCATTTTTACTTTAGCTGGAATCGTTAACTCATATAGTGTATTCCAGAAAGTATTATACATATGTATGTATGTATAGTCAAAGTAAAAAACGCGAACGAATACAATAAAGACAGGATGAAAGGAAACGATGTGAAACGAATACTATTCTACAATTTAATTATTTCATATGAAATCCCGCTTTCCTTTTTCTACCCAAAAGGAAAATATTCCCTCTTTTTTATTTTCTCAAAGCACACCAGCATCCCAAAAAAGCACTACCGATTTATTTTTCATGCCAGCTCGGTCCGCGGAGGTCACGTTTTCGCGTCGCGATAGCGAAAGCGAATCTGCACCTTTCTTCTTCTTTTTGCACAAACCCCGATGTTATAGATTGCCTTCTAGTTATGGATGGCGGCACAGATGCGAACACCATAAAATGGTTTATCATTTCAAAAGTACGGAACATAGGACGAATAATAATACGGCACACGAGAGAGAAAATATACACAACCGGTCCGAAGGGAACAAAATTCGGCCAAGTTTTGTCGAAAGTGCAATATGTATTGGTAACAGATTTATGTGCACCGGATAGACTGTAACGTTTTCTGCTAACTTCCCTCTAACGACACTTTGACGTGGTTCATAAATACGGTTGAGTAAATAGCTAAGCGCACCGACAGAAATAACCAAAGACAATTTAGAGGACTTGAATCAATACCTGGCTCGCTAGACTGGAAGATATGTCCCGGTAGAGATCTTGTATACATATGTAGTATAATAATAATAATGTCGGTATGTACATAAATACACGTGTAAGTTCGTGATACTCTTAATAAGGGAGGTCGTTCGGAAAATAGGTTCTGAGCTGCGACTGTTATTATTGTGTGTGATAGTCGTTTGAGGTAGATCCGGTTGATTGAGGCTTTTGGGAAAGGTCAAATGTGTTCAAAACTCGTGTGGAATTTAATCTAGTGAAATGTAAAATTCTTCACTATCGAATTTGATTAGTTTATCGTTGATAAGTTTTATATTTTTATCTACTCGTATCTACATATGCACATATGTATGCGAGTAAGTATATCAAATGAATGTTTGTATTATCATAAACAGAATGAAATATTGTGTGTACTATTTCATGGTATCTGGATTTGGATCGTACATATGTATATGGGTTTTGAAAGGGGTCGGAGTTCTTTCAAGATTTTATTTACTCTCATCCGCCTGAGAAACGTCGGGCATCGTCGACTAGTATACTTACATAGAAATAAAGCATGTAAATATAATAATTAAATATAAATATGATCATTACGAAAAAATTTATTGAATTTTTAAGAAAAAATGTATTTACTTGTAAGAGGTAAAATATGTACATATGTCCAGAAAAAGTATGAGTTTCTATTACAGAAAAAATATTGTAACGAACAAAATACCAATAAATAAAAAAATAAATGGTTGTATAATAAAAATATGTATGTAATGCCTAAAAAAATTAACGAGTCACTCTAACTTTAATTTTTCTTTCATAAAACTGACATTTGGAAAGTTGTATGAAATTGAAATTTCCCGTTCAAGCACATATGTACATACAATGTACATAAGTATATTGAAATGTTATAATTTTTCTACGTCTCAATTGCTATTACTTAAACATTGCAGACATTTTGGATGAATATCTCGGAGCAAAATAATCATCCAAATCATGCCAATATCTAACTTACAAAACTTAATCCAGATTCACGTTGAACATAATAATACTTTTTCACAAATAATATGTCACTGTCCAAGTATACATATCGTTCGTTCATGAACATACTAGTATGTTCATACACTAACCAATCTGCCAAGTTTACACAAAAGAACAAAGTAATAAACGAACTACGTACATACATAGTTTGTTTATGCACAAACTATTAGGCATAAGTCTAAATATTTTCAATAGTTTGTCCCATCATCCATGTATGTATGCTTACCCTGTTTTACAATATTTTTTAAATAAACGGAAACGGGAATTAAAGCAAACATTTTAATGTGTTCTTCATAGGACTTTCATTTTAAATACTTGTGTTTTTACAGCTAAAAGTTTCATGTGACGCCTGGTGAGTCTATTGAAGATAGCTTTAGTTCGTGTATGAACAAACTAGTATGTTATTGAATTAACTGGTCTAAGCACTTGGACTATACCGTATCAAAAACTACATACGTATTCGTCAAAAACAAATTTTTTTGAGAACATTCGAGCTCTCTAATTCACCCCAATTTAAAATTAAATTGTTACTATTAGAGCTATGTATATATAATATTAACATATACAGGCGCAAATCCATCTGTTTATTTCCCCAAATGACTACCCCATAATTCCTTACAATCCGCCCGTAAAAATACCAACAATCGCACAGTCGCGGAAATCTCACCGGAAATAAACGTAGTGAATAAAATATAACTTTTTTCGGATTTATCTCGATTATTAGCGCTTCGGCGAGCAAACCTTATAAAAATTCAATCAATGCTCTCGGGCGTACAAGTTTGGAACCGGCCAAAACTCTCGAAATTGTAAAGGGCATTAGTCGCCTAGGTATACATATGTACATATATAAGCAAGTAGCCTCGACCCTATCGCGTCAATCCCTTCTCAAGTCAGATTGATTGTGTTTAGGGGGTCTGGCAAATAATTGTGCGATTTATATTCGACGGCGGGCTAACTTTGTCCCTTGTTAACCCAAGAGTCGCATCTCGTCCCTTACTCAATGCTCTGTCTCCACGGTGACCCGGAAAAACGGATTTTTCATTCGCGGTCGCTCGCGTGGGAAAATTTAAGGGACAAAAGACGGTGCTCAACAGGATGCCAAGTATTCCACTTGTCGTAGGCATACTCGACGGTATATGAAGATTTCTTTCGTCGTGAAAACATGGACCGTCTAAAATTGGATTGCGGAAATACGTGGCGTGTATGTATTACACTGTATACGTCGCAGACACGTTTTGAGGATTTAAATTATTCATTCAAAAGAATTTGCATATTTACATATGTATAAGAAATATGCATTTTATAATTCCAACTGTGCTATATATGTAAATATGTATGAAAGTTTCACTTTTGTCTTAAAATAAGTGTTATTAAGTTCGGATTACAGTGGTTGTTAAATTTATTTAGTAACATTATATTAAATCGCATTCATGTTATTTATGAAAATGTATCAGAAAATCGTCGACAAACCTGGGAGCATTATTTTGAGTAATTGGATGCCTTACCCAAAAATCAGAGGATTTAAGATTGGGCGTATCATTGATGATCATATTTCGTTACAAAAAAATGGAATAGAAACCCTGAAATATAAGAAGCATAGAAAAAAATATGCCCAAGGCAGAAATTTCTTTGTTTCAATATCAAATATTTCTAAATATACTTTAATTACTCATTTAGTACTTTTTTATGTCCCAAAAATAAAGCAGCAATCTGCAAAGTGTGGCTGTCTGAGCAAAGCGATAAGATTTTTATTTTAACTTTTAATGTCTTAAACTATCTTTAACTTCTTATTTAAGAAACGCTCTTTTAAACGTAGGTCAACAATAGCGTATTATTTATTAATATAATATACATACATATATGTATTATATTATATTAATATTAATAATATATTATAATATTAATATTAATAATATTAATAATATATTATATTAATATTAATATTATTAATTGCTGTAGAAGGAAGTGGGAATCCACTGCAGTATTCTCCCAAGATAACTATGATGTACAAAAATAAAAGTGTGAAGAAGTCTGACTCTCCGGCTGACACCCGGCGCCTTCGAGGTTCCAGGTCTCACGGTGTGAAATTGGCTACTGGCCACATGCATGTGACTCACCAGGCATCATGTGGAAAATATGCGACTGGAGAAACTTTACGGAACAAATCCAAAATAGGTACTTGGAACGTTAGAGGACTCCTGAATCCTGGGAAAACACTGGTTGTTGAGAAAGAGATGTACAGTCATGGGCTAGATATACTCGGAATCTCGGAAACGCACTGGAAGAACAACGGCCATTATAAAACTTCAAATGGAAATACGATATATTTTTCTGGTAACCAAGATTCGTCACATAGCGGTGTCGCGGTGATCTTAGCATCTAAATTAACCAGTGCACTAATTGGCTACAACCCCATAAGCGACAGACTTATACACTTAAAACTCAACACGCATCCGTATAAACTCAACATCCTTCAAATATATGCTCCTACTGCAGATGCCGAAGATATTAAAATAAATGCGTTCTATGCTTCACTACTCGATACATTGTCAAATATCTCAAACAAAGAAATGACCATCATTCTTGGTGATTTTAATGCCAAAGTCGGTAATAATAGCAACATTGATAACATAGTAGGTAAATATGGATTGGGTATTCAAAATGAGAGAGGAGAGAAACTTATAAGTTTCTGCATTGAAAATAAAATGTCCATTATGAATACTTGGTTTCAACATCATCCTAGGCGATTGTACACTTGGATATCTCCTGGGGATCGTCACCGCAACCAAATCGATTATGTATTAATAAATTCTAGATGGAAATCATCGATACATAACGTCAAAACATATCCAGGTGCAGATTGCGGATCGGACCATAACTTACTTGTTGCTAAATTTCGACTGAAATTGAAAATGATTAAAAGACATCAAAATAAAGCAATTAAACTCACCAATGATGATGTAATTAATTTTGGCAATGTAATCAGAGAAAAAGATGCAGAATTCCAAATAAATCCTAATGTAGATGTAGAAGAGTCTTGGAAAATTTTTAAAGATCTCATAATTCGGTATGCCAGAAAACATCAAACACCGCAAAATGAACATCGTAAGTCTTTTATCTCTGATTCAACTTGGGTTAAGATAAAAGAACGTAAAAGACTTAAACAAACTGGCATAACATCGACAGGATATCTTGAAAGGTATGCAATATTACATAAAGATATTCAAAGGAGTTGTAGGCGGGATAAAGCTAAATATATAAATGACATATGTGAGGAGATAGAAAAACACGCATTAAAGAATCAGGCAAGGGATATTTTTCACAAAGTAAAAATCGTCACTCAAAAATTTTCACCCAAAACTTGGACAATAGATGATCAATTTGGAAACACGCTTACAGATATTGATGTGATACTCAACCGATGGAAAGAATACTGTTCGGAATTGTACAGTGGTAGTTCGTCGACCTCAATTGTTTCCCTAATTGATGATGTCAGGGAGCCTGACATCTTGACATCTGAAGTTGTAAATGCCATAAAGAAACTGAAATGTAAAAAGTCTCCTGGCAGCGATGGTATACAAGCTGAACTTCTGAAAGAGCTTGGTGAAACTGCGATAAAGGCGCTATGTAATATGTGCAACAAGATCTGGGTAAACGGAGTATGGCCGAAAGATTGGGTCAATTCAATATTCATTCCCTTACACAAGAAAGGATCTACAAAAAAATGCGAGAATTACAGGACCTTAGCCTTAATATCGCACTCTAGTAAAGTATTGCTGTATATAATTAAAGATCGTTTGTGCAGTTACCTTGGATGGCAAATACCGAACGAACAAGCAGGGTTTGTAAAAGGCAAAGGGACGAGGGAACAAATACTGAATATACGTCAACTCATTGAAAAATGTCGGGAGTTTCAAACTCCAGCCGTTCTTTGTTTTATAGACTATAAAAAAGCTTTTGACTTTGTGAACTGGGACTATCTGTGGAAAGTTCTACTGGACATGGGAGTCCCCATGCATCTTGTAAAAATAATACATAACTTGTATAATGATAACAATGCAGTAGTTCGAATCAATTCGCTAAACTCGACAAATTTTCGAGTACAACGTGGAGTAAGGCAAGGGTGTATATTATCTCCAGACCTATTTAATATATATGGAGAGTATATAATGCGTAGAGCACTGGATGGTTGGAAGGGTGGAGTGTCCATTGGTGGAAAAAAACTATCCAATCTTCGGTATGCGGATGACACAACGCTCATAGCTAATAATCATGAAGAAATGGCCGAACTGATCCGTCGTGTTGAGACAGAGAGTAATGTGCTTGGCCTCCAGATAAACCGCCCCAAAACAAAAATTATGATAATTGACCGTCACCAACAGCTGCAAAACAACAACTCAGCTTTAAACGGTATAGATGTGGTTGATAATTTTGTCTATCTGGGGTCACTCATATCTAACAACGGCGGCAGCGAATTGGAAATACGGCGCCGGATTACATTAGCAAAATCGGCAATGTCACAACTAACGAAGATTTGGAAGAATAGAGCCATTACAACTGCTGTCAAAATCCGTCTCGTGAAGAGTCTCGTTTTTTCTGTCTGCCTTTATGGTGTCGAGACGTGGACCATGAAGGCGGCGGATAGACGGAGAATCGATGCCTTCGAGATGTGGTCCTGGAGACGGCTACTGCGCGTGCCTTGGACCGACAAACGCACGAATGTGTCTATTCTTGAAGAATTGAAAATCAAGGATAGATTGTCAACAATATGCCTGAAACGTATATTGCAGTTCTTCGGCCACATTGCACGAAGAGGTGAGGAGAGCCTGGAGCGGTTGGTTGTGGTTGGTAGCGTCGAAGGCAGAAGAGCCAGAGGCAGATCCCCCGCACGCTGGACTGACCAAGTATCTGCAGCGACGGGCGCTTCCACGGTAGCAAGTCTTCGCCTGGCCGAATTTAGAACTGAATGGAGGCAGCTGGTTGACCGCACATCATAGTCACGATCCTCAGTGATGAGGGAACCGACAGCAATATATATGTATATAATGGTGGATTTTTACCGTTCTCAAGAAATGTTTGTCAAGCTCAACTTCGATATCACACTGCATTGCGAATTTATATAAAAATAACTTTATACTTAAGTTGTTTGTAAATATAAATACTCTTTACAAAACACTGAAAGATGAATAAAATTCTAAAACATTTATTCTCATTTTCTTTAAAACAACACTAAAACTTTGCAGACTACTTTGCTGAATTGTTCCGATAGAATGTGAGATATCACATACATATCTTGGGACTTTAAATATGTATGTGATATCTCACAAAAGTTTAAATATACATACATATAAGAACCCTCTACCTGCAAATGGAAGCCGTTTGATAAAAAAAAACTTTTACCACCTAAAAAAAATCGGATATGACCAACCCACGACTGTATTTACATGTGCACATACATATGTATTTGAGGAATACATGAAGGATAAAAAACAAAATTCGATAATTAAACATACATGTACATGTTCATACATACCGAATATGATAGCTTTTTCGATACAAATTGAGCGCAAATGTAGGGAAACTTACACAAGTCAAAGGTTCTACTTCCGGTTGTACTTTGTAATGTAAATTACAAAACATTTTTGAATTTTTCTATTATTTTTTAACTATTGTGTTGTCTTTAAATTGTATATATGCATATAAATTTTATTAAAATTCATCGAAATTGTTTATTATTTAAAATTAAACTCTTCATAAAAATAGATGCTAAATAGACGCTAAAATTGAACATTTTTAATGCCCTAAAACGTTAAAATGCAAAATGAAAATGCTAAAATCGACAAAAATAGATGCCCAAATTACGTTTCTTTGATTATGATATATAAATACATACGGATGAAAATTGAAAATTTTCAGACTAAAATTCCAAGAATCTTGAATATTGAGTCTAGACGATCGCATATTAAATTTCAAAACGATGTCAAGCCGATGTTTAATTTAGCGTCTTGTCAGTTTTGCGGCGCACTTAACCCTTTCTTCGCCTTCCCGCCCATACCGGGCGCAACCGCGCAATCCAATTTGAGAAACGACCGGTTTCGGTCCTGGTCCAGGAGAGGCATCATGAACTATTCCAGTCAGTTGAAGGCCTACTTTCGACTGGATTGTAATTTAATTAAAGCGGGTATTCGACCGTTAGCACCGCCGACATGTGCGTGTGTGCGATCGAACTAGCCGGGGGAGATGAGATCGGTCCGAAAGTCTCGTCAGGTTTAGAGCTCAGAAGTTAGTTGACATTCGCAGGTAATTGAATTAGTGAGAAGAGACCGCATGAATATTCATCGGTTGCTGATTTGCAAAGTGAGAATACCACGAGAAAATTAGTCCCCATATGTATGTAGTACGTATACGACCGACGTTACCCACTTACTTACCCCGAAAACGTTTTGGCTTTTCCTAATGGGGATTGTTAGCAAGAAATACATAGTTAACTGTGTAAGACTTTAGGTCCATAATTATACATATTTATTGACTTTAAATTTCAATATCTGCTTACATTCTGAACGATTTGAAATTGAAATCTTAATTCAAGTGAAAAAAAATTGTAGAATCTGAGTTAAAAAAAAATAATTCTGCAAAAAATACCTAATCAACTGTGACTTCAATCAATTTAAAAATAATAATTAAAAATCAATTTGATTCAGCATATGTATAAACGACGAAGATAAAACATTGGCACTTTTTGTAAAATAAGCTATGAACTCGTATAACATATCAAATTGAGATCACACAAAGTGACATTTTGTAATTTATCTATAATACTAGCCGGTGTAATGATGCCCGGCGTTTCTCGGGTGGATGGAAGTTAAAAAAAAAAGCTCTTCGAAGGGTTCCAACTCCTTCCAACATCCGTTTACGGCCTGTTGGGGTACGATACGATATGGTACAATATAAAGGTATTTCTAATATTATATAAGATTTGCAGACGACACTATACATCAATTAACAGGATAAAATGGCGGAATTACTTCGTAAAATAGAAACAGAGAGTAAACATTTGGGTCTAGATATAAACAAAAATCCTCCTCGTTAACAGATTCGAGCCTCTCATAAAGTCCAATGCTTCAAATGACCATGAGGGATTCAACGATTTTATCTTCCTATGTGATTTTATGAAAGAGGATGCCAATCAGAAAACCGCGGAAGAAGAGCAGTGGCGAAAATGGCGATGATCTGTCTGACAAATATATTAAAAAACTGCTCTATAATGAGAATAAAAATCCGTCTTTTGTAATCTCTGGTAATTCCCATTGCATTGTATAGAGTCGAGATATGGACGCTTTAAAATAGAGAAAAGGACATGTGAGATGACCTGGGTATGTTGCGCATTCTATTAGACCCACGAACATTCCCGTACTCAAAGAGCTGGCAGTTTCAGAAATGCTTTACACAACATGTAGGAAAAGGATTTTTTCCAACTTTGACCATATTGCCAGAAATAAAGTGGTGAGTCTGGTGGAGAGAAGCTGGTATTCGCCGGAGCACGGGAGAAAATACAAGAAAAAGGACTTATTTAGACTGTCCATCTTATGGTCTCCCTTAAGATGGTCAGACCAAATTAAAAAAAACTGACAGGGTCGTCCTTAGGCGCTGCTTTCAACTCGGTACAGGACCGGGAGGAGTGGATGCGGATCGTCCACCGGATTCCAGATGATATCAATGACCACGACGTTCAGCATCGAGCAAATGAGGAAGAAGATACTAAATTTGGTGATACTAAGTTGAAAACTATGAGTTTTCATTGCCGATAAAAAATTAACATTAATTTTTACTTATATAATCATAAATAATATAAGATATGCTTAAATATATATGTAATTAATGTACATATATTTATATATTAGCTGAATAACGCATGTAATTCCCGTTCCCGTTTTCATATGTCGGAAAAACGCAGGCTGCGAACACATTTAAAATTATTCAATTGTTTGTTTATTTTACCCTAACAACGTAGGTGGCGACATGAAAACATTTGAAATTATTGCGTTGCAATGACACTCATTCCCGTTTATCCCGTTTCCGTTCCCATTTGTGGGCAATTTTTTTACAGACACCATCGCGGGCAAACATACAATCACTCCTGTAAGTTTAATCGCAATCGGTTGAATGGTATAGGAACGGATACGTGACAGACAAACATTGATTTTTATATACATACATACATATGTATATATGTAGATTGTAGCAAAAATTTACGTAATCAATCAAATGGAAATGCAATCAACCTGAGCAGGTTTGTCAAAAAGCTACCATTTTGCAAATTTAGTGCACAAAATCAATTAAAAACTTCAACTACCTAAATTTGTATACCTAGACGATCGAAATTTGGTTTCTAAGAAATTTTTAAATTTGGTATTGTGTAAATAATCTCTTTTTTATTCACAACAACTAAAGAATTCACACATATAATGGCTCCTTGTAGTGCAATTTAAATAATTTCATCGGTGCATTTTGTGCAAAAGCAGGATTAAAGTAGGGGGTACGTTACTTCATTCAGATTCTAAAACCCACCCCGAGGGCTATAAAACGTTAAAAACTCGTGCTCTATAAATAGCTAATGGAAACGAACGGTGTACGAAAAGAGCAACTTAAAATGGATAATGGAACGATTTTGAGGTGCTCGATGCGATTGGAACGAAATTCTCGAAGGCAGAGCGTATTCCAACAGCCATTTTTCCATTAATCGATTGGATACCGTAAGTCAGAAGACATTAGCGGATCTCCGTACCCGAATCTGCATTGTAAATATTGTTCTCTCGCTCGCCATTAACATAACAATATATTTCAGGCCACGGATTCATTTGCATATTATTGGATATTATCATATTTCCCCGTGAACGTATTTTAACCACCCTCCTTTTGTCTCTCTTGTACTCCCCTGCGCGTCGTCCTCACTTTCCGCATTTTTATCTCCGCTTATCCGCTTAAGAGAAATTGAGTCTCCAGTCAATATTACTAGGTGTATTGAGGGGCGTCTCCCGGTCGCAAAGTGCCAAAGGTAAAATTTTCCCTAAAATTAATAATAATAATCCGACACTAATTACCAAAAAGGACAAGCGAAATGCTTCCAATTAAATTTCAATGTCGCAAATATCGCCATAAATTATATACACAAAAAAGATTGTAAATAGCGGAAGAATTTATTTAATTGATACATTTTGAACGATAAAATGGCTTTTGAATGTACAAACAATATGGTATTCTATGACAGAACCACTACTAACTATGTACATATACTAACTCACCAGTAAAGAGTCTCGATGATTACAGCAAAATGTCCATACCCTCCAGGTGTAAACAAACACAGGTTTAGTAAATATTATAGTTGACTAGCGAGTCTTTAGTAAATATTATGTATAAAATGTATTATGAGCATTTATAAGAATTGTAAATAGGTTTTTGAGCTCTTTTTCCTATGATGCTTGATGTAAATTAACATACATAATATAATACTATAATTTTAACAAAAATATAAAATAAAATTGTAAAATAGAAAATGATCTAAAATGTTAAAATAGATCTAAGATGTGAACATAATTTAGTTATAATAAAAAGTATTTAAAAATAATGAAAAAACTTTCACAAAATTTTGCTTCTCAATTAAATTAGACACAAGAACTTTATTCGATACTTCACAAATATCAGTCAGGCATATTTTAATATGTAGCAACTTTTATATATAAACTTTTTGTAATAAAGAATCGAATTATCAACATATTTTTTTTATATTTATAGATAAATATATTTACGTAGGTATTATATTATATTTCAATATATGTATTTACACTTCAACTACTGACTCGTGAAAACATTCAAAATAATAATCACTTTCACAAAATCTAAAATTTTGTACTAATTTAGGTTACTGTTCAAATTGCGCTATTTCGAATGCTTTCATTGATTTTGAATACATAAATAAATACACCGACAGAAAAGACCGCCGTAGTAATGCTATACAGCATTATTGGTTTTTCGATTAAACGATTTCAATATAAATTTGAAATGAAAGCGATATTATAGAAACGATGACTACAACCGCACCGTGCCGGAGAAAATTTCATCAGGGGCTCTCAATCATTATAGAACCTTATCTGATCACCAGCCCATAATCGTATTATCCCAAAAATCGAGAACGACCACGTGGAAGAATTCCATTCGATTTTTAGAATTGTAATATGAAATCCCAAATCAATCTAAAACGTCTACCGATTGACATACATATGTATGTATGTATGTAAATGCACACATATATGTATGTATGTGTTGTAGATATTTTGTAACTTACTGGGTAGTAATTGGACTCCCCCAGGAAATCTCTCATTTTGCACAGCGATGCTTTGGAAGGGACTGAAACGGCTTTGAACGATTCAAGAGATGAATTTGATTCGAATCGAATTCGTCCCCCAATTCACGAAACGTTCGTGACGAGCGTTCGTTTGGCTGACACACATCAACACTCCAATCAGGGCTTTTGTCCGTAGCCGCTCTGGAGTACGCTTTGCAGAAATCCATGCCAAAGTTAATACCCACATACATATATAAATACGTACAGTATGACCGTTAAACTGTAAAATCACTAAACGTGTGCGTTTTGGTATAAAAATATACGTGAAAGATGAAAAGGAAAATAAAAAATGGAATTTTTTCATAAAATTTGTATAATGGTCTACATACACATGTACACATATGAGATAATATACTAAATTTGAAATTTCTTAATTGAATATTAAATGGCTGCACACACACAAAAGTTACTATACCATATTAAAATACTTGCTAGTAATCCTACTAAACCACGAGCACGTGCATTGCGTACGATTTAGTGTTTTTACACCTTAATGAGCCGTATAAAAATGCAGACACACAGATTGGTACGCAGCACGTGTTATTTATTTAGATAAAAACGCTAGCACGCCTAATCTATACCATCGCGATCCTTGATAAAGTTCACGCCTTACATACATATGTGGTAGTGATCGGTGATTAGTATATTTGAAAAAATGTAGGAGAAACTTATCGAAATGATAAGATCATACGAATTAGCAATGACACGAGGATACACTCATCACAGCTGGAATTTACCTAGTCAAGGCATCCCGTACGATTCAGTCTGGCTCACGCCCTCACAATAATACTACTTACTGCAGTAAGTACTACTTACATCAAAATGCATAAAATGTTGTGTTGACTATTATAACCGAAACCAATCTTAATTCCAATGATGCTCACAAAGCAATTGCAAAAGAAAACTTAAGTAAGCCATGTAAATATAATAATGATTTGTGTATTTTCATTTCAGTGAAAATTTCTATGCTAGAACCTATTTTTGTTCAAAAACAACGACTAAATTTTCTTTTGTTCTACAAAAAATCAAGCCAAAATCACAGAGTTGAAAACAAAGATCAACTGGTTCGAGCAGAGAGACGTCAAAAAGTTACCGTTAGCGTTTTGGCCATAGCACGCGTATCGAATTATCAACATTAAAATTTTATCATTCTTTATAAACCTATTAGTGAAGTAAAAATATATATGAGAGCCTATAATGAAAATTTTATAAGATATAGTGTGAAAATATAGTCATAGGAGTAGGCGTTTAAAGTCATAGGTAGAGGTAGGACCGAAGCGCGCCGTCTATTGTTCCATTATTGTAAATGCTTTGTAAAAAAGGTTCGGCAAACCTTTAATAATGGATTTACAACATGTGAACAATGAACAGCGCGCTCTGGGTCCGCTCTTTAGTCATAGGCGTTTAAACAATTAATCTGATAAAACGGGTGGGGGTGGAAAGTCAAACAAACAAGATTACTACCTATTGACAGTGGGTGAGCTGTCACCTTCTCCATTTTTTTTGGATTCTCAAACGTGTTTATTACGACTATGTTTCACCATCAAATTTAGCGGATACAATTGAAATCTCTAATGGCAAAGTTTCAAAGCAATCAGAAGATTGTAGAAAGGTGAAACTAAGGTGAAGTAAAACCCTGTAAAATAAAAATAAAACATAAAAAGACGAAGATACGACTCAACCTAGTATGGATTAATTCCATTGACTAAAATTTAAATTGATACAGCAGTACTACCGGAATATATTTCACGTTCAACGGAGACGTACATTTATTAAAAACTTTGAATAACATGCTAATACGAGAGAAAATTCAAATTTGGTACGGAAATGCAGGTCACCACACTACATACTACATATAATGTATAGAAACTTTTCAACAGAATACACGGCATAATAATATGTCTCGGCAACATTGCAGAGACATATTCGCATATAATTTTACGACATACCATCCGTTGAGTGGCACCAAGAGTGGTTTCGTGTATCCATCACACCACGCCATGGCAGCTGTAACCAAGCCGTCTAAAGCGCTATGTGGCTTCATTATGGCGGGTCGAAGCCAGCTTATCACCTGGATTGAAAATGTTAACTTTAGATCGAGTTTAATTAAAGCAAACAATCTAGGCGAAAGCTCGAGAGCGGAGCTTTGTTTATTTTGCGACAAGTTGTTTGATTGATTAAATAGCGATTAATTAATTATACCTGAGCTCCCAGCTGCATGTGGTCTCTGGTGAGAATGTCGCTCGACTTTCGCACCGTGCTGTATACCAGTTCTATATCTCTATCCAGAATGTAGCACCTGACGTGTTCGAGTATGCATCTCAGGTATGAGATTGTCACGGTTTGCACCTGCGTTTGTAATTGAGAATGAAAAAAAATAGTACTAAAGCGTAATTAATAATTTTCTTATTATCATATAAATATAATAGAATGTCAAAATAACTTAATTAATTATCGGCGTACTAAAACAACTTGCAAATCAATAAGCGACATACATACATATGTATATATATACATATATTTCTTCGTTGTTTAATTAACTTTTGCGCAAAAGAGAAAACTTTCAACTTTCAATGTCATTTATTGATTTGGTAGTTGTTTAAATTTATATTATATTTATACATAGACTTTTTCGATATTTAATTAACTTTCGCGCAAAAGAAGAGAAAAGTTTTAAATGGACAATATCGAGGGTGATACCTGTTTATATTTCCGTCCCGATTTATTAAATATTATATTGAATAAATTAATGAAATTAATTTCGCAAAACTTTCGCTACTCTTAATACATACCTGAGCATATACAAATTGATTGAAAAAGCTAATGGATATTTTATTCACTATAATATAATATATTTTTGGAATATTTATATATCACACTCATTAATGTCTGAATATTCGACACAAACATACGACATCAAAATAATGATATACAACATATGATTCAAAATTTGCACAACTTATTGTAGTAATAAAGTTTTCCTGTACTTCAAAAATGTATAGAATGATCGGAGCTTATCTTTATAAAAATTTGAACATAATGAACATTAAAAGTGAAGAAATTTATGCATAGTGACGAAGCATATTTCAAACGAGTAGCTTAGTATATAAATCTGAATACTGCAAGTCTACTGTGCAAAAGTTTTAAATCTAGCTACTCACCAATGGTGTGATAGTGTAATAGCTAAAGTATGCAGATCCAAAATAAATTCAAAGTGTAATCTATGATAATTGTGAGGAAAACTTTTGAACGTAGATTTAAACTTACAACGATTCTTACGACGGTAAAAATATAATACATATATTGTTCTCAAATATTTTTTATTTTAAACGGTAAATAGACAATAATTTTTTGCGGGCTACGAAAATGCTGGGATTCTTAGCACGAGTTAGTAAACCTTCCCAGAGTGCGTTGGTGCCTAAAATTATTTATGAATCTCTAGTACGTAGCATTCTAGAATTTTCTTCCATTATATGGAGTCCTACTCATATGACTCATTCATTAAACATTGAGAGAATCCAAAAACGGTTTCTCTCAAATTATATGGTTATTATCCTTGGCTATATCCTAGTGCATTCCTATTAGGGGCGTTAGCCTTCAACTCATTGGAGGCTCGTCGTGTTATGTTTCTGGGAAAGCACTTTTCTAAGCTATCAAATGGGTTAGTACACAATCCTCAGGTTCTTAATGAATTTAAGTTTTATACACCTAGTAAGTTCAGGGACATGAGGAATCGTGATTTGTTTTCTCCTCCTGTGGCTCGCACAAATATGTTGGCAACGTTTCCAATATCTAGAGCGATATATCTGCTCAACCGGGTTGCTGGTGAAATTGACCTGTTTAATGTAAGCTATACTGAATTAGTTGAGTAGTTGTGGAGCAACGCTCGTGGTAGATTTTATCAATTATACATGTCAATGATTATTCCATCAAAATATAAGAGGTAGTTCTTTTTATGATTAAGGTTATTATTATTGTGATGCTATGATTGTGTGACTGGCTACAGGGGCGCGTTAAATTACTCTGCAATGTCACTGTGGCTAATATGTTAAAAAATAAAATAAAAATATATACACATCGGATAATCAAAAAATGTCTATTGTTTCAAAGTAAGAATATTCCAATCAACTTCAAAAATGTGTATGTACTTTTACAAATCGTCATAAAAAAATTCATGATGTTTGTCATCCTGAATTTGAATGTTAAAAAAAGATCGAAACAACGTAGAGTGTGAATTGTGTTAGTATGTACAAACATGTATAGGAATAATCACGAAGAAAACGAGGACAGAGCCATATTCCCCGTCCGTATAAACACAAATAGAAAATATCTTATTCGAGCAGTGCTAATTTTGAATCATTCAGTCCAATTATACTTATATTTGCAATAAAGACCATTTTCAATATTGATTTTCTTATTTTATATCTGGCAATAAATAAGCCGAGAAACGTTTTCTACGGGACAATAGCAATGTAGAATTAATTTCCGAACAAACAGCTACGAGGTAGGGGAATGGGGGTGGTAATTTGACGAGCAGTCTTTAAAAGTGACATCGACTAAATAGCCGCACAAAATATTTGTCTTCCTTCTTCATTCACCGTCGATTCTGCGAATGGGTGAGAATCTTTCTTTTATTTCGGGATTCGAGGCAGAGCTGGGAATAAAATCTTTTGTATAAGCGAAAATGTGTGCACAAAGACCGCGACTAAAAATATGTTTTTCCACGAGCCCCTCAACCCAGAACATTCGACATAAAGAGCCTTGCGCAAACCTTTGAAACGGAGAATGAACACGTCGATTGTGTCGACGAAACCGGGTTTTCCCCGAAAAAAAACAAAAAGACAATCTATCGAACGAAGATACAAATATCCAGGCGGATTAGTGGATGGCTTTTCAATGAAACAATGAAGGTAGGGGAAAATTCAACGAACCGCTGCGTGTAGAAAGTCGAAATTGCATATGGTGAGATCCTTGAGCCGCGTAAAATCACCGGCTAGGAGGAGATGAAGCCAAGATTCTTCGACATGTCTCTGGGTGAATGGCGCTGCCGTGGATTTTTTTGTCGATTGGAACGGGGTTGCATTGTCGTCTCCACCCTCGGCATTAGCTCCATCCCCTGCTACGACTCCATTCTCTCGATCACCTCCTAAAACAATTAATATTCAATGAATGCTTCTGCAAAAGTAAGGTTTAACTACCGGTCAATTAAATGCAACGATAAAGAGTTCTACAGAAAACACACATAAACGAAAAAAAGCACGTCGAACAATGGCTACGTAGACAATGAAATGAAAGCATGGCGAAGTGGATCGTTTCAAAGAACGATCAAAGTATTTGCAGCATGGCAAAAGACTTCTGGAATTGGTGATTACAGTAGATTAACAACGAATGGGATTTATATATTAATTTTTATTAATAAAAAACGCACTGAATATTTTTTAAATACATTATATACATTTGATATTTTATAACGAGCTAAAAATTTTCAGAGGTAAAATTCTGAGAAGATTAATCATACATGTAAGTGAGTAAAAAATCGTTTTACGTAATGTTTATTCAAGCTCGCAGCAATGTATAAATTCTCTTTACTCCTATTACATATACGCATAAATAAATATACATACATATATTTATATACCGGTACATATGTACGGTACATAAATACTTATATTGAGAAAATAACGTGTTAAAGTAAACTTTAAACACTTGGATAAGTTTCGTCACTCGTATCGACAGATGGATTTCCCCAAACAAACTTAAATTCGAATTTTATCTTTATCGTATTGATGGGATCAAAGAGGCCTAACTCGTAAAAGACTCGAACAAATCTATTTAGCGAAATGTATTTGTAGTATTTATTTGTACATAAAATAAAACACATACATACATACATACATTGAATTAACGTTTTTGAAACATCATGATAATTCATTACTTATATAAACATATTTGAATAAAATGAATTTTTATGTCATGTATATTTTTTTTCTCTTTTTATTTCTTCTATTTATGTATTTGTAATTTATGTATTATTTCTTACGTTCTTAATTTGTTTAGCACACTTGTCGCTTTGGAGCAATCTGTTGGGCGAGTGTGCATGATTAATTGACACATAATAAAATAAAATAAAAATAAAATATGCAAAAAAAATGTGCTTTGAAAATTTTCAGAACGGTAATTAATAAAAATTACAAAATTTTACAGAGTAATTGAATTGTGATGTCACTTTTGATATTTGTATAATCGATATTTAAAAAGTTACAGCTAGTCTACCAGAGTTTTTAACACCCATTAATAACACAGACATTTTTCTCAAACTTTCGCAATATTCCATAAAAAATTTAAAACGAAAAGGTGATATTGGAAATATTAGAATATTTTTAATGAAAAAAAAGAGCATTTGTATATAAAACTTTTTATATATGAATGCGTTAGATCAGAGTTGAAGTCGGAAAATTTTTAAATACCTCCACAGAAGCTTCAAAAGGTTTATATCCAATTTTATTTATTTTATTACATACATTTCCATCATATGAACCATGACAGGAATTACCCCGAGGAGACACATATGGTTAGGTTATTTTTTGTACATAAGCACTTTCAGACATTACAGTACAATTATATATAATATCAATAGAGACATCATGGACAAACTTTGACGAACAGAAGATTTGCGAAAAATACATATTTTTACAGAGTATGTATTAATGTATTACTCCCGTATTAATGTGTGCGCCCAGAATACGGGAGGAAAAGTCGGTTCCTCTTGGTCCTGACGTATCCTGCTCGCGCAAATTAAGTGAGTATGTACCGTTTACCATGCACCCTTTTCTTTATCTTTCGACTTAAGATCTTTCGATTTTCGATCTTTGCCTTCCGATATTTGCGTTTTCAGGCGTTTCACATTCGGGCCCGTGAGGTAGACCCGTATGTAACATATTTATTAGAATCAATAAATTCGAGATGCTAGAAACTCAAATTTGTGAGAAACGGGGAAGGGGGGGAATTTTCGATTAACTGGATCCATCACAACAATTAAGCTAGATAAAAAAATAAGCAGGAGACGGTCGATCTGTTTTAATAACCACCAAGATCTTGCCAGCAGCGAATTTGGCCGGGACTCGAACCCACGACCGCTCTACTGTTTTGTAATAGCTCTATCAGTGCATTATGCTTACGCTATGTGAAGATGAATTTATATTTGTTTATTTGTTATTCCACTATGTACTTTTTTTTTAATTAGTACCACCAAATTTGGTACACAATCTGTAGTTATAATAATAAATATTATGTACCAAAGCCCTTTAAGTTAGCTACGCTGTAGCTCATGTAAGTATTATAGAAATATAAGATAAATATTACATATCAATACATATGAATGTAGATATATACATATAGATATCCGAATATATTACTAGAACTACTATCATACGAACAAAAAAAACATTATAATATACCACTTTTTAAGTAACTTAATATAATAAATACAAGTTCTTACTCGTAAATCAATTGTAGAAAGATGAAAGTCTGATCTTTTACGATTGGATTTTAATCACTATACGTAACGCTTTTTCCAGACCATCGACATTTTTTCTTCGAACGCATATGTCAAACGAAGCTTCGACAAACATCTATACAAACACAAATCGAATCGACCAAAAAGCAAATATGCACATATACATAAATACATACACACACACATATATGCCCGTTTTCCTTTTTTCAGCAACCATTTTTGCGGATGTGCGTCATTTGGATTCCTCCATACAGACATTTGTGTGATTAATGGCATCGATCATAATGTGTAGAGCGTGCGTTGTAGGAAATAATATCGCTTTTTCATTACTGTAAAAATCGTTACATCCCATCATCCACGTGTATGTGTATAAATACACTCACACGCGAATAGAAATATCCATACAAAGGATCCATATATACATACATACATATATACATAATAATAATAACATTATGCAGGGTATACATTTACAGATATGTATGTATGTATGTATTATACGTACGGATGTCTCGAATATGACATGTATTTTAAAAACCTCTTCGTGAACGTTCTCGAGGATCGTCGGCATTAGTGACACAAGAGAGAGCATACGAAGAGATGGGGGCTTGTGGACATCAAAGGGATGCTAAAACCGGGACAGTTACATATTATATTACGTATACGTGTAATATATGCGATCGTTCAAGACGTGTTCTGTTCCGCTTGTGAGCGTAACTTCATATAAATTTTTACGTTGCTCCTGAAAAATAACCCTTCAAATGCATGTATGTATGTACCGATATATACATATGCTTGTACATAAGTACGACTGAAAAATGTTCAATTGAGTCGTTTCTACACACATTGTGTATTAGTAAACGTGTCAAATTTGAGCGATTCAGTGACATTTGAATTAATATCAAGTATACAGATGTATGTAGGTATGTACTACATATACATGTACGTATGTCTATCGTGGAAATTGTTTGAGTGTTAAATACACTCTGTGAAATAATACACGAGTGCTTGGGTGAAACTTAGTGGTGAAACAAACAAAGTGATGACGGCTAGTTACTCTATTCTGTAGTAGTATCAGGCGAATAACTACGAGATGTCAAATAAGTAAACATTTGTAATTATTTTCGTCATTCAATTTACTGCATTTATGAGTTGCTTCGTATTAAATAATGATATAATAATTCAATAAATGTATATTTACATATTATGAGTTTTATCAAATTAGAACATGTGACTAGCTATTTATTTCCAAACCTTAATTTAAAAATTACCTATAATATTTTGTCATATATGTACGTATGTATTGTCATTTGGTGAAAATATGTCGTATTATGTCTTGCCAACGATGACATACAGATGCGACATTGAACACCAAAATTCTGAATAAGGTCCAGTGTACTCAAAAATAATGAAATACTGTATGCCTGGCATAACGAGGTGAGACAAAAAACGGAATATGTGCGTGAGAAGTATGATACAAGTGGTTGATGTAATGATGATAATAAAGAGATTGAAATGGTAATAGGTGGGTTACGTATGTAGACGAACGGACGATAGAGGGACGAAAGAAGTGCTAGAATGGTACCTGAGAGAATGTAAAAGGGTGTAAAAAGGCTACAAGGAGATGGGTAGATGTGGAAAAACGTGTGGGACGGTTGAGAGCTGCCCAAAACAAAAACGAATTGGATAGGCCTGTTGGAGAGGCCTTCATCCAGCAGTTGATGGCGAATGGCTGTCAATGATAATGATGATGAATTTACATGGACATGCACTTAATTGTTAAATACTTTCCAATACTTACATAGTTTGAATTTGTCAAATTTTGACACAAGCACTTTTTACATTTAGGTCCAGATTTAAAGATCTCGAAGTTGTTTGAAAAATTCGTCACTGATTCTGATTTGGATTTTTTTAAATTTATTCATGATAATAGCTACAAATCCATGATTTTGATTTTTTTGAATTTGGAAAATATGTTGACTAATAAAATTATAACATATGTATGTATTATTCATTATATGAATGTACACCTAAAATAATTAACTCGAATGAAGAGTGAACTTCTATAAAGAATAAAAAGTGACACAAATTGATATCAAAAGCTCGCATTTACAAACATATGTATATAGGTACATACATATATACAGAATAAAACAATGCAGGATAAAGAGATACGGTTCTACGTATTTACTCACCGTGTACTTTGTACAATTGCATATATGAAAAATAAATGTGTTTCTAAATATTCATACTTTCATATGACTCGGTCCATTTTCATAATGAAATGTGTAATATTACATTTATTTATTTATTCGACATTCACTTCGCTTCCGAAAGCCATATAAAAATGAATATTACGGTACCAATAACGCTAATGGTACGAAACGTGCGATAGAGTTTTCCTTGAAAATAATATACTGTATATTAGCCGAGGAAAAATAATCATTCATTGGAACGTGCAAACCACGTACGTAACTACCAATTCGATGGAAAACATCCCTAATGTATATTTATAACCGGGTACGAAAATATACATATTTATTACATATATTTTCCAAAGCAAACTCAAATATTTGAAATTAACGGACATACTCGCACATAATTGCGGCTGGGAAAACTCGTTTTTAAGAATATTTTTGAAATTCTGCCAGCTTCGATACTGACTCTATATAAATACATACATATTTATAACATACATTAGTAATCCATAACATTATCATTTACACATGCGACTGACGTAAATCAAACTCTCAAAAGTATACTAAATAGTTTGTTGACAAATTTCATTAGCGATTCTTCGTTATGAATATATTCATACCAAACAATTTTATTTTCATGAAAGATTTTTATATTTTTTGTTTCATGCGCCACATTATGCCGTAATTATAAAAATTGTATTTAATCTGTTCTTTATTGCAGTACGAGCACTTACGGCATTACATGTAATATATTGTCATCGGAATACATCATCATCGTGATGTTTGATGAGGGCGATATTTTATTGCAATATACACACAATGTGTTCCTTGAAAGCATCGTTATTATTGTTTGTTGTAGCCATGTGGGGTAGATTAGGTGGCGCAAGGTGTGGAACAAAGGTCAAGTGTGAATGTACAATATGATTATATTACATACTACATGCATAGATCGATTTTTCCGGCTCGTAACTTTTCCTATTATAAATAGAATAAGTTTTCCAGGAATATTGAAATGAAAATGTCTCATAGGTGACAACAAGTTTGAAATCTACATATGTACAAACAAAGGTACCTACATACATACATACATACAAACATATGTATATCATCGATATTGAAATATTATATTATATAGTGTGAATTGAATGGTTTATTTAAATTATTTCAAGCACTATTAATTGCCTTGAAGTATTATAAAACTACTTCTGAAATAATCTAAATATAGCAATGTAGTCAAACCAAGATTTTTTTGATTAATTTATGTCTATTACATATACTGTTGTTTATTTTGCTAAACGTCAAATTACCTACGTACATATGTATAGGTACATACACATATATGTAGTGTTGTCCCTGCCTAGGCCACTGCATATACAGATACTGTATAGAGCAAGGTAAATCTGATCACGTCTCGAATGAAATAGCGAAGCGTTTGTTTAATCTAACAATTAAAATTTCTAGTAAGTAAACGATATGCTATGGTATAGCGTGTTAATGTACATACATGCGGGCTTTGGGACTTGGTCCGACACATTAATTTACAGAGCATGTTTAATATTTGTATTTTGTTTTAGCACAATTGCATTAGGTGTACGACCTAGCAGCATTCAAAATATAATATGTATCGAATAATTAGATTAACGAATCGGAATTACACATATGTAGAGTTGAGAGAAATTGATAAATTACTGACGTAAAGCAACCACAGCATCACTGTAATGGTTGCATGAAAAATGCATATATATGTATGTAGTTACATATATAACTGAACGAATTATAATTGATTGAAGCTTAAGTCTAATATAACATTTTGTTTATTTTAATTGCAAAATATTGAGACTTTCTTGTTTTCTTAGATCAGATAACTTTAAATAAAATAAAAGATTAATAAATAACTCACAAATCGGTTAATATTCCTAGATAACTGTACTTGGTAGTTTTAAAAATATTTTTAAAGAAATTATTTCTCTAGTAAGATTAAAGAGAAATTTTACCGAGATATGGTCGATAAAGTATAAACTAAAAAATTGTAAATAATTAAAATTGTCTTTTATTTCTCGATATAAAATTCAAATTTTAAATCAAAAATGCCACTTTGCCTGAAGAAAAAGATCTTCGATTAATGTATGTTTTTCGCCAGTGATGACGAATTGATGTGAAACTTGGACACTGAACACCAAGATTCTACATAAAGTTCAATGTAGTGAAATAAGTATGGAACGCTGTATGACATAATGAGGAAAGACAGAAATCGGAAGACGTGGATGAGAAATATGACAAGGGTAGTGTATATAGTGGACAGAGTGAAAAGATTGAAATGGAAATGGGCGGGTCACGTGGCTGAGAAAAATTGACGAAATATGGATAAAGGGAAGTGCTAGAATAGTACCCGATAGAATGCAAAAGGGTAAAAGGAAGACCGCCAGAAAGATGGGTAGAAAATGTGTGGAGTGAGATGGATGAGAGTTGCACAAAATAGAGACGAGTGGAGGCTTGTTAGAAAGGCGTTCATCCAGCAGTGGATGGTGATTGGCTGTAGATGATGATGAATTCAAAATGTAATAAAACTTTTTAAAATTTAGAAAAAAATATTTCTGATTCATCACATTGTTCATATAAATTTCTTTGGCGTGGAAAACGATTTTAGCCTCTACTGAAATCAATCGATATATAATACTCCCAAAAAGTTTATGAGGCGTAGCTCACATAAGAACCTTAAGGGCTCACCGATATATTTTTATTAAATAAATCCCAATATTTTCACCTGCCACTTATTTCCCTTCGAAAACCTTCAAGTTGTCAAGACGTCTTATATTTTACGACATTTCGTACAAAACTAGGTCAATTTTGTATAGAACCAAAAAAATAAATAAATAGAAGATTTACCTGGATCGCTTGATTCTGACGGCGTATCATCTGACTCTTCAAACTGACTGAAAAAAAGGTTGGCCACCTCGTGATGAGCAGCCCTGAGTTGTTCTTGAGCCGACAGGTAACGCCGACGGGATGCTTCAGCCACACAAGCGGATCTCCACACGCAAACGACCTTCCCAGACATCCATTTGTCCACCATTATTGTATCTGTACACATCAAAATAGAAAAAAAAAAAACAAATTAGATAATGCGAACACGAAACAGGTGGAAACAATAAGAAACCTTTGAAAAAAAGAATTTACAACGACAATATAAATATTTGCAGGTAATACGAGGGTAATTTTATCATAACATGTATGTAAGTATAACCCAATCCCTTGTTTTTAAAGTAAGAATATATTTTAATCTATTTTCCTAGTTAAATAACTCTGCCGCTGGTTTTTTGAACCAGCCAGTACAATTTAGTGGACACATACGCCTTCCACTCAAAAAATTTCTTGACTTTTTCATAAAAATATGAAAATCAGATGGCGCCAAGCTGTATGAATGGAGGATGATCTACATAATACCTCTCATAGAACATTTGAAAATGTTCTGCCGTTTTTTGAGACATGGTCTATGAAATTCTACCGAAAGGACAGCATAACGAGACATATTCCTGACCTGGTTGCATTCATTGCATTGCATTGCGTTGACTTTTTTGAGCAAACAACTAATTGGCAAAATGAAGTTCGACCTGGTGAATGAAAGAGTACTGAAAACATTCGCGCCCAGGTTGCATTCCAGGGCATCACCTAGCGTATATGTACATATTTATTTATTTATAACAATCCCACCAATTTATGTATGCACATATGTACATATATATGTATGTAGTACATATGTGACTTTTTAGTAATATGTCTGCGAGTCTTACTCAAAAAATAGCCCTCATATTATACGCCAAATTTATCGTAGACAATAAAGGGTGTGTATGGAGGGTAAATATGGTCGCATTGTCCAATAAACAAAGACGCAAATGAGCGCGCATTCGCACCCATAGCGCGCTCACGCACGGTCGAATACGAAACCGAGTAAAAACCAACCCCTACACTGCTTGGGGGTCGGTTCCTCCGTCGTACGGTGGAACAATGGCGTAATGATCGTCGTCTATAAATAGTCGGGAGTGTTGGGCTTAATTGGGACCAGGTGGTTGGTTGGCGCGAAGTTCAGACACAGTATGGTTGATGGGTGTGCCCCTGTTCATTAGCGGCAAGATAAATCGATACATTAATCAAATTATCATACCGCTCTGCCGGCGCGTTTCTATTCAATTACACGTTCGAATACAAAGGCGGCTTTTTGAGTGGTGATTTTATTGACAAATTTGACACCGTATTCGCTCAGGTCGAATGGTTTGTTTGCACGGCTAAGGTTCTAAGGCACCATTCTCCAGTCGGTATCTAATCATAGGTAGGTTTTCAATTAAACTTTTTATGTTATCTTTCACTCGATACTTAGCATTATGATCTCATGGAACGGCCATAACCTGACGAACGACTCGCCTCCACTACTCCCGGTCCTGGATTAAGGTGACTGTATCATTCTCAAGCCGGGATCTAATCATAAGCAGGTTTTCTTTTTCTCTTCTCGTCAACTCAAAACTGAACATCGTGATCTCATGGAACGTCCATGATCTGACGGTCGAATTGCCTCAAATTATTCCGGTCCTGGGTCAAGCTGATGATAGCTAACAAATAGGATTTCGCTGACTCTTCGATCTGATACGTCCATCTATGTATGTAATTGACGTCGAAAACAGGAAGATTTTCGCGGCACGCCACTGGCTTAGGGGATCTTCCTCCAGTGATCCACTTACTGTCAGCTTCTCTAAATTCTCATCATTTATTTTGACAACATGTCCGAAATACGAAATTATTCTTCTTTGGCACCTGTGAAGAATCTTTCTGATATTTTAAACTCCTGAAGGTTGGATATATTCGTTTCGCAGTTCACGGAATGCGGAGCATTCACCTCCAATACCATATTTCAACGGCATCCAGGGTGTTTATTTTCTCTTCCTCGTTGTCCTTCTCCTTCCTCTTCAACGTCTAAGTCTCTAACGAAAAAAGTAAGGATATAACTATACGGGTTTTCATTATTTCGAGACATTTTTTTTTTACTATTCCATATATTCGTAAGAAGACCGGTCATTGCCGATTTTGTCATTCCAATTCTTCTTCGAATTTCTACTTGACAGCTTCCATTTTTTGATATCAGTGTACCTACTCAAATAAACAAATTCATTGACTTCTTCGTAATATTTTGGAGTTAGTTCTTGACCGAAAAGAATCTGTCAATTAATCTAGGAACAAAACTAATTTTTGAATTGAAACTTCCTTACGCACGGTAGGGCGAGTTAGATTTATGCGGCTGAACATGTTACGAAACCCACAAATGTGTTTCACATTTATGGCCCACAGATCCCCCTCATTCCCAACTTCCCTTCTCTTCTGCCCTCCAGTGCCCTCATTGGAGAATGACCTCAAAAACCTAACCTATTTATCATCTGGTGTGCTTGTAGATTTTACGAAAGTAAGTTTCACTTCTGTAGAGTCCAGTATATATGTACGTTTTTTTTTTCAATATTTATTTAAACCTATTCAATGGTGCCGTAATTTTGCAGATTGTTTTTAGATCTACAGGCAATGTATAATGGATTTAATTATAATAAAATGAAATGTCTTCATATCTCGACATTAAGCCTTAACTTAAACAGCACAAAAACGACATATGTAATAACATTCTCAACATATTATATTATAAAAATATTTTTCACATACTTAATCTTTCACGTATGATAACAAAGACTGTGGACCAAAGAAATCACAAAACAGATAACAACAGTCAGTAACATTCACGATATGACAAGTTAAACTAACACACGGAGATAACGCGACGTACTAGCATAGAAATATTTTTCTTTCACTCACATTGAACTGTCACTCGGAAGTAAAATACGATTGGAGAAGTACATATGTACAGATAATACAATAATTTTTCTCCATATAATAATATACTTCATTCTAACATGGAACTTGGCAAAAAAAATCATTATTTATACATATACGTTCAGACTGTAATAAATAACGCTTGCAAGTCTATCGAAAAAATGATGTTTCTATTCGTAGTATTAAATTGCCCGACATTATTCAACTTGACTTTATATATATAGAACGACGAAAAGCATTCACAATACATTGTTAGAAAATTTCAGCGTTGAAAAATTGAATGGGAAGCTAAAATATTACACTTATTTATTTTGAATACGTATTTATTATATATCCATAGCCACATGCCGAATAAACTTTTTATGCGTACGAAAAATACGGGTATTTATACCCATTTATTTTTTTTTTATTCATCGGAAAAACATTATTCATTCCGCATTTTGGGTACATATTATAATACCGGCAACACAAGTCGACGTTCATACATTTATTATAATAATAAAAGGTAAATATTTATATGGGAAGGCAATAAAAATCGTTTTCGGGCGAATATATGTACATATAAAAATGGTTCATTGTATGTAAAACATCATTAGCCATTATTTGATGATACATACATATAATATATAAAACAATTTCATACAAATCATCGTTTTGCAAATATCTTGTATGATAAATGTGACTTATTAAATATTTCATCATGAGGGATTACACTAAGCATATTTCTCAAAAGGAACACGCAATGACCCCCATTGTCTTTTAAACAATGGATAGGTAAATTGAATTCCTAACATACAAAATAAATACGCCTACCTCCATTGAATTAATTGAAACAAACTGTTTATTTTCGGATCGTTAATAAACGTTGAACGTTAATTGTATAATTATGTATGTCATATCTCAAAGTTTACGTAATATAATAAAATTTAGATTTTTTGTATCGCAGTTATGTGAATAAATAATTAGCTTTTAATCATCCAAAATAAAAAATCAAAAATGATTTTTTTGTTTCCTGTCAAATATGTACATATGCATCCTTCATCCCAAAAAAACTCTAAAAGATGTTGACTATCTCGGATAGTATATTAATTTTGATCTCGCCAATACTTTTGTTGATACTGAACTTTCATTAGTGATAGTGAACGTCAATTACACTGAGGAACAAAAAATCACGTTTTTGAGTTACCAGAGCGAAGACTAGCCAATCTTTACTAAGTTTGATCCACTGAATTCGTATATGATATTGATTTTTGTTGGTGGGTGATCGTTTACGAGATATAAGCGTTTAAAAAAATCCGCGATTTTTACAGTTTTTTGGCTTTTGCGGTCTTTAACTCAAAATTTAGGATTGTTACGCTCAAAGTGAGTATTGAAATCAATATTCAGATATTTTTCCTATTAATTGTTATATTTCATTGCTTTAAAATACTTCTAATTAATTGTCTAGCGAATTTTAAAAGTCAAAAATATATTTTTTTTACGGATTTTTTTTCCGTCCTATTTCACCACGTTTATAAGGATTGGTTTTCTATCTCAATATTTTTTTTTTATCTAAACGTACTAACTCAAGCGGTAATTGCAATTTAAATGCTTTCGTTGTGTATATGGTTGTAGCGCGTAATATTTTGGGTGCAAGCGAGATGGCATGTAATCTACCTCACAGAGTACAGCGGTCGGACTACATGCCGTCTCGCTTGCACCTAATATATTACGCGATACAACCGAGCGTAACAATCCTAAATTTTAAGTTAAAGACCGCAAAAGCCAAAAAACTGTAAAAATCGCGGATTTTTTTAAACGCTCATATCTCGTAAACGATCACCCACCAACAAAAATCAATATCATATTCGAATTTAGTGGGTCAAACTTAGTAAAGATTGGCTAGTCTCCGCTCTGGTATTTTTTTTTGTTGCTCAGTGTTATTGACGAATTAGATCAAATTAAACTAAACTGGCTTTCTTCCGGCTCGATATTTGTATGAAAATATAGATTTGATCTGTTTGAATTTTCACTTTATATAAACTTATACTAATACATATGTATGTATGTATGTAAGTACATACCTAAACATTAAACAATAAATTTGAAAATACTGTTTCTGTATTTATCAAACTTACGTAAATACTCTTAAAACCAACCAAATTCATACTACATATACATACATAAGTAAGTAGCTTTTCAAAAAAAAAATAATCATACGGTTTCTTTTATAAAAACATCGATTCTAAGAATTTTTTACCCAGAAGAAAAATAAGTCCTCGCCCTGAAATATGTCCTATAAGAAGAATGATTACAAATTCTCTAAAAAAAAATAGAACTCAAGTCTCGAACAGACAATGTTGAAATCAAATAGTATTAAAAAAACTGAAGCGTCAAATACAAATATAGTGGGATATCGTGTAAGATTACTAAACACGAGTAATCGATATTGTTTGCATAATCGGAAATTTATATTTAAAGCAAATATTTTTTCCTAAAGTGTTATCCAATTTCAGGTCTATTGAAAGTTGTAGTTTGGCCGTCTGACCCTTTAAAGGGTAGGTACGAGTACCTACATATTTACATAGGGAAAGGTGGGTACAAAAAAATTGCAAGATTAGCTCTAGCATAATTTATGATATTCTTCTTGGTACTTGTAATGTATAAATATGGAATTTGAAAATGAAACTCTTACTGTCCATAAAACGTCTTTCTTGAAAACCGAGGTTTTTCTACCTACTAATTTTGATTCCTATGTATTTCAATGCAAAAGATGAAATTAAAAAAAAAAATAATTGCTTATCTATTTTCATTTCGATTTTAAAAATCTCTAATTCCAACAATCTGAATCAAAAATAATAGTTTAATAAAGTTTGATGTCGATTTTCCAACTATTTTTAAATATTACCTATATATGTATGTATAATGTAATAAAATTTAATATATCTAATGTAAATGAATTATTTAATTAAAATTAATTTTGTATAGATAATAACAAGGAGAGGCTTTCAAGCTGATTAATCAATATACATACATTATAATATAATGATTACATTAATATTTGACCGCCCGTTCGACTGAAATTTTAGAAGCAGAAGCCGTGTACGATACAAATATAAAGCCGACAAACTCGAAGCCTATGCTATAGCGATTTCATAGTAACGAATGTATAATGCATAATGATTTCTAACGAATTTATAACAAATGTTTATTTTAAGAAGAATAATTTACCCATTTGTCTTCTGGCAGCACATAGAGTGGAAAAGTTGAAATCACCATCCTCCAAACTTATGACAGCATCACTGTTACTCGTCGGCATCAGCAATTCCAACAGCTCCGTTTCAGTCAAACCAAACTCGGCGCAAGTTATGTACCTGGAAAGCCTTGCAAACGCCTCTCGACCGAACCTCCCCTCCAAATCGTCCAAGCACTTTTCAGCATCGTCGACGAGAGTTCCAGTGGCCAGTTGATGGTAGCAACCGCTAGATCTGAACTTATCCTTCTGGGCAGATGTGAACTGCAACTGCTCCATCGGCACCGAACTGGTGCAGACGAAGAACACATTCTTCGGCAAAATCATAGGCACCCAAGACAGTCCGTTCACAATGTCGCACTCCAACGGATTGACCTTGTGAATGTTGTCGATGAATATTATGAGAATTTCGTTATCCATATCCTCGCACCTTTTCAGCAAGCTCTGAAACCAATTGTTGATATAGAGCGGATCGAAACTGGCATCTTTCGGCAGGTATCCTTCGGGAATCTTCAATATAATGGAAATTTGTTGACAGACGACTCTCAAAAGCTCCAGATTGTAAGCGGAACGAGGCGTGGCAGCGGAAAATCTTATAATTCTCAAGACTGGCTTCTTGAATAGCGTTTCACAACACTCGTACAGGTGGGTGAGGAGTGTGGTCTTTCCAGAGCTGTGAGGTCCATAAATGAGAGTCGGCGCGTGTTTTGCTTGGGAGTTGTAATGCGTTGTCATGGATTCTTTTATTTTATCAACGATACCCAGCAGGGCGTCTTTATCCAACTTTTGCTTATTGAAATGATCTCTGAAGAGGTTCATGTGGGTCAAGTGCTCTTGAAATACTTCCTACAACAATGACAAAAATGGAATTAATTAAAATTCTGTATTTATTTAATGGACAGTATACAAAAAAGACATTTGTCAAGCGTTATACAATTACACTTCACGAAATGCATAAAAAACGAATTCAATGGATTAACCTTGTGAATGTGCTAAAATATCAATAAGAAAATAAATTCGTTATTATTTTTCCCAAATAAATACACCATACAAATATGACACCGATGCGATGTGGCTTTAATTCGTTTTCGGTTCCATTTATTCGATTGCGTTATGTATTACGAGTTTTTTTTTCGCTTAACCTTTTTCTATCAAAAGAGCAGCGAAACATACAAAGAAATGAAATCATGTAAACGGAAAAGCTTTGACGTAGGAAAAGCGAGGAAAACTTACGACTACTTCACGACGGAAGTGACGTGAAAACCTTTCGAAGCTTATCGGAAAAGTAGCGAACTTTCTGATTACGATATTAACACATTAAAAAGTTTTATTATATAATATATCTATGCATTTAGATGAGACATTTTCAACGGTGCTTTCGATTGAATCCATTTAAATGTAAATTATAAAGGCGGAAAATATTTGATAGACTAAACTTATCGAATAAAAATTTACATACACTAATACACATACGTATGTACATATATTACTAATGAAAATATTCAGCCCTACTTGCGATAAAATTCACACGTAATAAATAGAAATTTACACATCAATCACCAATAAACTATACTATAAATACTATTGATTGAAAACTAAAGTTTCCCGAGACAAATTTCTAAGTTTAAATTCTCACAATATGATCATTTCAAAACATCGTCACTCAAGATATTTTGGGAAATAAGACTACAGAAAATAGATGTGAAACAAAGTAAGGTATAATAATGATATGAATACAATGTATGAGATTGAAAATAGTGAAAAAGATGGAGAAAGGTAAAATTACCGGTGAGTAATCCATAATAGCAAAATAATAGGAAAAATTTTTGGTGTTCAATACATAACGGCATACTTTTATTTAATAATTTTATCAAAAATAATCCGCACAAGCAACATAGCTTCCAGGAATGTCAATATTATGAGATTATTACACAAATCTCAGGATTCGTAAAAGTAAAGGAAAACAAAATCCTTAATACTTATATACCTAATAGGGATCTCAATCGAATATTCGAATATTCGAGTATTCGAATTATTTTTCAGCCATTCGTTATTCGAATATTTCATCAAATATATTTCAAGCCGACGATTATGAAGAAAATGAAATATATAATGGGGATAATTGTGATGAAAATGAAGATGAAATGTCTACATGTGAAGAAACGGATTTTTATTCATTAAATACGGAAATGTTTGGTAAAAAAATCACTTTTCTATCGATAATAATCTCTACGAAATTTTAGAAAACATCAGAAAAAAAATACGAATATTTAGTCACCAGCGAAATGTACATTTTTACAAGAAATCATAATGAAAACAGAAAATAAAAAATTGAAATTATTATTGGATGTAAAAACGAGGTGGAATTCAATGGCAACTATGATAAGACGATTCATTCAGTTTATGAAAGTGTAAATATAGCACTAAAAGAATAGAATTTCAATACTGTTTTCAAGAAATGAAATCGATATTTTGAAAATTTTGATTGATGTTCTTACTCCCGTTGAAACCGCAATCAAAAAAGCAAAAATAGTGCATTTGTAACAGCAGAAAGAGTTTATAAATTTTTATTTAAGAAGCTAGAAGAAATAAGGTCTCAAACAACCAAAAAAATTTCACAAAGTTTAGAAAACAGAATGAACGAAAGACGTAATAAGACGGTAATAACATTACTAATTAATTAAATACAAGAATTATTCCAAATTCTCAATTTAGAATAGATTAGATCTCTTTCGAAATTATATATTAGATTTAGTGAATATATTTGTGTATAATACAGAGAATACGATATACAGAATATCTAATAATATCACAATTTATTTGATATTTGAAATGTCTCATGCGTGTAATTTAAAAATAATATTTTGACAAGCAGATGCGACGTAGGGTCGTTTATAAATTAAATGCCCTTTTACGGTTACCGCTCGACAAACACAAAGGGCAACTTGCGGTTGGCATGGAAAATTAAGTACCAAACGATTTTATTATTTTTATCCTACCGAAATTTCAAGCGTATGAAAATCAAATATAAAAATTATAAAGGAAAATGTTTCAATGAAATTTTAATTATGTAAGTAATTTTTTAGATGGGCTTAATAAACAAACGAACAATTCGATCGGAAACGTACAATGCGTAATATTATACGTTGAATAGACATTTTCTACGAGATAAGTGTATAGACATAGACTTTTGGGTATTGTTGTGAGTGCGTAGCGAGGATGAGAATTTTTAGTCTTAATTTCGGTTCAGTAGGCATGTCTTTCGCGATATCAAAGGAAAGTAAGATGCTGTTGTTGTGGAGCATTCCCACCCACCTCATTCACCCCTACTCATATCAAAACAAAGGCTGCCTATGAAGTACGCTTTGACTCTATCGCCCACCTTTGAACGTAATTTATATGGAATTTTACATGAAGTTATATCGAGTGCTAAATTTTACATATTCATGAATAATAATCCAGCGCAAAAAAAAATAAAAAGCACTACTATGGATACTTATAATACCACAGAAACAATGATTACAAAAGATTATTTTTAAAAATACAAAATTAACACTATAGAGATAAGAGTTTTCTTTTGATTTCATTACATAACTAGTGTTGTACCCGTTGACATATCATCGCATGGGTATTGGCATATTAAGTTATTCAATAAAAAAAAATTAAAAGAAATGTGACGTTGGTCATGTGTTCGATCCCCACGTGGTTGAATTTTTTTAAATACTTTTTTAAATATATTTAATTTAATATTTATTATATATTTAATTGTTTAATATGAAAAAAAAAATGATACAAACTACCTACCTATCTACATTTTATTTTTACATATGTAGATTTACATATAAATATATAGGTACTAGGAAAGCTTGAGAGGAAGAGCCATATGCGCCTTCCTAGACAATTAATTACAAACAATGCAGAATTTTTTATTAGATAAATCACTGTATTTCGAGAAGCCTAATAATACGACATTGAAAATTAATTAATTGATTAATCCATTGAGACAACTATGGATTTAAGATTTGTACATAATATTTACAAATTGTACATATAATAAATACAGAAGATTTGTGACAGCAGGTAGGATCATTTTTTGCCAATTTTGAGGAACCGTTTCAACAATGATCAGATAAAATTGGCAAACTCTAATAAGAAACGATCAATATCCAAAACTAACCAGCAGTATAGCGGGATCAAACCCAATAATCACTTGGTGCTAAACACACACGCTACCACTGAGCCATACCGCTGGCTATAAACAATATAAAACACCTAAATTTTATTTAATAAATAAAATTTTCAATAGATGGCGATAAATTCTCAGCCAAGCGGAAAGATTGGCATCGATTAGTATACATAGAAGTTTTTTTATTTTGTTATTATATCTTCGTATACGTTTTAGCAGTGACGTACATGCATGTGTATGTCGAATCGAAACGACTATTATAGTACGGCGAGCGTTATCTAAGACAGAAAGACAGGCGGAATAGCTGATATATGTATAATTTCGAAAGAGACTTTGTATGTAAGTATGTACATATACATGTGTACATATATGTATTTTTGGTTGGGAATTTCGTAAACAAGTCAAAATTTCTATGACGATGAGTCGATTTTTTTTTCGATTCAAATAAATTTAATAAAAAAACAAATGAAATAAAAACAAATACAGAGTGAAGTTATATATATAATGATCCATCATTTACTTATTAAGTTGAGTGTAAGCCAACTTTATGTACTTGTACGAATATAACCAAACTTAAAAGAGTATTTAGTATAAGTTTTCATGGCTTTGTCCTGAAGCTTTGGAGTTACATAGTTTAAAACATCCGTTATATAATTGATAAAATGAATCAAATTTTCATATAAAACCCTGGAAAGTGTACCCGCAGAACCTTGAATCATTACCGCACATAATAATACCCAAAGGTGATAGCCTCAAGAGCAAGATGCGGTCTTTGATGTACGTGCATATGTATTATGTAAATAGATACATGTACAATGCACATACATATGCGAGTAAAACTAAACCGTTCGGCACACTAGCAAAAACGGTTTTCGGAAGCATAAAGGTAAATTCAGTAAATGATAAAGGAGACCTAAGTGTAATTAGCGCTCGTTCCGGAATGGGTTTGTAGGCCCTTGAGGTATCTACATATCTTTGGGAAGCGGGTGAGCACTATAGTAGCCAGAGGGCGATTTTCTCCTTATAGATTTCGGTCAGACCCATTAGCATTCGGAGTGGCAGTTACCGACAAACGTGACGGGCAACCGAAATGGTGTCAAAACGCAAAAACTGCGAAAGATGCGACATCAACGTCCGCAATGAAAAAAACACGCTGGATTATGATTGTGTGTATATATATACATATACTAGCTGTATTACCCGGCTTCGCTCAGTGTTTATAATATAAACCGCTTAAACATGACTAAGCTAATAGTAAACATTTAATAAAAAAATAAAAAAATTAAAAAAAAATTTTAAAAATTTAAAAAATAAATAAAAAAAAATAAAAAAATAAAAATAAAAAAAAAAACAAAAAAAAAACAAAAAAAAAAAACAATTTTTTTTTTTGCCTTCTAGGGCTTCGCCCTCGGCAACCCCCTGAGCCTTTGCCTTCTAGGGCTTCGCCCCTCCACGCCCCATGAGCAATTGCCGTTTAGGGCTTCGCCCACATGATCAGTTGCCTTTTAGGGCTTCGCCCCTCCGCGCCCCCATGATTCAAAGCCGTCTAGGGCTTCGCCCCCCTTAGTTAATGCCTTTTAGGGCTTCGCCCCCCGCGCCCCCAAGATTAATTGCCGTTTAGGGCTTCGCCCCCCTTAGTTAATGCCTTTTAGGGCTTCGCCCCTCCGCACCCCCATGATTAAATGCCGTCTAGGGCTTCGCCCCCCCTAGTTAATGCCTTTTAGGGCTTCGCCCCCCGCGCCCCCAAGATTAATTGCCGTTTAGGGCTTCGCCCCCCTTAGCTAATGCCTTTTAGGGCTTCGCCCCTCCGCGCCCCCATGATTAACTGCCGTTTAGGGCTTCGCCCCCCTTAACTAATGCCTTTTGGGGCTTCGCCCCTCCTCATCCTCATGATTAAATGCCGTCTAGGGCTTCGCCCCCATGATCAGTTGCCGATAAGGGCTTCGCCCCTCCACGTCCCCATGGTTAAATGCCGTCTAGGGCTTCGCCCCCATGATCAGTTGCCTTTTAGGGCTTCGCCCCTCCACGTCCCCATGGTTAATTGCCGTCTAGGGCTTCGCCCCCATGATCAATTGCCGATAAGGGCTTCGCCCCTCCACGTCCCCATGGTTAAATGCCGTCTAGGGCTTCGCCCCCATGATCAGTTGCCGATAAGGGCTTCGCCCCTCCACGTCCCCATGGTTAATTGCCGTCTAGGGCTTCGCCCCCATTATCAGTTGCCTTTTAGGGCTTCGCCCCTCCGCGCCCCCATTATTAAATGCCGTTTAGGGCTTCGCCCCCCTTAGTTAATGCCTTTTAGGGCTTCGCCCCTCCGCGCCCCCATTATTAAATGCCGTTTAGGGCTTCGCCCCCCATAATTAATGCCTTTTGGGGCTTCGCCCCCTTGCGCCCCCTTCGGGGCCCCATGCGGCTAAGCTCCATAAGGCGGCGCCCCATAAGGCGGCGCCCCATAAGGCGGCGCCCCATAAGGCGGCGCCCCATAAGGCGGCGCCCCATAAGGCGGCGCCCCATAAGGCGGCGCCCCATAAGGCAGCGCCCCATAAGGCGGCGCCCCATATGGCGGCGCTCCATAAGGCTGCGCCCCATAAGACAGCGCCCCATAAGGCTGCGCCCCATAAGGCAGCGCCCCATAAGGCAGCGCCCCATAAGGCGGCGCCCCATGGGGCTGCGCCCCATGAGGCTGCGCCCCCTTTGGGGCCCAATGAGGCTGCACCCCCTTCGGGGCCCCATGAGGCTGCGCCCCCTTTGGGGCCTCATGGGGCTGCGCCCCATGAGGCTGCGCCCCCTTCGGGGCCGCATGCGGCTAAGCTCCATAAGGCGGCGCCCCATAAGACTGCGCCCCATAAGACTGCGCCCCATAAGACTGCGCCCCATAAGACAGCGCCCCATAAGGCTACGCCCCATGAGTCTGCGCCCCCTTCGGGGCCCCATGAGGCTGCGCCCCCCTGCGCCCCCTTCGGGGCCCCATGAGGCTCCGCCCCCCTGCGCCCCATGAGGCTGCGCCCCCTTTGGGGCCCCATGGGGCTGCGCCCCCTTGCGCCCCCTTCGGGGCCCCATGTGGCTAAGCTCCATAAGGCGGCGCCCCATAAGGCTGCGCCCCTAAGGCTGCGCCCCATAAGACAGCGCCCCATAAGGCTGCGCCCCATAAGGTTGCGCCCCATAAGGCTGCGGCCGATAAGGCTGTGCCCCATAAAGCTGCGCCCCCTTTTGAGCCCCATGAGGCTGCGCCCTCCGGGCCCCCTTCGGGGCCCCACGGGGCTGCGCCCCTTGTGGCGCCCCTGGCGGGGCCCCATGAAGTTACTCGCGAAACGAATAAAACAAATCGGCGCCCATGGATCGAAAAAAAAATAAAATCGAATCACGTGTTCGATGACGTCACCGATCTACGGACGACGACGACGACCAAGGATATTTACATACATACAAAGTCTCTTTCCAAATTATAGATTAGATATATATATTTATATATATATATATATATATATATATATATATATATATATATATATATATATATATATATATATAATTTGGCTTCCCAAATTGGTACTGAAGGTGTTATTATAGACATTCCGCGGGTCTCGCTTGGAGATGTTAGGATAGCAATTTTGAAGCTGAAAGGGTCTGTTGGGCCTGACGGTGTGCCCCCTGACGTATTAAAGGCATGCTGTAATTCGCTCTTAGAGCCTCTTCAGTTTATTTTTAACCTTATTCTGGATTCTGGTAATTATCCTGAAAAATGGAAATTATCTAGAGTCATTCCCATTCATAAAAGTGGCTCTAAAAATGAGGTTGAAAATTACAGACCTATTGCTATCATCTCGGCTATTCCCAAAATTTTCGATAATATCCTTCACCGTTTGATTCTTTTGCAGTTCAAAAGATTGTTGTGTGATGAGCAGCATGGTTTTTCACCATGTCGTTCCACTACCACTAATCTTGCCTGCTTTTCATATTATACCATGTCTAAAGTTGACCGTGGACAACAAGTTGATGTAGCCTACTTTGACTTTCGAAAAGCATTTGATCTTGTCAACAATGACGCTCTTATGATCAGA